>NC_041023.1:10950320-12190945 GCF_900634625.1 Parambassis ranga
TAGTCACTGTTGTGTGTTCATGGGCAAGACACTTCACCCTAGCCTGTGGCGCGCCTTGCTAGTCATTGTATGACACTGCTTGGCAGCAGCCGTAAAGAATTTCCCTCTGGGATTAATACAGTATCTAAAATAAAAAAAAAAAATAAAATAAAATGATGATGGATCACCCCACATGTGTGCACATAGGACTGGTTTAATCTCTTTATATCAGGAGGGGAATCATTTATCTGCTTGAAGAAAATGGTTCATATTTCCTTTATATACGTCCCCAATGGAAGATCAATACAAATGTTACGGCTAGTGGATACAGTTACTGTATCTCGTTATGAGAGAGGAACACAGTCCCGTATATGGATGAAGATAAAACCCACATATCCGTAATATGAGGAAAACGAGGAGCCTTGCTAAATTATGCAGCTTCAATTTCCCCATTTAGGGAAGATGGATATATTTCTCATGCTAAAAACCATTAACCCTTTGGATGGCTATTGTTACCATGGCAACACTGATGTGTCCCCTTGATCATGAGCACCTGTTTTTTCATGCTTGCACTGACACTTATCCACGCTGATGTCTACAGTGATATAACACACACCTCATTCGTGCGTGACACTTGTAGGTGGCTCTGTTAGCGCCCTGCTAATAGTGTCTGATTCAGGTGCGTGTGTCCGCCTGCATTTATATACTTGATTGCATTGTCTCAGTCAGAGCAGGGTCCCTCTCACACTGCAGCCTGTGGGGAGTTGTATTTCATTAACTCTCCCTGATATGTGTGTGTGTGTGTGTGTGTGTGTGTGTGTGTGTGTGTGTGTGTGTGTGGTTGTATCACTATGACTGTCATCCTGTATGTTCTTTCTGCTTTCCTTCCTTGTGTTTCTATTGCAACATGTTTTCTTTATCTGAGTTGCCGTCTTTCTCCTGCATCAAATCACATTCAAACACTTTTGGACACTCTTATAATTGTAGTGTAGGTTCTGTACATCTCGATTACTCCCCCCTCTTTTTATCTTCTCTTGGCTGCAGTCCCCTATATCCATTGTCTCCCATCCCCCATCTCCCATCTCTCTCACCCCCCACCATCCAAATGCCCCTCCGGTCAGGACACAAGATGGTCAGTGGTGTGTGGATTTCATGCTCTTTGTTTTTCTGTTTTAAGATGGCCAACTGTCCACACAGAGAAGGACCTGTGATGAAGACTATAACACATTAATATGTGTGTGCCGGAGTGCATGTGTTAATCATGATGTGCATTGTTGTGTATGTGTGTGCATGCACATATAAGATTTGCATTGATTTGCAGGTCATTGTTTATCCTTACCCAGCTTCCTATAAGCAGCTTGTTTGCACTGTATGTCTACAAATTTTTGGAGAACATAATCCAAAATAGTGCTTTGTGTGCATTGTTTTTTGTAACAATAAAACCTGCTTCATTTCCCCAAACGATACACAGTAAAACATTTAAAAGCAGCATAGCAGAAGTACTCATTGTTTGGAATAAACTGCAGTCATCACTTTCTTCTCTAACTGTGTTTATAATCGTGCAAATGCAACTTTGCGCTCCCTGCAGAGCTCCACGCAGGCAGGACTTCTTTAAAGAAAGTTTTCGTCTCTCTCCCCCCTAAAAACTTGGATTATTTAGTATTGTGGAAATGCCTCCGGCTCTCCTTTGAGAAGCTTCCTGGGGCTCATTTCTCAGCAGCGGTGCAGCTGTAAACCCTCCCTGTCTGCGTACCCTCAGAGGACCCTGCAGAGGGAGGTGTCACACCGCTACAGAAGCATCCACACAAACTGAAGCACTGCTTTGCCTGTGGATGTTACATTTTTTTCTCTGCTATGCAACAGACGAACTCCCACACACACACACACGCATAGCCTACATCTTTTTTTCTGACTTGCATGCTTCACTGCAGGGTCAGGTAGAGGCTCTGCCTGTGGAGCAGCAGGACTCAGATGGTTTGGTTTTTTGGCTCTATTTTCTTGCATGGATGGTTCTGCCATGATGAGGCTTGTGGTGAGCGTCAGGTCCGTGTGTTTCTATGTGTACAGCTGGGTGGGGGTAGGATTTGGATTTCTGCCTTTAATTTCCCCAAACACATTCCTTTTTAAATGACTTTTCCAGTCAGTTATTTTCTGTGGCATAAAACACAAGCCGCACTGATTGTCTCCTTTCCAAGGCTTCTGTTTTCCTTCATCAAAGCCTGGAAGCCATGAGAGAAAAAGAATGACAGTGTATGAAAATACAGTTGTAGTCTTTGGCTTGCTGTGTGGTATCATGCAGAGAGAAGTGGTGGCCTGTGAGAAGCTGTCCACAGTGCAAAAGAGCCTTTATGTATTGCATTAATCACGTAATTAAGATGATGAACCGGATGGTTTATATTCCACCCATATTTTCTCCTCAGCAGGGAAATACATCAGTAATGTTATCCAGGACTGGGTCTGTGTTTATACTTAACAGGTTTTTTATACCATTTCTGTAAAGATGGCACAATCTGTTTAGAGAGCAGAGCTTATAAGACTGGGACTACTGGACTGTTAGATGCTGGCAGCAACTGCAAAGAATGCACTCACAATGTACTAAAACACAAAGCAACAGCAGGATAAAAAGTGTTTGCATTTGTTTGCATGCATTAGCAACTACAAGCTTGTGGTTGTATCTTAAGTCTTTAATACTAAACCTGGGTGTGTTTTCTCGCTGTTACTTTGCTAACTTTACATTTGTAAGACTGTGAAAGTGTTGTTCTTTTTAATATTACACAACCACATCGTAAAGCCTCAGAAAGATGAGAGTAATAATAACCTCATTATGTAAAGATGTCTCATCATCATCATCAGTGCCTTCGAAAGAGTCAAGAGTATTTCAACCATGGTGTGTTGAGTGTTGTGTGACAGAATGTGTTAGTAAGAATCAAAGGAAAGTATGCTGTATAGTTTAGAGACTGTAGCAGTGAGGAAAAGATAGAAGGCAGAGCTGGAGGTAGCAGAGTTGAAGATGTTGAGGTTCTCTTTAGAAGTGACGAGGATGGACAGGATAAGGAACGAGCACATCAGAGGGACAGCTCAGGTTGGCTGTTTTGGGGACACAGAGAGACCAGATTGAGATAGTTTGGACATGTGCAGAGCAGGGATGCTTATGATGGCAGAAGGATGTTTGAAATTGATGATGAAATTAAGCTGCCAGGCAGGTTAAAAGGAGGTTAAAGGACGGCCAACGAGGAAATATATGAATGTGCTAAAAGATGACATGGAGTTAGTTTGTTGGTGTGAGAGAGGAGGATGCCGAGGATAGTTAGGTGGAAACAGATGATTGGCTGTGGTCACCCACGACCAGAACAGTCGAAAATAGAAGAAGAAGAAGATGGTGTGTTGAAATTCAGATTAAGAACCTCCCAGAAAGAACAGAGAAAGACTACAAATATGGCTGCCATTGAAAAAAATGTTGTCTACCTGTATTTGAACCAGTTGAGGGAGGAAATTATATTTTATTTATATGATGTCATAAGGGGAATAAAAAAAACCTTAAAATGCTCATTCAGAAACACTCAATAGAGAGAGGAAAGTATTTTAGGTGGACTTTGCATATGTCCTTATTAAAGGTTGACATTGGCCGTTTATTCTTGATGCCTGAAACAGCAGCAGAAATGAAACCAAACACAGCAAAGCTAAAAACAAGCACGCCAACAAATCCACTAACCCTCAAATCAATAACCTACCTGAACACCACCATCTTTAAAAAACATTTCTGTGGATTTATTCTCTTTTTTTTTCTCTCAACCACCATAAATAGCGCTGATGGGTAGAAGGAAATGTTGCCATGGTGACGCAGTGCTGTGGCAGCCGGTAATTATTCTGGTTTAAGTGCCAGCAGAGACATGCTGGCACACAGTGGCAGATAGTGACACCTGGACGGTAGCCGCTCAAAAGAGGTCGGATTAAGAGTTTATCAGACAAGACCTTACAAAATTTTGAAGACACACCTAATTAATTTAAAACAAGATCAGAGAGATCAAGGTCAAAAGTGTGTCTTCCACTTGATGCAACTGTGGGGGCTGTAACTGAAACACTGCACCTTGGGGAGTGTGTGTGTGTTCACAATATAAAATGGCAGATATGTGTGATATGATATAACTTTGTAATGATTATTGCCTAGTATTATCTTCTCAGTTACATGACTAATCAATAAAGTGTGTGTCCTGTATGTGACTTCCTGTTGTTCAATACATGCTTGATATGCATATTAAAACACACACAAACATACTCTCTCCCACTCCCACTGTATGCAAACATAAGCTTAAAGTCCACACACACACACTCGCAGAACAACACCACCCTCCAAGGATAATATTCAGCTCAGTGCAGTAATCCCCCCCACCCACCCAGCTCTTCTCATTTTTATCTCCTCTCTTCCAGACGAGGCCGACCTGACTAATCATCATCCAAGGTGTCAAGGTAAGGCTGCTTCTCACAGCCACTCACACTGATAGCAACATGAGCCCCGGTGTATTTTTCATCATCATGGGAAAACACATCCGACGCTCTAACAAAAACAGGACTTCCTCTGCGTCCTTTGAAAGCAGAAGAAGAAGTTAAAATAGGATTCTGCAGCTCTCCATCTGATTCGACACAGAACTTCCTTGCTGCTCGAAAATGAGGAGCAGCTCCCACACTCCCCGGTCACATTAGCATAGGCGAGCTGAGAGACACACAATGGAGTTTTTCACTGCCGGAACAAATACACACACACGCACATACACATTACTCCAGACAGGAGTTTGGTTCCTCCGGGGAAAGATGGATTGTCATATTTTTGTTACTGTCATGTCGACCCCTGTCAGGTCTGCTGTAGGTGTCTCTTCAGCTGATTGAGAGGAGGAGGACATTCAAAAGAAGGCAGATAGATAGATAGCCACAAAGAAAACACTCCTGACTTTTCTGGGGTTTTTTCTGCTTGCTGTCACTCATCGTTGTATGTCATCCTTTCATTCCTGCTCCACACTGTCTGCCCACAATAACACGCAGACAGTGGGAGACAAGCCACCCTCTCCACCCTTACTTGCCAATTTTTGGTCCCTTATAGTATCAACCCAATCTCATCCCCTGCCTCACCACTGCTGTGACTCACTGCAACTCCACACAGCCCCATAAATCATCCATGATAAAATCAGGGGTTCCATCAGTTTAGTGAAACCCAACTTTAGCTGTTAGACAGAGACGTGATGAGGGTTCTGATGCTGTGCGCAGAGCCCAGACGCCAGCTGTGGAAGCTCTGGTGTGAGGGCCACTGCAGTAGACTGAGGCAGATCGCTGTCTGCACTGCAGTCTCACGCTGCTCTGCTCTGCCACCTGCTGGCCATGTGTGGTCATAACATGCAGCTCCGCAGCTGGTGAACAATGAAAAGAATAGATACATTTATTAGAGAATAGGTCTTAACAAAACAGAAGAAAAGACTAAGATCAACAAATATTTCATCCTACTTATATGTCTGTGTGAATGATGGCTGTAAAATGAATATCTTCACACTGCAAGGCATCTATCTATGATTCTGTTGTGTTTACACAGCCGGTACCTGTCAGATGTCCTCTACGCCCACAGTGTGATGTGTTATGGCTCCGGTGCTGAGTGGAGTGTGGTGGGGGCCGGAGGCGGGTGTGGTCCAGTCTGGGACAGAAGATGCAGCAGGTGTGGCGTCCTGGCTGTGGAGTGAGCAGCTAGCCCTGGTTGTCACCCTCAGCGTTCTCACTGGCCTGGTGATGTTCTCTGTCCTGCTACTGCTGTGTGCGAGCTGCCAGGGGTGAGTTCCGTGTATAGTTGTTGTCAAATAATTTTCCATGTGTTGTTTGTGTATCGACACATTCTGCTGTGTCAGCGATCAAAAGCAAATAAACTTTGGTTATTGGAAATGTGCACCTGAGAGCTGCCATAATTATAAGTACAGTATAGCACAGTGCTGCTGCCCTCAGGGGTAATAGCGATTTAACCATTTATAGTACAGACTAGGGCTCATAAGGGTAATGCTAGATTGTTTGCACTCACATTCATGTAACATTCCTTTCACCTTTTAGGCAGAAGAAAGCAGCTAATGGACATCCGGCAGGAGACCACGAGAACCTAATGAATGGAGTGAGTTTGAGTTTCTTGTACCTCTTTGTTAAAGATCATCCATAACATTAAATCTGCTGACAGCTGAAGGGAATACTGTTGATTACAATGGTACCTATAGGTAGTAGGGAGGCAGTGGTTAGGACATACCAAGGAGGTAAAAGCAGGTGAAAATATTTCACTATTACGACACAAACAAAACACTTTCAGCCAGATTATTATTACATGCATAGCTGAGCATTTATATTCATTTTGTGTGAAGCCATAAATGTTTTTTTTTGTTTAACAATTTGATCTAAATGCTAAAAAAATATTTACCCAGAACCATCAATGTGCACACACACACACACACACACTGTGGGAGAGTAACACGTCTGTAATCAGGCTCTGTAACTACTAGAAAATTAGGCTTTCAGATTGGCTGCAAGCCTGAATAACACACACACACGCAATGCTCACACATCTCTGCTCTGATATCCCATGACACACACACGCACCCTCTGACATTTGCCTTTTTGCCCACTTCCATCACACTGACACAGAGACACACACAAACCAAACCTCCCTGCACATGGCTGACTGACAGCCTCCAGTAGTTAACGAGATTGTTTCTAAATTGCCAGCAGCTGCTGATGGGGAAGTAGTTACTCCTAAAGAGCACATGTGAGAAATTCCACAGTGGGTGTTCTCATATCATTTATTATTTATTTTTATGTTGTAGTCTGTGCTTCTTGAGTTATTGAGGATTGAAGACAGACCTACCCTGACAAGGAGAAGCAGAAAAAAAATCAGTATCTATTGTTGACCCTTTCTCTTTTTCTCATGCCCCAGTCATAAAGTGAACACTGTGTCCTCTTGTACACCATGTCATGGACAACGACTGTAATTACGAACTACTATAATATTGATGCTTCAGTAACCAAGCAATTTAAGTGTGACAAATACCCGGCTTTCACAGGCTAAGTGACATCCACTTACTCTCTTATTCTGTCACTTCCTCTGAGGCCTTGTGTTTGTGTATGTGTGTGAGTGCACATATACATTCCTCAAAGCCAAGTGATTGATATCTTCACAGTAACCTTTAAGCAGTAGCGTAATTGCCAGGCGGTCAAATTGTTTCAAGAGGGGCCCATTTGTATGATGGACCATGTCACAGCCCGACAGGTTAAATGGGGGTCTTTCTCTTGCGGATGAGTAGATTAGCTCCTCCTGACTCACCCTCAATCTGTCTGACTGTCTTTTCCTTTGTGTCAGAACAATTGGCTTGTATTCTCATCATTCATTACATAGATTCTTTGAGGTTGTAAATAAATTCAAATACCGGTATTCTTATTTTTCCTTTGGCCATTCCTGATTTTAGGCAGAAATATCCTGCATCCTCACAAGGTCATAGTATTAAAAACACAAGATCTGTGAATGTTGAACATTTTGGCCCAATTACAACTGTCAATATGAATTTATTAAGATTGAGATGGTGTAAAGGTGAGATGCTTGCATTTTTAAAGCAAATTAAACAATGAATGAATGATGTAAGGTTCACAAAATAGTTAAAGATTACATCATTGACATAACTTGTTATGAGTAAAAGTGGCCACCAGGTGGGGTTGTGGAGCTTCTAATGCAGAACTTTCTGCTCAGAAGGTAAACAACAAACCCAAACAAAGAAGGAGCCATGCTTGCACCGTTTAAGTGGTTGTTGCATGTTCTGATCTCTTAGTGACTGAGCGATAATTATGCATGTAGGCAGAAGTTTATGTGTAAAGTGCATGTTGACAATTCATGTCTAATATTGGCATCAGCTCAGCAAATCCTGCCTTAATTAGCAGCAACAGTGTTGATTCTGCTCCGTAGAGTTTGACAGTTTAATTAAAGATGCTGAATTTTTCCACAATTCCATGATGTGTGAGACAGAGAGGACACGTTTAAAAGGCACAATGTGAATCCCTGCCAGTTTCAGAGCCGATGTTCTGTAGCGCTGGGCTTCCTGCAGACTGGAGGAGGATAAAGCAGGAAGCCACTAAATTCCCTGAGGGTTTCCACAAAAAGTATCATCCTCCTATGGCTTTCATTGATATTCATGTGACAGTACTTACATTAGTTTACTGAACTGTGCTTAACTTGATGTTAGGGTCTCATTAATCATCAGCAGAGATCGGTTCAGCTTTCTCAGACAGAGTCTGTATGTATATATGTGCTTTCTTTGGGGGTTAAAATACAATACATGTAATTAAGTATGCATCGCTTTGTGGTAATGAGCTTAAAGTACAAAGAGATTCTGCTCCACAAAACCTGAAGTCCCTGAAGAAAATGCTTCAAACCGATTATATTCTGCTGCCAGTGGGTGAGGTGTGAAAGTCATTCATCATGACTATGAAGGATCATCGATGGATTTCAGGATTGTTTTCAGTGTGACATGAATTTTTTATGTGCATTAACAGGAGATTGATTTAAAGCTGTGAGTGCAGCAGTGACAAACATCTTATCCTTTTGTTGTGCAGGTGTCAGAGAGAGAGATGATCAGCCAATCAGCAGACAGTCCAGTGACTGATGCCGCAGTCAGTAGCTCTCACAATGGTCCTCTAACCAGCGGTACAAGTAAGATGACTTCTTCTCTCTTTACCTCATTTTCTTGGTGTCATTTGCTCCACAGCTGTTGTTATGAAGCTTGTTTGCACTTTGGGTTACTTTCTACTTCAGCTGTTGTTTTGTTTGGTTGTCTACGTAACGTTCTTAGTCATTTGTACCTGGGTGGATACAAAAATGTCGTCTCATTACAGAATGACTATGAAGTAATTGTGAGGAAATACCACGAGAAGCTGTTTAAAGCTTTGTTTTTTCTCCAGTCCTCACTGACACACAGGACACCAGTCCCCAGTTGTCAGAGGAGATGCTCTCCAGCCAATCAGAACTCAGGTCATCCAAGTGTCCTCAGGACCGTGAGCTCCCCAGCATCCCTCCCAACAATGCCCTTATCGGGAACGGACCCCCAGCCTCAGGGGACAGCACCTATGAGGTCAGCACCTAAAGGCATCTCTCAAAGACAAAAGCGTTTTTATTAGATTAAAGCTTTGATTGGTTAGGAACATGTTGCAAGAGTGTGGCCGATTAAAACTGAAACACTCAAATGCATATTGCCTATTTCAAACAGTAGAGAATCTAATCAATTCAAATCTAAATTTATTTGTCACATAGACAGTTGTAGATAGTAAAATGCATAGTGAAATGTTTGTGATATCCAGGTGGTGAAGGAGATGGCGGCGGCATCACGTGATGTCAGTGTTGAGGACTCCCTGTACGAGACGGTAAAGGAACTCAAAGACCCCCCTGTGGAGCTTGGCCTCCCAAATGGTACCATCCAGCTGACCCCCGACGAACCTCCACCTCACCTTCCTGCCCTTCTTAATGGCCGCCTCAGCCCCTGCACTCCTGAGCGAGGGCCCCTGTGTGCAGGGGTGGAGTACGCCTCTGTTGACCTGAATAAGAAGAGCCGTCACAGCGTTGACATGGAGGCCAGAAGATGCTCTGATAATGCTCTATCACACAAGCCTCAAGAGGAGCCTGACGAGGATTTACCTCCACCGGTACCGAAGAAGGTTCTGGATGAAAATGACAACCAACCAGTGGTGATGAATGGGCTGGTGGGAGTTGGGCTGCAAAATGGAGAGGTAAGGTTCACTACATTCTAAAAAAATGAGTCATGACTTTAAACCATCAGATGACCTTTGACCTATATTAGATTTCAATTGCATTCCATATTGCTTTTCCAGTTCATGCATCTGCATGTTGGAGATCAGTCATCCACTTAGCAACATTTTGTAACAGATTCAAACATAACTAGCTTAAGATGAAGATAAGAAAGGAAGGAAATGTGTCTCACCATCACATTTATTATCTGCTAAGCTGCCATCTAACTAATGTTTTAGGGAGAGTGGCAGGCTTAAGGAAGAGAATTTGATGGTGAGAGAAAAAGG
The DNA here is from genome assembly GCF_900634625.1 of Parambassis ranga. Classification (NCBI taxonomy): domain Eukaryota; kingdom Metazoa; phylum Chordata; class Actinopteri; family Ambassidae; genus Parambassis; species Parambassis ranga. The sequence goes on from NC_041023.1 coordinate 10,960,389, forward strand.
GCGTAGGAGTGAGGAGAATGAAAATTGGAGCTGGAGTTTGAAGAGCAGGAAAAAGTAATAGATGAAACAGAGATAGTGACGGAGAGATGATGATGGGAGATTGAGTCAAAAAAAATGGCTAAAAGGACCGGCAGGCAGGAAAGGGTGAGGGAGAAGGAGAGTGAAGAGTGAGAGACAGTGACAAAAAAGAAACCCAGCAGAATACAGATGAAGCCATCAGCACTTAAGAGGAAGGTAGTGAAAAAGGAGGGGTGATAAAGAAGAAAGAGCATTAGAAAGAGGATCACATAGATAAGTAAAGAAAGAGGTGGGATGGAGGGGTGAAAGGAGGAGAAAAGCCGTTAATTGTCAAGGACTGAACAGTGCAAAGCAGAGCTGCTGCTTTTGCTCTCAGCGTGCTGCCTTCCACAAGCTGAGATCGCACACACGAACGTGCTTTCAGAGCTAGGAAAGAATTGCATCAGACAAAACGTCACATTGTCAGTCTGCCACAAAGCTGTATGAAGCTGTTCTTCTCCACAGTCCTCTCTTAAGTTTTGATCATGTCTGCTTTCTGCCTTCATTCACGAGTGTCCCGCCTCCTTTCAAAATAGTTCCAATGCTGTGTTAACACCCTCTGTCTTCTCGGTCCCTCCTCTCCCTTTCCTCATCCATCTTCTCCTCTCTGTTCCTTTGTCTCCAGTGTTTGCAGCCAATTAGTTAATCACTGCTGCTCGTTTGGACAGCAGGCAAATGTAACCTCATCTGACCTCCAGTATCTGTGATGAAATCTTCACTGTTCTGTATCCACAGTCCACAACACAGGCAACCACACACACTTCAAAATGTACTCTTTTATACAACCACCCACAAATGTACATTTTACATTTTACACACACACAGGTATTACAGCATGTTTACTTATATCCTGCTACACATAGACACCCCCGGGGCTGATTTAAGGTTAACCATGATTCCCTGTGGTTTACGCCCATGTATGACCAGGAGTTGTCTGTGATTTGTCTTGTCTTGACCGTGTGTGCAGTGTGTGTGTGTGTGTGTGTGTGCACGTGTGTGTGTGTGAGCCTACTGTGCACCAGCTGGCCACCATCACTATGACAGTTAGTCTGGCTTCATGATGGATGATATGGACTATCGAAACACTCGCTCCATCTCTGTCACACACACACACACTCAGACACACACACACAGATGAATTGTGCATACACTGTATGTAAATGTCTGGGAGGGATCCCCTCAGGTTGTAGTTTGGTAAATGCTGCACACTTACACACAGACACCCACACAGACACCCACACACAGGCAAGTGTTTTTCCATAGTTTAACATTTACTCCAGCCACACAGAATTACACCCAGCCTCTCCTTTGTGACCTTTCATTCACAGCTTCTCTGATCCTGTGCAGTCCTTGCAGTTATTGGACTACCGTAAACAGCAGCAACACTTGTATGTAGTCATTTGCTTGTGTGTCGCCTATGGGCTTTTTATATGAGGTGCAGGAAATGAATTTGACCCAGCCACCGGGCTGCTGGGGATATACACCAGGGACACAGTCCAGGCAAACGGCATGTCAGCACCGACGAGCTGCCTGTCGCTAAAGAGAATCATTGCTGTTAGACAGAGGATTTGTGAGATAGAATATAAGATGTAGATTATATATTTTGTATTAAGAGTTAATGTACTCGGGTGACCACATATGGCTCCGACAACCTGAGCTGATTTATGTGTGACACATGCATCACCCTGACTGACACATTGACACCTGAGCCATCCATCTTCTGAGGCACCTGTAATCAGCTTACAGTCACACTTGCTTGCCCTGTATGTCATTGTATCTCCTACGTCTGTATAAACACATTCAAATAATCCTCACATGCGCACATGCAAGCATGTCACGTCTTATGGTAAATCTCTCCGATGCATAGTGACACAGAAGCCTCCACATACTTTCACAGGTATTTATTTTAGTTTCATAATATCATATTTGTTTTTAACCAATTAATTAGAAGTAATACTGGAGCCAAGTAGAAGTGAGGGCTTTACATTAGATGGACTGTGTAAGTGGACGCAGGTGACTGGGCCAAGTCACCTTGTTTGGTATGAATACTCCTCTGGGGGCGTTCTGTCTAATTGGTTGGCTAATTAAAGTGAAATGAAAAAGGCATCTGCTGCATAGTCAAGTGCACTTTGGATCTATAAAAGTAATCATGTCTCTAAACATGCCTTATCCATAAAGTAATCATATTGATTTAGGTGCTTTGAGTATAAAACGTATCTGTATGAAGATAGTACCACATTCAGCTCGGGCAGACAGGTTGATGGATGATCTCCGTGAGCAGGTTTTCATGTGGTGAAGCTTCTGTGGAGATGTGTCCTCAAATGGTACCAAGTCAACGGCTTTTCCTTTTGTTTTTTAATGCATCTGCAGCCACCATTCAAGGACTAAATCTGAAGTTTTATCTGTACATAAAGTAAAAGAAAAACAAATATAAGCAATGTTTTCCCTTTTCTTCCCTTTTTTTATGTGATATGAAGTATTTAGTAAGTGCTGGCAGGGATATTGAGGTTCTTGTTAGACTCCTGAGGTGTTTTGTGCTGCTGTCAGATGTGCTTTGTTGATTAATGACTCCCTCATTGATCATAAGGCGAAGTGGACAGGGGCTGTGTGCAAAAGCATCACGCTCTCTGTCGCTGCTTATTGACTTCTACTCAATAACTTTTGGAATGAATGGGTGGTTATATAGAACATTAGCTTCATATGTATCAGGATAAACATAGTATATGCAGCGCATGCTTCTCTCCCTCTGTGGGGAATAGTTTAGAATTTCACTATTGATCATGCTTTCTCTCGTATTCAGAGAGATTTTCGACTGGTGTACATGTTTTTGAAAACTTGTCAATAGTTGCCAGCATGTTTTAGGAACACACCTCGATGAGAAATCCAACCATATCTTAACTGCAAAGCCTTGAAGAGGTTTGGAATAGCTCTGTTACTGCACTCTTAATTATTTAATAAAATAAAATAAAAGTTCTCCTGATTTAAATTTTGTAGACGTCACCAAATTCTTAGAAATAAAAATGTGCGGGAACCCTTCAAATGTTGATAACAACCACTTTCAGGTGAAGCGCTCACTTTTGTTAAAATGTTTTAAACGTCTGGGTCTTTTCTTTTCATACTCTAGTCTGCCATATCTGAATCCATCTTTTTGTTCTTCTCTCCTCCAGTTACACTCCCCTCTGTCTCCTGTGCTGGGGTTCGACAACCACGTTCTGTCAGACAATGAGGTAAGTGTGTGCTAAACTCCCCTATTCCCCAAACTGCCGTTTCCAGTCCCGAGACAGCAGCACTTTAGTCTGTGAATGCCAACGCTCCAAGCATAAAAAGAAGAAGAAGAGAAAAACCACAGTAGAAACTGGTAACATTTAACATCAGACAATAAAAGGCAAAGTCTTAGCAGGAATTTGTGGCTATGAATGTATTACTGTCTTAACTAGTAAGGCTTTATCATTCATTTTCTGTCTGATATGCAGCTCTCTTTTGGCTCATAAGTTAATTAAATCGGTAAACCAGCTTAAGAAAACACCATTCACTCCTCACAACATATGAAAAGTTGAGTTTTTCTCTTCTCTGTGTTACAGTCTGCAGTGTACTCTACAGTCAACAAAACAAACTGTGATGATGCTGTAAACGAGGAAGACAAAGAGCACGACTACAGCAGCATTGCAGAGATCAAAGGTCTGGTCCCGGCCTCCTCCTCCAGCGACCTCTACGCCACCGTCCGAGACATCTACACCCAACCGGATGAGCCCCAGTCAGACGTAGATCCCAGCAGCATAGACCCCTGCTACGAAACCATCCGCATCCCAAAGACTAATAGTTCAGATGACAACCACAGGGCTGGGCTGGGGGCAGAGGGGTCAGACGTTGCCAAGGCAGAGCCTGACTACGAGAGCGTCGGAGAGTTGGGTCTGTCTCCGGAAATGTCTCGTCTTTGAGTTTCAGTCATCTTCATCTGTGGTGACGTCCTCGCCAGTGCTTACAGACATCACTGCAGTGCTTTAAACCTGCTCTCAAGCATGCTGTCTGTGCATAACCTGAAGAAAACAACAGCACCCGTCATTGATGCACGAGTGTCCTCTTTACAGCTTGGTACGGTTCATCATATCTGAACTTAATTTATCAGCCAGGGTGAATGTCGTCGGTACTGGTAGGCCTTAACAACACTTGATTGTCAAAAATAATTATCCAATCACACCACATGTGCAGCATTATAAGGGTTAGGTGAGGACACTATTAATGCAAGAATTCAGTGCCATATACTCATGAAATTCATGCACTTACTGTACATGTGAAGGTATTATTATTTGTATGCCCTTTCTGCAGCTGCTAGCCTTTCTAGCTTCTACCAGGTGTCTGAGTGTCATGTTTTATTGAGGGATCAGTGTATTTCTAGACTATTCTCTGTCAGGTTGGCAGCACTAACATTGTGAATTCTCTGATGGAAATTCCTGTGTAAAGAAAAAAACAAAAAACAAAGAGGTCAATCGGGAAAAAACATATATAAATATTTGATCAATTACACCATCAGCTGGAGCTGATGACTTCTTGACTGCTACAGATTATGCTGCTAGCGTATGTGGCGAGATGAAAGTAGCCACCAGCAAAACCAAAATGGAGGAAAGTAAAGATGTTTTCACACAACTTATTTCAAGCAGTTTTAGAAGTCCACATCAATGGTTTTTGTGAAATTCATATTTATTTGAAAATACGTATTGTGTAATTGTGAAATGTGACGGTGTGTGTCTGTGAGAGAAACGTTTTAGGCTTTTATAGAAGTTTCTAGCACAAATTGAGTTGTGAGGGTGACAACAGTTAGGTACGCTTTCCCCACCAACTATTTAAAACATTCATTGTTTAAAAAAGGAACTTGTTTTTAACATTTTGCACAGAGGTTGATATGAATAGAAGATTTGGGCCACTGTAGAAATGTATCTTTATTCTAGAGTTCCATCTTTAAGCCTTCATCTTAAAGTCAGAACTCCAGTGCTTTTCTACAGTGGGCCCTGATCTGCTTCTGTGGGTCGAAAACAATTCAAATGTGTTTCTGCCTTCTCTTGGTACAGTCTTTAGTTGGCTTAAAAGCACAACTTGTATTATAATGGTACTGCATTTATATATAAATTGCCTGAAGCATCATCATCACAACCTTTTGGAACATATAATGCTTTTTAGAAGAAAAAAAATATGTTTGTCTGTTTGTAGCTTGTACTGACAACATGCCAACTGAGGCTTGTGTATATAGTTAGAGCACTATTTTAACCAACTTGCTGGAAAATTTATGTAAGCTTTCACTTATTTGTACAATGTCCAGAGCGGTATCAATTTGTGTCTGTTAGGAGCACTGATGTATGTCTCACTTGTTTTTTTTTTGTCCAATTACATTTTTTTTTATTTTCTTTGAGTTCTTTGAGTCAAACAGTGTGTCCGTCCCAACAAGTAGTATGTCAGACATACGGTATGGTACAATTGTTTTGGTACATGCATTTTAAGAAAAGTGTGGTACATTAATTTATTAATTTTTCTTTCTTTTTTTGGCTGTAAATAATATCTTTTTCATTCCTCTTTGGCAGAAAAATTGGTGTTTCCACCTGTATCTAAATATTATCTCCAGCCTCAGTTCATGTTTCATTAGAAATCCTGCACCTTGTCCGTGATTCAGAACAACAAACACAGCCAGCTCGCCCTGCCTGGTATTGGATTCATAAATGATAGACATCTAAAATGCTGTTACATCTCCCAGTGTTACTACAGTGAAAGAGGATTTCAAGCGCAACCCACTCCCAGTGTTTTTCTGAATAGACGTGTAAAAAAGAAGCCTTTGACCGAATTATGCTCATTTTTGCAAAGAGGTAATTATCAGTGTTACACACTTAACATGTGAAAATAACACAACCATTTGGGTGCATTGTCCCTTCCATGTGCGCTGCATATCAAGGTAGTGCCATTGGAGAGAGATAATGGCGCTCACAGGACGCTATAAATGACCTCTAAGGAAATGATCTGCCAAAGGGGGATGTTTTAGTGCCAAATTTAATCAGGACAACACACACAGACACAGTTAATAGACACTTACCTAAAATCACTTATTCTAGCTGTCTGTGTCAGTCATATAAACACACATACACACACCCCTTACTCTCCACCCCTAATGAGACTATTCCCCCCCCCCCCCCCCCCCCCTACAACCAGCAGACAGCTCTATGGTGACACCCACCTTTGATCAAAGGGCAAAGCCTGTTTTGGCAGTTATGGCCACATCTGTCACTCCACCCTGTCCAACCTCCATTCTCTGCATGTAAATATTTTATGACATGAATTGTTCTATTAAAAAATATATATATATAATAAATTGTTTCATTTTGTCTTTTCATGCACTGGGGTGCTGTCTTGTAGAGGGATTGCACGCTGCAAATGATTTTTCGAAAAACATTACATCTGACATTAATTAGGTCATTTGTTACTGTGATATCATTCTTTGGTGTATTTTCTCCGCCACTCTGGGTGATAATTACGTTAAGTGAAATAGTCTCCTAGTAAAAGTTGATTTATCAAAGCACTGTGAACCTTCTAATCACAAGAGATCAGATATCTTTCTAGCAACATGCTGTGAGATTACACATCTAGTAGGCAACAGTGTTACCTGCCTGTATGGGCAGATATACAAGGCTGTAATAAATGGGCACACATTAAGGAGTTTGGAGTGTCTATTATCGGCAGGTGTTGAACACATTCAGGTGCAAAAAAAACTAAAACATTTTTAATGTTTTTTTTTCCCAATTATTATTATTATAAGTGGGAATCCTGATTTCCTCAACTGCCTGTAATGGCCTCTGATCTAATGTGTATGTGAGGCAGACTTTCCACAATAATCCACAGGACGTGCCTCACTCATGAGATTGCTTACATTAGCTTTCTAGCAACCTGAAGTTTAAGAAGTCAGTTTTATGTAGATAACAGCTATACTTCCAGTGCTGATCTGGTCGTCATATTTCTAAAAAAAATCAATCTTACAAGCAACATTGTGTGAGCTGCAGTTCGCTTGGTGGCCACGGGTGTCGCTATAAGGATTTTACAGCACCTTTAACACAATTTTTAAACTGCCAGGTTGAATATTCAACATGTTTTTTTTTTAATTTTAAAATATCACAGTATCATTGTGGCAGTCCTAGACTACATTATGACATTTCGCATAGCTACTATCAAATAGAAATCATTAAATTCTTACTAAATGTGTCCTCTTTGGCATATTTTACATTCTATCATACCCATTTTTGTTTGCTATTTTAATGCAATCCCCTTGGCGCCTTTAAAAGAATAAAACTCATGCCTAATGAAAGTCCCACAAGAAATTAAATAACCTGTTGTATTTACATTAGAGAATCAGTGCAGTCTTTTTAATTTTTTAACCAGATCATAGTAATTTAGAAGTCCCGTGGCACCAGAAAAGTAGGCTATGTGCCTGTATAACTAGGTTATAGCATAAAGGCTGTCTGGCTGGTTGAAGTTTCTGTTTCCTTAGCCTGAATTCCCGCTTTTCCCTTTTCACTCCTACTGCCACACACCCTCCCCGTTGCTTTCCTATCCATCCTTGCGTCATTGTTTTGAATGGAGCATCCTTCGGAGTTGCATTACCTTCTGTTGAGGAGAAGCAGGAGCGGTGGGGGCTTGTGGAGGCGTGTGCTGCATCGACCAATCGCAGGCCGTCTTGGCCGCCGGACCGCACATGTTTACAGGCAGCATTCCGCCGGTAGAGGCTCTGCTCGGTGGGAAACAACGGCGGACTGGATGTCGCACAAGACGGAACTGGAGTCGCATAATGGACGTATTTTCAAACGTTTACAACATTTAGAACTGTTTTTACTGCGTGAATTGGCAAGTGAGGTGAAATAATTCGACGTATTTACTTACATTTTTATATGTTCGATGCGTTTACTCCTGAATTAGCCGCCATTTTGTTTAATCGTGTACAAATGTCATTTCGGTTCTTCAGCAGGCGATTAGTCCGCGTTTTCCAGGCGTCCTCTCCGCTCGCAGGGAGCAGTGGGGAAAACAAACAGGTCGAACGGAGGAAGATTGGTAGCCGGTTGGATGTGAAGGCTGTTTAGTGGCGAATGAGTCGTTTTCGTGTTGCGGGCTGTTGTTGGCTGTTATTTCGAAGTTCTTGGTCAGTTTTCGGTGCTTTTGCGTGCGGAGTTGAGTGGGAGTTTTCGCCCCTTTGAGTATGTTGCCGCTTTCTAACATTTTGTCAGGGTTGGAGAGCGTAGTCTACCCGTTGCGGTTTTGTGTTTTTCTCGACGTTGTTTACCGGTTATAATTCGACGTTTAATGATTTAAATCCACCGGCTTGCCGGCTCTGAATTCAGTGAGACACTTTTAGACATGCATACGAGGCGTCTGGTGAAGCGGTCGATCCTCGGCAGCCGCGTTTATGCGCCGAGTCCAACAGGGGACGGTGCCCCGGTGACAGGAGTGGTCCAGGCTGTCAAGCAGGAAAACAGAGACGCCTCGGCCGCAGCGGGAGCCCGGCGTAGCGTTTACACCGTGCTCATGCAAGACGGGAGCCTGAAGGAATTCTCGGAGGAGGAGATAGCCAGTGGCTTTAACCACACTGCAGCCAAAGGACCCCTCAAGTCCAGCTTAAAGGTGTGTGTGTGTGTGCGCGCAGAGGGCCCCGGCCAGCCGGCAGCGCTTCACTGTTTTTGTTGTGCGGTGTTTTGCAGCGTTTAACCGCTTCCTGCACGGAGCGGACTTAACGGTGTCATCGCCGCCGCTACCGCTGCCACTGATGGCAAATTTAACCGGTCGGCACAACACCTGCATAATTCAGCAAAGCAAAAAATGTCGACTTGGTTGCATGTTGTATCAAATAACTGGCTGTCATGACATTTGGCGACATCAGATATATGGGACAAAGGGCTTGATAGGGCCTGCGCAATGTTTATGTGGGCTAGTGGGTGGGTAAGATGAAGCAAACAAACACACTGACTGCAGCGTTCTGGACTGATGTAAACATCTAGTTCGATAGTTGTGCAGATAATCTTATGGTTTACATAGCACAATCAGCACAAATAATTGTATGCATTTAGCAATAAATTGCAGGTTTTCACATAAAGAATGAGTTGTATTTTGAGGAGGGGGGTTCATTCATACATGATGCAGTCTGTCACCCATTTGAATATTGAATGGCTCTCTGTAAGCACAGGCTGTTATTGTTTAGAAATGGTGTAAAAATAGATCATGTGGTCATCTGTGGGAAAATAGTAAGTTTTGATGGTGTCCAAATTTTTAGTCGTGATCAGCAGTGACCTAATTCACTTTAAATACAACTTGACTGCTTTACTTTCACATGGTCTTAGATAAAGATGATGAACAGAAGCCAAACCAATACTTGGATAAAACAGTTTCTGGCTTAAGTTGTGTGTGTGTGTTGTGTTCAGTTCTTTTTTTCATAGCAAGGGAGTGACTGAGGAATGCATCTGATTGAATAATGCTTGGATTCTGATTTATGTGCATCCCAGAAGTCAGGCATATGTGTTGTATTTTGTGCAGTCTTTCGCTTCATTCTGTTAGAAACTGTAGCTTTCTTTGGAAGGATTGGCAGATGTTTGAGTGATGGGAAATGCAGTGTAAACTTGAGTACTCTTATTTTGCATTTGCACATTTGTGTTTGCAGTGCAGCACTCACAAAAGCTGTTGCACAATGCCGCTACAGTCAGCGGTGCAAGCTGGAGTAGTGCAGCTGAGGCTGAAAGTGTACTCCTGTCAGCACAATGGTCAAGTCTCTTTCAGCACAACTCAATTCCCACTGAGGTCGAAAACAAGCCATAAAATGAGGAGGAGGGGTCTGCTCTGAGTGTGCAGATACACATGTGTACTTGTTTTCTGTGCATAAGTGTGTAGTAAAGCATGGATGTGTTTTTTTTGCTGATCTGTATGTGTATTTGTGTGTTTAATGACTGACTTTAAATTTTGGAGTGGGGGTTGTTTGTGAGAGCATGCCGCCCCATTTGAGCAGCAGCAGCTGTACTGCCAACAAAATGGGCACCCCAGTTTGGCAACCGGTGGCCTGTTCCAAAGAATCTGGATGCTTGGCACATGGCCCAGTATCGCAAACGAATGTCCCCTGATCTTGTGGAGGATGAGGGGGGCAGGATGCCACTTGTTGACTTGTTAGTTTGTGTGTGTGTGTGTGTGTGAGCTAAGTTACAGTGATTTCTCACTGCTAACAAAGAGGCATTACTTGTTTTGTTGTGCTGCTGCTTTCAGTGTCCTCGCTGTTGTTTTGTCTGTGGTGACTGTACGTCAACGTGGGAGTCAATGAAGCAAGCTTGTTGACAGAAGCTGAGTGACTCTTTGTTCTGAAGCCGTGATCCTGGGCAGGCCAGTGTTGGTCGTCCTTATTGCTTGGCTGCTCAACATCAGTATGAAGCACAGTGATCAGAGGGTCATGTCTGGATGGTGGTGCCCCTGTGGAAATGTATGAGTAATCTTTAAAGGAGTATGCGTTTAAATATGTATTATGCCTGCTATTTACCCACAATCTATCGTACGTTTGATCCAGTTTGAATTATATTCCTGCAGAATACTTCCTCTGTTGGCAGATGCAGGGAGTTGAGACACTCCAGATATTTGTTCAGTTTACAGGCACCAGCTTTGTGATATGAAACTCACATTTCAGCTTCAATTTGGCTTGATTCACAATTTCCTGTCTCTGTGAAATGCCATAATTCATAAGCCTGGTGAAGGGAAGGAATAGGTGTTGGTTTTGTCTGAGGAGCCTACACACGTCATACACACACACACACACACAGCACCTAATCTTCCCCAAGCCGGTGTAATCCATCTTGTTGTTTTACTCGAGTCTGAGTTTTAACTGCACGTTTTGTGCACCACTAAGCATCCATACAACCAGCGTCCATCATGAGTGATAGTCAATACTCATTTCTCTTGTTTTTTATCGCATTAATCTTAAGTAAATCGGTCTCTTAGTGTTTTTTGTTTGAGTGAATGACTAGGGTGTAGTTGCCTTTTCTACAGGCAAGACTAATTGTGTTACAGTATGTTGAGATAAAGATCTAGATCACACACATACACAGACATACACTGGCCTTCATATTATGCTCCTCAACACTCCAGTGACATGGGCAGCTGTGTGTGTCACTCTATGTTTTGGACCTTTTCTCGATATCTTTCTGAGAGCTTGATGGCTTTAGTTTCCTCCAGAGGTGTGTGTGAGAGTTGGTGTGTGCGTAGGTGCATTACACAGGTATTCATGTGCAGAAGTATTTGTTACTGTTGTGTAAGAGAAGAGATGGTGTTGGGCTTTTTTTTTCTCTAACATTGGTAGGCGTTTAAGAGCATTGTGATTGGACAGACGCTATTCCTTTGTGACCGTGGGTCAGTGTGGGGTGGGAATATCTATGCAGTCTTGCTGTGTAGAGTATGTTTGTGAGTTTATTTGAGCATGCATATGGTTTATAAATTAACTGCCTTTACAAAGCAATACAAAACTTAAACAAAGCAAGCTATCACATCATAGTAAAGTATGTTATATTTTAGGCAGTTACTGTGGCCCTTTGTGAAGCTTCATTTTATTTCTGCTCGTAAGATATTTGTGGAATACCTCACATGTCCAGAAATGTCTACGGAAACTAAGAAAAACGACTTTGCTTTCTCACTAACCACTGTGCATTTTTGAGTTTATCCAGTCTGTTTTGAAAAGGCTTTTTTAAGCCCAAAAGTCTAAAAATGTTTTCTTAGACCATCGAGCCTTCTTTTGAAATGTAAACACCCTGACACAGTTCTATTGTGTTGTATATATCTGTTGAGACAATGTTTCCCTGCAATTATGTAATTCTTTCATGATATAAACAGGGAATTTAAAAGCACTTTTCTTTTTTATGGTAATTTTTCTACCTGTAGCAAATAGCATGAAGCATTCATCACTATGGTCCTTTAGAAAAGGAGAGGAAAGAATGTCCTTCACAACTTGCAACCCATACCAGCATGTTTATTTCATTTACCAACCATTGAAATATTCCTCTTTGCTTTCCTTTTCAACAGAGCTCCACTAATGAAACATCAGACGGCCAAAGAATGGAGAGTGGCTGTCTGAGTCCAGAGGCCGTGGAGGAGCAGCGGTTGGCCGATGGCAAGCGGGTTAGCCGGGACCCCGACACACGATCAGTGTCCCTGCTAGAGCAGAAACGCAAAGTGGTCTCCTCTAGCATTGATGTTCCTCATGCCAGGTAAGTCAGTGTGTGTGTATGTGCATGTTTGTGCGTGTGTAAACATATACAATTTCTTGGCCAGTGAGGGTCTAATTTCCATCCTAGAGGGAGTTTGGTTTGAGTTCATACGTTCAAAGATCATTGAGAGGTTATGACATAGATCTGTCATCTCACAAATAGGACAGAGATCATATGGGCTGACATCCTGGTTTTTTTTTATCTGATTCTTGAAGCCATTTTGGCAGCACATTGATTACATTTGACAGCAGTCCTCTTTTACCCCATTACATATATATTTTATTATGTGCCTTTATACATTGCACATTAATGCTCTTGGTATGTTGAATTTATGTATTCTTAATTGTACGAATGTATCCCATTTTTAAATATTAAATGTTCTCTGCACATGTAATTTTGGAAGAATCCCTGGCTGCTTCCTCAGCTTTCGAGAGGCAATTAAAGGTATGCTATTTTAAACAACATGCATTAAACAACATGGTGTTTCCCAGATTGTTTCAGTACTGCTCCATAGTAAGGTCACTATGGACTTCCCGGATGTTTTTGCAGTCTTACAGCCTGCATGAACTTATCGGAACAATTAAGCTTGAAATTTATGTGGTGGTGTTTCCATGTTTTATTGAAAGTAAGGTACATAGTCCATCTGACCCTGCCCTGTGCGATGCAGAACCCTATACAACTGGAAACAATTATTTTATGATGCATTAGTTCCTCTACTAATTCAGTGCTTCTTCTTACACTATACACACATGGACCCAGATGTTATTTTTTGATGGTCAGCAAGAAGCTGGTCCACAATAGGGCAATTAAACATTAATAGGCAGGAACACATGGCAATGAAGCACAGTCTAATAAAGAAACAATACTCTGTCACTATTAAATGTGAAACACTAATACCTTGTAGGACTCCTTGAGGAGTGCAATCGATGGCAACTTGCTGAAGTACAGTAGAAGTCTCTCATTTGATCCACTTTATCACTACATCCTGATCCATTGATTTAAATTTAATAGTTGTTTGCTGGGGAATCATTGATTAGATTCTGTCTTGTAGCCAATTAAGAGGAAAAATCTCGTTTTATATTAAATCTATCACATAGATTACACATAAGTTTTACACATGTCCCACTATAATTACCTCCTTGCATAGGCATTGCAATAATATTGATATTTATATGGTTATAGGGGGATGGTTTATTGATTTCTTTTGCAGAAGTTCTGCTTGTTGCCTCATCTCAGGGAGGACTGCTACATAAGCCAACTTTCTGTTTATCCTCCTAATAAGACCATGTAACACCAAGACAATAGAATGCCATACAAATCAGATATCAACTCACATGCAGGACACCTGATATAATGGTTGAGAAAAACTCCGACCTTCAAAAAGCTGGACATTTAATAGTTTGGGCACACACTCACACCCTAAACTCAAGTTGTTTCTCTGTGGCCAAAATTCCAACAAGACTGTACCAGGGTTTGTGTGCTGTGTTTTTATTTAGAATACTCAGACATTTTTGAAACGTCATTCTGTTCACAGTAGTTGACACTGATGAAGATATTGCCAAAGACACCATAAAAAAATTCATTTTTCAGTCACCCACTTTATTAGGTCTGCTTCTACAGATATGGAAAGTTTATTGTTGTCACATCCTCAGAGTCGCTATGAGCCTGAGCTTTTTTCTTGGATATCCCTATGGTGACCTCTTCAGCACACAGCAACATTATTGCATCTAGATTAAGATCCATGGCTCACATCCACTGCACACCTGCGACCGATTTTCAGGCCTGCTCAGGCACTGGGGAAGAAATGGTATTGCCACTGACCACAAAGTAACGTTTATCTGTAATGGAGACAAAGGGGGGAGTGAAACAGGGTGGAGGCTTGCAAAGAATGGTGGAATAGGGGCAAGTGGATACAAGGAAATAAAGTGAGGGAAATGTATGAGGAGGATAAAAGAGCAAAGGAGATGGAGTGTGAGTGTGAAGATAACTGCCTGAGGTTTTTTCAGAGCCAACTCTCCAGAGATGTCTGACCTTGAGGTTGTTAATTGCACCCTGAAAAGTTCCTTCTATGCTAGTGATTTACCAAGAAAACGTCTGGCTGCTTGATGGCTCTCCAGATCCCTTGCAACCTAGAATACAATAGGTCCCCTACGTCACCGGGAGTCACTTAAGTCCCTGAATCCCTCCTCTGCAATCATTGGGCAAATAGAGGGAAAATGACAGTGTGCCTTATAGGTAGTGGACCTCAGAGGTTTTATGTAGCTACAGTTCATGTTTCTGTCAACTAGTCCAGCTCTCATTACTTCATCGAGTGGCTTCCCTCATCGTATTTGTTTACAGCACATTTACTTTGTCAGATCTTGTGCCAAAAATCAATAGGTGTCATTCCATGATTGACCTATTTTCTCCACTGCTGCAACTCCCAGATGTCCAAAGAAATTGTATTTCTTATGAACCATTTTTAAATGTGCTGTGTCTTAAGTTATAAAAAAAATGCTCACTGTGGCAGATTCTGATTTGTTTATGCCATGTTTACTGTGTGATTCTGTCTATAGAACACTCACACATCTCTACACATCGTCAGACTGTGGTCTCAGCCAGCTGCTGGACCTGCTCCTTTCTCCAAAGGCTGTTTTCTCTATGCAGGAAACAGTCAATTGTAACAAGAGCTGGCGGGGGCAGACCAGTGGAAACGAATGGCTTGGCTTTTGACAAATAGCATTCTGGAGACTAATTGCTAGCAGGGGAAGTGAAGTATAACCTTAGTTGAAGAGGAAATCAAGGGAGTGCTTTGCTTATTATTGCAAAACCCCAAAACAACAGATCTGAGGGTTCAAATACTCTTGTTTTCAGACCGCCAGCTGTCAGCACTCCCACTCACAACACTTGTGTAGATGCTGGATCCTGTGCTGTTCTTCCATTACTTTTTATGTACAAGCCCAATGCAGTCAACACATGCAAATTGATTATGGTAACTGATAACAATTTCACAAAGCTGTAAATTGAAACAAGGAATGGGGTAATGCTTTGTGGGGCCAACTTCAAAATCAACTTCCAAGCCAAGCAAAATAGTTTGTTATTGTCGTTTTTATTGTTTAGCAGTGTGCTTGCAGATCACCCGGTTCAGTCTTCTGAGCCAACCATGTGCTCCACACTCAGAGCTCAATGCATCAGCCAAGTCAGACATGGAATGAAGCCAACAAAAAAGGCCCAGAGGGACTTTCAAATTACCATTTGTTGTTTGATAAAGTGGCATGGCTTGTAATCTGCTTGTTTTTCCTTCTGGTCTTGGTTTTGTATATTTCTTACCTTCTTTTTAGAACACTGTTATAGCACTTTTGCACAATGTGTTTGTGTTTGTGGTGAAGGAGGGTTATTTGAGTTTCGAAATAAGAGAAAGGGGGAGGACGGACTGTGTGCATGAGAGCAGTCTGGGTTCTCCAGAGAGTGAGTGACAGAGAGAGTGAGGGAAAGACTGAGAGAGATGCTCAACGTTTGCCAAAGAAAACAGTTTTCCTGGTTTAGATGCCAGTGGAGTCCAGAAACCATAAGAGTACCATCTGAAAAGACAGCTCCAATCGCTATCTCTCTCTTTCTCTCTCTCTTTCTCTCTCTCTGTCTATCTCTCACTTTCTCTCTTTTCCTCACATGAGCTGCCTCGTTCTCTTAGTTTATTATTGTCTGATTGAATGTTGATATCTTTTTCCTCACAACAATTTACTTGACAAAACCAAGTGCAAGAAATAATAATCTGATTGGCCTGACTACACACAGTTAAAAATAACACCAAATTGCCTGTATTTATATAAAGCAAACATTACCCAACATGTGTAATTTAGCATTTTTGAGCCATTAAACTGGCTCCCAAACTTTCAAATGTTAGTGATGATCATTAGGACGTTAGCAGTCAGGCAGTGTTTTTCAAAGACATTGATTTTACTACATTGCTTTTGATTGGTTATCATATTTCCCTCTTTTCACCAGAAATGAGTAGTTGAAGGAACTTTAGAAAGGCTGCAATCACATTTTACACATAGTTACATGATCTTTTGAACACAGTGCTCACTACCCACTGAGACCTGAACAGTGACCAGAAGTAATTTTTGACTTTTGTTTTCTGGAAACTGGTCTCAGAGTAGGTTTTATGAAAGGGTTTCAATAAATATAGCGGCTGAGCTCTTCATAGCTTTGATGTTGCTTCAATGTCTAAGAGCCTTGTTAGAAAAATCCTCAGCTTTATAACTGCCTGTTGGGGCCACCCCAGGGTCCATATTGTGGCTTATGTGGAGTTAAAAGGTCTCTGATGATATCTTGGTATCAGGTGCCTTCATGTTTTAAAAAGGATTAGCAACGTCCTAAAATCAATTCTGAGAATATCAGCTAACAAGTGTAAACATGCTAAAATTAGACTGATATGATCTCATTTGTGTCGGGGTTGCACCGCAACTATCGTGTACATCACTGTAATATCAGACTGCCTCTCCAACCTCCCACTTTTCATCTTTGGTGTCTCAGTATAACTGCAATATAATTGGGCAAAATGAGATCTTCTGTGTGGTGGGGAAAAAAAAACACATGTGAAAGCCAGCTGAGACAAAAGCACCTCTTTGCTGCAGGGTATCATTGGGGTTTTCAAGCATGAATGATTTTTTGAGGGAGCATATCTTATTAAAAAGTGGGCTATATGGATTTCTTAAATATCATACTAATGTTTCTTTGGTTGTTCAGTCTCTAAAAGCTGGTGACAAGCACTGTTGACATGTGCCTTGAAAAAATGAGTTTAAGTTGGCTTGCTCTGTTAAACAGGATTCACTTGAAGTTGGTTTGTTTAAGGCTTGAAAACATCTAAGCTTCTGAATCTCTTAATCTCAGATGCATTTGAGTATGCATGGATTCACCCCATCCTGCTGTTAACTGAGCTTTAGATTTATCACACACAGACTAATCAAAGGCAAAGCCTTCTCTCTTTCTCAGTATCGAGGCACACAAGTGGGGGAACCACATCGAGTTGTTCTACCAAATTAATCGACAGGGTTTGGCTCCCAAGAAAACAGCCACCTGTGATGCCACAGACGTGACTTTATATTTATATGCAAATGAGCTCTTTAATTAAGTATGCACTGGTGTGAGGGGGGTACTGGTTAACTCTGGATTAGTAGGTGATCTGCCTGACGACTTTGTGATCTTTTTGCCAAAGCAGTGGACCCTGGCAAGTATATGTACGCATGTTTACATTTACTTGTAAAAGAAATAAACTTCAGTTACTTCCAAGTTTACGGCAAGTGGTGTACATCAATTACAACAACAGTTGTAAAAATTAAAAGAATCAATGCATCTTTGCATTTTTTACATGCAGGTTTTCTGCATGCAGTTTAAATGATTGCTTTGGTAATAAATTGATAATTTATTTAACAGTTACGATGTACACTGCTGATTACTAGTAGTGGAAATGACTCATTACTTTCAATATTCATTTTGAAGGCATCAGCAAAATCTATTTGTAGTTATTGATGTCATAAATAAACATAATGCAGCTTCTTGGGAGTTTGAACGCTCGTTATGGCTGTCAGAGGAGCGTGATCAAATGTGTTTATGTGACAGCATGGATGTCATGAATCAACAGATGAATCAATGTAAAGCCTCGCAGAAAATGTCACTAATATGTCGATTGGTCATCCCTGTTGTTGTATCTGTAAGGTAACTTAAATCATTACATGCATGCTATCTGTACCATAAAGTGCAGGGCTTCAAAGCCAGTGTTTAATGTGACAGTTCTGTAGCTTCACGCTAATCCATAGTCCACAGCTTTAATGGACTGATGGCACAGAGTGCTGTGGCAAAAGAAAAGCTCTAATTGATCCTATTGACAGATGTGCATTATGGTCATCTACGGTATATGCAGGCTGGTACTAATTAACAGCAGTGTCAAGTGTCACACTATGCAGCCAAACACAGGTACTAATGATGAGCTGAAGCTTCGACATCCTCCTGAACATCCACTCTCTGATAAAGTGTGTGAAAACCACTATTGACTTAAATTAAATTACTCACCATTAGTAGTGGTAAATTAGCAAATTATATTTATTCCAGACCTGTTATTCAAGCAGTTTCTTTGTTTGTTTTGTGTCGTGTCTTTTTTGCTCCTAAGGTGTTTTTGTTTTTTTGTTTTTGGTTTTAATAATTGCTCTGACACCAAAGAAAAACAAATACAAATCTTGAGTTCAAATTGTACTGCCTCCGGGTCACAGCTTTATGAAATTGCACCTCAGCTCCTGTCATAATTTTGTATTAATATTGCTGTACTGACCCCGACAAAGTTTTGGTTTGGGGCAAAGACATCATGACACAACAGGGAGGCTTCTCAAGTCTAACCTATTAAGAAACAAACCCAGCCCTCCAGAAGTGTCCCCCTCCTCACGTTATTTCTAATTATGGCCATCAATTTTGAAGCTCCATTGACCTGTCTCCTTTAAATTATTGATATCTGTCAGGCTGACAGGCTTTATTAATTAAAATGGAGATGTACTAATTAAGAGCACGGCATGAGGGTGTCATAATTGTAGCCCCTTTTTAATTTGAGTGTCACACATTGGTTTTATCGCAGTTTAGCAGAGTGGGCGCAGTGTGGCAGAGCATTGATGAAGGTGGGGTGGAAGTGCCCTAGTTTGACATGTGATTGTTTGAATATGTGTGCTGTCGTATATGTTTGTGTGCATTTATTCTGCATTTGTGCTAATTCCCAATGTTTTGATATGACTTACAGTTTGCAGGCTGCCAGCACAACCTAATTTAAAGACTAGATGTTACAATGGCTTTCTTTCTTTGTTCATGATGGTTTGCACGAGAACATTAGTTATTCTTCATTATAATTCAAGGAGATAAGCACAAATTAAATTCAAGAACAGGCCCAGTTCCTCCAATGAGCTGCTGTCCACATGTTGTACTGTAGGGCCCTTTGAATGTAATTTAAAACTGTTGAGAAACAGGACAGGGAAGTGGTATAAAAATCTGTTCAGTGTGCTTCAGTATCTTGTCTTAGTGTCATGGCATGGCTTTGTTGATTCCTTCTATTGGTGTCCCAGAGAGAATCTGTCATCTTGGAATGAAATGTGGAAAAATGCTGTGACTGCCAAGCAGTGTAGTAAGGCTTGTTTAGTACATTCAGTACATCTATTTTCAGAATATGTGTGTGCATGTTTATTTATGCATTTTCAGAGACATTAGTGGATACACATACACACACATAGCTATATAGCTGTAGTAATTTCATAAGATTAATGTATCAGTGCTGCCATATTACTCACTTGCGGCATCTCTCTGTCTCCCCTGCTGCGATCTGGCCCCCCTCTGAGTCATATCGGGTCAGAACACAGGTGTCTCTGTTCTCCTAAAAAATGTTCTGTTCTGCAAGCACTCAGACAAATCTCACATTTTTAAAATGTATGCCCAGTCCATCAAATGCCACAGTCCTTTAAAACTATCAATAGTTTGTGTACTGGTCTAATGACAGTTGTATTATTGATCACAAAAGGACACAAATTACTTGCTAATTAGCTGTTTGGACATCATCCTGACAGAACACTGACCTTAAATCCCCACAGTGTCCTTCAGAGTTAAAATGACACATGTTGGAAGTGATTGACTAAATGCCAGTTGTTAACAGAGTACCTTAAAATGGTCTTGTGAATGTAAGCAGTCACAGCCAGTGAAAAATCAAGAATTCTGTTGATTAAATCTCTGCCTGCGCTTTGTGTGATCCTAACTCACGTAATGAATCAAAACCATGGTGACTCTATGAGTTTTAATTCCCAGATGTGATATGAATGCACCTTCTGGACTAACAGATGTATAAAAGATATTTACACCGTGGGAGAGGCTGTAATGTGTTTAGCACTGTTGAATGTAATTTCACCTCAAAGAGAGCAAAAAGATCATTTTTCACACAAGCGGCAAAGTTGGAAGTCGTGATAATGCATCATATATCAGAGGACCTTTCAGTGCACATTTGCTCGATTTACTGTCAATACGATCGTGTTTAATGATGGAAATAACATTTAGACTCTGAGAAGTGAGGAGGCCATCTGATATGTACTGGCATCCTTTGAGATTGGTTCAACTGCATCGTCAAATAAGCCAGACATTTAGTCAAAACTATCCCACAGATGTCTCCTTCAGCACAAAGACCTTATGTTGTGAGTAGGGGAGCGATAAAGTTAATTGAAAGTTAGCCATTTGCTTGTCACATCTAAGAACCATCTGCTGGGGCCGATCTACATAAATTGTTCTACAACAGTGCATCTATGGGACAACAGTGCAATATCCTTTTACCTCATAATCCAATAAGGGCTGTTGGTGTCTCTAGTAAGATCTAAACTGTGAGTAGGCAGCAGACCAGAACTGTAACTAAGAGACTAGGTGCATCCAAAGTACATTTTAAAGCACAATCCATCATCTGTTAGGCTTCGGTTTACTGACTTGGCCAGATATATATCCTACTTCAGAGAAGAGACAGAAATAGTATTTTGTTTCCTGAATGCTATTCTCAACTTTTTTTTCAACACCCCATTGTTCTCTGTCCTTGTGACTTTCCCCTCAGAAATCATTATGGCATTTAAAAGCTTTGAAATGCATAAACCTGCTTTCGTGGTGCTAAAACTTTAAATAGGGGGACCCCAGCTGCATCATAAACCTACCCAGTCATAATTGGCCCTTGCCACACACACCAAGCCAACCTTCAAATAAGATAAAGCTTCGATCGTTGTATCTCTCCTCCGCAGGGGTCCTGTGTAATGTTCTGTGTCTCTCTTTTACTCACACTCACTTTCTCTTCGTCTCTTCCTTTTGGCCGTCTCTTTGTTCTTCACAGACATTCGTCATTAGTTTCACTCGCTTCACCTGCAAGCTACAGGCATTGGCATGGTTACTATATACGTGTGCACATGTGCACGCCGGCACACACAAAACCCTGAAGGTAAAGGTTAGTTTTTCACAGTTTTGCTTAGCTTCAGGTTGTCCCTTGTCGCTGAAAGGAACAGCTTGTAAGTGCGTATACAGCCAGCAGTGGCACTTTCAGCTTTGAGGTAGATTATGTGTGTGTGTGTGGAGTAGGGGTGGTTGTGTGGATGGTGGTGGAATTTAGAAGACAGCTGGTACAGTTGCCCCCTCAACCCCCATTTGGAGAGGTTGTTCAGACCATCTCCTGTTTTCTTTTAGACACACACCACCCCCACCATCAGAGAGCTTTTAATAACGACAAAGCTGCAGTTTGCTCAAACTATAGATTCATCATGTTCCCTTCCTCGCTCCGTCCCCCTTTCTCTCCTGTCCCTCCCTGTAAACAATGGGAGCCAGTGGCTTTGGTCACGTGAGCTACCAGCATCTGCAGAGGAGGTTGTTATTGTTTTGATTTTGGGTTCCACATGCTGAACTTGACTCCCATGTGAGTGGGATTGTTCGTCTGGGTTTGGGTCGGGTGGGACTCCAATGTTCTGCCAAACCAGCTCTGTCGAGCTGCAGAACTTTGTGTGTGTGTTTTTGCATTTGTGCATGTCGATCGTGCTGGTCTTGGCAGCATTACCTCACTGTTGAGCTGAAAATGGATGTGTTTACCAGGGGGCTCTCTCTCTTTTGGTCGCTTTTTCTTTCTTTCAGCTCCCTCTCTTTATTTTCACTCTTGCAGCCAATTGAGGATCACAGCCTAGATGAAGGGGAAACATAACACCCCGATTAGACAGATACACAAAAGCATTTTCTAGAGTTTAGGTCTGCACACATGCATACACGCGAACCATGTGGCTCCACCATATAGCATGCATAATTCATGACATCCCATTGACATCTATGTAAACATGGGTGCTTCCCTTGGCTTCTCTGTAGTCGATCTTTGTTTGAAAGCTTGGAGAATGCATTTAAAATACACCACATGTACTCAGCCTAACACACTTTCATCCAATAATGACGATGCATGTCAGAGAATTGTTGTTTTTGCAGCCAGTGTTGACTTGTTGCATGTCAGTTGAGGCTTACATTTTCCAATAATCTGAGTTGCACTGCAGAAATACGTCAGATTTAATGGCCAGTGTTATACATTAGATTCAAGGTGAATGTTTATCTGAGCTGAGTCCTGCTGTAGAAAAGATAGGGTCTCATGGATCTTTGCTAAAACAAAGAGCAAACTGAAAACCACCCATCCCTTAAAGCATGCTTCTTCCTCTGGCTGTCTCGCCCTTCCTCTTTTTTCTTTTCCATCCATCTATCTTTCTTTTGCCCCCCCCCCCCCCCCCCCCCCCCCCCCCCCCCTTTGCCCAGATGACTACATGAGCTTTCCATTTCTTTGTTTCGCTCCTGCTTTCACCTCCCCTGACTCACTGTATTCTATCTTTCTCCATCTCTGCTTTCCCGCTCATTTCCCCCTTCTCTCCCCCATGATCTCTGTGTCTCTCCCACCCTCCCACACTCCAGCCCTCCCTCTCTTTCTTTGTCTCCTCTCCCAGCTGCCTGCTTTGTGTGTGTATGTGTGTGTAAGTGACTGTGTTTTTCCTCTGCCTGACAGAGAGAGATGTTAGCCCACTACTGAGCAGCTCACTGGCTATAGAATAAACAGCATGGCTAACTTACACAAGTATATAAAATTGAAGAGAACACTGTCAGACACGTACAAGTTGTTTGTTCGAGCGTTCCCTGAGAAAAAATGATGCCACAATTTGGCACCAAAGCTTTTTGGTTGGATTTTCCCGTCTCTACTGCCTAGTGTACTTTTCTCATAACATGCATTATACAGAGTCGATACCCACACACACACACACACATATGCATATTTCCAATTAAATATGTAAATATGCCAGTCATAAGCAGTTAACCTCTATAGGAAAGGTCAATGATGAATAATTAGTGCACCATCACCTATTTAGAACTGATTATGATATTTCAGGGAGACGGCAAAGAGGCATCCTCCACTCAGTTGTAGTTCATGGTAGTCACAGCCTAAGTTTGTTTTGTTTTTGTGTACCTTTCTGCTTCACACAATTGCAAGTAACAGCGTGCAGCATTGACCCAAATGCTAAGTGACAATTGGCACTTTTGCTGGCTGAAACTGTCCATCAATTTGTTGCCTCGCTTGCGGCCGCTGGGAGCATTACCACAGAGGATGTGAGAGGCATACTGACACATACACAGGTGGTGGGAGTGCAACCCAGGAGTCCAAACACATTTATCTACAGCTTAAGGGCTTTACTTTTTGTTGTTTTGCATGTTAACACCTGCATTAGGACGCTCAATTCGCAAATCATTTTTGTAGGTTTAAATCAATCTACACACAAAATATGTATGCTATGCTTTGTAGAATGCTGATGTCCTACACAATTAGGAATAATCAATAGTGCAACTGTAATGTGATGCATTTGTATTTGTTTGTGAGACCTATTGATTGTTATAGTACCTGCTTCAGTCAGCATCCCTGTGCACTATTTAATTTTTTCTGTCCTCATGTTCAGTGCTTTGCACATATTTTAGGCATTGCAATCATTTTTTTAATTGCTATCTCTAAGGTTGACTTACAGTGTGGGTTTTTTTTGGGGACAAAGGGGTAATTTTTACTGCAGAAACTTTCAAAAATTAGTTTTGTGTTGACATTCCACAGCTCTGTACAGTCTGGTTTAACTCTGCAAATGATAGAGTAAGAGTCAAGCGAGATAATAAATCCTTTTAAAAAGGGTGTTAGATTTGAGCATAACTAAAAACCATGTCTGGTCTGTGCTTTGCATATAAAACTGCTAAATTATATAGAATGTTTTTTTCTTGTTTTTGTCTCGAGTGTGGTCTGCATACATGCATAGATTTAGTTGCTCTTATAATTGCTAAATATAATGCCCTGTTTTCATAAAACTTGATTAACAATTAAGTGCTAAAGTAAAGTTTAATTTACAAAAACACCTTTTATATAAAAGTGGGCAGTAATAGATGGATTGATGCATGTGTATAGATCTGTAAAGGATAATGTAGTAGAGGCGTCTTTGTGTGGACTTGTTGACATGGATGAGAGGAAGTGGGGTGGATCTTTCCTTACTCTCTCTCTTCCACTCTTGTCCTCCCTCCCCCTCTTTCTTGATGTTTTTAATTTTTGTTTGTCACGGCTGTCTCTTTATGGTCTGCAACACATCCTCATACTACACAACAGTAAATTAATCAGAGATGAGGCTCGTCTGATGGACACCTTCCCCCAAAACACATTCTTCCTCTCTCCTTTTTACTCTTCCTCTCTCTCCTCCTTTCAACAAAAGGTCATTCAAACATGGTGACTGTGATGTAGTGCACTCATTAGCTGCATTTTAGCCTAACTTCTCATTTAAGGCTGTAGTACAGTAGGTCACACTATGGTGAATGTGAATGATTTACTTCCCAGTGAACTTTTCCTGGACAATAAAGGTGCAGACTTAGGAAGTGACTCCCAAATGATAAGCAAAAGGAGTGAAAGAATGAGAGTGGGACGGGGTGAGAATAATGGGGGAGGGGTGTAAGTAAAAGACCTTTTAGGTAAATGTTGAAGTGGCAAGCGGATCCTTTGTCCTGCCTAGAGGCTGTATGATGCGATTGGACCAGCTGATAGGTATTTTATAATGCTCTCCATCAGCTCAATCTCCAGAGGTTTTATGAGAACCTTAAGCAAACATGCACACACACACACACACACACACACACAGTGTCACATGCACACTGACACACCGCTACCCCCACCTTCAAAGTGTAATTGGTAAAGAGGCCCCTTCCATGTGTGTGCGTGTGTGTGTGTATTGCTCTCTTGGGAGCTGAGGAGCTGGAGGTGTGTGTCTGCGTCTGCTGTGGTTACAGCCAAGGTGTTTATAATCAAGCTCAGCAGTGATAAAAGGGTGCTTGTGTCTGTTGATTTCTGTGGTTTATGGCACTTATTAGCAGTTTGTGGGTGTGTGTGTATGTGGCCAGAAGGCAGGTGGAGAGGGTGGTGAAGGTGCTCTCTGGGCTAACCCTCCCATTATCCCTGCAGCTCTTGTCACTAAACACTTTAACAGACTCACAAAAACACATCGATGAGGTGCAGGATGGATGCTGGATAGGTTCTTGGTTCTTGATAGAAAACTGGGAAGGTGGACAAAGTGATAAATGTTCTATGTTGTTTTGCACAACATATATCTATTCTGGACATTGCCCATGCAACATTTTAAACCATTTTGTTGTCAGTGGCATATACCACAAATATAGGTTTGATGTGGGGCTGCCTTGGAACCATGCTTGTCAAGTGAATCACTGACTGTGTTACCAGAGCCAGGACTCTGATGTTAACACAAATAAATCACGCTATACCACAGCCGGAAAAAAAGGCATTACCGAGAAAACCACCCGAGGTTTGCTTTCCCTGCTACACTATTGGCCTTCATTTACTCCATTTTACAAAACTCAGATATTTCTGTCCTGTGACAGTCTCTTTGTTTACTCCAAGGCTGCATCATATAGATGGACAATGTTGAAAAAGAAAAAGACAGGTGACAGAGAGAAGGGGGTTGAGGAAGAAGCGCCGAGGAATAAATGTCCAACAGTCATCGTGACTCTCTTAGCTCATGCCTTTGTTTACATCACTGAAATCTCTCTGTCACTCTCACATACAGTTACACACTGCCAGTGTATGTTCATGGCACATGCTTACTTGAGAGCAGAAATATAAACATCTCCCAGTGAGCAACACATTTACTCATACACACACACACACCTACACACACACGGTGAAATGAGTAGCTTGGAGCAGTAAGGTCCTGTGTATTCCCTCTGCTCATTAGGGCATACAGCAACATCAATTCAGAGGAAGCCCATCACTACTCGTGTGTGTGTGTGTGTGTGTGTGTGTGTGTGTGTGTGTGTGTGTGTGTGTGTGTGTGTGTGTGTGTGTGTGTGTGTGTGTGTGTGTGTGTGTGTGTGTGTGTGTGTGTGTGTGAAGATGGGTTATCCCTTCTCCCACCTCCTAGCTCCTGTTTCCTTTCCCATCTCCCTCATCATCATGCTTTGCATTTTAAATGTGTCTCAATCATTACATTATTATGCCCATTGTTATCTTATTGAATTATTCTAGCTTTGCATATTTTTTATTTAGAATTTTATTTTTGTGACATTGTTTACACAGAATTTCTGCTTATTCAATGCAGTTGTTCCAATTTAAGATTTTTTTCAATTTTAGGTTAGACTAAACTGAAGGGGAAAGAGGAGGAAAATAACTCGTAACTGGTTATGTTGTGATTACGTGGTCAGCGTCTTAAACCTCTTTGTGTCAGGGCACATCATGGGGATGATTTTGAGTTGTTGTTTTGTGCTTTGTGCTCAGCAGACAGGAGATAATATACAGCAGTGGCTCATGATTTCCTCATGTTTATAATCATTGTAAGTCCTGAAGTTTATGTTGAATGTTTGGTGTGTGATTGTCTTGGTTTTCAGGTGCACAGGTTCAATAGACAAAAAGATCAAAGATTTTAAACCACTAAAGTACTGTATATTGTATTTGTGTGGTGCATTTATTATTCATGTTTCTTAGCACCTTGTTTGTACAATTCAAGTCTAGATTTTGGGAAAAGAATGCAATGATCCACTAATAGCATTGCAGAATCATTCAGTCAGGAAACAAGTGTTGAATGTAAAAAGGTAGTAAATGTAGAAGAGATAAGCAGTGATTGTTCCAGGTTTACATTGGTTTGTTAATGAATGTGTGTTTTTTACATTGGTTACTTACTCAAGCCTCATGCTGTAGGCTTATTACCATCCCCCAGGTTTGCTTTACCTTCTTTTGGCCTCACTTCCTACTGTAATGTTAGAAAAGGGTTAGTGTCCATAGGTACATACATGGGACCTCTAGCCTATAACATATATCTAGGCCATAACCACAAGTGTGTGTGTGTATGTGCACATCACAAAGTCTAGGATGTACAGTGCAAATCTAGGTCACACGCTCGTGAAGTGTGTGTGTGTCAATCAAACGGTATATTAAAAGGTAAAGTGTGGCAGAGAGAGCAGATGATCATTTCTCCTCAACTCTGTAGCTCAAGGGGTTAACTGTATTTGTAGATGTGAAATGAGAAGAAATCCAGACCTATATACATCAACTTGATGCACACGTGCACATTCAGTCACAGAAGGGCTTTTCCCTGCAGCAGTTTTCCTTTATAAACACATATACGCTCTACCTGACAATATTCATTCATATATTTAAACATTGCTGCATTTGGAACCATTAATGTGTCAGTACACTTCTTTGTCCTCATGAAGTGTTTACATTCAATTTCGAAGGTAATGCTGTCAATAGAAACATGCTGATGCTTATCCCTGGTTTGTGTGTAATCTGTTATTTTTGCGTCACAGATAAGCATCCCTTTCTGAAATTATATTATTAAGGTCCAGTATTGCGTAAAAACCCCAACTTTAACATTTGTTTTCATGGTCAGTTACCTGATCAAACAGATGATGTCTTCAGGCAACATACAACAAATTGTATGTAGGACTACACTTCTACCTAAAAATTCAACATTTTTGTGGAAAACTATGGATTTACATTTTCTTGTTGCTTCTAGATGGCGAGTACAGGTTAGTGGAAAGTTTAGACACAACTTGAAATGGTTAAACTATGGGTGTTGATGATGTACTCCAACTAAGTGCAGTCAAATATTTGACTACACTTAAAATAGTTTTTAAGTCCCGCTGACTTGGTGAGTGCCTGTGAGTATGGAGTATGTGAAATTAATATATAACTTAAAAACTGTTGGATCCAAGCGATGTAAAAATCATTATGTTTTATACTGTCAAAATGAAAAAAGAAGCCTCAGGGTCTGACTGTTATATCTAAGTGGAAATAATTGTTTCTCCCTTGTGCATGTGTCCCTGTTCACATGTATGATCTAATTTTAGTTTGTGTGTGCACGCTCAATCTCCTGGTAGTGCGGTGTGTAAATGCTTATTAGAGGTAAGTAAACTCTGCTAAAGAGCAGCAATGAGTAAGGATGTTGTATTTTCTGTCTTATTGAAAATCTTCTTTACTGTGTAAACATTAAAAAGATTGTATGCGAGGAAACTGTGTGTCAGCGGGTCAGAGTCTGCTTATTCACTCAGGCAGTACACATATGAAAAATACCTCATCCACTGCATCCAGTGCATTAGAATGGGGCAAAGCAAAGCATGCACAGACGTGCAGATGGAACACTTGATCTGTGGATCTGTAAATAGTTCTACTGTACAGCTGTGACTGTCTGTCTGCAGACTTATGAGGAAGTAACACACACACACAAACAGTAGACACATAGTGAGGGTCTTTGGCCTTATGCCCAGCTAATGTACACCACACCCTGTTTTCTTCTCCATACAAAAAGTGTATCTGAGTGTGTTTGTTGTTTTTTAACAGGAACAGTTAGGGGAACTACCAAACTGTGCGTGTGTTTCCATCTGCTAATACTATAATGTTTATGTATATAGTTCTCTAGTGTGTGTTTGATGGACAAAGACAGAAAAGCAGGCAACTGAGACACGCTAATGCATAATCAACTAATTAGCAGCAGTAAATGTCAAAGATTAGCTACAGTATGTCACTGCAATAAAATTGTTGAGCCTTAATGAAATTGACTTTAAAGTATATGTGACCGTGTTTATACATTCAATAAGCAGTTCTCTGCACAGTGAACTGTGCAGAATTTTGCTGAGGGATATGATAAGAAAAGACTTAACATGCTGGATATTTCACATCCCCTTCAAGAAAGACAAAAACACAGCAACTTCCTCTGGAGAGGAAAGTCTACCACTACCTTAAAATTTGTCATGTCTGCAGAATAGTGCACACTCTTGGGTTGGATTGATATTAATCGCACAAAGCAATTTCCTGAACATATTTCTGTTCCTGGTCTCTGATCTTGAAAGCTTTGAAAGTCAGCAGTCACTTATAATGATGTCTTCATTGGCCTCACTTCACTAATGAAAGCGAATTCTAGCAGCCTCACATCTTCTGATGCTCTTCAGAGTCTTTTTTTTTAAGCAAAAGAGATGTGACATCACTTCTTTGAGCTTTTGTAGTTTAAACCATGTTAACCCTTTAACCGCCACACCATACAAGTGGCGTGATTGATAACTCTGTGTCCTGAGGTACAGGGAGTATATTTTTAAAAACCTAGCACATTATTTTTAAACAGTCACGCCTTACATGAGGTTTATTTATTTATTTATTTTTACAAAGTCTGTGTGTGTCCTTATTACCAAGTTAACTTCATTACCAGGTTAAGCTGTCTTTCCTCAGTAATGTCCGAGTCAGTTTGGTACAGGCTTTTTATTATGTTCACAATTCTCCGTACATGAGACACATTTGTTTTCTGGTTATCCCCTGCTTTCTGTTCCAGCTTCCTTTCAAATGTTTCCAGTGTGATGTATTAACTTGGCATGCGGGTATCTTGAAGTTTCTAGGAAGAGGAACCCATTTATTTCAGCACTTGAAAAGCACAGTTCCATGAAAAACTCTTGTTACAGTGAATCAGATGGAAGTTTGGTACTGAGTGTGTGTGCAGGGAAAGATGCCCAGGGCTCCTATTTCAAGACACTGGCTGCCAGGCCAGTGCGTATGTTGTTATGGCTAGAAAGATGATTTGGTCCTTTGATTATGTGTGTGGCTCCCAGAACAGATGTGCTATTCAGGAACTCTGAAAACCTCTTGGGGATTGACCAGTATGGTTGTTTCAGTACCGCTAATTATTATTCAACATGTGAAAGTGACATACAGGATTTATGAAGTTTAATTTATTACAACAAAACAGCTTTGTAAAACTTTTACTTTGTGTATATATAACATATATATAATATTTACACAAAGTAAAAGTTTTACAAAGCTGTTTTGTATATATATATGTATATATACATGTATTAATATCAAATTAAATTAATATTTTAAGCTCTTTTAGGCATGCGATTGGCTTTACAATGGGACAGCTAGCACACTAGTCTAATTTCCCCTTGTGTTTATGTTCAGGTTTTATATAAATTCTCTTAAAGGACTGATAACATCACTGAATGCATATAAGCATGTCCCTTGTATTGCCAATCAAAAGATGTCTCCTTCATGTATGGTAACCCCACGTTATATGCAGATTCCTTTTGTGGTTTTGAACTTGGTGTGTGTGTTCATGCACATGCATGTGTGTGTGGGAGAGAGAGGAGTCAGATAAGCACCAAGTAGAGGAGGACCTATCTGATTTATAGGACCTTATTTAGCAGGAAATAGGCTTCATAGTCCAGTGGCTGTTATAAACGAGGAGACCTCCCTGCTCTCCCAGCATCAAAGAGACAAGAGCCAACCCAAACACACACATTTTTACACACACAGCTGCACCCACACACACTCTTTTCCTTGCTATCTTTTTCGCTTACTTCACTTTGCTTACACACTTGATCCATGTGTTCAGAGTGGGAGGGAAAGTAAGTGAGGCAGAGAGAGAGAGAGAGAGGCACAGAGAATTTTAAAGTCAGTTCAGCAGGGGTGAAGGGAAGAAGAGGAGAGAGAGGATGGAGTGCAGACGGAGGGGAGCGTAGGAGTCAGGGGTGTGCTTGGCAGCGCTGGCCTCTGTTTCAGGGGAATTCCTGTAACCCACCACACCTTTCAGCTGCCTTCATTAGAAATGATTGATAGCTTTTGGGCGACATAGAAACTAACAGGGCTTGTGCATGTTTGTGTGTGTGGAGACTGACCTTGGCCCATTTAGTTTGAAGGATTTTTGAAAGAGACTTTTTAATGGTGCATGGCACATCAAGAGTTTTTATTTGAACTTGTGAAGAATGTCAGATTGAATGTAAAAAGTCCTTTTTCATTTAATAAATCATGTAGATACTACATCAGTGTTTCCCATATAGTTTTTCTTGAACACCAAATTTAAAAATGCAATGACAAACCAAGACCTGTCCCACACCTCATAGGCTTCGTTCTACCTGTCAAACAAAGATGGCCACAGTAACATGAACCCCTGTTTTTCTCTCTCTCCCTCTCTAACTGCCCAGTGTTTTGCTTGAAACTGGACACTTCTTGTCCCCCACAATGGTGGCGACTTGACTACAGACACACACCATGACCCTGCCTCCTGTCTCACTTATTCTCTTGCAGGCCCTTTGTTTGGTAAATTTACATGCGGTATCTGAAAGGATTAGGTACATCTTGCATTAGGGAAGTACAGCACTCACACACAGTCAATGGGCAGGTTGGCAAATAGCCATGTCTCCCACCAAACTCATCACAACCCCTGAAGAGGGAGCTGTTGTTTTACTTGTAGCTCCACAAGCACACAGGGTTAATACCATCTTACCCCTGCTTCTAATTTTAACTCCTTTATTTTTCAGCATGTGTTCGTGGTTTTCTGACTCTTCGATGTATGTGTCTTTGTATCTTTGAGAAATCCAGTAGCTCTTGAATCTATAAATAACAAATGGCCTATATCTTTTTTCTTTCAGAGTAACTTCCTTGTTTTTGGTTCTCTCAGGCCCTTTTCAACCAGCATAAGCTTGTGCGGTTTGTCTGTTCTGTTAAAAATAAGAGAAGAATGAAGAAGAAGTAGAAACAGTAGTTATTACAATTATATACAAAATATGAATTGCCTGTGTGTTTTGTTATGTGCTTGTGAAATTAATAAATAACATGTGCGTTGTGAATGGAAAGGCTTGATGGCAGTGTAAATCAGATACATATAATTGTGTGTAGTGATTCTACCTGAACAGACTATTGTTTTCAAGTTGTTAATAGACCTTGGAAATCATAAAAAAGGGCTGTATTTATTCGGACCCTGAAGACAAACTCCTTTTTCATTTATGAATAGCCTGCAGCATGATAAAGTTATGGATCGATTTAGTGTAATCTGAATTAGTAAACAAGCTCTTTACTCGCTCTCTAGTTATCTGTTGATGAAGCTGTACATTCAGGATAATGTTCCTTTTAGGAAGCCTCAGGGAAGATGTTGTTATTGCAAATAAGTGAAGTAAGAATATTAAAACACACGCTGGTGCACATACAGCAACACACAAACATGCCAACATATGAAACTCATTTCTCAAAATTCACTTACCAATCCATTAACCATCCCGCCATGTCTTCTGTGTCACATGTATCAGGCTTTTCAACATCGCGCACACACATGCTCTTAGTGTGCGTTAATTATAGCCATAATAAGCACTTGGGCGGAAACTAAGTTTGATAAGACCACTAATGACAAATGCGATCAAGGAAATTCCCGTTCCTGCTCTCCTTTTCTCCATCTCATACATCATATCTTAATTATTAGTCTTCTTAATGTGTTTTTGGAAGATTTACCCTTATACATTTCACAATAGATACATCTCCCAGTAATTATTGTCTGTCACTGTTGCCATGGAGATAATATCTATAGTCACATGATGGCCTCCCAAGGTGACCAGGAAGTGGTTTTACGGCTGTGCAGGGTGGGGGTTATGGGTGAAAGTGACAGTTGGGTGCGCAGCTTCTTCTCTTGATTTATGTAGAGGCTGTAATGACATCATATTCAACAGCAGAGAGGGTAATAAATTAGACATCAGCTAATGGAGGCTGAGGCTCACTCTTTGTTAGCTAACGTTCTCCCATCTTACATCGCTCCAGTTTACCACAGAAGTAAATACACTTTTAATAGTTGACATTCATTTTGAAGCATATTTTATTCACAGTGTTTATTACTACTATATTATAAATAAGGAGATACACAACTTTTAAGAGCCTGAACTACATTTAAAAGATTTGTTGCTTGTAGCAACTCTCTTATAGATGAGAACCGCAGAGCTCTATTTTCAATTTAATTATAGCTACATACTGTTGTGAAACCTGTGAGTGTTTATTTTATTTTTTTATCATATTGTTTACAGCTGACCCAACACCAAGTCTATTATAAGATCATCTAAAATAATCTTCACAAATCAGCTTTTGTTTAGCTTTAGCTTAGCTTTTTTGAACTTGTAGTTGCAAACACAGGCTCTCAGTCCTCACATGGGACATGCAGCCAAAAGTAATTCTTACTGACTACATCTGGAGAAAGTTACATTCAGAATAAAAATGCAGTCATTTTACAGACTCTCTTCACAGTACTGAGCATTTTGTATGTGTTTTGTCAGGCAGAAGGAAGAAGAGTTGTTTGTTTTACCTGTTTGTTGCCTATACTGTATGTATACCAATTAAGATGCAGTAAACCTACTGTTTGATCTCAGCAGCAGTGAAAACTGGGTAATGGCTGATGTCATGTTTTTCTATAGCAGCAGCAGATTTCATCATTGTTATAGGTGTCCATGCATCATCAAAGCCGTGCTTGCTAAGGGACGGCACACACACACACACACAAAGCTTGTCACGTTAATAGTGAGTATGTACTGCAGGTTTACTGTCAGTAATGAAGCTATTGACATCGCTTTGATCACAGGGGTTGTATCTCTCTTAAGAATACATTTGAGAGGATTAAAGTGCACTTCTTCTTGTCACCAATTAGAATAGACAAATATCATGTTTTTTGGTTACTGTCTTGATGTGTGTACACTGTGGCATTGATGTTGTTTGTAACACTGGCTGTAGGGTACCCACATCGTTCTAGTTTAGTTATATAAATGTTTGTTATGTCTTTGTCACTTCAGCAAGTCCTACCTAAAAATCCCTTGTGGCTCTTCTTCAGCCTTTTCTGACAATAAAACTGCAACTACTTCAAAGAAACATAACCATCCCTTTAACTGTTGATTTTTCCAACGCCGGGGTGATTGCATTAGTCAGGATGAAAAACACAAAAAACTTGTAATTAGAAGCTTACATTGCAGTTACTCCACCGGTATGCAAACCAGGTGGTTTGTTCTTTGTCCACAAACATCTGGCTGAGGGAAGTGAGGAAAACGAATGCTCACTGGGTTGAGCTAAGTGCTTCCCCTCTTACTTATGTGTCGTTTTTTCGCTGCAGCCTGCATGTGAAAAGCCTAATTTTGGACCTTAAGTTTAACAAACTATAAATAGAAGATGCTGAATTAATTGTTCTCTTTTTTTCTGCTGTGTTGTTACAGGCGGTCAGAGGAGGAAGTGGACATGGACAAGGTGACGGCTGCCATGGTGCTGACCAGTCTCTCCACCAGCCCACTAGTTAGGAGCCCACCAGTCAAAGTCAACGGTGAGTATGAATGTTTGATCTCTGCTGTTGCTAATAAAGCAAGAGAGTCCATGAAATGCAAACACAAAAGCAGTAGCTCAGCTTCAGCCAATAATTTGTATGTTCTGTGGTACAATGACTTTTCATTCCCTCACAGCTGTTATCTTGTGAATGCATGTGGAAGCCCAGGTGATAAATTACTGCCACCTGCTGTGCTGCGGAATTGTCTCACCGGCAAGACCTGCAAATCCACAGAAAAACACAATGAGTCTGGATCCCTGCCACTCCACAAAGTGGCGGGAATCCAAAGTGGCCCGTAACTGCAATCACATGCAACCATTTAGATAGTCTGTGCAACCAGCGAGGCTGGCTGTCCATTCAGCCGAGCAGACATGCGCACAGCCAACCCTCGGGCCACCAGCACACGTTGTCAAAGCCACAGACGGAAAAACATACATACATCATGCACATATGCACAGATTACATTTTAAATACCATACACATACACTTGACTGTACAGTTGATGTAGTCCTACAGATGTCATGCCCATGTGCTTTTACATCAGTGCATTCAATAGGTTCTCATAATGTGCACTTCAAGCTCAGGCCTTGCTGGCATTCTTACTTATACTCTACCATATAATTGTTAAAATGATCTGACTGTCTCATTCTAAATTGTATACTATACTATAAAAATACTAAGAACTCTTCCTTACTGTTTTGTAAAACTCCACCAACATGAAGAAAGAAAAGGAGATACAACCTGAAAGAAGCAGCTTCAAAAAACTAAACTTGGTCTTTTGGCTTTTTCACACACATACACAACTCTTGCAAAGTTTTCCCCATCCCTGCACAAAGTTAAATAACTTTTCTAGCTGATATTCAAAAGTAATATGTCTTTGATGTAAAAAACAGACCTCAGAAATGTCTCAGCGGAATCACAAAAACAGGAGAGTAACCTTTCTTTTGTTGTGACACAGACAACAGTAGTGCTCGGAGGCTCTTTTATGTGAAGTGCAAATAAAGCTGTCTGAATTTAATTGGATGTCTTGATCTCCCCCTTTCTTGTAGTTGTACCATCTACAAATATGACTTGAGAAGTAAGACATATTATTTGATTTACTCTAATGCTCTGCCTCTCCTCTTATCTTCCCTCTCTATTTCACCTCCATTTTTTCAGAGGGTCTGAGTGGTTCATGGAAGGACAACGGCTCAGCTGGACCCTTCACCCCATCTAGCAACAGCTCCTCAGGAGGGTACTGGAGCTGGTCTGCTCCCAGCGACCAGTCTAACCCCTCCACACCTTCCCCACCACTCTCCGCTGACAGCTTCAAACCTTTCCGTGTGCCCAGCCTGGGTGGTGTGGGGCCTGGCCCGGCAGGACCTGAAGATCCCAGTTTGGATGAGCAGGATGGCAGCAGTCTGCTCTTTGATGAGCCCATCCCTCGCAAGCGCAAGGTGAGACCAAAACATCTGTAGGGATTCTTAGTAAACATAAACAACTGTATTGTGTGATGGTATGAGATTTTCTTGTTTTTAGTCATGCACATTATGACTCTTTAGTCATATTTAAAGTTTGTCACTCCACCTGGACCACAGCATATATTTTTCTGAAATAACATTTAGTGGTGGTCAGAAGGGGGCAGCAATCTGTTTATTTATTTAGTCCATTCAGGCAAGGGTCTGTATAACAGGTAGTATGAGATAAGGAATGAAGATTTTTTTAACTGTGAGTCATGTAGAGCCACACTTGTGGTAGGATAGAAATGTTGCACTGAAAGGTTAAGTATTGCATCTTTCACAAGACACTTTAGTCTTCACAGTAAACAAACATCTTATGTTTTCCAGAATAATTTGAAGGATTTGGAGTAATCTATAGTCCTACTGTAAGAATGAGTTTTCTTAACATTGTGGAGCTGTCATAGACTGATGCTTTAGTAGGGTTTTAAAGAAGAGCAGAAGCACCTCTCCTGAAAACAAGCAGATCTAGAATAAAGGTTAGGAATGCATCTGATGCTGTCACATGTACGGGAACTGTTTGCTTCTCCTCTTCATCATGCAGTATCAGGTTGTGAGGTTGTGGCTGTGTGTGACTGATAGGCATAAATGAGGAATGGGACAGGAAAGGACACACAGCCTTTTTCTGCAGTGGTGGTTGTCCCAGCTGCCATGATGTTGTACACACACACACACATGCTCTTTGTTTTCTTTCTCATGACAGCTCATCACATCCATGGCCCTCTGTCAGTCATTATATTTTCAGATATGTATTGCGCTCTCTCTCGCTCTCTCACTCTCTCCCTGTCTCTTTATCTCCTTATCAGCGCTGCTACTTGGTAGTTTGCTGACGGTATCATCCATCTGTCCCTCCTTTCTCTCTGACTTTGTTGTTTTTTTCTCTCTTTTTTGTGTGTATGCATCTCCTCCCCAGACATTTGCCCATAATTACTTCTCAGGTATCACATGCAGCAATTTCACAATAGCAGTAATGATTTTAATGCCTGCCGCAGCAAACATAAAGATCCTGCTGGTTTCCGCTCAGGATCGATCAAGACTCTTGGGTGAGCTCCACACCAGCACATGTCTTTGATTTAATAGGGGACTTATCACAAATACAGACATGGAGGGAGAGAAACGGAGACTTGTATAGAAGTGATCCTGGTTTTCACATGAAATTATCTTCATGCGCTTCTGGTGTGCTCATTTTTTTCCTCCTGGCAACACAACACCGTTTGAAGCTCCCCATTTAATTAACTATGAAATGTTTCTTTAAAGGGGCTGGAATACGCACACACACAAAATGGGCTTTTGTTACACAAAGACAAAACAATGCACATGGGAGAGATGATTGTTGTGCATGCACATGTTTCTGAAAGGAGGAAAATTAAAAAAAAAACATATTGTCAAAATTAAATCAGCCCCCTGAACAATAGTTTGATAGACTGGCCTGTAAGCCCATCTATAATGGCTCGGAGAGGGGGTGCAGCAGGGCAGAGAGGAAGCTCACAAGGCTTTTCTCTCCGTGAAAACATTATACAGTCTCTATAAGAAGGGTGTAATTACAGAAGACAGATAAAAGACACAGGAGCAATGCCAACATTGTGTTCAGTATAGCTCCACTGAAAGATGTTACAGTAAAACTATTTTAAGCCCAGTCACTATTATTTACAATTCATTGTTAATCAGATATGACTGCTGATGCTACACATGCAATTTTTGTGTTTCTGTGAAATTGCAGTTATGGCCCCCTCGAGTATTTTGAGTAAGCCCATACAATGGCAGTGTTATTTTTTTTTAGAATGAATATGGCAGCAGATAAGAAAAGGTCACATCCTCTGAACTGAAAAATATGTGCGTGATTTGTTGTTGTTTGCTCTGCAGTCTGTGAGGAGGACGGCTGTGTTTGAAGTCAGAGTGTTGGTGAAAAACTGATGTGTTGTCTGTTTCCTCCAGAACTCCATGAAGGTGATGTTCAAGTGCCTGTGGAAAAATTGTGGCAAGGTGCTGAGTACCGCTGCTGGCATTCAGAGACACATCCGCACCATCCACCTTGGGTAAGACAAACAAACAAAGCCTTCCACTCACAGATAAATCCTCTCCCTCTACTATGGATCTCTAACAGAAGATTAATGGTTTATAAATTACAGCACAATTACACATCCTGCACCTGTTATGAAGGAGGAGGTGACAGGTGAAGGGAAAATGATTGAGGCATGAAACATTGATATTGGATGGGTCACACATTTATATTGATATTTTAGTGGAGAGTGACATTAATGTTGAGAAGAGGGTGGGTGGAATGGCATTGAAATGTTTAGCATCACATTTATCATCATCATCATCATCATCCCTACCTAGGCGCAACTGTGACTCAGACTGCAGTGATGGCGAGGAGGACTTCTACTACACAGAGATCAAGCTCAACACGGACTCTGTGGCTGACGGGCTGAGCAGCCTGTCCCCCGTGTCGCCGTCCGTCCTCTCCCCCCCACCTCCCTCCCCCTCTCCTCTCCCTTCTCTTGGCGAGCTGCCGGACTCCCACAGACCAGCGCAGTCCTCTGACCCCAAGGAGCCTCATGCTGGTGGAACGACACCGCTCAGTCGCTCTGCACCCAGTGCTCTCTACCTCATCCACACGGACCACGCCTACCAGGTGTTTGATGCGATTTATCACAACAAACACACAAAGTGTACACATTTTTCACACGCCGCTATCAGGGTCATGATTATGCTGATGATCCATCACATTGTATATAAACAAACTAATGATGCCACAGCTGTTGTCCTTCTTTCGTCTAGCATGTGTGTTAAAGTAGATTTAGTAGATTTACATAATTCATTGAAGGTGTAATAGAGCTATCAAATTAGCCGACTAACAGCTATTAATAAGATAAATAACACTTGATTCATGTACTAATTTTAACTTTTGCTCTTCAGGCTACGGCTCCGGTGTCTATCCCGTCCAGCGGCAGCAACTCAGCTGGCTCTGCCTCTACCAGCTTCACTCCCACCAACAGCTCTAGTTTTAGCATCTCCTGGCAGTCACCGCCTGTCACATTCACCGGGAACATGGTGCGAAAAGTGTACAGTTGATTGTTTACTGTAATCCATCGTTCCTCTATGGGTTTTTTTTATGATCACTCATCTGTTCTCACTCTGCAGGTTTCTCCCAGTAAAAGCCAGGGATTTGGTGAACAGCGTTCTCAGACCATCGCAGTGCTTTCGTCCCCTCCCAGAGCCAGCTCCGCCCTCAGGTACAGGACCCCCTACTGTTTTTAGACTTAATTAAAGGCTGAAAAACACTAATCAGATATCACTAGGAAACAACTCCTGTTAAAACCAGTGCATCTAATATAATTTTCTCCTTGAATTCAACCTTATTGAGGCAACATCACCTCATGTGGTGAAAGATAAAAATATTGACACCCACAAATTAGCTTAATGGCTTTTAAAGTAAGCCATAATCAGCTTAGTTCAAGCCCTGATTTCCTTTGATATGGAGCCACACAGTTTTGGGTTAAATGTGTTGCCTTCCACACCAGGACACAACTTATTATTAATTATGTTTTGTGCTGTCAACATAACAGTTTACATCCTTCTTTATCATAACACCTCCTCTTGTTTTTCTCCTTTACAGTCGGAAGGTCCGTGGTGAGGGGAAGAAGTGCCGTAAGGTGTATGGGATGGAGAACCGCGACATGTGGTGCACCGCCTGTCGCTGGAAAAAGGCCTGTCAGAGATTCACTGACTGATTGCCACCCGTCACACCAACAGTTTTTTTTCCAGAGAAACGGGGGGTGGGGCATCATTTTGCATGCATTTGGTTTTATTCAGCTCAAAATCGCATCTGTCCATATAAGCTCTGGCTCTGCCGCTGTTTTCGCCCCCCCCCAGCTCCAGCACTGGAAACAACTGAAGGACGGCAGATTAACCTTTTTCATTCCGTCCAGGATTCCCAGTACTGCCTCGCCATTCCCATATTTCCCAGTTTTGGGAAAACCCCAGTGCAGCTAAACAGTGTAAACATAGATTTCTGCAGTTTTTCATGTTGGGTTCAGTGTCGCATCTTTCTGTGTTTTGTACAGCTTTGGTTTTTAAATGGAAGTTGGAGAAAGGGTCCAGAAAAAAAGCCAAACGCTTTTTTTTGTTTCTTCAGAAAAAAAACAAAACAAAACAAAAAAAACTTTTCAAGGAGAACGGGCCTCTCTGTTGGAGTGTTTGAAGACAAAAGCGTGTGAAGGCTTCTAGTTTTTGTTCTTCCTTCAACATCTATTTGTTTTATTTCTGGACTTTTTTGAGGTGATCTTTTATCACCAACATCAGAGCCTCTTTTGCTCCCTCACCACTCCTGACAGCCCCGAGGGAATGTACAGCCTGACAAACAAAGAAGGAGGAAAAGAGACACACAAGGTGAATGATCAATGCAAAAAAATACATTTTATACAGTCAGGGAACAAAGATGGACCACAGCAGTAATTTACTACAGCATTCACACAGGTATTCCCACACAATCATGTTCATGTTCTTTCTTTTATCAGGGATGGGATCCCTAAGAAAGCAAAAACCAGCAGCTTAAACTTTGGGGTTAAACTGTATGCAGCAGCTTCTGTCTTATCACACATGACAACTTTACAACCAAAAACTCCTTTATCTTGTTCTTCATGTTTTTGGGTCTTGTTAAGGTGCCATGTTTAGTGTTGTCGATGGTTTTATTTGTTGTTTTTTGTTGTGTTTTATTGGTGAAACCAAGACTGTTTACCTAACTGCTTAACAAAGACCTTCCTGACAGCACTGGAAGTCAGTGGCATGTGACGCCATGAAAAGATGAACACATACAGACAGACCAACTGCCCTCCTCCTCCTCCTAAAACAACCTTCCCAAAGGGAACAAAATATCTTTGTGTTTACGTATGAACCAAAGGAGGAGGGCTGAAAACCAAAAGTGAGGCACTTGCACTGTATGTGTGTAACACAGCACTTGGTACACCAGGTTTAGATATTTTCCACCACGTCATCTCCATTTCCAATTTTACTGATAGGAAGCAGCAGCAGCATAAAAAGGCCCACCTAAATGTAGCTAATCCTGTTTTTGAAACATTTGCACCATTTTGTTTTTTTTGTTGTTTTTTGGAGAAGGGGTGGGGTAAAGCACTTAATTAGGTCACTCCCTTGTTGCTTAATGTGTACTAGACACTGAAAAGTGTTATCGGATTTGTTCATTCGAATTTCAGCCTTCCCTGTTGGCTTAAAAAAGAGTTTACAAATGTGGACCAAGACTTTTGTCACCTTGAAGGGGGGGCTGTGTACTACTTTATTACGATGAAATGCGTCTAATTTGAAGACAAATGTGTGTCCCAGCAGGCAGCCTGTCCCTTTTATTTCAGCGTTTACTTCTGCTTCTTTGTGAATGCATGCTGCTGGAGTCTTTGTCAGTGTCATTTCACACCACGATTATTTAACAACCAACACCAGCTGATAAACTCACATGTCTGCCCATTTAAATACACAGTACTTCCACACGTAATGATCGTAGCTTTCTCTTACATTTTTTTTCTTGTATATATGTAGATCTTGTATCTTCTCCCTCTTTTTTTATGACCTCTGTCATTACATCTGCCACCTTATGAATGAGACAGGTTTGAGTGTGATGTGTGAGGAAAATAATGTACCGTTTAACCTGTCGGGCTTCTGTTGTTTTTAATTATAGGGATAGCCTTAAAGTCACTCTTTGTGCTTCTTTCATGTCATTACATTGATGTTTCAGGAAGAAATATTTAGATTGTCTCGAAAACTGACACCATTGTACTATGTGAACAGATTGTTTAAGAAAAACAAAATCTATATACGTAAAGAAGAAAAAGGTAACAACATTGATTTGGCTGTTTTGTTTTATTAATTTTTCCATATATATGAATATATATATATATCTATATACTGTTTATGAGTTTTGTTTTCATGTTCTGCTGAAGGTGATTTTTGTGGCATGAGGAGGAAATCCCTGCTTTCAGTGTCATTACAAACTAAGCTTGTTATGTTCCAGTAAGTCCTGGAGCTCCTTCACGTCATGCTCCCCGCCACCGGCGCTGCTCAGAGGTCAAAATCCACAGTTGATTAAAACCTTTATCTTATTTCCAATTCTGCTCTTCCTCTGTCACGCAGGCCCACTCGCAATTAATTTGATTGACATCTCGGTGTGTTGGCGCCCGCGTTTGTGCGCATGCAAACGTGAAGGAGCCCCCCAGGCTGAGTACGCAGGGCTGTCACTGAAGCACGGTGTCCCTCCCCCACCTCACCCATGCATCATTCCTTCTGAGGAGTTCCACACCTTTTATCACATGGCCTGCGGAGTTTCCCTGTCGGGTCATAGGTCCGTTCTGAAGCTTCTGACATCTCTTGGGTTTAGTTATAACGCCCTCCATGGCTGCATGTTTTTGTTACTTCCCACTGCCGCTTCACATCGTTGTGGTGCATTATGTTCCATTCTCCTCCACTGGTGTTTGGAAAAATCTGGCAGCCAATTCCATTTAGTGAGGGTTCAGTCCAGGAACAAGTCCCTGCAGCACTTCAGATCATTCAGAGGTGCTGGCAAGACTAAGTGGCAGCATTTCCAGGCAGCTAATGTACGGAGAAGTTCTCTCTTTGGATGCTCATTTTAGTGTGTGTGGATCAAAAAGGCTAGTGATAACAAGATTCGGCCAAAATAAGCTAATCCCTCATCCTCATTTTGGATCAAATGACCTCAGAAGTAAATTCGCTGCCATATTCTTTTATCTGTCCATCTCCTTGTAGATCAGTGAGGCACTCTGGGATTTGTTCATGGACTGTGGCCCGGCCTGCATCCGTGTACTGAGAACACATGGTCCCATTCACT
This sequence comes from Parambassis ranga, assembly GCF_900634625.1. Taxonomy (NCBI): domain Eukaryota; kingdom Metazoa; phylum Chordata; class Actinopteri; family Ambassidae; genus Parambassis; species Parambassis ranga. Next base: position 11,003,215 of record NC_041023.1, read on the forward strand.
GCCGATGGCACAAAGGTGGAATTAGCATAAAGGTGCTTCTTTCAGAGTAACTTGGCTCACATCCGTCTTTGCCTGCTGTACATTCTGGTGCTGTTGCCTCGGCAGGTGGGGGGGAACTGGAGGTGCTATGTCCTCTGATCATATTAACTCCATTTTGTACACATTGTTATGCTGTAGAACATGAAAATAAAAACACCCTGCCTCAAGTCTACCAAGTGTCCAGACACAAGTTTAGTGAGTGGGTCGCCCCAAAACCTCTGTCTCCTGCTTCATGCAAACTGTTTTAATGGTTTTATTTTGGTCAAGTCCAAATTGTTATTCTTATATAAAACAAGGAATCTATTTAGAACTTAAATTTGCACATAAACATTGGTAAAAACCTCACTTGGAGCTTTCAGGCATTATCACATAGTCTTGCTGCAAACGTGTACGACTTGTTAGCTGCACAGTAGCAAAACTGCTGGAGTTGATCACAGCATCTTATTCATTAACTTCTCAGGCAGCTCTTGCCACAGTAAAGGCTAAATCAGTCTATCAGGTAAGATTCAGCCAGTAGGCTAAGTGTAGCTCGCTAATTATATCACCTAAAATACTACCTATAAGCAGCAAGTTGGAGAGCTCACCTGTTACCTGGAACTTAGTCCATAATTCTAACAACAATCTGGGTTTTAAGGCAGCAGTAAATGATTAAACAACTAATTGTTGTTTATCATTAGCCAAGAGTAAGGCATAGACATTAAACTGCTGACCCCCATTGGTTGCTTCATAATGTTGTCATAATAATGCACAGGGCAATATTGTATCTGGCCTCTTTGTTGGTTTAATATAACAGTAGTTCAAAACAACAGTGAAAAGTTGTAGAATTGATCCAATCAATGAGCCCTTGATCAAATTACTGCACCTCTGCTGACAAAGACCATGTGATCTAGTCACAAAGCTCCTAATGGATCAGTAACTCACATTTTGTTTTGACTTTTGATTTTAAACATACAGACGTATTTCTGCTCAAAACTAAATGAAAACTATTGCCACATCCTGGAGGTTTCAAAGATTAAATACTTCACCATCAGATGAACATGTTGTGTTTTGGGCAAAGCTGGCAGACAAAGCGAGATCATAACGCTCATCATTTTCCTCCTAATGATGCCAAACGTGCCATATGGCAGCATTCTCCTGATCTGATCATCTAACTTATTTATATCAAACTCCTCACTCAGACCTTTGGAGGAAGGGGGGTGAGCAGCTAAACACAACCTCACAAACGGGCGGCCATTATAAACATGTGTTCGCACAGCAGAATTAAAACTGTGCCATTAAAGGCCCACAATAGGCGTCCTGTTGCTCTGGTGAGAGTGATATGAATACTTATGAGGACTTGAAGAGGCAGCGGCGGGGCCTGGCTTTTGTTCTCTGGCGTGTTTGCTGCTGCCTATTAAAGGGCTGAGCTGTGATTTAGCATTATTCTGTTTATGGATGGTATAAAAATCAACTCGTGTGAGTTATGAGGGACCCTGTGTGTGTGTGTGTGCGCACACACAGTGATGGCTTTAACAGCAGTTCATGTGTTGACCGTTTTATAAGGATTGCTGATCCTTGGTGAGATCCATAATTCATTTATGACAAGACTTGTTTGTGACAAGAGGCTGACACATAATATACCTTGTATCATCCAAGTATAGGTCAATATGCTACCATATATACAGAGTAAGCTGCAGTACAGTATATCTAAGCTACAGTATCAGTGTGTATCTGTGTATTAATGTCATATCCCTAACTTTTCCACTTTTATTCACACTCTGAGTGAGTGGAAGTGACGGGTTGTGCCTTCGGTCAGGAGGCGCCCTCAGAGCTGCGGTAGCCACATTCACCGCCGGGTCGTTACCTGCCACCACCTTCACACTGACCCTCCTGTGTTTTCAACAGGCAGACAGCAGGTGGCGCTCTGTGGAGCCACAAATCAAGTTGTTGTTGGTCTTGCATGACCCTGAGCAGATCTTGAGGAACAGTGCATGTTTTTTTGGTGTCCACCTCTTACTGACTGTAAGGCTGGTTACCCTGGCAACCACACTGACTGGCAGGATTATGAGCTCCTATGGGCTGCCAGTGCAGCGGCGGGGCAGTGTTATTGTTGTCAATAAAAAGAGGAGCGGCCCTCCCTCAGTCCTTCATTCACCAAGGAGGAGGGTGGAACAGCGGGTGGAATGGCTTCTGGGGCCATTTTTTGGAGGGGGATTTTTTTTTTGGGGGGGGGGGGGATCTTGAATGTGCCTTGATGAGAGTTTCTAGAAAGGACCTCAGCTATGTGTAGAAACTCTGGAGGGGTGTTGCTGTGATATGCAGGCCCACAGCGACGGTGATGGAATGTCTATGGTGCTGGCTAGTCCGAGTTCTGCTTTCTGTATCTATGATTCAAAGATTTGTGATACAAAGAAATGTCCTGTGAGTTGCGTTCAGGGTCCTGTTTGGCCCCTTCTTGGTTCCAGAAAGATGTTGCAAGATCTAAAGAGTGACTTTTCTACTCTTTGCTGTAACTTGTAAACTATTTTTTTTAAAATCCGAACTTATGATGATACTGTGTGTTTCAGTGTGTTTTTCGTCTAATATTTCTTTGCTTTCCCAAACCTAACTCCTCCCCCCACCCTTTTGTACAAGGGCTTGTACATAACTGTGTGTCGACATAAAGAATTCGCTGTTGTGGTGCAATCTAGAAATGTTTGGGAAATCAAGGAAGCCTCATTCAGCAAGCAGCATGTGAAACAGGCGGTGAGATGATCCAATTTTAGTGCAGAGCTGCTAAGTGGTTTCTACAGGAACCTGAAAAGGCTCCACTTCACAATTCTGTGTGAAGGTGGGTGAATATTAATGTGTAGAAAAAAAAGAAAAAACACTTTCATCAGCCTAGAGTGCTATTATTGGATTTAATCATTCAGAATATTAATTAATAGAGTTTGCTTCATTATTTCAGGGTATTTGTGCCGCAGCTCCAGTCTGAATATGCAACAGAGAGCGGCAGACCCGCCCTCTCTTTAAACTGGATCATCTCAACTGCTGTTTTATCTGATTACAATCATGTAGACCTCAAGAACTCAATGACTGTCGCACTGGATTTTTACACTCTTTTTTCAATATATATACTGCTCTGGTCTAACTGTATTTTTAATACTGCATGTGCATGCAAATAAGGAAATTATGGAATACATGACTTTATATAAATGTGCTCTATTTGTGCTGTGGCGGCCATGATGGGAGCTGAGAGCAGCTCAAGTTTTCACATGTATAGCCTACCTGTGATTTCCTGCTGGCACACACAGATTTGTCACAGTCTGACTCCAAACGTCTCAGAGAACTCCACTGAAAAACACGCAGAGCTTTAAATGGAAGATGTTTCCCACGTGTGTGATCACAGGAGGCCAAACTTTCAGAAACATGCATGTATGATATTTGACTGGCTTTAGAGGTGGAACACGGGCCACTAAGAAAAAAAGTGATTATTTAAAACAACATTCAGCAGTACTTACCGGAGCTGCTCTCGGCCCTGACGTGGTCGGCACAGTCTGTGGCGTTTTCTATCCTTTTTGAAGCCTCTACATGTAAAATGTTTGATATGTGTTTCCAGACTGTAATCTAAGTCGTAGATGCAACATGTTTTCCTTCTCCAGATCTCTTCAGTGCTTTTGGTCGGTTCAAAATGTTAAACACTAGCTTAGCTTGTATCTGACATTAATGGTTGGAAGAAGTTATTTCTAGGATGCTGAGTTCAGCTTTTGGTTTGGTATGAAAACATTGATGCAACATGATCCTAACACAATGTGAACACAGGGAGAAAACAGCTGTTTGCTTTCTTGTTGAGAGTTACCTGGTTTAAATTCCGCTCCATTCTCCTCTGTGTTTCCCACAGTCCTAATGCTAAGCTAGGCTAATTCCGTATTTACCATACAGACCTGAGAGTGGTGTCAGTCTTCTCATCTTCCTCTCATCGGGAAAGCAAATAAACGTACCAGGCTTACCAAAAAATGTTGACCTCTTCCTTGGCATTCAGGTGAAGGCAGAGCCCGGGTGTACTCCCCACGCTGGTTGTTCTTATGAAATATAACATCCTGATGCCTTAAATTTGTCTCATCCAATCAGCATCACTGAAACAACAAGCCTGATATTTCAGTGTCAGAGTGTCAGCTCCAACAGGAACAGAGCCTCTCTTTACTATTCAGTGAGAATAAGTCTGCATTATGAGCTCCAGTTTGGGTCCTATGGGTCATCATTCATTAACCCGGTGTCTTATGACTGATGAATGAATGAATGAGACACTGTATATCTTTTTTTTTTTTTGCACTGAAAAGATGGGTGAGGCTGATACAGAAAATCAGGTCAGACAGTTTTCTTTTGTTTCCCAACCCGCCTTTAAAGCCACTGCAACATTTCTATCGATCTGCATCACGTCGGATTTATCAGGAAAGAATATGCAACTGAACATCTCAGTCAGTTACTGCACTCATGATGTTACACAACGCAGACCCTTTCACACACACACACACACAGGCGCATTATGAGTGAAAGAGGTGTGAAAGCCAACTGTGTTAGACTCATGTCATCAGGGGCAGTGTGTGTGTGTGTGTGTGTGTGTGTGTGTGTGTGTTCCTGCCGATGAACATATGTCCCTGTGGCTTCAGGTCTCGTCCTGTGATGATGTGAAGAGCTGGCTGATTGAGGCCGCTGGTCCAAAGGCACAGCTCTGCTAAGGAGTTGTTGCATCAGTGTGTGTGTGTGTGTGTCGGTGTGTGGGTGCAGTCGTGAGAGTGTGTTTCCACTGACCGCCCGAGGTATGTCCCATCTGCTCCATGTAGCATTTACACCTCCTCCTGTTTGTCTGTGTTGGAAAAATGAACACAAAATCTTTGTTAGAGCATTAGTGTGTGTGTGTGTGTGTACCTCCACTCCCTAAAAATGCCTAAACAAGCCATTCCTGCAGCTATAAATGCACATTTCAGTGCGCAAGCTGTCATACCTCATGCATTATCAACTAGTACATTGACATAAACCTCCGTCTGCTGCACTTCACACCAGCCTGTCTGATTCATCCTCATAAACACTGACATCTGCAGAGCATCAACCTCCATCCAATGACCAAACAGAAATGTAATTAAGGAGGGGGATTCTTGATGCTAAACACAAGGTCACGTCGCACTTGCTGTAAGCTCTGACATTTCACACACAGTGCAGTGACGGTGGCGATGCTTTTTGCTGCAGCACACTTGTCAGGGTGCAGGTTGAGGTGTGGAGGAGCTGTAGCCTCAGTGAGTCAGGAGATGTTTGTGGGTTATTAGTGTAGCACGGGGAGCTGCGTATGTGTTCATGTGTGTCCAAGCCATTGAATAATTGATGAGGACAATGAGAGAAACACACACACATATGTACGCAGGCTCCATCTGTGACCTCAGTGGATAAGAATCGCTGCTGTCCATGAAATTGGTATTGAAAGAAGGACGAGGAGACACATATGGATCAGTTTTACATAAGCAATATGGCTGACCTGAAAACTCAAGACAAAGAGAGAGTTCTTCAGTTGAAACAGCAGAATCTGGCTTTGATAAATTAGAGAGGAAAATCAATTCTGCATGTTTGCACCACAGCAGAAAGGTCTCAAGTGTCACAAGACCTGGTTTCCACTATAGAACCATGATCTCATGTGTCGGAGAGCAGAAACAAGAAGGAATCGAAATGCACTGTGGCATGATCTGTGTGTCTTTATAGCAGAGAAAGTCACTCTTTATTGTTCACAAATGTCAGCAGATATGCTTCACATTCCTGCAGAGGATACCACGAACTGGTGTACAGTGGGGGGAAAAAGTCTCCCATTGTACTGTACAGTCTTTATGCTAATCAATGCTAAGCTGGTATCAATCTCCTCATCACCAAAACAAATCATTGAGTATTTCCCATAATATGAAAATGTTCATCTCAGATGATCATTTGGGATTTTGTGAAGGTTTCTCTTTTGCCTACTGGACCTTAAACACACCAAGCCATGTTTGAACTGAATGTTCTCTTTCTGCACACTTTATAACCGGCCTGCTTCTTCACATTACACACACACAGTTGTCAGTGTCACACTGATTTTATGTCGGATTCTTTATTAACACAACGCTCTACACGAAGCACTTGGCAATATGTATCTGTACTATTACAAAATGTAATCTCTGTTGCACCAATGATGTTTTCTTATATTCTTTTCCACGATATTATCAAATGAATTCTATCAATAGATGATGACTCTTCTCAGATGAGAAGCATCGATGCACACTGACTGTTAACTCCTGTACCATTTTGTTTTCTTATCTGATCTTTCTGTGTAGAAAACTGCCATTGTTCTTGTTGTGAGAAGAAAAAAAAAAGGTGTTTACTGACGAATTGCGTTCTGGTGCTGTTGTTGTTTGACTCGGTGTACAGTTTAGACCCTCTGCCAGAGTGATCTGTGTGACTGGACGGCTCGGCAGATATCTGGTTCTAACTGAATAAAGATTTTTTGGCAGCTGTTTGTTAGCTGCTGTCAGCGTGTCTTTTCTCATCTGTGCACAGTTTAAACTGAATATACTCTAGTTTACTGCCTGCTGCACTGCATTAACTTACAATGATAGGACTACTGCTTAACAAGGCTAATGTATACTTTCATTGATACTGAAGTGCTTCTTCCAGCCTGGTCTATTGTGGCGTGTGGTGGCAGCACTTCATTAGAGTATTCATGTAGGAATACACACACAAATGCATCTAATTTTTTGCTTACTTATTTACTTTAGACTACAGTATAGACCACTATGCTGTTGTTTTCAGTTATTACAATATGTACAGGGTGCTTTTGGCACCACTGTAAACACAGCATTCTCTGTTGTGACATGGTAACATAGGTGCATCCTCATTTTTTGCACAGAAACACAATAACTAATATATTTATTTTCTGTATCTGTAAACTTTAAAAAGATGTAGCTCCTCCACAAATAGTGAGAAGCCAGTTCTTCCACTAAATATAACAGCCACCAGTTCTGACTGTGATGAGTCAGCAGCAGCAGCAGCAGCAGGCTCGGCTCCAGGCAGTCTGGTCTGGGTTGAGAAAAATAAAGCAGCTTCTGATCTTGGCTGCCCTCTTGTGTACAAATCAGGTACTGCATGTATGTCTCTTCAAGTACATTTATGATACATACTCTCAGCACTGTATAATGAGCAGTCACTTGAATTAAATGTAGGATGTTTGTTTTTTTTTAATATTAACATTCATGTAAAACTGACACGTTGGCCCCACACAAAGCCCGCTGAGTCAGAGTACTTCAAAAGCATTTTAATCAGAATACACTTCATCTGTCCACAGTTCCATTAATGGACAAATATGTGTGTGATGAATATATGACTACAAATAATCTCCCCGTGAGATAAAAGGCTGTAAGGAATACTCTCAGTGAAGTGGGTCACAGCTGGAAACACAATGCTGCATAAGGACATGAGATATTGTATTAATGATAAAGAAAAAAATCAATAAGACAAAACAACATCTTCACACAAGATATCCTGCTGATCCACAGTCAGTGGGGCATCATTAAAGGTTGGGACTTCTCTTCAGTGGGGGGGGGGGGGGGGCTGCTTCTAGTTAAGATCTGGTTCAGTGTCAGAGGGAATCTCAGCTGTGCTCAGATGTAGTTAGATCAATTAGAAAAGCATCTGCTGGGACTAAGTGTTTCAATCATTTTAAACATATATGAAGCAGCATGACATTGTAAAAAAACAACTCACTGAAGATGTAATGTTGATCTCTTGTAAATGAAAGCAGCTTTTTTTTCCTTTTTTTTGTAAATACTGTGTATAACTCTGGAGTTTGTAAAGGCTCTTTTTTCAAAAGAAGCACCATTTCATGTGCGTTCCTAAAAACTTCTCAACAAATACGAGGAAAAACAAATGATTGCACATTACTGGCAAAATGGGGGGGGGCAACCCCTTTGTATCCCAGGCTAGGTGTTACCTCCCACACAGAAACAATGGACAAGTGTTTCAATATTGACTCTGGCTCTGGAAGAGACACATTTATTTCACTCTCACCTCAGGTCAAGGCTGAACCTTGACGCAGTGTTTGCTCTGTTCTGCAGAACTTGGCCATTTTCCTGCCGCCGTCTGAGCACAGAGGCCATTTTCATGATATGCGTGCTTTTATTCTGAAACTCTGATTTTAGAATTAAACCCACAATACTGAGTTAGTGAAGTGCTATGACACCGAAAGGCATACATTCATTGTTTGAAGACAGTGTTAAACTACTATATGCGTGTTGGTTTAAGAAGAAAATCAGGTAACCCACAGAAAACCAGGAACGACCCCAAAATGGAGGCCAGACCAAACAAATTTTAAAAATAACTAACAATTAATACAGGGTCACGCAGAAGCTTTAAGCCAACAACTGCCTGGTTCACATACAAAGGAACTGTATTATTTTGTGCAGTTCTCTACACATAAATAAACTTGTTAACTTGACAAAATAAATCGGAGCATGTTTGGCATTGCTGGTTAGACAAAGGCAAAAGAAATGCAGGTAGAAACACGAAAGCCACTCAGCGTGGAGGATTCCTCACGCATTGAGCCTGAACAGACTCTAAAATATACGACCGACGCAAGACCCTGCACCCATCGCATGCTCTCAGTTCCCACACAAGTTAACAAGTGAGCGCACGTGTCAGGAGGAAAGACCAGACAATTAGATCACAAGGCTGGCCGGGGGAAGTCATTTGTTTCCAATAAAGGGAGACTGGCACACAACGGTTTGGGGGGGTGAGTGCTGATGGCCCAGAGGTTAGAGGGTCAAGTGAGGAGGGGCAGAGGGGAGGGTTAGGCTGGCTCAGTGCATCGGTGTCTCCTGGTTGGGTGAGCCTTCTGGCTCACTGAGAAAAGCCTCAGTGCTGGGAGGACTGCTGCTGTCCTGGTTGTCAGGGTCACCGGTGGATCCTGCAGGAGTCATCTTGGTCTAAGGCAGCAAAGGAAGAAGCATAAAATATATACTCAGGTATTAGTTAGAAATTCTGCCATCAATGTCTCACTTTAAAAGTTGAGTAAAAACCTTTTTAAAAAAAGAACTCCCTGTTCCACTGACAGGCATTGTTGAACTGTCTGTGACCTCAGGGAATACTCAATAAAGCTATGAAAACACGTTTGATTGAATCAAGCTAATGCTCTGACCAGGTCAAGAACCTGACTTATTTACTGAATGGTGACATTTCCTTCACAGAATATTCACAGTTATTACATATTCAGGCACATTTACATACACTGTTCAGGGCTTTTAGTTATTCAGGGACATCAATGTCATCAATGTGTTACCTTCAGAGTCTCTACTTTCTCCTCAAATGACTTGAAGGTTGGTGCATTCCTGTGAAAAGAGAAAAGACATGAAAGAGCACATGTGACAAGATCACAGAGGAGATTCATTTGATCCTGATAAAAGTTAAAAAAAACAGACATACAGACAAAATGTCTCCTCTTAAAAGAAAATAAAAGGATGAAGGAGCACAACCTTGAGAGATCATGTTATCTGATACCCAATGCACACAATGCAAGATAATATGAAGTGACCCCATTCTTTTCTGTGTTGCTGAAAAGGTGCTAAAAGGGTGTCACTTTCATGAAAACAACATGAAGAGAATGCAGAATGAAAAGGAAGACAGGAGTGAAGGATGGCTTCACGGTTGTAAACATACAGGCAGAAGGAGAGCTGTTGCTCCACACGTGGGAGCCTCTGGGCCGTCAATATAATCCGTTCTTCAGCTGTTATATTGTTGCCCTTTCCTATTGTGTTGCACCATTTTTAACTGTCAAGTATGTGCATTTATTATAATAAAAAACAAAGCTGAATGCTACAAAGCAACCATTAGCATTACAGCTAGCTGGCCTCGTTGCATCATGGTTCATGTTGGGAATTATTATGCTGAGCTAGCTACATTAGCCCACTGCATGGTTACAGACAGAAACTACTCCACGGTGTCATACTTCAGTGTAATTATATGCAAACATTAATTGATTTTGTCACATGTCAAGCATTTAGACATTTATCTCTACATTTTCTATCAGAGAAGATTAAAAGATCAGATTAAAATGTTGAGCACAAAATCTTATTACATATAATGGAGGAGGCTGCAGCCGTTTGTGAAGATGGGGTGTTTCCCCTCTCACAGCCAGTAGATGTTGCCCCGGCTTTTATCTCCATATTGTTGACAAGTTTTCTGCAGGACCTCTGTCAGCTTGACGAAACGGCAGCCTGGCTAAGTGAGATTATTAAAGCTGCAGCTTGACTGATAGCTGATAAGGAGGCTGTCAGCAGCGGACTCTCTTGGTGTCCTCATGCTGCTAACACAGAGCTTTTAATTTACAGCACCTCTTTCTGAATGTTTTACCTCAGTCATGTTTCATTCAACATGAACACCATGATGCAGCATTCACATGAACATAAACCTTACCTTATGACAGGCATACTAGCCGAGTGTTGTAGTGAGTGTATGCTATCCGTCAGCGTAATAGAAAAGAAAGGGAGGGTTAGTGGTCATCAGAGGCATAGCAAATGGGGAAGAAGAGGACCACAAAAGAAAGACATGCCCATATATACAAACACACCATACAACACAGACCCTCATTTATTCTACCAACTGCATAAACCCTATAAATCCTTCTCTATCCCATTAAGATCAATTGTGTATTAACACAGTGGGTATGTGCTAATCCTGCGCATTATGGGTGAATATCTTGTCATCAAACCACCACCAGACAAAGGACACACACAAGCACACACAAGCAACCCCTGTGACCCCTGTCAGGTCGCTCTTCACTACCCCCAGCCCCCAAACCAGGCATCTGTGAGGCTGCTTTTCTCAGCACATCGCAGCTTTAACTGGGCTAATAATCTCGTTTGCAGCTCAGTAATCCAGAGAGAAGGATGACAGGAGAGAAGACAGATTAGGACCTGACCGGGGGGGCAGCATCAGCAAGAGATCTCAAAAGGAACTGGAATGGATCTGCAGTTAGGTTTGTTGAAACTGAATTTAAATCAGAGAATATAAACAGAAATGTGCTGATAGTTTTGTCATTTTGAAAGAATATGAGGATTATTATTATTAAAAGCTGTGTTTGTGCAAGGTTTACTAAAGATATGCACAGCTCATGAAAAAAATATAAAGATCTGTAATTTAATACTTCTTTTTGGCAGTCTTACTGAAGCAAATTAGAAATAGACTGGAACCTGTAAAAACAAAGTGCTGATTTAAATTAGAGACATTTGTAGCATGTGTGCTACACCTAAGCAGCGCATCAATAGCCCCAATAACACAACACGTTACTACACACACACACACACACAGTGTGATTCACATGTAAAAGCTGCTGGATATGTGGTGATACTGATGTCTCACCTGACATCCTCCAGCTTCCGGCTGATGGCTGAGCCCATATTGGAGAAGGCTGCTGTGGCCTTCAGACTAGCCTGAGACAGAGTTTCAGATGTCCTCCTGTAGCTGGGGCGAAGATGAGGAGATGAGAGAGAATATGAGTGTGATACAAAGAGACTGAGGGATCAAAGACTGAATAGAGACATCAAGGTCAGAACTAAATTTCAGTGTCTTTTTCATTTTAAAAAAGGCTGCGAGCATCAGAATTCTGCTCATTTTCTCTTTTAAAACCCATCAAACTATTTTACACAGGATACAGGCAGCCTCTCAGCAGCTCTGACATCCCTTTCCTCCATCAGTGAAGCTTTTTCAGCACATGTGACAGTTTAGAGGAAAAAAAGACATGGTGATGGGTATGTTGGAGAAATTATCTATACAGCAGCTGTTGACCTAAACAGAAGTGTGCAGAGGGTTAACTTTAAAAGAGTGTCAGATGAAACCTCCATGGTACTTACGCAGTGGAGGTGGTGACCTCCTGCCAGGTTTTGGTGATGTTCTGCTTCAGCTCATTGAGAGGCGTGATGCCCAGCTTCCTCTTAATGTCTGCCAGCTGCTTCTCTTTGACAGCCAGCACCTGAGACAGAGTCAGGATCTCATCCTCAACCTAAGTGTGGACACAAAATGTCAAAGTTGTTTTACTGGCTCATGTGCTGTCAGGTATATTCAGACTGTGTGGTCACAAATTTGGACCTGAAATTTAATGTTGAAAACATGAACAGTGCCGTAATTACAGGCAGCCTGGCAGCAATTAAAATAACAGAATATGAGAGCCAGGCAAAAGAACTGTCCAACTGACACACATCCAACATAATCTTGATTCTCTGAACCACAATTGTTTCAACTTCCCCCATCACCTCCTGACCTTCACCAGCTCCTCCTGTAACTCCTGTCGCTCCTCCTCTGTCATGGCGGGGATAGGTGAGGAGGGACTGACAGCTGTCACAGCATCTTCTCCCACCTCTGGGACTGAGTCCGTATGCTCCTGGGAACCTGGGAGGTGTAGAAAAAAAAGTCTCTGAGGTTAAACAAAGCATACAGCACACTCAATGTATTCACAGTATCACATCTGAATGTTATGTGGATGAATAATGCATTTCAATGCAAAAAAGAGCTATATAAGATCAATGCATTATGATTATTGTCATTTTTATTATAAACAATGGTGAGTGAATATGTAGAAAATGTCACAGCATGCTGATAATGCTGTCAATGAATGAAGGTGAAGGGTTTTCACACTAACACTTTCCTTTGTAAAGATGCACAACACCCTCACACCCACGTTTCCCCTGCACACATGCACTGTATGGAGTGATGCCCTTTGATGGTGCAGTCTCTAGCAGAGCTGTGCCCAGTAAGAGCAGCGGTGCATCAATAATACAGAGAACTTTGTAGATGGAGACATCCTGGGTCCAGACAGTGTGAGAGAAGACAGGAGGGAGGAGGGGTTGTCAGGATGTGTGAGTCAACAGCAGATCAGGATGTTCTGAGAGGCTCAAATCTGTCTCTGAGGTCAGTTTTCTTTGTAAACTATTATTTCCAATTATTTCAAGGAAGTTAGAATACAAAGCCAAAAATAGGGCAGTATTAAAAAAAAGGTAAAAAGAGGAAACCCGAGAGCTGAATACAGGGAGGGGAAGAACACACAAAAAAGGAACTACTGGGGTATTAACTTCATGTGTTACTGTACTGTTATCTCAGCAGGAAGAAGTATAATTATTATTAAAAGAGACGGCAGAATCTGTTGGGTTGTTACAATAAACTTAGCTTAATAGTGTAGCATAAAGACAAAAACCTATTATTAGACTCCTTCTTCAGCCTCCCACCTCATTCCAGTCACACCCAAATACTTTAAAGAAACATTTGAACTGAGCCTGATAGGTCAGAAACATCTAGCAGTACATATCCCCACACAGACTTCCAACCACCTGTCAGTAAGCTAAGAGCTGCCATTACTTTTTACTTAACATGCAAATATTTATACGTCAAAGCACACTCAAGTGAGAGCAGAGGAAGTACAAAGGAAGCTCAAGACACAGTAATTGAGAAAAAGTACAGAGGAAACTCTCCCCCACTGGTTCACTGAAGTGCCCTCAAGCTCTTTCTCCTCTTTCTTTTCTCCCTCTCTCGTGTCTTACACTTGCCCTTTCTTCATAGTACTGGTGATGTCCCAAACACACACACACACACGCATACACAATACACAGACAAAGACAATATTGTGTAAGAAAACACACTTCCGTTAATAACGGCTATACTTGAGTCAAGTTTATACACGTTTCCCTCCTCCTCAGATTTTCTGTTAATATATTCCTGCAGGCAGCAGTGTGAGATCGCTATAATGTGCAAGTCTGAAGGTAGTTCTGCATGAGTGGATCTATGGCTTGGAGGTGTGTTTCCATCTGTATGTTAAGATTGAGAGAGGAATAGAGAAGTTTGAGAGTGTAGGCAGAAGTTTGGCTTGCTACACCAAACTGCATACCCACCCACATCACTGCTCTACCCCTCTGGCTGAGCTCATTTCCTCTTACAACGTTCTGCCCCATGACCACTGAACTCTATCAATAAAAACAGAACACTGCTGCACAGTTACTCTTTACTTATGACTAAGCATATACAGACATGTGGAAATGACAGATGCCTGCTCTGGAAGCTGATTAAACGTGAACAATGGAATCTTACCCTAAAACAAAACAAGTCATATGCATGCAACACATAGACACATCTCACTGACATTCCACTTCCATACTCTATAAGAAAACAACAAAATACATTTTTAGAAATTAGGAAGTTAATTCATATATCTGTACAAATAGAACCCACACACAGAAAAGCCTTGCTGACATTAAATATTCATCAGAATTTCTAACTTTGAGAATACACACATAGTGTTATCCAGAGTTCGAAGACAATTGAGAACTTCTCTGATGAAGGAAAGATAGCTAAAAGTATTTAGGTAACCATGCAGGATGTTGTGCTATAAAAAAAACAATAATTTTCAATGTAAGCTTTCTAAATTTTAAACATTAAGACATTTAAAACTGGCATAGGTTGCTGTCACACACCATCACCAATTATCATTTGTTCCCTCCCCTCCAGCTTGTACGTATTCTCCCCAAATTCTTCCTGTTCAGTGAACCTTAGCTTGTGTCCAGCACACAAACACACACACGAACACACACACTCAGCCTCTCCCTTCACTCTCTGTGTTTACCTCTGGTTTTGACAGCTGGCGAGCTGGGCGGTGTGTCGCTGTAGGCTGGGGAGAGGTAAAGGTAGCTGGCATTGACGCCTTGCTCAAAGTCAAAGGGAGAGTGGTACTCCTCCAGAGGCTCCATATTTACAGCCTGCGGTGTGTTGTTTGTCAGAGCAACAACCACCTCCCTGCCACCACTACCTAAGCAAATCCAGCCAAGTGCTGATTGTCTGCATGTGATCCAGGCGCGTGCTGGTCGTCTCTGTGTCTTCTTGTTTACAGCACCAGGGACTTCTGTGGTGTGTGTGATAAAGAGGCACACTCAATGTCCAAGTGTGTATACATGCAAAGTTGTGTACTGGCTTTTAGGTGGTGAGAAGGTCAGAGTACGACTACAGTGAAGTCAGTTGGTTTTCCATTCCTGCAGGAGGCCACAGCGTTGTAATTCCTCGGTTTCTTTCTTGCTGTTAATAAGTTACCTGCACCCTCAAACAGTTGTTGCAGCAGAAACACACACACACCCTGGAGCTTCCTTTCCACCATATAATCCCAAAGGTTAATTCTCAGTCCATCTTTCAAACATCCGTTTGCACAATCAGACGCTAGCCAACATTAGCACAAGCTAGTGCTGCAGGGATATTGCGTGAATCCGACCAATACTCTCAGGTCTCTCTCTGCTTATTCCCCTCCTCCCTCACTTTCCATCACCCAGTGTGTCATCCAAGGAGGAAATAAGAGATGTCCCATTTGTATAGGCAGGTCACGTGATGTGATATGTGTGTGTGTGTGCACGCATGTGTGTGTGTATAGGGGAGCATTAGATGAAAAGCATAATCTGCAGTGTCCCAGATTACAGCAAAGCACTAATCCTTGGTGGTCAGTCCAGCTTGAAGCTGCAGTAATGCTAGTCAGCCAGAATGGAGAAGAGAGGGTGCTGGAGGCTAGGCCAGGTATTGTGTGTACTTGAAGAGTAAGTGCTCTGTGTGGTAAAGAGAACACATGCGATTGTGTGCACATACCGTGAACTACACGCTTTCATGATGTAAAATGTCACATTAAGATAATCAAATATCGTTTCTTAAATTATAAGAATAGTCTTTGTATAACGTCATAGAAATAGAGAAATAAAGCTGCTGTCATGAACAAAGAGGCGGGTATATGAGCTGCACATAAACAGGAAAACCATGTCAAGTTTCATTCCCATATAATGTCAGCAGAGAGCAAACATCTCATGTATTCAAACACCTGCTGCTATTTCCAAGGCAGCAGTGACATGGAAAAGCAGTCTGGTGACATTCCGGCACAAATTTTATGGATGACACAAATGACTAGATGTTCCTGAAATTAGGTTTTACCACTAATCTGTTTAGTTTCCATTTGCAAACTAACCTCCAGTAGAACAAATACAAGTTAGTTCAAAAATGAAAATACTGTTTCATGAATGCCAACACTAATGTCTGCTGAATTTCAGCACCACATTGACTTCTCCTCAGCCACTGTTCCACTGTTAGAAGGAAGCCAGATGAGGGGCATACTTGTGTGATATCCTTCAGGAAATACCTCGCATTTAGAGAGCAGGCAGGCACTCTCCTGGAAGTACTGAGAAACCGGGGGACAAATTCCACACACTAGGCCTAAGTGAGGAAAATTCTCTATAAAGCTCAATGTTTTATGTCTTTTGACAAATGTGACAATTTCCTGCAGAACAGCATGTCAATTTTTTGTATGATATTCTTATTAATCTGGACTGAATTTCTCACTTTGTCATTTGAATTTTTACTACAACACTCACTAAGAATATAGAAGCAGCGACAAGGATAACAGAAGACTAATGATATCCCTATTAGGGCAAACTACTATCTGTGTGACAAGTCGGTACGACGACTGTGGGACATACCAGGCTAACTAATGTACTGTAACACACCGTGCTGTGAGTCAGGCTCCACTGCACTGCTCTTTCATTCAGCAAGGTCAGCCCAGAAATGAGACGCTTGGAGTCACTCATCACAAGCTATCAAATGTCAACATGTACAGATACAGCCCCACATCAAGGACACTGAATCCTTTCCCCTCTCACTCCACAGATTTTTGACCCATTGATCCTTTCCATTTTTTTCTGAAGTTTTTACAGTGATCTACATCATTCCTACCAATGTATCAATGAGAGTCCCTCTATTTGACCCACTTATCCAAAAT
Source organism: Parambassis ranga (assembly GCF_900634625.1). Classification (NCBI taxonomy): domain Eukaryota; kingdom Metazoa; phylum Chordata; class Actinopteri; family Ambassidae; genus Parambassis; species Parambassis ranga. The sequence goes on from NC_041023.1 coordinate 11,020,064, forward strand.
ATTTGATAAATTAAAGACGATTAAACAGCTCAGTTGATTTTTTGGCCTTCCTACAGAATGAGCTCAACATCACTGTACTTCCATTCTGCAGCCCTTCTGACCACTGGAGCCACTCATTTGTGAGACACTGGATTCATGTGACGCTTATTAAAAAGAAAACGACTTGCATGCTTGAACTGGATAAATTATTCAATAATTTAAAATCAAAGTCACATATTTTTTAACCAGCTTTTTTCAGTATGTTCTTCAAGTGGACTTTATATTTTTTCACATTTGATTTATAAACCAAAAACCAATACGAACACTAAAGACAAGTAGAACTGTAGCCAGGAACAGACAGCCATCTTAAAGTGGTTAATGAAGCGCAGCATGAGATCAATTACCTTGCTATTCAAGGCCTAGCCTGTCACATGATTAGCCTAAAACTAGAATCATGAGACATGGATGCATCAACCGGGTCCAAAATGTTCCCATGAGATGAGCATCATGGGAAAAAGGTAGGAAATGAGTGGAGTAGCTACACCTCAGCTGCAACACAGACATAGTGAAGTTGTGCTGCCCTGCCTTAGACATCAGATTAAGATAAACATTAAAATAAAACCTTTTTTTGTTGGTGGGGGAAACTGTTGAACGAAGCACCCCTATAATGTGTGTACACACTGCAGCTACTGAGCAGGGCTGTATTTTACATTCAGTAAGGGACTGCTGTACATGCTGAGTGGAGGAACCTGTGTAAATATTGGTAGAACATTACCAGTGTAAAAAAAAAAAAACAACTCTCAACATTAGCCTAAAGGAAAATGTCAGCTTGCTGTGAAGAACCTATCAGCAGCTACGGGTGTGATTTTGGTATGACAACTGCACACACGTTACAAGCTGACACCAGGATATTTATCCATCACATCAACTGAAGGACAACTTCTCGGCTAGTTTGTTTTAAATAAATGTCAGGCAGATAAGGTTAAAGGAGCCTATTAGCAGCCTATATGTGACAATTGGACAATGCGTTATTGAAATACTAGTTCATCCTAAATTTACAATGACCAGCAATGTCATTGAAATGGATATTAAACTATCATGTGAGACAACAATAGAGGGATGTACAAAATGGAACTTCCTGTTCCTTTTTACATCAGTGGGTTGATAATAATAATAATAACAATGATTACATTATAACTCTTGGGTCAAATAATACATGGATTTGTAAAGTATACATCCACAGTGAGGTCTAAAGTTTCTCTCAACAGTGTTACGTTGGAAGATATGCCGTGTGATGCCAAGACTACCAGACAGGTGAGAATGATGCTCGGCCAAATCTCACAGGTTAATGAAAAATTCTCCATAAAGCTGTAGTGAAAGAAGAGGAATTAAATTCAAACTTTAATTCAAGTAACCAGTCCAGAGAACAGAGTTTAGACAGCAGGGGTTCCCTTTAATCTCTGGGATAAAATGTGCAAAGCTGCAGGTTTACTATTCTAACTTAAAACTCAAACCCATGACAACCATGACTGCACAGCAATCATTTGGCCCTACCTAACATGAATGTAACATATTTATTCTATTTACTAATCGTTGGAGCCTTTACTCCAAGTTTAGTTGTGAGGCCAAAAGTTCTCATAACAAGATACACAGAGCTGCTGCCATAAAATCTTAATAAATAGGAGGACATATTTTAAGAAGTACTATTTTGTTGTATTGAATTCCTAGCTTGAGCAGCTCAGCTGTACATTGCTAGGGGGTTGTTGCCTGCTAGAGACTTCCTCTGACTGCTGAAAGCAAACGGTTGTGCCTTGTATAAATCTAATAAAGCAAAAATGTTGGGTTACTTGCTCATGATCAATCTCATTAGATAAGTGAACTGAAAAACAAGATGAACTGGTAAGACTGCGTGCGTCAATTCAGAACATCATATTTTAAATAAAATCAAACAAGCAACATTTAAAGAACAGACTGACTGACATCCCTGGGACTACTGGAATTTTTACTGCATGTAAAGGTCATCTTTCTGCTATATAAAAATAGCAAAAACTACGTGCTAATCAGAGTTAGAGGTATAGTACAACAACATGGCAAAGAAATTCCACTTGAGGCAAAAGCACAATCCATATGATCTGAAGTCACTATTGGAACTGCTGTTCAACTGCAGGCAATAGCAATCCCAAAGAAAGAGATGCTTGTTATCAAAAAGGACATCTACACACAAACACACGCTCACTCACATACACAGTGTTCTCTAAAAACAAACAAAGCCTGATGCTTCCTTTTTTTGAAGCCCTTTAGTTTGATGTTTTCAGTGGCATATTGACAAAATTAAAATAATCAGAGAAAATCTAAATATGTTGATATTTAATTTGCCTTTTTAGTCTAAAACACTGCTGACTGAGCTGAAATCCAGCAGGTGACAGTGACAAGCACCACAATTAAGAAGGATGCAGGTACAGATGGTGGAAGGACACAGTTACCATGGATACCTGCATAAAAGTGCGACAGTGAATGAACTTTGCTTATAGTTGCCATGACAGTGTGACTATAAAGAAAGAGAATGCACCAACTTCTGTGATGATATTTGAAGTGAGAGAACGACAGCTTGGAAGCTCATTTGTGTACAAGTAAGGTAAACAGCTATTTTAATCTGAAGTACTATTAAGCATGCCTCAGCAGATGCTGTTTTCTAACAGTGTAAAAAAAAGACCATATAAGGCAACAAAAGAGGCACAAAAGACACAACATAAATGCTGGTTGTTCTGCAGGTGCATCAGCTGCATGTGGGGAGAAAAATAAAAATATATTCTTTGCACAGCACAGAAAAACCTCCACAGGCAAAGATGAACCATACTGACCGCTCACAAACTGACAGTGAGACAGTGTGCTTAACAATACCAGTATTTCACCCAACTGGACCCAAACATATGATATGTCTGATATGTAGATACACACACTATCAGCTGGTTGCATCTGTTGATCTGGCATCTATGAAACTTTCTGTGCATTTCCTTTCTAAATATTAAGACAAAAACAATAAAAACAGACATCAGGAAATTACATTCCTAAAACCAGGTGGATGAAGACTCTTTTTTCTGAAGGGAAATGAGGTCTATTTAGCTGGCTAACCCTTAAGGTGAACAAATAAGCCTCACATGTCACATGGTTCTTTCCACAAGACATACATGATGCTGTCACATACAAGTAAAGGCCTTTTTGAAGAACCTGTTGGAAATTTTCTTGTGTGACAAACAGCTGTCACAACAGATAAAGCAGTTGTGTAAAAGGCTGTGAGAAAGCAGCTGGGTACTTGGCAGTGAATGGAAAGGCCCAGGCACATGAAGAGAAAAAAAAGCAGGACTAGCAGGTACATGCAGAGCATACCTGTGGCTCATACACTGTACTGTGTGTCCTTTGGCAAATACACATTTGCACTCATTTAAATTAAAATACTTGTGTGCCTTGGTTAGATTCTCAGCTAAATAATAATAATAATAATAACAATAAATATTATTTTACTAAACAACGTCAACTTCCTCGTTTTACGTTTTTACTGAAGTAACTTTACGGCTGGTTACATGTTGAAACAAATGAAGTGTAATTGCACTTCCGTGTTATTTTATAACATTGGCATTCTATTTTAATAATAAATAATAAATAATTATCTTCTACACAACTCTCAGTGTTGTTGTCTCTGGGTGAAAATTGACTAAATGTATTTTATTCGACTTTGAAAAGTAGCATATGTTCTCTGCTAGCTACTGTAACTTCAGTCACGTCACAAAGTTAGCTAGTTTGCTCATTTTCATGTGAGGCTTTTAAAACTCCACGGTAACAACACATTAGAACAGATGAGTGAGTTCATTACCTTTCTCTGCATCCTCCATTGTACGATCAGTCGTAGTTTCTCGTAGTTTTTTTTATGTCCAGAGTGTGCAGGTTGTTCACTTGCTTGTTGCAGATCTTCCTGGTCTCTCCCTCATGTTGTCAGGCAGCTCGCCGTGAGGGGTGGGGCTCTCTCTGACGTCATCACGCAGCAGTGTAAACACAAGCGAGCACGTGGATCAAGTTTTACACCATCAACAATCCACAGCTGCACGACAGGGACATGTCATTATTTCAGTGTTTTCTTCTACTGTACTGCACAAACATATATGAATAAGAAATATTGTATAAATATAAAATTATAGTGTATGACGTAGAAGTGATCGGTTTTATGTACAGCTTAGATCTCTTGTTTTAAGTCCAACATGCATGCTTAATGTTTGCAAGTTTTCCTCCTCATACATTTCAAGGGGTTAACTTTAATGAGGAGATACACTTTATTGATCCCGCAGTGGGAAATTGTTATGTTACAGCAGCAAGAATAGAATTATTAAAATAGAATTATTCAAAATAAAGAGAGTTAAAGCCTGCTGACAGGTTAGCTTAGCAATTCCACCAATATATGTATTTTAACAGTAAGTAAAGTATGTAAGTAAAAATGTCTTTATTCACTGATGTCTTCTGGGCTCGCCTATTTGGTTCATACCTGACAGAATACCGTGGCTGAAATGTTAATAGTATTTTAAATTAGCTTTATTTCATTTGTAATATAGACAAGTTGACAGACAACGCTTGTGAGAAAATAGACACACTAATTGTACACAGCATGCCTTATCACCCCCTTGGGAACATACCCATTACGGCTAGATATACAATCCCCCTCCTTATTGTAATCAAAACCTGAGTTAAATCCCAGTCTTGTTCACACATTGTGTGCAAAGCCCTTAATTGGAAACTATACACCCAACTATGTCAAGCATCACACACGCAAACACACACAAAGACAGTGCCAGGAACGCTCACATGAAAGAGTGCCACCTGCTGGGCCCCATTCTGATGACAAGGATCAGACACAAACGGGAGAAACGTGATGATAGAGTACTTCACTCCAGGCTATAACAAGTCAGCAGTCTCTAGAGGATGACAGTTTCACATCAGAACCCATCACATGACTTCAGTAGGTCACACATTATTGCACCTGTTTCTTTGCTTTTGAATTAAAAATAAAATCTAGACTCCAATGGTATTAATTAATCATATAACTTATATATTGTACTGTGTGCACTGTTTTCTACTCCTGTCCTTTAAAAAACAAGCAGTTATATTGCTACAATGAAGTATTAATTAATGTAATACAAAATGCAAATATTACAATTACCAGATATATTGAAACATAAAAATGTGTGTAAATGAATAATAAATAAGTTCATTGATGAGGGCATTCTAATATACATTTTATACACTTGTGTATTTCTATATATCTTTGATCATATATACATATTTTTCTTAATTAAAAAAACACTTGAAAAAGTACTTTGCAAAAAAAATGCAAAGTAAAGAATTTCTATAAAAATAATATAACAGGAATATCATGGTAACCCCGCTTATTACAAGGACTACAGTGAGGCACACAACTCGACATTTATGGGCTGAGAAAATAGGCAAAAATCAAAAGATAGAACGCATCCAGAAAATGGGTGCAGTCTTAAAACACAAAAGACCCCTTGCTGGTCCACAGCACCCCCATCTTCCTTTAAAAGCCGCCCCCTCCCTCTTCAACCCCCCTTTCTCCAGTCGAGGTGCATTGTGGGGAGGAAAGTCGTTGCCATTCGACCTCTGCGGGGCCTGCGCGGACGCAGCGAGAACCCTGAAATTCATTATGCGTTTAAAACCTTTATTTATTTCCGCATAACCTACATACTCTCACCGGGAGGGCCAAGCGGAGAAAAGAAACGACGACGGTCCATCTCTTTCGGAAAATACATCGTTTACAAATAAACTGTTTTTTGACGGAGGGAGATACTGTTGAGAAAGAGAAGATTCTAATATATATTAAGAAAAATGTCCGGTGAGAGAAACCGCAGGTCGTTGGCTTTCCGAGGAGGTGGATTAGCTGGGTTAACGGGTTCCAGCGGTAGCGGTGGGGGGAACTGTAACAGCTGGGAGGCCCCGGCCTGTCAAGACCGACATTTTAACGGGAATAGGGCAGATCAAGAGGAGGACAGGGATCTGGGGGCAAAAGGACCGTCGCAGAAGAGAGTGGAGGGCGCTGGGTCTGTCAGCGATAGCACGGAACCCGAAGCGGAGGAGGAAGAGGACCCGGAAGAGGGCAACTGGGCAGCAGGGGACGGCGACGATCGTGTCGGCTCGGTGGAAGGGGGGGACGAGTCCAGAGAAGGGAGTAGTTGGTCGGCTGGGAACGGTCCTAACAACGCCGACGGCCAGGAGTCGGGAAGCCAAGCGAAGGGAGGCGAGATAGGATCCAGGAAATCTGGGGTTGAGATGAGACCGCAGACGCTGCTTCAGAAACACTCACTGTTCCACGCTTCGTGGTTACAAGAATTTCCCTGGCTCAAATTTTGCCAGGAGACGGGACTCATGTCTTGTTCCTGGTGTCACAACATTGCCACTAAAAACAGCGACGAGCTTGTCAAAGGGAGTCGCAACTACAAACGGGCCTTGCTGCTGAGACATCACCTGTCTTCTGAGCACGGGAGGAATGACCCCACCAAACAGGTAACGTTAGCTCCATTTATGACACTTTCGCTTAGTTAACTACGTAACATTGAATACCTGTCAACTATCATCACCTCATGTGGCATTTTCTGCTTTATTAACCGATCATAATGGCTGTTTCTATAACTTTTAAAAGACAGCGAAGAGAAAAATAGGCTCTTACTTAAGCTTTACAATCCCCTCTCCTGGCTAATTAGTTAGCATCAGCCTGCTAACCTGTGCTAACAACTAGCCTAGCTTACTAGCCGCTTGTAGCTTTCCTGACTCGCCGGAGGTAGATGGGCACTGGCTGCGGTGGAAAGCCCCTAGCAAGTCTAGGAAGTAAGAACATTGCAAAACTGAACTACTTGTAAGTGTAGGGGACACGGACCGATGATTAATTTCTCCTGTAAAATGTGTGTCAACTCACCAGTCAAGTGACACGACCTGCTCCTGTATGACACCTGCTAGCTATTTTCACTCGGGAGGCTTTGTCTTAAATTGAGCAGGTAATTAAAAAATGAACAAGTCGGTGGCAGTGATATTGACTATCTTGTTAAGTGCACACTGTACAGAAAACCACCTTTTGATGCATCAGCAGTAGTCTTGATTGCTAGCTCGCTAGAGGTCACACAACTGCAAGGGCTCGACCCCGGCAGCCTTTGGGGAACCGCACCCCTACCCAACCCCCCGCCTCTCGGCCACTATTGCTGCCTCACAGTCCCGGGTGACCTCTGGCGCATTTCTTCCTCCTCCCTTTAGGGAGCTAAATTAGAGGCATTGTGCTAGAATGACCCCCCAAAATCCATAGAGGGTGTCACTTGCAGGGCTGGACAAGAAGAGTAGAGTAAATCATGTTGCCCGGAGCCTGACAGCTTGCACACCCTGGAGCAGCCTTTTGAATAGATTTGAATGAATGCAATACATTTCAGCAATAGAATGACACAGCAGCACCTGAACCTGTCATCCTTGTGTGTAGATTGATGGAACCAGAGGTGTTTTGCAGGAAATCTTGTAATTACAGCCTCATCCTGTATGTACAAGACTGAAACCATATATTACTCATTGGAAATTAGAGCTCTTTATTTAATTTGCATGCCAGTGAGGTTAGCCTTATAAGAGTTGGTACAAATTTATTGGGGCTATCAGTATATTGAATTGTGTTAATTAAAAGCTCTCAAGGCAGTTTTATAATTGAACTATGTCTTTATTGATGTGCAGTGTATCTTTTTATTGGTTCATTAGATTTTATTGCAATGTAGGCAATATGGTACTCTTTCAGTGACCTCATATAAACAGGGATAGCAGATTTACCCAAGTCAAAGGGCATTTTCCCCATTAGTCCAATTACAGTATAAATACTTTACTCCTACTACATTGCCACATTCTACCCTATATCCTGGCAATAGTCTGAGCTGTCATGGGATGTAGAGCGGGGTGCTATTTGACTCTAATTTGTGAGCGAAGAGGATTTCACTACTACATTTAGTTCCTTCCTTTGTACACGCAATCACTAATCAGAATGACTTAAAGTGATCCACTAACTTGTACACATCTCTAATTGGTAAGGAGAGCAGTAGGAGTGGATTAGGGGCTTGGTGTGGCTTTTCCCTAGCAACAAGGACCCCAGATACCGCATTGAGAGGTTATCCAAGCTATTTCCTCATGGAAGGATAGAGCTGGGATGATCAGCCCCATGGCTGTGTTATTGTGGAAATTATTTTTTTCCCCAGAACTATTTTTTTTTTTTACTTTTTTAGCATTGTGTTAATGTTTTTTTAATTAATTTTTAATAATTCTTGTAAGGCTTGACTTGAATAAATATAACCTTCATGTGTACAATTTTGCTGAAATAATATGTTACACTGTGAGCAAGGCTGCAATGTGAGGCAGCACATTAAAGGGGAATTATTGTGTTATAAGGCAATGTCTTGTTCTATTCACCCATTCCTGATGTTAGTCAGGCCTCTACTGCATTCGTTAAAGCTAACTCAATTAGCCCTAGCACACCAGGGCAGCTGCTGTAAATGTGGGTATCCTTGGAGAAGGGGGCTGTTGTCCTTAATTCTCTAGATGCTGCCTTGTGCTTGCATTGTTCCCTGAGCTCACTGGTAAAGGGTTAAAAAAATGTAGGTTATTGGTTTTGTAAGATCACATACGAAGAACTGATATAATTTAGTTTTACTGTCTCAATTTTTTCCTTATGACAGGAAATATATGGCACGGGGCTGCCAACCCACATTGGTCAACCTGTCATGGCTTATAGGAAAAACTATTCTACCACTGTAGTACCAGGCACATTAAATTGCATGCATACATTGTATGTTTGTTTTAGAAAACTGGTTTTGGTTTCAGTTTTCCACAGTAAGCCTCACAATACATTCACTCCTTCTGTTGTAGCACACACATCTGGTCTTTTTGTTCTTTATTTAACATCATAACATATTTTCACCAAATATCAGGATAAGGGTCACGTGTGTTATGAGTTGTAGCTCCTTGATTTGATGTTGCTGCAGTAAAATAATACAGCCTTTACAAGCACTTTTTAACTCCATATTTTAGTTAAGACAAACACCACATATTGTTAGTGAGTATCCCCAAACGGGGAGACTGACCCACCCACTGCGGCCTGATGCCAGGCAGATAGATAGGGATGTTTATTAGGGGCCACAGGTCAGGGGAATGGGTGGGGTGGAGCCAGAGGGAGAATTCTTCTCGTTGAATCTGTCAGTGACACCCCCCTACCAGCTCTTCAGCATTGTTAGGAGGCAGGGAGACACTCAGTGCAGCCCTCCCACACCTTGGGCCAAATGCACACTGCGGTATTGTTCTAGCATCTGGGGACAGACAGGCTGTTTGGGTAGGGGGTGGGGGGAGCTGAGTGAAGGATACAGTAGATGTAGGGATTTGGTGATGGCCTCAGGGCTGGGCTGGTCATGGGACTGAGTTGATGGTGGTGGAGAGGGGATGGAAGCAAACGTGTGCATAAAAGGTAAACAAAAACTGGCTCCAGTGGGTCATTATGTTGCATAAGGACAGTGTTGTATCACATGATCTGTTTGAGGTGTGTCTGAAGGTTTGTCATGGATCTGGTGGCCTCGGGGCTTTGGGATTTGTTTGGGTTTGTGGTTTGTTTTGTTGAAGTACACGTTTCTCCAAGTTTCTAGCTTTTCAACTGTGCAGCCAGTGCATCAATAGCTTTATGACCATCTTGGTTTGTTTAATCCACCTGTAAATCAGCCGTTATTGGCAATGCACCTTTGATTTTGAAACATTCATTTTTTACTTAGATCAAAGGATTCTTCTTCTCCAACAGCCTCTTGGATTCAGTACTGTCTTTCTTTCTCGCATGCCTTACGCCCCTGCCATCTCTGGCTCAAATAAAAACCTAGCCACGTCATGGCTTAAGGGGGGGAACAATATTGTCCCCACATTCTGTCTTGGCTCAGGCTGGTTTGGCCTCCAGCATTTGCTGTGCAGGGTTGAGCTGCTGGTTCTCTAAGCTCCCAGCTCACACGTGGCACATCTGGAGAAAGGATGATGCTGCTGATGAGGCCAATATGAAGCAACGTATCCAGTACCAGGCTGTCCTAGCTAGGTGCACACACAGGCAGCACATATGAGTTCTCAGATCTTAAGCAGGATAAAAGCTCTGGGGAGTCATGACCTTTGTGGGTGGAATGGCTGATTGGTTGAGCCGATAAAAACTACTAAAAATGTTTAAACGCCTTGTTGTTGCCAGGAATTTACCTTTCTGTGTAATGTTCAGCATCATGTAAAACGAGGTTGGCACAAAAGATTATTTTTTTTATTTCTTTCACTTTGATTTCTGTTGAATGAATGATGTTTGAGCACTGTTTCGAATATGTTAATACATTATTGCTAGATCATTGCTAATCGGAGCTGGAATGGATAAATATCCATGACTACAGCAGTCATTTGACCTAGTAATAAAGGCCAGTTATACCTTTTCCCTCAGAAGACAAACGTGAGATGTTAGTGTTGGTTAAATTCTTAATGGCTTTGCTGTTAACTCCTATTTTTTTAATTGTTTTTAATGCATCATTTTGCTGCAATGTGCAAGTGGAAAGATTGTTCTGTCTAAATGTATTAAAAGAGGGGAACACTTGGCAACGACAAAGCAGGAAAAACAGTGTGAGCCCTGACAATCTTGAAAGCATATCTGATTCCTCTTGCCGTGATAGCTCTCCTAACCCTTCACCACACCAATATATTCCACTATAGTACACTGCGTGATGACCATATCTCTCCAGAGGCTTTGATGTGTATATCATGGAATAATTTTTCTCCCTCTCTCCTCATCCTCTTAGCCTCACCCACATGCACCATGGCTCCTTTCTATGCTTGTGAGTGGGAGCTGCAGTGTAATAAGAGAGTGAGTGCAGTCTTTTCACAAAGGCCCACAGTGAGTGGACAATAAGCCTCGGGGAGAACATGGACTATTGTGGAGGCTAAAACGGGGTGACCCAACTCCTTCTCTATGGCGCTTGTTCTCTGTCCCCCTCTGCTCCACATTTTCTCCTCCGCCCAAGGTTTTGCTCTCAATCTCTGCTTCGTGCTCTTGTATTCTTTTTGTTTCAATCTGTGTTATAGGCTGTGCACTACCCATTTCTTGTGTTCTGTCAAGGTCTGTCTCTACAATGTGACTCTTGACGCTCTTGTATTTTCTGCTTTTGCATCCTCTATTTATTTTCTGTGGTCTGCAAAGCATATCCACCCCTTCTATCTTCCCTCACTCTGCCTCTTATTTTATCCCCCCCTCCCTCTCTCTCCATCTCTCCCCTTCCAGCTGTGGCAAAGGATGATAAGCCCCCCATACTGGCCTGTGTGCCCAGGCTGCCCTGGACAAGAGCTGCTGTGTGGCGGGAGTAGGGGTTGTGGGTGGGGGCTGGGTGGGGACCTCAGAGAAATGGATTTAATCTGAATTACTCGAGCTGAAACCCCAGCTGTGTGTATGTGTAGGCAGCTTGGTTTCTGTGTACTTGTGTGTGTACGTGCATATGTGTGTGGAAGAGATGGTAGTGGGTGGGGGCAAAAATGCAGGGCTCGAGCAATGTGAATTATTCTGGATTAGGACATCTGCTGTGCAATTCTAAAATGAGCCAGAGATATATGCCCTGCCTGTGTATTACTTCAACATACTATAACATTACCTCCTCTATATTCCCTGGCATACGCACATTTTTCTTTGTTGTTATTGACCTATGTATTTTGTCTGAGCATGTATTTATTTACCAAACGTCATCCCGCATGGTTTATGTGTGTTGCCATGCGTTTAGCAAACGTGCATCTGCGTGTATACTCCGATCTCTTCTGGTCTGTACCAGGCTGGCGCTTTGCCCTCTTACTCCCCCTCCTCTGCTCCCCCATAAAAGGGGAGGCAGGAGATGGGAGACTGAGGACTGTTCCAGGGTAGTTCTATGATTCTGCCAGTTTCCCTTCTATCCTATCCAACAGCACGGTTTGGATCCTGCTTTGGATAGTTATCAGCCCTCCTTCTGGTCTTATTATGGTCTGTTTCACATTTAGTATCTATATTAAAGACTGGATATATGTCCTGTTTAGAAGCCAAAGGTTTGTGAGATATTGAGTCTTACTTTGCAGTCTAACTAAAAACAGTCTTTATGAGTCATGTAAATGTAGAATGTTTCTAAAACAAAATTCATTTTCTAGTGGTTGAGCAAATTAGGTTTGATATACTTCTGGCAAAATGATGAAACTACTTCCTCCTTGTTGTCTCAAAAGATACTTTTTAACCTAAAAAAAGCCATGATGGTTGTATTATGTCAGAATTATCTGTGCTGCATTCAATTCAACTCAATTTTATTTGTATAGCACCTTTTACAATCAAAGTTGTATCTAGGTGCTCTGCAGATACCCAGAGCTGACCCTGAGCAAGCAAATGCATGTAGGCAGGCATGCATAGATGGCATTCGGAGATGTTTTGTTTTGTTTGCATTTGAGTTGAATCGATAAGCTTTGTAGACAAGCAGTCAATGTGTTGAGGTTTTAAAGGTGTCATGCGCTTCCCTGCATATATGCTCACTTACATCATACATTTATTGTAGGTCTGCTATGAATTATGCATGCCTGAAATAGTGAGTGATGTCTCTTGCATTGTGTTCCTTTTTTCGTTTGCAGCAGTAATTAACGTGACTCTCACAGAATATTTTATTTTTTGTATTAGGAGTGGTTGCATGTAAGTGTGAGGGGGAAAAACATTGCATATTACAGGACTATAAGCTGCTCAGCCGTAAAGTAATACACCCTTATTGCCTCATTTTCACCTCCCCCATTTAAAAGCCTGTCAAACCTGTTTTACCCTTGGGGCAGGTGCAACACTGTCACACCAGGAAAACATAAGGGTGTATGTGTTTGTAAGTGAATTATAGAATGAAAAACCTGTGGAATTATATTTATGCTTGCTAATGCAAATTACTTGTTTGACAGACAAATTTTCTGCAATAATAATCTTCTTCTTTCCTTTTTGCCTAAAAGGAGATGAGGCCCTCAGAGAACACCAGTCCCTCCACTAACTGCTCAGAGGAAGACTACCGCAACAAGGCCAATGAGAACTCCTACTGTTACCAGCTTCTCCAGGAGCTGGACAAGCAACGCAAAAGTGGTATCCTCTGTGACGTCAATATAGTTGTCTCAGGCCAGGTGTTTCGCGCACACAAGAACATCCTGGTAGCAGGCAGCCGCTACTTCAAAACCCTCTACTGTCTGACCAAGAGCGAGGCCCAGGACCAGGCCACTGTCACACATCTTGATGTTGCTGCTGTGCAGGGCTTCTCAGTTATCCTCGACTTTCTTTACTCTGGAAATCTGCTGCTCACAAGCCAAAATGCCATTGAGGTGATGTCTGTTGCCAGTTACCTCCAGATGACTGAAGTTGTACAGTCTTGTCGGGCTTTTATAAAGGATGCCCTAAATATCAGCATCAAGCAAGAGGCTCCAGATTCTGTAGTGGTGGACTACAACAAAAGACAGATGGTGGCCAAAGAGGGGCAAAGAGGGCTAGACCGGAAACCGAGCAACTTCTGGGCCACAAGCATCCTGTCAAAGTTATCAATCAAGGCCAGCAACAACCAAGGAAAGGATGCCATGGAAGAAGATGATGATAATGGCAGGGTGAAGGAGGAGACCAGTGATATAGAGGTGACAGTAGTTGGGAGTGAGGGCTGTGCCCTTGTGACCCCCGGAGCCTCTGGTAGCTGGTCCCACCACAACGACAACTCATCTGATTCAGCAGAAACCAATGAGACACGGGCGGTGAGTGGCCAGACGCAGGTCTTCGTCTGGAACGAACCTGCCACTGGAGGCACCGCTGCAGCACCCGCAGCAATAAAGCGAGAGGCACCAGATGCTGCTGCTGGAAGTGGCCGCAGGAAAAAGCAGACCACCACGCGGCGTTTTGTATACAACTTTCCACCAGAGCCTGAAGAGGGGTTTGATGAGGGGATGTTCATCCAGCCCTCAGCCTCCTACCCAAGAGAAGACTTCTCCTCCCTTTCTGAAAATGCCGGTAAGACACACCTTTACACTTTAACACACCTAAAACACACTCTTGGAACACCTGAGTTATTATAACACATTATGCACTGTTAAATATCAGTGTAGATGACTGCTGGCCATACACTGGTGTTTAATCTGATGTAAGTGAACCATGAAGAATCACTGACTGAAACTTAACTGAAACAGATTCAGGATGTCAGTGATTGATGTCCACTCCTAGATACATAAACCTCACACAAGCACAGTGTTTTCATGCCTGCACCCTTGCACAAATTAAACATACTCTACATGTGTAGTATATACTATTTTTTGGGGTCACCTGGCTTCAAGCAGTATTGCTTGCTGCTGTGGGTATCATTGGTTTGATCACTTATTTTCCCAATCTAGTTGAATACATAATAGATTTAAAGTTTTCAATCAATACCCTGCTGGTTCGCTCTACACGCTTAACAAGCTTTTAACCTGCTGTGCATAGCCAACAAGTGAGTCACTCCTAGCTGTGATCTCCACTAATCACTCCAGAACGGGGGGCTTACGAAAGTTAACGCCCACCTGGAGAGATGAGGGATGTGTGTGAGGAAATATGTTGCCACATCACTGCAGAGACTTGTTTGTAACAAAAGTTATGGGCTTCTCTCCCAGTTTAATGGCTGGAATTTTATGTTGTAGTGATTTTTCACATCAACAGAGAATTTAATTTTTTTTTCAAATCAGTCCTTAGGTACCTTCCGTTCTGTATCTCTTAATCTATCTACTGCTCCCTCCCAACCCTACACACAAAGTGTAGAGCTTCTGCTAATCCCTTCTCCTATCTCCAGTCTTCTCCTTCTGTTGGTCCTATTTAGCATGGCACTCCATGAAACCATAATGATATCACATATTAAGTAGAGTGTTCTGGGTAGGGGGAGGGGCAATGTGTGAGGCTCATAGTGTGTGTAGAAATGGAGACAGAATCACATTTTGTGTGTGTGTGTGTGTGTGTGTGTGTGGGAGGAAGAAACCCTCCCTGATGCAGGATAATGAAGAAAGCAGGGGAAACATTGCTTCCCCCAGGCTTCCCTGAATGCGCTTGAATGCTCTTAGTACCTCCAACTCCTCCTAGAGCTCTTTAATGCATGCACGTAGTGTTTCAGGGTGTTGTAACAGCCCAGAGAGACTTGCTTAAGGTGTTCAACCTTCTTATATCCACACACCTTTTGTTGCTTAGCTCTGTCTCTTTTTAATGTATACTACTTTGACAAATAGATCTGGTTATGACTTCAACTAGGTTGTTAGTCAAATTAAAAGGACTCAAGGCAGCTGTTAAGCCTTTGTTGTTTCAACCCAAACATCAGACTCCGTCAGCTATATATGTGTTGACAGTTAAATAATTCGCTGCTGTATTAAAGAACAGTGAAAGTCTGTTGTCAAACAGCGGAGGTTGGTGGTGTGGTGTCCAGAGAATTTAAGGGGGAATGTGCAACAAATTGTCCTGGTAATGTTTGATGTTGAAGTGAGGTGTTTTAAGCTGTCAAAAGGAACATGTGAAGTTGAATTTTTTTCTGTGGCTAGATTATCGGTGCAGTCATATAGCACATGCTGTTTTTCAGTTCCCATTTTTTTTTAACATTTTCTGAGTTCCTTTTAAAGAGTAGTGCTTTACACAGTACTGAATAGAGTGGAGTTTAATTTTAAGTGTCATTGCAAAGAAATGTAGTTATATGACAGATGTTTTTCCACTGCAGGAATCGTGTGAACATTTACATGAACTGCCACCTCATCAAATCATACAGAGCTGTTTTTTCCCAGTTCTGAATAAATTTATCTGTAAACGATATTCAGTATTTTCCATTTTTACATGTATTTCTTGTAAGTTGCTGGCTGTATTAGAGCATGCAGTGCTTCCAGAGCTGGGGCAACTCAAAACCATATTAATGCCATTTTCACCCCAATGGTCCAGTACCATTTATGAACAGACAGCTATTTGTCTCTTTGTGACAGTGTTTCTCACAGGCTCACTCTACATTGTACTTACTGCTGTCGTCAGATAGAATGAACAATCTCAACAACGCCCCACCTCTGATAAACCTGTATTCCCCTTGCAAAACATTTTGAATTGATAAGGCTGCTCTCCGAAGCAGTGAAATGTCTTCAAGGAGCTCTGACAAGTCCAGGTAACTTGCCTCAACCTTGAATTAAAATGATCTGGATGATTGAGAATCTTCATTATCATACACTGTAATAAACTGCAGACACACCAAAAGGTAAGATGCAGTTACATCTTACCTTTTGGTGTGTTAATAGTCTCTAAGACTAGACAGCCCTACTCACTGCATTTGCTTAAATACATCTCAGTCTGTGAAGAGTCATCCAGTAATCATTGCAAACCCACAGT
Source organism: Parambassis ranga (assembly GCF_900634625.1). Taxonomy (NCBI): domain Eukaryota; kingdom Metazoa; phylum Chordata; class Actinopteri; family Ambassidae; genus Parambassis; species Parambassis ranga. The sequence goes on from NC_041023.1 coordinate 11,036,499, forward strand.
GATGTCACGGTCTTAGTTTTCACGTTGCTTCAGTTTGATCTGTGCAGTCATGCTTCATGGAGTGCAGTGGCATTTTCTTTGTTGTTGTTGTTTTTTTAGAAGTACAACAGGTAGGATCAGAATTGTTGGCATTGCACCTCTCGGGGATTGGAATTGTTGTTGGTGGTGTTAAAAATGACAGATGTTAACATTGCAATGGGGTGACTTGTGATCATGTAACAAATAAGAACCCTAAAACAAACCCAATGTTTTTGGTGACTAAATCTCACCGAACAGCGAATGGGAAGGAAAGTGAAATGATCAAATACGGGACATCAATCGGTCTCTTGGGTATAAATCGTAACCACATTTACTATCAAGGCTTTTACCATTTATGCGTGACGATATGTTGGTAGATGTAGTTTAAAGTCACGGGTCAGCCAGTGAAGAATAAAAACTGTTAAAAGGTAGAAGCGAGGCTAAACATACTTTACCAATGCTGTCTGGTGTTACAGAGCTCGCAGCCAGCACTCATGGCCAGTAAATTCTTGGGTGTTCCCCAAACAAACCTGTTGGATTGTTTAAAGGGTGGGTGCTGTACAGAGCAGGTGAAGTGCATTTGCATGTGCACTACTCGCTGTTGAAGCGCACACAAACACACCCACGCACAATAAACCCCCCTCAATCCCTGAGAGGTGCAAAGCCACCCGGGGCAGTCCCTTCTTTCCCTAATCCACTCTAATGCACCAGGGCTGTCCTCACTATTCCAAATATTGACCCAGGGAGAATGGACACACACATTCACGCTCACACACACAAGGGAGTGTCTTTAATGGGTTGTAAGCGCCAATGCTATAGGAACCAGACACTCATGCACCCACAGGTGCTCACACAAGTGCGTACAAAAGCCGAGTGTAAGATGAGCTGCTGTGAAGGCTTGACTCCGTCATCCTCTAATTAACCCCTTCTCTGTGGGAGCCCTGGCTTTGGGAACACTCTGCTTTACATACAGGAAGAACCTGTGTGTCTGTGTGTTTATTTGCTTATATTGTTCACTTGAAACCTTTGTTTGTGTGGGGGGTGGTGAGTTGTGTACCCAGGACATTGTGAGGTGTGCACACCCCCAGGCTCTCAACCACCTCTCATCTCTCTTTCTCCCTCTTGCTCCTCTTGTCCCCTCCCCCTTTCCCAGAGTTGGCCAATCAGATCCAGTATAGCATCATCCAAGACTTACAGCAAGGGGAGTCCTGGGAGAATGGTAAGATGCCACACTCACTAGACTAATATGCATCTTCAAATGAGTGTGTGCAGTCTATTTAACATATCAGCAGATACACAACGTTTTTCAGTTTAAGGACTCATGCTCAGACAGTTTTGTGACACGCTTCTCCAGTAAAAGTTTCCTGTATTGTCCAGACACTTTACCCACATAGTGCAAAGAGAATTGTCTTTCCACAGCAGAACAGATGCTCCCATAGGTTTAAGCAAATTAGTCCACCAACATTTTGAAGGTGCGACTGACTCTTTTTCCCTATGCAAAAATGTAAAACAAAGCCTGGACTTTGTTGTTGGTGGTTGTGGGCCCACTAGTCTGAAATATCTTGAAGGAAAACAGCTCCTTCGTTCAAGTAATGTATTTGCAGTGGCGCCCAACATTTAGTATACAAAATATATGGATAAAAACTCAAGGAAGGAAAAGTGAAGGAAGAATTTTATTCTAGTTTCCAGGAGCTCCTGCAAATTTACATCTGTGTCCCAGCTGTGAATACCTACTGTTTGTTGGCAGAAGGTCCAAGACCACTGCTCTTACAATTTAATGAAAATGTTATTATCCAAAATTAAGTTAGTTCCTAAAAGTCCCTGCACAGTGTAAAGTGGGTATGGCAAATGAATGGACAAATACATAGATGGATAAAGGGATGAGTGATGCTGCATCCCATTTATTTATTTAATGAATGATTGACTGTACACAGTTATTGCTCATGTAAAGGCAGACGGGTTGAATTAATGGATCAGCTGAAAAGGTATGAAGAACATATAGAACACATAAAGTATGGTAAAGGAAAATCAACTTTAAAGAATAAAACCCCCAAAAAATCCTCCAATCTCAGTTTCTTCTGTAAAGACTTAGTTCTTAATCCTGCCCTCTCCTGTCTTAAAGATATATGACACTTCTGAAGCCTAAATACACACACACACACACACACACACACACACACACACACACACACGCACACACACAAAGAGAGAATAGGCAGGTGACCTGCTTCTCATCAATTCTCCCCACTCCTCCCTCCCTCCCCCCCATAGCAACGTTCCTTGCCAACGCCTCTGTTGTGTGCTCCTTGGTTTAAACAAAAGCATAGGCCCTGCTGCCTCACTCCCCGTCTTTTAACAGAGAAGATCAGGATTGTGTTTGGTGCCTCTTCCAAATCAATACTTGTTTTTTTTGTTGTCGTTAGCCCGGCTTCTCACTACAGTGTTAACATAAGCCCTCCAAGAGGGTTGATTTAGGATAACTATGATACAGTGACATCTGGATTTTCTTTATTTAAGATAACATATTGACATAATAATTAGATACGTATTAGTATTCTTAGCGGATATTTTATGTTTAGTGTATTCATTTTTTTAATTTACTGATCATGAGTCATTTGACCTCATCCGTATTTATATAGTTAGGTATTTCAGTTGCTGCTACATGGAGTCAGTGATAGAGCCCTGCTCCTCCTTTACATTCACTGCAACCTAACATTTGTATCCTTTCTACCATTGCCATGGTGAGACCTGCAACATCATTACGTTGGACTGCAGACAAGCACCGGTTACTTAGCAACGGTCACAGAGAAGGACTGTGAAGTTAACATGGCCGCCACACTAATCATTGTGTCCTTAACAGCTAGCTTTGACTAAATTATTTTTTTTGTGTGCATTAAGGTTTGTATTCTCTGTAATGACCACATCCTAACTCTAAACAGGATATTGATTCCTGACACACCCCTTTACTCATCAGAGAATCTATTGATGGAAATGTAGCTTTTATGATGATTGTCTTTTTCCATCTCAGCCTTATTGGTTTAACATAACACTTCAGTCATGTGAAAGTGTATTCTTGTTATAGAGAAATCTGTCTCTTTACTGACCAGCTTCTGCATGTGCATATTTTTCTCTCTCTCTCTCTACCCAGGTGAGTCCTCACACCTAGCCCTCAATAAGCTTAAGTGCCCCCACTGTAACTACATCGCCAAGCACCGGCGCACGCTCAAGAGGCACCTGATCATCCACTCGGGTGTGCGCTCCTTCAGCTGCGATATCTGTGGCAAGCTGTTCACCCGCCGCGAGCACGTAAAGAGACATTCCCTGGTGAGTTCACATATGCACAGGACGCTCTTCACCGTGTAATGAGCATCCTCCACCTCCTGCCAAACACTGCAATGTTTTGGCCACCTTTGTGATATAACATGCTGTCACGCATGCTGTCTGGTAGCTTTTGCGAAAAGGGAGTGACGGCAAAAGGAGACAATTTTTGCTGTAATCTGCACTTGTATTGTAAGGTCAGTCACGCAGAGGTCGTCTGACATGACGTATGTGACCGCACATCTTGAATAAAAAAAAATTCTCATGCTGGAGGTTATTGTGAGATTGAGCTTTTTTCATGTGAATGAGGTAGATGAAAGTAACACACCCACTTCTGTGAAGTATGCAGTTTACAAAGACCACTCCTTGAGGGGTTGAGGTCTGGCCTTTTTAGGATCTCCTGTGTGCATCACAAGCTCTTTGGAAATGCTGCTTTTATTGCATTGCAAGCTTGACGGATGTACATCCAATCATCATTGTGGGCAATGAATCATGGGAGAGGTTGAAATCTGAGTGGAGTCTTTGCAACCAGTGAAAAGAAGGTTACGTTTAAATCATCACATCACTGTGATGCAGCTGTGTGCAGCTGCTGTATTTAGTCACAGTTCATCTGAGCATGTCAGGGTTAAACAGATTATGACATGTAAATGAAAGTAAACAAGCCTATAAGTCTATAGGGTTTATTGGTAAATATTTAAATGACTTCCAACTCCTTGACCCTCTTGTTATCTCCTACAGGTGCACAAGAAGGACAAAAAATACAAGTGCATGGTGTGCAAGAAGATTTTTATGCTTGCAGCCAGCGTTGGAATCCGTCACGGCTCACGCCGCTATGGCGTGTGTGCGGACTGCGCTGACTCGCACCAGGCCACTCAAGAGGGCCTGGAGGGCATGGAGTTTCCTCGTGATGAAGACTTTGACGGGGAAGAAGGGGAGGACGTGGAGGGGGAGGAGCCTACTGACAACGACCAATCAAATTGGGGGGAGGGCAACAATGGTGCTGCCCCAGAAGAGGACTAAAAATTTTAACAAGCTTGAGAAACAAAAAAAAAAAGTTGATGTTTAATATATATGTATACAAAAACTAGCTGGTAAACAATCAACTCCAAAGTGCTATCAAACCATGAGGTTACTTAATTGTGCAAGTATATGACAAAGGTGGATTTTATATATATATATATATATATATATAAAAAAAAAGCTTTGCTAGAGTGGGAACTCCAAGATGTACAGATGTTATTATTGTTAAAATGTGTCCAACTCTGGGCCCAGCGCCCACAAGAGAACGATTCTGACGAATAATATAATGAATCAGGTTTTTGGTGATGTTTTTTTTTTACTTCCTATTTTTTGGGGGAGAGTTGGGCAGGGTGATGTAGTTTTTGAATTGAGGTAGGCCAATCATCTAAACAAAGTAATGTTAATTATTTAATTTATGAAGAGAGGTTATTTTGGTCTTATCAAATGGTATAATTTTTATTTCTGTTGTTTTTTTCTTTTTGTTTTTGGCGAGCAGAAGCGCAGTGAAGGCTGCTGCCTGCTCATTCTGAAAGTATATTGCTTGGTGCTTGTAGAAATTGAAGAAGAGCATTATTGTCCACAGGAAGATTTAAAGTTTGCTCGATAGATCATGTTTAGACGCGCTAAATATTATATTCTTTTTCTATTTTTTATTTTCTTTTCCTGCACAAATCTTGGAACCAAAAAATCTGTTTTGTGACTCTAATGTATCACAGCCATATTTATGATTAATTTAAGAGGGCTGCGATATTGTGCCAAACAGACAGCACACCAAGATTTAGCAGGAGACAAAAACTACTGAATACGCTTAAAAAAAAAAAAGAAAAAAAAGAAAAGAAAAGAAAGAAAGTAAGACAGACAACACTGGGGTTGTTTTTGAAAAAATGGAAAAAAAGAGAAAGAACAAGGGGAAATGTTATTGCTAGCTTTATACAAATCACGGCGTCACAGTAACACTTTATTAATATTAAACAGAAGCATTTGACTTTCACTTAAAGCTTGAATTTTGCCAAATGATGAAACGTTTGGTGCTGTAATGCTTGTTGCAGAATACTGGACCTACAGGCTATATATGATGTTTATAATCATAAAGCTTAAACTGACTCAGTTATGCATATGTAATCAGCTTAAACTATAGAACACTGTTGTGCTACGGCGACTATCAGGTATGCTTTGCCATTGTTTTTAAGCTTTTTTTATTTAATGCACACACACACACACACACACACACATACACACACACACACATGCCATTTTGTAGAAGTACCGGCTGTACTTGTAAATGACATCTTTAAGGACCTAAGTAGATCATCCATACCTGTTTGTTTATACTTGGTACTGAGGTTAAGGAGGATGCAGAAATCGTGTTTGTTTAAAGACAAAGAACTCCATTTTTCACATCTTAAAAACATACAGAAACGTCATCGATTTAATTTCATATATTTTTTATTTTTTTTTAGGTCTGCCAGGTAGAAAACACTTTGTTCCACAAAAAGTGAAGCTCTATGGCGCCTCATAGACATGCACTTACTTTTGCGTTCATGAAAAGAATTTTCTTTTTATGTTTCTGTGTTTCCCCAAAAAGCGGGTCTGAATGGAACTATATAAAAACCGTTGTCTTTCTTCCAAATGCGCAACTTTTTCTATTAGACGTTTTTTGTTTTGTTTTTATTTTTGTTTTTATTTTTGTTTCTTCGTTATTTAATATTATATATATATTGACTCCAAAATGCAATCAAGACTGTTAATTTTTATTTGTCCAACCAAAATTGTTGTTTTTAATTATTGTTGAAATATAATGTATGAGAAAAGCCAGGTGAATACTTGCTTTAGTGTAGAGAATCCTTGCTCGTGTCTGTAATTGTTGAGATTTTTAAATGTTTTTATTGCTACAGAATCATTCACTTTACCCTAGAAGCATATTTTAATTTTTACTTTTTTCCACAGATGTTTCCTTTTTCTTCCTTTTGTTATCTCATTAAGCACATATTTTCTAAAGAAACACGGATTGTTTGCGGGTTAAAACCTTGGAACAGCAGTATCTGTTCATATGCAGTGGAATATATACAGTATGTACTGAAGTGCTAATGATACAGAAGATGTGTAACTTCCCTTTACGCTCAGTGGAAGAAGATATATTTTAAGTCATAGAGATATTCATCCTCTTTGTGTCACTTTTACCTTCAAATCACTGTGGGAGGGGTTATATACGGATATATATATATATGTGGAGAATATATGAGATAAATATATATATATATATATATATGAAGAATATATTATTTAACTAGTGGATTTACTTAATGGAACGCAGTGACAGTCGGCTAAAAACCTCCTGCCGTGGCGGTTTATTTCCGTGAACTTAAACCCTCCACTTTCTCTCTCTGTTCACGCTTTGTGCTTCATCAACACCATCCTGTTGTCTTGTTTGTTCTTTTGATACTATTTACCATCCTACTGATTTTACTGTAATGAATGAAACTCAAAACTATGATGTATCATTTTAGATTTTATGCTGTATTTGTTATATGGACAAAGATAAAACGAAAAAAAAAATCACAAAAACAAAGCAAAAACACTACAGATGTAAAGCAGAGGTTTTTTTCCCCAGCTGTATTTTTTTACGCTGTTGCAAAAGGTTGTATTTTTCAATTTCTCTCGAACTTTTAACAGTGATGCAAAACTCGGGCCGCACCTCAGTGCCCTCCGAACACAAAGCAGATTCAGGTTACTCTTTTTACGTTTTTATCAAAGGTTTTCAAAGATGGAACTACATTCTCCTTTTTTCTGTCTGAATTGTACTACTGTTCCTCTCTATACTACATTTTAAGAATAAATCTTTGATATTGCTTTAACAATTTTGTCATCTTATTTTCCTACAGTGAGACCTAGATGCACTTCTGAACAAGTTTATTTATAAGAAGTAACAACAGGCAAGGAACAGTAGGCTGTCATTCCTTGTGGGGAGATGGTATTTACTGCACCCTGTGCAGCTTCAGGTCATGCCAGGTCAGCAGTTTACTGTGTTTGTGTTTTTCCTTCTCACAATAAACTGATAAATTTCTGGAAAAATGACCAAAAAATACTGCTGGCAGTTGATCCATTTACAGTTAGTCAGGTGTGCTCAGATTTATTCTGGAGTTCTGCCCAGAAATGCTTTGAATTCTGTTATCAGTTGCCAAACATGCAGATGTTTTTTAATGTTTCACACCTTAAACCTAGAGTGCTGCCACCTGCTGTTTGGATCTGGTGCACAAATATTTTAAAAGTGTTATCTAAGCTGCCACCAGGTGGCAGCACAGGTCTTTGCATTTACCGTACTGTTCCATTCACTGTAATGAAGCGAGTAAAGGAGGTGGTGCAATGATTCCCCTGTGATTTTTTTTTAAGAAACGCACACCGAGCGTAAACAAGAATAATAAATATTATCATGAAAGCTTCAGATTTAAGCTTTTAAATGTTTTTTTTCTGTTAAATGCTAAAGGACACCCCTGCACTGATTGGATTGAATGTTATTCCCATTTTCCTGACTTCACAAACACAACACAAACCCTGTGAGCCTCTCAGGTCATCGTGCAAACACATTAACGCATTAACAAATCTGTTATGAGATACAATCTTACTTTTCCAGAGGGCATGATAAGTAGAGTTGAAACTTTGAAAAATGCAGGATTGAGATCATCTGTTCAGAGCATCTGATAGTACGGTCCACTGTGACAATTTATCTGAAGGGTTAAATGCAGCAAATTCCACCAATTTAGCTCTTTGACTGAAACAAATGCAAAGAATGCATCAAACGTACTATCTGATGTCACATGTTCTGTGGTACATGCTGTGCTGAAAGTTTATTATATTGTTTATTTCCTCGTGGGTACTGTGTGTGTGTACATACACAGAAGTAGTCATCAAACATTGGCATTGCGGGCAACCACACACTGCCCTATTCTTTTTTTGTTTGTGTGTGTGTGTGTATGCACAAGCCTCCTTCCCATTCACAGGCCCTTTTGTATGGGTGTCTGTCAGCAGTGTTGTCTGCAGGCAAGCCCCCATTGTATTGAACCACTGCTTCTTATTGACACAGGGCCCCTGGCGCTTCATGTTCCCATGGCCCCCGAGCCACAGCGGACGGAAGGCTGAAACCGGAGCCCCGGACCTGGGGAAAGTTTGTTTGCACTCCCCTTTCTCTCCCCTGGTGCTCCAGAAGCTTGTGTCCACAGGGCGAAACGGATGGCAATGTATAGTACAAGGGTGTGTGTGTGTGTAGTGAGGGGATGTTTAGAATATATGTGCATGTTTGTTGGGTTGACTGTAATCATATGTCACAGCTGCAGGGGGAACCCCATTGCCACCCATTGCGTGGGTATGAAGTGCGTGTGTCGGTTGTGTATATGACCTTCACAGTCAGTATGCCGCGGCCTCCATAATGGCTCGATGCTTCGCTATGAACCACTCAAAGGTCAGAGGGAGAGCACACATTAATGGAGAAGATTATTCCCTGATCACCATTATCTCCTCTGTGACCTGCTGTGACCCCGCTCTGGTGTTGAGACAAATCTGGTTCCCATGTGCAAAGTGTTCCCAGCAGGACAGCCTAATGCTGTGCAGCACATGACCTGCATTCACACTGCTGCTTTAACACCAACTCTGACATGATGCAGCAACAGTTTTCAAGCTCTGATGCTTTTAATAGTTAGATAGAAAACCTGTCATAAGTGGCGAGGATGTAAGTCAGCGTAAGAGATAAGAATTTGAATTAGTGTTGCATCATGGGAGATGTGGGATCCAGTGGGTGGGATACATATACTTATGTGCACACCTGTTGAATCATCACTCGACTTTTTCCAAATACACACACACACACATATTTATATATATTCTAGTGTGGGGTAAAAAAAGGTCTTGTAACGTCAGAACACTTCAGGAAGGGGTGACTGAGCAGGAGGGGGTGATGGGAAACATCAGTTGATGAAATAAAACGTGTGTATGTGGGGGTGGAAGTGCTTCCATCCATCCTTCCATCCGGCTGTGTGTACAATGGAACTTGGGTGTGTGTGCACGCACACACATACTGCTGGACTGGCAGGCCTTGCTGTGTGAACCTGGCAGGGGCACACAAATAAACACGCACAAACACACAAGAAAAGGCATTACCATGTGAAAGCAAAAGGACAATTAAGATGTGGAGAGTTTACTGGCTTGTGGTGTTGTGGCCTCTCTCCTGTCCCTTTCTTTTCAGCCTAAACTTTATTTAGGGCCACCATCTCCAAATCGAGTCCAACACAACACACACATATGCACAGAGACACTGATTGTGTGTGTATGTCAGTGTTTGTGCCAGATATAAACTTGCCGCCTCGGGCTCCGTTCTCTCTCCTCTGTCCACAGGCGACAGAAATGTGTGTTTGTGTTTTTAATCCGTTATGGTTACAGATAAGTATCACTGCTTGTGATAATGTCTGTTAATCCAGCCACACACACACTATGTCGTATCATGTTCATGCTTGCTTTTTAGTTGTGGGCTGACATATTTTTGCATTATGTGTGTGTGTGTGTGTTTTTCTAAAGGTTCGCCTGCATCTGCTCATGACTGTGTGTTTGTTTATAAGCATCTGTCGGTGCGTGTGTGGGAGAGCATGTGTGTGAGAATGTGTACACATACCGTATCATCTCAGCGTGTGTCCCCGCTCGTCTATGGTGTCAAGAAGTGACAACACGTGTGTGTGTGTGTGTGTGTGTCTAAGAGAAGGTGCTGGTTCCCACAGCTCAGATCTAATTCAGCTGTAACTCAATCTCCGTGTGAGTGCCGCTCCTCCAGTGCTCTCCTCTCCCTCTGGAGTGTGTGTGTGTGTATATGAGTGTATATACATATGTGTGTGTGTGTGTGGCAGGGAGACATTTCCCCTCTCAGACCCCATAGGATCAGTTTACTGTGTCAACGCCAGGAGCTTGACGGCAACAGCAGCATATTCAGTCACACACACACAGGCGCACACACTCGTATATACAAGCCTAGACACCCTATACCTGCCATTCAGGCATCTGTAGGTTTATGGGATGATGTGTTTGTTTGTGTATGTGACTGGCTTTTTTATGGGGGGGGATGATTCTACTATTTACAACCAAGAGTTAAGGAGCAATAAAACAGTGCCATCCATGATGTCATGATATCACACATATTTCATGATATTTTATCATATATATATATGTATATATATATATATATATATACAATAGAAAACTTCTTTCATCATCTTCCTCACCAGTAATACTAAACCAGTCCAGAAAATGATATCATTAGTCACTATGTCATGCAGCTACAAATAAAAGAATGAAAGTGAAATGAAGAAGGACTGCCTCAGGTGTGAGGTGTACATGAGGGGTGATTTTGAGGCAGGTTAGCAATGTGTAATGAATATGTGCCAATGTCTTCAACTCAACAACAGCTGAGAGAGCGAGCTGTGTGAAGTTTCCTTTGGCCTGCTGTGGCTACTGAGGAAAGAAGGAAGGCTGAGAGCAGAGAGGGAACGAAGGATGGGGGGGCTTTTCAGACAGAAAACAAATCCAAACAGATGTGAGCAAGTGTGGGAGCTCCCTGTGTGTGTGTGTTGTGTGTGTTGTGTGAGAGACAGAGAGAGAGAGAGAGAGTCTGTGTTTGTACTTATTGGGAGAACAAAAAAAAAAACATCATGAGAGATCAGGCAGGCAGGGATTGTGTGTGTGTGTGTGTGTGTGTGTGTGGGAGTGTCAGAGAACATGTGGGAGTGTTTGTGTGAAAATAAAAGTGTGTGTATGTTAGTGTGTGCGCGCTATTGTTCATGCAAATGCTGGTGCCCTGAGAGTTTTAATGTTCATGTGTTTATACAGTCACTTGTGTGCATTCAGCACTCTGTTATTGTTGTATTCATGCGAGTGTGTGTATATTGTGTACTGACTGAATAGCATTCAGTAGACCAGGCCGGGGGAAAGCTGGAAGCTTTGAGTGTATGTGCCTGTGTGCTTATTCTTGGCTCTGAAGGATGTAGCTTAAGGTGTCGCTGATGTCTTGCTAACAACTCATCTGTCTGCTTCACACACACACAGTTACAGTTGTTACATAAGACGATGGCTCACAGTCACACAACAACTGACACAATTTTTACACACACAGACCAGTGTGTGTAAAAATTCACCCATTGAGTTTTTAATGTCTCTGTGCTCCTGTCAACTTTTAAAAGTGTAATTGTTCAAAGTCTGTGAATGCAAGACCAGATGACTCCCTGCTATGTACACAAATTTAACACAACAGCCTACATCCTGAAATACACACAGGCTTGTGTTACTTGTATCTGGTAACAAAGGCGGCAGAACTGTAGCGGCCAACAATGACAAGAGCCAAGATGTCTGCTTGATTGGTTTTTAAAAGACCCACCAAAGAGACTGTTGTCCAGCCTTATTGGCTCCCAATTGTATGTGTGTGTGTGTGTAAGTCGCCGGGCTCAGCATCCCCTGGGTCACCAAGCCCTACATTCAGACCAATGTTATCCTGTATGGCACTGCTTCCTGCTGCAGTAGTTCACTATAGTAGAGCAGCCACTTTTTCAATTATTGAATAGAACAATCAGAGAAATGAAAGGCCGGCGATATGCACGCATGGGGCTGACACACACACACACACACACACAGGGAGAAGTAAACAATAATATGAAGCTGTGTTCCTGCCCTCTTCTTCAGTGAGAACTATAACACACACATGCACAGAACTATAATATGAAGAAAATATATGAGAACATATGAGAAAAATGGCTTTGTTGATGTTTCCTAATTTTCAGTCATGGGAAAGAAGTGTCTACCCCTGTTTTCTCTCCCTAATTCTCCCATTTTTGTTGGATCAGTTTTGGAAGTCACTCTCACACCAATCTGTAACTTCATGCACTTCAGTCTGTCTGGAAGATTTATACACAAAATTGTTGGCTGAAATTAAAAGCAATGCATAACAATGTTTGTTTTCCTGGGAGCGACAAAGGAGAAAGAAAGCAATGAGTCACCCCTTTATAAGTCAACTTGTCTTCTCTTCGTATAAGGCCCGCCAGCACATTACCGAGATGTCTGCTCCCTGCCAGCTGTTCCTCACACACACGCACATCTTTATATCTTCCTGAGGACACCCATAGACCTCCTGTATTCCCTAAGTTGAGGGAAATGTCTTCAAACACACACACACACACACACAAATGACAAAATATATTTGCATGTAAAGACACACACTCAGGCTATCCAGACTTTTATTGTTTACCCTCTTTCTCTCATATGAACACATGATGAGGCCTTACTAACTCCCATATACAGATCAAAGAGATCCAGAGTTCCTTTTGAGGCATTTAGATGTATGCTCCAGTGGGACATGACAACATCAGTTGCTTAAACAAACATCCAAAACAACATATGTTTACATTTAAGCAGCCAAAAAAAAAGAAATGAGTTTTAAGTCTTAATGTGATATTATTATGGAGCCATGCAGCAAGCCAAATGGGTTATGACCACAAACATTACCAAACCTCGACCAAGTTTTAATATTTGTAACCATGATGACATAATTGTTTAAAGTCAAACCAACTTAGCAACGTACTTATTTCATCTCTCCACAAGTTGTTCTTGTGCCTTACCAAATCGTAACCATAACATCATAATGTCTATGAAAACCGATGTGTTTGTGCAGCAGTGGTTTGTTTTCTGAAGACACCAACAAATGATGTCATCTTAGATATGGACTTCAGATCACACCTTGTCTGTTGTTTACGTTGAAAGAGTTACTGAGACAGATGAAAGGTGATGAGGGCAGAGAGAGAGAACAGTGCTCATTCATTCATCTCAGTATAAACCATTCATCCCGGTCATTCTTCTGCTCTTGTCTCTGATTTCTTCTTTCCCATCTTAATCAGAGACAGTGACAGTACCACCTGCTACACACACATACACACACACACACACACACACACTTTGACCTTTGCCCTAACAAGCCTAAAAGCAACCACCAGCACACACCCAGAACACAGACACACTCATTGAGACGCATATCATATACTGGAAGTTAACACCCACTTGCTTTTCAGCACATAAACAGGCGCACAAAGTGACACAAACGCACACACACGTACACACACACACACAATTGCCAATTTTTCTTATCATTTCAACCGCTCCCTTTTTATTATCACACAGCCCGAGGCTGGGCAGCATCCAGTCTGGCTCACATTCAGCACTTCCTATCCCCCGATGAACGGCCAATTAACCGTTCGGCTCACCGTTATCAATTACCATCATCGTCATTATTACCACGACTACTCCACTTCAAAGCCCTCATCAAAGCCGTCTCATCAAGGGAGGACTTTCACATGGGATGGAGATTTTTATTTTGAAGTTCTCATGTACAAAAACAGCAAACAACAGAGATAACTGTTTTAACTTAAGTATTCATTTTCATTCCAAAATGAGATATCTGCTGTTTGAGATGCCCCCAGATGAAGAATGCGACAGAGTTAGCTAGAAGGGGTGTTACTCTTTATAATCGTGAATGTGTTAACTCTTACCTTGATTAAGGGGGGGGGGGGGGGGGGGGGGGGGGGGGGGGATCTTCATGATGTTTGGGTGATGTTATGAGTTTTATGTTCTCCGTGGTCTCTCTGGTGCAGAAATGTGTCAGCTGAAAGTTAGGTTTTAAATCATTAAATAATTATATAAATCATTAAACCCTGTTTAAACCCTTTTTAGTGAAAGAACAACATTGTTGAGTGATGACATGTGGATACACGGTGGCATAATGTGGTCACTCCTCTGCATGTGACTGCTACGCATGCAGCGCTTCAACATACATGTTGAAACGCTGCTCATGTGTGTCTGTCACAGCGTGTGTGTGTGTGTGTGGTGTTTAAGGAGGGTAGGTAATTATGTCAATTATACTGCTGTCATGCACACACACTGGCCTGCCTGTGCTCTCCATTTGTTCGCTGTGAAATATTAATCACAGTCAGCTGCCGACCTGACAAGGAAAGGATGCAAAGAATGAAACCATCCACACACACACACACACACAGTCACTGTCACATGTACACTCACATCACACAGACATACATCACATGCATGTAAGTAACAGGTTCTTCCCTACACACACATGCATTGCCCCCTCTGTTACAGTCTCTGCCCTCCTAAGTCCCTCTCGCCTGGGCATCTGTGGGTCTGAGGGTCCCAGCTGTCTGAGGGATTATAACAATCGAAGGATGATCCTGGAGGTCAGCATGTTAATTGACCCGTTATAATGAACCTAATGAGACCAAAGACATATTTTTTTGTTCACTGTACCCACACACAAAACATGTCTTCTTAAATAAAAAAGAAAAAACTGCCTTCAAAAAGGCACGGAGGCGCATTTTTCTTTTTAACCACAAATCACACGTCTCTGATTTCAAAGATATGAATATGATTTTTTTCCTCCGGTTGTATGACATAGCTTGTAGTTTTATTAGTGGTAATAGTAATTAAATCTTGGTGTAGGTGCTTGTATTCCTAAGCACACATTTCATACATTTCTACACATAAATTAAAGTTTTGGTCATTTTTGCATGTTAAAAACATCTGCCATTTGACCTTAAAATAATCCAGAGAAAAAAACTGAAGCCTGCAGCTGTCTGGAAAGTTGGAAAAATGCATTTGTTACCCAGAAAAACAACATGGTTTAGAGGTAATGTTCACAATTTGCAGTCAATGGTCTAAAACACAAGCACGTAGAGAATACATCTGAATGTGTTCGAGGTGGAGTTAGTGTAGATGGATGTCTCTCCTCCACCTAGAAACCTAGAAAAACTATGAGAAGCCACTTGGAGAGCTGACTGCTGAGGGCTGTGGCATATAGATTGTACTTCCACATGCCCCCTGTCACAGCGTGTGACATGGGAACAACCACAGTTGTTTTAAATCATGGGCCTAACCACCGGCCTGTACAGCCGAGGGGGTTCCTGGATACTTAGCATTCCTACAGTGACTGAGGACTGTGAGAACCAAAAGACACGGGCAGAAATATCCTTAGGTCTTAAACGGTTGGGAAAAAAATGATCCGGTGTGTGTCTGAGTGCAGAGGATTGCAAATGTATGATGTGGTTGCTGTGGTGGTAAACACTGCATTCAAAGCAATAAGGAGATTCTAACATTAGCCTATTCTTGGTAGCTTTTACTGGCAAATAATCCTTTAACTTGTTAATATAGCCTTGGAATGGTTTAACACACAAGTTCTAATGGATGCCCAGCATCAGTACAGAGCCAGCTCGTGGTCACAGTAGAGGTCAGCGCAGTGACATTGTATGAAATAAATGTGTTTGTGTGTGCATCAAATCCTCAGATGTTTCTTTTATATTTTATTTGTGTACTCTTCATCTATTTATGTGCATTTTACAAAGCTGAACGCTGTGGGTGTCTTCCCACTGATGTCTAATCGTCATTTAACCATTACTGAGGGGGTGTAATGGGCCCACTGGGTTCCTGACAGCTGAGTGCACCCACTTTCCCATGCTGTCAGGGGTTAAAGGTCACCGTACAGCTACTACCGCAGCAGTTGTTACGACCCCATGCACACAAGGCCTCTCCTGTGTGGCTGTGTGCAAAACTGGTTGCATGCGGCTTAAAGAGGAGAGGCAGCGAGGGGGCCTTGAGCTGAGTGTGTGTGTGAGTTTAATACACAATGACTCAAAGTGGGCCTGAACATGTACATGTGTGTGTACTGGTAGCCCCAGTAACCATGAACACGGCCTTGCATGTCCATGAGGCCTCTTGTTTGTTTAAATTGAATGTATGTGTGTGTGTGTGTGTGTGTGTACCCTGCCAGTCTTCACAGCAGCTCTTTGAAGTGTTGGCATTCGGAATTCAAAGCTTCCTCCTTTTCTTCCACATGAAAATACGTCAACCTTCATTTGTTTTTCTTGAACGCCATGTTTAGGTGGACAGAAAATCCACTCCGGGGGGTAAAAAAAATAACTTTAGATTCTAAAAACACACGTCAGACTTGACATGACACGGAGCACTTGAACTCCTTTCACGTCTCCTTCTGTTTCGTTAGGGGGGAAGATTTTGGATAATCGATGCAGGTGCAGGTGAAGTTCCGTTACTGGCACCGCGTTTCCTGCCAGGTGGACGGCTATATGTTTAAGATGTGCTTTAAGCTTGTCTGTGTACTTTGTTAAGCTCTTTTGGCACATAGGAAAGCACTGTGTGTGTGTGTATGGAGCTTTTGATGTTGCCACTTCACCCAAAGGGCAAAACCATCAGCGCTCACTTCGTCTGCACTGTAGCTGCATGTAGGATCTTGAAGGGTTTGTTTTGTTTGGAACTGCCGATATGTTGAAACTGAAGCGCTGATGAAAACGTATCTAGAGCTGCAGGCAACAGTTTGATCATTAATAAAACGTTGTATTACTAGGAATAGAGTGCCCTTTGATAAATGTTAAAAAATAAAAAAAAGCGTGTGTGTGGTTTAAATAGATGCTTTATCACATTATTAAAAGACAGGTGGCCTTTGGCAACCGAGCCACAGCGCACATTAAATTGAACAGCTCGATTGTTAACATGTTGGAAGGCGGTTTCAGTGAGGCATTCAGCCCTAAGTCTCAATGCTTCAGTGTTAAACTGCGTTGTAATCCCACAGTGTTTAACTCTGATCCGGCTGGATTTAGTCTGCTAAAGCTGAGCAGCAGTGCAGGTGTTGGCTGATAAGACCTGGGATTCACACAGATAATAAGAACATAAGAGGGGGTTGGTCGAGGCGCAGTTTTACTTTTTTTCCTTTTGTTGTTTTGCATTTACCAGGACACTGAGTTGGCATTGATGTAAATTCCCATGCCTTGTTGTTGTTTGAACCTTTTAATGTCTTATTTTTTGCTCCAGGTCAGTTTTCTTTGTTTAGCTTTCATACAGTTTTGTAACATGTAATGCCAACACACACAGTCTGGATTTATAACAGTCTATTCTTTGTATATATTGAGGATAGATAAAGACATTTTGAGGCTGTTTAACAGTTTGTACAGCCTATAAAGGCATAGAGGGATGCTTCTCCACTGATTTGCTGTATCAGAAGACTTCTAGTGTTACTTTTGTGTTAACCACAGAGACCCTTGAATATGAAGGGAGGTCTGTCTGTATAACTTCACAATAAAACGGACAAAAAAGGACATTGCTCAGACGTTGGAGGAACGAGTGTGCGTCAGCATGGATTACACATTTCTGTAGAGGCTGATCCACTGTGCCTCAGACTGATAATTACAGGCCATGTCATTTGGCAGTTGTGTGTGAGTAAACGTAGGCAAACGTTTAGTTAGTTTCCTGCTAACACTGAGCTCCACCATGTTTTCTAGTCACATAACAGCCCAACAACTTGAGCTTACTCATGAACTACTGTCAAATGGTGCTGTCTTTAGTTGTAATTTCAGCACTGTGGATGTTCTTGCCTCACCTTCACCTCGTATTTTTTGGCTTGAACTCAAATGCATTGTGCAAAATTCAGAATATGAACATAAATCGCGCACAGAGGAGGAAGAAAAGACATAATAGATGATAAACAAAAAGTGTGCAATGTGAGAAAACTGAGAGGACAAAGACGGAGGAGAGGACAGAAAACTCCAGGGCATCTTTCCCATCCCTTTTGAGAAAGTGTATTGTAGACAGTAATCCCATGTTATGACAGTGACAGAGGCCATCCCTCCTGCCTTCCCACAGGTTGGAGGGATGAGTCAGACAGCGGGGAAAAACAAAGCAGCAGGCAGGAACCTGCAAGGATTACACTCTCATCATGTGGAAACTAGACACTGCAACCGGAGCTACTGCAGCCAGATCATTGACAACATGAACCCAACTACTGTGTGTGTGTGTGTGTGTATGTGTGAAAGTGAGAGGCACAGATAGTCTGACAGCCAGTCGTGTGTGCTTTCTTTCCTTTGTATGTGCTAAAGGCTACCAAACCTGTATTTTATGAGTAGAGGTGTGTGTCTTCTTTTTCCAAAAAGTCATTATCAGCAAGTCTGTCTGTTTGGGTGTGGGCCTGGACTCCGTGCCACACTGCAGCCCTGGCAAACATATCTCTTCTGATTTAGAAGCAGCAATATGTTGTGGTGTGGTGTTAGATTTATGGCATTCTGAAAATCTGCAGCACAGCCGAGAACAATACCTAAAACACCAGCGTCCAGTTCTCCCGAACCTCCCTGTGAGAGAAAACCTCAACGCAAACTCTCTCAGGTCTGAAATTTTCTTTGCTCCCAGAAATAACTGAATAAACTATGAGACAGCAGCTCTGCAGGGTTTGCAGACTTACATGGCTTTTAAGGAGCGGGGCTTTCCAAGGTCGGTTTGTGAAGTGGACACACACATGCACACACACATTCTCCATGGTGCATTAAGGTCACGCTTGTCTTATGTCAAACACAGCTACCCACAGAGAAGCTCATGGCCAGGAGCCAGCCTGCTCTGATGTTCACATGTGCTGCAGTGGAGCGTTTTGTCTGTGCGTTTTGTAACAGCCACAGGGAGTGTGTTTTGCTTTGTGTGAGTGTGTTTTGTTTTGGTGTTACGTGCTTGGCCAGTGAAACAGCCATGGCGACAGTAATTAGACAGTGATGGTTTATCGAGGTTTCTACATCACCTCCAACCCTTCTGGTGTCTTCCTGGAGTCCTCCACAGTTTGGACTGTCTCTGCGGTCTATGTGTGTTTGTTAGAATGAGACACACACTCCTCTGTCCCCCACGTCTCCTCCTCTCAGCCAGTGAGTCTGGGACCCGAAGGAAAAGGCCAATTATAAAAAAAAAAAACCCTCTCTCCATCTTTGTTCTGCGGGCATAAACCACTTCTTTGCTTTTTTGTTTTCATTCTTTCCCCTTCTTTGGCTTTCTGACATTCCTCGTCCATTCCCACCGTCCCCAAAACCCCCACTCCACCCCGTTACTCACACTCACGCACACATGCAAGCTCACCCTTTTGGCTCACGCCAACTTTTTTTTTTTTAAACTTTGCAAGCGACAGTTCCCAAAGTCCTAAAATAGCCTCCATGCTTCCTGGTCCTTCATCAGCACCATATCTTATCATATTTGAAAGAAAAGCTGGGTGGGGCTGCTTGTCAGACTGGCTGTTGTTATGGAAACAGCTTTATCCCAGGGTTTATTTGACGCTGACGTAATTGTTGTTGTTCTTGTTTGAAAATGCATATTGCTTCAGTATCAAGTACGCTGATCTGTGGAGCACACAGTGCAGTAAAAGTGCAGTCGATTTTTAGATGACAGTTTTACGAAATACACAGAAAAATTAGGGCTTACTCAGCTAGCATGCTAATGGCATAATGAGAGCCAAATTATTTAACCAAAGAGGCATTTATCAATAGTCTTTATTGCTACTTTTATTTAAGCTCTGGTTGTAAACTTTTTTTAATTAAGGGCTTCTTCTGCTACTACACTGTTTTTTTCTGTTTACTTGCTTAATGCATGACTTTTAGACACATTGGGAATTATGTCAAACTGACACAGTATTTTGCATCATCAAGTCATTACAGCCTGCATTTATCTAACAACCTGCCTGGTTATTTCTGCATCACATAAGTCTGTGACCTATGATTCACATCAACACATTAATGAAGCCAGCTATGTTATTGTGTTTATTTCATGCCTGAAAGTGGCTGTAGTTAACAGGTTTAAAAGTTCAGAGCGCCCTTCACTTAAGTCTTTACTGAATGAAATGTACTGTGAACAAGCTGCCAGAGTAATCGGCCCAGTACAGAGAAATAGAAGAAACTTGATGTCCTGACTGTTCCTGGCTGCTCAGTGTGTTTGCAGCTAGTTCCCAAACTACTGTAGTTTGCCGACTAGCTATGCAAATAACCTCTCGCCAGGCCTTTTATCACACTGAGCTCTCAAAATGATGAGACTGTACAAAGAGATAAATATAGGGCCGTTTTGATGTTGTTTATCCAGCTGCTCTCTCACCTTCTCAGACAGACTCTCACACACACCCACGCTGCACCCCTCTCTCTGCGTGTCATGTGCGAGGACACACTTTCTCTTTCTCTCTCCCACACTCCTTGTCTCTGTCTCTCACACACACACACACATAAACACTTACACAGAAAGCTAGAATCGCTGCTCAGTGTCCAGCTCTGGGCGAGGTTCCCATCCCCATGGCCTTTCCCAGCACAGACAATGCTTTGTGTCCCACAAAGGAAGCTCTCATCCAGGCTCTGGGGCCCTGTTTGGCCCTCAGCGGCCCCCCAGACCCCAGAAAAAACCCCTGAGCTGCCCCACCACAACCTGCTTGAGGTGCCAAGAGGAACATCTGTGTGACTCAGCTGAAGAGACCACGCTGAAGTTCTCACACTGAGAGGAAGAGTGTTGCTTATATTCCCTGTGCGTGTGTGTCAGTGTTCATGTGAGTTCCTGGGTCCTGGGAGTCTCCCGGTACTGATAATAAATGGTGTGAGAGGAAAGACAGAGTGTGTTGCCAGACCATTCCAGTCAATGAACCACGTGTCCCTGTAGCCGGGCTGCCAACCATAGACTCTGAAATGGGGTCACACTAACAAGAACAAAACGATGAAGGGAGAAGTGCAGGGAAGATACATGAGAAGAATGATCAGGGAGATGGAGGGATGAACAGATGAAATAAAGGCTGGATAAGGGGATCAGAAGAAAGAAGGGCTGCACAGAGAGCTAATTTTCTTTCACTTAATATCTTTGCAGGAGATCAGCTGGGTATATTTTACTTCCTGGTGCTAAAGAAACATTGACTCAGTGCGTTAATGTACCTGTTTTTATTCGTATTCCTGTGATAATGTCTGCCCTTTGTTCTTTGAGAGTTATTTGGGACAGACAGACAGTCCTGTGCAGCTGGGTAGAGACGTGGTCCACACCCTCACACACACACACACACACTCACACCCATACGTTATCCAGCACAGGAAGTGACATCATACACAACTGGCCAAAATACAGGAAGCATGACGACAGGCTCTGAAGGACGTGAGGGACACATCAGCCCTGCATAATCCACCAGCTGCTGCTGCTGCTGCAAATCCCACACCCATCAACACACACACACACACACACATGCGCACATGCACACACACTTGGAAGAATTGTTGTAAATCAGTGTGAGAACTTAGTCCACTTTGTTAAAATAACATATTTTATAAATCATGCATAATTTCCTTCAATAGCTCATTTCAAGGCCAAGCGTCTGCATGAGAACAAGAAGTTTTATATCATCCGCCATGTGGGAAAGTGTGTGCAGGCTCATTACGAGCACAATATGTGTATTTGTGTAATCATTTTCAATATATTGAGCAGTTCAATTCATTATTTAGTTTTTAAAATGTTAGAAAAAAAGGCTGGTGCGTAGATCCAACGTATTAGCTGCCGTGTGACTCACTGTTCTTCAGATGTCAATGGTAAATCTTGTCTTCTGGCACCCTCACAGTAGGCTGACAAGCAAAGAGAAGACACTTTTAAAAATACCTTCCAGATGATAAGACTAATTATTGTTAGATCTACAGACTGTCGTTCTTGGGCTTTATGTCCACAAATGTTTGGCTATCTTTTTTGTGTCCCACATTGCTGTTCTCACTTTTATGGTAACTTCAAAGAAAAAAAATCCTCTTCCTTCTTAATCACACACATGCTTTCGTTGTGTTTCTCTTTGTCACTCTCTGTTCCCCTTTAATTTTGCTTTGTGTGTTTCTTGCTTCCTTATTTTCCTTCTGTGTCAGTATCTTTGTCTCTGCTCTCTGTCTCGCTCCCACACTCTCAACTCACACAACAAACACACCACCACCCTCTTAACTTCTGCCCGGCTCATAATGTCGTGCCTCATGAGTAGTATGCATCAATAACCACAACAGTACTCACGCACACCACACACACGCAAACATACAAAGAGCGGGGAGCCCGCTGTCGCCTAAACAACATGCTCCCAAATATTCATGAGAATTGCTCAAAAGCTACAAAGCAAATATGTGTGGTGAACACCAAGCTTTAAATCTGGGGTCTGGAATCACTGCAGGGATGTCACAACTTTGATTTTCCTCACTTTAATTCTTTCTCTCTGTCTCGCTTTCTTTCTTTTCTCTTTGTTTCTTACAGTAGTCTTTCATTAAAACCCACTGAGTGCAGTCAGTACCTCTTCACTGAACCCCATCACCATTCAAGGCTACAGTGTATCAGTGCAGATTTCCATCGCCTGCAGTGACAGCGCTCAGCACCAACAAAGCCTTTTCTGTGCCTGTGAAACTGCAAATCCTGTCTATTTCCATCTGCAGGGATAACAAACACGGCGTAAAGCGCCTGATGAAAACACAAACAGGGGAAATAGTCCTTTAGTCCGCTGCATGTTTTCACATGGCATGTTCAGAATACCACCAAGCCCTCAACAAATAACTAAAATAGCACAGTCTCTTCAGTCAAAACATTTCCACAGGGAGAACCCACACATGATCAACACATCTGTAAACATCTGTACTGTAGAAAGCACACGTGTGAATATATGTAACACAACATATAGTGGCTGTTTGACATCATGTCATCATACGACACATTTTTTGGAAAATCGTACCTTTAACCTATAAGCTCTCAGGAGCTTTGGTTGACCACAGTGGTTGCTCATTGCTTCCTGTTGAGACTGTGGTCCTGTTTCCTGTTAACTATGAACAATTTCCTAGTGACAGAGCAGAGAGCCCACTCACTCCAGCTGACATTTACTGGAGTGTGATTGAAGCTTCATAATGTTTTATGAGAAAATGTTTTTTTTTTCATATTCAAAGCTCTGGAAGCAAATGAACATAAAACCAAACAGATGTTCCTTTCTTTGATAATAACTCATAGGAGTATTTTTATATCTATGTAGGCTCGGTTTACTGATTATTTAATGGTGTCTATTTCCGATGACTATTGAATTACCCTGACTACTGACAAATAAGTAATGATACCTCTGTGTTACAATGTGTAGAGACTTCCGGCTCAAACACACAGACTGAACTATTAGCGTTGTTTAAATAGAGATTTCCTCTTTATTTATGTGCCTTCGATGTGTCGACCTTGGTGCGCTGAACTGATACCTGGTGGTATACAGGCATACTGGTGACAGTAGGTGCTGAATGGCTTGTTTACACTTTGTCATAGTGGTTTATTGAGTGTAGAGCTGGACAAGTTTTATCTGAATACTTCCTGAACGTACTGTATGTACATGATGTTTCATCTGTGATTGTGTGTGTAATCCCTTCCAGCCATATCCCCTCCTTTCCTCTCTCTCTCTCTCTCTCTCAGTCACAGGCCTGGGAAGCAGTCGTGGGGGGGATCTCTCACAGCCGCTCAGTGTGTGTGCATCTGTGTGTGTGAGTGTGTTTAGCAGACAGCTGTGCGGATGGCCGGGACCAGCCGTTGCTGCAGGGACACACACACACACACACACACACACAGATGAGCTGTCTCATCTCTCCTTCCCAATATTCTCGTCACTGCTTCTTCTCAGAAAAGGGAGATGTCAGCTGGACCAAGGAAGATCAGTGTGTGTGTGTGTGTGGGTCAGTGGATAGGGTAGTCCAGTGTGTTGAAAGGATGCTACACCGTGTGCACATATTACACCATTATGTGTGTCTGTGTGTGTGTGTGTGTGCCTATAGTATGACCACCAGACGGCAAAGCGGTGACCTCCTTACAAGTGTGTGTGTATGTGTTGGCTGAGATAGGGTCACATTACACGGTTGACTGAGTGTTCATGTACCATACACCATCTTGTTCATGTCAGCATGTGTGTGTGTCTGTGTGTGCGTTTATATTACATCAGCAGGGGTTCAAGCAGAAAACGTCATGAGCGAAGACGTTATAGAGAACACAGTGAGTCCAGACAGAAAAACATAGAACTGATTTACTCAATTCAAAACTAGCAGGTGATGAAAAAAACCCTCAAATGAAAGTTTATTATTTTCACTTGTTATTTAAAGGTAAACATTTTCATGGTATTTATGTAAAATGTGTGTTTTTTTTTTTTAAATCTCACTAACGCAGAACTTTTCAAACTGGGCTCAAACATCCACAGAAATGAACAAAAGGTCCACTATGGTCATTACTCAAAATGATTAAGAGATGACAAGGTCAACCCAATATGTCAAAGGTCAGCTTCACTGTGACAATGTGTCACAAAAACAGCTTTATTGAATTTTGTCATTTTCATGACATATGTCATATGTGAAACATACATGAATGTAAACTGGCTGCTTTAGATGATGGTTAAATCCATCATCTGATGAATATGGTTTCACACAGGAACCTTGCTGAGCTTAATGTGTTTCATGGCAGCTGCACGACAGGAGCACTTTTCCTTGTTTGATAATAGGAATTTGTGCATTTTAAGACAATCTGTGCCGATGTCGATGAAGATTCACAGTCATCCAGCTCATTTTCATTCAGAAGGTTGAAGCAAGGGAAACAGGTTTATATAGCCATATATGACCCTGCCTCAACCTTCTGAATCTTTGCCTAACCCCCTGTTTTTAATGCCTAACATTAACCAGGAGGTTTTTGTTTTGATGCCAAATCCAACCATCCTTAAATATTAAACTGGGGGCTTGTTTCGGTTCCATGACGGTATGACATCAGCAAGACGATCATATGCTCTGTTATGATGTGTGATCTGGTGGGTGTGTTATTAGCCAAAACATTTTCATGAGGATGTGTTGGTCATTTATGTATATTAAAAAAAAACAAAATCTGAAAATGGAATCTTTTTCAAAAATGAACATTTGTCCAAGGATTTTGTCCAAAAATGTACAAACTTGGATTTTGCCTAAAGTTGTGGAATTAAGGTGCAACTTGAAAAGAAAAGAAAAAGAAAGAAAAGTTTTTTGAATTATTTTCTGTTGTAATCACAGAAATTTACTGTATGTTATTTGTAAGCATGAACAGGAAGTGCGGTGTGGGAGTCTTTGGGTGTAGGGGGACGGGGAGAAGAGCAAGACCCCAGTGTTAGTGTTGGTGCTTCCACAGGGACCCAATAAAAACAGAGCTGTCAGTGGTGCTCCTGACTGTGAGGCTCTGTGTCAACCCACAGACCAAATAAACAGCAATCAGTGGAGCACTAACCACTCTGTGACAAACACACACACACACACACACACTCTGCTTGGTGAGTGAACCCAAGTCACAGCAACCACACACAGTACATGCGTATGTGCACACATACACTAATGCACACACACGTCACTCACAAGTCCAAAAGCAAACAAGCCGGGGAAGTCTGTCTAATTGATGTTTTGAATCTGGGCTCTGAGTGATGTAATGACAACAAGTAAGTCATGCGGCCTTAGACTCTCAGCGTGGTGAGTGAGTGACTTCTCACAAACCTGGATTTGACACAGCATCAGCATCTCACAGTGAAGATCACAGTTCATCAGTATTCAGGGCACCCTGTTTACACTAATAATACAATACAAATCATGGATCACTTTAAACTCACCTATATCTATTTCTCCTCCATTTCATAGCTCACATTACAGCACAGTTGATATGAATTCATCGAGACGCTCATGGTAACACTTCAAAACGATGGAAATTTTGGCTGGACTCTTTCTTTCTCTCGTGCAGACCACAAGGAATTTCTGAATGGGGTGTGCCACATTTTCACACAGGCCCCAAGTACAGCAAAGGGATCAGACATCACAAGTCCCAACTAATAGATGTGATTGTTTCAAAATGTCTGTACAAAGCCTCTGAGAGGGGGCAGACAGGCAAAAGAGCTCCCTGAGATCCCTCAGTGATTAAATAAGCACAAGCAGGGATTGGTTTTGTAGCTGCCATAACAAGCCTTCAGATATGACTGAAGTGGTCACATCTAAATAGGCAGAGCAGACAGACAGTGGAGGCTCGGCCTGAGAGGGAGCTCTAAGAAGAATAGCAGATGCTTAAGATGAAAGAGCAGCCAGACCTTCACTGGAAGGGGTCTGTCTCGCAGACACACACACACACACATGCAAAAACTACTTCCCTGCATGTGTCTGACGTCCACTTGTCCTGTTTTAACTCTAAAAGTGATCTCAAATGCATTAGGAAGATCATTCCTGGCCAATGGCCACAGCAGGAGACTAAAGATGGCCAGGATCACGAGTCCAACACTAGCTTCAGGACCTTTATTGTGAATGTTAAGCTCTGTTTTGACCAACATGCGTTAGCCTGTCTGACAGGCTGGCAGACAGACAGGGAACCTCGGACCACTGGGATCTACCATTTCCTCTTGTGTGTCTCCTGTCGCAGTCGCTCCCCTCCTATCCACACTCAACCACCACACATAAATATAAATACACACCACTGGTCCCCTCTGGAGAGATCAATTTCACAGGATCACACAGCGAGCTCTGGTTCCCAGGCGCTCCTCACGCGCTCTGCCGACGCAGACGGTTCCTTCACACAGGCTGACTCTTGACCCTCCATCATTACCAGGGTCAGAGAACCTGCAACCCTCTGCAGCAGCAGGGGGGGGGGTGGGCTGATCTCTCTCTCTCTCTCTCTGTCTCAAGACTGCAGAGACACTGAAGGAGGCTGGTTTTGTTCTCATTCGTTCTCATTTAGAGGCCAAATGTCAAACGTTAAAACATGTTTCAACTGTTCGGGCTCGTTATTGAATTAGCTAGTAAAGATTAGTGATTAGAGGTTTGTGTGCATTTGGAGTGCGTACATGCACATTTAAGAAAACAAATGTGTGAGACTGATGTTGTTTTTCACGTCACATTTTATCATACCTTCCTGTCAGACACAGAGATCACGCAGCAGCCGTATCAAAGGATCCGATGTGGAGCAATGTGAGGCAGTCTTATGCTACTCGTGACTTCTGTCGCATGCCAGCAGGTTCTCCTTCCTCTAATCTCAGCCGCTACTCTCATCTCATATACTCCTATATTATATGAAATGTCAAAACAGGGCTAAATTCAGTGTTTTCCAAGGGCACAAGGCCAGCATGAAGGTGTGACCAGGTCAAAATCAAATCGAATATTCACCTCAAGCTGAGATGAAAGTTAAATAACTTGCCTTTGTTCTGTGTGACTTTCTCTCCTCTCACAGTGACCACCCACCCGGAGTTTCGCCAACTCCAGACGTGAGTCACACCCAAACACCCCCCCCCCCCAAAAAAAAAAAAAAAAAAACAGCCTCTCCACATTTTACTTCCAGATTAGAATCATTCTCACCTGCAGGTACTTTCTGATTTGACTTGACAGGATGTCACAAATGGGAGTTAAATACACACAAAGTTCTGCAGTCCCTCCACCTGTTGAATCTAGATATCAAATGTACCAGACTGAGGATTAGAGCTCCATTTAGGAGATCAGAGAGCTGGGGCTGTGTTCAGGATGTCTTAGTTTCCTCGCTGAAAAGAAGAAAAGAAAAATTACAACATGATCCCTTTAACATACGCCACATATGTTCATCAGTGCTGTCTGCCAGGTGCTAGAGGTTCCTGTGCTTTACATGAAAATGTTTCTCTGAAGAAGTGCAGAGGAAATATTTAATATTTTAAATGCAACAAGCTTGAAGATATATTACAGACACGCTTTGTGGTTGTTTAAGTTTTTAATACCATTTGTTTATCTTCTGAACCGGCTTTGTCCTGTGGTGTCACAGGGAGGCTAAAGCCTATCCCAGCTATCTATGGTCGAGAGGCTAAAAACAATAATAATATATCTAAGGCATAAAATATAATAATACCCTAATGACAATAATATATTAATGGGCACACTCTATAAGAGTAGAGCTGGCAGCTAAATAATGACAGAAACCAAACTTTGAGGTACGTTTGTGCCACTGGTATACATGTAAACATGGGTAAAAACAACAACAACAAACAAACAAACATTATTATAAGCCTTAACATCAAGAAAGATTCTGGTTGAATGTCGAGTAAAACCTCTCTGTGTTTGGATTTAGACAGGGAGGAGGACCTCACTTCCCATGGGGAGACAAGACAGAGATTAGTGTCAGTGGGTCAACTTTGACACATCCTTAACTTCCTCAATACACACACGCACACTGAGTGAAGTGCTCTGCAGAAAGCCGACGTGGAAAAAGGGGAAAAGAATACAAGTCAACAGGGTGAAGGAAAGAACCCCGTCAACAAAACTCACAGGGGAACTAACCATGATTGACAAGGGCAAACAATGAAACCATGTTCAAGTCCCCTCCTCCAAAAGACAATACCAGGCTGTCTCACACACACACAGAGAGTCCAAGCCCCTGCCTCTTAAAGACACTCCACATTCATGAACAATGTCTCTCTCTCGCTCTCACCCCCCTCTCTTGTTGAGGGGACAATGGTTGGGTGTCATACGTGTCTGGAGCAGAATTAGCCGTTACTTCCTCTCCCTGTCAGGGGAAACAAAGTTAGCCTTCCTCAGTACTGCACACAGCTCTATTTATAAACAATAACAAGGCTCACCCTCCACAGGGTTTCAGCAAAGAGCAGCTCGACGTATTGTTTCGAGCGGATGAACATCTGTCTGTGGCTAACCTGCAGACGCCGCCGCTGTGACTCAGTGAGGGTCACACCTTCACAAACTCTGTCAGTTGGTTTTAACCACAAGTCACACATGCTCCTCTTTACTTTTTACTTATTTCACATGGATGTACAGAATGAGGAATGAAGGGTTGTTCCCACATTAATCTGTTGAAGGGGGAAGGTTTCTCTTTGCTCAGTTAAATCAGAGTTTGTGGGCTACCAGCAGGATTTAGTGGCCTTAAATGTGGAGGTCATGGAGCGTGCATCTAAGTTAGAACCACCAGTTTTGATAGGTGCAATGTTTGTGTGTGTATTCAAACATTCCTGGAATGTTTGTTTGTTTACTAGTGTAGTTTCTCTCTCTTTCTAGTTTGCATCATCACACTATTTCTAATTATTTTTGCGTCTGCTGTTGAAACTAAAACAAGCAACATAATCTTGCCAGAGGAGCAGTGTCAGTCAGGAACTGATTGATTTGAACAAAGAGACTGTGTGACTTATTTCTCATTACTTTGAAACCTTTTCATTGACATGAATTGTATTTTATGTACACATCAGCATCACCTGGACCATCAGGAAGTCTTTAGCGTGTTAGCAGTTAACAGTTTTGCATGACTTTGTTTTTATTAAAGAGTAACCGAGAGTTCCTGAAAGTGATATCAACATCATCCATCAACGTCACTCAGTCAACACCTGCAGCCAAAGTTTGATTTATACTCCCTGAAGTCGTGGAGAGCTACACAAGTCCTATCCAGGAAGTGGCAGCCGAACAAACTGATTCAACTAAACGTCTGATGACATGCGGATTAAATATGCACACACAGAAAAGAAAGAGGTGAAGCTATTGGTAAAATAGAGAGAGCATGGAGGCAGCGGCAGAGCAAAGATTCAAGAACACAAGACAGAGGAAAATATGTGAAAACAGGAAATTAGACGTGAAAGAGGAGGAGAAATTAATCTGAGACTGTAGGGGCAGCGGAGGTGAACCGTCACTGAGTTTTGAGCCCTGAGTTGGATTCGATTTGGTGGCCTGATTTGCAGACAGGGAGAGACGAGAAGAGAGAGAGGGGGGGGGGGTGTAGGGAGGGAGGGGGTGGATTTGATGATGTGGTGTTGCGGGCCCTCACCTTCAAAGGGCGGCCCCTGAAAAGGCCCTACTAATCACAACATGTGATGAGACCGGTAGAACAAAGACAGCCGGGCAGAAAATAACAGCGTGGGAACTCTGGGTGAACTTGAAATACAACAAGAGGGCTCACCCCCCCTCATCACACACGCACACAGACACACACACACACACCCTCCTCCCCCTGCTCACACACACAGTCAGACACTAATGTGGACGCACACCTGTGTTTATTGTGACAAAGGCTTCAGGTTGCATGAACTGTGTGAACGCAACTCCCACTGCCCTATCACACACACACACAAACACACACACACACACATGCGTACAAGGATAGCCCACCAGTGGTCAGTCCACTAATGCTGGAGCGCATCTGTGTGTCTGTCCTGCTGTAAGCGTAGCCTTGTAAAAACACAATAACATGAAAACAGCTCTAAGTGCTTCCTCTCATTCATATAAACCAAACAAGGCAGCCTCCTCTCTCTGTGATGACTATTACGCCTTCAGCTCCCCCTGATAAGGATCACTGTATATATATGTGTGTGTGTGTGTGTAGCAGTTAGCAATGAGTCATATTAGAATAAGATTAAAATCACAATCAGCGTTCAGAGAAGGAACCTCAACGTTCTAATACACCACATATATCTGATGAATGTGGGTTTGATGTGTCCTCGATACATTTAGTTCATGTTTCCTCATTGTTGCAGCCTGCTGCAGATACACAGGAGGAATAAAAATAACCTTCACTGATGTTAAAAAATATGTTATATAGTTTGTTGATATCAGCTGCAGATTTTCAGACAAGCTGTCAGTCGTTTGGTGCTCAGTGAACACTGCTTTGTGTCTGTTTTCATAACCAAGTGGATTTACAGAATAATGTGTCACAAATGTCCAAGAAAAGTTTCTGATACAAAAGAAAAGTCATCTGAAGAGCATCTGATGGAGAAGAAAAAGTAACTACTATCTCTGGAAAGTCCCGAGCTCGTGTTCAGAAAGAGTTAAAAATAAAAAACACACACAGTCTTGTGCATAATTGAAGTGATCCCACAATGCATTTCTCTCTGTTGCTCTCTTAGGTCTGAGATGGGTTTTAGCTTTATTCTTATCCATCAAGACTTTAAATACACAAATCTCACAAAGTTGTTTAAACTAACCTTACAGATTGCTTATAATGTATTCATATTTGAGTGGTACTGTATTATCACTGATAAAGTTTGACTGGCTCAGCTCATCTTATAATAACTACACTTTATTATGTCATCAGTAAATATGTGGAATAATTATGGTGGAGGGATTAATAGCATATTTAAAAAACGAAATGCCTCCAACAGATGCATTTATTTCCCTCTACATTATAGGTGAATATTCTCTCATGTTTATATAAAAAGGATCCACTTATGTAATAGCTCTGCTGTATTAAAATAAGACTGTCCCTGCAGGAGACTCCTGTCTGCAGAGCTGCAGCTCCGCATGCAGTAACGTGAGTCCTCTGTGTATACAAACACACACCAGCTCTGTCAAATTATTTGGGGAGTGTGACCATTATAGGAGCCGCCAGTCGTGCGGCGGTGATGATGTGGAAACTCCAGGGAGAGGGGACGAGGACGGCTTTGATTGCATTATGGACTTTTTTTTTTGACTGCTCAAACAAAGTCCTTCAAGTGCCCACACAGTCTTTACCGTGCATGAGGTCTCTTTGTGGGGTAAGATTAGACTCGGTGGTGGTGGTGCTGGCTTCCTCTGGTTGCGGCGGTGCTCCCTGTCTCTCCTCCCGGGCTGAGTTAGTATTGGATTACAGGTTCACACGCTCGCTCGCAGACCGCCCGTCGCCCCGACCAATTGCTCCATTCATTCCAGCGCCGGAGACGGCCGTCGGCCTCTGATTGGTTATCAGCGCCGGTTAGGGAACTTTCCCACGGCCAGCGCGTGCTGACAGCCGGCCAGCCACTCCTCATCACCACCGGGACACACACGGGGGGAGGGCAGGGGAGGAGGGGGACAGTCACGGACCGAAAGTCCATTGGACCGCTGTCAAAGTTTCTACAAAGATCGTCTATGAAAGAGAAGATCAATCATGCGCATCACAAAAGCTTTCAAAGGCTTCATGAAGGGAGACAGCGACAATCAACGAAACGCTGCTGTTTGAGAACCAATAATGTGAAATACAAGTATTGATGATTTTAATAAAGAGCAGCCAAATTTAACATTCTGATATTTGACAGACTGGTGTTTGACGTGAGAGGTTATTAAAACATCAGCATAAGGACATATGTACTTTTTTAAAAAGTTCAAAATGAGGTCTGTTCACTGAGAAAAGTGACATCGAAAATATCATTAGATGAAATCAAAAGCTGCAGAGACAAACAACTGTGCAAAAAACTGTGGTACAATTCAATGGAAACTTCAGATTTTGAATCCTTTTCAAGGTGTCGAAACTGCCTCGGAGTGAGATGTCTTCATTTCCCCACCTCCTCTCAGATCTGTCAAAGCGCACCAGGATACGCTCCAGCCAACTGCGCTGTCATTCAAACCCTCTGCTGCCTTGTGATTGGCCAATTCGTCGCCGGTCTCCGCCCCTGTTGGACGGCAGCAGTGTTGAAATGACACCGTGGGAAAGCTGTGCGCTTCAAACGGAGGCGCTCCGGGCAAACCTGTGCAGACGCACGTCTGGCAGACATAACCGACACAACTGAAGGACTAGGCTACTGTGGAGCAATCAAAATGAAAAGGAATCACGACTTTAGCTCCTCGGACAGTGAGCTGGATGAAACTATTGAAGTGGAGAAGGAGAGCGCGGACGAGAATGGGTAAAGACATTTTTTGGTTATAAAGTTGTCTTGTTTTCTCAACGTCTCTGCGTCTTATATAGTTATTTACATTTGCGCTAAGCTTATTTAAGCTATATCTTTAATTGTTGTGCAGTGACTGAACCACCTTTTCCATCATTTTTTTAAAGGAATATGAGTTCTCCTCTCGGCTCCATGTCTCCTACAACATCAACTCAGGTGCAGGCGAGAAAAAGGCGTCGAGGAGTAAGTAAATCCATACTTATTCATCCCTTTGTGCATCTGCACACCTTGGCAGTGTGTCAAATCATCTCATGCCCTCATTTTGTTGATAGATATCTAAAGTCTAATAATAATTTGTTGTCTTTCCTCAGATTATCGAGAAACGACGGCGTGACAGGATCAATAACAGCCTCAGCGAGCTCCGCAGGCTGGTTCCCAGTGCCTTTGAGAAACAGGTAAGCACGCTCACACACCCTAAAAGAATATTAAATATAAAACCACTCTGTTCACTTGGTTTTATTTGTAATATTATATATTATTAATATATAATATCTAACTGGCCCCTGTTTGTTTCCTCCCATGTTGCAGGGTTCAGCTAAA
Organism: Parambassis ranga; assembly: GCF_900634625.1. NCBI lineage: Eukaryota > Metazoa > Chordata > Actinopteri > Ambassidae > Parambassis > Parambassis ranga. The sequence goes on from NC_041023.1 coordinate 11,069,896, forward strand.
CTGGAGAAAGCAGAGATTTTGCAGATGACTGTTGATCATCTGAAGATGCTTCATGCTGCTGGAGGCAAAGGTATGTTTGTTTACAAGTCCGCCTGCATCACACTGTGAGCTGGTCTAAGCAGCTTTGTTACTGGTGCATTTGAGGCAAGTTTTTAAACATTCTTTTCTCACATTCAGGTTACTTTGACGCCCATGCCCTGGCGATGGACTACCGTGGTTTGGGTTTCAGGGAGTGCCTGGCTGAGACGGCCCGCTACCTGAGTGTGATCGAAGGCTTAGACAGTGCAGACCCTCTGCGGATCCGCCTGGTCTCCCATCTAAACAACTACGCCAGTCAGCGAGAGGCTCACTCCGGCCTTAGTCACCTGACATGGGGGTCTGCATTTGGATCCCCTCCTGCCCACCTGACACACCCTCTCCTTCTCCAGCACCAACAGGGACCTCTGGCACCACTTCCCCGCAGCACCACCAGCAGCCCTCAAACTCCTCTGTCATCCACGTCCACTTCATCACCCTCCTCCACTTCTTCTTCCTCCTCGTCTTCATCATCCTCATTAGTAGCAGAGACTCACGTCCCAGGCAGGCGCAGCGGCAGCGCCACCCCTCACTCAGATCAAGTTCCAATCCGGATTCCCTCCACCACAGCTGCTCCTACCACCGTCCTGCATCCTGCCTTGGTCCCTTCGACAGCATCTAAGCTCTCCCCTCCTCTCCTCTCTTCTCTCTCAGCGTTCCCCTTCGCCTTCAGCACCTTCCCCATTATCTCCCCCACCACCATCAGTCCCCCAGCTCCAACATCCAGCGTGGGCAAACCCTACAGACCCTGGGGGATGGAGATAGGAGCATTCTGACTGAAATAATAATAAAAAAAACATACAAACTCACCTCCCAGCTGAGCTGGACTCAAGGACAAGACTTTATTTTCCCAGCTTAAAAAAAGTGCTATTTTTTCTATGATGATCCCCCAGAGGATGTACCTAGCTATAGGTTTTTTTATTTGTGTTGATAATTTTGTATAGAAGAAAAATACAGTGAGGAGGGGAACCACAACTAAAAAGCAACAAGAGTGATTTATTGTGTTGATTGATCTCTGATCCTGCCCACCTCTTTAGAAGTTTCACCCACTGTAGTCGGCCTGTTGGGGATGGCTTTTCCAGATGGTCAAGCAGTCGCTGCCTGTTAAGTTCCTGGGCGAAAGTGCCCCCCCACTCCCACTCCTCCTCCTCCTGCTTTGTTGGTGTTGGTGCCCTGGTTACAGGGGGGAGGAGGGTGTAAGGGTTTAGAGTCACCCCCCTTTTACAGCATTTTATGGGGTGGAATAAGCGAAACCAGGTGTTTGTTTGACTGAACAGAAGTTAGCCGATTGGTCGGGATGTTCTAACGTTCGTATGGTGCTCTGATGTTTGAGCTCACTTCCTGAAGTTATATCTGTTCTTAACAACAATGCTTCACACATGTTACCAGTTTGTTCTAATATTAATGATATTGAGGTTATCACCTAGTTTCTAAGGTATTTTTTTGTATTTGTTCAGCAGGAAGTTTGAGTTCATCTCTGCACAATAATTAAAACGTTTAGAAACAACGCCTCATCTCCTCCTAATATTTTGATGTCTCCTAGCAATCCTCACTGTGTGTATATTTTACAGTTGTACAAAGCACAAACAAGCACTGACAAATCATATTTCTTGGCTTTTGGAGTTGTTGCTGGTGGCATAATGACTTCCCTGCAATAAAAGAGTTCTGATAAATTACCTGTGGTTTTATCAGTGTCAGTCAGTTCAAGCGTGTAGTGTGTGATGTGCTACGTGTGTTTGCTTGTTGATGCCTGCAGTTGTTTGTGTGTAAGTGTGTGTGTGTGTGTGTGTGTGTGCAGGAGGCTACATGGCGACGCCTGGTATCAGATGAGGCTGCTTGTTTCTCTCAGCAGCCCTCTGTGTGTGCACAGGAAACCATTAACAAGGAGGGGATATCCTGGACAATAGCAGCCTCCCTGGCCCCATGTGCTCCGTGGGAACTAAAGGAGGGAGGGAAGGTTGGAAAAGGATGAAGAAGGAAGGAAAGGAAAGGAGGGATGGAGCATAAGGCGAAAGAAAGAACTGGGACAAGGGGAATCAAAAGAAAGAGCAGGAGTGAAACTGTGAGAAAGGAAGTGTGCAGCAGAGTTTTGTCTCTTTGCCATCACTACAGCCTGCACCAGCTGGACCTTCTGTTCTCTGCACACTGTCCCCTCTTCTGCTGAAGTTCACATACTCACCAATATATTGCTCTTTCTCCAAAATATGCGACCGCTCCTTGTCCACTGAGCTCTCTTGTGATCTTTTCCTCTTCCCCTTATTGCAATGCACAGCCAGATGGTGATGTAAGCTTCACTGCAGCTTAAAACTACAAGGTCAGTAAGATTTGTGGTCGACACGATTGCTGTTGTGTTGATATTTGTCTCCCCCTACTGGTTACAAGTGGGAACAGCAAGCCTGATGAGTGGTAGCACAGGGAGTGCTGAAATAGGAAGGATTCTAACATAATGCAAAGTTAATTGACTTATTCAAAACACCATACATTAAAGTGTTAAGTGATCCTGTCTGTCTGTGTTTCTATGTCTTTGTGGAGGTTTCAGAGTTGAATCATATAATGGAGATTGTCTCTTGTCAAAGCACAGGCAATGATCCAGATCAGTGAATAACACACTCTCAAAGCCTGTTTCATTCACTGAACCCCAAATCTTTATTAACCACTGCTTGCTCACAAAGATATACGTGGAGAAGGGGAAACACACAAATGTATACGGGAGAGAGAGAGAGAAAGAGAGAGGCAGGTAGGATAGTCACTGTCTGTTGAACGTCTGACAGCGGTTACACACTGCAGCGGTGTTGGTTTGTTTATATTTATTCGGATCAATATCGCATGGCACAAACATTAGGTTATCTACCCGCCCTTTCTGAAATACAAACACACTCGCACACCCACACTCACACACATCTACCGGCCAACTGTGCGTGCGTGACCATTAGGGTTCAACCTCAGGCTTCAAAACCCCTTGTTTCCAAGCTATTCAGTTACTTTGATACACTCATATACACCTCTACAGATGGAAATACTGTGTTTATGAATCATTGTTGCAGTGATGCCTGTTATGGCTTAAATATCTTTCTTGTGCCGACCTTACAGTGGAGTGACGTGCAATGAGTCCAGATGTTGAGCACTATACTCTAGCCTGTATGAAGTGGAGAAAGATGAGAGTTGTTGTTTTTCTCCAATATAATGATTCACAGTAGCAAGTTTTTTATTGCACTCGAGGGTGCACATAATCCTCAGTTTGTGTTGCACACAACAGTACAGTGACACATTGTTTAAATGTGACTGGAAGCTGGTTTCTGAGGGATACAAGAGGCCCGTCGTTTGTCAGGGACGTTACATGAGCTTTCCGGTGCCAGATGGACAGAATCTGAAGAGCTCTGTGCTCTGTGTGGAGAGTGTGTGAGTGAGTTATTACAGTATATGTGTATGTGGAGAGATAAAAAGTTTGCAGACGGAGGGAAACAGGAAGAAGAGGAGGAGGAGGAGGAGGAGGATGGGCTCATGAATAAATGCTATAGTGTTCTCCTGTGGTACACTCACTACCTACCTCACAGGAGTGGATGTGCAGCGACAGCCTGCAGTCCCCACAGAAAGCAAACTGTGCCCTTTCCCTTTCTGCCAACTTTCCTGCACATGTCCCTCTCTAATTGAAACGTTGGCATAGACTGGATGGAAAAACACTGCGACCAAGCACAGATCCAAATTTTTGCCTCCAGATCTGCTGGGTCAACTGAGTGAACGCCCACTTGAAGGGACAAAGGGAACTGAGCCAGGATGCGGGCCTTGTGAGGATGCAGACCAGTCACAGCCAAACATCAGCTAGCTGGCAAACTCACAACAAACACCTAAGCCTGTTACCACACGAGAGAAACCTAAAAATAAAAAAAACATTCTCAGGCTGAAATGAACAGGAAAACATGGAAATGAACAGAATATTACATCCATATATATGCAAGGAGAGGAAACTTATAAAAATGGCACACTGCAATCAATACTTTTGCTGCTTGTATCATACTGTATATAACAAAAAAAGAAGTATTTACAAAAACAACTTGTCAATTTGATTTTTTTTCTTCTTATTTGAAACAGAGCAAAAACATTCTTTTTTTGGAAGAAAGGGCAGGAGACATTAATTTTTTCTTTTTTTAAATCATTTTTGCATTTTTTTTTTCCACCCCCAACGCCCATTTGAAGCTCCCACTGTCTCGGGGTGGCATCTCAGGCTGCGGTAGATTCATAGAATGGAGGAGTTATGGAGGGGAGGTGGGGATAAGGTGAGAGAGAAGAAGGGAGTGGGGTGGTGTTCTTTAGGGTTGGGGGTGGTGGTTTAGAGGGTGTGGAGGTGGGACCTGCTGGGGCTTCTCACGCTGTCACTTCTTCTTTCAACTCCTTGTTTCTGCGCACCTCCTGAGCATGCCTCTCCTGCAGAAAACACACAGGCGTGAGAGGGTGTTTTTCTCTTGCCGTCAGCCTTTTCCTGACATTTACTCTCTTCAACATTTCTCTTATTTGACCTTTGCATGCTTCTCCAGGTAAAGGATTGCATCTTTGATGTTGAAAACCTGAACTCAAAGGCCATTTTAAGTTAAATCTCACATCAAGAGATTTTTTTCCAATAGCAAAACAAGAAAAAATGATGAAAGAGAAATAAAAAGAAAAAGTGAGTATGTAATGAAGAGGAGAAAGGTCAGCCTGTGTTGGATTACTAAGTCCTTAGAGATTTTGATTCAATACACTATATGCCATGAGTTCAAGAACAACACAATGCAAAGAGCAGATTAGGGGACAAATCTGCACCACCTCCTGCAGCAGAAACACACCCTTTGTTGTAAGAGTCCTTAGAGTTCTCAAATAGTTACATCTATTTGTTTTTTTTGTTTCTGCCTTTGTTTAACTATAATTACTGTCGACTGGACTGACCTTCTCCTGCAGGCGCTCTATCATAGCAGCCAGGTAGGCCTGCCTGTTCTCCTCGATTTGCTCCATCTTCAGCTGGAGCTTCTCCTCGGCCATGCGGCTGAAGTTGCTGTTCTCCTCCATGGCCTTCAGCAACACGTCACGCTCATGCTCTCGCTTCTCAGCCAGGATCCGCAGCACCTCAGCCTCCTGAGACTGGAGGAGGAGAAAGAGGGACGAGCATCAGCAGAGAGGGTGACTCAGGGAAAACTGGTCGATATTACAATGTTACTGAATCCCTCTCATAGATGCCATTTGACTAGGAAATCACATATTACATTTTTAATTTGCGCAATGTACTGCAGGTTTTAGTGATTGCATTGGACATCTGGTGTTAAAAAATCAGTAAACTATGTTATTGATTTGTTAATGATTGGTTCATTGATCTTGTCGTGGGTTGCTGGATTTGTCAGGTGCTGGAATGACTGTATTGACATCAGAATCAATGGGAGCCATCAATAAGGCAGATGTCTTGTTTGTGCAGAAATCTTACACCCTCAATGTGAAATATAACAGCAATATAGTAAAATTACTGTACTTCCCTTTGTGTTTATAATAAAAATGATAATTTTGGTTCCACATTCACCAGTGTGTTTGTGGCTCATTGACACTTGAAACAAACATCTGGCAGCTATAAAATGTCCTTACTCTCCTTCGGTCCTCTGCTGCCTCCAGTTTCTTCTGGATGTCATCCAGGGAAATGTCCCTCTTTGGAGGGCCGGTGACGCAGGGGGCCACTTCAGTCACAGGGGAGGGCAACTTCAGGATGACCTCAAAGGCCTGGCCTGAGGCACGCTTGTTAATGGGCTTAATGTCCATGTCTACATGTGTGTGCATTAACAAGAAAGACAGACAACAAATTCTTGTTAGTTCTGTGTGTTTTCATTCACGTACATCTGATAAAGAAGCTGTTTTTACCTTCAAAGTCACCCATAATGTTTTTGCGGCTCTCAGGGTACAGACAAGAGCAGATGAGTGAGAGAACTGAAATCTCCTTCATCTTCTCTTTGTAAGCTGTGGAGGTAAATGCAAAACATTTTTGTGTGTTACTTTTGTTACCATGCACAGTTTTCAGCTGCACCACTAATGCACACAAACAAAACATTAACCTAGTAACACATTAAAAAAGATGAAACATCATTAACCTACTTCTGCCTCCACAGGAGGTCCTTGATGTGAACATCAAGATCTTTGGAGGAATAATTATTCATCAAATCCTCCAAGAGGAAAACCCGCTTCAAAGGATGTCTGCTGCTGCTGAACTGCTCTGGGTTTAGCAGACATTTTCAGGCCTTTTGTTTTCACTGAGCTTCGAGGGGAGCGTGATGGATGTGTCCTTACTTGGCCTAATTTCCCCAGCAGCCAAGACGTTACCATCCCCACAGGATTCTCCACACGTCATTAGCTATGCATTTTTATTTTTGGTCTATTATTTATTAACATCGCCAGACCAACGCCCGTTTGGCTCCGAGCTGTTTTCGGATTCTGAGATAATGCTTTTCAGGTAATTTAGAAAAAGCGAAGATGCCAGGATTTAGTGTATATCTTCAGACAATCTTTTGGCTTCTTATCTTACTCTGTGGCTTATGGGTTTAGCTTATCAGCATAAAACAGCAATATGACCATCCACCCGTGGTCTATTTATGGCTCTAAAAGTTAATAACACTGGGGTAAAACTGGCAACAAATCAGGCTGGCTGTATTTGGCAACCTGTGCCCTGCTCAATAGAGTGGGACAAAGTGCTCCAAAGGGCAGCAGACACACACACAAAAAAAAACGAAAGAAAAGAACAACCAACCTTGTCTAACCTTGATATTTTTTTTTATTCTTGCATTTTTGGCACCTATACTACACTGTAATGTGAGCAGGAGCAGTCCCTGCAGGGGGAGGGCAAAGACAAAATACCTGCAATTCATGGTGCATTCTGCGTTTGCACATATCTGCTATGTTCTGTCAAGGTACACTGCCTCATGGTGTAGATTTGCATGCCAGCTGTCATAGTACTGCATAATCCATCACCCAGAGCACAAGGCCTGCAGGGCTGAGATGTGGCACATTGATTCCTGATTTGCAGCAGGCTACAGTATAAAGCCTGAAATGAGATTTACTGTAAAAGAGCCTCTTTGTTGTGGTGTACAGTATGATTAATCCAAATCCTCCTCCTAACTCTTACTCCTTGCTTACTCTATCATCTCTCTCTCTGTGTTTTGTTTTCTGCCCTGCAGACTGGAAGACGCCACCATAATGTGATAAACTCTCAGATGTAGCTCTCACTATACTCTCGGATGGCCTTGTTAACCCCTTCCCTGAGGAGGAAGTGGGAGAGACTATGAAAAAACACTGGAAGAAAGCAGACAGGGTTGAACAGGAATGGAGATGAAAGTGGAGAAACAGACAAGAATTCTGTTCTGAGCAGAAAGGGGATTTAAAAAAATAAATCCTGGCATTAAAATAATACTAACACCTTCCATGTATAAAGAGACCAAAGGATTAGAAAGCAGAAAAAGAGGGCAGCTCCCAATGGGATTTGCTGCCACCATCAAACTGCCCTCAGGACAGCCTAATGGAAGCAGCCACCTCAGGTGGTTAGCACTTTAGTTTGTAATTAGAGGAGCGCACCATTTCTGCTGATGAGGAAGGGGGGGACAGGACACATTTGGATAGTTGTAACTGGCTCATTAGAGGAGCGTGTATATGTCAAGACCCCAGCAGCCATTTTTTAATGCACACAATGCGTGTTGACAGTTGAAGACTCAGACGGTTAGCAATTCAGTGGAGCAAGTAATTCAGGTTGAGTGCTCGTGGAGCAGGTCAGCAGAGATTGTTGTTTGGTGGTTGCCAGGTTCAGGGTGGTACCATGATTGAGAATAAATATCTTTGTCAACTGCTCTCTAACTCAAAGACAATGATTTTTTTTCTTTTAAAGCCACAATCAAATATGAGATTAACTGTGCAGAGGTATTAAAGTGTCACCATATTCCTCCTCTAACCACTGTAATAATGTGTTCTTTCCCAGAGGAACACACATAAAAGATGACAAATGATCCAGACTGACAGCAGAAAGTGTTCAGATGCAGACATCTTGTGCAAAAAAGGGGGTCAGCTCGGTTTGAGACATTATTTTAGTCTGAGATGAGACAATTAAAGTCAGACAGGAGATGACACCAAGATGGATTCAACCAGTAAGGTTTGCAGCTTTCTCTCTCAAAACTGCTCCTACTGTCCCAACCACAGACACAGCAGCCATCAAAGTGCACTTCCTCTTCCAATCCATCAGCCAGAAGAGCACAGATCATCAATATCTTGTGTACTCCTCCCCCGCAAGCATGCCTTCTGCATCCCAAAGCCTTCCTTACATCTGTCGCATCTCAGTCTCACCATATATTTACCCACACTGCATTTCCTTCAGTTCCGCAGTAACACACCCCCACTTCTCCTTCATCATGGTCCTAAAGCTACTGTAGAGTTTAATAGTCACCATGAGCAAAACAAATGTAAGTCACTGTTAGCAAACTGCCTATTAAAGCCGTCCAACAAATTGTGACCCTATGTATCAAAGCTCTACTGCCCTCCTGGGTGCCATCACCTCACAGCAGACTGCAGCACACACAGGCCACCCACCATCAATGTAAGTATAAAATTATGAAGGTATCACAAGAGCAAAATTGGCTGTTAAAACATTATGGCACCCGGACGATCAAGGGCAGGTCTGGTTGTTTGATGGAGGAGCGGTGACAAGGTTTCTAATTCTGCATGCACCCTGTAGCCGCTCAGGGAGATCAATGAAGTAACAATCACTTGTAATTATTCATCTGGTTTATAAAATGTCAGAGAGGCTCATAGTGATGCCTTCTGGTGTCATGGTTTGTTTGAGGTCAGTTTCCTCAGTGAAAAAAAATAAATCTTCACAACTGAAAACATTATTTGATACTTTGTGGCTCAAACTGATTAGCTTTAGATAATTGGTTTGTAATATATTAAAAGAACAGCTTCATCTTTGTCAAAAATGTTCAAACATCTGAAACGTTTCATCCAGATGTGTCTGAATGTCATCACTGAATTGATGTCGCCTCCTCCTTAAAACGCACCAGTCATCTGGTTCAGTAATGGGAGTGTGCTGAGGAGATCGATGGGTGATAAATCAGGATGAATTATGAGTCCAGGGGACTTTATGCAGATGGGCAGTCTGCAACAATGGTGAAGGAGGTGATCGGGTGAGAAAAAAAAGGAGAATTCGGACATGACTAGCAGCCGCAAATTGCTTCTGTTTTGTTTCTGTGCAACAAAAAGAATCGATTTTAGGGCCTCAGTTGAATGACCACACCTAATTGGATATGACAAGTGTGCATGATAAGGATCAGGAAAAGTGCTTAGAAGCCTTAATGCACATGGGAGTGGTCCTGACTGTTCTCTCCAAATGGAAAAAGAAGGCCTTAAAATCACACATGATCAGCTGCATTTGGTCCCTAAAACCTGAATCCTCCATCTCAGAGGTATAATATTAGAAGTGCTGCTGTCTGAATGAACTCAGCGACCTGGCGAGTGCTGACTGGCATGATGGCGGTTCTCTCCCAGAGTGTCTGCTCCCAGCCCATCCCGTTCTGTCTGTCCACAGCCCAAATCATGGAGGAAAAAGGGAGGAGGTGTATAAGGAGGAAGGAAGAGGAAATGAGGGGGGGAATAAAATAGTGAAGGGTTTAGTTGCCCGTGTCCCTCAACACAGACACCAGGAGCCTTCACCACTGCCCCCCTGCATGCTCCTCCATCCATCAAGTGCTTTTTCAACCAGAAAGCAAACAGACTGTAGACCACACACACACATTTATCTCTTACAAAAGCACACACAATGTATAATTAAATGCTTCAAATCATATTTAGAGTTTATAGTCTGGAAATGCAGCTCACACACTGACTAAATTGAATAACACGCCTTAATTTAGAAATGCACTGACACAAATACAAGGCCTCCCACCTGCCACAACATTTTATTTCCACCAAATACTGTTCCTTCATGCTGAAGCACGATAATAATAATAATAATAATACAATTATCCAACATAACAGTCTCCAGTCACAGTCAATAGTCTTCCTAAAGGATTGGTGTCTGATATTCTTGAGACGACATTCATTTCCATCGCCAGTCGTAAATTCTTCCTGCGACTGCAAAGCAATTCTGGATAAGGCTGCTCCCTCCCTTCTCTCTCTTTTCATTCATTCATGTCTGTAGCGGTCATCCACTAAATTGCTTGAACTCTACAGCTTCATAGGATGACCCAGTTTTTAATCAGGAGATTTGTCACGGTGCGATATTTCACACCCTGGAGAGCGGCAGGCTCGCTTTGAAGGGACCGGAGATGTTGGGTGGGGTCGCTGGCGCTGCATTATGCTGCACGGCTCTGAGTCAGGCAATAAGGGGCAGGTGCGGCAGCAGGCATCGACATAACGCTGCCATGTGAAAGGTGAAATAAACTCACTTTGCATTAGCAGATGATGGATTCATTCACCGTGACTTGTTTGTTTAAAAAAAATGCGTCACTGAAACGCACTGAACCCCAAAACTAACCTACAATGATCAGCAATAAATGTGGATTCAGTCCCACAAAAATGGCCCCAAATTTAAGATGGAAGATGAGAAAAATGCTGCTTCACTTGAATAACTTTATTATTTAGAAGTGACTTGCAGTGAGTTTGGCCGCTCCCTCTTACCAGCCCTCAGCATCCTTTTGTGCCATGGGTGTCGCCACTGCCTCTCATCATCATCATCATCGAACCTGCGGAACCCCTTCAATCCTACAAGAAAATATAAAAAGTGCAAAACTCACCGATTGCTGTCTTTGCCATTTCTGTACGGTGTTATCGGGGCGGATTGACCGGAGGAGTGAGCTGCGGTATCTGGATGCTGTTATCTCGGGGTGAAGTGACTGCTGTTAAGGCACTGAGTCAGCAGAGACGGGGGCTGCCGGTGCGCTTGGTGGTCTGTTATGAGCTGCGTCAAGGCGTCGCAAAAATAATAAGGGCAAGACCGGAAGAGGGAATACTGATCCTCCAAAATAAAAGCACATAAGTATCCTTAATTGAATAAAGAGGTTGGCACACTTTCATATTTGTAGCCTATACCATTGCATACTATGTTGAACACATCAAGATACACAGATTATACAGAGAAACAAGTAGGCACAGTGCATACTGTCACACTGTAGTGTGTGTGGACACAACAAGGGTTAAAAATCAAAGACTAAAAACATTTGTCGGTTTTGTTTTAAATCCTCTCTCAACACACTGACTTATAGTCAATCCCCCTGGGATTAATAAAGTATTTCTGATTCTGATTCTGAAACATTGCAGTGTACAGAAACAGTTTTATTTTGAAAGTCGTGGCAGGAAGTCGCCACTCGTAACCCAGTGAGCTTGGCGCTGGTACCAGCAGGGAGCGTTTATAGGTGCCTGTGGAGGATTCTCTCCCTTCTGCTATAGCCAAAGCCCTGACAAACCTAATGTCCTCTTGTACTGTGGAGCTCGGCCTGTGCTCTGACAGCTGACTGTGAGGATGTCTCCTTTTGTTTCTGTGGTGCTGAGCAGGTACTGAGCACCCTCTGTCCATGGTGCTGAAAGAGAGAGCGAGAGAGAGAGAGAGAGAGGAAAAACTCTCCAAGGTGTTAAACTTGGTTTGAGCATAATAATATTGTGGTTATTTCAGTTTAAATTATCCACAACATTTTGACTAAATTTGAGCAGAATGGAAAAAAAACAAAATTACATGTTACCTATATGTATTTATAGAGCCATTTCAAGGCATTCTTTTTTAATAATTAATAATCTTTGCAGAATCACACCATTTATCATTAGTTATAAGAAAAAAAGATACAACTGATGGTCAGACACTGATCAATAAACAGATGAGGGTATTATGAATATAACCACTAGGGGGCAGCAAATTTCAAACTATCCTTAGGAGCAGGCCTCAGAGACATACAGCTTTCAGTGTAGACCCATTCACTTCACAGACCAGTCTTCATTTAGTCTGATGTCTTTGATTCATTGTAAACATATTTCAGTGTATTTGTAATCACATCTGCCATTGATTCGTCCGACTCGTGCTGTGCTATAACTTGTGGGCCCTCAGCAGTCGATATGATTCAAACGACAAACTCCTTATCAAGAAGCATGTGTTTGCGAAGATAACAAAAGTCTTTACTGTTTATTTGAAGTGTATGGCCAGAGACCTTATGAGTGGCCACTGATTAACCAGCACAGAGTGTTTTAGCTGGGGTTTAGAGGAACTAAGGAACAACTGAAAGAAATTCATGTGGTAAAAACACCAGTCAGAGTATACTCACATAAAAATAGGTTGAATAGGTTAAGAATAAAAGCTATTAAGGACATTAAAACTGTAGAATTACATTTCAAGGGCGAGGGTTGTGGGTCAGTTGTGTTGATAAATAAGGTGACCCTAAATAGACTGATTGAAACAGATTGAATCATCATACTATATCATAACAGAGATACAGGCAACCCAGATCTGGGTTGCTGCCAGAGGACAGCCACATCTAGATGTGTTTTATGTGCCCTATATCTGGCCTGCAGTCAACAAGCCAAAATTTAGGCTACACTAAAACTTCTTGAGGATCCTGTATTTTTCATCCTTCATTATGTCTCAGACACTGCAGAAAACGGTAGTAATATTTGATGAGGATATCATTTATTTATCTTTACAGAAATGTCTCACAATAAGTGTTTAAGAATGGATGTCAGGAAAATAAAAAGCTACTTCTAATTGGCTGACAGAGGAGCTCACTGCACACCTGTGTGACCTCATCACTTCTCCAATCAGAGCACAGATTATTGCGCCGACGGCAATGTGTGGGGGTACGAGCAAAAACAGAACATGTAAAGCGATGCAACGGTAACGCGGTTTCGTTAAAAGATAAAGTATGACTGTTAGCCTACAGAGTACCTAATTATCTGGCCCAGCCCCAGCCCTTGTGCTTCTGCTGGTGGGTGTAGTCAGCCATCCTCTGGCGGCTGTTAACGAGGAGGAGCTAGTTGATGCTAACTGATGTGGACTAGCTGGCGGTTGCACACATGTGTGATACGACACATGAGGAGGAAGTTGCGGCAGAGGTAAGTGTTGTCTCTTTCAGTCTTTAATCCTCGGACACACGCATCATCTCACACTTTCACACTGGCTGTGGTGGTGTGTGTGGGAGACTCTTTTCCACTCGGACTAACCATTGTTACATTCTGTACACGTTAGTAATGTTAGCATGTGTACCAACTTCAGCATCATGCATGTTCATCACTAGTTGCGTAACTCGGCTAGTTTCGTTAGCTTTATGCTACATATAAAGCCCTTAAAACATGGTAGTGTTTAGCTTTCCGCCTGTGTTGGCTTAGGATTTTGATTAGTGCATGAGTACATGGTTTAATCGATACACCTCTACTCTCTTAGAGTCTGTATCAGGCCAGTGCTAACAAGGCTATCATTCCCTGGTGCTAAGTATTCCAAGAAAGCTTAACAGGAAATTGCATGTGCACCGGTTGATTGTTTTAAATCACCGTTGTATCCACACAGTAGCTCGTGTGTCAACAATTCCACGGAGGCAGGAAATGTTGGGACACAACGTACCAGAGAGTTCACGCATCGTGTCCCTGTCCCCATCCTCTTTGCGCTTTGACCGGTGTTACGTTGACTTCTGCCTGCCTGCAGGGAAGCGGATGCATCGCGGGAGCGCGCACAGCCAAAGTTTAAGCTTATAATAATTGTAGCAGCTGACAGCTTCTTGTGTGGAGTTGATTGTTTTGCTACATCAGTGTGTCATTAGGTGCTAGAACCGCAGTAAAATGTGTACTGATCTCTGCATTCAAAACTCTTAAGACTCTTTGTAGGTGTGTTTGAAGTATGTGGGGGTTACGCACAGTGTGTTCTATTAAATGCAGAAAGTAAATATCAGGTTTCTTTTTCGCTCTCTTATTTGATAATGATGATCCTTGTCACTGCCCAACCCCCCTCTGAATTAAACATTGTACAGTGCATACTTTTAAGGAACCAGTGTGAATGCTGTCAATCCTGTCTGACAGACTGAAATAGTCCTGCTCATCAGCTATAAAACACCTCTGTCCATAGCAGTACACTCTGTGTAACCTTTGATCTGTAAATGATTCAATCATGTCCCTATCAGCACGATGCCTTGACAGTGGGACATCCTTGCTGTTAAAACTACTTGCTACTCATCTCTGCCAAATAATGATTTGTCTCTCAGATGTTTGTTGTACCACAATCACAAACCTTATTCAGGAGAATACGATGAAATAAATACTGTTTAGTAAGGTTTACAAAGTAAATATTAAATTCTGTTCTGTTCATTTTGTTTGTATTGGTAGGCGTGCTGTACTGTAACAGGCATGCATATATTAGTAATTTGCAGTAGTATTTACCCATCTGTTTCTGGGTAAATTATGAGTAAATAAATGTAGAATATTATCATTTCCTCCACAGTTGTCTTGTCATCTTGTGATTGGCACACAAGCTGCAACAGCCATATATTAAATTAAGGAAGCCGAGCAGATGCTCATGTAATTATCGGTCTAATAAATGGGACACATGGCGCTTGTTTTTACACACCAGTTGCTACTGTGTGTTTGTAGTGAAAGCCAAAGAAGTTAATATTTTGATACTAACAAATGTTATGAAATATTGTCAGAAAAATCATTGAGGTCTGTCTACTATAGAAATGCAAATGCACGCCTCGAGTCGACATGACTCATCAGAGGGGTGAATACAAGTGACGTGCTGAATCAGAAACACTTAACTCACATCCTCTTAGGAGAGCTGCTGAAGTGTGTGAAGCATTTCTATGTGACTATGTGTCTTCGTTTTGCTTGCAGACTGTCCCAGAGGAGCGGTGTGCCTTCCATTGAATGGCTGAGACAAGCATAGCCTTCCAGTGACACCCGACCCCAGGCTTTTCTCCTTTGTCTGCTCCTCTGCCTAATAGTTCTAGTGCTTTTTGTTTCCTCTATTACTGTGCCTGAGTTGAGGCTGAAGACTGTAAACTCCTCAAAATGGTTGCTGACGGTGACACAGCTTCTCACGACAGTGGTGTGCGACTAAAGCAGGAGATTTCCCTCCTCCACGGGGTCTGTCTCATTGTGGGAAACATGATCGGCTCTGGCATCTTTGTCTCACCTAAGGTAGGAGTCTGCTGCTTTTTTTAAGGACAGTTAGCTTATCTAGACTGATTTGATTGTTGTTTTAAGAGAAAATAATTCTTGTCCTTTTTGTCATTTGATTATACAACACGTGCATTTACCACCGTGTTGAAATGAGCTTGTCGTTACACTAAGCACACATTATGTGATATTATTGCACACAGTCTCTGATCATCTGTGCTTGTGTGCAATCCTGCAGGGCGTGCTTAGGTACACCGGGTCATTTGGTATGTCCCTGGTGGTGTGGGCCATCGGTGGGGTGTTTTCTGTGTTTGGAGCATTATGTTATGCTGAACTTGGTACCACCATCCGTAAATCTGGTGCTTCTTACGCCTACATCCTTGAAGCCTTTGGAGGCTTGCTGGCTTTTATTCGGTATGTAGCCTTTTGCTGTTAACAAGTATTTCAAATGACAGCCTTTACACAGCTACTTTTTTACGTGTATCTATTTAACTGCTTAACAATAAGTGAGTTGATTCTGTTGTAGACTGTGGACATCCTTGATGATAGTAGAGCCCGCCTGTCAGGCAGTGATAGCCTTGACCTTCTCCAACTACCTGGTCCAGCCCTTCTACCGGACCTGCACAGCCCCCTATGACGCTGTCCGTCTCATTGCTGCTGCCATCATATGTAAGGCCTTCTCTGTAATATACACCTGCGTTGTTTACTTAACAATTACTGTGCAAGCTCTGTATAAAAGGGACTGTTGTTTTAAGCTGTCCTGAAAGCTGCAAGATCATATGTAAATGTTTACTGTTGAGTACTTAAGCCAGACGCCTTGCCCTTGAACACAGTTGAAAAAGTTTTGATCCATGTGTACCACCTGTGCAAACAGGAGAATTAATTGCAGGGTGTTTAATGTTTGAGGAACAGCTTTGAGGAAGCTGCAAAGAACAATACATTAAACCAAACACTGTAAAATACCTGTGGAAATGCTTTCCACAGGTATTTTACAGCACTACTTGAACAAATTAAAACGAAAGTTGAATTTACATTTGTAGACTTGTGGTTAAGTTTTTTTCAAAACAAAGCTGCTTAATCAACTGTTGTAGTCTTTGCATTTACAAAGATAACATTGTATATCTGCTGATATCCTCAAACGCAGCTATTCAACAGTCAACCTGTTATGTCTGTTTATACAACTCAGCATGTAGCACAGAGAAGGACGCCAAGAAGGAATTAGTGTGAGTAGGATGTCAAAAGAGAAACACAGAACAACCTGCTAGCTTAAGGAAGAACATATTACTGACACATCAGTTTGTACCTCCAACACCCGCTCTGGTTTCAGTGTAATAACTGTGCAGTATACATATAGATGTATATTGTTCTCTGTGAATTTATCCTTATTTTTATTTTAATACTTTTTTATACATGTGCTTGTATAATTTCTAGCAATGAGGATTTCCCCTATGCTGGACTAAAAAAAGGATTATCTTACATCCCCCCTTTTATGATGTGTAATGTAAAAATGAGCTATCAAAGGTCACTTCTGCCGTGTTCTGTATTTCCCACAGGTCTGCTGACTTGCGTTAACTGCATGAAGGTGAAGTGGGGTGCCATTCTTCAGGTTATCTCCACAGTAGCCAAGGTCCTCGCTCTAATTGTAATCATCATTACTGGTCTGGTGAAGCTGGGACAAGGTATGACTCAAGTAGCTCTCGTCCGTTAATGGTGACCATTTATTAATAAAGACTGGGTGACTCATACACATCAGTGTTTTTGTGTAGGTTTTGACCAGAACTTTGAGAACTCGTTCAAAGACTCCAGACTGGACCCTGGTGATATGGCATTGGCTCTCTATTCAGCCCTGTACTCCTATTCTGGCTGGGATACTCTCAACTTTATTACTGAGGAGATCAAGAACCCAGAGAGGTGCAAAGTCATTTTGTTTGAGAGATGTTACAACAATCTAACATTGTGTTAACCTCCCATAAATGTCTCCTTTTTTTCTACTGTAGGAATTTGCCCTTGTCCATTGCTATTTCCATGCCCATTGTCACAGTGATCTACATATTGACCAACATTGCTTACTATGTTGTCATGGATGCTGATAGAGTGCTCAGCAGTGAAGCTGTTGCTGTGGTGAGTGTCTGGAAATAATCAACATAGGTGCAGGCTTGTTGGGCTCCAAATATGCTGTAAATAAGCACCAACTCTGATTGTGTGCTGTCTGCTCTTAGAACTGTAATGTTATCTAACTTTGAGCCTCAGGGGCAGCAGTTTACTGTCATCTCTGGGTAGAAGCCAGTGGCTGTAGCATCTGGTTTCAGTGCTGCCTTTTGGGTATCTGACTGTAGGAGTCAAGATGACAGGAACCTCATTAGCTAAAGAGGTTAGCGCTCCACACAGGAACAGGAGGGAGATCATGATGTGATTAGTGTATTGGTAGAGGAAGAATTGTATTTAAGCTTGCTGTCAATGTTTAATGGATTTTTATTAGTTTCATCTTAATGGTTTACTGATGCTCTGTCAACATGCCAGGGGCAGTGTGCTTTTCTTTATCTCTGTGTGCTTACAGAAACCACACACAGTTCATTCTGGTGTTCATTTGATCTCAGACTTGTCTTTGCATGAACCACATTAGAGTACTAGAATGTGAGTGGTGAATTTGAATATCTTCTCAGACGTTTGCAGATGAGGTCCTGGGCTGGGCTCGGTGGCTCATTCCTCTTTCTGTGGCCATTTCCTGCTACGGCGGCCTCAACTCTTCAATCATTGCTGCCTCGAGGTCAGTGCGCACTATTGGACTTCTTCCTGAAGTGCCAGGCCACATCATGAGCGTTATTTTCCACCCTCACAACAACATCTGTTTTCTCCTGCAGGTTGTTTTTTGTTGGTTCCAGAGAAGGTCATCTACCTAATGTCCTGTGTATGATTCACATTAAGCGTTTCACTCCAATTCCAGCCCTTCTTTTCAATGTAAGTATCCTGTTATTTCAGTGGAGATTGAAATAAGTGTTGTTTTTTTTTTCATTACTAAATGTAATGTTTTTTGTGTGTTGTTTTTCCCAGGGTGCCATGTCTCTAGTTTATCTGTCTGTACCAGATGTTTTCCAGTTGATCAACTACTTTAGTTTTAACTACTGGTTGTTCATCGGAATGTCCATAGCCAGCCAGATCTACCTTCGCTTCAAAGCTCCTGATCTGCACCGGCCTGTAAAGGTAGATGAACTTCTAAAATGTGACTGCATTCCACTCAGACGCTTTCTGTTTATATGGAAGATGTATGAAACAAGCACAGACATGACATTTAGTTCAATCGGAGGGTAACAAAAGAAACAAGCACAGCTTCATTGTTATGTAATGCAGCAACTGTCAGGCAGTTTTGGTATCTGGTGTACATTGTCAGATTTCTTCCATTGTAAGCTGTATTTTATTTTCCAGACCTGAGTCTGAATAGGTGTATTTTCAAGCTGTAGCATGATTGGAAAGTTGAAAGAACCATATGTCTGAGAGTTAGCATAGATGACCATGATTTGTTGTTGACCACATAATGCAGTTAAAAGCAGTCAGGCCAGCGGTTTTTAAATCCATTTTGAATGATATCTGTTAATAAATACCCCTCAGCCTTCATGCTGCTAACACTTCATAGTGTAAAGACCTTTATTGTCATAACAATGCCATGCATCTTTCAACCCCTGTACTCACCCTACCCTGTCATGAGAGATGCATGCTGGGTAAACAAGAACAAATGTCATCTTTTTTATCATTAATTATATCTTCAGACAACCAACGCTTCTGAAAAAAAAAAATGTGTGAGCATAAAAAGTAACAAACAAAGAAAATGCTGTCCTGTAAACAGATGCACCGCTGCATGTGCTCTCTGAAGCATTTTAGACATGTATTAATGTTTGTTTAACCATCAACAGTGCCTGCATCACAGGCCTGACCACCCTCAGTGCAGGCTGTAGTTATGGGTTGTGACAATGTTCAAAGCCCATCATGTTTTGATGGATCATCAGTAATAGTTCTGCACTGTATATGGGCTGAAGGAGTTAATGAACCAGTTCAATCATTGTTATTCTAATATTGTCTTATGTTTTGATCTTCCTCGTACTCTTTTTACTGATGCCGTCCACCTGTGCTTTCCCTCTCTTTGCTCCTTGCAGCTGTCTTTGTTCTTCCCAATAGTCTACTGCCTGTGCAGCATATTCCTGGTGGTGGTGCCCCTCTACAGCGACACTGTGAACTCTCTTGTGGGAATTGCCGTGGCACTGTCTGGTCTACCAGTCTATTATATTTGCATCCATTTGCCACCAAGCTCCAGACCAGCGTTCCTTGGCAAACTGCTCGGTAAGAAACGGTAGAGCTTCAAATTCTAAGTGCATCTGAATCATGTACATAGGTAGCTGGGTGCCAAAATGTTGACTCTGTGTTGGTAATGCATCAACATGTTGATGAAGATCTCAGTCGTCCAGGTCATTTTCATTTAAAGGGTTAAAGGAAGGTAACTGGACTTACACATAGAGTTTTCTTGAAGACGTTTTGCTTCTCCTCCAAGCAGCTTCATCGGTTCTAACTGCATTATCCAGACAGATATCAGCCTCGCCAAGGTCTTGATCTGGTTCCTAATTGTAATTTCACATAGACTATAAAACAAGTTGTCACTGTGTTTTTACTTGAAACATAAACTGAAGCTGACAACACAGTAGCACAGTAAACAATGTCTTTCTGAGTCCTGGAAAAACATCCAAAAGCAGCTTACTGGTCTTACACTTCTAGCATACCAGCAAATGTAGATGAAGTAAGTGATGCCTTAGAGATTTAGATTAGTGTTTCAAAGTTCAGTGCACCATAAAACTCACACTCTGTAAAGGCATGACATGTCTTTACAAAGTATTAGAGGGATACTTCCTACTAATACTATTAACTATGTCTTTTTTCTGCAACTGCAGATCAAATCTCTCTGTACACCCAGAAGCTATGTATGTGTTGTGTGGCCTCGCCAGACATTGATCTGGACAACTTGGACCCAGAAAAGCTGGAATAACAGAGCAACCATGGATTCCAAACAGCGTAAGGAGGAATGGAAATGGTGGAACAGATGGAGGTTGCTGATGATGAAGACGCAGGAGAGATGAGCATACCTCTTGACTTCCTTTACTTTCACAAATGTGCCATATTGAATGAAGCACTATACAGATGAACTCTTGGGAAACACACACATGCAGTGTTTATTCCACATGTCCATACACTGCAGCTCACACACTCTCACACACACACCACAGCTCTTGAGTTTATGGGTAAGAGCAACAGTTTGCACAGTTTGACTTTATATGCCATAGATAGAGAAGGCTCTGTTATTCAAGGACCACATAAGCTACTTTGAGCAAGAGGAGATTATTTACATAAAGTGCTGTTACTACTTTATCCCAACGTTTTAACAGTGGAATAGTCCAATTTAAAATGGTCTTACTATAGCTATGATCGGACATCCGTCACCATATATATCCAGCTTTCTTTCCATCCACCACATGTGCAATGTTTTACTTCTTAAAACCAAATTCTTTGATTGCATTTTCAGGGCTATGTTTGATTTATGGTGCCTCCTAATGGTAGCTAATATTACCGTCCATCGACAAGCTATATGATTTTATGTGCACAGCGTATGTGTCTTAGCTCATGTTGAAGTAGCTGTCAGTCATTTTTTTCATCTATGTACAACATATACAGTAAGGAGGAAGGAATTATTATTGTATAATAATAAGGCATTTTTGGATACAAACCTCAGGATTGACCATGCTGACAAGCACACGTTGTTGCTGATGTTTAATTGTGTCTTTGGAATTCTCTGTTGTCTTATGAGTTTATATCAAAGATAAAATATATATAATGTTTAGTTGCCTTCCTGATATTTCTCCGGCTTGGACCATGTCTTTACAGTGCATGAACAATATAATCTTTGAGCGTCCAGCTGGTCCATGATCTTGTAGCAAACAGCTCTCATGAGATTTTTAGCTGTAGTGCGTTGACCTACAGGGAGAAACGTGTGGTGTGCGTTGTATGGTTATCCTCTTAAACTGTATGTGCCTTCATTCTGTGAGTGTGCCTATTTTTGGATATTGTAACTTGACCACAATCATTAACACCATACGCTGTAGTTTGCCAAATGTTTATATACATTCTTGTAGTTCGTTAATAGTTTCTTCAAATTTGAAGTGACCTCACCAGACAGATGTTGTCAGCTGGAAACAATTGAACCTTAAATCTAAAAATCTACACAAGAACTTCCACAGCACCAGCTAGCTACCAGAAGCACAAATATATTTGTTATATGTAGAGCACTTCTGCTGGAATCCAAGACATCATTTACGTTAAATAAGTAAGTTGTGTGTTATATCGCATTAAACACAAAGATAATTTTAATGTAAAACCATATATTGCCATGTTACAAACTTATTATACTCTGTACTATAAGGAGGATAATGTTACTATATGACATGTGTTGTTTAATTGGGTACCAAATATGTGTTTTCTTATTAGCTGTGTTTGTAGATTTGTTTGTTTGTTTTTATTTATTATATTTTCAGACAAACCAAATGGTAAAAAGAAAACTTTCCAGGTTTTGACAGAGGCAGCAATGTGCTCTGTGTTTTATTCGAATAAAATTAAGTACAGAAAGTGCGTTTATTGTTTACACTTTAGTGACTCTGACTCTTCTTTTCCTCTGCCATGATTTGACCTGGTCATAAATGTGTGTACAATTCTCTGCCTGCAGGGACACTTCACAGCCACTAGAGGGCAGGTTTGCATCAATATCATTACATCTGCATCATTTTTAAACCCTTTTGTTTTATTTTGTGCATGGGTTACTGGAACATTTCTCTGAATTATTGCTTTGTTGTGATGTTTAGTTAACTTTTTTGTTTGCTGTCTTTTTAACCAGGGAAAAAAACTACTGACTTTTTTACTCCTGTTGTATCTTTTTAACTGCACACAGTGCCTTGTGTCTTTGTCGTCTCACAGTCTACCTTCCTTCTGTCCTTCTCAGGTGAAGCTCTGCCCCCTGTCCATCCAGCCACCTTGTCTCCCTGGAGGCTCGGTGCAAAAGTGTCACGTTTCATCAGGGTGTGCACTCTGTGCTTTAGATGCCACCCATCAATAGGTGCTCTCTCCTGGGCAGAGAGATAGGCCTGACTGTCTTCCTCCTCAGAACTGAGGGAGTTGGGTTCCACTGACTCATGCATAAAAGATAAAGCAGTGGAGGGGAAATGTAGCTGAGCACCACCACAGCTAGTGTACCTGCTCTCTCTGTGCCTCTTGCACAGAGTGGCGGACACACTGTGAATTATTGCTTTTAAAAGCTCTGGCCTGCTAAGGTGGTACTGTACACTGCTGATGCTGTGGATGGAGTGTCTGTCCTGGGGATGGGCAGGAGAACCAGGGTGCTGTTCTTTGATGGGTGAGTGGCCATTACATACAAGAACCATCTTGGCATCATGGAGCTGCCTCGACGCCTGAACTGGATACGAAAGCGACCATGGAGGCCTCATGTCTGCCGCAGGGAGTTCAACCGTGAGTACAGCATGTGTTGATGTTTATCAGTCATGTATGGGAACAACTGGTAACACTGCTTGATTTCTGTTGCTATTCTTCTCCTTTCAAAATGTCATCTCCTCTCTGAGCCCGTCTTAAATTGTCTAAGTGCTGCTGTGAACCTGAGGATTGTAAATGTAAACATGTTGCTCCATTTTTTTGCTCCAATTACTCATGGGACGGTGCCGTCTCCACTTCCATCCCCCCACACTCAACTACAGGTGTCAAATACAATTGATGTTGAGCAATATGCAGTGTTGGGGATGCAGAATGGGATGTAGCCACACACACACAGAGGTTGTCAGCCGACACTCGATTCGATCAGACTTGGATCGTGAATGTTTAATTCTATCTATGTCTGCATGTGTAGGATCAGATTGTGGGAATGAAATGGAAGGAATGGATTACAGAACTCATGTGGCCATGCCAAAATACCACTTGGTACAAACTGCTTACAAACTGTAATGGCATCAAAGGTAACCATCCCCCCCCCCTCCCCCCCGCCCGGGCCTTTTAAAAATGGTTGTGGATTGTGTACAGCTGTGTGAACTGAATACAGCTATAGTAAAAATGGAGTCTTGATCGGCAGTCTGAACATCTGTCCAGAGTTTTTGCATCATTATCTCATGTCAGAGATCAGATGATGGTACTAGTTGTTTGATTTTTTTGAGGCAAACATAATGAGAATAATTGATTTCTCTTAGCACTTAATTTTCATTCTGGGGTTTAAAAAAAACATTTGTTTAGTTGTCTGTTGAGTGTGTGTGCTGGACTGCTAATTGGATGCTCAGCATTGTTGAGTTGTTGTTAATCGACTGAGTGGTTCTGACAGCAAGCAAAGCTTGGAATGAATTGAAGTGCATTTTTTTAAGAGAAGGTGTCCTGCATGAGTGGTCGCTGCTGTTTTATGGAGTCACTGAAACCTATTATGGCTTCACAGGTGGGTTGTAATAACTGCTAGCAGCAGCCAGACATTCAATTAAAGAAGCAAGGAAGCAATAATTTACTAATGAGAAAACGTCTTGTAACTTGTCTAGACATTTTATAAAGACGTTGGCTTTTCAACATAAAATAGCAGTTTACATAAAACAACTTTTGCCTGCTTCCAACGTAACATCAACATGACTTCACAGATCATTACATCTGTATGACAAATGCACTGAAAACTGCCCAAACAATGAAACATGAAACAATCCTTCCAAAAGCCTGGATATCTCCTGCTTTATTGATTGTCTTGCATTTGCTACCATTCTGCCTGTTTGCCTGAACAGCAGCATCCATTTTAAACCTGCACATTAAAGAGGAAAGTGCTGTGTTTGAAGGTTATTGATGATATCTTCAGGAGGTCTGAGTGGCTTTGTCTGCTGCTGAACATCTCAGTATTTATTAATAAGAACCTGCAGTGTTTTACTGGCCAACCTTCCTTCCAAGGACATGTCTTGAACATGTGTATATATATATGAGCTGCAATGCCTTTTACATTTGGAGTGAGGAGTATTTTTCTTCTTTTTTTTTCCTCACAGTCCCAGCTTCCTCTGTGTATGATCAATAAATTCAGTTGCTTTTCAATTGTTAGCAGTACATTTACTCTGCTGTCTTATATGCCTATTTGCCCTCTATACTCAATTTTATGTTTTATCAATTACACGTTTCTACATATATTCTAAGTGGAGGCAGTAGCCATGGCAACCACCTCCTTTTAAATTTAGTAAATAGAGGTGACTCACTTTTGACAGCCCACATGTCCTTTGTTTTCCCTGCAGGGCCATGTGTACTATGATGTGTCTGGACAGTAATTTGTAAATATTGCAGCTGCTCATCCATAAAATTGTATTCTATTATTTTGTTTATTTAGTCTTTACCACATGCACAGGGATAACGTATCAATTTGCTAAATAAATAGCGGAGCATTGCATGTATATAGTTACACATTGAAGCTTTGGCTTACAAGACTGGAAAAACAATTATATTATTAAAAGAATAGTTTTATTTACTTTTTAAAATCCTTATAACAACAAAACATGTCAGTTTTTTTTATTTTCTCACTGACGCTTCCTTATAATCACCAGTAGGAGGCCTCCACAGTTAGACATTGTGCATCACTAACATACTGTAGTTCACACACACATGCTGTATGTTGCTGTGCTGAGCTCAGAGGGAAGTGAAGCAATAGCACAATTGCACATCTTCTCCCCCACTCAACAATGTGTGATAAGGCTGAAAACAGCTCGCTTCTTCCTCTCTAAAGATTGCACTTTATTCTTACCCTTCCTGCCACCTCAGTGAGATCTGACTGATTATATAAATATCACAGCAGCTGGAAACAACATGCTTTTTTTTCTTATGAGACACGCAACACTCCATCCAGCCTTTTGCTGGTTATCTGTCAGACTGTCATGTTTTACTGAAGCCATAATGGAGGTGATTAATATAAACCACTTTACCAGATTATGTTATTCTGTTATTCCTATCGCCTACTTGCACTTTTCTCCTTTGTTCTGCTGTTTCACCTCCCTCTTTGTCCCTCACCTCTGCCCTCCTTTCATTTACTATATTGCTTTCTTTGTCTCACATGGCTCCCTCTTCCTCCATCCTTTCCTCTCACTTATCATCCTCATGCCCTGCGACCTCTCTCTCTCTCTCTTCCCTCTTCCTCCTCTCCCTCCCTCCCTTCAGATCTTCATTATCCCCCTCTCTCCAACAACTAGATTCATAATTGTGCTCTCTCTCTCTGAAAATCCTCCCACTCCATAGCAACGCGCCTCCTCACCACTGTAGCCTCTGCTGCCACTGATGCAGGATGTAAAACTACATCAGAGGAGATTACGTATTGCCTCAGCTCATTTTCCAGCTGTAGCTGAAAATGATGCCCTCTCTCACTTTTTTCCCTCGTTTCTTTCTCTGTCATACACATTTTTATTCCTTTGTTTTTTTCTCTCTATTTTCTTTTATCTCCAAATTTCTAAATTCCCACATCACCCTGAAAAGAACGATGTTTCCCAAGCTTTCAGAGGTGCATGTGAGTGGAATCATGTTGGCCTTTTCTCTGTAATCTCACACAATAAAGTCAACAAGCAGGGCTGCTGCGTGGGCTGCTTATGAACACAGAGAGGAAGACTAATGGAAAGAGAGGAAGACAAGAAAAGAAATAAATAAAACCATGCCTGCCTTTACCAAAGAGGAGCACGTGCAGTACATGCACACACACGTTTATACTGTGTGTATTTAAAGTGCTTGTAGTCCTGCGTGTGCCAGTATTTTTAGCCATTTATGTCTAAATGTTAATGTTATTTATGAATATGTCCAAGTTTTGAGATGATTTTGGCAAAATATGCTTCCACATTCCACAATATTTGCTTTATTATATGTGGTACCTATAATATAATGAGTGAATATGTTAGACTGAGGATCCATGTATGCAAAAGATGCAGAAGACAATTCAAATTCAACAAATAGCTGAAATGACATCCTAACAAAAAAAGCATCATTTAGGAAAGTAAATGTTGTTTATTTACATATTTTACCGACACTAATTATACAGAGCTGGCTCGAAAAATCGGTCTCCTCCTTTAACTACTGCATCACTATTAGACAAGACGTTAGCACTTGACATCCTCTGGGGCACTGCAGCACTTTAGCCAGGTCTGACCTCTGACCTCTCTGTATAATGGAAACAACAAACAGAATCTATCAAGTATGTTGTTATTATTGTTACAATCCTGAGGCAATAAAGGAAAAGTTCAGGCTGACCTTGTCCTCTGTCCCTGTTGTGTTTTCGAAGTTGGTTCATGATGACTCACAAGGCGCTGTTCAGAAAAATTGACATTGACCACAAAAAAAGAACACAATCATTAGTTTTTCTTAACAGCTACATAAGATGATACACAGCAGTGGAGAATAGTCCGTGTGAAATCTTGATCCATTATTTAGTTTCTGTCACCACAAAAGACTAAATACACTCCAATGACGTAAAATGGCCTCCTACCATCTCATTGTTCCACTTCATTCATTGAGACATGAATACAGAGTCCATGCTGAAAAGCAATAGGCTGACTGGTCAAACTTTAAGCCAGCTGAAGCATCTCAAGGCCAAAGTTGGAAGAGTTGGCTTCCTCTGAGCAGTTCTAGCTCATGAGCTCATGGTTCCCATGTCACTGGGTTTGGACTGGGCTGCCAGTTTCTTTTTTGTGCTTCTCAGTGGAACTCCTGGGTTTTCATGGTGGCCAGGATGTGGCTTTATTGAGTGTCCATTCCCCTCAGAAGGATGCCAGATGAACATAATTGCGTGTGTGTGTTCTTGCTTGATGCTGGCCTTACTTAAACTCACGCTGGCTTCACTGATGAGAAGAAACATTCAAATGCTGATGAACCGGAAAGAAGGGTGTGGGAGAGGCTGAAATCTATTACTTTTGATAATATTTAAATGTATTCATTGTGACCAACAGAGCACGGTTCCCAATCTCAATACTTTTAAAGTACTAACAAAGCTGTTTCTTTAGCATAGTAGATAGATGGATTGATCACATAGGCCTTGTCTTTGGGAGGGCTGCTTGCCACGCAGCATGAAAAGATGAGTAGTGAAGCTTGCTCACATATCCACAGGCTGTAATTTTAAAGAGTTTCTAAAAAAATAAAATAAAGACTGCTCTTAAACCATCCCATCCTCAGCATATTAGTGTGATGCATTATTAATACATGTGCATATAATAGAGCATATAATATCTGAAGCTGCTGAAACATTCATTGTCAAGAAAAAACTGCTTGACAAAACTGTGGATGTATGTAGGTCATGTATGGTTGGTGTAAGTAGCCTGTTCTCATACTCCAGGGAGGAGAACAGATGTGTAGTCACAGCAGATGTCATCATTGTGGAGTGACTTGATGCAAAGGCCAGACACTGTGAAAGCACACTTGCAAACATGCAGTTAGTGTTTTTGTAGATGCCCTCATGCATGATGATGAGCTGTCACTACAGCTCTGCTCCCACTGCCCTCCTGTTCCTCTGAGCACCGGGGCAGAAAATCTACATGTGTAACCCAGTGACCAGTCATCCTCAGATAAACCTTCCTCCCACTCCCGAAGTGTGACAGTCTTTATTGCTTTATGCATTCTGTTGCGCTCACAGAGAAATACAGCTGCAATAGGCACTCAGAGTTATTTTACACACTGTTGACCAACCTTCCTTCCATGTCCCCACCCTATTTCGCAGAAGCTGTGTTGTCATTATTAAACTATAAATGCTTTTCACTTCCCTCTGCTGACTTCCCATCAGTCCAGAAGCTTTTGTGTGATTGTGGTGTATGTGTATATATATATATATATATATATAGTATATATAGCAGTTTATAACTGTGGCTAATATTATGGTATGGCTTGAATTCTATTATGATATTTTCTGGCTTTAAAAGTTTACTTCCCCTTGGTGTAGCCAGCAGGTGTGGCTGTAATGTTTAGTTGGAGGACACGGTGATGTGCTGGGAGGCGTGGGAGAGGAAGTTGTGGTTTTTAAAGAGTTCTTGCCACCCTGTTGCCCCACCCTGCTGCAACTGTCCTCATTTGGTTTCTGGATCTCACCAAATGTCTTTGTGTCAAAAACAGTACTGGATTTTGCAACATTTAAAGATCAGCTGTATGTTAAGTCTATTAAGACAAGGTAGTGTGATGATGGACAAAACGTCATGTCATTTTTGGTAGTATTTCTCTTTCTGGTGTTTGAAAAGTCAGCACTGTATAATCAAACATGAAGATGTGATGGCAACACTAGAGGAGGTTTCTCCTTTCTCTTATCCAATGTTCTCTTATCTCACTGTCACCACATAGGAAACCATTATATAACATTCATAATCTAGACATGACTGGTGTATAACACGGCAGTGTGTTGCCACAGAACTGGGCACCACAGAAATGTCTCTATGCAGTTATCAACATGCATCTTTGGAACTGATGAGAAGCAGATTTGGCACAACGTTTAAAGGGACAGTCAGCCATGTTTGAGATGGATCCTGAGAGGTTTCTATAACCAGGATGGATCCATCACTTCCAGCCATTCAAACAGCAGAGACATTGTGTATAATAGCTCCCAAAAAAATCTGCATCAGTGATGTAGATTCTGTTTTCTGGATGCAGAAGGTACTGCGGACTAGCTGGTAAAAGACCCAACTTTTTAAAAGCTTGACAGGCAAAACTGTGCAGTTACTGATCAGTCAAGTCAAATCCATGAATTCTTGTTTTAAAACTACTTACTACTGTTTTTATAAGCTCATCTTGCAGAACACATAGAGGGTCACAGAAACAAATAAACAGACAGAGGACAGCTGCCCTGTTGTCTCTCTGCTCCAGGTGTACCCAGCAGGAACAGCGGCAGCAGGCCACAACATGGGTACTGCTGGTCTTTGCGGTGCCAGCCTGCACAGCTGGTTTGCAGCGGCTGTATTGCGACCATTGTCTGATGCCCTCTGTGCACTCTGGGACAGAGACAGTGAAGGCAAATAGTGAAAGAGCAAGAGAAAAGGATTCGATTGTGAGATGGAGGGAAACAAAATACAATAGCGGCAGGGAGAGATGGGAAGTGCACAAAAATTAGAAATTGGTGACAGCACAAAAGGAGCTGAGAGCATCCGGAGGCAGCAGCAGCAGCTTGGATTATACTCAAGTATAATGTATTGCAGAGTCAGGACCTACAACCATATAAAGATGAAACGATATCGATATTCTTACAGTAGGTATCTATAATTCTTCTAAAGTTACTTTGTTTTTTGCTACCACAACTTTGGCTGTTTTTCTCCAGTATTCAGGTAACTTATTTATCAGGTGCTTTTTGTCTGCTTAAACCAAAACTTAATATTCAAAGTTCATTTGCAGGCTCAGTCTGATGCACTCCTGTTTACTCAGATTGATTTTTCTAGTTAAATATTTCTGAATTCAAGTATTCATGAGGTGTTTCAATCAGCAGTCTTCACTGATTGCATTATGTTTTATGCAGAAGCTCTTAGTTTCATTCATGATTCTGCAGTCTGGGATGCAAGTGAACATGTGATGATGACTGACCTGCAGGGAACTGTGTGTGTCCACATGTGTGAGTGTGTACAGCGGGCAGCAGTTTGATGCAGTCTTCTTCCATCAGACACATGAAGCCTAAGGTGTAGCACACACATGCTAACTCACACACGTGAACTTCGAATGAGTCAGAGTGCCATAGAAAATTGAATTTGTCACGCAATGCCCCCATTATTGTTACCCAGGTAACCAGCCACCCCTTCACAATCATCCCATTTTATCATCCTTCTTAGAGGGAGAGAGTAAAAGCAGAGCAGGAAAGACAGAGACAGAGAGAGAGAGAGAGAGAGAGGTCCATGCAGGTCATTCTGTCTCTTTTTTTTCTTTTCAATCTTCTACCACTCTCTGTAGGAATTATCAAAGGTGAGCTGACCTGAAGAGCCTTTGCGCCATCCTTCAAAGGATATTATATTTCCGTCCTCATCACCTCAGATGAATGCCTGTCTGTCATGGGTGCAGCAGAGGAAGTCAGGCTGACATCAAGAACATTTCAGTCGATCTGTCTTCTCCTCAAACTTCCACCTTCATATCCCTGACTCTCCATGTATTTGATACCTGTGATCAGCCTGGGGTGACATGCTGTTGCACCACAAACTTACTCAAGTTCCCTGTCCTCCCAACTTTAGTTTCCACAGAATTTTATGAATTGGCTTTTTGTGTAACGACAACATCCTGTGTAGTTTCCTCATGAAACTCTTTTAGTCACATTAGTATGTACATGTCAATAATCTTACATAAGGGGTAATTAAAAAAAAACTTCATGCATGTGCAGGGATAGTCATCTGAAAGCATGCATGCAGATGTTGTTTAGTGGGGTACTGCTGTGCTGCTATTCACTTTCTGTCACTGCACACTTTCAAACCAGCTTGCACCATAGAATTAGCCTGGATGCTAATGAGCCACTGCTTCAATGCTAATAACTGATATTTTAAGCCTCAGCAACAGGCGGCGTACTGATGCATATTTTCAGGGCCAGAGGAGCGACTGTGTAGGAGGCTGAAGCCGCCTATTCATCCTCCTGGGATACTCATCATCTGGCACAATTCAGATGCCAAAGAGCTCCATTGTTTGACCCCATTCAAACAACGCCATTGTACCGAGCGGGTCTGATTGTGCTACTCTTTGCAGTGCCAGAGTAACAAACGCATGTGTGTGCCTTTGCCTGTTTGTGTGTGTTGTATTTTGAGGGGCATTGTGGGAGAGTGTTCAGTGTTGTTGTTATTATATGGACGTGTGACTGTCTGTGTGTGGCATTGTGCGTTTGCATCCCAGCAGTGTGCGTTTGCGTTTCCCGAAGCAGGGGGTTTTCTCTGGTGGTGACAACAATGCACCCAGTCATTGAAATGCAGCAGGGCAAACACAGCCCGAACGTGACCCCGTTTTTCAGCAATTCTGCCTGCAACGTAGCTCGTGGTCACAAAGTGCTGCTGGAAAGAAAAAGTTACCGAAACGTGTGTGTGTGTGTGGATGCTCAGATTTGGAAGCTTTCATTCTTGAATGGATAATAGAGCTTTGGGTTTAAGCTTAAAAATGTTGTGCTCATAACTCATGATACAGTCACCAGAACATGTGATGATTATAGCAGTGAACAGATGGGAGTGGGATGAATCTGCATAAGACAGTGGGCTTTGCTTTGCATGTGTCAGTGAGTGTGTTTTCTGTTTACTTGCCTGCATGACCAGTGACTCTCCCCTCTCTGTATCGTGTTTCTAACATCAGAGAGCACTGAGGCCAAATGTCACTGCTGTTAACTGGTAAAAAAAAAAAAAAACAACATTAATTATATCTTTTTAAATAACCACCATACTTGCCACTTAATCCGACACTCATGTTTAAAGCTACAGTGCAGAAGTTTTTCTTTCAACTTTCAACAAGAAGATCACATGATTCTTAGCAGCAGGATTTGCACTGTTATATTGTTCTGTTGCACAGTT
Organism: Parambassis ranga; assembly: GCF_900634625.1. Taxonomy (NCBI): domain Eukaryota; kingdom Metazoa; phylum Chordata; class Actinopteri; family Ambassidae; genus Parambassis; species Parambassis ranga. The sequence goes on from NC_041023.1 coordinate 11,101,662, forward strand.
AATCCCAGTTAATCCCTTTTTCTGTTTCACTTTGATGAGGAAGCTCTATGATTGTTCGTGTTCTGCGCACTTCCTTTAAAAGATGCACACTCTGTCTACTCACTTTGGATCGGTCAGATCTGTGAACACTTTCTTTCCATGCTGTCAGCAGGGAGTATACTTGTCCTGCCCTGTCCTGTGTGACAGTCCAGAGCCCTCTCCCTGCTTGTGTTTGTTTGGTGCATGTTATATTCGGGCTGCAAGTACTTCAGTGACCTCTGCCTGAAGCAGTTGAATGAAAGAGAGAGGCTGTGTTTGCACAGAATACTTTTGACTCTTCCACTGTATGTAAATAGAGGAAATTATTAGAATATGTATTTATTTGTGCATAAAGTATATAGATCACTGCCCACACTTGTTTGTGGATGCAGCATCTGAATTTTTATAATGCATGCATTTTAGATATATCAGTGTTCAGGGGTGAGAGTAATCTGTAATCTGTGTATTTAAATGTCCCTTCACATTTTTTTGGGTGGTGGTGACTTCACAGTCACAGTTTCAGTTCCTTCTTCAGATTTACAGATAACATGTAAACATGTATACACACCCTCTGTCAGACAAACACTTAATTTAAAAACCTTCATGTAAAATAATAAGCTTAGCTCCTGATCTAATGCAATACACATAAACTTTCAGTCCATGTGATTGTCTCATGTGTCCAGCACCTGCTGAAAGTCATGATGTATCTGAATTGTCTGGACTAGCCCCAGTGAAAATGAGTCTGTCTTCATGTTGGTTCCCCCGAGCTTAGGCCTTAAAGGGAGGCAATGGCAAGGGAGAGAACGTCTGAAGGAAAAGTGATAATGAACTGACTTGAGGCCTAGTTACTATTTTTGGTTGGAAATTGGTTTGTCTAAATGGGGTGAGTCAGAGCAACTGCATAGTGAAGGCGGATGGAGGCACAGTGAGAGAAAGAGGAAGAGAATTCTGTGTCCGGCTGCTTTTTCTTCCCTGCAAAAAATAAAGGGTCAAAAAGGAGACAAGACTACCCTTACTATTGGACTCGATATAGGATACTTCAAAGACTGGTCAGGGGTCTCCTGGGGACTGTCTAAACAGCTGGATGTAAACTATTTCCAAGTCAAAAAGGTCACTTTGGCTAGAATGTTTCTGGCAGGCTCTCATGTAAAGATGGTGCAAAATGGTATGTGTTGGACCTTTTCAGTGATATACAGATGCATACATCAGATACCTGGTCAGGGTCTTGCCTGTGCTCTGAAGAATCTGACCAGCCTTCCATTAACGGCAAGCATTTACAGTAAGCATTAGACCACAAAGCAGTGGCTAAGCCCACTACAACCATCACCACAGCACAGATAAATCTGTGACTCAAGTGTTGTGTTTGTCGGAGGTACTCCCACTGAATCTAAATCTGTGTCTTTCAGAGCAGGTGAGTGTGTTCATTGGCTGAACGAGCATCTCCGTGGAGGCTCTCAGCAACAGCTGATGATACCAGACGTTATCAGTGCTGCCAAAGCCCCCCGTCAAAATGGGCCAAATGAAAAAATAGAGGGAGCAATCGCTCTAGTCCCATGATTCCTAGTGAGCTGTGAAGGAATGAGAAACAGAGCCAGCTTCATGTCTCGCACGCCACGTCAAGCGCACACACATGAACACACATTTTCACACCCTCTTTGCATGTCCTTGCTGGCTCAAAATACAGAATCTAATTATTCCTGTTAATCACCAGGCACTTGAGCTGAGTCACTGTAGAGCCATGCTGTGCATAAGAGTACACACATGCACACACACATGTACACACACCACTGACCCTCCCCATACAGTACACTCACACACATGCGCACATTCACTCATACAAGTGCTCTCTAAACAGCACACTCTCACTTCAGCTTTGCACAGGATGTTATGAAATCAGCACTGTTGCAGAAACTTAGTGAAGGTCGCTGGTAGTCCTCTCTCTCACCCACACACACACACACACACACTTACTTTACACCTGGCATTTACACATACACACACGTCCTCGTGCAGGGAGCTGAGCTCAGTCCCAGTCCTCTCCTGCTCGTGTGAGGAGCCAGCCGGTGATCGGGCTGTTGCCTGAAGCAAAGAGGCCAGGCCGGCGTTGATTCAATTTTACAGCCCAGTCACTCTCTCTGAAGCTCTGATTATTCAGCCGAGGGAGACAAGGAGGAGAGCAGAAGAAGAAGAGGAATAGTGATGGCGATGACCGACATTACAGAGGATGACCTGGATGAGATGATGCGCGAAGAAGCGGAGGATGTCTTCTACGAGGAAGGTAGGACTGCCAAGGATCAGTTGTAAAGTGTGGAGAGCAGGCGTGGGTTTACAGGTGGGCTGCAGGGCTGAGACAGCTGTTTGAGGATTACAGCATGTTCAGAGTGACTTGTGGTTCAGAAAGGGTGATGGTTGAGTCATGGCCCAGGAGGATCTCCTTAGATGTGTGGGTGTGGTTGTCTCCTGCAAAGCTGAGTAAGTTCTAATATTCAGATACAGAAAGAAAAATCCCCAAAAATGGATTCATAGAAGCAGATGTTTGCTGTGATCATAGTGATACCGAGTACATCTAATTAGTAGTGAGTGTCATGAATCCTTCTGCTGTTTGTTTTCACTTCTTTTTTTTACAGTAGCTCTTGTGCAGAGTTTGTTTATTGATTTTTGTTTGAACTTTTATCCTTGTTAGAAAGCCAGGAGCAGCTGTGCCCTCTGCAGCGTGGGCGTGCTTGTAAAACAGGCAGATGTTTTTAACCAAGCATTATTCACCACAAGAAAATCTGTTTCAATGTGTACTTTGTATGAGTGTTTATTATTTTAAACCTCACTGTAATCACAGCCTGTGGTTGGCTGGAAACTGGGAGAGTGATGAGCAGCAGGAACTGACCGACGATTATTCCGTGTGGTGAACATTTGAACATATACCATGCTAATTCACCTTTATATACTGTGCACACTCTTTAGGAGACCTATAATTGGTTTTGTCCATCTTTATTTACAGTCAATGTGCTACCTCACAACTGAAAAGGTTGCGAAGCTTGTGTTATTGGCAGAAGCAGTAGGATGTGTCATATAGCCACCATCTGTGACTTCACAGACATGTTTTATACACGGTTTGTTTCTCTGTTAAACTGCTGCTTGTATAAAGTGCTAAAAGATGTGTTTCCTGTAGGAAATATTAGCTAAGCTAATCAGCTGATGGTGATATTTTGGCGAGGAAGAAAGTATTAATAGTTTCTTCTCCAGTCTGTCCCTCACACACACACACACCACTGGCAAAATGGTGGATTACACACTCATTTTGAACCAATTTCACAGGTTCTCCTCAGTGTGAATTGTTCTTCTCAAATTCACAAACACTCTCCTCAACAATCGCACACACACAGCTTCAGTGCTCCAATATGATTTATCCTTCAGCTGCTTAGAAAAACACTGTCTAACTGTTCCCATTACGTTTATACCTTTATATTAAAACATCATCTGCATCATATGATTAACGAGTGGACATGGAGGATATTCCTAGTTATTGCATCATTGGGTGTGTAATGTATATTAATGCCTCCACTGACCCAGTTTTGACTGATACTCTCTGATGGCAGTGTGACGTTTTCTTTAAACAGCACAGCCAGGAGGGACGCAGCCAGATGACTCGCTCTCTCTTTTCCGTAAACCAGCCAATCACTGTACACAGATTCATGTGGAGGTTGGCCAGCAGGCATTACTGTGTTTATTCATAGATGCAGCACAAGGTTGCAGAATATGGATCACCTATATTTTCTGTTTTAATTAGACTCTTTGGATTGGTGATGGAAATTACTGTGTTTTTGTGTTGAATATTTGAATGTTTTATTCATATTGCTGCAGAATGCAAATGTTCTACAACTGGCCTATTTTCTTTTTGCATCACTAAAAGTATATTTGCAGTGTGTTTTCTACTCGCGCATGTAACGTTCTGTAGGCTAAAGGGAGGTCCAAAGATTGCATGATATTTGCTGGTGTTAGCTCACACACTCCTCCCAGCTGAAGGCAGTGTGATTGGTGTTTATTCACCCTGTTGGATCATGTGAATAAGTGAATAATCTCAACACTATGGTAGCCAATGAAATGATGGAGATGTTTGTTATAGATGATAAAAACATATGAAGGGTCAATATTGAGCTATAGGGAGCACCTTGAAAAACTGTGGCACAAAAAGGGTACAATTCTACTGTCCAGTGAGGAAGAAGAGGGACAAGGTGATAATAATCCAACAGCGTTTTGCTGACTTTGTGGGTCATTAACTTTCTGCACCACCGTCCTTCATGAGCTGAAACTTACAGCACAATCTAAAACTTGAAGAAGATCACAGAATGGACTTATAAAGCAATGGCGGTTACATTGTGTCCTCTCATTTTATCTCATTTTATAAGTGTAAGCACTAACGCCTCATAAAGCACACATCACACTTTATATCACAGCAGCTACAGGAATAACCTGCAGTAATGTGGCATTGACCTCAGCCACTGTTATAGAAAGTATCAGATGTATCTGCTGTCAGTTCTGCACTCACTGAGACAATAGGTTGTATATGGCACAGTTAGTCTTGCTTGTCATGCTTCTGTCTGAGCTGAGTTATGACTAAAGGAGATCTACTTTTAGCCTTGCAGCAGAAATGTCAGGGTGCCTGAACATAGTCTCACACACACACACACACACTCTGTGACTCCACATCAGGTCGTATGACTTAGCAAAAAGCCTCAGTTTTTTTTCTTGGGGGAACAATGTGTTTCTGCTTCATCCCCGCCTCAGCCATGGCTCCGACTGTTTAGTCAAAAGCAAAGTTGAATTTGCAGGAACATGAAAAGTGGCTCACAGTGTGCACATTGTCACGTAAGTTAGGAGATATGTAGAAAGTTTCACCACGGATTGCAGTGGTTTTTATACCTAAACTAATTTCCCTAAGGGATTGATTTAATTATCTAAATTTAATACATTTTAGAATTTATTCTAGAATAATTGACAAAGTATATATTTACTATATATTTTATATGCTCAAAATCAAAGTATGTGTTTGTAGCTCAGCAAACAGAGCTGTTTATCTTTGTAATTCTTGTGTGGACTGATGCTTTAAGGCCAGTGGGTGGATATTTTGACTTTCCGGGTCACTGGGATCTTCAGACCTGATGGCTGTTTCAGCTGATGCAGTTGCTGCACATCAGAGTGTTAGATGAAATCTCTGGATTGTTGTCACAGATAAAGGCAGCCTTGTACTAAGTTTAACCTGTGTGCATTTGGGAGAATATCCAGTTGCTTTTTGGAGGGGAGAGTCACAAGGTTTTTATCATCGCTGAGATACAGGAGAGTTGAATTGTAAAATCACAGTCACAGGTTTTTGACATGGAGGTGATTGAAATAAATTATATTCCACATGCTCATACTTCTGCTTCATTATGATGTAAACAATATTTCTTTATGTAGGACTACTGCAGTCATTTGACCTTAATTTTAACCCTTTCCCCTTAAAGATAACAACCAAATGTGAGGGCTTACAAAGGGACTGTAGGACCAGCCCTCTGCCACATGCCTCTGCACGATGCCCTCACCTGACTTGAATGATTCCATTGAAGCTCTCATCAGTGGTTTTACACACAAGTTAACTCAAACACAGCTACGCTTTATTCACTTATCACATTTTACCCCACACACGCCCACACAAATAAAATGTCTACGCTAAATGAAACTTTAGCAGTCAAAACAGCACAGCAGTTTCATTGAGACCAAAATAAACACAAAGGGTTCTTGAACTCCTTCTTCTTCCTCATAAGTAATTCAAAGAGTTTTTCTTCGTTGTTTTTGTGTCAAAGTACAAGAGAGTGGTGTGTCCCTGAGGAGGCGGCAGCAGGAGGAGGGCTTTAATGACAGTAAAAATATGGTAGTAACCCTATAGAGCATGAGATCGATGGCGCCATGGTTGGAATGACGGGTTGGTTTTTGGAATCTAAATAAACCAGTGTTTGACTAACTGGGTCAGGTCAGAATGTATTAAGAGCTGCTTTCAGTCACAAGTAAGGAGCTCCTGGCAATGACTGGGTCAGAAACACCACTCACTTATCAACAGGGATAAGTAGAGTCATAGCTAAAGTTCAGATAACTTGAAAGGAAATAACTCTTCTTTTGAAACATCACTCTTTGCATTTGAGCTGAATTTCTGTAATCTAGTAGTTTGTTCTACTGGTTTTGGAAAAGTTTGTCTGCTCCTGTGAGGGAATGTTTTGTATTGTTCCTGTTCTTTGTGCAATGGGATGCATTTTCACCCCTCCCTTGAACAATTACATGACAAAAACCACTAATTGCTGGGCTCCACAGCTATTGTTTGTTTGTTTTCCTCTGTGTAATTCTTAAAAACTGCCTAAAGCATAGTGAACCGTCAATCAATCTGACAGGAGTTTTCCATTCAGATGGGAGAGGAGAGGTGTGAGGTGACACTAAAACCTGAATACCTTTTGATGTCATGTTTTTTACCTGTGCTGTCTAAAAGCTCCAGACTTTGCCATGGGGGCTTTTCCTTTAATGTTTGCAGCTATACATCGCGTGAAATGGACAAATAAATCAGAGCATGACACAACGTGCATGAGGGATGTCATGAACGCCGAATCTAGGACTCATTTCCACTTTAGAAGAATTTTTCTTGCAACAAGTGGTAACAGTGGAAGGGCAGCATTCCTTTGGTAATCAGGTCACAGACTTGATCTAAGGAAAATGAATACTAGCTAAAATCGAGCAGCTTTTTAAAAACCCTTACACAGTAGAGTCAGTTTGCTAACACTGAAATGTTACAGGTCTAGTTGCCTTTGTTAGATTTACTTCCCTGGTTATGTGTTAGGCAGTGTCTAAAAAAACAAAGAGTAAGGCAGAGTAGTACATATCAAAGAAATACACATCTACTGTATTTAATTCTATTTTGTGATGTCGTCAAAAGCCTTTTATATGAGCTCTGATTATAAGTTATTATGCTATCATCTGGACATGAGACATACCGCACGTTCAGCTCCTGCCCGAGGGGGAGGTGGGGGATGGACTACATACACACATACAGTACAGTGCACACACTCTAGGCATCAGCCTGATGTACAGAGCTCAAGGACAAGGCTGCAAGACTAGAAGCCAGGTCGGATTTCACAAATCCATTTCTCTGTCAGCCTTGTCTGTACTAGCCTTGTGCACCAAAGGAAACAGTATCCCTCTCTGAGCCGACACGGTGCCCGCCACAGCGCAGGATCACAGAGTCTTCCTCCACTGACTGGAAAGCAGGGAGGGAAGTAGTTTATGTACACAGGGAGACGTATACAAGGAGCTGTGAGATGAAAAGGCACGTTAAGGTTAACTTGCATTTCTGCTATTGTGTTTAAAAGTCTGATCTGTGACTGAGCCACAACCTGTCAACTGTAAACAAAGCAACAGAATTCAGTGTTTCAGAGTAAATTAATTTGGGATATCTTGGCATCCTCTTAATGACAAACCAGCAAACAGGTATCTACAGCCTTGAATCAATTCTGTCAGGATGAGGAAAACCTTAATAACCATTACACTCTAAGAGGCACTGCTGGGATTTGAACCCAGGATCTCCTGTTTACAAGACAGGCACTTTGACCAACTAAGCTACAGTGCCTCTGGTTTGCTTCTCATTTGGGATTAATAAGAAACAAGCTGTTCTCTATAGTGTCTTATGCACTATAGTAGTTCAGATGCAGGGTCACATAATAATCTGCAATATAAATGCATGCGTGTCCCTGCAGTTATAGCATGGCTTCAGTCTGACAGGCAATAACTCGGTCAATGTTTATAACTGTCTGTCAACTTGAGCAGAACTTTTATGTGACACAGATACAGTAGTAGCTCAGCACGCCTCCTCACTGCCAGTTTGAAACTGGTTTGTCAGTGATGTTATCATTGCGTGAAAGATAATGTTTTTCAACGGAAATGCATATCTGGTATCACAACGTGACTTGATCTGCTGTCAACATTCACAAACAACACATGCACTGTCCCCACTATACCCTTCAACACACAAGCATCGTGGTGCATCCTGGACATTCACAATCTGACAGTCCACCCACTCGTACACCTCCACTGTCTGGACACAGATGTCATCTGTGTCCACAGCAATGCAGCACAGGCAGGCTAACGTGACATTGCTGTAGTCTGTGCGTCTGCAGCCGCTCTGTGTTGGGAGAAGCTCTGACCTAAGGGGACCTACTGTAGCTCCCTCTTCCTGCTTCTGACAGTTGGCTCTACTGACCTACTTTTTCTAAAAGTCATTATTTTCTGCAGCTTTTAGTGAAAGAATAAAGAGAGACAACATTTTTTGTAATAAAAAGCCAGATGATGTAAGAGCAGATCTCTGACTTTCTCTGTAAGCAGACATGCTTCAGCCTGAAGTGTAAACTCGTCTCAGTTCAGTCACTTGTGATTACATGCAGCTTCCATTTTCATATACAGTATATGACCTTTCCTTTTACAGTTCCCGTGAGGTTACCATGACAGTCTGCACTCTGGGCAACACTGGGCGTGCAAGGTTTACACTTAGTGGTTTGGAACCTCTCTAACAATGAGGTAACCTTGTTTGAAGCGTGAAGCATAGCAGACCACCCAGGAATCTTCAAAGAGGAATAACCTGCTGGAGATTTGGAAGATTAGGGTTAAGCAGCTGGTTTATAATAATTAGAAAATGTTTGTGCTTCGGCAGCACACTGTAAAATATCTGTCTGCTGGAACAGGTTGGTTTACATGCATTGTTTTGCAAAGAGGAATCCACTAAACCAAATTCTCAAAAAGTAACTTACCCCGTATCATGTATCCGTGTCATGCCGTGTCAGGTTTCTGTGAGCAGAATGATACACCTGCATGTTCCTCTAAGGCCCACGGGGCAGAGACACTACCTGCAATAAGCAAACTGTCATCACAGACCGAAGCTGGATGGAGCAGAGCCACAAGGCAGTGCACTGCCTGTAATGGATTTACCTCTGGAGAGGGGTATTCTGGGTAATATGTAAAGACATATAAGAGCTTTTCATGGTTTGATAAGGAAGCCAAACAGTATACTCATTGTTATACACATAAAGTTGTAGCTATATGAAGACCAAAGCACAGGGGATGAGTCTGAAGGATGAGGATGACCGCCTCAGTGCTATCAAGCTACACTTACATTTCTGTGGTACTTCCTGTTATTATTGGTCTGTATAATGTATCTTGAACACAACTGGAAAGGTTCAACAATGAGTACACCTACACGTGGTTCGTAACTTGAGGAGAGGCCACACTCAGCATTTTTCTCTGATATTTTAGGGCCACACACTCGGACACACACACACACACCATCAGCTGTGCCTGTACATCCTTCAGCCTTGACCCTTCTGCCCTGGAGTCATGTGGCCTTTATGACTCATCCTGGGTTTCGTGGTCAGACGCTGTTAAGCGCAGACAAAATGGCCAGGGTGAAATGAGAACTGGAAGTAGAACAAGTGAATGAAGGTGTTCCGATGCCGCGCTACACACAGAACAGGAGATCAGAGGTGGTGTCCAACAGATGGAGTGGCTGGTATGGAAGGACAGGAGCTGCACAGCTGGGAGGTCGGTGGGAGCATTTTCATTCACACCTACATGAACGGGTGCACATGTGTATCTTTAGACTGCAGAGTTCTGTCAGTTCTCATAAAGTTTGGACAGGGAGCAGTTTTTTTGGTTGTGAGAAGATCAGAGATATTGATGCAGGCAACTTCTATACATAGCTGGTTTTACTGTATATCTATGTGCATGTGTTCCTACAGGCTGTGTATGTACGATCTTGTCTGTAGTGTGTATGTGCGCGATGGTTCTCAGTAAATATAGCTGCTGGTCAGGGACTGCTGATGACAGCCATAATTACAGACTGAGCTGCCCAACAGCTGAGGAAGAGAGAGGGGTGTGTGAGTGTGGGTGTGTTACAGCAAGTTAAGGGACTTGTGGAAACCTTACACAACTCTGTAACCAGAGGAAGTGAGATGCAGCAGGAAAATAAGTCAGGTTTACCATTAGAACTGGTGTTTTTTTTGTTTTTCTGGAGGCTTGACAGCTACAGTTAGGCCAGGATTATAATCCTTTGCAGACAGCTGCTACAGTTGCGTAGTTATTCTTGTTACACTACTTTAAATCTGCCTTGGAAAGCTCAATGTAGCACCAATGCAGAGCCAGCAGGGGTTCATGTAGGACCCTTGGAGGGTGTTTGTAACAGTCTGAAACTTGTACAGTTTGAAATGAAAAGCTGCACCAAGATACAACAATCCTGAAGGCTACAATAACTTTCCTTTTACACAGATGTGCGAGTCAATGTTCAGATTATAGTCAGCTTTGTGTTATTTGTTTACCTTTTCTTTTAAGCTAAGTTACACACAATCAAAACTATACTAACACCATACACAAGGCTGACCGCTCACGAGGCCATCATGTATGAGAGGAACAGCCTGTTTTGTCTGATCAGGATGATTTATGCAGCTTCACTGTCTTTTAATAAGAAAGTGAATTACTCAGCAATGCTCCTTTTATGAAGAGATCTTCACTATAAAATCTTAATGATTTAGTCAGATTAATTTGTACTGTACTGCTGTAATCTAGTACTGGGTAAAGAACTAAAGAAGAGCACTTATGGGAGATCACACATCCACCTCCGCACAGCTGGCCGGTCACACACACTGATGGAAAGGATTTCTGATCGGACAACACTCTGTCCATCTTCCTGCCTCTTACATCTGGCCCTGTTTTAAGACATATTTCACACACATTTAAAAACACAACCTAATTTAATAGCCATATTAGTGACTGTATAAACCCCTGCTTAAAAATTAATCATATAAATGAATCTTTTTTATAAAGCCCTTCCTCTATTAAAACCAAACTGATGGATTAAAAGGGACAAGCCATTTTCTGCTCCCTTTGCTTCTTGGAAGGGCGAGTTGAATTGGATTTGTATGGACTCAGCGGAACAACATATCCACTTATGGAGGGCAATTATGCTGGCAGGAGCACTTCAAGACGAGTCACTCTTCATAAGCCGTGCCTCAGAAATGTATTTCCCTCAGCCTCAAATAGCAGCACCTGTGTTTCATGCAGTTTGCAGCTTCGGCAGATGGAGGTGTTTGTCTTTCGTAGTAGTTCTGTTCCCATTTAATTCAATTTGCTTTCCTGGAAAGCAAGTCGCTGTGAAACCCTCCTCCTGAAGCACACTGAGGTAATTTGTGAGAAATCCCTTGTTGTTAAATTGAACAATCACATTAAACAGACAGGCTACAAAGTGTGATGCACAAAGCCAAAGAGGACACCGAGGTCATGTTCAGACTTCAGTGACATTAAAAGTAAAAAAAATACCTGAACACAGCTATAAACACAATTTATTTATTGAATACAAACAGTTTAGCTGCGATTACACTTTTACAATGTGCACAACATTAAATCAAATACTGAAATTAACTGTTTATAGGCACATTAGTTCAAGTTTCTGGACACCTTTATTACCTAAAAAAAGGCAAATGCTGACTTTTGGCAGTATCACACCATCGCACTCTATTACATTAAGGTTAATTTTATGGAATTATTTGATGTATTTTGAAGGCAGAGGCAGACAAAAGGGAGAAGGAGACAGGACACACTCCAAGCTTGATTTAATGCTCTGACTGCGCACGCATATCTGACCACCACCACCACCACCACCACACGATGGGGGTCATTCTTCTTAATGCATCCATGGTTGGGGTACAAAGAAATCTGACCCCGCCCACCACCGCGACATCCTCCGGTTCTGATTGGCTGCCGTTGTTCAGGAGGAGCGATGCGATCACAAAGTGGAATGTGAGAGTGGGCTCAGTGTTTGCTGTGGACTGCGCCGAGGCGAGCTGTTTGTCAGGGAGTGAAACGTCGATCGATTCAACCACCTGGGATTTTCTTTTATTAATTTTTTAAGCCGCATCACCGACAGCAGTAAAATCTCTGCGCGGAAAGCGAAAACTCACCTTTTTTCTCCTTTTTTTTGAAAAAAGAAAAGCTGCGCATGGATGCATGGGCGCAGGTAGACGGCCAGAGGCGCCACTGAGGAGACACTCTTGTGAAGTTGTGCAGAGGTGAGTTGAAGCATCGGTCAGTGCAACTTGATGAAGGCTTTCATTAACAAGAAGAAAACTGTGCGGCGGTGCTCTCAGCCACAGAAACTACTTTCTCCCCACTCTGTGGGGGGAGATCTCGTCCTGAGGGGCAGTGGGTTAGTGGATTAAGGCACTGCGTGAACTGATTTCACCCAGGACGCACGCATATAAAGCAGCGTTACTGATTTTGGTAGAGTCTTGCTGACATGGATATATATCTGAGCTGTAAAATCCAGAGATATGTTTTGCTTTTCAAGGGGTTGAACTGAGAATTTTTAACCCTTGCATGTGCGTTGGATCTGTTATTGTGAAGCCTCTTGCCTAATGCACAATACAGGTGAAAGATGAGAAGCAGGTCAGTGATTTTTTTTTTAAAAGAACCTCTCCAGGTTTGCTGAAGATGAGGGTCAAAGGTCATCTGTTGTACACAGATACCACCCACAGTGGCTGTGCCAGCTGAACCAGAGCAGATAAACACAGCAGCAGCACCAGCACTGATGATAAAGTGTCTGTGAAGTGAGCAGCCTTGACTGCTCTGTCAAGAGATATTTTCAGTTTTGTACCTGCCAGATGGTCCATAAATGTTTTCTGCTTTCTCCGCCCTTTGGAGAAAACTCTTAATTTCCTTGATATTTAAAAAAAAAATCTCCTCCTTTTTAAAGGCCTGCCAACTGTTCTAAAGTTATCTCTTTCAGTTGATCAAAGATTTGTCAAGCAATCACAGATCTTTAATTCTCAACCAGCTCCAACAAAAACAAGAACAACAGGAAGATTTTTATCCCGACTAACCGTGCTGCTCATAGCGAGGCTTTTCCCGGGGCTGCTCATGCTGTTTTTGAGGAAAAAAAAGCTTTTTTTCAGAGCTAAATGCTCCTTCAGTGCAGTGCCAGGCTGACTTTGATATGGTTAAGTGGAAGTGCTTTGCCTCTCTGCCAGGCTGTTTGGGCCACGGTTAAGCTGTTTGAAGGGGGCTGGAGACGAGGGGGTAGTGTGTTTGTGCCAAGCCGAGATGGGCTGCAGGGATGCAAGAGCAGCGTCTGTTCCCAGACTCTTTCTCACACACACACACAGCTCTCCCTCACCTTCCCCTCTGCTTTACCACAGCCGGCTTTTCAGTCCCTGCATCTGCTCACTCCACCTCCTTTCTTCTCTCTGTCTTTCTTTTCTTGGTCTTTCACTTTCTCCGTCTTTCACACATGCAGAGACAAGCACACACACACACACACACACACTCATTTCCTTCTCTTTCTCTCCAAAGCCTCATTAAAGGAATTATGACTGTGTGGTTTGGAGGAAATTCAGACACTCAGACAGTTTTTTTGTTGGGGTTTTCCCCCCAAACTACTAAAGCACCACACAGCACTGATGACGTGAACAGGGTGGGATTTTAAGTAACGGCATCATTAACCTGAACACTTATGACATGAGCAAACCAGGCTGCAGCAAACTATTATTTCCACAAGAAGCAATACGCACATGAACAATAGGGGCAGTGAAGCTCTTGTGTTTTGCTGTTGATTGACATATTTAAATCCCAAAAAAAGGAGTGAGTAACAGACACCAGGAAAACACTAGCGACCCACTCCAGAGAAAGCTACTACACCCTTTTCTACAAATATTATAAAAAACAAATATCTGTCAGTCATTTCAGGTCTTTCTGTTAGAGATGCAACAACAAATTATTCCTGCCTATGAAAAAAGCTCTAATCTTACACAGCTAGTTCAATAGAACCAAAACAAGAGAAATCTGACCTGACATTCTGAAAACAGCGGTTATGTTTTTTTTTTTTGCTTTAAGGTCTGTCAGTGTCTCACTTGACCTTTTCCAACACCCACTTGTACTTTTTGGAAATATTGCTTGCCTCTCCATCTGTGTGTGTGTGTTCACTGCATGCATGTACATATTTCTATCCATCTGTGAGTGTACATGTTTTTTTTGGTGGTGGTGGTGGTATTGGGGGAACAAGGGCGTTGCATTCTTTACAGGAGGAGCGGCTCTTTAAAGTTTTTACAGCTGATAGTTATTTCTGCAGAAAGTTAACGTGCTCCGCTGGGACAGAAAGGCTGAGACATGATGTCGGTTGGAGGCTTTCACTGCTCTGAATGCTAACGTTAAAGAAGACTTAAATAATGAAGTTAGGTCTCGCTGAGCTTCAGTGATCCAGACATCCAAATTTAACTCGACCCTCAGTCTGTGTCTGGGAAGCAGCAATGATAAAATTCATAACTTGCAAAAGGTTGATTTTGTTGTGCGTCTTTGATGAAACTTCTAACATTCCCTTTGGGGAAATTGGGTCATTTCAGTTGTTTTGAATTGTCAGTCATGTGCAGTCGGTGCATGTGACACTGGTATTATTTTAGAAACACATCCTAACGTTTCATAAATCACCAGCTTGTTAAACAGCATCCGTTTTTTTCTTTCTTTCCTTTTTTTCGTGGCTTAATGACACCAGCGTCAGACAAAGCTGCCGCCCAGCCGACACTAAGTCAGAGGTTATCTAGCCCTTAAGATGATAGTCTGGTCTCATAAGCCTGCCCTGACATGTCCAACCATACAATCAGTGTTTCCTCAGAGGGGGGTGGGAGGTGTTTTATGTTTGTGGGGAATTCCTGGTGTCAAGAAGGTGGGCTGTAGGCCGGTACATTGGGGTTAAGTGGTATGTGGAGGGAGGGGCAGAGGGAGTGGAGGCTTGACTGGGACAGTGGAGAGGAGCGACTGGAAGGAATGAGGGAGTGGAGGTGGAAGATGGTAGCCTTGGGGTGTTGAGGGGATACAGAAATAGAGGAAGAACTTCAAGCTAGAAGCCACGATATTGGTCATTCAGGTGGGTGGATTTCGTCCCGGCACTCATAATCACACAGATGCTACAGATGTTGACTATAAACTCTCTGCTCAGGAGTATGTAGAAGCTGCTTCCAGTTAAATCACTTCATACACATACAGTATACCCACATGTTTGTGTAGTGTGATGGAGTGTGTAGATGTCAGTTTTTTTGTCTCCTGACCGCATGAGTAAGAAGCAGTGATGTATGAAAAGTGATAACCGGAACAATCATGTGCTGCTAATGGACTAATGAGTGCCCGGCTTTGTAAGTGGTTGCTGGTCTGTCCCATGGCTTTTCCTCTCTCCCTTCATCCTCTGGTTCTTTCTCTACTCCCTTCCCATCTGTGTACCCCACCCTCTCCACCTCCCCTCCCTCCTCCTTTCTCCACACTCCTCCATAGATACAGATGAAGAATTTATGGAAGGAAGTCTGAACCCCTCCTCACCCCTCCTTCCCCCCTGTTGTCTCTGAGCAGATCAGCTCAGCGTTCTTACTGCATGTGTTTTTGGAGGTGATCCCTTCAGCTATGTTGCCATGCTATGAGGGGGACAAGCAGCACATGCTACATGTGGCATTGGGCGTCATGTGTTACACATGATATGTGACATACAGGCACACACACACACACACCTCTGGCCTGAGCAGCTGGTAGTTGTAGCAGCATTATGATTATGATAAGCGTTTTAAGGTTCTAAGCTGATAATCTGTCTGTTTTGGTATTTGGTTTGTTTCCTCTGCAGAGTCCAGCAGCTGGATGACACACTCTTGGTTCACATCTGTTTGTCATGGGTGTTTGATGTCTTTGTTTGTTTGAGAGACTGAAACATACACACACACACAGATAACTGATTGATGACACATTCAGACACAGACAGTTTTTTTCATAGTTATTTATTATTAATCTGTATGTGTGCCGTCAGCATTCTGTGCGCCGGTGATGGAGCTCTCAGCTACAATCAGTGCTGCACTTGTCTTTCCTGCCTCCCGTCTCGACTTATTTGTGTATCTACTTTGTTGTTTCACTCTGTTCTTGTTGTTTTCACTCTTCCCAGAATATAAAGTGCAGTGATGTGATCACATTTTGTACTCAGAAATCTTTGTAGCTTTTTAAGAGAAGACTGTTTGCACCTGAGTGACTGGTTTTTTCTGTCAGAAGAGTTGTTTTTGTCGTTTTTGTTTTTTTGAGGCACCGGGAAGTGGGTGTTCCCATTACCCAGCTGCCTCAGGGTGGCCGTGACACACAGCTGTGTGATGACAGATGAATTGAGAAGGAGGGGAGGGGGGAAGTAATGACACCGCTCCTTCGTCCTGAGGGGAGTCGTCACAAGGGTGACTGTTCACTCTTTGAACTCATCTGAAATATGTCCTTAAAGGCCAGTGCTGCTCCGTGTGGCCGATATGTTTGGTACCATCGTAGCCCAGAAATGTCAGTTAGTCATGGAAGGATTAGTTAGTAATCTAAATTATTGCGGTCTTGTGATTAATATGATGCTGCACATCTCCAGTAAACATGTACCTTTTACATGTTAAAAACACTTCACTGTGAATTCACTGTGAGTGTTTGAGTGCCTCTTGACCTTCTCTCTATTTTCTGTTCCTCCCTCTCCAATCCTTACCTCCACTTCAGGCTGCAGGGAAAAGCTGAGGTTTTAATCCATATACAGTGGGAACAGATGCACACGAGCAGATGTGTGGCAGGTGAATGAGTTCGTACGATGATGGTGTAGTCGTCAGCCTGCTGTTTTGCATTGATTCATCAGTTTTTACTTACTACACCTCCATCCAGAACTTTAAAGTTGTACGTGCTCAAGTCTATGTTGGACGTATAGTGTTTAGTTTCCAGTCTGATGCTTCACAAGTGCTTCGAAATGTTCTACTTAGTGCCCTGCTCCCTGCTGAGTCTTCAGTCTGAGCAGCACGATCATCTCCATAGCTGAAATGCAGAGCTGTGAAACCACAGTTTAGAGAGAAGGGAACAATCACCCCCTCCGGTGTATTTCTCTGCTCGTTTCAGGGATATGTGAGCAGCACATCATTTTCGTCTCTTGCTGCAGCAGCTATTTTTCATTCAGCCTCTTGGTAAATTGTTACTCTCTTGTCAACATTATGGTAATGGTTTAGTCAAGGCTACAGGAGGAAAGGATTGGAACAGGAATCCACCATGACTTCTGTTTGTAAGTCACTCCCACAGCATTGAATGCCTGGCTGGTGGGAGAGTGTTGGTCGTACTATGAAATAAATAAACACATGGTCTCTTGATGTAGGCCACACTGTCTTTATTTGGCTGCTATAAACTGATGCTTTCTGTTTCGTAGTTTTATGACTAAGTGCTGTTTTTCTACTTTTGTGCCTTATAAAACTTTTGAATCTCCTAAAAACAAACAGCTCTGTTTCCGTTGGTGATAAATCTTGGCTTATAACTTAGAACACCTCTGCCTTGTTAATCTGATTTCTGACCAGCTCTGCAGCTACTTCATGCTCCCGTCTCTGTTCCACACTCTCAGCCTGTGTTATCACTGTAGCTGCTATCAGTTGAAAGAATGTTGTCTTTTCCCACTAAAAATAACAAATGGAGCTGAAATAACTGGCGTAATCCTGTTTTGTATGGTAACTGCATTCCAGCACTGCAGCATAGGTGGTCATTTTCACTCAGTCACACACGACGGATAAATCGGAGAAGTGGAGCAAAGGAGGAAAGTCACAGTCTCATTGCTGACCCAGTGTGGGGCGCACTCATGTCAGTCAGACTCATTAGAGCAATATGCATATAACAAGTGAAGAAGAAGAAAGTTTATTTTTTTGCAACCGTCTTTTATCTGTGTGCAGATACTCAAAAAAACACGTCGCATATATATCTGGTTTAATCTGCGGCTGCTTCTGTCTGATGTAGAAATATCATCAAATAATCTTGGAGGACCATTAATCTGGACAGTGCATTTGCTGGCATGGTTTACAGTTCTCAGAAGTGATTACACGCTGCTCTCCACTGCTGAAATGTCAGCAGCAGCTGCCTGAATGTGACCTCAGTTCAGACACGCCTCAGTTAATGTGGTCATCTGTACATTTAAATGCCACTCTATATCCTGGCCTGAATTTTTCCCGGGCCCACGGGGATACTGATGACCTATAATTGGAATAGAGTGATTATAATCACATCTTAATGATATGAAGGGAAATCTGAACACACCCACACATACAGGCCTGTAAAGAGCAGTAAGTGATGGTAGACGCTGGGGAAATGTCACTTAAGTGGTGTGAGAATGAGCCTCGGCTCGAAAGAATATTATAAAGAATAAAGTTACCTCCACTGATTAAGGTGACGCAAATATAAATCAGGAGGATTAGATCGGGTCAATACTGGCCTAAAATACCTGCCCTCAGACTATTTAGGAAAAATCAGATGTGTGATATTTCTGACCTGTCTGGACTTCAATGTGATGGAGCTGGCACCGTACTCATAAAGGCCTCATAATTATCTGATGCATCTGAGGCATCAGATGACTGAATTGACAGTCAGCTGGTTGTTGTTATTTTTTTATAGAGTGGACCAGTTTGATGTTGACCTGATAAAGCTGGGCTTTTTTAGTAAGTTGATCACCGTGGGATGATGACTGGGGTCAGAACAGTCAGACTATTTGGGTCAGGATTTTGGAAAGTTTGATTATTTTTGGTCAGGAAGATCCTGTTTTTTCTGAAACTTCAGCCACGCACAAGTAAACAAATTATTTTAAACTTATTTAGGGTGAGTTGCTGTCCTGCTGAAGTGGCTGGTGGGGGATGCTTCCAGACTTAGTCGTGTTTCACACCTGTTGTAAAATGTATTTCTGTCATCGACGTGTGTAACGTTTTTGTTTTTGTGCTATTTCAAGAATTTTCTATGGAGACAACTGAAAACGGCTTTGTGACCATCGGTATTGATGACTACACTCGCTACATACCAGCATCGCGTCATGTGTTGACATTTCTGTACCGTCCATTGTTCCTTTGTTGTGTGAATAGACTCCTGGAACCATAAACTGGTGACTCCTCAGTGTAGAAATGTGTGTTTTTATGATCCCACAGGCAATGGAGCAGTCAGTCATAACAGGGTCTCAAGTGTTCTCATGTTCAAAGCTTTCGGTGAATTCCAGACTGTCACCAGGTCGTTATTTACAACATCTTCCTGTGTCGGCGTGGACATGAGAATATATTTCAACAGAGGGGCATTAGTTCACACAGTGCCTGGAGACCACTGGAGACAGGTCCTTATAGGTTCATATGATGTGTTTTCCCTCGTTCGCTGCATGTAATATTACACATTACTAATAGCAGCTTTAGTTTCCCGCATATCACACTGCATTTAGTAAAAATGAACATAAAACTCTTCAAACTTTCTCCTTGTTTAATCCTTTCAGCGACCTGACTCTTCTGTGACTCATCCCTATTATTAAAAGTGTTTCATCACCACCTCACAAGGAGACATTTTTCTGCACCGTGCTGTCATCTTAAAGCAGTTTCCTCCCTGCCTTTTAGTCATTTTTGAGAAGCCTCTTTTTAAGTCAAGATGAATAAAAACTCATCCTCAGGAGGAACTTGCACTTCTCTCCAGAACTAAAAGATAATGAGGCTCCCTGTTCCTAAAGTCATTTTGCCTTGTGAAAGCTGCTGTAAATGGCCAAATCCAGAATCCAGTTAAGAGGCAATAGCATGAGCGTTCCGTTTCATAAACTGCCTGTGTGTGTGTGCTCTGCTTAGTAGGTTAATGGGACGTATACGTTATGAATGCCCAGAATTATCTATATAATATATAAACCATTCACTTTATCAATGGATTTCCATGCAAAACAAAGCTACATGTGAAATTTAGAGAACTGAGCTCCAGGAAAAATAAAAGTAAAAGTAACAACATCGTGTGTTTTGGCTCAGGTTTGGCAGCCTGCAGCCAGTTTTTGCACAGTTTGGAGCCACACCAACAGTTACCCTCCTCACTGAACCCGTTTACACAAACATGGAGTGTGCTTGCATCCTTCAGGCTGTGTTGGAACACGTAACTTCATTTCCAGTCATATGTAGACAGTGTGTCACTTTAATCTCTCTGATTTGTTGTGTTTCTGTAGACAAACTGCATGGCTGCATCATTTCACTTTTCCTTTGTTTTAAAGCTCTTCCTTTTCTAATTTCTATTAATATATCTGCACATCCTATCACAATCGAAAGCAGTGTTTGCACAAAAGCAACACCAAAAAAAAAAAAAAACACACACAGATGAAGGTTTGATGTTTTAAAAGCCCCGGCCCTGTAACATGAGGGTGTGTGTCCTACTTCTTGGCAGTTGGCTCATTGCTGTTGTTTTACGTAACACACTTCATCCCATTTTGTCTGCTGTTGCCATGGTGAGGCTAATTTATACAGGCATTAAGAATTAGGCTTCTCTTGTTAACATGCGCTGCGGGCTGATGGCTGGTTCTTTACAGAACACACACACACACACACACACACACACAGAAACATTTAGGACTTAATGTGAGTGTTTGTTTAGGAGAAAAAGACGAGTAGCCAATGAGCAACATTTACATGTGTGTGCGTTACAGCATGATTATTGTGATACTGTGTGTGAGTCCTTATGATGCACAGAAGAGTTTCTGTACCTACAATGATTTTTATCTTTTTTAACACCTTAAATTTCTCACTCATGTGACTCTCACATCCTAATGGTTTGTGGTCCATAGGCTTGTGCAAAATCGTATCGTGTGCAGTTGTCAGAAAAACTGTCACCGATTAATATTTGCCACTTGTGCGACGTACCCTCACCATCACCCGATGGAAGACGCTCCGATCAAAGGAATGAACATCGACTGGAGAAGCTGCCTCCCGATCTTTATTTAAGGACTCCACAGCAAGATAGGAAAACACTACAACAGCGAAGTCTTCTCCAGCAGATATGAGAAAGAATTCCACTCATCCGAGAATCCGCGGTACGTTTAGTCATTGTGCTCCTTACGACCAAACTAAGAGCTGGAAGAACGTAACGCAGGTTGAGTTGCACAGACATACATTTAAATGTGGAATTGTCCGGTTTGTTTGTAATGTTTTTTCTGCTGCTGTTCTACAGTATGAGTGAAAACATGCACTACTGTGTGACATATTCCAGTCACAGGTTAATTTGCACAGACACATTTTTTTTAACTTGAAATAATCACTGATGTGACTTTTTTTCTGAACTTATTCGTCAAATTAGTCGTTATCAGATAAATGCCACAATTACTCGTGATTAATTTTTTTGCCAATATCACCCAACCCTAACATGTGGCTAAAGGCTGTTAACTGGGTGTATGAAGTGCTCTTTGGGAACAAAGTGTGTCAACAAAACCAGGAGAAGATTGAAAAAGTGAGTCTTATGTTGCTGAAGGAGGGGAAAAGTACCTCTGTGGGTGAAGTCTTCAAATATTCACTTCAATAAAACTTTCCATGAATGGAGGATTCAAAAGATTAAAAAAACGACTACCTACTCTACACTAACCTGCAGAGAATGATCATTTCATACCCCTTCAAATGTCATTGGCACTCATAAAACAATGCTGTCATAACTGCAGTGCCTACAGCAGATCAGTGAGGTGGCTGTACACATGCTGCAGGATTAGCATTTAGCACTAAAAGTAGTTCACATCATTGATTTCTGTGAAGTCTTCTTTCCCCCATCCTTCTGTCTTCACATGCTCTCTTCTCCCTCATCCACTTATCCTTCCATCCCTCAGAGTGCACTGCATCGAGTCATTAAAGGACATGGGCCTTGCAGAGCTAACAGCAGTTGATATTACACCAGGTGTCCTGCCACCCCCCCCCCCCCCCCCCCCCCCCACAAAGAGTGTGTGTATATGTAATTTGTCCACTCTGTGAGCTGCAGCTCAGAATGCTGATCAAACTGATGCTTACAAAATTCCACAAAAACACACACACAGCCTACTCACAAGGGCATTTAAGGCTGGGATGAAAGACCAGTGAATGGGCTGACTGGCAGCTGTATTCAACATGGGCTAACGGCTGGCACCAAACCAGAACACACTGCAAGTGGGCATTGTTGCTCTCGCTCTGAAAGGCTTTTTGGACAAGATGAGCAGTGACACTAAGAGGTACGGGGGAAAAGGTTTTCATGATTCAGTGGTTGAACTCAACTCTTTGTGAAAAAAGTGCATGTGTTTGTGCTGTTATGAATGTGGTAACACTAATTTATTTTGCAGAGGCTGGGAATTTTAACCTTTCATGCCTAAAACATACCAATGGCTGTATAATCAAGTGTAAAAACAGCAGATTAATTATCTTTTAATTGACAGGGCAGACTGATTCGGTCATTTAATCTTCAAGAAACAAACATCTGACGTTCATTTAATGTGTTTGCAACAGCTGGATTACCAAGTATCAGCACTGATTCTGGGAGAGAGCAGAGACGGAGTAATTATCTTTTTTATTAAGTGCTACGTTTGTCTAGCTGTGCATGTGTGGCCCTGAAAATAGATGGAGGACAGACACACGCTCCACCTCACTGGCAGATTTGAGTGAGAACTCCCTGTTGGAATTGTGTGAGCACTGTTATTTCACATCTCTGGGTATTCTCTGATGACAGCAAAAAAGTACTCTGTGTTATTCCCCCAAGTGCTCATCATGTGCTGAGTTAGGTGTGTGTGTGTGTGGCGTTTGGGGACATCAGGGACTTGAAAGTGAAAGAGCTTGTATGATATGCTATCATTGTGTGCACAGTTATCAAGTGTTCACATCTTCTCCACCATTGTGCACCATCTAAACCTTTTGGAAATGGCTAAAATGCTGTGAACAAACAGCCTGTCCAGCCTGTTCTGTTATTATCTGGAAAGCATTAGGTAACAAGA
This sequence comes from Parambassis ranga, assembly GCF_900634625.1. Classification (NCBI taxonomy): domain Eukaryota; kingdom Metazoa; phylum Chordata; class Actinopteri; family Ambassidae; genus Parambassis; species Parambassis ranga. The sequence continues at coordinate 11,124,511 of NC_041023.1, forward strand.
TGTACCATCATTTGCCACCCACTGCTCCTCTTTTAGAGGAGTGAGTCAGAAAGTCAGAGAAGAACATGGAAAGACAGAGAACTGTGCTGTGGAGACCAAAATGGACCAAAAGGCTTCAGTGTTAGAGCAAACTGTTGTTCTTCTGTCAGGTCTATTGCCTGGGCAAGGAATGAATGTAGTACTATATATTACTGTCTCATGATAATATGATCCCATCACTTTATTCAACAATGTGAATCTGCCAATCAACCAAACTGCTCCCGGCAACACTGTCTATCCAACCATTGGTCCCCATGATTAGTTTACCGACTCAGCCATCAGAATCCTCTGTGCTAAAATGAGCTAGCTGCTATTAATAGACAGTACAGTATCAATCTCAGTTGTCTATTGTTCCTCCACCACAAAACACAGATCTAGTCTTTCCTCGGGCCCCGTGCCGGGTCTCTGTGCGGCTCTCTGCCTGCCACACAGGCCGAGCCAACTAGATAATATCAGGTTGCTTGTATTTGGATGGAGGTGTGGTGTGGTTGTGCGACTGCATTTGTATGACAACATGAGGCACCCTCATGCACAAAGGTAGTCTGTCCTCTGGAGACATAAAGATGGATGCATTAGAGGGGGAAAAGGGCCCCATGAACAGAGAGCTGCTTCACTTCATTTGGGAAAGTTGTTTAACTGGAAACACCGTGGGTCGGTTTATCTAGTTTGTGTGAGACAGAGACGCAGCGGAGAGCTGAATGCCGATGCTTCACAGGCTGATTCTTCTGCGTGTTAGTGGAGTTTAATTTGATTTGACAAATCTGTCTCTGTGTTTATCTCCTGCAGGCGCTTTTGTATTCAGCCTGCTTTTCCTATAGCTCTGTAGTGAAGAGATGCCATGTCAGTAGATCAAATGGCTTCTGCCTCACAGAGTTTACAGTAATCACATTATTATCAACAAGGTCAACATTTGTGGAGTTACTTTTTTAATTAGGCCTATAGTCATGTTTAAATGGCTCAATGATAAAAGATGCTAGCCATTCTTCAGCCTATCATCATCATCATTGCTGTCAGTTTGTTTGACAGCGCTGTTGTGTATCTCATGTCTTCTCAAGAACTGTCCTGCTATTGTTGGAGACGATTAAACAGCAGCTTACAAGCACCAACACTGACCTCTTTGTTGTTGACAAGAATTCTAGTTGTCTTCATGTGCATGAGAAACAAGGAAAACTATAGTTCACTGCACAAAACTGCACATGTGCACAAAATCTCATGCTGATAGTTGACACTTGTACTTATCTCAGGGGTTTTTTCTCTTTGGACACTTGCTCTCTGCCACATCATTAGCTTATAGCTATATTTGGACCTTTCTTCATCTATTTTCAGCTTGCTCCCAAAGTGTCCATATGAGTCCTGTTGCATAAATATAGACACACTGATAAAAGATGTCTCACAAGATGCTTCACAAGCTGATTAGATAAATCTGCTGTTGGACTGTCTTGATTTTAAAAAGTGAAATGGTCTTTAAACCTATTTCATGTTGATGCTTGTGTGGTTTCTAAACAGACGTCTGTTTGATGGATTGCACATTTACTTCAGTCTTAGTTCAGGTTAAAAATAAGTGACAGGAGTCGTGTTTTGCGACATCTGCCTGAGGAGTAACAGTCGAGGTATGTTTGCAGGTTAAGTGGTGACACAGGTGCCCGGGACGTGTTAGTGCAGGCTCTGAATGCTGCTCGTCCACCTCGCACATCATCACCAACACTACACTACTTTGTGCTGTGTTGCACAATGCTCACCTAACCTGGTCCTGGTCTTACAGGAGTACATGTGAAGCGTGCTGTTGCCATGCTGAGATGTATTGAAGACGTTGAATTATTTGCTTATGGATTTGTATAGAATTGATTTTTATGTCTTGTGTTTTTTCTCCAGGAGTGTCATCCCGCGTCCCAGAGATCATGGCAGCCGGCACCCACTCCCCCGGTGGGCCCAATGGTATAATCCGGAGTCAGTCCTTTGCGGGCTTTAGCACACTACAAGAACGACGCTCACGGTTAGTCTTCAGAACTGTTAATCAATGATTAGCAATAAATCAGCTCATCATTATCATTGTCACAATGGTGTGTTCATGTTTGTAGCATCTATGTTGAGAATATAGATCCTTGTACAAAAAATGCATGCATGTCCTGCACCTCCTGTCCTTCATCTGCCTTCCTCATTCTTATATGACAGATTTACTACTTTTGGTTTAGGTTAACAAGTTTAAGGTAGTTAAAAGAAATGGAAACCTGCATATTTTTATGTCATATATTCAACATACGAATTTCTCTGGGGGAAAAAAAATCCTACAAATCCCTTCTGATCTGTGTACTGTTTTAATAGAAATGCCCCTTTAAGAAATCTCATCAGTCACTGTAACCAGGCTTACACTCAGACTTCACTCACTCAGACAGAAGGAATTTACTGACTCAATAATCTGGAGCCAGCCTTCATGGGGATCAGCAGGCCACAGCAAGTCTTAAGATCCTGTAAAGAAACTGAATTCTTATGAGTTAACCATTCCCTCTGTTATGTAAACATTCGGTTTCCTGATATTGATTACTTCATAGGAGAAGTTGAGAGTTCGATAACATTCTGAGAAGATAAAAACCCTTATCTGCATTCCTCCCTCTTTGACTCATCTATGATGGCTCTCGCTCCATCACTGGCAGACAAAGCCTGCTCACATTAACATCACAGATATACAGTATCTCTCATAATCTGAGATGTTATGTTGTCTGGTCCTCTTCAGCCGTCCTGTTCCTGCTGATCTTTTCTCTCTGCTCACACAGTGAATAGGATAATTGGTTGGAATGATCCGAGTGTGTGGGCGACTGACAGCGACAGAGATGAGCTACCATTCTGATAATGATCGTGGTGCAGGGTGTCTGTGTGTGAACCCCAGAAAAGGACTTCACATGTGTGTGCTTGTGCACCCATATGTGAATTTCCGCTTGTTTGCATGCTGCAGACTTTGCAGTTTTGTGCCAGTTCATAATTATAAATCTGTGTGGAGTTTTCACTGTGTATGCATATATATGTGTGTGTGTGTGTCTGAGTGTGTCCTTATAGCACCATAGCTTGTGTGACCCCAAGGCTACGCTGCGCTCTCATTCAGTGTTGCCCTACATTTGTGGTGAGCTTAGCTTAACTTGTGCTGCTGGCGTGCAGCAAGACGTGGCACGTTCCAACTTGTCGAGCGCTGGAGTCGGGTGTCGCCGTGTCCCTGAAATGACTCTGGGATCATTTCATTAAGACTCGGGGAAAATGTCATTTGTCAGCTAAATCTGTAATGGTTTTAAAGGCAGAAATGTCCAGGAGCGGAGAAGTTCAGCGTGACCTAAAAGAGATTAATGTGAGGAGAAAAAGACTGAGGTAGATATATGCTCAAACATACAACGTTCAAACATACAAATGTGGACAAATAAGGACAGTTTTGATTCTTCTGATTGTATCACAGTGTTGATGAGTAATCAAAATTATCGAGAACTTTAGGAAAATATTAACTGATGATAAAAATGAGTATATTTCAGGGCTACAGTTGTTTAAATGAGCCTTTGTATATGAATATATGAACAAATGTTTACTTGTATATGTGGTTTGTTGGCTTCTGAGCCAGTCACACAGTTGTTAGCTGATGCATCTAGGACTTTACAGACTGAAGAACACTTGAATGTCACCGATTGCCGGCAGTGCAATTGTCTCCGTTTGTGCGTTCCAGCTGAAGACAAATGGCTGCTTCACACAGGTCAAACACAGAAAGTGGGGGAAGCACATGTTTGCATGCGTTCACAGATATGTGTGAGTATGTGGTATTTAGCACATTCTCCACTCAGGTTAGTCTGTGTTATTGATGGTGTATGTTTGACATGTTTTTGCTGACGTCACTTGAATGATATGTAGGTTATTTGAAGGCAGCCAGTGACCAGGGCTGTGTGACCTCTTTTCTTCTGCTTTTACAGACAGATTTTATGTTTTGCCAGTCCTTGGTGAACCATCTAATCATCTTACATGTATGTATATATGTGTGTGTGTGCAGGTGTAACTCCTTCATGGGGAACTCTGCGGTGCAGAAGAAGCCTCAGTCCAAGCCCAAGAAGCCCCACCTGTCAGGCCATAAGGGAAGCAGCAGCTCCAGAGAGCCACAGCCCAAAAGACTGGAGGAGGTTTACACCGCTCTCAAACAGGGCCTGGAGTCAGTAACTCATTCATTTTTTTTCTGTGTACACACACTCACTCCAGAGGAAGTTTAATAGAAAATGATTTCTCCTTCAATAAAACAGGATGCCATGTCTGGTGAATCTGAGGTATTTTATTGCAAAATTGTGAGGTCAAACTGACAAACCAAAGGCTGTTTGTTGAAGAGAGCTTTGGTGAATTTTGAAATATGTGTGAGTGAGATTGAAATAATCCAGGAATTACCGCAAAAATGCTGCATTGCTTTTTATGCTGTGCTTTGCTTATTTTATAAGACACAAAAAGGCAGAGCTACTTAAAATTGTTTTCTGTGGTCATGATTGATGAGGTTTTGTTTTTTACTCCTTACACCTCCATGGATGCTGTTGATGCTGAACTTTGTACCTTTTTTCTAGTAGGAGGCTGAAAAATCTGGGCTTCACAGTTGCCTGGAATGCCTCAGAGTGCAGCATTATGTATCTTTCCGTACCACTTATGTGCTGCATTTGTAAAAGTGTTGACTTATTTTCTTTGTAGTGAGTATCTGGAAGTTCATCAAACGGAGCTGGACAAACTCATGTCTCTGATGAAGGACATGAAGAGGAACTCTCGCCTGGTGAGATAATGCTTTTAACTTCTATTGCTGCTGTGCTGCGTTCATGTTCTCTGTTCGTGCTGCTGTGGAAACACCTGGTGCCATTTTTATTTTAACAAAAAGATAAGAGCTTTGAATAAATGTTCAGTCTGTGCTGGCACTGAAAAGACTGTTTCACCTGATCTGTTTGTTATGACTGACAGCTGCAATTTGCCTTGCATTATATAAGAAGCCTTAGCTATTCTTCCTTTAGTAACATTTAATATGTGTGTGTGTGTCTGTGTTTTCTCTCTAGGGAGTGCTGTATGATCTCGACAAGGTAAGCTGATAGAGGGGAGGGTCTACTGTAAGTGTGGTGTGTGTGGAAAAAGGATAATAAAGGAAAAAGGATGAAAGAGAATAAGAATTTAGTGACAGCATGAACCAGAGGTTTCTATATTCTTATGAGCTGTCTGTCTGTCTACAGCAAATCAAAACCATTGAGCGCTACATGAGACGTCTGGAGTTCCACATTAGCAAGGTAAGTGCTGATATTTTATCCCAAGATTTTGTCAACCTCTGAGTGTTCTGAGTGGCACCCTGAAAGGCCTCCATTAAGTGATTTTAGTTCTCAATACCTTTTTTCAACTTGAGTCTTTCATCTGAGACCACAATATTGCTTCTTATTTTTCTCATTTTTAAGCTTGGCTTTTCTTTTTTTTGGTTAACTATTATTGCATTCCTGCTCTGTTGATATATTAGGCAGGTTTCCTGCGGGGCAAAAAACTTTCCCGCTGATGTTGCCAGGTATCCGCGTTTGTAGTCTCCTCACAGGTTGCCAGTTGGGGACATTAATCCCTTACAAGGCTCACTGACTTTTCCTCACGTGTCCTTTTGTAGTCCTGTAATGGCCTCCCTCGCTGTGCGTCAAATCAGACGTGGCAGCAGGCAATCAGGACACACGCCCCAAACAACAGCGCGGCTTCAAAGGTAACCATGGTTACCCGAAGAAGGAGCCTTTTGAAGCCCTAAGGAGCCGAGGGGAGCCATCTATTGGGTGACGTTAACCCTTTATGCTCACGTAGATGGACAATAAAAACTCACCTTCAGACCTTTTGTACAAAAACAAACACGTGTGTGAACAACAACAGCAGACAAACAGACAGTCCTTGGACAGAGTTGTGCTGCAGATGTGTTGGGCTGAAGGTAACTGAATCTGGGTCAGGGCAGTTTGCAGGCAGCAGTAAAGAGCAATTTACAGGGTCCTTAAAGATGGGGAAAAATAAAATGAGAAGAGTAGATGCAGAAAAGATGTCAGTTGAAAATAGACAATGTGATCTTTGAATTTGAAGAAATGTTTCTGCAGCTTGCTCCACTTCGACTCTAAAAACAAAGAAAAACAACATGATGCTCGTTCCATTTTATGCGGTTGTCACAGGATGCTATTAAACAAACACGCACTCAAAGCCATTCTACTTAACTTCCAACATTGTTTCAAAGCTCTTCTCTTCTTTTAACCTTTGTGTAAAAATAGATTTTGGTGCGTTCAGTAAATATTTGAAAGGCAGGTAAAAAGCCTCAAAAGTTGGAGTGAAACAGAAAAGTTAAATCACTTTTATTCCCCATTCTAAATATGAGCATCTCATCCTTTATTTACTTTACACCGACTGTCAATGTGTAGGAGGTAAAGTAGCATAAAGTTTCAAGAGAAACTGACTTAATAGTCTAGTTTCTCTGCAACAAATGATATTAATGTATTATTATTAAGTGAAACGTAAAGCTTCGGTGTAGTACATGTAGTGGCTTATTCCAACAAAGTTTAATATTACGATAACGCATCTGAAAGTGATATGAAGGATTAGATGATAGATATTGTGATTGTCACATCCCACAGGAGGACAACATAAAAAAAAAAACTCCTCGGTTATATGTTTAGTGTTTCAGCAGCTGCGAGCATGTTTGTCTGAGTTTGTGCTCAGGCGTGTCTCTTTGTGCAGGACAGCTGCTGTGAGGGATGACTTAACAATCACCCATCAGCAGGTTCTTAGTTTGTGACTCACATCAGTCTGCGCTTTTGTTCCTGCTCTGCCTGCAGATGTCTGAGCAGTAATTGGCACACATGGAGGAGGCAGGTGGCACAATACAATACCTTATGATGTCCTGCATGGAATATGGTCTACGGTGTGCGTGTGTGCGTGTGTGTGTGTGTTGACTGCTGGTATCAGCAGCGCATCATTAAAGAGATGAGTGACAGAGATTGAAGGTGAGAAGAGCGGCTGCCAGGCGCCCCCTCTTCCCCTGAGAGACCGACAAAGTGTGTATGTTAGCCACGTGTCGCAATCAGTCCAAAATGAGTGTGAATACTTTGCATGCAATTATTTTAATATAGGGCATTTTCCCTCTCTTCCTTTAAATGCTAATCTTACCACCAACACACGCACACCACACACGCCCAGAGTTCCCCAGAGAGGGGTTCGTGTGTTTGATGCTGTTTGGTGTGACCCGCCTGTTTTAATCTGCTTATAATCACTCGCCCCCGGGGCAGAAAGGGTGTGTGTGTTTGTGTGTGTGTTATCCTACTATCCAGGATAATGGCCATATCTTAAGAGGATTCCTTCTGTATTCTAAAGATTCTTGGTTCATATTTAAAAGCTCACAGTTTAATCACATATAAAGCAGATACAAAGTCGGTTACAACTCACAGTGATACTTTAAAAAAAAAATCTGCCAAACAAAGATCATTCGTTTGTTTTGCGTGGATTATACACAGATGGCATCTGGGCATAAAAATACAAAAATGAGAGCTAAAATGAATATTTCGCCCTTTACAAATATGTCTCATTTTGTGGATAATTGATTGCCTAATAAAGCCATGCAGTTTTTTTGGTATCCCACTGAGCTGTGATAATTAACCCAGTGTAGAAGAGGACTTAATTTAGAATACATTTACATGTAATGTGTCTCAAGGGTTAATTAAGCAGGCTCAGATGTGTTTTATGGCCTGTATGTGAGAACAGATGTGATTTTTTTTGCATTGAAATAGCCCTTTAAATCTGCACACTGGTGCCATATAAGAATATTGATCGATCCGTTCCATTGTTAAAACACAGCCTCTAAATAAAGTCCAAAAGAACATGAATATCTTAATTAATAATAATAATATGTAGACAGACTATAGAACATGATAAAAAGGTACAAGGAGGAAGACAAAAGAGTCAGGAAACTCTCCCATGTTGGTGTGTGCACACCGTATGCCTGTGCATGTGTCCATCTGCCTGTGTTTCTGTGTTTTCTTTGTTTGTGTTTTGCCTTTCATGTTTCTTCTTTTTCTGGGGTGAAATGTGCCCGAGGCGCAGCAATATGCTGGTGGCCACCCTCTGGACTGGAGCTTGGCTGACCTTCAAAAGGACATTTCCTTGAAGGCAGCAAGAGGCTATTGTAATTGGGGACAAAAATTAGCTTCATTAACTCATAATGATATGATTACTGGTTGCCTGAAAAGAATGATGGCTATTCATCATGCCCCACACACCATTTCCTGCAAATGAATAACTCGTTGTAGTTGTCCACTCACTTATTTGAGCTCAATTAGCTCAGCATTTCTCCACTTAATATTTCATTTGGGTAAATGTGTGTTGTTCACTTCAGCTCAGTTTGTTAGACAGCTTAACATTTAGTCTCAAGCCGTTGATTTCCTTCTTTGTTGTGAACAAAAAACTGTCAATTGTTGGCTCTGAACCAGCTGTGCACCAATCACAGAGCTGAGAATAACCGTAGAGATTGGATGTTGTTTTATAGCTGGCTCAGCTCAGCTGCTGCAGCCCTGCCACATACACCACATACCACAGACAGACAGACGGGCTGGGTCCCAGCCGGGGGTGGGCGGAAGGGTTTTGGTGGGATCAGTGGGTGTGTGTTTGTATGTATGTTTTTCAAGATAAGTTATTATAACATTACCAGACTCTATTATACACCCAACTAGAAAACCACTTTGACTTTTTACTGTAAACCCTCATTCGCCCACCCACCACAGAAAAAACATGCTCTCCATACACATGTACGCTATCAGAGACATGCTGCCAGTGTTCAGTTCAAGATACACAAACAAACACTCCGACAAGCTGTTAGGACGACAGGAGCCAGAATGGCCCATTTTCTCCCGCTTCTCCCTAATGAGTGCCATAAAGAGCGCGAGGCATCAATATTTCAGCGCTCTCGTCAGGCAGGCCGCGATTTTCCCCTTTGATGAGACTCACCAGAGGTGTTTTGTTTTGCCTGGCTGCTACCGCCATCACATGTGAATTTAGAAACACTAAACAGACAGGGACGCTGGAAGTCCAGACTTGATTGTGTAACCAGAGAAGAGACTGAATGAATCACAATAGTTTGTTTCCATGTGTGTCCCCTGCTTTGAATAGGAAGGTGAGAAGTAGTATTATTATAAAACTGTAGCACAAGAAACAATGTAGCACTCCTTTATAAAAGTTAAAATGATGCAAAAAATAATAACCCATACTGTCTCCTACAGAAAACTTAACTGTGTGAGTGCTGGGGTCTGGTAAGCCTCTTGTTATAACATCATCTTATCTTGATCTCACTCCATTTGAAACACTGACAGTGAGACAGCAGGGTGTTGATGGAGCTGGTACCTCTCCCTGTGGCTTTGGGTTAGATCAGGCTATTATAGCAAACCAGAGTTGGGCAGACGCCTCTGAATGAGCTCTGAACCCTGTCTGTTGTTTCCTCACTGTGGGAGTGTCCCACTGGGGTCACAGACTGTGACGGCACAGCCGTCTGCCACTGGAAGCTAAAGTTACTCTGATACATACCAGCTGTCTGCTCATGACTCTTTTCCTCTTTAGTTGATCTGTTCTCCATCTTGTCAGCCTTGCTTCTGCTATTGTCTTAACCTCTTTCCTCTTTCTTTTCAGCCATCATGTAATTAAATTCAGCCTTTCACTTTCAGTAATGTGAAGTTTTGTCCTTGTTTGGAACTAAAGTAAAGCAGCGGACTTGCTTAACACAAGCCCAAAGCTGCATCCTTGAATGAATCCCAGTGAGATATGAGCACATCCAGAATAACTTAGATGGCAGTTTTGGAGAATTTTATTCCTGCCCAGGGATGTTTTGATGTATCATATTAATTATGTGTGCGTGTCCTTGTGGCACACTAATAAAGACTGTCCCTGTGTGTGTTTACTCAGGTGGATGAGCTGTATGAGGCCTTCTGCATCCAGAGCCGTCTGAGAGAAGGTGCCAGCCGGATGAAGCAGGCCTTCTCCTCCTCTCCCTCCACAAAAGGCACCAAAGAGAGTATTGCAGAGGTCAACCGCCGGTACAAAGAATACACTGAGGTACTCGCAGATCCACTGACATGGCTGTAGTGTTTTTGCTTGCCTCATGAATGTCATGTAAACTAACACTAACTGACTTATACAGCCTGAGTAATACTCTCGTAAAGATGGTGGATATAATTATAGAGGAAGTACTAGACAGTTACAGATGACGGGTCAAATGCTACTATATAGATACTACTGTGATGCTAATTACTGCTTCCACTGATTTGTAAACACAAACGTGTAAAGTTGAAGTCATGACCTATAAATCCCATCAACACACACACCTGTCATCTCCTGTCCTGAAGGCTTAGAGCAGCCTCCTCTGTAGTTCAGTGTTGACAGGATTTGGCAAAGTCTGTACAGATAACTTGATTACTATTGTCTGTCTATTGTTGGGTGCTGTTTGTGTGATCGGACTTATCTTTCTCCCCCGGTGTCCAGAACATGAGCACATTTGAGAGCGAATTGGAAAATCTGCTTGGGGAGTTTCATATCAAAATGAAAGGTGAGAGGTCAAGAAAAGTTTACCCACTAACTTACACACAATCAAACATGTAAATTAAAAGATGTATTATGTTTATTTGTCTTACAGGTTTGGCAGGATTTGCCAGACTCTGTCCCGGCGACCAATATGAGGCATGTAAATTTTCTTTTTTTTCAGCAGAAAAATTTCAGTTTTAGTTTAGATGTAAGCAGATGCTATTCACACCCAGATGATCATAATTGAAATGCTGTTTACACCCAACAGTATCATACAGCAGAGCCAAGTGTCTGTGTGTCTAAGCTGTTAACAAATCTCTACAGTCTCTCTATGTGCAAATAAGCAAAGTTTCCCCATAAAAGGAGATGATATACCAGTAATATGTTAGTCACAGAAACATTTTTCTACTGAGTTCATGTGAAGCTGTAAAATCATTCATTCTGCTTTCTCCACTTCTTGGCTGTTCTTTCCTTCAGATCTTCATGCGGTACGGACGCCAGCGGTGGAAGCTGAAAGGAAGGATTGAAGTTAACTCCAGACAAAGCTGGGATGGAGATGAGATGGTGTTCATGCCTCTCATCACTGACCTTATCAACATCAAGGTACTGTGGAAATCCCTTGTTGACTTAAGCATTGTGGATTTTTACACAAGTGTTTTTGAATGAAGCAGTAAACAAGTGCTTGGGTCTGTCAGGTGACAGAGCTGAAGGGTTTGGCCACTCACATGCTGGTGGGCAGCGTCATCTGTGAGACCAAGGAGCTGTTCACCGCTATGCCTCAGGTGGTGGCCGTGGACGTCAACGACCTAGGGACCATCAAACTCAACCTGGAGGTTACCTGGTAGTAAGTAGATTTTTTTTACATTTTTAAAAGGTCATCCCAGATGTTCCTGTTGACCCCTGCTGGGTAGCAGGACTGTCAGACACTTCTATAGCTATTTGAATCTCAACAGAGTCTATTACTGGATTGGCTCTACTGTATGTTTGGTTGCCAGTGAACACCCACAACTGTTGTTAGTGTCAGGATCTGTGTGTTTGCCTGCCATCTGGTGGAGCAACATGATATTCATAGGATGGCAGTTGTTAAGCGGGATGGAATCATTTTAAGCAACATTTCTTTCCCTCATTCAGCCCCTTCGATGTTGAGGACCTCACTCTGTCGTCCGGCAATGTGAGCAAAGCCACAGCTCTTCAGAGACGGGTGTCTGTCTACAGCCAGGGTACACCAGAGACGCCCACCTTCCAGGACAACTCCTTTTTTGTGAGTCTAACACACACGTGTAGCTTCATTAATGTGTTTGGAGAGAAGATATTTGTGCTTTGCTTAAGCATATGCTGATCCTTACACACCAACCCGTGCACTGAACTAGAAGGACAGTTTAATTGTGCCCCACCATTGTTTTGTTTTGATGCTTGTATAAGCAAATCTAGCCCTACCCCAAAACTAACCCTCACCCATTTCCCTGCTATTCTCCTCTCCTTTGCATTTCCACACTCTGCTCCACCTTACACATTCCTCCATCCTTCCTGCATCCCACTCACCCACCCTCGCTCAAACACCCAAACCTTATCCTATATGCCTTTTCGTGCATTGTAAAGAAGTGGCAGCCATATCCCGTGGAGCGCCAGCGCCTCTCCTTCCTGCACATGCTCCGAGACACCCTGCTAGAGAAGCTAAGGCGCAGTCGCTCGTTTGGTGACCTGGCCTCACTCCGGCCAAGGCCTAAATCCAGTCTGGAGGTCTATGTGAGTGTGTTGTGGCCCCTTGACCCCATCTATCCTGACCCTGTGTGCACCCGGTCTTCACTCACATGATGAGGATGCACTCCACTGCTGGTGTGGAGCCTCTCTGTGGGCTGCAAATCGCCCTGTGTGGCTATGTGCATGTTTATTTGCATGACATGCTTTAAGCTGTTTTGTGTTTCCTGTTCAAATTGGCATTACTGTGTGATTCTTTCTTGGCTAAAAAGATTTGGTTGTAAGAGGATTTAGAGAGAAAATTTTGGGTGAAGTATATCTTCCTGTTTCTCTTGTACTTTTCTGTCTCTTTACACTGGTTTCAAGCTTGATCTCCCTCTCCACACTGTTTCTATAAATACTTGTCTCTATCTCTCTTTTTTAGTCCACTTTACCAGATGATGTCTTTGAAAACGGCGGCTGTGGCGTGGCCGAGTGCAAGCGTCTATCTTTCACCTTCTCTGACACCTCTGGCTCTACGCCCAGCCCCAGCCCTGCCCCAAGCTCCTACTCCCCAGGCCAGTCCAACCCCGAGATCACCGTAACTCCTCCAGAAACAGAAACGTTACTTACTCAAATCCTCACAACCAGGGAGGACTCCATAGCAGAGCAGCGTTTAGTGGAGGAAGATGAGGATGAGTATGAGGAGGATGAAGAGACGGGAAGTAGAGGAAGCAGAGGAAGTAGGACCAGTGCTAGCCTTGCCAGTGACGAAGCTGAAGCAGCAGAGGACTCAGAGTGGGAGCGCACAGAGTCCCAGCGAAATTCTAGCTCCAACTGCGGTTCAGCTGCCCCGTCCTTGTGTTCTGATGGACACCTGTCGACAGTGGCTCCAGAGGATGTTTTCCTGGATCATGCTGATGAACTGAAACCCGTGGAGCTGGACACAGAGGAGGCGGGCAGCCTGACCAGGCAACTTGTGAAGAGGCTCACGTCTTCAGAAATTGTGCCGTCCATTGGGAGCTCCATTGAGGGTGGTGGAAGCCTGAGCTGGGCTGGAGAGGGAAGCAGGGCTTTCCTGGAGAGCAGCCTGGAGGAGGCCATCCACAGCTTGCTGATGAAACTGGAGTCACTGACTCACCGCTGCAGTGAGCTCCAGGATCTGGAGCAGGAAGTGATGCGTCTGGAGGACCTCCTTAAGGTAGGTTCTCAACATATTTACATTAAAGCTATTACCCTGGATAGATATAACTAAATTATTTACTGTTTCATGTTAAAAATACTTGCTAGTTTTATTCATTCTTTCTTAAATCCTTCTTCTTCAGTATGAATACTTGTTCTTTTTGTTTACCTTCCTATCTTCACCATGTTCACCATGTTTTTCTGCAGTGTCGTCTCCCAGGTCACAGGAGTCGCTCGTCCAGCCTAAGTCTGACAGTGGAGAGTGCCCTGGAGAGTTTTGACTTCCTCAACACCTCAGACTTCGATGATGAAGATACTGGGGATGATAATGCTGTCCTCAACATTCCCCCACAGAGGTCTCCGCTGTTTGATGCAGATGGAGAGAGGATTGAGTAGGTTTTTTTTTAAGAGACATCTGAAGTAGGATAATTTAATAATTTAAAGCAACATATTTTAGCTATGTGCTGTAGTATAACTTTCCTTTTCCTTTGCATTAAAACTTGAACCCAAATACTTAATCTCCTGGTATCCAAGAACCACTGGATTTGATGATGTAGCAGTTCTGTGTGTCAATGCTGCCACTCAGTGGTGAGTCTTGGTATGTACCTCTCAGGGGCCAGCATCCAGAAGCCAGAGGACACCTGAGTGAAGCTCTGACAGAGGACACTGGGGTGGGAAACAGTGTAGCAGGAAGCCCCCTGCCATTGACCACTGGAAATGAGAACCTGGATGTGGCCATTGTCATCCACCTTCAGTACTGTAATCACCTCATACAGGTAGAAGCTCTTTCTGATGCATCATAACTGGGATATCAATAATCCCAGCTAACTATAACATGCCTTTGTTCCTTCGTTTAATGGCAGGTATTGACGAGTGGGACCGCTGTGGGTCAGCGTCGCAGTCTGCTCCTCAAGCTGTCTGGACAGACCCAGCTGTTGGAGGAGCTCGCAGAGATCAGTGTGGACAGACTGGGAGCTATTACATCTGCTGCTGATGGTGAGCAACAACAACTGAGTTATTGAATTGGACACTGAACCAAGATGGTTTGATAATAAGCTGTTTCCACTATCTTTGCTAGAACCCATAAGCAAATAGAAGTTAGGGTTTGAGGCTGCTCTGACATTATGTCCTTTTCTTTCAGTTCTCCCGAGCCTCGCAGAGCGCCCCCAGCTGATGACTCTGTGGTCAGAGTGCAGCGGGTCTGCAGGACTTTTCCACACCACACTGGATCGAGTGTTTAAACACATGAACCAGCGCTACACGGCAGTGCTGCAGGAGAGACACCCACAGAGCGCTGACACAGGTTGGCTCAGCTGTGTTTCCTTTCTGCAAACAGACCACGGGTTATACTTAAAATTTCATTTGTTGTCGACACAGTCCTCTCTCTGTGTTTTTCAATTAGCGTTGAGTCACTTATTTGGTTTGGAAATCAGTAAGAGTTTTAATATGCTCCTGAGGGGAAACTGAGATCACTGCAGTTGCAGAGACTGTTGTGTGAATTAAAATGGAATTGTTATTACATGACTGCAGGCTGTGTGCATAAAAACATTTTCACCAAATATTGTTGAAATATACTGAATACTTTTTTTCTTTTATTTCATTTCATCTGCAGTGATTGGCGTCGTTGTGGGTGAGATGGTGGACAGGAGCGACCTGACCATGGTGGCACACAGCCCTCCTGCTGCCGCACTGTCCCAGGACGTCCTGACTGTTTTTCAGTTCCACAGCTACATCCTACAACATGAAGTTCAGGATATGGAGACGCACCTGCTGAACCTGGCCAGAGAAGGTTAGCAAATGCTTGATAGAGCGTGTGTTGGTCTGCTTCATGTTGTGTCCTGAAATAACTTTTTTTGGCGTCCTATCCTCAATTTAATCTTGGAGTGTTTGCTTCTTCCTCAGAGGTGTTTGCGGAGGTCCTGTCCGGTGGCGATTATTCTCGGTGTTTGGCAGAGCTGGAGGAGGTACCTTTGTCATCTCTCTGGCCTAGAAATAGCACCCTGAGGTCCCTGGCATCACTGCTCACTACAGAGGACCCACAGGTCAACAGGGCAGTGGCTGACTACCTCTCTCGTGGAGCATCAAACAGGAACTTCAGGACTAAGGTCAGCAGAAGTACAGAACAGAGTGCATGTGATGCCATTTAAAGTAGTTTTAATAGAAATCACAGTTGAATGTTTGTGTGTGGGGTCCAGGCAGTGGAGTGCTACACCCAGGCGCTGTCAGAGGCTGGGGTTCAGAGCCAAAGGACCGCCTGCTCTGCTCTCAGCTATCTGCAGGTCCGTGTCACCCTGATCTTGTCAAAGTATGGCTGATGCATTTCACGTTGACTGACCTGGTTTGTCTGTTTGCAGGCTGTAGAGAGTATCAGAGCAGTAATAGCATTGTGTGATTCAGCTGATGAGGAGCTCCGCCATGTTGCCATAGAAACCTTGCTCACATTTGGTGAGTATCTTACAGTAATCAGATTTTATAGATTAATTTGCACCTGATTTTAATTTTAATATTCCTTTATGGTGCCATGTTCATAATTCCATCTTTTTATCTATACTGTTTAGAATAGCATGGTGTTTGTCATCAATAGTGGTTGGTAACACGTATGCCTGTTGCAGGTGAGGAGGGGCGGCTGGCGTACGAGCAGTTGGACAGAGTGCCTGGGGAAATGATTCGTCTGGGCACACGGCGAGGAAATGCTGTCACTACTGCCTTCTGAGCCACCACACCACTGAAAACATCCCAGCCAGCCCTGACAGGGCGACACTGCCTCCTCAGCTTAACCCCACACTGCACACCTCACAGGGCTTTTCACGTCAAGTCCTGTTTATTGATCTGCTTTTTTTTTTAAAAAAGAGAAAAAAAAACTGTTTCTCACCGCCACAACTGATCACTGTTCACACTGATACTGCCTCCTAAACTTAACACCGAACAAAACTGTCTTAACTACACCGACACGACACACAACCTCCTGCATACACACTTAACACTTCTCTTCACCTTCACTCTGGAACACTCCCCCTGCCTCCTTACCCTGCTTTCTGAGCCAGGTCACATTATGTTAATACTGAAAACATGAATTTGTGTGGATACAAAGCCGCTGAAAGCTGCTCCAAAGATTCTTCATCAATGTCTGCAACATCCTCCACTGCTCATAGCACTCACCACTTGATTAATGATCATCTTGATTGTTCTGGAGTCAGCGGTGTCACACAATATACTATGATGTTTGTATAATCACTGTAACAGGTTTTAGTAGGTGGTTCTGTATTTTCAGTTCTTTTCGGTTTCTGCCAGCGCTTTCAGAAGATTTGCACTGTTGTAGGGCATGTAAATATGGCATATTTTACACAGCTAGTGTAACATATGTGGTTGTATTCAAAATGTAATTTAAGTTGTTTTTTTAGCACGTTCCATTTGAGTTTCAGGGATTCTAGTGTGGTTGAAAGATGTGTGTTTGTGGCAGAGAAGAAGTGGTGAGGTTAGAGAGCCCTCGGCTGGAGGGAGGGGATAAACAGGTCGGTGCAGTGGCCGAGTTTTCTCATACTTGCAGTTTAACAAGTGCAATTTTCTGTGCATACCTGACTCTCTTGCACCTGGTTGTCATGAGGAGCCCATTTTACCATTTGAGCCTTGATATGGTCGAGCAGGTGGCTTTTGTAAATGTATATTTCTGAGCAGGTCAAGGGCAATAAGCTGGGATTTTTTTATGAGAATGTGCATTATTCTCACTAACTGTACAGAGAGGAGGATCTGTTGGGATGAGTACAGATGTAGCCTCACTTCAGGCTAACTGCACATTCATGGAGCATGTGAGCTAAAAGCTGGATTTATTATGAGAAGCTGCAGAATGAAGTGTTCTGTTCGTCTCAACCTGCGTCTGATTCCAACTTTTCTCGTAACTGTACTACTGAGTGTGGTGCTTGTGCACGGCGACAAAAGTCACATATGTTCACACATCTTATTTATTATTTACTCCTTGTAATTCTAATATTCGTTGGGAGTTTTACTGTATAAGTGCAGACAGAATCGTTATGTACACGACTTGTATATTTATGTTCTATTTTCAGGTATTTTAAGTATTGTCTTGTGTTTTAAAAGGCCTCCATGCAACTGATCTCATACTTAATTTGAATTGGAGTTTATTTTTAATGAATTATATCAGATTAATTATTGTTTTGGAAAAGTTTAAGAATAGTATTAATAGAGGGTTTTTTTTTTTATCCCTAGAAGGTCCTCCCCAAAACAATGGGACGGACATATATTAGAGATGTTTACTTTATTACGTAGATTTACTGTAACCAAAGGAACATTTGATATTAAATTGTCTTGAAATAAGAGCTCATCAAGGAGAATGTACTTTAAATACAACATCTGCATTTTGGCCAGAGCAATCATTAAAAGCACAACTTAAAACTAATAAGACAAACCCATGATCTATGTTACATTTAGGTGTAACAGCACAGTCCTAAAGCCATATTGAATAAAAGCAAGTGGTAGTATTTTTATGAAATGTATTTTTTTTTCCTTTTGTATTATAATATGTAAATGTGTGAAGTTGTTACTAAAAGCTACAGTTTGTTTTTCTATACAGCATTTTGCAAAACATGGTCCAAATTCTAAGTTCATTTTATTTCTTCCATGATGTGAATAGCATTACAGTATTCCTTGGTCTAATCTAACCACGTTTTCTCAGTATCTTTATTTTAGTTTCTTTTTACAAAGTTGCAGTTGACAAGTGTTAATTACAAGTTAATTTTTGGACTGTTCAATTTCTAACCTCTGCAGTAAGTACAAAGTTGGCAAAATGTGCACATGTTTAATTATTTACTGGTTTTAAGAATAACTTGGTTCAATTAGCCGATATTGAACTTAATCCATCTCAGTGGTCAACAGCTTCAGTACTGATCCATCGCATACTACTTATCTCCATTGTGGTTAGCAGTATTTCTTCTGCTCATCAAGTTGCAATAAAGTTTATTTTTGCATAATTAAAAATGAGTGAATTGTGGATTTGTACCCAGCCACCATTTGTGGGCCCCACATGGATGAGTGGGCTGCTTTAAGGGATCCCATGGTGGCCCTGCATGTATTTGCCCATTTGAGTTCTGAATGAGATCTTAACTAGTTTTATGTGGGTTCCAACTGGGTAATTTATGAGGCCCATGCAGCCTATTCTGTGATACAACTGAAGACAATCAACCATAAGCTTGAAAATGCAATTTAAACAATGTGAGCTAAAATACTTGTTGTACCTACTTGTTTAATGCACTTTTCTGCCAAAATCTTATATTTAAGGCAGATTAGACACATCTAAAGCATATTGCTGCCCTCTGCCAAAAGAAACCTTTTCTTAAGATACACATGAACTGTAAGACTAGTGGTAGATGGAACTTGGCTATTTTAACCACCTTACATATTTTATGCAAAAACCTAAAACATTAACTTCAGCTGGATGAATACAACAAACATCTGTAATTGTTTTAAAATGTTTATTTTACACAAGCTTTATGTACATATCTATTGCAACATTGTACAGTGTAAACAAACTTTCTGATCAACATAAGTCAGTGAATGCAACATCTTCTTGTACAGCATAAACATTTCAACATGTCGTAGAAGCAAATAAGTGGTGTACCACAGAACAGATACTCAGTATTTGTTAGCATCCATTAGTCCTTAACAGCTGGATTCTCAAGCATACCAGAACTAATTTGTCAAGGCTTCAGCAAATGCTGGCTGTCAGTTTTACCCTTGGACTGAGTGTAGCAAAATTAATAAAAAAAAAAAGCAGAAAAAAAAAAAAACCAGCCAGCTGCATGTGCAAAGGTCACTGGTTTTCAACACATTTCAACATTTTCTGGTTAAAATACTGAAGCCCGACGCAAACAAAGTTAATCCTGCTCTTCTGAGGTTCCTGTATGTTCATGGTCTGAGGTCTCGTCTTCACTCTGATCCACATCGTCTTCCTCATCAAGGGTTATATGCCCCAGTTCCTTCAGTTCATGTGTAGTTTCCTTATCTTCCTCATCTTCCTCTGCATCACTGTCATCATACACCTCACCGTCTTCTTGATCCTCTTCTACATCAAGGGCGATGTCCCTCAGTTCCTCCAGATTATCGGGAAACTTTCCAGTTAGCCTCTTAAAAAAAAAAAAAAAAAAAAAAAGTGAACATTTTGTCCATGCAATGCTGTCCACAAACAGCAAAATCCTGGATATCACTATCAAGGGACAACAGAACTGTAATTCCAGGGTGCTTACCTCAATCATATCAGCCATATACTGCACATGTTGTGCCAGCTCCTGCAGCTCCTCATTATCACACTGAAGCTTTGTTATCTGTTCATTTCTAGCCTCGATGTCTTTGTGTAACTGGATCAGAAAAAAAAAAATATATAAATTGATCACCAAGCTTAAAAAGAAAGAAAATTCAATCAGACTATGGGAACCTTATATGCAAAGTCTGTGGTTAAAGCTAGCAAATAAGTTACAGCAGTAGCAGAGTATTCAGGCCAAGTAACAAGTAGATATTGTTAGTCACTTAAGAAGGTCAAGACAATCAGTGGGAGCGTGGGAACAGCTCAACATGGGCTAAACATTAGCTGACTCTCAGTGATTAACTCACCTTCTCATTCTCCTGTAGAACATTGTATAAAGCTTTCCTCCGCTCCTCAGCAACTTCTTTCCAGTAGGTGGAGGGAGGAGTTTCTGCAACAGCAGTACGCATTAAAAACCGAACAGTTCGCATTTTGTGATGTACTAATGACTGTCTACACACATACCTTTAACCATAAGTTCATAAGCTTCCTTGGACATGCCATCTATCAAACACTCAGATTCCTCCGTTTGTGTGGATTTAACTTCAGCCTTCACTCTCTTTGGACCTCTGCTTTGTTCGGCTATCCAGTGTTTCCGCTTCGGATTGCCTTTTCCTGCCTAATAAGAAATTTAGCTTAGGGACAGTTTGTTCAGAAACTGTTAAATGCAACTCAACTTAATGCAATTCAACTTAGGAAACCAATTACACACCTGAGCTGACTTGCCCAAATCTGTGTTGACAGCTGAGGGTTGGAGGACTTTCAGGGTTTGCCTGGAAGTTCCTGTTGTTTTTTGTGATGTTGAAAAAAAGCTCTGAAAGACAACACAGCAAAACACAAATTACAACAAACAATGCAGAAGCCAAGATCCTAACCCACTCTTAAGGTTTAGAAACTCAACCCTGAGTCACATGAGAAACGAACATGACCCATGTTCTAATTTCAGTGCCTCTATTCAGCAGGGCTTAGCATCACTTCACACGCTTTACTTTAGTTACACTGTCACCATGGGAGAGGGCATAAGTGAATGCCTTAGCACTGCTGCCATGTGCAACAGGTCCACAGGTGTGCAAAAAGAGGCAGGGCACAGACTAACAGCCGTGGGAAAGTTCCTCTCCAGGGCTCATTAGAGAGCAGGCAACAAGTTTAGTTTGTTAATATTTGGCTACCGATACACAACCCCACTGGAGTTTAAGTCTATAAAATAGTCATCGTCTGGCAATTGTAAACATTTAATCAACTTTATGCTGATCTAATTAAGACGACAGACTGAAGAAGAGGACATCTCAAAATATCTCCCCTGAAATGAGCATCAACTCAATGATGGCATTTACAAAAACACGGTCAGGAAAGTTTAGAGACAAACGGTTATTGCCGGTCTGTAAGAGGGACACCAAAATAAATAATATATATATACCTTTATATTCTCATTAGACATCTGGTGGCTCTGTTTTGGCTTTGCACTGAGAGTCGACATCTTTCACCCAAGAAACCTGGTGGAAACAAACAATAACATGGCGTCAAAAACGCGGTAGAAGGGCAACACATTTAAGAAATCAACTACAATGGGCAACTATACAGTTATAAGTCCAACGCTTTGAAGGCGATAGCACTGAAACCAAGGAGCTGTTTAACGCCAAATCGCCAGTTTGTATAAATATATATATATATATATATATTAAAATATGCGGTAAAAGGACATAGTCTGCTATGCTAACACTCAGCTAATTTTATAGCCCATGTTAATGGCTATCTCAGCATTAGCTAACGTAGCAACTGATTAATGGAAAAACTGCTGTGAATACAGCGCAATATTTAAGCACAAACCTACTTACCGCAGAAGAAAAACGACACGTTGCTGTTCCTGTTTTTTCTCTTTTCTGTGGATCTCGCGCCAGCGGGTTAAATACGCCCACTCAGTCACGTGGTAATGTCACGAGGGTGATTTTTTTATTTTTTTTGCAGTGTTGTTTTTTTCCCCCCTCGTGCGGTCACGTGGCAACACACGTCACATCTTTGTAGCTGAGTGTGTTCAGCCATTTTGGGGAGGCTGTGGATCGTGGAGCTTGAATGTGCCGTTATTAGCTGCCCCAAAACACACAAAGAAACCGAACGGAAAAACGTTGGACGACACGTCGTTAAATATGGGCCCGCCGGGAGACAGAACACGCCACATGTCGACTGAAAGAACGGAGGATTTCAGCTGGATTGTCGATTTATCTTGACATGGCATGCAGCAGGGCGAGCCGGAGGTTGTGACGACTGAAGAAAAGAAGAGAAAGAAAACAAGCGCAGCAAACACCTCGAAACTTCAGACGTGGAAAGGGGTTGATTTTGTTTAGCCGATTTCGCCATTCAGCGTTTGTCGTTGGTTGGCTATTGATTCCCTGGCAGTATTTTGTCGATGAAGTAGTTGACAAGACACGACTGAAGTGAATTCTATCGAGCTAAAATGCTGTGCACAAGCAGAAACAGTTAAGTCAGTGAACCCTGTTGGTATCTCGACTCTCACAGAGCTGGCAGTCACATTGCACCGAGCGAGAAAATGTAAACGCGTAGAAAGATGACTGTACGCTAGCTAGCCGATTACACATAGGCCTCAATTAAGCCAATCAGTCAGAAGATAAGATGTAGCTATATCGTCGGTTCACTACTAGTTAGTGTCGGAAGTGAATGCCTAGATTAGCTTGCTAGCTCTCCTTAGCTAGTGTGCTAAAAATACGCCCACATCATGACTATCAGCAGTGGCAGCACCGCAGGCCTCGGGCCAAATGAGAGGCAGTAAAAGTCAAGGAAATGTCAAGTTACTTTCGCAGTAGTCTTTGATGTTACCCTGTGCCAATATCTCCTGGCATCTGTATTTACCTGCCATGTTCGTCTGTGTCCCCCGTCCGTCTGTAACTCGTACATAACGCAGTCTCTGTAGAATCCAAACAAACTCAAAACGACAGTCATGGACGAGGGACTTTGAAATTACCCAAATTATAGAATATTTGTCTGCTTGCTGTAGTCCACAATCTCACTAACAAAACATATTACAGGTATGGAGTCTTTGTACTAGCAGCCATTTTATTGTTTCAGTTACATTAACAGAAAAAAGTCAAATTTGAGTTACTGTTTCATTTAAATCTCTCGTGTAATCCCTTGTCGATGGCAGGTTGATTTTGTTTAACTCATTTGGCTTGAAAGTCATGTCTTAAAACATGTATTTCTGATCAGGTTTCAAGGAGATGTAGTCTTAGCTCGTTGACCATTCCCCTTCTCAACACTGCCCTTTACAAAAAATATTGAAATGACTTAGTTTTGTTTCTGATTTGTTGACCTTTTCAGTTCATAGTTACAGTAGGAATTGAAGATCTAGCCTAGACTTTTGATGCGTTGTTTCTGCAAAGGGTAGCTAGCTCCATCCTTTACCCAACGTATAAATACAAAAAATTAAAAAAAAAATTAAAAACGCAGAGAAAATATACTACACGACACGAGAAGACAGTACCATCAAAATCTAACCATGGGGGACCCAACTTCACGAAGAAATCAAACAAGAAATCGACTTCGAGCTCAACTTCGGAAGAAAAGGGAATCTTTGGCTGATCAGTTTGACTTCAAGATTTATATCGCCTTCGTTTTCAAAGAAAAGGTTTGTCTGCACAATGCATGCAAACGTAACGTCACATAAATTAGGAAATATGAATGCTTCTTTATTTTATAAGCAAGAGAAAATGGAATGTTAAAAAGTGTTTATTCTGTATTGTCATTACAGAAGAAGAAGTCTGCACTTTTTGAGGTAGCTGAAGTGGTGCCAGTGATGACCAACAACTATGAAGAGAACATTCTACGAGGTGTGCGCGATTCCAGCTACTCTCTTGAGAGTTCGATAGAACTGCTGCAAAA
Source organism: Parambassis ranga (assembly GCF_900634625.1). Classification (NCBI taxonomy): domain Eukaryota; kingdom Metazoa; phylum Chordata; class Actinopteri; family Ambassidae; genus Parambassis; species Parambassis ranga. The sequence goes on from NC_041023.1 coordinate 11,148,161, forward strand.
AGACATTGTGCAACTACACGCTCCCAGATACCAGCCGATGCGAAGGGTAAGAAGACCTTCTAAAGAGGGGAGTGGTCTGAGGAATAAGAAAACAAGTGATTTAATACATTGTCCTTTTTTTTTATTTTACAATATTACAGGATGTGATAGGCTGCACACAGGAAATGGATTTTATCCTCTGGCCACGCAACGATATTGAGAAGATTGTCTGTCTGCTGTTCTCCAGATGGAAGGGGGCCGATGATGAACCCTTTAGGCCTGTTCAGGTTAGAACTCACTGTTGTCACGTTAACCCCTTTGCACTATAATGTCACAAAGACCTCCTTACTACACTCATTACATGATGCCAGGGCTCACCTCAGTATATGCACACTGAACCAAAAAGACCAGTATTTGTGTGCTCTTGGATAACATAGTTGTAAAATCAGAAGCATAATAAACCAATGTCTAATCTGGCAAATCTTTGCTGGGTCAGCCTTTCACAGAACATTGATATGGCCCAAAGTTTTGAGTAAAACTCTTCTATAGCCATTTATAAAAATGTTAGAAGACAAGGACAGACATTTTTTTATCTTTCTACATAATTCTGAATGTAACAACACTGTTTGTCTGACAAGTCTGTCCTATTAATTACAGGCCAAGTTTGAATTTCATCATGGAGATTATGAGAAGCAGTGCTTGCATGCTTTGGGTCGTAAAGACAAAGCTGGAATGGTCATGAACAACCCAACTCAGTCTGTATTTCTCTTCATGGATAGACAACACCTACAGGTGAGTCAGTCCAACAAAATTACAACGTGACTGCTCTGAAAATCTGATCCTTGTGACACATTAATTTATAATTCTCTGTGGAATTCTTGCAGGCTCCTAAAACCAAGGCCACGGTTTTCAAGTTGTGCAGCCTTTGCCTGTACTTGCCCCAGGACCAGCTGACCTGCTGGGGTGTGGGAGACATCGAGGATCACCTTCGCCCATACATGCCTGATTAAGGCTTCTTGCTCCACCCAGCCACACAGGGAAAAGTCTTTCCCTTCCTCTTGCCTAAGCCTTCAGAAGCAAATTGATGTACTCATCTCCACCCCTTTTCCCTTTAAAAGATTTGAACTTATGCTTGGACCTCCGTTTTGTTCCCTACTTGTTCTCCCCTGCCTGACCTGAAACCAGTTCAGTTCCCATCCTTATTTTTTTTTCCCCTCACACTCCCAGTGTTCTCCCCTCTCTCTGCCATTTTTGGATTAGTTCCCCCATTTTTTGTTTTGCTTCCTTTTCATTCCTTCCTCCTCACTCACCCATTTTTTGTTCATTCAAACCTGCACGAACATTGATTTTGAGTGGTTGGTTGTTCTCTTGGAGCCGCACTGTCAACAGCACCGGTCATTGAAGGAACTCTTTATGTTGCATCAACACAGGAACAAACAATACACAGGTCTTCACAGTGGTTCTCAGATGGACGTGTTTTATATCCTTGTTGTCATAAGAAAGGATTGTTAAAGCTTGTTTGTCATGTCAATGGGGGTTTTAGAACAACTTTACACAATCGTTTGACTATGGACAGGTGTGACCAGGTGTTAAAACACCCATATAAGATGAACAGTATTTGTCAAATCATATGGTGTAGGAATTGCTTCTTATAAACCGCCTTAGTTATTTTGCTGGACTTTTAAAGATGTTTTGGTGTCATTTGCTTTCCTCTGAAACATGCTAGGCAGGCCTTTGCTAAAATCTCGAGTGACTTGAAAGGCATTGTACACAAAGTTGAGATGTTGGTTAGACGTTGAAGATCATTTTCACTGTGTAAGCCATTCATGCACTATTCATTTAAGCTACTGAAATCTGATGTTTTATGTTTTGTTTTATTTGGGATGTGGGTTGGTGAGAAGCTGAAATGGTTTCATGTTTAACATACCTAAAAGTTGCTTAAGGCTAACAGATTTTTGTTTAATTTGACCTAATTAAATTGAGATAATTTGCTGCCATGCTCATCAAATTAAAGTTGGGATTTTCAGGCTTGCTTGTCAAACGATATGAAGAACATAGAACATATAATTTTGCTCCTTATTGATTCAATGTGTTCTGTTGAAAGGTTACAAGGTGTGTAACTTCTGGGTTTTTTCTGTTGGTTCTCAAATCAATACTGCTGAGCATATCCATTGCAAATTACAAATTACAGTGCAAATTCTGAAAGAATATCTCTTTGTCCTTTTTGTTTATTGCATGTGCATAAATCATTGACACAGTAAATGGACCAGGATTAACTCTTGAACTACTAGTTTCTGTAACTTGACGAAAATAACGTCTATAATGAAAGTTCATTGACTAACCAGTAATGATTAGTTTTATGGAGTTGTGGCCTCTACCTCTGAACAGTTTTTACATAATCCAATGTTGGGCAAACTATGTACAGACAGAGGCTGGTTTTCATCTTCACTCAATACAGATATACAGACAGGCACACATGAGAGAGTTAGCTGCTACCAAGGTGTTTGGTGTGTCTTCCTTGTGCGATAAGCTTCCCTGTGACCTTGTTAGTGAGGTCTACTGTGGCGAAGGCCAGCGTCCGCCCTTCTTTCAGGACCTGAGCGGTTATCAGTATGTCTTCTCCCATCTTCGCAGCATTCATATACCTAGAAAGCATTGAACGTTTATAAAGGTAATTTAAATTGGCTGAAAATCAGTGTTTATGGGAAATATGAGCATACAGTCTTATATGCAGAAAAATGTTGGCTCAATATCTTCAGTCAGCTAAGTGAAAACAAGTATTTTAAAAAATTAATTCCACTCAAAACAATACAGAACAATTAAAAAAAACTCCTCACTGGTGATTCTTGGGTAAATGCTAAGGTACTTGGGGGTAGCTCAGGGTGAAAATGTTGTAATGTTTACATAATTAACTCACGTTATATTCATATCCACACTAACTCCCGGTGCTCCTCGCTCACTGTACATGATAGCCATGGTAGAGATAACATCCACCAGGGTGGCTGTCAGCCCACCGTGCAGCGTCCCTCCCCGGTTAGTGTGCTCCTCTTCTACCCGCATCGCGCACACCACCTTTCCCGGCGTGGCAGACAACAAGTCCACCTGTAGAAAAAAACATTTTTGTTGTAATAATGTGGACATCATCCAAAAATAAACGTCTGTTTAGTACACGAGCCCAGCTACACCGTGTGCACAGTCATAAACAAAATCCTAAAAACAAAATAATATCGGTGCAAATCATACACCTTTACCTTGCTCAGTACTCTGTCGAATCCCGGAGAATCTACCATTGCTCTCATTACTTGTTTTAACGTGTTTAAACTGAGTGAAACCATGTTTAAGGTAAATAAAAGAGACCAATGTCAAACTTATTTTCCACACCGGAAACTGTTCCGTCGGACAAATAATCCGGGTGGACTAATGTGCAGGGATGCAAGGTGATAAACAGTGCCACACGAATATAAATACATGGATATTATTTGACTACACTATATTGAACATAAGCGTTTAGTTAATTTATTACTCGGTATTTTACAAATTGATTGCGTTCCCGCGATGGGGGGTGCATTTCACTGCAGGTATACAAAACTAGCCTACCACCCGGATCCTGAGTTGGGGTATCAAGTTTACCCGGAAGCATTTCTCTGGTGCACCTGAGATAAACATAAGACTGCAGACTAATGTTTTACTTTTAACTAAATGCTTGTATGTGTTTGTGGGAGAGATTCCGTCAAACTACAGTGGCTACAATATGGCGTCTACATCCAACTCTGACAAACCGACGGTTTCCAATGTAGAAGAAAGCAGAACTCGTCTTTGCGAAGAGTTTGCTGCGATTGCGGGAACCGACAGCGCCGCGGCCCAGTGCTACCTGGCTGAAAATGACTGGGAGATGGAGGTACAGTAGCTACAATACCTGGGGCTCCTCAGTTTTAACATTACTCTTGTAATTAGAGCCTGAAGGCTGCCGCTGGTTCCCAGAATTCCAGTTCACATCTGTATCTTATTTCCCACAGACTACATTAGCCTTTATGGCAAAATGTGCTAATTGTTTACATATCGTTTTTTTCTGTCAGAGAGCTTTGAACTCGTTCTTTGAGGCAGATATGGAGAGAGTCTTTGAAGAAGATTTTCCAGAGGAAGACTCCAGCCCCAAAACTAAGAGGCATAAGGCTGAGGAAAAACCTCCTGGAACCTGGTAAGCTTAGTGGGGAAAGTAGCCTTGTGTCCTTATGTTTAAACCTGTTAAAGTTTAACTAAATAATTCTCTGTACATGTTTTCAGCATCGATTTGACTAAGGACAGTCCTTCTACTGTACAGAAACCCTCAGAGGAAGATGACAGCAAACTGTCTCTGATCTCCTGGAATGTGGATGGACTGGATACAGACAACCTCGCAGAGCGTGCAAGAGGCCTCTGTTCCTACCTAGTGTTGTAAGAATGTGTTTTTTTTTTTTTTAAAGAATCATCTGTTATTTAATTTAGAGCAGGCTGCACATATCGCAGCCTCCCTAAGTTATTATATGTAACAAAGGCAGGCAATATATACATATATATGAGTCCCTTTTTTAATATACAGATATACTCCTGACGTGGTGTTCCTGCAGGAGCTTATCCCTCCATATGTGCAGTATCTGAAGAAACGAGCTGTCAGCTATTTAATCATAGAAGGTACAGACAGTAGCAGAATATTTATAATAAATCAAATCCATAGTGATGATTGTTGTCACATACGTGTCTTCGTACTTATACAGCTTTATGTATACACTGGGGCTTGTATGACGAAAGATGTTAGCTGTGGTTAAAAATCTCCATCCTCCAGGTGGTGAAGAGGCTTACTTCACTGGGATGATGCTAAAAAAGTCACGGGTCAAGTTTGCGGAGAGTGAGATTGTAACTTACCCCACCACTCAAATGATGAGGAATCTGCTTGTGGCTCAGGTCTGTACAGCACCATCTTACAGTGTGCTACGTGTATAAGCTTACCTGTACATGATGCAACTCCCTTTGTTGCAATCAGGTGAATTTCAGGGGCCAGAAGCTGTGTCTCATGACGTCCCACCTGGAGAGCTGTAAGGGCCACGCGGAGGAGCGGATGAAACAGCTGCGAGTGGTGATGCAGAGGATGAGAGAGGCTCCAGAGGACGTCACAGTCCTGTTTGGAGGGGACACAAACCTGAGAGACCCTGAGGTGTGTCCAGTGTTTCCCATTAGGTGAAGCCAGTTAAGAAAATGTTTAACTCCACAGTAAATGTTTGCTTTGGACCTCCTCTCAGGTGGCCAAAGTGGGCCTGCCTCCCAATGTCTGTGATGTGTGGGAGCGTCTGGGCAAGCAGGAGCACTGTCGCTACACATGGGACACAAAAGCCAACACCAACAAGACTGTTCCCTTTGTAAGCCGTTGCCGCTTCGACCGTATCTACCTCCGCCCAGCCACCAAGGAGGGAGTCCCACATTTGGTACCTGATCACATGGCCCTGGTGGGGCTGGAGAAGCTGGACTGTGGTCGCTACACTAGTGATCACTGGGGGATTTATTGTAGCTTCAGTGCTGGATAGAAATGAGCAAAACAACAAGAAACAGAGCTTTGGATTTGTGTTTTTTTACACAGTGCAGAGGTGATCAGATCACAGCAAGACTTTCTGAGTGACAGAAGCAATTCTGACCTCATGTGTGGTTGGTTGCCTGTTGATGATATGCCCTGATTTTAGTAGGTTTACTTTTACCTCTCTCTTGTGTCTCTGCTTCATGTTAAAACCAATAAAAGAAAAAAAGTCTGTATTGTTTTGAAATTAATTTTACTGTTTGAAAGTTATTGATCCTGAAACAATACCGAGGAATATGAACACAAGGTTTGGAGGGGTAGTCAAATAAAAATATACATACACACGACAAAAAAAACATACAAAACTGCCACAGACACACACTGATTTTCAAAATAAAAACCCCCAAACAATTCCATGAAGTGACAAGCACGGGGGTATTCAAAATAAAAGCCTTAAAGACCCATTCGAGTTACAAGTGTTTTTACATTTTTTGTCAGAGTCATCACATTTAACCACACCTCTGATATAAACACCCTGCTATAACTTCCCCGTGACTCGTTGTTTGAGGCGGACATGGAGAGAGTGTTTAAAGAACGTTTTCCAGAGGGAGGCTCCAGCCCCAAAACTACGGGCCAAAAGGCTGAGGAAACCCCTCCTGGAGCCTGGTAAGCCTACAGTGGGCAAATTAGCCCTATGTGTTAGTTTAAACTCGCTAAAGTTCAACAAACGAGTTCTCTGTATGTGTTTTCAGCATCGATTTTACTGAGGACAGTGCTTCTACTGTACGGAAACCTGCGGGGGAAGATGAAAGCAAACTGTCCATGATCTCCTGGAACGTGGACGGACTGGACACAGAGGAGCTCGCGGAGCGTTCAAGGGGCCTCTGCTCCTACTTAGTGTCGTAAGAATGCGTATATGTTCTTTTTTCCCCCAGGAATCATCTGTAACTGTTTGATTTAGAGCAGGGGTTACCACGGGTTTTGGCTTGGGAGGTACCAAGTTCAGGGCTGTCCGACACGTCTGTCACGATCGATCCATCGTTCCCTCAACATGACTCTGCGTAATGACTCTTTTATAACGCCGATGACCCACTTACTTCCTCCTAATCGCTTGCGTCTGTTTGTGCCTTTGTGCACGTACAGTATAGGAGGGTAAATGATCAGAGGAGTTAGAGCTCTTACGTGAATACACGATCTTTAAGCAATGCAAGTGTTTGAGCCACGTCAACAAACCGACAGCCAGCTGGATGCTGCGGGCTGAGAGGGACAGTACTGCCGGACTGATGTGAGTCTGGATGACTGTAAGGAGTGAAGGTGTCACGCTCTGCGCTGTGTTTTTGTAATGTCCCTCAATCATGATGCCGGTGCGGTTGATTTACTTTAGGCCCTTCCTACAAATGTAAACAAAGAGGGCACCGCTAAGAAATAGGTCATGAGTGCACACATATCTAACAGCCTCTCTGAGTCATTATGGAAGGAAGGTAGGCAGTGTGTGTATATATATATATATATATATATATATATATATATATATATATATATATATATATATATATATATATATATATATATATGTGTGTGTGTGGGAGCATCTGGCATCTGGGCATATATATATATATATAAGTGGTTCCCCCTTTTTTACACAGATATACTCCTGACGTGGTGTTCCTGCAGGAGCTCATCCCTCCATACGTGCGGTATCTGAAGAAACGAGCTGTCGGCTATTTACTCATAGAAGGTACAGACAGTAGCAGGATATTCAGGGCTGGATTCTGCTTTTGTTTCAGTGTCACACATAACATTGATCCATAGTGATGATTGTTATCACATAAGTGTCTTTGTACATATACAGCTTTTGTGTAGACTGGGGCCAGGGCCCAAGCCTTTATGGAGCCTTAAGCAAAATTTCATACCACCACCACCTCACTATCATTACCATAATGAGTAATTTGCTAAAATATAAACTATAAAATATACATTTGATCATGGACGTTTGGTGCTCTTGGGGGCCCTCAGCGTGGTTAAAAATATCCATCCTCCAGGTGGTGAAGAGGCTTACTTCACTGGGATGATGCTAAAAAAGTCACGAGTCAAATTTGTGGAGAGTGAGATTGTAACTTACCCCTCCACTCGCATGATGAGGAATCTGCTTGTGGCTCAGGTGTGTACAGCACCATCTTACAGTGTGCTACGTGTATAAGCTTACCTGCACATGATGCATCTCTTGATGCATCTTTGTTGCAATCAGGTGAATTTCAGGGGCCAGAAGCTGTGTCTCATGACGTCCCACCTGGAGAGCTGTAAGGCCAACGCGGAGGAGCGGATGAAACAGCTGCGAGTGGTGATGCAGAGGATGAGAGAGGCTCCAGAGGACGTCACAGTCCTGTTTGGAGGGGACACAAACCTGAGAGACACTGAGGTTTGTCCAGTGTTTCCCATTAGGTGAAGCCAGTTAAGAAAATGTTTAACTCCACAGTAAATGTTTGCTTTGGACCTCTTCTCAGGTGGCCAAAATGGGCCTGCCTCCCAATGTCTGTGTGTGGGAGCATCTGGGCAAAAGGGAGCACTGTCGCTACACATGGGACACCAAAGCCAACACCAACAAGTCTATTGAGTTTGTATGCCGTTTTCGCTTTGACCGTATCTACCTCCGCCCTGCCACCAAGGAGGGAGTCCCACATTTGGTTCCTGAGCGCATGGCCTTGGTGGGGCTGGAGAAGCTGGACTGTGGTCGCTACACTAGTGATCACTGGGGGATTTATTGTAGCTTCAGTGCTGGATAGAAATGAGCAAAAACAACAACAAAAACAGAGCTTTGGATTTGTGTTTTTAATTTTGTAAATGTGGACCCCAGGAAGAATAGTAATGGGGATCTATAATAAACCAATAAACCAAACTTATCAAATCACACATGTTTGTAGTATTGCCTTCGGCCACTAGAGGGCAGTACAGATGTGAATTACAGCTGATTAAAACAATGAGGGATACAGTCCTTAAGGGAGAGATCAGTCTATGTATTAAAAAGGTGCGGGTCAAAAAGAGAAAATAAAATGTTCTATGAAGATGTTTTATTCTCACTCATTTTTGGGGTTTTTCTTAAAAGCACCTGCTCCATATACACCCCAGAAGATGCCATGTTCCCTGTGGTGCACCCTTCAAACTGGAGTGTTTTCACATTTGTATGACAGGAAGACAGCACAGTAAAAAAAAAAAACGTGTTGACCTTTAGAGAGGACACACACAGAAGTGACTCTTCCCTGTGAGCAGGCATCACCAGGACAGGCCCACCTCTCTCATTTGTCCTCTGAGCAGCAAGGACACATGAGCTGAATCTGCACAGCTACAGATAAAAAAAACCCAAAACACTTTAGCAGCATCCTGCTCTGTTGTGGCATTACATAGCCCGACAACAGCCTAAATCAGTTCAATTGATTCCCAGGCTTGATCCAGAAGTGCATTATATTGTGCACAGTCAGTGTAGTGACACACTATGGGACAGAGGAGGAGAACAGCAGCAGGTCAGAGATGGTGCAGATGGAGACAGCAGCTGTTTAGGCCAAGAAAGCTGTCATGTGATCCATCCATGTGCCTTGAGGAGGATTCCGCTGCCAGAGGCCAATCACCGTTTCCCTCCTCTACAAATCCATAAACATCTGCACCACAACTTTCCCTCTGAAAGGCTGCATGGATGTATTCCAAGATCATCTCACTCACTCTGGCATTTTTTTTTCACTCTCTGTGTCGTCAAGCACCAACAGCAGCCTCACAGATGTATTTTTGGAGTTTTCCCTACAGAAGCGTAGCCCTCAGTTACATCCAGTGCTTTCATTCGAGGCCCGTCAAAATGAATGTTCTTGGTTTTGTGCAGATGTAGCTGTGTGCTGGCGGGGAGGCTCTGGGATCAGATTTGTCCTTTGAGGTGGGGTTGGATGATGATGGATCTGACACAGATCTGACCTGAGCCCGAGAAAGGATCAGTGGTTTGTGTGAAGGGCATCAGTTCATGGTAACAGATGAAGCTGTAATTGTGAGTTTTGTCTTCTGCCATTTCACTAATAGATTTCGGCTTTTTCTGGGACCTTTTTCAGAATGTGAGCAGATGCCCTTGGGCTTCTTTTGCACTGTATGTAGTTTCACTGTGGTCAGCTCAGTCTATGTGAACTATCCACCTCCCTCTGTACAGAGAGCTTGTTAGAGGCGAGGCAAGGGCAAGCCTAAGTGGTGCTCCAATCTATATCAACCACCACCACCACATCCATCACTACTTCACTTCAGAATCACTCTGACAAGCTGCCCCAGAAGCCAGAATTATTTCTGGATGTACAGTGCTGCTGCTGCATATTTGAATACTCACAGTATTTAGAGCTTTGCAGATAAGGGGGAAACGTTCTGAGCAGGAATATTTTTATCTCTCAAAGGGTTAGTTGGCTAATATGTGGCAACTCTAACACTCGTTTGGATTGCGAAAAAAAAAAATGATTTTTATAAAATTTGGAACCTCAGCAGAAGATGGATGAAATTACATTAAATTCACATTTTAGTTGAGAAGTGCAAGTTTCCCCACTGATATTAATTCAATAACAAAATACTAAAGGCTGACAGAAAGGCACACAAGGACAGATGTGATTACATAACATAATACAAGCTGTCACTTCTAAAACAAACAGGAGTGGTCTACAGGCGAAGTGGATTAACTGTTTATATCAAATGGTTTAAGTATCTGGACACTGCAGCAGAGGCTGGGGGCCTGACTTTGTTTCCTTCCAGGTCATAGCTGAAAGAACTGGATGATGCATTTTTTATAAGAACTGATTATTATTAATGCATGCAAGCAGCACTTTAAGACTGTAGCTGTAAGGTAGAGCTGATTCTAGCAACGTTTTATACTGCCAGGTGACCAAAGGTTCTTTTATTTTTTTTTACAAAAACACATTTTAAAATGTTATTCACACTTCCATGATGATCATTTATGTCTGGGAAAAAAGTCTGTGTTAAAGATAAAATCACTGATCAAAAAGTTGTAACAAAGTCTGACAGGTTTATTTCTTTCATAAATAACACTGAACAAGCATTGTACAGTGATAAATAATATTTATACACTGTAAAATTATCTGTATTACAAAATACAGTATATGTGTAATGCACTTGATATAGAATGGGAAGTATTGCATTTCATAGCACCAAACATGACCTATAACTTGACCCTTTAACATTCTCACACTGCTTTTCTCCATAACAGCTCAGGTGTGCAGTTACATCCCAGACCTAGGTCTTATATGGGTGTCTATGAAATATACTTCCCTTAGGAATCAGTTGTTGCATAACTATATCTAAGTAAAGTAGAGCCCACCTAGGAAGAACCAAAGCCTTTATTGTAAATCTGCTCATGTTTCCACAACACAGAGTCCTAGTTGAGAGGCTGACTGATTTTATGACGGGTGTCCATGGTGGCCAATCCAGATTTTTGCATTAAAGAATGTATAAACGCCCACTTCTTCTTCCAGGTTCTTGAGTCACTTTGCTTTTAGAGAATCTCTGTCAGGTGACATGATCTTATAATTTTATAGGAACAGCAAGGCTTTGTTCTTTTTTTTGTCTAGACTTATCACGTAAACTTTCAATTTATGTAAGAAACTGGAAAAGATGTTCATGCCACAGTTTCAGGGACTCTCCAAAACAAGTGCTACAAAACTGAGCAAGCTGTGTTCTGGCCACAGATGTCGTGTATCTCGTGACATGTCCTTTACATCACAGGCAGCACAGAAGTGTCCGTCAGAGGCAGCGGGAGGTAAAAGGCAGGTTTGAACACTGTAACACAAAGTCCAAATCTGGGAAAAGATGACTCAATCCAACAGCAAAATATACATCGACAACCCCCCACCCCCTTAAGGTTTTACAAACAGATCTTGGCTAAATACTTACTGGTAGGACTTATTTTTTTGCTTTTGACTGTCAAATATTATTGCTAATTTCAAACAGGAAAGGGGCCATTAAACCAACATTTAGCATGGAAATAACTGTACGGCTTGTCAGAGAAGTCTGACAGCATGGAATGTGTTTGGATGAAGACTGATTCTGGCTTTTAGAAGAAAAAAAAAGTAGTACAAAATGAAAAAAAATAAAAATAAAACTTGTGCCAGCATTACAAAACAGGCTTTTGTGAACAATTACAGGGACACAACAATGGATCATACACTGTAGGAGCCCTTATTAATCCTCATCCAGTCTGAGGAGCAGCATCACAATAAATGTAGAAATAAAAAGTAGTATCACATTCATCACTTAAGTGTCCGTGTAGTGTTTGATTGTCGGCTTTTGAGACTCACCCGGTTCTACTCTTGACCAATCAAACCCACTTCCTCGTTTATCTGTGAGAAAATAACGTCTGTGCAAAAGAACCTACAGCAAGAAAGCTTTGTTGATGTAAGAGCTAAAAATGCACAAACCGTTCACAGGTAAAGTCTGTCATCTCTAAATTATGGCACATAAAAATAAAAGCCTCTTTATTTCATCTAGCTTACTCATCTATAATGTAAGTAAATAAAACACAGACTTGTGTTATTTTTGTATGCACGAGAACATTTCTGATTAGTTTGGTTTCAGCACAGAAATATGACATTCATGCCATTTTGTTGCTTGATGTATTGCACTGACTTGTCACAAACTACCTTTTTAAACAAAATAAACTATGCATTAATACCTAAAGAATAATCTCCCTGCCAAATAAAGGATTTAAATGAATGCTAAACATTTACAGGAAAACTTGACATCTCAGTTTCGTTCTTGCAGCAGAACGACAAGGAGCAGACCACTATTAAAAAACCTGTCCTGGCAGAAACATTCCTGAGTTTCCTGCTGTGAATCTCCTCTCCAGCTGCTCTCATCAAAACTGCAGAAGCGCTAAAATGATCTCTGGGCAGACGAGGCTGATTCAGCTGACGTGGTCATAAGCCAGGAGAGTTACACACACACATACACACACACACACACCGAGATGCTCACTGAGAGCTTTTTCCGCTCTCCCCACAGTCCAAAAATAAGACACTCAAAAACTGAACTGGACTGAAAAACCAAATCATTCAGAAATATTAATAATGCCCTTATATTGTGAATGAGCACTGGATGTAAGACAAACAGAAGGTAACCTGAAATAAAAACAAAGCATGAAAGAAAGGTGCATAGGTTGGCATTCCTTTGACATTGAAATGGAAAATCTATTTCTTGGTTCTCTAGAAAGCTCCAGATTGCACATTCATGTTAGCAGGCAGTTAAAGCCTAGCATTGTTTTAAAAGATTCACTCACTACACCGTTTCTTATCATCCTAACACCTCCTGTAACAGAGTTAACAAGTACCAGAATAAAAAAAGAAAAAAGCGAATGTACTGCTGAACCCTCTTCATCAGCACCATTTCTTCAAAGGTGCCTGGTCCCACACATCTAACACGTCGTACCGACTAAAGGCTTTTTCACATGGATAGGTGGAAATTATTTATCATGCCACTGGCATGTGTTTGAACACCATCCAACACTCAGCTGGTTCCCCAAAACTGTGCAGTCCTACAATCGAGTGACCAAGCTGAGGTCACACCACGTTGATGCAGTTCCCACTGCCAGCTGTGGCTCTCTTGCTGCAGTAGGTGAAGCTGCTGTGATTGGTGGAGGAACCGTTCATGTGAGATGACTTTAGCTCCATTTGGCAAGCAGCAATGGCTGCATTGAGTTCCACTTGGGCGCGATGTACAACGTAAAACATCAGGCCAATGCTGATGATGATCTGTAACACAGGAGAGGACAACAAATCAGTGGTAAAACTTCACAATCATTTATTCATGTCTGTCATAATGAAGCTTTAGTTTGGCACTGTCATTTCTACCAATCAACTGACCCTTTCTGAACCTGAAGCATGTATGTATGCATGTATATATGTGTGTAAACCTTTATACTCAGACAATTATGTAAGTGAAGACTTGAAAGAGAGGCAGGTGTCTCAGGTCCTGCATTAGTAAACATTTTCACAGGCTGGATATATATGAATATAAACTACAAAGAAAAAAAACAACATTTATCCACTAACAGAGAATATTTCAAAGAATTTTGAGGGTGTGGTTCAGAGCTGTCACTTCAATAAATGGTAGTTTTCCTTCTGCTGTTCTCTGAAAAGGAGTGTCCCCTGCTGTCTCCACATGCCTGGCGTCATTTGCACTGCCACTATTGTCTGAAGCAATGAAATTATCCTGCTATTCTCAGAACTAGTCTGTAGTCTCTTGTGTCTGTGTGCTCGAAGCCACCTGAGATGAGTCTATGGAAAGTTTGTTTGCCCTGTTGTCATTTCAATGCTCCAGAGGTACCTGGTGAAGTTATTAACCCCTTCACACCAAGGCTATTACAAAGCAAAAGTGTGCTTCAGAAACTCTGTCTACATATTTAAAGTATTACCAGCATCAGCTCACCTGCAGGCTGAAAACAAAGTAGCCGCTGACACTTTGCTCAGCAATGACATCCTCCATGGTGCGAAGCGTGGTGCCCAGGTAGGAGTTAAGAAGCTGTGTGGGCAACAGACCCACAGAGGAGGCCACCAGGTAGTTTGGCAAGGACACATCTGTGATCTAGAAATTGAAAAAAAAAACTTTTCATTCACAGTCATTATTATATTAGTCTTATATATAAAGTCACTTCCATTGGACATTAGCACTGACCTGCTTACAGTAGTGCAATCTATCCATCACAGAATCTCAAACCGAGATGAAGAATGTCAGAACAAGCCTTTCATAAGTCCTGGTCAAATGATTTCACACCAGTTGACACATGATTCACAAGTGAATTCACAAGTGAATCATGTGTCTTCAGGCTCGAACACAAATATTCTCCAGGTGACTTCACTTGAGTTCCCAACTGAGTTATAATAGAATGTTACATTTAAGAGAAGTTGCAACAAATTCCTCTTTTGGAAAATTCAATTTCTATCATTCTGGTTGTGCTGGTGAACAAATTCCAAGAACTATCAAGTGTAACTATGTTGGACATATTATCACACATACTCGGTGTCATATTTCATAGCTGGGTACAACAACCTAAATATAAACAAGTGTCTGTGTTGCACTTGTGTCTCTGTTGCTGTCACCCTTGATCCCTTGATTAAATGATGACATAAGCCGATGTGTGTCTGTGCTGGCTGTGTGAGGATGTGACCTTGGAACTGTGTGCACTGTGACTGCACTGACTGTCTGATAGTGGCTATTGCGTGTTGCTGCAAGATGCTGCCTGTGCCAAAATGTTATCAGGGCTCGAAAACATTTATGTGAGATCCAGTCCGAGTGTCTTATTGCAGTGATAAATCCTAAACTCTCTCCAGTTATCACGCTAAAGACTGATAAGACTCTGGGATACACAGCGTAAAAAAACAGACCTTATCAAATCCTGGTTAATAAGGGTACTGTTGTTGTTTTTCCTTGGAATATTTCGCTATGTATTCTTCCCTCTGTGCCATCACGTAACCGCCATTCCTCCTTGAAAGATTAGCACTGATGTGTCCACACCATGTGTCAACACAGTCAAAAAGCCTGCAGCTGATCTCTGAGACATGAGAGCTACAGAAGAAAAAGAATGCAGTCTCTTTCTCTCAGCCATCAGTTGTGCAGTCCTCTGAAGTCCTTTCCCACCCAAGCATCTACTGCATGCAGCTGTTTTATATATATGACCAGGGAAGGGCTAGTCATTGGTATTTTTATAATAGTGCAGGGAATTTCCACTGAACCACATACTTGCTTTGGCAAGGCTGTATATCAAAACAATCTATAAATTCAACTGAAAAGCCCCATTCTATGTCTGACCTGATTTATTCAGAGCAGCAGCAGTGCAGGTCTAACATTGGGCTTGTGAACAAAGCAGTAAGTAGGGTATATTGACTACATAGTAAATATCAGGATGCTACTGTGATACTGTTTTCATTTGTCTCTGCACACACACAGGGTTTAATCTGGTGATATTGATGGTGGCACAAACATATTCTTTGTAGTTAGGGTCCTATAAATCACATGATGAATTCCCCAATTGCCTAATCAGAAGAAGAGGGATGGAGCCAAGCTAGTGAGCAGTGTTAAGTGTAATAAAATAAAGGCGGGGAGCTGAATACATCCACTGCGTCCTCAAAGGATTCACAACATTTTTCCTGTGCTCTCCCCATTGTTTTGCTAAATCCTGCAGTCTCAGTGTCGTTTTAGGTTACCCGCTATAATGTAGCACAGTCCACTTCAGCAGAAACAAGCGATGGGCATGGTGAAATGTAGCCTCACCCACAGAAAGTGCTTACCAAGGGCAGAGTAGACAATATGTAATTCCATGGTGAGGCAGTACAAGCCTAGAAGTAGCCACCCATGGCTAGTTTAATTTTTATTGCTGAGACTACGATCATAAAGATACACCATTAGCTCGGCTTAACAATGAATCGAGGTGAATCACAAGGTATACTCCGAGAACCTGAGCAGAGTTTGAAATCTCTCCCGGAAAGAGAAGTGAAAATGGCAGGTGGTGTGTGAGATTCAGCCTATTAGCCTGCTTCTGGAAGGGTCTTAACTCCCAGGTGAAGAATCTAATCTGACATTCACTTTTCCATCTGGAACAAAAGAGTTTCACTCTGAGGTGTATGTGACAAGTCTACAAGTCTATCTTTCTCCACAAACTTGCATCACCACAGAAATGTGCAACTGGGACTCGGTCTGGAAACTTGACTTTAATTTTTCCAGGGCTGTGAAGAGCAAAAATACCTTTGCACTCAAACCTAAAATAAATCTAAGGGATCCACAATCTCAAAAGTCATAGTCATAGACAATTAACCAAACACAGACAAACCTTCAAAGACAAGCAGCATAACGTGAAACTAATGGGCAAAAAGATGACAAATAAAACCTGGCATGACACAAAATATGACCCATCTTTGTGGGACTTCGAAGTAGCCTTTCTTTTTTTGTTTACTTTCCCCTCCAGATCCCAATTCACACCAGCCTGTAACAATACCCTATAATGTGCCCCCTGACAAACCAATTTTGGGAAACCAATAACACTGGTGACAGTGGCAGCAGTTGAGCAACACAATTGCAAAAAGCCTGTCCTTTTGACTTTGACACGTCATTTTCTGCATAGTGGGTACGTGTACTGACAACTGTTAATGCTTTATCAGTCATTCCTTGCATGAAAGGGACATTTCAACCTTTGGACACAGAGCTATGTCCCAACCATGGAGCCCAAAGAATGAACCAATGAAGGAGAAGCTGTTTAAAGTCAGTCAGGCAAAGGAAACCCATCTGCTGTGCTTGTAGAGTATGTCCTCCTTAACACAGTCTATGAGCAGTTGAACTGCTGATCACAGTGTTAAAACAGTAAACAGTAATAATGTCAACATTTACAATCAGCGTCTAACCTCTAGCATGGTGATTACATTTAATTTAAGTAGTTATTCCAGGGTAGACACCACAACAGCTGGAAAGAAAAAACAACTTGTGCAAAAACAGGTTTCTGTAACCTTCAATTTTTAAAACATAGCTGACAAATGTGATAACAATGAAACAACACTCATCCTTAGTCATCTCCCATTCAAATAAATTAATTTTGAAAAGATCATTGCAGATTTTAAAGAGCACATCAACTCTCACCAGCTGTTTTGTGCTTACGCCAAACCAGCCTGTCACTGTAAGCTCACAGCTCAACTCTAATGTCACAGCCAAAGCATCTGAATTTGAGATGCTTCTCAAATAACAGCCAGCCTCAGTCAATGTACAAGTGCAGCACAAACACTGCCTGCAGTGACTCTTGTACCAACTCAGCTGATTACTGGCATGATCTCATCTCACTGTTAAGGTGCAAGGGTCATTTAAACAGATGCACTTATGCAATGTGGATGTCAAAGTCCATGAGAATAAATGTTGCACTCAGGTGTTTGATCCTAAATTAAAATATATAAAAACAAAATAAGCTTAATATCTTTAGTACAACATGGTGTAGAGTAATATGCAACAAAGGACAGTTTAACACACTAATATAACTGGTCGAGCGAGGATCAAAACTCAGTGGAGGATAATCTACAGAAATATGACAGACATCTGTAATACATGACAAATAAGTCACTTAGTTTCAATTATTTCTAATTTCTCTCCACTCTCCAATGTGTCAATATTTGCTATCACATTTGTTATACTAACAATTCAAATAGGGATCACAAAGTGCTGTTTATTGTGGGGAAGGTATGTCTGTTATCTCTCTCAGCTGAGAAATGCCTGAGTAAATCAGGCACCCTAGCAAACTTAGTCATTTTACACTATATAATTACTGTGGTTGCAAAACACACTAACGTCATCTTCTCTTTTTCTTTCCTGCCTCAGGCCTGTGCATCAACTTCTTCATGCTAGAAGCTATAAATGCCTTTCAAGCTGCCCAGTTTGCAGCCACTTGTGCATATTTGTGCTTCTGTTGGTTTCTGCACTCAACCATATTTTCATTCTACTCTAGCCAGATATTTTTCCATGGAGCAACTTTAAAAATAGGTGAAGTTATGCATTTAACCCTCCTGTTGTCCTCGGGTCAAAATGACCCGCTACTGTGTTTAAAAACCCCAAAAAATGACCTTAATGATAATTTTTGTACTTGAAATTTTATGACTTTTCCTAGATTGACCCAAACTTTAAAAAAAGTGAATTGTTGCCTTTGTTCACACTATCATGTATGCTGTACAAAAAAAGGTACAAAGGTGGTCTTCGGGTCAAAATGACCCAACAGTGAAATTCAACTAAAATCACAGTCACAGAGTTATTTACACACAACAGAATGTGAGAATGTTTTAGTTCTGCCTCAGATCAATCAGTAGCAGACGTAAACAATCAGTAGCAGACGTAAATAAGACAAGAGTTCTCGTGGACAGTGCCTTTGATCTGTGGATTTCCAGAAGTTATAAAGGTGCTGCAGATGACATTACCCCCATATCTCTCTGTGCTGAAGCCATGAGTGCACGTTATAACGTCCAAAAGGCTCTGGAGCTGATTTTTTCAGATGTCCAGCAAGACAACTCTGATTCAGAGGAGGAAGTGGTATCAGAAGAAGAAGATGGGGAGGAATACAACCCAGAGCATGATGAATCATCTTCAGAAGAAGAAGAAAATGCTGAAGCTGAAAGAGAGACTTTCCTTTCAAAAAACAGCAAAATAACATGGTTCTCGGAAGCATATGACCAACATGGCAGGGAGGCAGAACAAAATGTCATAAAGATGACCCCAGGACCCACAAGATATGCTGTTTCTCATGCCCATGACATTGTCTCTACATTCTACCTGTTCATCACACCACCAATAAAAAAATAATCCTGGAGATGACAAATCTGGAGGGTTTTCGCAAAAATGGAGACAGCTGGAAAAAGATGGATGAGACTGATCTGCGGGCCTACTTAGGGCTGCTCATCTTAGCAGGTGTTTACAGGTCCCGAGGTGAGGCTGCAGCCAGTCTATGGGATGCAGAGAGTGGAAGGCCAATTTTCCGAGCTACAATGCCACTCAAACTCTTTCACACCTATTCAAGACTGCTACGTTTTGATAACCGCGAGTCAAGACCAGCGAGACGTGTGACAGACAAACTTGCAGCCATAAGAGAGGTCTGGGATAAGTGGGTGGAGCGGCTGCCCTACCTCTACAACCCAGGGCCTGATGTAACAGTGGATGAGCAACTGGTTCCATTTAGAGGTAATTTATTTTCATATTTCTAATAAAAGTGATTTTCACTATTGAATTATATGACTGTTTTCTGTGACTCAGATACAAATTATTGATGCTAATCTCTGTCCAAAGGTCGTTGTCCTTTCCGCCAGTATATGCCCAGCAAGCCAGCAAAATATGGGATCAAGTCATGGGTGGCTTGCGATGCCAAATCAAGCTACGCTTGGAAGATGCAAGTCTACACTGGGAAGCTGACCAGTGGAGGTCCAGAGAAGAACCAGGGGATGAGAGTAGTGCTTGATGTGACAGAGGGACTGAGGGGTCACAATGTGACATGTGACAATTTTTTCACCTCTTATGAACTCGGACAGCAGCTCCTGAAGAGGAAGATAACCATGGTTGGCACAGTTCGAAAGAACAAGCCTGAGCTCCCACCTGCACTGCTTGCAACAAAGGAGAGAGAGGTCTTCTCATCCAAGTTTGCCTTCACACCCACCACCACCCTAGTGTCCTACATCCCAAAGAAAAATAAGAATGTAGTACTTCTGAGCACACTACACACAGATGCTGGCATTAGTGATCGTGAGGACAGGAAGCCATCCATCATCCTAGACTACAACTGTAACAAAGGGGGTGTGGACAATCTAGATAAGGTGATTGGAACCTACAGCTGCAGAAGGATGACTGCCCGCTGGCCCCTGGTCATCTTCCACAACATCATTGATGTTTCCTCTTACAATGCCTTTGTGATTTGGAGAGAGATCAACCCAACCTGGATGCCTCGTAAGCAGAACAAGAGGAGGGTGTTCCTGGAGCAGTTAGGAAAGGCACTTGTAACACCACTTATTGAAAGGAGGAAGCATTTCCCCCGCACAGAAGCCTCTGCAGCAGTTGTCAAAGCTATACAGAGTGCAGGAACCCCTGATCAACCTGAGGATCCAGCTGCCACAGCCACTGCCCCAGCCGGGGCAAGTAAAAGAAAGAGATGTCAGTTCTGCCCGCCAAAGAAGGACTGTAAAACACATACTGTGTGCAGTAGGTGTAAGAAATATATCTGCAAGAGCTGTGCATTTGCATACTGCCCTACATGTGCTAATTAGTTGAATTATTGTTGTTTAGTTGGGTTATATTGTTTTTTGGATTGTATATTTTCTTACATTGTTCACTGGCAAAAAAATCAGAAGAATCTAACTCATTGCGATGAATTAAGAGGCATTCGATATTCCTTTTTGAATATTTGTTTTGTTTCTAAAACTATAGAAATGCAGGTGAAAAGGGAAAACTCAAGTATTTACATGTTTTGTGGTTAATGTTTCTTCAAGCAAAATAAAATTTGGTGTTTAAAAATCGAATAAACTGCTTATATTATTGTGGATTTAGTGAAGACGGGTCATTTTGACCGGGAGGACACGGGGTGTATAGAGGATATGAGGACAACAGGAGGGTTAATCTGAGCATTTCTGTGGCTTTCAGACATGTGAGTGACATGTAATGTAAAGTTCTCTGCAATTAGGTGGGGAAAAAATAAGCATATCAGAAATGAGTGAGTCAAAGTCATGGCCTCCCAGCTGACACTCGTCGCTAGACCCCATAAGACTGACTTTTACCAATTGGGTGTATCAATGGGTTGACCGAGAAGGGTAATCAGCAGCTATAAATTATCCATACCATTTAAGAAGGTCAGGGGCCTCAAGTTTAATGTAGGAATGCAGCTGAAAGCAACATAGTGACACTGCTTAGTGATGTTAGTCATGTGACATTTGTTGGCTTGATCAAAGGATTGATTGTCTACATAATGTTAATAACACCACATGTTCACAAAAACCACTGCTCAAACTAAAAACCTGACATATGGTTTTAAAAGTGATACTGATTGACTGGGTTTCATCTATGTACAAGAAGAATGAGGAATTTCTTTCTCTGCGGACTGGTTGTATTTTTTTTTTTTTACTGAAAAAAAGACTAGGGTCTGATCTAAATACTGAAGGAACAGGTCAACTACTTTGTCTATAGTTCATCACAACGGAAAGACTACTGGGGGCTCTGGACTGGATTCTGGCTAGTTGTGATTTCCCATGAGTGTTAGCTGACCTTGCAGTAAGAATATCATCCCCTTTTAAAATAAAATAAGGGTCACATGTTTGATTGTCAGCACAGTGAGTGAGTTGTTGAAACATCCTCCAGTAAAGAACTGCCACTCCTGGCTGGTCACCTGCTGTGACCACTCTACTATAACACATGACTTTACAATGGGCCCATCACATGACTTTGTAATGTCAATTTAATATGAAAAGAAAAGCTGGTAATACTGTTTTCATACTCACCGAGAAAACTGCATTTTGGAGCCCAAATGGTATGGGGGTGAGTCTTGCTAAGGCCACAATTTTGAGTCCACTTCCTCCTTCCACTACTCGTATGACAGCACTGAGCTGTTCACTGTTCCCAACTTTGTTCAACACCCAGTCAGTCAATAATCTTTTGCACACCAGGTGTGCCACAAAGGTCCCTATTAAAACTCCCACCATAACTAGTCCCATGCCCAGCACAAAGCCATAGAGGTAGCCAGCTGCCACATTGAGCACAATATATCCCCATCCACATGGGAAGGACACAATAATCAGACCAACTATAAACAACAAGGCTCCAACGAGGCTATCCAAGCTCTCCACCCAGAGCAGAAGGTCCTTGAGGTATTGGCGCACCAGGGCAACTGAGGAAAAGCACACAGCAGTCAGGATGCATGCTAGCAGGGCACTCTTGAAGCAAAAGGTGGTGATACAGCATGGGTGCCTGAACTCTCCACTGCTGGTGAAGGTTGTCACCCCTGCATCAGTGATGACCTCCGGGTCACCATCAGACTTCCCCAAGCCGACCCCTCGCTCATCAAATGCGCCGCATATTAGAATGTCAATTTTGTCACTCTCATCTGTGGCAGTCCTCTGCAGCCAGCGGTTCAGCTGGATCTGCGTCTTGCCTAGTGCATGCTTTACAAGCTTCGTGAAAAGATGCACGGTCGTGGCCCCTGATGTTGACATGTTGGCCCTTAAAAAGCTCTGGGGAAGAGTAGCAGGGCTCAGATCGTAACAACTGTGATGTTCAGGTTTCCAGTCTTTAAATCCAGCGCAGGTCCATGTCTGACAGTTCAACAGAAAACTTTTAAGAAGATGTCTTCAGCAGTAGACTTTCTGCTGCAACAACGGCAACGGCATAGTGAGACACAGAGATGAAATAAGTCACTCTCCTTGGCCATTACATGAATGGTTCGATTTATAAGTGTTTATCTTGGGTACACTAACTGGGCAACGAGCCAGTGCAGTGACTTAAAAGTGCCAGCTTTGTAGTCGCCGTCTGAAACACTCGCCATATTCATAGTTGTCATCGCTCAGCTCCGGACAAGGTTGAGTCAGTGGATGGAGGCATCTGTCAGAACCGGAGAGAGGTGAGCTGAGAGGACAGGGTTGAGAGGATAAGAAGAGAACTTGTGCACGAATCTCAGCCTTCTCCGGTATTTCCTCAAACTACTGGTAACACAAAGGCATAAATCACTGCAAGGCTAACTTACTCCCGTTAGCTAACTAGCTCGCTGCGTGGATAAAGTCCGACGTTGCATTTCAGAGACTAAACCACCGCAGCGGGCCTTCAGCGCCGCTTTTACCGGATACCACAGCGACAAACAGGATGCATAGGTCGGATATGAAAAACCAGTTTGCTCTGTCTCTGCCGGTTGGGTGTTGTTTCCCTAGTCGTCCTCCCCGTCCCACAGTGGATACTGCTGTTGACGCTGTTAAAGCTATTCATACCGACCACTGTTTGTGTCCCAGAATGCCAAGTATCCCTGGCCCACGTGACCGAGCGTTGGAAGTCTTTAACCAATCAGAAGCCAGAGCGTGTTGTCGCGATATTTCCCGGGATTGTTTGCGACGAGGTGCGTTGTTTTAAAATAAAAAATGGGCGACATGACAACAGTAAAACCAAAACATTTGGAGCGCCTCCTGGCGGCTTGCTGCAGTACAGGTCATAAAAATGCACAAATTGCAGCTTCATGTCTCCTTTCGACAGAAAACCATGAGCTGACTCAGCCTTTCTCATGCAGGACTTTTGACCCCTCTGTGGAGTTAGCAAACAGCATTCATCTCTCTCGGGCAGAAAACTATGATTTGGCTACTTGTTTTCAGTGTTTATTTGACGTTAGATCCCGTTCTAGGATCCACGTACGTTGCTGCTGTGTACGAGCACAATGTAATCTTAAACCCGGAGCCTCACGTCCACCTGTCCCGCCGCGATGCTCTGAAGCACATGCAGAAAAACCTGGATGTTTACGAGCAACAGGCTGCCCGGGCCACCCAGCAAGTATGCACTTTGACCACCATTATGCAGCTTGTTGCGTATAACACGTTCATAATGATTCATTATCCAGTATGTTCTTAGAATTCATATTCAGTTCATGCAAGTCAAGTATGTTTTCTTTATCATGTGGCTTTTTCATGTTTTTTCTTTGACATTTTTTCCATTTAACTGAAACTGGACCTTCTAATACCACTTGGAGTTTAGCATTGATTGACATTTGTTTAATGTCACCCTGACATTACACAAAGCCACTGATGCAGATTAATTTATCTCTCCTCTCTCTCTCTCTCTCTGCCTTCTTCCTCTAAGGGTGTCCAAATCCTGGTGTTTCCGGAAGATGGCATTCATGGTTTCAACTACACCCGTTCATCCATCTCTAGCTACCTGGAGATCATTCCTGACCCCAGACAGGAGAGTTGGAACCCTTGCACAGAGCCAGGCAGATACAACAACACGGAGGTTCACAGACATGCATATTTACATTTTTTATGGTTCTTTGATCTGATAAACTTCCCTTACACTAGTGTGTCTAAATATAAATCAAATTAGAATGTTTGCATCTCAGGTTCTCCAGCGACTGAGCTGCATGGCCCGTCGTTACGACCTCTACCTTGTGGCCAACATGGCTGGCATGCAACCCTGCCCCCTGTCCACTGACCCCTCTGCACCCTGTCCTTCTGATGGACGCTGGCAGTTCAACACCAACGTGGCTTTCAGGTGCAGTCACTCAAAAGAATGAATGAATGGATAAAGAATGAAAAAACATACAGTTTCCTAGTGAATTTGAAGTGCTCACACTATCTCTCTTCACAGTTCAGATGGCCTGCTGGTGGCACGCTACCATAAACGGAACCTCTATTTCGAGGCGGAATTTGACACACCTCCACAGTCTGAAATCATAACATTTGATACACCTTTTGCTGGGAGGTTTGGCCTCATTATCTGCTTTGACATCCTGTTCCATGATCCTGCAGTTTCCTTGGTGGAGAGGGTAGAAACATACATGTATCCAACATTGCCTTTTTTGTTGTTGTTGCTTTTTGTTATCTCTTCAGTCTCTCCTTTGCCCTTTTTTAGGGTGTGCGTCAGGTTGTCTTCCCCACAGCCTGGATGAACCAGCTTCCCCTGCTTGACGCAGTCCAGTTTCATCGTGCGTTTAGTCTGGGTGCAAATATCACCCTTCTAGCTGCCAATATTCGTAATGACAGACTCATCATGAAGGGAAGTGGTATCTACACCCCCTTTTCTGCGACCTACCACCATGCCTTGGAGGGAGACCCAGAAGAGGGCAGGCTGCTGGTGGCCAGGGTGCCAGTTTTGGATCCACTGTGGGTGGGATGGGGTGGGACTGAGGCGGCAGTTAAGGGTGAGTCAACATCAACAATGGCTACAGACTCTAGATACTGCCACCAAGACAGCTGTGTCGAACCCTCTCCTCCTGCTCCTGCTCCCTCAGCCTCCCCCTCCTACCCCATCTTCATCTCATCCATGATGTACGACCCCTTTAATTTTGTCCTCTTGAATGAGACTGAAGGTGAACTTAGAGTGTGCGATGGCACCTTTTGCTGTCGCTTGCAGTACAGGCGGTTTCCAAACGGCAATAGCAAGGAGCTCTATGCACTTGGGGTATTTGCAGGAACACACACCGTCAATGGACGTTATGCTCTGCAGGTAGGAATAAGAGGAAAAATGACAATTGACAAATGCTTTACATCCTGTCCCATTCACCTATCATGTGGCTGCCTACAGGTGTGTGCAGTAGTGCGCTGTGCAGACTTGAACGCCAGCTCCTGTGGACAGGAATTGGTGGAGGCTGGGTCTAAAATGGACTTCCTGTTGGAGGGGACATTTAACACCAGTTATGTGTACCCATCAGTTTTGGCTAGCCATCTGATCTTGGAGCAGCCAGAGCATCTGGAAAAAAGTGCGGATGGAAGAGTCACCATGAAGCACTCAAACATGACGGCAGGCCTGGTCACTGCCTGTCTGTATGGACGAATGTACCATCTAGACAATGAATGAACTAAAACTGCTACTTCTAAAGTAACACTACTTTTCATAAGATGATGTAGAAGATAGAAAGTGACTTCTACAAAGAAGTAACTACAGGCTCTACAGCAGACTAAGGTTCACGTAGGCAAGTTCTATAAAATGAGCAGCCTCCTTGTAGATTAGGATGCAAACCTATCTAATGTGATGTGTAATGAGAGGAAATCAAAGAAATGATTTTAAAAATGCTGTGATCAGAGCCAGAAGTTATTCTGGCTATGAGACATTTGAAATCTGTTACATACAAAATAAATTAAAAACAAATTTATTGTTCATTCATTACTTAAGTCTTTACAAACATTGCACCAAATAACATTCACCCTCCTGCCTAAAAGTTGCATATTCCTAAAAAGCAATTAATTAATCACTCCACTCTCTCTCTCCATCCACACTCAAACAAAAACATGCATTCACACACTGTCAGCCACATTTACCTGTCTCCAGTACAACAGACATTAAGTAGTAACAGCACTGCAAGGTAACAATTCCTTAGGCTGTTCATTCAGCTTGTCAGCCAACTGACTCCTGAGCCAGTTGTACAGTAAATGGGTCTTGCATCCACCTGTTAGAATCAGCAATCAAGGATCAATCTCAGCTTGGAATAAATACACAGGATTCACTTCTAAAAGTAAAGTGGTTTCTAATCAGCATTGCCAATGTCCTTGAGTGACAGTTGTCAGTGTCTGTCACATATGCCCCAAGATGAATGACTAACAGTAGGGATATCCAAGCATTTAATATCAAGACAACCGGATACACAGTGGTTTTTCTGAAGACGTTTCACCACTGGCTTCATCAGTTCTGCTGCTGCTGTGTGGCTGAAGTTTTCTGTCCTAAGCACAGAAAACTCAAGAGGACTACTACCGGCTCAAAACTGCCACAGGGCCATGTGTGGAACTAGTTTAGATTATTTCTTCCAAGGAAAAGATGCAAGGAGTTACAGCAACAACAGGTTGAGAGCTGTCTCAGCCATCCACCTCTGTTCAGAGGGTTTTTCCCTACACACAGGTCGGTGGCTTCCATGACTGCTCTTTCAAACCATCTGTCCTCTCTTTAGTGACTAGAGATGCACCCACAGAGGTCCTAAGCACATAAAACATAAACTCTCAACTACAGCAGTAGCAGAACTGATAAATCCCTTTCCAGGAGTGGTGAAACATCTTCAGAAAATGAAGCTTTGTGTCTTAGTTTCCTCAATTTTAAACTCTTGGACAAAACATGACCTGGATGAGAGTCTTAACAGACAAACAGCAGGGATAACATAATTACCTGGTCCCATAAATTGTCCCACTGTTTTTCTCTTTTCAGAGAATTGCACCAAACAAGCAATCCTCTGAACTTTACTTGTGTAGATACCCTATAAGTAAGTTGGAAGGAAAAGGTTTAAAACCACTCTAGAGTATCAGCTTAATTTAAAAAGTAACACAATATTGCAGTAAATTTAAAAAGACACTGGTCTTGTTACTGATTATACAGTGATGCTCTCTGAAAATATGTAGTGTATTCTACATTTTCGTACATTTTTTTTCCTGCATGTTTTATTTTTAGATGTGAAGAGGCTTACCTAAAAATAAACTATTTGATTTTAGTCTCTTGTAAGTGATTTATTAAGGCTCCTGAGTGGCTGGCAAGCCTGCCAGTATTGTGGCGCTCTGTCAAATGCTCCTCAGTATGTTTCTGAATCTGAGTCATTCAGTTCATCGTCTGCAGAAACAGAGGAAAGCAGGCGTTCCGGCCTGCAGTAGGAGGCATGGTCAGGCCTCAGAGGGGGTGGCTCATCAAAGGACACTCCTTTGGAGATGTGGTTGGAAGTGGGATGGTGGTTGATAACTGACTGAGTGAGAGTCAGTGCAGGCAAAGCTGCTATAGTGACCATGGGGGAGGCAGGCATCATTGAGTTGAGGATGAGAGCCAAGCAGTCTGCCACATCACGGTTGGGAGCACATGCCAAAGCTGGTGTGTAACCTGATAATAGCAATAAAACAAGGTTTAAAACCACATAAAACATCTGAACAGTGAGTGTATGAGATGACAGCTAACCATTCTCATCCACTGCTAGCACACTGGCTCCTTTTCCCAACAGCTCCTGGACCACCACCGTCAGTCCTTTCCTGGCTGCTACATGCAGGGGCCTGTAAGTAGAGAGGGAGGTACACTGTTTAAAAGAATTCTGTCTGAGCTTCTCTGTTTACACCTTGGGAGCAAGGAGTACCATACTTACGTCTGGAGAGAAGCATTGGTGCAGTTGATGAGGTTCCTGTCGCTGATTTTCTCCAGAATCAACAAGGCACTTGTTTCGTGACCCTCAGAGAAGAAGAGAGCAGCATGGACAGTGAGTATGTGGTCTAATTTAATTAAATTCAACCTCAATATCAAAAGGTGTTTGATATTAAACATATAAAAACATTTTTACCTTGCTGCAAGCCAGATGTAATGCAGTGTCCCTGCTCCTGTCCTGTAGTGCCAAATCTGCTTTAGTGCTGCTCACCAACACCTCTGCAACACACCAGCAGAGATATTTATTTGTGCAAAGGTTATAAAAATGAAGGGCCAGTCATTTATCTCTGCCTCAGCATGTATACTGACCCACAGCATTGGTCTGTCCATTCAGAGCTGCCATCATCAGTGGTGTCCTGCCCATATGTGTGTCAACAACATTTGCTTGAGCCCCATGATTCAAGAGAAGGGAAACGCTCTCAACGTGGTCAGAAAAAGCTGCAGCGTGAAGGGGTGTCCTGCATCAACATCAACACAGTTAATGCAATTAAGCCTGAGTTCACCATACACATTCAAAACATTTTTAAATGTTTTACCTGCCCTTGGAGTCCATGTTGTTGACAATATTTGCACCCAAGGTGTCAATTAACATCTCAGCCACTCCCTCGTTATCATTCATACTGCAACACACAACAAACTGTCTTTCAGCACAACTGATAAAGATATTTACAGGTAACCACTTTAAATACACATAAAGACATAAAGATAGACCCTGCTTCATTGTCTGTGTTAATCTATATATGACAATTTACTAGATAAACATTGTGCGATATTGAAGAAAATCTGAAAGTGAAAGGTTTACAAAAGAATACATAAAAGAAAGAGTGTGAGAGTGAGAATGATTATTTTCTATACAACTGAATATGCAGTGTTGCCTCCTGCTGGTCATTACAAAGAATGCAGGTTGTCACACGCACCTCTTTTATACCCTCTCCGATCCACATAAAAAAAGTTAGGTCTTAGTACAAATAGACTTACACAGCACAGTGGAGTGGGCTGAATGGATTGCCTTTAACTTTCTGGAACATCTCCTGCTCCAACAACACCTCTACACATGCATCATAACCTAGAAAAAACATGAGGGAGAAAGGGGAGAAAAAGATGTAAGTACCGGTACTACTTATTTGCCTTGATTTTGTAAGAACATGGTTGGTATGTCTCTCATGTTGTGTAAGTGGCCATTGTACCATTGTAGCAGGCCCAGTGTAGTGGTGTATAGCCCTGGCCATCAGTGAGGTGTGTGTGTGAGGTGCTGGTGGTCTGCAGCAGGGCGCCCAGGACTCCCACACGACCACAAGCAGATGCCAGATGCATTGGTGAGCGTCCCCGTACATCTTTCACACACACACTAGCCCCCCGCTGTAGGAGGGCCTCCACACACTCCTCCTGACCTGTCACAGCCTGTGTGACAAATATGGAAAACATTAGAAAAGAGGATAAAAAGATGAAAATTCTATTCTTCTATATTTAAGTGTAGTGTGTATGACAGTCACCCCTCGGTGTAGCGCTGTCCTGCCCCAGCGGTCCTGATTTTCTACATTGGCTCCTTGACTGAGTAAAGAGTAAACACACTCTGTATGTCCATTCAGCACTGCCAACATCAGAGGAGTCCTGCACACAGTCCAGATAAATTGCAGACCTCAGTGACATTGTTTAGTGTTAAGCTGACACAAGTCTTTGCACACACTCACTGTCCATTGTTGTCTTGTGCATCCACATTAATGTGCTGGTCATTGTTGCTGATCATTAGACGCAGGCACTCTGGGTGGCCATTCAAAGCTAAGGCAGACAGACACATTGGATGTCAGATACTTGAAACTGAACCTTGCAGTCCATCCCAAACAGACATCTACAGTATTACATGTCTGCTTGTGTAATTATACCTGCAGCATGTATGGCTGTGTTTTTGTGTATGTAGTCACGGGTCATGGGAGAGGCGCCATGGTGCAGAAGCAGGGAGACACACTCTTGATGACCTCTGGAGCAGGCCAAACTGAGCGGTGTCCGTCCCTCTGGACTACGGACATCCACATCCAGCAGGGATGACAAGAGGACCTCTAAAGCTCCACAGTGTCCATGGTAAGCCTAGATGAAAACACACACAAACAGACAATTTGTTTAAAAGCAACAATATGGCCACCAACAAGCAGTAAAATTCTGAGTGTAAGAGCCATATAGCAAAATACAAGCACAGTGATAAATCCTAGAACTTACCGCTAGATGGAGTGGACTGACCGGAGCCTGGCTCTCTGAGTCACTCAGGATGTCTGTTCCTGATGGTTCCATTAACTGAAACAGAAAGGTGGTTCACATATTACTTATTTCAGATGCAGTTACGTGCATACAGAAAGTAGCAGATTCACTGAAGGCAGAAATAAAACTAAGATCATACTGCTACAATTGCTCTAATTTTTGTTTTCACAATGCTTCAACAGAGGGAAATTATGACAAGGAATTACTGTAGGATCTCATAATAGTACAGGTGGCAATTAAAATGTACTTCTTACCACATCAAGAGGTGTCTCACTTGCCATCTAAAAGACAAGAGACAAACACATTTTACATCAGGACAACTGATTTTTCACTTTTGATAGTTTCGTACAATGCTACACACCAGTTCCAGGCAAAATGTGCGTCCGTAGGCTGAGGCATAGTGCACAGCACTGTAACCCTGTTTGTCTCTCACTCCTGGATCAGCATCATTTCGCAACAGGTACTCTACACATCTGACAAAGACAAAAGAGAACAATATTCTTAAACAAAAGCCCTTCATCAACATTAGGGGTTCTATGATGCATAACAAATTGCACAAAGCAGGACTTACTTTCCATCAGTGTCAGCAGCAGCAGCATAGTGCAAGGGGCTACAGCCTCTCTGGTCTAGCTCATTAACACTTGCCCCAGAGCCCACCAAGGCAAACACACTCTGGTAGTTACAGTTGGCTGATGCATAGTGTAGTGGAGCCCTGGGTGGGTCAGAGTATATAAAAGTAGCTATTAATTATAACCAGTGAGGACAAAATGTGGTCCACAGTTTCCCATTGAGTATAGCTTTTTAAAAAGTTTGTTCCTACTAGCTATGTTGACCCTACTGTTTAATTCAGTGATATGTTAGCTTACCTTCCAAAGTTGTCTCTCCTGTTAAAGTCTGCTCCTATGTTCAACAGCAGGTTGAGACATTCCAGGTTCCTGGTAAGAAAGACAACTTCTGAAGTGACTTTGCGGTCTTGACTAAATAAGGATCACAGAACCAGGTACAGAAAACACGGATAATCACCCTCCAGCTGCAGCAGCATGTAGACAAGTCCTTCCAAAGTCGTCAGGGGTGTCTATGGCAAACCCTGCAGAGATACGCAATCAGGATCAATTTGGATGTCAACTGGTAAGAATGGCAAGAATGGCATGAGCATGAATCTACCTGAGGACAGCAGCTTCCTGCAGCAATCTGAGAAGCCGCTGAGAGCTGCCAGGTGTAAAGGGAACATCCCATGAATACCTCTCCTGAACAGATCAAAGGCAAAGAAGACAAGTCATTACAGGACATGAAGTCCAATGTCAGTGAGTGTGAAATAATAGAAAAACATATTGGTGTGTCCTGAGTTTAACCTCTAGTCTGCAAAATGTTATATTTCTGCTGCTGTGTTTTTTTTTATTATTGAAGCCTAGTTTATATTATTGAGAAGATAAACAGATGGTTAAATGTCAGCTGTTACTAACCTAGCAGAGTTGGCTCCATGTTTGATGAGTGCTGTGATGATGAGCTCATGGCCATAGCGGGCAGCAATGTGAAGGGCAGTGTTTCTGCTCTTGTCCTCACAATCAATCTCAGCTCCTATACACAATAGTAAACATATATTTATGGCATGCTTTTCCATTGAAATGGACAGATTGCGCACACATTCATTACCCTGACATCCAAACGAATTTCTATCAATGCATGAAACAGACATCACACAGTATGGGCTCTCACCATTTTGTATGAGGGCCTGGGAGCAGGAGAACCTTCCATGTGTAGCTGCCATGTGGAGTGGAGTTTTACCATCCTTACTCTGGACAGATAGATGGAAAGACAGGGATCAGTGTTGCAATATCTATACAGGCACGTTAAAGTACTAGTGTAAGGAGTTATCAAAAGTGAGTCTGACAATTTGTAGAAACTATGTGCGAATGTGCTAGAAGTTATCTTAGGCCTCTTTGTGGACCACACACACATACAATTCCTCAACAGCTTGCTGCCTTAGGGAGTCCCTCCTCCCCCTCTACCTTCCATATGGCCCTGCATCTTGAGGCTGTGGGGACTGAATATCAGTTTCCATCACTGCTACCAAAGTGTTAACAACACTACCATTTCAGCTTATACTAGATACAGATCATAATGTGCACTGGTAGCAGATGAGGACATGTTTAGTTTAATAAAATATACGTGATCTATAGTATGTGCTCCCACTTCATTTGTGTCTGCATATGAACACACCTGCAAATTAATGTGCGCTCCATGGGCCAACAGCAGCTCCTGGCACAGCGCCCCCTGGCGAGAAGAGGAAGCAAAGTGGAGAGCAGAAAATCCCCTCTCATTTACCTGCAGCAAGGCATCGAATACCACAATTATATATGCAGTTATTACATAAACAAACAATGCACAGAGTGATGTATACACACACACAGACCTGATTGACATTGGCTCCCGCTTTGATGAGATCACCAACAACCACATCTTGTCCATTGAAACAAGCTAAATGGAGTGGTGTGTTGCCATAGGCATTCACCTCATTCACCTATGCAGAGACAAGCAGTCTGTTTATAGGTATAGTTTTTCAGGAAGATGGCATTTTAGAACCTACATTGCTAATATGTGTGTGTGTACGGACATGGACACCCAAGCTCAGCAAGTACTGCACTGTGCTGCTCATGCCACTCGATGCGGCTGCATGGAGGGGTGTATAGGCCTTCTTGTCCTTACAGTCAACCTCAGCTCCACTGGCCACCAACAACTTTACTACCTCCAGATGACCTGATACAGTAGTGTGAGAAAAAGTTCAGCTGTTATTCAAGTCATTTATATCACCTTGTTCTATTATTTAAAACAATCTTACCCATGTAGGCTGCCCAGTGGATGGCTCTTCTGTCCCTCTTGTCAAAGGCATTGATGTTAGCACCCCTGGACAGCAACAACTTCACCATCTGTTGCACAAAATCATTAAATTATTAAATACTACCATGGTCATATGCACTAATACTACGTAGTCTATATGCTTTAACTGAGTGACTGTTTAAGTGTTTGATTTGCACTTAATAGTGAGGATTGGCATCTTGGAATCAATTTGAAGGAGAGAAAAAACACTAGTGAGAAATGTTATTAAAGACCATAAAAAAACTGTCAAGATACTAGTGAATGATTTATCCAAGTCCAATTTAGACCAAGAAATACTCCAGTTCTGCTGAAAAGATACCTCCAAGCCAGATTCCATTTGGAGAAAGAAAGAAGAGGTGCACAATACAAAGGGACCAACCTCGACATGTCCACTGAAGGCAGCGTGGTGCAGGGCAGTTCGTCCTGCCCGGTCAGATACATTGACGTTGCTTAGCAGTGGGACCAAGGCCTCTGCACAGCGTACTGCCTTGTTGCTAGCTGCTACATGAAGCGGTGTCTGCCAGTTCTTGTCCCGAGCATTAACATCTGCACTGTGCTTTAGCAACACTGCCACTGCATCCTGTAGTGAGAGTGAGTATGGGTCACACAGTGCAGACATAGTAATGTGTCTCTAACAAAGCACATGCCAGTGTTTGCAGGTGGCTGTGTGGGTGTTTGCTATTCTTAGGGGGCTTTCATGCTGAAAATAGCACAGAGACGGAGAAACAACACAAGCAGCTATGTTAGTTTGGACATACATCTCCCCCTGTGAAGCCAGACTGTGCAAATCAGTCAAATTTATCATATGGCCTAGCTTATGTGTGTAATCTGTTACCTCACTACAAGATGCCACAGCTCGGTGAAGAGGAGTCAACCACTTGTTATCTTTGGCATTAAC
Organism: Parambassis ranga; assembly: GCF_900634625.1. Classification (NCBI taxonomy): domain Eukaryota; kingdom Metazoa; phylum Chordata; class Actinopteri; family Ambassidae; genus Parambassis; species Parambassis ranga. The sequence goes on from NC_041023.1 coordinate 11,182,081, forward strand.
CCTGGCTCCTTGAATGAGAAAAGGAGAGTGAGATAGATGTCAGAGAAATATCAGGAATGGCACATTTGAGTAAAACATGGTAAAAATACAAATTACCTAAAATTTGAATAGGTTTTTTTACATTACTTATGGGGAATGGTTGTGCCAACACTGCCTGGAGCATATAAAACTCCCATGATCCTCTTTGGCACAGCTTGGGGGGTTAAAATAGCCCTAAAGCAGCACCTGTTGCTTACTCTTCACGCAATTGAGAAACACTGAACACACACTCGCACCCACACACACACACACCCTGCTCTTGTGTTACGCCAATGTATGCCCCTCCCTCCTGTCATGCTCAGCTCACTTCAGAAGAAAACTGAGCCAAAAGTGACCCCTATCAGATGATTGATAAATCACCACAAATGTCAACAGTCATCAGGATACAGTCAGTCGCACAGCAGTGAGCATGTCATAAAAACTACTGAGGGAAGCAACATGTGAGGATGACAGAGAGAGACAGGAGTAACAGGCAGGCACTTTGAGGTGTTTCAGAAAAGCACGGAGGTGGATGGAGGAGGGACAAAAGGGTTTAAAAACTGCCTTAATATTAGCTTAGGGAAACACAATCATGAAGCTGCTAATTGAGTCTTCACGGACACTTTAATTTGTCTGTGAAGACTCTCAATCAGCAGAGCTGTGCTGCAGTGTTTACCTGAGAGGATGAGCAGTTCAATGATCTCAGCGTCTCCCAAGTAGGCCGCAGCATGCAGCGGAGTCCGTTTCTCATTGTCCTGACAGAGCATAAAAAACAACAAACATACGTCATTCGCCAAAACAAAATCTATAGATCTTACACTACAGCAGACCACAGGAAACATGAGACTAGAGCCACTAGGAGAAAAAATGTCTGTGTTCTTTTTTTATTCTTCATTCACTTCATCACTTCATCCTGTCGCTTCACCCCACCTCCCTCTCTCTTTCAGTGCAGCAGAGAGCAATCAGCCAAGTGGGGCTATAAACAAATGTCATGTGACTGCAATAGGCCAGGGCTAGTGTTGCTGACTCCAGAGAGATTCAGTGTGATGACCCCAGCATTATATGCCCACAGAAAGACAGACAAACAGTAGAAAAAAAACAGAGAACAGAATGAAATGCAGAACAGAAACACAGACAAAGGGCGTCAGGAAAAAGAGGGATCAGGTGAAGGTTATGTCCTTAAACATTAGAGAGGTGTCTGGGTGATAGCTGTATAAGATGGAGAACGCAGAAGAAGCACTTGATAAAAAGAACACAGATCAACAGTAGCATGCTGGCTAACTGCAGTTCTCCTTGCTGCCATTTGTATGCCACATTGTACATGTGAAGCTATAGCTTCAGTGATACATGGGGAAAACAGCAGTTAAAGCATGTGTGAGCTAAAGCTAATTAACCTGAAGAAACAGGAAAAACAGTGTGACTCACCTGAATGTTGACATCCTCTTTCTTAAATATGAGGGCACGAACTTCATCTGGGTCCACATTGAAGATGGCTTTTAACAGAGATGGCTTCAGAGGCAAAAAAAAGACAAAAAAATGAGTCAATGCTGCTCTGCAGTACTAGATCTCCAGTTCGTAAGGCAGTAATTTACTATGACAACTGTATTATCAGTAAGAGTTATGTGAAGTTACAGAAGTCTCACACATCAGCCGCATTATATCCTGAGCTAGGACAGAGCTACAGAGGCCACAAATGGCTGTGGACCACATATTCGTTTTTGAAACAGCAGCAACATATGAACACATACACACAAATGTTTGATTCTGTCTGCAGGGGGTTAAAGCTGCACTGCACTTAAAAAACCTTTGTGAGGTATAGGTGAGGATAGTCTATTTGAATTATATGTTAAGGGACATAAAACTATTTACAGCTCCCAATTCAACATCACTTTCATATCTATTGTTAACTTATCTTAGCAACTTAAATCATTCCCCTCTGCAGAAGCCTTGGTGTGGCACGAGGTAGCATGGATATTTACAGGTTTTTGTATTGCCATTGCAATGTGGGATCCAATAATAACTAAAAAAATAATGTTAATACAAAACGTGTCGTATTATGTCCTTGATCATTCGTACGAGATCCTGAGGCTACCAAAAAAATTAAGGTATACCAGCGGAGTGTACATTTTGTACTATAAAAGTAGTATTGTGTTACATACCTTGATGTTAACAGGCACCTTGTGCCTTTCTTAATTTTCCTCAACCCTTACTCATTTGTCCCAACTAAACAGTACAGCAGTATCTGACTTATTACACCGATGACCGCTGATAAATAATGTCAGAGGCTGAAGGAGGTGGATGCAGACCCTGTCATCAAAGCTGGCACATCCTCTCTGGCTTTCTCACTTCTGATAGTACAGTTAAAAGAGCAACTTTCATAGACTTACTACCACATTTCAGGCTTTCACTTTACATATCTAACACTGATGACTAAAAAGACCAGCTGAATTTAAACAAACCAATTCTCTCATATGGCTGGACAATACAAGTGCTATATATAGATTTATATATAGAAGGCAGGCTATTTAAAATCACTGCTGTCATATAAATACAGTCAAACAAGCTCTATTTTGGCAAACTAATTCAACAGCAAAGAAACCGAACAGACAGGCCCATCTCACCTTGTCATCCTGAACTGCAGCCTTGCGAGAGGCATGATGGGATCTGCGGTCTGGGGATGACTTGGGCCGAGGAGGTGGGGATGAAGAAGAGGGTTCATCCTCCTCTACCTCCTCCAGCACCACAATACACACACGGCTAGCCCGCTCTGACCGCATCAGGAACAAACACTCACACAGTCCCTTGCACACACATGCACTCTTGCACACTCACACACATAAATACATAGTGTTCCTTCTAACATATGTGTACAATCCGGGAACACAAAGGTCAGCAATAAATCCCAAGAAAATAGTGTTTCCCTTGTAAACAAACACTGCACATCTTCATGTAAAATCCCGTGTGAAATCCAGCTCTGTCCTCTATCTGTTAGTGTTCCTTTGCTGCATGTCTTCTCCTCCTGTCTCCTCTCTCTAACCCACACTCACACTCTCGGTGAGCAGCAGTAGCACAGACAGCAGGGAATTCCTCTGCGTAATGGTGGCGGTAAGAGGCATGCGCCAGAATGAGCTTGTGCTGCCTAGCAGCACACAGGAAGCGACATATCCTAACTGCTGCGCTGCCAGGAACACACACACACACACACACCTGATGCAAATGCACACACGCACACAGACCCTGTGATTAGCGTGGAGCAGGACAGCAGTGCCTGATGTATGTGTGTGCATGCATCGCTCATTTCAGGCAGACTGCTGAAGCCAGCTATTTCAAAAGAAGAGACAGGGGGAGGTAGAGATGGGGGAGGGTAGAGAGAGAAAGGGTGAGAGAGACATGAAAGGAAAGGGGGTGGGGATAAAGGCCAGGGAATAATTCTAGGCAGGTAGCTAGCATACTAAAGTATACAAAAGAAACCTGGAGATGAATTGAGTGAAGAAGAGGGAAAAGCAAGGTATGATAAAAGATGAGAGAAATGTGTTGATCCATGGGGTATGACTGTTTAAATGTGCAGTCACAAAAGTGTGTATGATTGATCTGCTTAATGTTTTATAGATTTAGTACTTAAACAAAGCTCGAATCTGTGTGTTATAACAGAAACATGATGATATGAAGCACTGAAAGGCTCCTTATACTTTGTTAAAAGCCATGTGTAAACAACTATAACTGGCATGGCAGGATGACAAAACAAAACCTAGTTTTCAGAGTTTACTAAAAATGATTTAATTAGTCCACATGTTCATAAAGTTGTTGCTCAAATAAAAGTGGCTTTCTCAACATGAGAGAATTGAAGAAAATGGAATCCAGACTGGCGTGTATACATGCATGTGGGTTCCTGTACTCTCTTTGGTTTATCGGTGGCATAGCCTCAAACGTCCCCATCTCCTCATTATAAAACTGGAACAAACTGGCTTTGCCAGAGAATGTGAGGGTAGCTAACAAGACCAGTCTGTATGTGCATGTCCGTCCGTGTGTGTGTGTGTCTCAGTCTCCTTCATATTCAACACAGATCCTAAAAAGAGCAATCTTGCCAAGCCGCACAACCCCATTAACTCAGAGGGAGGGACGACAAAAGGGAAAGTGAATGAGGGAAAGATTCATTTGGATGGAGCTTTTCTGCAGACAAGAGTTTTGAGCCTAATGGCCATACCATTTAGTAACTTAATATGAAACATAGTCTACAATTTTTCTGTTTTCTATACAGCAGTCATGTTGGCATTGCATCTAAGGCACAAACAAAGACTGAGGTCTAGGGAGCAAAGTACATAAACAAACCATCTAATATTGTGTCTATCCTGCTTGCAAGCACTGGGATACTCCCAGCAGTGCAGCCCTAAGATATTTACAAAGCAGTTTTGTTGTAAACTGCCAAACAGAAATGAATCTTTCTGGAAAGTGTATGTGCCTTCAAAGCAAAGCCAAAGCCATGAATACATCTGAGCGGTTGACAGTAAACAAGGAGAAGGACACAACAAAACATTTTGTTTGCACTGATACTGAACAGGGGTACTGAGATAAACATACACAAGGTGAGCCTGATTTCATTGCAACAACAAGAGGATGCAGTCATAATAAAAACTACAAATGCAATCTCAATACAACCCACTCACAACCTCATGAAAGAGCTGATGTGACAGTGAGCACGTATGAGTGAAAGTATGCAGGCTTGAACTGACCTCTGCACTGACCCACCGACACGATGCACTGTTTGTAATATAATCCCAGCGCCGACGCACAAAGGCCAACGTGTGTCAGTGGGTAAGAGTGCATGTGTGCTGGGACAATCATATGCAGCAGCGATGATGTTGACATATGGAGAGTTCCAAGGTTTTAAAGACCAGGAGAGAGTGATCTCTATCAAAGCTTGGCTGCTGTAACACTACATGTACAGTATGTTAAATGTGTGACCACCACGACACAATAACCATAGGTTCTAACTGAATGGCAAATGAGTCCTTAACATATACATTAGCTCATTAGAGCTACAAAGGGTTAACAGCATGCTGTTGATGCATCAATCACAAACAAATCTAAGGAGTTCATGGTACATACAGAACACTTTATGTTGTCCCTATGTTCTCCTAAACGACCATTGTCTCTCTCCCAAGTCAGGATCATAGCCTGGTTAGGACACATTCCTTAGCACCAGGACTCCCTCTAGAGGACCAAATGTTTTTGCCAAAAGTGACGCTCATTTCTGTCTCCAGTTTGGCCCTTGAACTGACTATTTTTGTCCCTTTTGTTCATTACTTTGTCAGCAAGCAGTGCAGAGAACAATGGGGGTCTAATCACATACTCTCTTCCGTTTGTTGCGTGCCTGTCGACTGCCAGGAAGACTGGTCAGTCCAGGACAGGCCATACATCTACACAGTCACTGACCCATTTTCATTTCATTTCATATCGTGTCATAACCATTTAAACAATGCTACATATCTTGAACTGTAAAATGTAAACAATAATGACAAAGCCCTAATCATCACTTATTTAAATTAGCTTGAAATCACAATAATTTGACAGGCACAGTATCATATAAAAGCTCAACTCAACCAATGTCAGGCATTGATAATGTAAATGATTGATTGAAATGTCAAAACTTAGTGAACTGATTTGTTGTCCTAATCAATTACACCCCTGTCAACCTATTTTTAAAGACATTTTTCTTTAAGATCCCATAAACTCGTGCCAATGTGCTTGGCTACACTTGGAATTGAGCATCAAATAGTGGAAAACTAAACATATGACAGCTAATGTGAGCCTGTGGAAAGTGTAATTCGTGCACACAGCAGTACACCTGCTATTTCAGTCTGACAGCCTTTCTTATCTGCAGCAACAGGTGACCACTCATTGCTGCCTAGAGGAAAATGTCCAGGGAGCTGAAAGCGACAGCTGACAAACTCCTTTAGCTAGAGAATCTCCCTGTAGACAGTGATAATTCGGAAATATGCAATCCAATTCAGCAACCTTGCATAAATGACCTTACTATACACAGCTATAGCTCGTTGTAAAGTTGCTAATTACCCTAACATTAGCAGAGCAACCGTGTTAGCCTCCTCGTAGTAATCCAGCTGTGTTTATCCGTCCATCACCACCAGCAGACAGCACCCACACCGAAGAAAGCCGACAAAAATCACGCTGCTGTTTACTTAACAATATAAATGTTCACAAAATCACACCAAGTTTACACAAGGCAACAAGTGACGTGATGTTAGCCTGCTTCTTGGTGCTTCTGTTTACTGCTAGCTAGTTGGCTAACATTTCAGATGTTAGTTGACTTAAAGTGACGGACGATACAACATTAGCTTAGCCTTTAGACATTTACGTTCATATTTACCACCACAGTAAAGAAACATGACTGTTTCCCGATAGTAAACGTAATGTTTATATGTAAACACTTAAACAAAAAGTGACAGCGACAAGTTGACTTTTAGCTAATAACTGTTAGCTCGCAGGGTAACATTACCTGGTCTTGTATCTTTAACACAGCCATATTCCCAGAGTAAAGCTAGAAACAAAAAAGAGACAGATACTGGCCCGGGAGTTATCAACCGGGGGAGAAACTGAAAGAGAACAGAGCCTCCGGAGCGGAGTGAAACCGTGCCGCTTCCCCCCTCTTCCTGTCAGGCACAAAGTCCCAACATTGTGGGAGACAGAAGGGGAAAGTTAAGGAGCAGTCAACAACTGCAGCTATCTAATACACACTGATAGACAGCAATGATGATGATGTCACTGATAACTGAATAATTACACTAGGGTTGGGCGATATTGGCAAAAAACAAATAATCACGATTAATTGTGGCATTTAGCCGATGATTAATTTGACAATGATTTGATGACAATTGCACTCACATGTTTTTGACTCTAAATCGCCACATTGTTCTAAAATGATTCTGACAAATCATCAGTCAAGTTAACTACTTCATTCTAACAGGTTAAGCTGGTAAATAGTGATTAGGCCCAAACCAGCCATGTTTGAAATATTTATTGATAACAGACTGCTTCAAAATAATAATGAAGCAAACATTTAAAGTAACTTTGTCCTTCAAATGTTCTTATCTTAAGGTCACATAGGAGTGCATATCAACATTAAAATTAAACAGGACAAACAAGTCCAGAAAAAAGTCACATCAGGGATTATTTCAAGTAAAAAAAAATGTCTGTACAAATTAACCTGTGACTGGAATATGTCACACAGTAGTGTTTTCCTATCTTGCTGTGGAGTCCTTAAATAAAGATCGGGAGGCAGCTTCTCCAGTCGGAGTTCATCCTTTTAATACGAGCAAACATCCCGTTACTATGGCAACAACCAACGCTCCACGCTTCACACCTAAGGCACGTCGCGTATGCATGCGGGGCACTATATACTACAGCTGTAGGCGGCGTTGTGGCCTCGTTGCGCTTTCTTCGGCTTTCTTCGTACTCCGGCTTATGGTGACAGACGTTGAAGGAACGCTGTTAGGAACGTGCTGCTCCGCATCATTTAACTGAATACCACTGCCTTCCGCCATTATTGTTATTGTGGGCTCACATGTACGCGCTTCCGGGTGATGGTAAGAGTACGTCGCACACAAAAATGCGTCATCATAACGAGGCACTAAGTGGCAAATATTAATCGGTGACATTTCTATTCATTCCTGTTAAACTGAAAGAAAGACAGAAATCTCATGTGTCTTCATTTTTATTTGGAAATGTGCATTTGCTCCTTTTTCAGTACAATTATCATGAAACCATTTGTGATTCAGCAAAATGTTGCTGTTGATTTATTAAAAAAAGATTACTAAAAAGATTACTTAGAAAATTACTTAAAAAATGATACAAATGCAAAGCAACAGTGAAACTGGCAGGAAATCTGGTTAGTGATGCATGGTTATGTGACTCTTGAGGAAGCAATCAGTAGTAATAACAAGTCAGCATCATGTGGTTGTAAGTTTTATTTACCCACTAACGGGTAAGTGGGTAAATAATCAGAAGGGCTGCTGCTGGCCTCAGTTAGAGCTGCCACTGGTGTCTGTAGGAAGACAAAAACAGACCTAAGTCACCAGACCTTTAGGAAGTCATAAATGTTAGTGGATAAAAATACATTACACGTTATTATTATGTTGACACTACACTAGATGCTTGTTGGGAACAATGCTCTCTCACTCAGCTATCAATACGCTAACTAGGCAGCAAATAAATGTTAAACTACTACCAAAAATAATCCTGTATTATGAACTAGTTATTACCACCAGATTTACAAAGACAGGTAGGCTATTGAGATTTTGGATTTTACAGTATTGATATATTGATATGAAGGATTTATTTCCTACCTACCAAGCTGTCGTCTGTCTCAGAAGCTGAAATGCGAGAGGCTGGCACTGAAGACAGAGCTTGTTTTGAGGGGAAAGGGTATCTGAGGCTCTGCCTTACACAGTGTGTGTAAGTGAGGTCACAGTCATACCCGTAGGGACAACAGTGGAAGCCATCCAGACAACACCTGCCCTGTTTTGGTGATAACGCTGAGTTAGATTAGGATTTTTATTACAGTGGTTATTGTGCAAGAGGGTTGTACTCACTGAAGAGTAGGGACAGCAGAACCAGACACCTTTTGGGTGTCTGCAGCAAGTGGTGCCGTCAGGACAGCTGTGATAATTGTCACAGTGGACGACTGAAGCCTCCGTTTGCTCTGGAGCGAGGCTGTCTTTGAGCTCTTGGAACGGAGAGACGGATAAATCAAGGGTGCTGACTTCCTCTCCAGCCTCTTTCTTCACCATGGGTATGTTCAACCACGGCTGGTCTGCTTTCTCACACATCTGTGTGGCCAGGTTACAATGAAATCCTGAGGGGCAGCAGTGGGCCAGGTCAGAGCAGCACACAGCCTGGAGACACAGGAGCAAAATGATTAACTGTTTTCAACATTTACCATTGCTAAGTCACTTTATCAGGCTTACATTTGGATAAGGGCAGCAGCTATAGCCTAGCCTGGTCCTGCAGCAGGTGGCAGAATCGGAGCAGGTATTCCCATCAGGACATTTGATGGAGCCTCCTAAAGCCAAATCGCACACGAATGTTGCGACTAGCACCGAAAGAGTGATCCCAAACATCTGGAGGAGAAAGAAGCAGTGAAAACTGAAACAACACACACTCCCTTTAAGTTTCACTTTCATCTAGTTTTCCTGAAACTCAGAGCCTTTGTGATAAAGGTCTGTTTACCAAAGCACTACACAGATGGCTGCTATGCAAACGAATTGAATGAACTTCAAAAAGATGTATAGTTTTTCGTACTTACCTTCTTGCAGTAAGGTGATTTAACTACTTCCAGTCAAACACTTCGCACTTCTTCTCAATTCAGAGAACCGCATCGCCTTTTATTGAGCAGCTTAGACCAACCCACTGCCAAAACCTGGAAGTTGAACTTCATATCACATTCATGTCCCATGACAGTCTGATTAGGAAAGATGGCCGTTTGAACAACAATAGATCACTACCACTCACTGCACTTGATTTTCTTAACAGGGCTAGATAATGATTACAGGAGCCTACTTTCACACACACTCTCAACTGAAGGATTTAACATGACAGGCTTTAGGAACACACATTAACCTTTGGTACCTTCCATTGTTTCACTTATAATACTCATGACTTTAAAATTATATTTAAAAACAGTGATGCTACATGACTCACATATCTTATTTTGTGCAAAGCAGTAAGCATGGTAATATTCCGTTTTTTTTAAGATCCAGTGGTAAACCCAATGAGGGGATCTTTTTTAAGCAAATAAAATAGTTTTTTTTTTCATAAAAATAAAATTTGTCACTTTCGGTTCCTCATTTTACCTGACAGTTTTATTCAGTTAGTTACTTATAAGTAACTTATTTATTGACTGTTGCATAAATGTAAAACCAGGCTATTTAGCCTTATTTTATCTGTTGTCCCTAGGCAGGCTACATAGAATTATAGTTATGATCACACTATTAATGGCAGTCAAATATCAAGGCAAGAACATTTAAGACGCAGTGTCCATATGTAAAGCTGGAAAAAATAAGAGTCCATGCCATGGCTTAAATAAATGTCATTTTATCATTTAAACTTGAGGGAATTATCTTGATGCCACCAGCTGATTTGTAGATTTCTCAGTGTGTAGGTGACAGGAAGTAGACGTAGATAAATCTGTGATTTGATTTGCTTCACATGCACACCAAAAAAAGCATAACAACTCTCAGACTAAGGTTTTAACTAACTGCAACAAAGCCTAAAACAATATTTTATTAATGAATTCCCATTGTTTATACATGTACACAGCAGTGTTGTAATTCATCTAACAAAACAATCATCCCTTGTAATAACGTCGACTGTGTAGATTCTTACGGCGGGTCCAACTTCAATATGAGGCTGGCAAGACGTCAGGTTATCGAGTCTACATGCATGACACAGGCACTAGCATAACAGCCTCATGTAGCAATGGAAGGTATGAAGCAGAGGAAGTGACTCCTACAGAGCTGGCATACTGATGGTGGTTGTGACTTCTAGACACACTCCAATCTCCAAGATGGGGGGAAAACAGGAGGTGAAAGATTGGGCAAAGTGTCATATCCACCTTCAGTCCTGGTGCTGAGTGTTAAAGAAAATTCTATAAAAAGCACGGTGATAAAATTCAACAAAAGACATGTACCGGAAGTTGCCACTTAGAAGGACAGATGCATCCCTCGTTTCACTTTACGCCCAGAACCCCACCAGGTCTCTTTGTTCAAAGTGTCCTGACCAACTGAAGCTGGATGGGGAAAGTTTTTAGTAGTCAAAGGCAAAGATGACACTACTAGCGAACTGTCAGGAGAATGAGAGGATCGTAGTTACACGGCTGTTAGTCGAGCTCCGAGTCTGACTGAGACGCTGCCTTCTTTTTCTTTTTTTCTGCCGTGTTTCTTGTGCTTCTTTTTCCTCTTCTTCTTGGATTTTGCATTTCCTGCATAAGGTGTAGCTTCTTTTACATTTGGTGTAATTTAAAAAAAAGGGAATCAAGTTAATTACTTACTGTCAATTTCTCCTTCTCCTAACTACTTCTCTTTTTCTTCTTGGCCTCAGCCTATGGGAGGGAAAAGTTGAAAGGTAAACTGGGAAAAAAGGAAGTCTACACAAACCCAAAGATCCCCTTTCCCTTAACGTTTGCCATTTCACAATAACGGAGTGCCTGGAAGCAGATTATGACCCTAGATACGCTTAAAAGATAACAGTACAGTGGTTATATCTAACCTTTAAAAAGGTTCAAATCTCTTTCGTCTAAAAAGAACTCCATGCAGGTCTCACTGTTCAATGTGTTCTGTCTCACTGAGGCAAGGGTTTCTATCTTGGTTGTCTATACATCTATACATTAGGCCTAAAGGGAAAGGTCTAAGGATATAACTTGTGTTGTAATATTAACCGGACAATATTCTCAGACCATACAGTAACTGTAAGAGCCATATGTTTGAGTAATTGTAAATAGGTGTCAGAGGCTTTAGGGGGCGCTAAAGGGGTGGCGCCCGTGGCAGTGCCACAGGCTGCCACAGGTGATTTAAGTGGGGAAAATTAAGGCATCCGGTGCTGATGAATGGGGAAGCAAACAGTTTTTTTGAATGTATGAAGATTGCTTTGTGAACGGTATTATTTTGTTGTTATGAAGTTGAAACTTTAATTTATTTAATCTAAGTCAAGATTTAATAAACTGATATTATTTTACGGCAAGATGGAATCCCGTTTCATTCATTCAAATACACGTCAAACAAACATTGGGCATCAGCCGGTAGCTGCATGTATTGGACGTAGTAGCTACACATTGGTCAAAAAACTGCTTCGTTTGGACAGTGGAAACTGTGTAACGCTTTACCGTGCACGAACTGGACTGGTTTGATGGATTCGCCGCTATACGGTGCTTCTGATTGCAACGTCTGTCAACACGGCTGGAGCTACACCGGAGCTACTGGGGTGCTACCGGTGATCAGCGACGGCAGCTACAGGTGATCGGCGGCAGTCAGCGGTGAGCGGCAGCAGCTGGCGATCGGCGGCAGTCGGTGATCAGCGGCTGTTACCGGTGATCAGCGGCAGTAAACGGTGATCGGCGGCTACAGGTGATCGGCGGCAGCTACCGGTGAGCAGTGGCAGCCATCGGGACACCAAGCAGCAGCCAGCAGGTCATCAGCTGATCACTCTTGCCGGCCGACATTTGGGGTAGGCTACGTCAGTGCTGACACAACAATGTAAATGGCCATTCATAATTTGAGTGCACACATTTGCGCATTGGTTGCTGCCGACGAACAAAGCGTTTAATATGGATAACGGAACGCAACCCTGTGACCCTCCTGTAGACGATAAACAGTCAGTGACTGAGATGAACGGAATGAGGGTGCGAAAACAATGGAAGCTGACGTCAAAAGAGGCACTGTAAAAATGACTCAAAGGACATTATTGGACAAAATAGAGAATTTACACCGGGAAAGAAAGACTAATTGACTAAATTGTCTAAGCTCAAAAATACTATTCATGATTTGTTGAGTGACAAAGAATATGTGAACGAAGTGAAATGCACATTTGACAAGTATATGACTGTGTGATGAAACCAAACAAATTCACATGACTACTGGGTTTGTTACCACAAGATGAAGCAACAAAAAAATGAAGTGTGGTTCAATGCAAAATTGCTGAGTGTTAATGATTTTATTGCTGAGGTGAACAGGTGGTTGTCTAAAACTCAAAACGTTCCTCCTACTGACAATGGTGACCATGTTATTGAAGGTTTGGGTAATAATGGTAAAGATGAAGTGTGTGTTGAACCACATGACAGTATTTCAAATGTGTGGACAAATTCATCTAATAAACAATCAAGTCACAAAAGTTCCAGAAGCAGCAAATCTAGTACTTCTTCTGCACGCATTAAAGCAGAGGCAGAAAAGGCTGCACTCCTAGCCCGTGCTGCTGCATTAAAAGAAAAACATGCTCTGGAAGAACAGGAAGGTCTACTAAGGAGGAAAAAGGAACAGCTCGAACTGGACACTGAAATAGCTGCTTCTGCTGCTAAGTTAGCAGTACTCCAAGCCTGTGACAACGTCAGTGTTTTGCATGGACAATCTGACGGAATGGAATCCTACTGTAGGCAAATGGAAAACTCACTGGCATTTGACCACGACAGCTTTAAGGACACCGATCACAGCAATAAGCGAAGTAAGGCCGAATCCCAGCAGGCCGAGCCTACACTCAGAGCATGCAGATCCTCTGCATGGTCAAGCAACACAAGTCGATCAAAACCCTCTCCACTCTCAGTATAACAATCAACCTTCAGTAGATTTCTACAGCCTGCTGCAACAACAAACCGAAATAACAACACTCCTTGTGCAAGCTCAAACTTCTCATTTCCTTCCACATAGAGAAATCCCATTTTTTGATGGAGATCCTCTGGAGTTTCAAACATTTATAAAAGCTTTCGAGTACTGCGTAGAAGCAAAAACCAACAATAAAGGAGATTGTTTGTACTACCTGGAGCAATTCACCATAGAGCCACCAAGAGATGTGGTACGCAGCTGCCTTCATATGGCTCCTGAGAAAGGTTACATCACAGCCAAGCAGTTGCTTAAAGAACATTTTGGAAACGGCTTAAAGGTTACAGCAGCATACATGGACAAAATCACTGGCTGGCCCATCATCAAGTCTGAGGACGTTAAAGGACTCCAAGCGTATGCCCTTTACCTGCGCGAATGTTCAAATGCAATGGAGGATCTACAGTATCTAGAAGAGCTAAACATGCCAGCAAATATGAAAATTCTGATCCAGAAACTTCCATACAAGCTCCGAGAAAAATGGAGAGCAAAGGCATGTGATATTTTGGAAAAACACAGTAGAAGAGCTTGCTTTATTGACATTGTGAAGTTTATCGAGCAACAAGTGCGAATTGCTTTGGATCCGGTCTTTGGTGACATACAGGACACTCCAGCTGGTAAAGGAGGAATAAAAAGCAAAATTAAATCACAGTTCAAAAGAAATAGCTTTGCAACCTACGTGGCTATCACTGATGAATGCAAAACAGATCTTCGCAAAAGGGAAAGAATCCCAAGAGAAGTTACTTCAATGAGAACAAATTCTACTTCCGGTCTGTATTGTGCACGTGGTCATGTATTGGAACAATGTCCACAACTGGGAAATAGGACTCACAGGGAAAAGTTGAACTTTCTAAAGGAGAAAGGCCTTTGCTTTGGTTGCTTATGCACAGGACATTTGAGTAAAAATTGCGATAGGCGCATTACCTGTAAACAATGCAACCAAACTCGTCCCAGCATTCTGCACATTGAAAGAGGGAACGAAAAGGAAAAGGATATCCGTGGGGATCCTTACACAACTACTTCAACTTGTGGCCATACAGGGGCTGGTTACAACAATGGCATTCTTCCTATTCTGCCTGTACAAGTAAAATGTGTAAAGGAAATTAGGTAATACAGGCATATGCTTTTCTAGATCCAGGAAGCACTGGAACCTTTTGTTCTGAAAGACTGGCAAACCGGTTGAATATCGAAGGACACAAGCTAAAATTCATCTACGCACCATGGGCCATAATAAAGCAGTTCCTAGCCGCATAATTAAAGGGTTGGATGTCTCAGAATTCTCTGGCAAGCACTTCTACAAGCTTCCTGAGGTGTTTACCCAAAAGGAGATGCCTGTGTCAACCGACAACATCATTAGAGAAGAAGAGCTGATTAAATGGCAGTATCTAAAAGGTATTCAGATTCCTCGTATAAAGGCTAATGTTGAGTTGTTAATCGGGACCAATGCCTCCAAGTTGATGGAGCCCTGAGATGTGGTTAATAGTCAGGAAGAGGGACCATACGCAGTCAGAACCTTATTGGGGTGGGTGATCAATGGTCCACTGCAGGGAAATGGTAACAAGCAAAGTGAATACCCAACAGTCTTGGTTAACAGAACTAACATCGACAGGATAGAGGAATTATTACTCAACCAATACAACAATGACTTCAATGAAGGAACCTCAAGAGAGCAAGAAGAAATGTCAAGAGAAGAAAAAAGATTTATGGAGATCATGTACAGCTCTGTTTAGCTAGAAATGTTGATGAAGATTCTCAGTAATCCAGGTCATCATACGATGAATTGAAACAATGCGTCTGGACTTGTAGAGTTGAAGACGTTTCACTGCTCATCCAAGCAGCTTCATCAGTTCTAACTGTTTGGTGGGGAAACATGGTTTATGGCCGGAGGGGGACTGGTTGACAGCCCTTTGTTCTTGCTGTGAGTATGTGTAAACTTCCTGGGAATGGATGGAATCACTGCATTGTATGTGGTAGAAAGATGATGTCTGAGGCCACCACCTCTGTTAAGGGAAGGTTTTTCCAGCTTAACATAGATGGCTTCCTTGACTCCTCTTTCATACCACCTTTCCTCCCTGTCTAAAATGTGAACATTGTTGTCCTCAAAGGAGTGTCCTTTGTCTTTGAGGTGGAGGTGAACAGCTGAGTCTTGTCCTGAGGAGGTGGCTCTCCTGTGCTGAGCCATTCTTATGTGGAGTGGTTGTTTAGTTTCTCCAATGTACAGATCAGATCATTCCTCACTGCATTGGACTGCATATATCACATTGCTGTGTTTCTCCCTGGGAATCTTGTCCTTCGGGTGAACCAGTCTCTGTCTCAGTGTTGTCATAGGTTTGAAATGGACCGGGATGTCATGGTTGTTGAAGATCCTGTGGAGTTTCTCTGATACTCCTGACACATATGGAATGGAGATGTTCTTTCTCTGCCGGTTGTTGTCCTTCTTCTTGTTGTTGGGGGGTCTTGTTTTTGTTGCTTTGATGAGTGCCCACTTGGGGTAGCCACAGGTTTGCAGGGCCTTCCTGATGTGGTGTTGCTCCTTCTTCTTCCCCTCTGAGCTGGTTGGTACAGTTTGTGCTCTGTGCTGCAGGGTCCTGATGACTCTCAGTTTGTGTTCCAGTGGGTGGTGTGAATCAAACAACAGGTACTGGTCCGTGTGTGTGGGTTTCCTGTACACTTCCACATTGAGGCTCCTGTCCTCCTCAATATGTACTGTGCAGTCCAAGAAGGCCAGATTGTTGTCCTTTGTGTCCTCCTGAATGAACTTGATGTTGTTATCCACTGCGTTGATGTGTTCTGTGAACCGTTCCACTTCGTTGGTCTTGATTTTGACCCAGGTGTCATCCACATATCTAAACCAGTGGGGGTGGTTCCAGGAAAAGAAATCAGGGCTCTTCTCTCCACTTCTTCCATGTAGAGGTTGGCCACAATAGGAGAGACGGGTGATCCCATCGCACAGCCGTGCTTCTGTCTGTAAAAGTTCCCATTGTACTGGAAATAAGTGGTGGTCAGGCAGAGGTCCAGCAGGTCACAGATGTGGTCTGGTGTTAGGTTGGTTCTCTCCTTGAGTGTGCTGTCTTGTGTGAGGCACGTCCTTACCATCTCTGTGGCTTCTGATGTAGGGATGCAAGTAAACAAGGAGGTGACATCAAATGAGACCATGGTGTCATCTGGGTCCATTAGGATCTTCTCCACCTTGTTTACAAAGTCCTGAGAGTTGTGGATGTGATGTGGTGTGTTACCTACCAGTGGTGTCAGGAGTTCAGCCAAGTGCTTAGCCACATTGTATGTGACGGAGTTTGTACTGCTGACGATGGGTCTGAGGGGGACTCCTTCCTTGTGTATCTTCGGGAGTCCATACAGGCGTGGAGTGGCTTCCCCAGGATACAGTCGAAAGTAGAGCTTGCGGTTGATGATTTGGTCCTTCTCCAGTTTTTGTAGGTAGCTGACTAGTTTCTTCTTGTAGTTTCCGGTGGGGTCCCTCTTCAGTGTCTCATATGTGGCTGTGTCACTGAGGAGATCTGTCACTTTGGAGTGGTAGTCCTGTGTGTTGAGCACCACTGTGCATCTTCCTTTGTCTGCTGATAAGATGGTGATGTCCCGGTCCTTTTGTAGTGCAATCAGGGCCTTCCTTTCATCACTGGAGAGGTTGGATGGCAGTGCTTTAGCAGTGGAGAGTGTGGCTGTGACCTTCAAGCGGAGTTGCTCAGCTTCTGTGTCTGTCAGGTTGTTGTTCTTGATGGCTGACTCTGTGGCTGTTCCAGCTAGAAAGATGTTATTAATAAAGGCTATGCTGAACGAGTACCACAACATCAGTTAAATCCATGTGAGGGAAAGGTGTGGTATATACCTCACCATGGAGTTTACCATCCAAGGAAAGGGACATTAAGAGTTGTGTTTGACTCTGGGGCAGAGTTTAAAGGTATCTCTCTCAACAGTCAACTTCGCAAGGCCCTAATCTGACCAGCTCATTGGTAGGAGTCCTTATGCGTTTCAGGCAGGAGCCAGTTGCAGTAATGGCTGACATACAAGCCATGTTCCACCAAGTTAAAGTAGCAGACGAACATGTAGACTTCTTGAGGTTTTTGTGGTGGCCTGAAGGTAACCTGAAGCAGGACCTGGCAGAGCATCGCATGACTGTCCATTTATTTGGGGCAGTGTCTTCACCCAGCTGTGCTTGCTTTGCTCTCAGGAAAACTGCAGAGGACAGCCAAAACAACTTTGGAGCACAAATCATTGAAACAGTCAATAGAAATTTCTACATGGATGATCTTTTGAAAAGCCTACCTTCCGAGGATGATGCTGTCATCACAATTAAGAACCTTATAGCAGTTTGCAACAGAGGAGGTTTCAATCTCACTAAATGAAATCAGTAATAGTCGGAAAGTGCTTCAAAGCATTCATGAGGAACACAAATCAAAGAACCTACACAAGCTAAATCTGGACAGAGACAAGTTGCCAATGGAGAGAGCTTTAGGCCTGCAATGGTGCATCGAAACGGACACTTTCAAATTCAAGATGAAAGTTAAGGAAAACCCCCTCACCAAACGTGGCATGCTATCTATCATTAGTTCCATTTACGATCCACTAGGATTTCTGGCACCTCTTGTGCTCCCAGCCAAGATAATGCTGCGGGAGCTATGTAGAAAGAAGTGTGGATGGGACGATGTAATACCACACATTCTCCAGCCAAAGTGGACCAAGTGGCTAAGTGACCTTGAAGAGGTGGCTGATTTCAAGGTCAATAGGTGTATTAAGCCAAAGGGGTTTGGAAGCATCTCAGGTGCTCAGTTGCATCATTTTTCTGACGCTAGTGAGAAGGGTTATGGCACTGTTACCTACCTTCGAATTGAAAACATTGAGGGAATGATTCATGTTGCTTTCTTGTTCAGCAAATCTAGAGTGGCTCCTCTAAAGCCCATCACCATACCCCGCCTGGAACTCACAGCTGCTGTAGTTGCTGTAAAAGTTGATAAAATGCTGCAAGCAGAGTTACAGCTTCCACTGAAGAAGTCAAGCTTTTGGACTGATAGCACAGTCTGTCTGTCCTCAAGTACATTAAAAATGAGGGTAAAAGGTTTCAAACTTTCGTTGCTAATAGAGTAACTACTATCAGAGACAACACAAGTTTGTCACAGTGGAAATACATCCCCTCATTGCAAAACCTTGCTGACAATGCTTCCCGAGGACTGAAAGCAGAAAACCTGGTCAACCATGGATGGATTGAAAGCCCAAGGTTTTTATGGGAAGCTGAGAAAAAGTGGCCGACGTGTGGAGAGGATTTTAGTGTCGCTGCTGATGACCCAGAGGTTAAGCGAAACCTCATAGTAAACGTGACTACTGTGGACACTTGGAATCCCACTTGTCAACTGATAATGTATTTTTTTGACTGGCAAAGGTTAAAGGTCGCAGTGGCTTGGATCATTAAGCTGAAAAACACTCTGCTGAAACTAAGTATGAAAAGAAAACAGTTGCAAATTGCAAATATTGATGTTGATGGATCACCACCTGTAGATGTGCACAAAGAGATGCAAGCACTTAGATCTTCATTAGGAAGTCAAAAGATGGCGTTGGAGGATCTCTTAGATGCTGAAACATCAATAATTTCTTTCTGTCAGCGAAAAAGATTTCCCAACGAAATTGCTGGATTGAACAACAAATCAGAAATAAAAAGGAGTAGCAGCATCTACAAACTGGATCCAATTTTGCATGAAGGGATGCTTAGAGTAGGAGGATGACTGAATAGAGCAGCTATGCCTGAATTTGCGAAGCATCCTCTCATCTTAGCCAAGGATCAGCATATCTCCGACCTCATTCTTCATCATTTTCATGAACAGGCGGGTCATGGAGGAAGAAATCAAGTACACTCAACAAAAATATAAACGCAACACTTTTGTTTTTGCTCCCATGTTTCATGAGATGGACTTGAAGATCTAAACTTCATTCCAGATACACAATATTACCATTCCTCTCAAACATTGTTCACAAATCTGTCTAAATGTGTGATAGTGAGCACTTCTGCTTTGCTGAGATAATCCATCCCACCTCACAGGTGTGCCACATCAAGATGCTGATCTGACATCATGATTAGTGCACAGGTGTACCTCAAACTGCCCACAATAAAAGGCCACCCTGAAATGTGCAGTTTTGTCTCACAGCAAAATGCCACAGATGCCACAAGCATTGAGGGAGCGTGCAATTGGCATGCTGACAGCAGGAATGTCAACCAGATCTGTTGCTCGTGCATTGAATGTTCATTTCTCCACCATAAGCCGTCTCCAAAGGCGTTTTAGAGAATATGGCAGTACATCCAACCGGCCTCACAACCGCAGACCACGAGTAACCACACCAGCCCAGGACCTCCACATCCAGCAGGTTCACCTCCGAGATCGTCTGAGACCAGCCACTCAGACAGCTGCTGAAACAATTGGTTTGCATAACCAAACAATTTCTGCACAAACTGTCAGAAACCGTCTCAGGGAAGCTCAACTGCATGCTCGTCGTCCTCATCGGGGTCTTAACCTGACTCCAGATCGTCGCCGTAACAGACTTGAGTGGGCAAATGCTCACATTCGATGGCGTCTAGCACGTTGGAGAGGTATTCTCTTCACGGATGAATCTCGGTTTACATTGTTCAGGGCAGATGGCAGACAGCGTGTGTGGCGTCGTGTGGGTGAGCGCTTTGCTGATGTCAATGTTGTGGATCGAGTGGCCCATGGTGGTGGTGGGGTCATGGTATGGGCAGGCATCTGTTATGGACGAAGAACACAGGTGCATTTTATTGATGGCATTTTGAATGCACAGAGATACCGTGATGAGATCCTGAGGCCCATTGTTGTGCCATACATCCATGAACATCACCTCATGTTTCAGCAAGATGATGCACGGCCCCATGTTGCAAGGATCTGTACACAATTCTTGGAAGCTGAAAATGTCCCAGTTCTTGCATGGCCAGCATACTCACCGGACATGTCACCCATTGAACATGTTTGGGATGTGCTTGACCGGCGTATACGACAGCGTGCACCAGTTCCCACTAATATCCAGCAACTTCGCACAGCCATTGAAGAGGAGTGGACCAACATTCCACAGGCCACAATAGACAATCTGATAAACTCTATGCGAAGAAGATGTGTTGCACTGCATGAGGCAAATGGTGGTCACACCAGATACTGACTGGTTCTGAGTCCCCAGACCGCCAATAAAGCAGAAACAAAATGCACATTTCAGGGTGGCCTTTTATTGTGGGCAGTTTGAGGTACACCTGTGCACTAATCATGATGTCAGATCAGCATCTTGATGTGGCACACCTGTGAGGTGGGATGGATTATCTCAGCAAAGCAGAAGTGCTCACTATCACACATTTAGACAGATTTGTGAACAATGTTTGAGAGGAATGGTAATATTGTGTATCTGGAATGAAGTTTAGATCTTTAAGTCCATCTCATGAAACATGGGAGCAAAAACAAAAGTGTTGCGTTTATATTTTTGTTGAGTGTACTTTCTGCCGTAAGGAAGAAATATTGGATAACAAAGGCTAATTCTGCGGTGAGGAGAATAATAACAAGTTGTAGATTCTGCAGGTGTTATCAAGGAAAAGGTGGTGAACAAAAAATGGCAGATTTACCTACAGAGAGAGAGTTGTTGCCGATCTTCCTCCATTCACAAACGTCGGTGTGGATTATTTTGGTCCGGTGGACGTAAAAAGGGGACGTAGTGTCATAAAGCGTTACGGAGTAATCTTCACATGTGTGGCAAGTAGAGCCATTCACTTAGAAGTGGCTTACTCCCTTGACACAAGTTCATGCATTAACGCTTTATGACGATTTATTTGTCGACGAGGTCAAGTTTCTCACATGAGGTCAGATCATGGGACAAACTTCGTGGGAGCAGATAGAGAGCTAAGAGAGGCCTTAGCTTCTCTAAATCAAAACCAAATTGAAAAGGCACTGGCACAGAGGGGCATCAAATGGAGTTTTAATCCGCCTGCTGGATCACATCATGGTGGTATCTGGGAGCGCATCATACAGATGATCAGAAAAATCTTAAATTCTGTTCTCCGTCAACAAATTTTGGACGACGAAGTACTCTGTGAAGCCGAAGCGATCCTGAATGATCGACCCATCAGCAAACTGTCAGAGGATCCAAATGACCTAGAGGCTTTAACTCCAAATCACTTACTTCTCATGAAGGGGAAACCAATTCTCCCACCAGGACTCTTTGAGAAGAGTGATCTGTATGCAAAAAGAAGATGGAAACAGGTCCAGTATATTTCTCTAACTCTTCTGGAAAAGGTGGATTCACAAATATCTCCCCTTGTTACAAGAAAGACAAAAATGGACAAAGGAAAAAAGAAGTTTCTTGCCTGGAGATGTTGTTATAGTTATGGATTCTACAGCTCCACGTGGATCCTGGCTACTCGGGAGAATATTAAAGACATTTCCTGACAAGAAAGGTCTCGTCCGTTCTGTTCGTCTTCAGACAAAAACAAACATAATTGAAAGACCTGTGACTAAAATGTGCCTGTTATGTGAAGCTACAGAGTGAGAATAAATTAACTGACAAAGTCACACAACGATAATTAACCACATAATAGGAAACGTAGAATGATTTTCAAGTACAAATGTATATGAACGTTTGTCTTTGGCTTTGTTTTTGATTTTGTTTTGTTTTGTTTTTTATGGCTCTATGGCTTTCATGTTTTGTTTTTAAATTGCTCTGTCTTCTGCCAGAAGCAATTAGGGCAGTGGCAGTGCCACAGGCTGCCACGGGGGATTTACCGGTAAGTGGGAAAAATTAAGGCATCCGGTGCTGATGAATGGGGAAGCAAACAGTTTTTTGACTGTATGAAGATTGCTTTGTGAACGGTATTATTTTGTTGTTATGAAGTTGAAACTTTAATTTATTTAATCTAAGTCAAGGGTTAATAAACCAATATTATTTTACGGCAAGATAGAATCCCGTGTCATTCATTCAAATACACATCAAAGAAACATTAGGCATCAGCCGGTAGCTGCATGTATTGGACGTAGTAGCTACAGTAACTGTGACCCAATATCTACCACGAGTACTGTTGTTCTCTGCCACAAGTGTCACATGAATACATTGTGTAAAACTGAGATAGTAAAGTTCCCATCAAATTTTGTGTAATTGGGGGGAACAAAGAGTTAAATGAGGAACAAAGACAGTACAAGAAACTGTTTTTTTTTACTTCCAAGTCTAATGACTGTAAATATGTGTTGTAATTAAAATACTTACTACCTCTTCCCCCTCAGAGTCATCTGACGACTCTGAAGACGAGCCTCTATGATTTCTCTCAGACTTCCTTTTTTTCCCACTACCCCTCTCATCCTGATGGGCAGCAAAATTTAATCAGGATGAGTCACGCACATTTCATTAAAAAGACAGTTAAGCCAATCACTGAATGTATTACCTTATCCTTGTCTCCTTCTTCTTTGATTCTTTTCCTTTTCTTTGTAGGAAAAAAGTATTTTTTGACATTCATGTAGCATGTAGTAATAGTTTCATGTAACACTTTAAAAATGTGGCCCGACTTACCTCATCTTCAGACTCTGAGGAGGAACTGCTGGAGGAATCAGAACTCGATGAGAAAGAGGAAGATGAAGATGAAGAATGCTTGACCAAAACACAATGGAAGCAGGGTTCATTAGACTTGAGGTTATTCACTCGTTTGAAACAGCAACATTACATTCATAAGATTTGATAAGAAACCGGTGTGTGTGTGTGTGTGTGTGTGTCTGAGGCGTCACTGAAGCTGCTCCTCAAAACACTGGAGGTCTGTACTCACCCTATTAGATTTCTTCTTCTCTTTCTTCTTTTTCTAAACACAAACGGAAAGAGAAGCCAGTGTGAGTAAGGTAAGATTTACAGATTGTCTTTCTTTTCCTCTTTGTCTCTTTCTTTGTCCTTGTCACTCCCGCCAAGCATTTTCTCTGTTTTTTGCCAGTTCTTTCTTCCATCTCTTTAAATAATAGTAAATAACATTGTTAAATATATAAGAATGTGTGTGTTGTAAACACTGAAGACAGGCAGGTGCATACAGGGCTCTAGAGTGGGACCATTTTGGGCGCACATGCGACCTAATAAAAAAGGTGTAACCAAAAAATATCAGAGGTTGCACCGGTACGACCAGCTGTAAGAGGGAGATACATTCTCTGCGACTCTCAAAAGTCTTCAGCAACAGACACACATCAGGCCCATATTGTGGTCTAAACCAATCAGAGACTTTGGAACTTTGGAAGCTCTGAGAGCTCAGAAGAAGAGCTGGATAATGACAATAACTTTGCTTTCCAAGCTGCTGTGCCTAAAGTCCAATTAAATCCAGATGCTGCATCCTTCCAGCCTCAGAGAGCAACCTCTGAAATAATTTCAACTCAAGAATCCTCCAGTCTGGCTCAAGCAATTGCCAGCTCATTAACAATGAGCCGCTTACCTGTCCCGGAACCAACTATCTTTAGTGGTGACACCTTAAAATGTCATTCATGACTCTCATTGACAACAAACCCCTTCCAGTAGGTGAAAAAATGTTTTATCTAAAAAATTACCTTGCTGGGGAGGCTCGAATGGCAGTTGAAGGTTTCTTCTACAGAGACTCTGAAAATGCATATCAAGGAGCATGGAAGCTTCTACAAGAGAGATATGGAAATCCATTTATTATTCAGAAAGCCTTCCGTGATAAGCTCATGAGATGGCCTAAAATCAGCACAAGCGAACCTTTAGCACTTAGAGAGTTTGCAGATTTCCTCCAAGGCTGTCCTGAAGCAATCCCACATGTTAAAGGACTAGCCATCCTTAATGATTGTGAAGAAAATCATAAGCTGCTCAAAAAATTACCAGAGTGGATTGTGCGTAAGTGGAGTCGTATTGTTGTAGAGGAACTTGACACATCAGGAAACTATCCAGATCTTACACTGAATTCCTGAATAAAGAAGCACGGATTGCTTGTAATCCTGTTGCATCACCACTCATGATAAACTCCAAGAATCCAGATGAAAGGCTGCCAAGACGAGCCAGAGCATTTAACAAAAACAAACATGAAAAGTCACATTCAAGAGAGACAAGAAAAACAAAGTAACAAACCAAAGCTACCAGGTTGTGTCTGCAAAGATGAAAATCATGGCATTGCAAAATGCCCCACCTTTGCAACAAAGTTAATTGAGGACAAAAGAACTTTCATCCGTGAAAATCACCTGTGCTTTGGATGTTTAAAGAAAGGACATACAAGTAAAGACTGCAAAAGGAGACACACATGCAGTACTTGCAGCCGTCGACATCCAACCTGTCTGCATGAAGAAGGAAAACATAGGTCTGCAGAAGCAACAAACGATTCTGCTTCCACAGAACAACATGCAAACCAGGAAACGCACAAGGTCACATCCCATACATCAACACAACATGTCTTTGCTACTTCAAGTATTGTTCCAGTCTTTGTTTCTTCAGTCAAAGATCCAGGCACAGAAATACTCACCTATGCAATACTTGACACACAGAGTGACTCAACATTTGTCCTAGACGATGTAGTCAGCAAACTGAATGTAGATGCACGATCAGTAAAGGTAAAACTTAGCACTATGACAGCAATGGACACAATTATAACCAGCAAAAATGTCCACGACTTACAAGTTAGAGGACTTAAATCTGACAGGCACATTCAGCTACAACACACCTACACTCGTGATTTCATCCCTGTTGACAGGTCGTATATTCCCACCAAACAAACAGCGTCACAATGGCCTCACCTGAGACACTTGGCAGACAAATTGCCCCCCCCCCTTCAAGACTGTGATGTTGGGCTCTTAATTGGATACGATTGTCCATCGGCGCTCGCTCCTCTTGAAGTCGTTTTAGGTGGAACAAATGAACCATTTGCACAGCAGTCAGAGCTTGGATGGAGTATAATCGACTCCTCCAATCCCCACCTGGACAGGCAGGGAGTTTTGTGCATCGCATCACAGCCAAAGAAATGTCACTACCCACAGCTTCTGATGTCCTAAAGGCCTTAGAATCAGATTTAATTGAAAAAACGTATGAAGATAAACACGTGTCCCAAGAAGACGTTCACTTCATACAGTTCCTTAGTGACAACATCACACAGAAAGACAGTGGCCACCTTGAGATGCCCCTTCCTTTTAAGAGCAATAAGCCACCTGAACTACCAAACAACAAGAAGCTAGCCACATTTCGCCTTCAGTGCCTCAAAAGGAAATTAAAGGCCAACAAACTATATCATGATTAGTACAAAACCTTTATGGAAGAAATAATCAGTAAAGGTGATGCAGAGTTAGCACCTGCAACACTAGAAGATGAGACTGAGTGGTATCTACCCCACCATGGTGTTTACCACCCCAGAAAGCCAGATAAGTTGAGAGTGGTATTCGACTGCTCAGCCAGGTTTCATGGGGTTTCCCTCAACGACACTCTACTAACTGGACCTGACTTGATTAATCCTTTAGTAGGAGTGCTTTGTCGGTTCAGAAAGGAGGCTGTAGCCATCACATGTGACATTGAAAGGATGTTTCACCAGTTCTTTGTCTCCTCTGAGTCCAGGAACTATCTGAAATTCCTCTGGTGGGAAGGAGGAGAGCTGAAAAGGGAACCACAAGAATACAGAATGGCTGTCCACCTCTTTGGAGCTGCCTCATCTCCAGAGTGTGCTAACTTTGGCTTGAAGCACGGCAACAGAGAAATGACTTTCCATTAGCCTCAACCTTCATAGAGAAAAACTTTTATGTTGATGACGGGTTGGCCAGTGTTTCAACTGTGGAAGATGCTAAAACCCTAATCAGAGAGTCACAGGATCTTTGCAGAAGAGGAGGTCTGCGTCTTCATAAGTTAAACTCAAACCAAGAAGCAGCTCTTGACTGCATAGACTCCTCAGAAAGAGTCACGATTCCAAGATGTTACCACCCACATGACTTTCAGAACATTGTCAGAACAGATTTGCATCATTTTTCTGATGCTAGCAACATAGGGTATGGTGCATGTTTGTACCTTAGGTACATTAACAGCGACAATGAAGTCCACTGTAGCCTTGTGATGGCCAAAGCACGAGTTGTTCCTTTAAAAATCATTAGCATTCCAAGACTAGAGCTTGCTGCAGCAGTGGTGTCTGCAAAGGTCAGTGTCATGCTAAAAGGTGAACTTGACATTAAGATTGACCAAGAGTTTTTCTGGACGGACTCACAAGTAGTGCTAGGCTACATAAATAATGAGGCACGAAGATTGGTATTATGTAGAGACATCAGAGAACCCAGCTGATCATGCATCCAGAGGTCTTAATGCTTCGCACATTTGCACAACAAACTGGTTGTCACACACCCAGCTCCACCACAGAGCTACTCGTTGGTGATCCAGAAGTGAAGACAATCCAGACATTTGCAGTAAAGACCAAAACCTATAAAGACATCCTCGAACGTCTGGATCAGTTTTCCTCATGGACAACACTTATTAAAGTGGTTGCAAGAATTAAAAGGTTAGGATCCAGACAAAGGCAACACAGTGAACATGTGACTGTAGAGGAGCGTGAAAGAGCTGCCGAGGAGGTAATTCGTCTTGTTCAGCAGGAAGCTTTTCACCATGAGATGAAACTCTTGAGAGTGGAAAGAATCTTTCAAGCTCAAGCTCACTCTTCCCCCTCGATCCTGTGTGGACTGAAGGACTCCTTCGTGTTGGTGGAAGTTTAAAGCATTCATCCCTCAGTCGAGAGTTTAAACATCCTGTCATTCTTCCGAAAAACAGTCATATCACTAGGGTGATCTTGTCACACTATCATGCAAAGATTTGTCATCAAGGCAGAAACCAAACTCATATGGAGATAAGAGCTAACGGATTTTGGATCATCAGCGCCAGCAAGCTGGTTGCTAATCTGATATACAACTGTGTTCAATGCAGAAAACTTTGTCCTCCCACAGAGAAGCAGAAAATGGCTGAACTGCCAAAGGTGCAGGTTGAAGCTTCAGCTCCATTCACTTATAGCGGCATGGACTGTTTTGGCCCATTTCTTGTAAAGAAAGCTTGTAAAGAGTACAAAAGATATGGCTTGATTTTCACATGTCTCTGTTCTCGGGCAGTCCACATTGATATGGTTGAAGATCTGTCAAAAGACTCATTTATCAACGCGTTGAGATGCTTCATTAGTCTCAGAGGTGCTGTCAGACAGCTGCACTGTGATCAGGGGACAAATTTTGTAGGAGCTAGGAATGAATTCAAGGAAGCTTTGAAGCAGTGTGATACAAAAATGTTGGAGATTTTCTTGTCCGAAAGGCAGTGTGAATTTATCTTTAATGCCCCTTCTGCAAGCCATGCAGGCGGAGTCTGGGAACGCCAGAGTCGGACAATCAGAAATGTGCTAAATGCTACACTTGCACAATGTTCAGGTCGTCTAGATGATTCTTCCCTCAGAACACTGTTCTATGAAGCTATGGCTGTTGTTAACAGCAGACCATTAACAGTGGATTCAATCAATGATCCAAATGCACTTGAACCTTTAACCCCGAATCATCTCATCATGATGAAATCTAAGGTTGCCCTCCCACCTCCTTGAGTGTTCGTAAAGGAAGATGTGTATGCTGCAAAGAGGTGGCGAAGAGTGCAGTACATGATTGAACAGTTCTGGAGTTGATGGAAAAAAGAGTATCTTCTGAACATTTCCACAAGACAGAAATGGCACCGCTCACAGCGCAATGTCAAAGTGAATGACATTGTTATTATAAAGGACTACAACCTTCCAAGAAATCAGTGGCAGTTGGGGAGAGTTGTTGAAGCTGTCCAAGATAGTGATGGTTTAGTCCGCAGAGTCAGAGTGCAGGTTGGAGTGCGGAATTTCCAGAACACAAAAAACCCTCCACGCTTCCAATAATTGAGAGACCTATTCAGAAATTGGTGCTCCTTCTTGAGAGTTAATTACACCAAGTGATGTATTTATATTTGTGATTAGTATGTATGGTGTGCATGTTTACACTCTTGTTTGGTAACCCACATGAAGGTGGTCATTTATTTGTATCAAGAAATCCTGTATTGTTCACTCACTGTTTATATGCTTCAGTTCGTTTATTGTAGCAGGATTTGGTGGGAGTGTAAATGACCGTAAACAGTCTGTATTTTGGTCAGTAAAATAATTGTAGTATGATGGGGATACAGTGCCACCTTGTGGCGAAGTTCGCATTATAAATAGCGTGTTTCCTTTCCCCATTGCATTTTATGGTTTCTCCTGCACGGTAAGACACACGGAGACAGCGGATGTTAGTTGTTTAACTTTACATATTCACATACAGTTAGGAGAAAATAAGTGATTTACCTTGTTCTCACCTCTATCTGTTTCTTAAACCTTGCTCTGTGGTAGGAAAGCTTTGAGCAGGGGAAAAGGACGAACAATGTGAATTCTGAGGTAGAGTTCTGGTTTAAGCTAGCGCCCTTTGGAAGCGGGATGAGGTAACGTTAAACATTTGATTGTTTATGTCTATGTACAACGGGAGTTTGGCGTATCTGTGTGCATTGTGTTGTTTATTTTGTATTTGTGTGAAACTGTAGCATTGTTTGTTTTAGTTCTGCAGTTTTCACGGTGCTTATGGTGCTGTTAGTACTAATGGCGGCTGTAGTGCTTTCACGGAGACACGCCACTAAACTCCATATCTCGTTCTTCAAGTCCAAGGGGGCCGCTACACTGACAGCCTTTCTTATCTGCAGCAACAGGTGACCACTCATTGCTGTCTAGAGGAAAATGTCCAGGGAGCTGAAAGCGACAGCTGACAAACTCCTTTAGCTCGAGAAGCAGCTGTTTATCCGTCCATCACCACCAGCAGACAGCACCCACACCGAAGAAAGCCGACAAAAATCATGCTGCTGTTTACTTAACAATATAAATGTTCACAAAATCACACCAAGTTTACACAAGGCAACAAGTGACGTGATGTTAGCCTGCTTCTTGGTGTTTCTCTGTTTACTGCTAGCTAGTTGGCTAACATTTCAGATGTTAGTTGACTTAAAGTGACGGACGATGCAACATTAGCTTAGCCTTTAGACATTTACATTCATATTTACCACCACAGTAAAGAAACATGACTGTTTCCCGGTAGTAAACGTAATGTTTATATGTAAACACTTAAACAAAAAGTGACAGCGACAAGTTGACTTTTAGCTAATGACTGTTAGCTCGCAGGGTAACATTACCTGGTCTTGTATCTTTAACACAGCCATATTCCCAGAGTAAAGCTAGAAACAAAAAAGAGACAGATACTGGCCCGGGAGTTATCAACCGGGGGAGAAACTGAAAGAGAACAGAGCCTCCGGAGCGGAGTGAAACCGTGCCGCTTCCCCCCTCTTCCTGTCAGGCACAAAGTCCCAACATTGTGGGAGACAGAAGGGGAAAGTTAAGGAGCAGTCAACAACTGCAGCTATCTAATACACACTGATAGACAGCAATGATGATGATGTCACTGATAACTGAATAATTACACTAGGGTTGGGCGATATTGGCAAAAAACAAATAATCACGATTAATTGTGGCATTTAGCCGATGATTAATTTGACAATGATTTGATGACAATTGCACTCACATGTTTTTGACTCTAAATCGCCACATTGTTCTAAAATGATTCTGACAAATCATCAGTCAAGTTAACTACTTCATTCTAACAGGTTAAGCTGGTAAATAGTGATTAGGCCCAAACCAGCCATGTTTGAAATATTTATTGATAACAGACTGCTTCAAAATAATAATGAAGCAAACATTTAAAGTAACTTTGTCCTTCAAATGTTCTTATCTTAAGGTCACATAGGAGTGCATATCAACATTAAAATTAAACAGGACAAACAAGTCCAGAAAAGTCACATCAGGGATTATTTCAAGTAAAAAAAAACGTGTCTGTGCAAATTAACCTGTGACTGGAATATGTCACACAGTAGTGTTTTCCTATCTTGCTGTGGAGTCCTTAAATAAAGATCGGGAGTCCGCTTCTCCAGTCATAACGAGTCCGCTTCCCCCATCATAACGAGGCACTAAGTGGCAAATATTAATCGGTGACATTTCTATTCATTCCTGTTAAACTGAAAGAAAGACAGAAATCTCATGTGTCTTCATTTTTATTTGGAAATGCATTTGCTTCTTTTTCAGTACAAATATCATGAAACGATTTGTGATTTAGCAAAATGTTGCTGTTGATTTATTTAAAAAAAAAATTACTTAAAAAATGATACAAATGCAAAGCAACAGTGAAACTGGCAGGAAATCTGGTTAGTGATGCATGGTTATGTGACTCTTGAGGAAGCAATCAGTAGTAATAACAAGTGAGCATCATGTGGTTGTAAGGTTTATTTACCCACTAACCGGTAAGTGGGTAAAACTGCTGAACCACAGTTAGGAATGCGC
Organism: Parambassis ranga; assembly: GCF_900634625.1. Lineage (NCBI taxonomy): Eukaryota > Metazoa > Chordata > Actinopteri > Ambassidae > Parambassis > Parambassis ranga. The sequence continues at coordinate 11,212,855 of NC_041023.1, forward strand.
CCTCAGTTTTCTTTGGTCTCTTCCTGTAGCCCTGAGGGGACCTGAGCGTACCACCTCCTGCATTTTAAAGAGGTGCTGTCGCAGGTGTATCCATACTGACAGCAGTGCCGACCATCCGCACAACACTGGCCCTGAAATCAGTGCATTTTGTGTCGGAATCTCTTCAGGTGACAAATACATTCTGCATTCATAGTGAAAACACACTGCTTTTTAATCCAGTGGATAATACATACCAGTGGGTAGGGACAGCAGTTCCACTTGCCTTTGGGTCCCTTGCAGCAGGTTGTTCCAGGCAAGCAGTAAAACTTGGAATTGCACCAGATGTTCCTGTCCTCAGAGGGGCTGCTGCTGGCCTCAGTTAGAGCTGCCACTGGTGTCTGTAGGAAGACAAAAACAGACCTAAGTCACCAGACCTTTAGAAAGTCATAAATGTTAGTGGATAAAAATACATTACACATTATTATTATGTTGTAAACACTACACTAGTTGCTTGTTGGGAACAATGCTCTCTCGTTAGCTTCCGGCGCGGCCTCGCGGTAGCAGCCAGCCAGAGAAGCTCCGCACACCGCGGGTGTATTAAGTTGTTTTTCGTAATTTATTCCTACTCTACACACTCTACTTCGTACTAAATCGAAGTATAAGCGGTCAGGCACTGCAATAATGCGTCTTTTTCGGACTTTCTTCGTGGTCTTCATCGCTTTTGGAGCACTTTTATCATGCCGCGTCTCGGCCGTGACGGAAACACGCCAGGGCTCCATTGTTTACACCAGGGATCAGCTGATGAGTCTCCAGCACAGCGGGATGTATGGCCAGCGACACGAAATCCCCAAAGAACTAAGAAGGAAACAACGTGGAAGCAGAGGGGGCAAAAGAAGACAGCTGAGGAAAAGAAGATACAAGCCGTATCTTCCTTCTATCGTCATGGGTAATGTTAGATCACTGGGTAATAAGATGGAAGAGTTAACATCTCTCACAAAGAGCGAGTGTGTGTTTCGTGAGGCGTCTGTAATGTGCTTTACAGAGACGTGGCTGCACGCAAACATACCGGACTCTACCGTGAGTTTAGCCGGCTTTCAGTTGGTACGGGCGGACAGGAACTGCACCGAGAGCGGCAGGAAGAAAGGAGGGGGACTGGCGCTCTACGTGAACAACCGGTGGTGCAGCCCGGGACACGTTACGGTAAAGGAGCGTGTGTGCAGCCCGGACATTGAACTGCTAGCGGTGAGTCTACGTCCATATTATTTGCCCAGAGAGTTCTCTCACGCCATTGTACTCGTTGTTTACATCGCTCCCTCGGCTGAGGCGTCGCGGGCTACTGACGTCATCAGCTCTGTGACCGCGAGGCTTCAGACCCAGCACCCTAATGCCTTCATAGCGATTTCTGGCGATTTTAACCATGTTAATCTGAAATCAACTCTGCCCACTTTCAAGCAGTTTGTGGACTGTAAAACAAGAGAAAATAAAACTCTAGATTTACTGTATGCTAATGTTAAAGAGGCATACAGCTCCATAGCTCTCCCTCCCTTGGGCAGATCAGACCATAGCCTAGTCCACCTCAAACCCCAGTATATACCAGCAGTACAGCGGCAGCCGGTGACCACCAAAACTGTACGGAGGTGGACACCGGAAGCCCTGGAGACCCTGCAGGGATGTTTTGAGGTGACTGACTGGGATGTGTTCTGTGACACCCACGGTGAGGATGTAGACACACTCACAGACTGTATCACAGAATATGTTAATTTTTGCACAGATTCTCTAATCCCCACCAGGTCAATACGCTGCTTTCCAAACAATAAACCATGGGTGACAAAGGACATCAAGGCATCACTCAACAGAAAGAAGACAGCCTTCTTGAGTGGAGACAGAGAGGAGATGAGGAGGGCCCAGGCAGAGGTGAGGGAGAAGATTGGAGAGGGCAAGGAGAGCTACAGGAGGAAGCTGGAGAGCCAACTTGCCCGGAACAACTTGAGGGAGGTATGGAGTGGTATGCGAACCATCACCGGCCACAATAGGATCTCCGACCAGCTGATGGATGGAGATCTGCAGGAGGCCAACCAGCTGAACCTGTTTTTCAACAGGTTTGATAGTCCACTCCCTGACCACCCTCCCCCTCCCTGTGATGCACCATTAACACCTGTCGATAACAACAATGTACCTCCTCCTCCTCCCCCTCCCCCTAACCACACTAACCAGTTTCACCTCCCCATCAATAACATCACCCTGCCCCCCTTACCCCACCTCCCATTAACAACCCCCCACCCTCCCCCTTCAGATCTCTCTCTCTGCTCTTCTGTGTCCACAGTTACCATCACCACAGAAGATGTGAGGAGGGAGTTCAGTCGCCTACGACCGGGAAAAGCTGCAGGACCGGACGGACTCAGCCCCAGAGTACTCAGGGACTGCGCCACACAGCTGTGTGGGGTCTTCCAGCACATCTTCTCCCTGAGTCTGAGCCTGATGACTGTCCCTGCCCTGTGGAAGACAACATGCCTTGTTCCTGTGCCCAAGACCAAACATCCAAGCACACACAGCGACTACAGACCAGTTGCTCTGACTTCACATGTGATGAAGTCTCTGGAGAGGCTGGTCCTGAAACACCTGCGTGCTGTTGTGGAACCATCGCTGGACCCCCTGCAGTTTGCTTACCAGCCCCGTATTGGAGTGGAGGACGCCATCATCTACCTGCTGCACAGAGCACACACCTACTTGGAGGAGGCAGGTAACACTGTTAGAATCATGTTCTTTGATTTTTCCAGTGCGTTTAACACCGTGCAGCCTGCCCTTTTGAATAGGAAGCTCCTGGACATGCAGGTAGAGACCCCACTGGTCACCTGGATCACTAACTATCTTACAGGTCGACCACAATTTGTGAGGCTGAGGAACACCGTCTCGGACACGATAGTGAGCAGCACGGGGGCACCCCAGGGCACGGTACTGTCTCCATTCCTGTTCACACTCTATACATCGGACTTCAGACACTGCTCACAGTCCTGCCACCTGCAGAAGTTCTCGGATGACTCTGCCATTGTGGGCTGTACCAGCAGAGGTCGGGAGGCGGAGTATATGAGTGTGGTGGACAGCTTTGTGGAGTGGTGCGGACAGAACCACCTGCAGCTGAATGTTACAAAGACAAGAGAGCTGGTGGTGGACTTCAGGAAGCACCAGACACTCCCTAACCCGGTCAGCATCAAGGGTACCAACGTGGACATTGTGGACAGCTACAAATACCTGGGTGTCCACATTGACCACAAACTGGACTGGTCCACAAACGCAGAGGCAATATACAGGAAGGGACAGAGTCGCCTGTATCTACTGAGGAGACTCAGGTCTTTTAACGTCTGCCAGACCATGCTGCAGATGTTTTACCACTCGGTGGTCTCCAGCGTCATCTTCTACGCTGTAGTGTGCTGGGGCAGCAGGATGAAGGCGGCCGACACCAACAGACTCAACAAGCTCATTAGGAAGGCTGGCTCGGTGCTGGGAGTGGAGCTGGAGTCTGTGGTGGAGGTGACGGAGAGGAGGATACTGAGGAAACTCCTCAGTATTCGTAACAACACGTCTCACCCCCTGCACGACACACTGCTGTCCTACAGGAGCACATTCAGCGGTAGACTGAGACTACCGAGGAGCAGCACAGAACGCCACAGGAGGTCCTTCCTGCCAGTGGCCATCAGACTGTATAACTCCTCCCCTTTCTGTAGGGAGAAGCGCTAGATAATCATGTCAGGCATCACTGTCATTCCTATATTATGTTTACTTAGCACCTTACATCTCCATATTGTATCCATGTATCATATATTGTGCTCATACCGTGTACTGTACTCTTTTTGGATTATAGTGACACTTATACTCTGTACTTAACTGCATTTAATGTAACTTAATACCTCTGGCACAAGAATTTCCTTCGGGATTAATAAAGTTTTATCTTATCTTATCTTATCTTATCTTATCACTCAGCTATCAATACGCTAACTAGGCAGCAAATAAATGTTAAACTACTACCAAAAATAATCCTGTATTATGAACTAGTTATTACCACCAGATTTACAAAGACAGGTAGGCTATTGAGATTTTGGATTTTACAGTATTGATATATTGATATGAAGGATTTATTTCCTACCTCCTCCAAGCTGTCGTCTTTCTCAGAAGCTGAAATGCGAGAGGCTGGCACTGAAGACAGAGCTTGTTTTGAGGGGAAAGGGTATCTGAGGCTCTGCCTTACACAGTGTGTGTAAGTGAGGTCACAGTCATACCCGTAGGGACAACAGTGGAAGCCATCCAGACAACACCTGCCCTGTTTTGGTGATAACGCTGAGTTAGATTAGGATTTTTATTACAGTGGTTATTGTGCAAGAGGGTTGTACTCACTGAAGAGTAGGGACAGCAGAACCAGACACCTTTTGGGTGTCTGCAGCAAGTGGTGCCGTCGGGACAGGTGTAATAATTGTCACAGTGGACGACTGAAGCCTCCGTTTGCTCTGGAGCGAGGCTGTCTTTGAGCTCTTGGAACGGAGAGACGGATAAATCAAGGGTGCTGACTTCCTCTCCAGCCTCTTTCTTCACCATGGGTATGTTCAACCACGGCTGGTCTGCTTTCTCACACATCTGTGTGGCCAGGTTACAATGAAATCCTGAGGGGCAGCAGTGGGCCAGGTCAGAGCAGCACACAGCCTGGAGACACAGGAGCAAAATGATTAACTGTTTTCAACATTTACCATTGCTAAGTCACTTTATCAGGCTTACATTTGGATAAGGGCAGCAGCTATAGCCTAGCCTGGTCCTGCAGCAGGTGGCAGAATCGGAGCAGGTATTCCCATCAGGACATTTGATGGAGCCTCCTAAAGCCAAATCGCACACGAATGTTGCGACTAGCACCGAAAGAGTGATCCCAAACATCTGGAGGAGAAAGAAGCAGTGAAAACTGAAACAACACACACTCCCTTTAAGTTTCACTTTCATCTAGTTTTCCTGAAACTCAGAGCCTTTGTGATAAAGGTCTGTTTATCAAAGCACTACACAGATGGCTGCTATGCAAACGAATTGAATGAACTTCAAAAAGATGTATAGTTTTTCGTACTTACCTTCTTGCAGTAAGGTGATTTAACTACTTCCAGTCAAACACTTCGCACTTCTTCTCAATTCAGAGAACCGCATCGCCTTTTATTGAGCAGCTTAGACCAACCCACTGCCAAAACCTGGAAGTTGAACTTCATATCACATTCATGTCCCATGACAGTCTGATTAGAAAAGATGGCCGTTTGAACAACAATAGATCACTACCACTCACTGCACTTGATTTTGTTAACAGGGCTAGATAATGATTACAGGAGCCTACTTTCACACACACTCTCAACTGAAGGATTTAACATGACAGGCTTTAGGAACACACATTAACCTTTGGTACCTCGTTTCACTTATAAGACTCATGACTTTAAAATTATATTTAAAAACAGTGATGCTACATGACTCACATATCTTATTTTGTGCAAAGCAATAAGCATGGTAATATTCCGTTTTATTTTTTTTAAGATCCAGTGGTAAACCCAATGAGGGGATCTTTTTTAAGCAAATAAAATAGTTTTTTTTTTCATAATTTCCTCTTTGTCACTTTCGGTTCCTCATTTTACCTGACAGTTATATTCAGTTAGTTACTTATAAATAACTTATTTATTGACTGTTGCATAAATGTAAAACCAGGCTATTTAGCCTTATTTTATCTGTTGTCCCTAGGCAGGCTACATAGAATTATAGTTATGATCACACTATTAATGGCAGTCAAATATCAAGGCAAGAACATTTAAGACGCAGTGTCCATATGTAAAGCTGGAAAACATAAGAGTCACCTAAACATGGCTTAAATAAATGTCATTTTATCATTTAAACTTGAGGGAATTATCTTGATGCCACCAGCTGATTTGTAGATTTCTCAGTATGTAGGTGACAGGAAGTAGACGTAGATAAATCTGTGATTTGATTTGCTTCACATGCACACCAAAAAAAGCATAACAACTCTCAGACTAAGGTTTTAACTAACTGCAACAAAGCCTAAAACAATATTTTATTAATGAATTCCCATTGTTTATACATGTACACAGCAGTGTTGTAATTCATCTAACAAAACAATCATCCCTTGTAATAACGTCGACTGTGTAGATTCTTACGGCGGGTCCAACTTCAATATGAGGCTGGCAAGACGTCAGGTTATCGAGTCTACATGCATGACACAGGCACTAGCATAACAGCCTCATGTAGCAATGGAAGGTATGAAGCAGAGGAAGTGACTCCTACAGAGCTGGCATACTGATGGTGGTTGTGAGTTCTAGACACACTCCAATCTCCAAGATGGGGGAAAACAGGAGGTGAAAGATTGGGCAAAGTGTCATATCCACCTTCAGTCCTGGTGCTGAGTGTTAAAGAAAATTCTATAAAAAGCACGGTGATAAAATTCAACAAAAGACATGTACCGGAAGTTGCCACTTAGAAGGACAGATGCATCCCTCGTTTCACTTTACGCCCAGAACCCCACCAGGTCTCTTTGTTCAAAGTGTCCTGACCAACTGAAGCTGGATGGGGAAAGTTTTTGGTAGTCAAAGGCAAAGATGACACTACTAGCGAACTGTCAGGAGAATGAGAGGATCGTAGTTACACGGCTGTTAGTCGAGCTCCGAGTCTGACTGAGACGCTGCCTTCTTTTTCTTTTTTCTGCCATGTTTCTTGTGCTTCTTTTTCCTCTTCTTCTTGGATTTATCCTGGGGAAAACAAGACATTTTGCATTTTGTTTATAAGGTGTAGCTTCTTTTACATTTGCTGCAATTTAAAAAAAAAAAAGGGAATCAAGTTAATTGCTTACTGTCAATTTCTCCTTCTCTTCACTACTTCTCTTTTTCTTCTTGGCCTCAGCCTATGGGAGGGAAAAGTTGAAAGGTAAACTGGGAAAAAAGGAAGTCTACACAAACCCAAAGATCCCCTTTCCCTTAACGTTTGCCATTTCACAATAACGGAGTGCCTGGAAGCAGATTATGACCCTAGTTACGCTTAAAAGATAACAGTACAGTGGTTATATCTAACCTTTAAAAAGGTTCAAATCTCTTTCGTCTAAAAAAGAACTCCAGCAGGTCTCACTGTTCAATGTGTTCTGTCTGTCTGAGGTTGTCTATATATCTATACATTAGGCCTAAAGGGAAAGGTCTAAGGTCCGCGGGCCGTCGGATTTTCTATGGCCCGCGGCTTCTATCTTAAAATGTGTTATCTTTGGCCCGCCAGCCAAACAGAGTAAATCACAGAGTAAATCAAACAAAATCAACAGGCAATTCTTGTTTTTGTTTTTAACTCATTGTGTAACGTTTGCATGATTCTCTGAGCAGAACATTATCACTCTCTCTGTCTGCATCGTGGTGCGTCACGCGGTGCTGCAGGGCTTGGATGTTGGTTCCAGCTACGCAGAGGGCTCCGAAGGTGCAAAACACCGGTTCAGCACTTCCGACACAATTCACTGCGAGACTAAACATGCTTCTGCATACAGCCTGCCTTTAGAGAGCGTCTGTACTGTACAAGTGAAGTTCTCCAAAACTACGGAGCCCCTCTGTAAAAAATAAATAAATTGTGGCCACGAATTATGTATAACGTGCGCACGAAATATTGTTATTATTAGTTGTAGTATAGTAGCCCTATTAGAATTCATGGACTTGGTGCATTGGAGCGGGCTGCCCGGCCAGGGAGCAACCTCCCCATGCAGCAATGAGCGTCCCTCTCTGGGGAACGTGCCGGAGTACTGGGGGGCTCCAGGAGCACAGGGGAGTGGAGTGGAGCGTCCCTCTCCCTGTCCATCGTGTCGCTCCCTGCTGCCCACTCCTGCCCGCACCGGGCAGCAGGGAGTGATGCTAGAGCCATTAGAGAAGTTAAAGCGACATGATGGAGAGGGAGAGGGACGCCCGTTGCTCCCTGCTGCACAGGGAGGCTGCGTCCTGGTCGGCAGCCTGCTCGGGCCTTTTTAGCAGCGGCTGGATAAAAACAACTCTCCAGAAATGCGAACATTTGTAAACCATGAATTAGTTTGTGTCGTGTGAGCAGACTGTTATAAACTGTGATGCTTTACAGGAGCAGCAGAGCAGTCCGTCTTTGCTTGTTAACGTTCTCTATTGTTCTCTAACGTTCTCTATTGTTAAACTGTCAGCTGTACAGTGAGACGCGGCACTTCTCTCAAAAAGACTCCGTCATTCAGTACGCATCTGTTGTAAGGCACGTCATTACGTTTTTACCCTTTTGAGATCAGCTCTAAATGACTCCCACCTGGTCTACCTGACATTTTACTGATGTCTGCTGCTCCTAAACCAGACCTGCCACATATGATCAAATCTCACCTGCACAGCAGAGTCAATAACTTGCCTGTTGCTCTGTTATCACAACCACCAGTTTCTGAATGTTTTAAATTTATGCTGTAAATTCAGATAACATTTTCTGATCTGTTCATCGGAATGCTAAGATGTTATTGTGTTTGCTGTGTAAGATTAATATATTACAAAACAGCATACACAGTTTTTATTGTTTAAAATAATGACATCGGGGACTGTTGGCCCTCGGAGAGTTTCGCATTATCGAATCTGGCCCTCCCTGAAAAAAGTTTGGCCACCCCTGGTCTAAGGATATAACTTGTGTTGTAATATTAACTGGACAATATTCTCAGACCATACAGTAACTGTAACCCAATATCTACCACAAGTGTCCCATGAATACATTGTGTAAAACTGAGATAATTAAGTTCCCATCAAATTTTGTGTACCGGTAATTGAGGGGAACAAAGAGTTAAATGAGGAACAAAGACAGTATAAGAAACCGTTTTTTTCTTGTGTCTAATGACTGTAAATATGTGTTGTAATTAAAATACTTACTACCTCTTCTCCCTCAGAGTCAGATGACGACTCTGAAGACGAGCCTCTCTGATTTCTCTCAGACTTCCTTTTTTTCCCACGACCCCTCTCATCCTGATGGGCAGCAAAATTTAATCAGGATGAGTCACGCACATTTCATTAAAAAGACAGTTAAGCCAATCACTGAATGTATTACCTTATCCTTGTCTCCTTCTTCTTTGATTCTTTTCCTTTTCTTTGTAGGAAAAAAAGTATTTGTTACTGCCAGAGCAGTCTTATAAAAAAATGCAGTGAAAAACATAAGCCAGCAGTAACATCATAAACAGACAAACCTTGCTTTCAGCGTCTGATTCTTCCTCTGAGGTGTCTGATGCTCGCCTGGCCGATGACTTCTTTCTCTTGCGCTTTTTCTTCATACTCTTCTTTTCATCCTGCACATACAAAGATGTTCATGTAGCATGTAGTAATAGTGATAGTTTCATGTAACACTTTAAAAATGTGGCCCGACTTGCCTCATTTTCAGACTCTGAGGAGGAACTGCTGGAGGAATCAGAACTCGATGAGGAAGAGGAAGATGAAGAATGCTTGACCAAAACACAATGGAAGCAGGGTTCATTAGACTTGAGGTTATTCACTCGTTTGAAACAGCAACATTACATTCATAAGATTTGATAAGAAACCGGTGTGTGTGTGTGTGTCTGAGGCATCACTGAAGCTGCTCGTCAAAACACTGGAGGTCTGTTCTCACCCTATTAGATTTCTTCTTCTCTTTCTTCTTTTTCTAAACACAAACGGAAAGAGAAGTCAGTGTGAGTAAGGTAAGATTTACAAAGAAGACATTTTAGAGCATGTCTAATATGGAATGTGTCATACTTCTTTTTTGTCTTTCTTCTCCTCTTTGTCTCTTTCTTTGTCCTTGTCACTCCCGCCAAGCATTTTCTCTCTGTTTTTTGCCAGTTCTTTCTTCCATCTCTTTAAACAATAGTAAATAACATTGTTAAATATATAAGAATGTGTGTGTTGTAAACACTGAAGACAGGCAGGTGCATATGAAATTATTTCTACTGACATTGGTCATATTAATCCAGGCAAGATCACCCTTAATATATCAGCACATTGTACAAACACACCTCGTTCATTTTGTCTTCAAAGTCAGCCAGGGCTCGAGAACCCTTTTTCTTCTTCTCCAGCTGCTCCTTCAACTCTTCCCTGAAAAGATATAATAAATCACTGTCACACAGTATTTTAAATACTTTAAATTATTAAAAAGAAATGCCTGATATAAGAGGAAAGAAGAAGAAAAAAATCTGTTTTTGTTGTGGCAAATTTTCTTTCTACAAGAAAACCTGAGGCTCTTTGTTTGCAAAAAGAAAAATTATTTATAGAGGGTTCTTTTTGCCAGCAGGCACATGCATGTATTAATGAAAATGGAAAAATAAATGAGCTGCAAGTTAAAGTTGACAGTTTCATTTACATGAATTTATAAGCAATGCATTGGGCCAATAAATGAACTGAATGAACTTGGTCACATGCATATACCAAATACCAGAAGACTTTTTGTGCTTCAACAGCACTTTATCGCTATAATGCAGATGCTAAAACTATACTTAATCCAATCATCATATGTTATTTTGTATTTAAGAAAAAAAAATGCTAATCCATGAGATAACACAACCATTAAAACTAAAACGCACTCCATCCTTATGTTCGGTGCTGTTTCTGCCGACAGCAGCAGCGCGTCTTCTAAGCCTGTGTCTGTGTGTGCGACGTGTGTCGCAGTGGAAGGGCCGCATGTATACGAATGTATTATAATGCTACGAGCACGTACGCGCCCACCTCTCTGAACATTACCAGCTCGTTATATTCAGGTTCGCTGCTGTTGTGCCGTCAGCAGCTCTTCTACACCTGTGTGTGTGTGTGTGTGTGTGCGCGCGCGCAGTGGGAGGGCCGCGTGTGTACATCAGATGCAGACAGGCAACAGCTGATGACAAAACAATAACGCAGGCATTTGATGAAGAAGTTCCATATGAAGACTCTAGTAAACGGTGGACAGAGGTGACAGCAGCAGCTCCGTTTGTCCTTAGATATGATTCCCATTAAAGTTTGATCACATTAAACTTTAAGAGTTACTTAAGTCTCAATACTGTATTTATTGTTTAACCTTAGGAGGCACACTTCAGTCTGTTTAAATGACTGTTGAATAATACTTTACAGAATTACATTAGTCTTCTTTTTAACCTATTTGTAATTGTTATTTAAATTTTCATGTTTATTGAAAACTAATACTGAGTGCACGTTATCAGAGTTGTTGTTTGCCTTTAAAATCTACTGATAATTTTTGAGAAGTGACTACCTTAAGGCTACCTGAAGTCATTTACACGAAAACATGCAAATTAGTGTCAATGTAAAAACAAACTGTGATAAAATCGAGATCGTGATTTTATCATTAAAGAATCGTGATATAAAATTTTTGCCATATCGCCCACCCCTAATACAGACCTATACTTTCTAGAAGATGAACACGAAAACTAGTCATTTATGGGACTCTGTTGTTCTATGTGAGACTTACTTACATTTGTATATGCCACAGGGGAGACCTGTCCTTTACTCACCATGTTGGTCGGGGTCTACTTAAATAATCCTGTATGGTAGGTCCAGAACCTTGTACTGGACCCCGGGCTCTTGCAGCAGCAATAGGGTTAATGTAAGCCTAAACCACATAGGAAAGGCATTTTTACAGACACTTCCAAAGTGACAATCAAGGTTATCAAGCAATTTATTATGCATTGCAGTTCTAAGAGTACACATGCTAAATGCCCCAATATCATCTATAACAGACTAAGCAAAGCTTGGATATAGCTTGGGAGTAACATTATATTTAATTGGAAAACAATAATCTGACGTAAATCAAAAACTAAATGGGTGATTAATCGAATCTTTGATGCTGCTTTGTAATAGTTCAGTAGGTGTGTGGTTGGGTAACCGCACTGCTGATGTATTATATGATAGAGGCGCAAGAAAAAGATAGAATAACACTGCGCAACATCTCCACACGCAAAAACGTAACCAAATCCCATATTTAGCTGCGAGCTAAAGCTAGCATTAAATGCTTTAACCAGGTCCGCTACTGATGATGTTAACGACAACTAAGTGCAACAAACGGCTTAACAGTAAAATGAGCCTGCAATTAAAATCGTACTATTTTATTATCACAAAATAAATGCTGATACGTGGCTTTCCCAGACAATTTCATCGGCCTAGCATCACAATACCCTGTAGACACATATTTCAGCTAACTGATGCTAACTGCTGCGCTAACGACTGTTTGTGTTTATCCTAGTTTACCAATGAACACATTCTTCCGTGTTATTTCAATGATGAAATGTAACTCACCACTCGATTGTCTCTCTTGCCCATGTCGTGTCAATAATAGGGGAAAATGTCCAATAAATAAACCATCCGTGTTACATTGCTAACATTGATATAGCCACTTCAGACAGAACGGACGTCTCTCTCTTCTTCGGCTACGGACAGCAGCTAGAAGATTAACACTACTGCCCCCTGCTGGCGAGTAGAAGCATATTGTTAATTAAACTAATATGTTTTCAGGACGTATTGAATCAGGCGGTTTTGCATTAATTTTTTTAAGTCACAGTCATAAATTATTTCAAAACAACATTCATAAAAAGCTGCTTTTTATTCAGCTGGTGCAACACAATAAGACATCAATGCATTCATACATAAGTATAATGCCAATTTGATCAATGTTGCTTTGAAAACAGTGAAACTGCTCATGGTAAAACAGTGGACTTCAGTTCAGTTGTTATGGAATTGAAATGCTTTACAAACGGATTAAATCACACAGAAAAGCATACAGTGATTGTAGTAACTGTAATGAAACTAAAGCAGTCATTCTTTTAGTTGTAAACCTGTCTAATGGCTAATGTCATTGTAGCTTTCATTGCATTGTATGCTCCAGAATAGAGTCATTATCAAACAGAAAGTTCACACAGTGTTTAGTTAAGCACATGTATTTCTGTTGCATTTGCCATAGCAATTAAAAGCAGCTGGCAAAAAAACAGTTTAAACAGGCAGTTATACTCAGACAGTTCTGACTACAGTAACATACAATTGATAAATAGGAATGACAGTAGACTATCATCAATGACATGATCGTGATAACAGCTTGAAAGAAAAACCTGAAGAGGATGTAATGTGGTCATTTAGTAGCCCAGAGATGTGCAAACTGTGCCCGAATGGTTCGGGCGTCCATGACAAGAACCTGAGAAAAGTCAGAGAATGTGTCCGTGTGTGTGTATGTGTGTGTGCTAAAAGCACTACCTGTTAAGAAAACATAAACCAGTGTTAAAATGTTACTGTTCTGCAAGAACTACAACATACAAAAATACAACTCTGCATAACTTGCTTTTTTTTTCTTGCTGGTAAAAAAAACTGAACTGCAATACAATGGCGATGTAAAATAGCAAAAGCAAAACAAACGGTACACAAAGTATTTGTGCATTATTTCATTGTCAAAACTACTGTGAAAATCTGTAGTCAACTCTCCATCCACAGTAAAGAAAATCCAATAAGCACCCACAAACTCTTGCCATACGACGTCCCACTGACCCTTGCTACGCTACGTCTAGCCATTTTAACAACTTTTCTATGTGCTGACAATAAACACGTCCAAAATGATCTATCGTTACAGCTTGTACTATACAGCAAGCACAATATACTGTACAGTACCAATGCCTATCCATTATACATTCCATACATTTTCAAACAATTCTTACATAGGGTAGGTGTCACTGGTGTAAGAACATTGTATGCCCCAGCATATAAAAAAAAAAATCAAGTAAATAAGACTTGTCAATAAAATTAAAATTAAATACAGAATATTGGTGACAAAATACTATGCCAAATGTTTCATGTTTGAATAGTGCTGGTGGGAGTTTATCCACCTATTGCAAGCCTGTGCATTACTGTATCATTTGGATAGTTCATAATAATTGGATTTCATAATGATAAAAGCCCCTTGATGGTACACTTAAAAGTTATAAAAAGAAGAAGTCTAAAAGTAAGTGGCAGGAACATTTCGAAGTTCTTTCATCGCTGTCTCAGCACCAACATCAACCCATTATGATGATGTGTCCCTTGAAGAGTGCAGAAACCATTAGAATCCGGCTACTGGTTCTGCTGTTACATGTCCACAAGGTGGCAGCAATATAATAAGCAAAACTGGAATGATAATGAGATGGCAGTGAGCGGCTGGCTGGTGATGTCTGATAATGTTTCAGTGAGTGTGTGTGTTTGCATCCATCTTCTTTCTGTGCACACACTCACTCACAGTAAGCACAAAGACAGACAAAATCCACGCTGTCCAAAACGGGGTTCCCGTCCAGTCCAGCCCCCCCCCCCCCTTTCCACAGAGAAGGGGCTCTTAAGAGGCTAAACACTGGTTGTACAGAGGCCTCGTGGCCTCTACAGTTTGTCTGCAGACTACTATCAACCAATCTGAGATGCAAAGTCTCTATCCATTATTACAGTCAATTTACAACCTAAAAGCAGCAATTAAAATCCATCGTTCATGGAAGGAGGGCAGCTTTTGTGCATTGTTCAGCAGGGGGTGAGTGTTGTCTTTCTTGACACCATCGCTTCTTGATTATTTCCTGGAGCATTGCATGATGAGCAAAAGTATTTAACTGCTGCCAACTAGCAAAAAAAAGCCACTGAGATAAAAAATCTCATGACATGTTGGCATGTGGGACACTGAAACAAGCTAAACAAGGCTCTGTGGTGGAATGGCAACAAATTTATGATGCTGAATGCTACGCAAAACAGAGAGATGGTAGTGTCATGCTGTGTGCAACATGGCTGCACTGTAGGCCCTCAAGGAAGTGGAAGTGAATGAATCAAGATATAGAAATCCTCCAGTAAGCCCTGCTGGTACACAGAGAAAGGACCTGCATTGTTAAATTGATACAGGATTTAATAGATTATCATATTGATATTTTTTGTGTTGGTTGGCGTCAAAATAGCTCAACATGAAAAACACCAGGAGGGATTCAGGGAATTCTTTTTTCATGGATTGTTTTCTATGAATTCTTTTTTCAGACTTGTGGTAAAAAGTCCCGCTTTAGTCAGATTGTTTTTTCAATCAAGGTGGCTTTAAGTAACCAACTGCGTATTGGACTGCAGAGGAAACACAGTGCGCCGCATGCACGCACCCTGTTCTACCCTGGTCTTCAGGGTCTGAATTTTACAATGCGACACATAGCAGTTATACGCCGGATTGAGTGTGGACACGTGTGCAACAGCCAGATTTAAAAATAGGTCTGAGTGTATCCAGATTAAAAGCAATCTGGATTCGATCCCACTCTAGCTGGAGTGACTTTTCCCAATCTGAACGAGGTTGGATGACTGAAGATGAAGGCGGGACCATTAGGCAGTCCTCTCCTCCATAGTGGGCTTGTTGCTAGGGATAGGCTGAGCTGCATACACACTCCTGCAATGGCTGTCCACACTCTGAAAGTAAGGGTGACTGAGTGCAGCAAAGGCCGATATTCTTCTGGAGGGGTTGAAGGCGAGGAATTGCTGCAGGGAGAAAAAGAGAAAAAAGATGAATTAGAAAACAAATTACAACAACTACAGCATGATTTATTTGGAATGGAGCATAATACCCACCATTAATAGAGCCCGTCCCTGCTCGTCCATGTCTGGAACCAAGTCTTCTATGGGTTTTGGGGGCCGAGGGGTGAAGGCACTCTGTGGAAGGGCCACTTCCTGGGGCCAGTCCTCTGCTGAGGGTACCCCGACAACACTGTTGGATG
Source organism: Parambassis ranga (assembly GCF_900634625.1). Classification (NCBI taxonomy): domain Eukaryota; kingdom Metazoa; phylum Chordata; class Actinopteri; family Ambassidae; genus Parambassis; species Parambassis ranga. The sequence goes on from NC_041023.1 coordinate 11,228,555, forward strand.
AAAAGGGCAATCAGAAGAGCACTACCTTTTACAGCCATGCATACTCACAACCAATCAGCGGGACAAAAAGACCCAATAGTAGTTCCTGTTCTATATTATAGGTACAGCAAGAAACACAAGATTAAATACATGAGAAGCAACAAAAACACACTACTTACTCAAAAATCTTTCCCAGCTGATCAACATCCGAGTTTCCTCGAAAGAGCGGTCTGAAGACAAATACATACAAAAACAGGTTAGTTTGCTAGCATACACAAAGACAGAGGACAATGAAGTCCCGCCCCCACACCAGAGACGAGCACAATGCATCGCCTTCCATTGACTGACATTAATGGTTCCTTGACCAATCCGTCTGATAGAAAAAAAAAATCAAACAACCCTAAACTGTCCACAAGTGGCTGAAACATAACATAGAACCATGTGCACTCTGTTCACAATGTTAACGTGGCAAAAAAAGCATCTTGGTTGTAAGTGTTAGGAATAAATGCTGTTCTTGCAGACTTTACTGCTAACTTTCCCATGGTACACTGTGGATGAACAGCCCTGATATATAAGCTTTAACGTTTGAAATAGCCACACACTTGCAGCTCCATCTCAGTACTGAGGAGGAGCACTGGTAGGGCCACCGAAAGCAGGGAGGGAGGGAACGGGGAACAGGGATGAAAGCAGGGAGGAGAGCTGCTGGTGGTTCCTGTGGCTTTTGGGCCGTCTTTGGATGCCCGTGGGCGGCCATGCCTGCACTGGCACCCGCACAGATTCCAGTAGTCATCATCAGCAGAAGACTGCCGGTTGCCACACGGGAGAAAAAAGCCTATTTATCCCTAGTGTGTGTGTGTTTTCTCTCTTCAAAAGTCAATGTGTGTATAAAAGGTGTGTAAAAGAAAATGGGATTATTCTAATTGAGAAAGGAATATGGGTACTAGACCTTCCTGTTTAAGTTCCCTGTAAAAAGAAATGAGGAAGTGTTGTTGTCAGAGGAGCGAGCCCTTTGGCAGAAGGGAATTTGGTTCATTATTGTTACTTATTTAAGAGGACACATCACCAGCAGATGTCAATGTAATGCAGGATAATGTCACATAGGTGTGTGTCCATGCATATGTGCACAGATTGTGTATCTAGTGCCCAATACAGTTCTAGTGCACCCCACTTAACTGAGACTGGCTAGCCACCTCCCTGTGTTTTCCTATTTGCAGGAAGCTTTGCATAGCTGAACTCCCACACTTTCCTACAGCCTCAGACACTAGGATATTAGTCACACTGCAGTGGTTTGCACACTTTCACAGGGACGGCAAGCTCTCTGTCACATGCTTCAGTTCGGAAGTGGAATTAAGATAAGAGTTTGTTTCAATTATGCACAAATGGTATCCTTAACTAATGGATGTCTCAGTGTTTCTGACTTGTTCAGGTCTCTCAGGGCAAAGCTTTGCACTGAGCTTTGAAAGTTATTTCAGCTCACACCAAACCAGTTTCTGACTGTTGCAAAGGAAGAAAAAAAAATTCACCTCCAGCAAAGTTATCGTGCCAAAACAAGTAGGGCTGATAATTCCAAGAGGTCCATTTTTAAACCTGGAGTGGTTTGTTGGGTTTGTTGGAGGGGGATAAATGGATTCACACAGGGCTGGCCACTGGCATGCACACAGTCAACCATTGAGTGCAAGTGCACACATAAGAATTGCACACGTGCACAATAGAATTGTTTCGCATGTGCACTTAAAGACACACGAAGTGGTGGCAGTGCGAGGACTGAGACTGGGTTTGGACAGGCAGCTGAGTCACGCTTCCTTTAATGCCAGCACGGCTCTGTCCCACATTCCACTGAGACAACCTCTGGAATGTGTGTGTGTGTGTGTGTGTTTGCACGTGAGGTCCTCAATCTCTCTGAGTGGGAGAGAAATGGAGTGCATGTTTGTTTTCTTCGTGTGTTTAAGCCTGAGTCAGTGCATGGACGTCCAAGTCTGCACCGAAGTCTGGATGCACCACACACAGGTGAGGGGGTGTGTTGAGGTCGTTGCATAGCAAGAGTGGTAATCGTTTAAGACTTGTCATTCGAGTTCCAATCTGTGAGAAAGTCCACACGGATGTGGTCCATTAACACACCACGTTCAACCTTTTTGTTTGGAGGAATGTCAACAAGCAGACGCTCTCTTTCCTATTCATTTGAACCGTGACTTACACACTATTCCAGCCACGCAGATGCAGACTTGTAAGATATTTGCTTAAATTCCTTTGACAAAAACTAGATTGTCATCACAGTACGTAGTCATTAGGATTTTTTTTAAGGTCCTTTCAGGTTTCATGAGTCATAAAGAAAACGTTTTTCAGGTTGGACTTTTCTGATCTGTGACTCATCATTGCTTAGCATTGCACAGTGGGGACTTTCTCAAAAGTACAAGCTTATTGAGAAGTTTGCAGGAGACTTTTACTGCTCTTGTTATATGCAAATGCTGTTAAACTCTGAGCAATGACAAAAGGTCTCATAGTTACGTCTACTGACGAGGTTGATGTTGCAGAGAGCTGTTATATTTGTCTGTTCCCATTGGAATTAGGCTTCTACATCTTCTAAAAGGCAACAAAACCACGTGCGGGATTTATGGTTCATTGTTCCTGAACCTTTAACAATAAACCCAACATAACTGTGAAGTGATAACCAGTGCTTCCTCATCGTCTCTTGTTCTTCACTTTCCCCTCAGTCACTCTCTTGCTTTAATTCACTGCTTCTTCCCAGGTGCCCTTTAATCTCTGACAGGTGGCCTTTTAAAAAGCCATCTTAATCACCTGCAGAGAGATTGAGAGACTGAATGTGTGTGTGCGTGCATGTTCTCTTCATGGCCATCAAAGAGCTCTGCCTCGCCTTCCACCTTAAGGCAAAGTTGGACTGGTGCCACGTTGTGAGAACACACACACACAAGCTTTTTTACAATGTATTGTGTCACAATGAGAAATGTGTCCTAACATAGACAACACACACACATAAACTGCTGCTTTCAAGAGGACATGGTGCACATGTGGTGTACTGCTCACATGTGTGCTGATGAGGCCTGAAACGCTTCCACCTTCCATATAGTACAGCCACTCACCGCTCACCAACAGGAGCTAAAGGATGATAATAATATATATCCTTGAATTTACAGCTTCTCAAACATTTCAATCTGAGGACGTTTTTTTGGGCATACCTGTAAATCTAAAGCAGTGCTACACAAACAAAACTAAACTGAACACATATTGTGTATGCTATACCATATAAACTCCAGTTCCCATTAACCTGTGACTGAGTATGTGGTAAATACACTTCAGGCTCTTTCCTTACATAGCAGCATCACATGTACCAGTAATTGATGTCCATGGATTTGCTTTAAAAAGTAGATCCTGTCTTATGCTTGCACTGTTCAAAGAGCCTCACCGAGGCTTCTATGTGAAAGCATCTTTAGTAGGCAACACACAAAACAACATTTCTAACGTTCTCACTCAAGTTATTACAGGTGGGTACAGTCCAGATACAGGGTGAGTGGTAGAGCAGGGTTGTCCAATAACCAGAAGGTCGGCGGTTCAACCCCAGCTCCTCCCTAGTCATTCTTGTGTGTCCTTAGGCACTTTACCCACATTGCCTCCAGTGCACTCACTGGTGTATGAATGCGTATAAATGAATCGGCGGTGGCCGGAGAGGCCTTAGACGCACCTTGGCAGCCATGTCTTTGTCAGTCTCCCCCTAGGGAGCTGTGGCTACATCTGTAGTATAGCACTGCCACTGTGTGAATGTGGTGTGAATGAATAATGCATCTCAATGTAAGTGCTTTGAGTGCCTTCCCTAACAGACCAATGCATTATTATTATATTAGGTGATTATTGGAAAGCAGTTAATCACACATTTCTGCCAAAATACGCCCCTACGGCCCTGCAAAGGTCACAGCATCATAGATTCCCACTCATACAACTACTCAGTGACCCTTGTTCAACCCTATATCAAAGCATACGCCTTCAACATATTACTCCATCTATGCCACCCGCCTTTTAACCGCACAACAACATCTACAGCCTGCTTTGCATTCTGTCCGTACATTCCCACTGAGCTGTCGGGTATGCTGTTGCTGTGCATGTTGGGGTGTAAGGACGGTTAGGGAAGGAAGCAGGGCCGCTCCTCCTGGCACTTAGCCCAACCTCAGAAACACTGTTATCAACTGTGGCGCACACACAACAGGCTTGGCTAGACCCTCACTTACAGTTGATTATAAAATACATTTTAGAAACAAAAACTTTAACAGATTAACGCCATCTTAATGCCAGGACAATAAAATATGTCTGTCATAGTTTTCCTTCCATAAAGAGGTGGTTCAACTTTTTTTTCTTTTACTTTAATAATCCGTTATTAGCTGGGCTCTCCAGCATGTCAAGTTCGTTAGACCACAAACTGACAAATACCTATACCAAGAAGTAGAATCTTGAGCAGCATGCTGCAACCACAGCAGGCACTGCGTGCTGCTGTTACTACTGCAATGGATTGATAAGCCAACAGAAACGTGATCGCTCACCACTCAAACACATCTGACAGGTGTTATTAAAAAAAAAGTTACTGCTTTAATCTCTCCAATAACTGTGATAATAATGATAATGAGCAGTTTATTTGTCTAAAAAAAACATCATACAACGCAGAATACACGCAACACACACAAGACAACCCGATAAAGGAGCTTGTACACCTTTTTACACTTTGAATTCATACTGATGGTAAAACTCATGGGAAATAAGAGATAAGATCACAGATCGTAATCTGTTGTTTTACATGTGGTGAATCTATTAAATCAGTAAAGGTGATTATGTTTTGCTGTGTGACCTCCTGTAATCCATGTAACAGCCTGACCAGTGATACAGTGGTTGGTGCCATCGAGCCCAGGCCACAACGGGAGCTTCCAGTTTAGAGTATGCACTGACAATGAGCATCTTACTTTTCCCTTAAAAAAGTCAGTTAAAAAGAGGAAGGCAATGATGATAATTGGATCTACAGTGAAGACCTGGTTCCACCAAAGCTTGACCATAGAGAACAGAACTTTGTAGGTGGGATTAGGAACCAAGACTTGGTTGACAGAGTGAGATATCCAGTGGTCTTAATATCTGAATATATGTATTGAAGATCCTATTACAAAAAAAGGTCACCATAGTCCAACCTTGCTGTGTGTACTGAGTTTGAGTTTGAGAACTTTGGGTTCTCTCACCTTCTCCTGAACATCTCAGCGAAGATGCAGCCAACGCTCCACAGGTCCACCGGTGTAGCGTAGCTGGACTGAAGCAGCACTTCTGGGGCTCTGTACCACAGTGTCACCACCTGCAACACACACAAAACACCTATTATTCAATGTCTTTACAAAGTATTTGCCAATAGCACTTTATCACTAAATGTCACTGGGGTGCTCACACACACACACACACACACACACACACACACACACACACACACACACACACACACAGTTAATGCTTCTCTACCCCCATCTTGGCCTTACGTAAGACATGAAATCATATCTGGCAGAACATGCTCCCTGCTCCCATTTTGGTGCACCCGCATCACACAGTCTTTCCATAGCAGGCCACTTGAGATACACAATACTGTAAATACATTTAGCGCGTTTGTATCAAGGGATACCTGTTGCAGTGATGCACAATGCATTCCACTGGATTAAACCTGGTAGTTGAGATAAAGTGATAACCAGGTGACTTCACTGATAACACCCACCCCACCCCTGCCACTTCTTCCTGTCAAAACAGAAAAAAGGAACACTTCCTGTCTTTTATCAACCAACCCTGAACCCACCTGAGGGTTAACAGCAGCCATTTTGTGCCACTTCACACTAAAGCACTGCTTCCAAATTTGTCCCTGTAACTCTGTTGGGACCTCTGAAAGAGTGTGTGTGCAGTCATAGCCTGCAGGAAAGCAGCAGCATTGTTAACAGCTACAGTAGGGAAAGCCTCCAGACAAAACTCAGTGACCCCTAGTAAGAGTGGACTGGTTCCAGGTGCTTTCCTAAACTCCAGATTTTTCCAACAGCTTTTGGCTGCAGTTCCCCCGTCAGGCACTGCAGAGTGCTTATCGGGACCTGAGAGGCCGAGGCGGATGTTTTGTAAGCAAAAAGAGTGCGCTGTCACCTAGATATCTTTATTGGCTTGGCTGGATTGGAGTATGTAAGCATTGTTATCCCAATGCTAAATACGCTTGAACAGGTCATAATGACCTTCAAAGGATTTATGTGTTGCACACTTTCACATTCTTCTCACTCACACAAAGTGAAGTAGTATAACAATATATGAATAAAAAATGATATTCTTTAGTATGCATCATAGTTTTGAACTAGTTACTGAAGTTATCATGCTAACCAGCTAGCCCTGGCCTGGACTACAGTTACTTTTTACCTGCACCAATTTGTACCACAAGGTGGGATTGTGAGTCAGTGTAGCATCTAGTGTGCCATCAGTCCAACATGAAGCAATTTTTCTTTTATACAGTGAATAAATCTGACCTCTTGTCTGCCACCATGTTGACAGACATGTAATCAATAAATTACGTAGTAAAAGAAAGCACCAAATCAGAGAGTATACACATCGAATATACCTTCAGAACCAGCAAGGATAGATGGTGTGTTTGTTTTAGTCAATCTCAAGCCGGTTAGCTGGGTTAGCTCAACGTGCACAAGATATATACCACGGTGTGAGATTGTTGTTATTGTAATCAGGTTATTTAAAACAAGAAAGATAAAGTGATCAAAATCTGACAAACTACTGCATTTTGACATTAGACATTTTCTATTGTAATACAATTACCTATTGTAACTCTGCATAACAAAGTATCATGCTTAAGTTCCCAAGCTGCAGGGAAATGTTTTATTATGTTTTATTACCCCGCCTGCCCCTGAAATAGGAATTCCAAGCAAAAGTGTTTTATGATTATAGTACAAGAGGAAGTGCTATATTTCCGAGGTGAAGAAACCAAACATTACCTCAAACTAAAAACTGAGGGACTCATCAGAGACCAATAAGAGGAATAAAAAAAGCTGGGTCTTGGGTTCTGCTAAACTGAATGACACTATTAATAGAGCCAGGGGCTGCATTTTGCAGATGTGTGATACTTTCTCATCTTTGCTTCCTGATTCAGTGGAATAAGGGCGGAAGTTGAGGCTAGTTGGCTGAGATGCTTTGAGTGAGACATGTGACCAGAAATGAGACATATGCTGAGAATGAACAGACTCAGACTTGTTTAGGTCATTGAAAAATTTTAGAATAGCGAAACCTCAAAGAAAAAGCATGAATGGAAGCTGCACAGCTGTCCACACCGTCAGACCGAACCCCGTTTTTAACTTCTAACGCTGCATTGCATAATTTTTAAAGGAAGTTTTAAACATTCTTCTTATCAAGTGACATGTCATTGTCACATTCACTAATCTCTCAAATATCCTTCTGTCATTTTTAAAATGTGGAGAGCGGCATAACTGACAAATGACCCAATCCACGTCTTCCTGTGCCTCTTGCAGCTGCAGGCTCAAATGCATGTGACTTCAGTCTGCTGCACGTATTTGTCACTCTGCAGAGGCAAATGTCAGAGCTCATAAGAACACACACAAAGCCTTCTAGGAAGAACCACAGTGCAGTACAGTTATTCGAAAACCTGGCCACAACTGCAGATTAAGGCATATACATAACACATGCGTGCGCTCACGGACACACCTGAGGGTAAACGCATTAAAGTTTATTTTAATCTGACTGCAGTGTAATACACTGGTTAGTAAGTCGGAGACATAATTATAAGGCCCCCCCTGTTAAAGTGTCAATGTTTTCATATTTTACCACACTATTTACTGATAAAGTCTTTTATTTTTTATCCCCACACAAACAAGAAAAATAGCAGGGTCAATATTATTGCCTCCCTGTTTTTTAAATAACAATCTGTTTCAGCTCATCCAAAACATCAGATTTACAGATTTCCAGGTGCTCATTTCCATTTCCAAAGAGTCTACAGTCTCTCTCTTCTATGGTCTCTTGTTCCTTCTCTATAAAAAAACCTCTCTTTCCCTGACTGTTCCTGTAGGCCCCTCAGGTCTGTAAAACACATAGTTTGCCTGAAACACAGTAAAGCTAAACATTTTACAGTTGGAGAGCCTATAATACCCATGAATGGATTACGATCACACACAGTTTCACACTCTGCAGTCTGTTATACTAAATATATCTACATACAAAAAGGTGACTCACGGCCTAAACACACAACCTAATAACTGTTTTCACAGAGATGATTATAACAACACATGTCTGTTGAAAAAGGACATTCCCCAATTGTAATGTTCCCTTTTTTTCTGCGTCCTTTCCCCTCTTCTTCTAAACCACGTTTGCATTCCTTCTTCCTTCGTCTCCCTTTCTCACCCTTCTCATTCTCTGTTCTGCTCCACATATCCCTTCATTACCCACTCCTGCTCTCCCTCCTCTGTGCTTGAAAACAGAGACACAAGCTCATACATACATACAGTATCCTGTACAGGCAGACGTAGAGAAAGTGAGTCAGCCCTAAACTCTGCATTACAGTGTTTTCCTCTTAGGTCAGCTGCTTTGCATTTTCAATCTGTGTCTAGCAGACGCTGTTCTTCCTTTCGACATGGTAACAGAATACCCTGAGGAGGTCAGATAAAGCCAAATGTGAAGAGAGAGAGAGAGAGAAAGACTGAGAGACAGAGTGTGTGAGGCTGACTCCAGATTAAAGGACAACATTCTGAAAATTCCATTCTGCTGAGAGCATCCTCCCCCTCACCACCACCACCACCACCACCATCCTCCTCAGCCCTCACTGCTGCTGCTCCCTCCTCCCCGCTCCCCACCAGGGAGGAAATGGCTTCTCCTGCCCCCGAGGACCTCCAGACCTCCTAGGCCAGACCTCCAAGCCCGTCCGCCTTGCAACATCCGGACCTGCTTTGCTAGTGCATTGTGCATATACAGTGGAGCAGTGTGACAATAGGGTGCATGCATGTGAGCGTGGGAGCGTTTGGTTTGTTTTAAGTGTGAGAGCTTGCACGTGACTTCGACAGCACCTGCTTTTGCCTGGTTGAATGTGCTTCATTGCAAAGTACTTTTTTTGTGGAGGTGTGTGTGCATGTGCAGATGTATGCAAGTTATCTGCAGCATGTGTTTGATGTTTAAAGGGTAAGTCTGTGTATTATAACCAAGATCTTTAAGGGAATGACTCTATCAGATGAAAGCCAAGCACATCACAGTCAGATGGATTTTGGCTGAGATTAAGCTTTTTAACAAGTTTTCTCCAAAATTCTTGTGCATGTTATGAGTTTGTTTTAAACACTGTATGAAGTCACACTGGCCTTCCCTAACCCCCACATTCTTCATTCCTCATCCCATTCTCCTTGACTCCCATGACGTCATGTGAGGGGGACCTTCAGAGTGACCTGATGCCATGAGGATGACTGAAGCCGGGGCTTAAGGCTGCAGCGCCGGAGGCACTGGGGTTGATGGAGCTTGGCTGGGGGCCCATGTTTACATTCCCTCTCACTGAGGAAGCCCAGGATGAAAGAGTACCACTGCACACAGACGCACACACGCACGCTCACAGACAAGTGCTTTAAATGCACCACAGGCAAAAGGACTGCTGTAATTAAAAAGATGGAAGTTTTGACTTTACTGAATAAAGTAGTACAGTTCATTATCTCAGGTAAACAGCTCAACTTAAGCATAAATTTGATTACATTCCTGAAAGCAAACCACCACAAATTAAAGTCTTCCTAAGTGAATCCCTGAGGAAAACAGTTAAAGCCTTCAGAGTATATAGGCAGGCCACATAAGGGGGAAGCAGAGCGGATGTCATAATAATACGCATAAAACTATGCACCAAGAGTACAGTGGAACTGAGGCTGTGATGTGTCTCCAGAGAGGCCCCATTTGAAGCTCCAGCAGTCAGCCCTGCTGTAAACACCATTATTTCACTCCTCCCTCACTTTCCCTCTTTCTATCTCTTGTTCTGCAAAAAGGACAATTTACAGTCCTGAAAAATAAGGCTGCCCGATGCCAAGAAAGGAAATAAGAAAGAAGATTTAGCAGAGAGGTGATGGTGTGGAGAAAAGGTAAGATCATGGCAGAAAGAACTGCAGGAGTAGAAAGAAAAGTGCAAGAGCAGCACACAAACTGTATACAGTAAAACAGGAAAAAAATGGGCACTGCAACAGTTGCCAAAGTATGCACAGCGTACAGGAATGCAGCACGGGGCCCTCTGCGAACGAAACAAAGACAGCACAGTCAGTGGCTCTCTCTCCCCAGTGCTACCACATCCGCACATCATTAGCTGGAAAATTCCTGATATATGCTGTAATTTTTTTCTCTTTTTTTTCCTCTCCTCCGTTTGCTGGTACAGACCAGGCTTTAATATCCAGGTGACCCTGTGTGCACATGTAATCACACCAATCAGCGCCCCCCCCCTCCTTTTCCCCAGCTGGAGCTTTGCCAAGACATTGCCAACAATTAATACAGCACAGGAGTGTGTGTGCAGGCTCTGCACAGGAAAAATAAGACCTGAACTGTGCAAACATTTACATGATCATCTGATGTATGTGTGCACCCTATCCATGGTCATGTATGTGTGTGAACTGTGTTTGCTTATGTCAAACTGGGGCCGGCCCCCTTGCTCCAGCCGGCTGCAGTCAAAGCACAGAGGATGACTTTTCCTTTTTTTCCCATGTGGAGCCGTTTGAGGAGATATCTAAACATTCCCAGAGTGCGCTGCACGTGCTCTCCTGCGTGCAGTGCAAGGCTATCCCCCCCACCCCCACCCCCTCCTCCTCCTCCCTCCTCCCTTTCCTTGCTGCTGCTTCTCAGCCTTTTCTTTTCTTTCTGCCTATCCAGAGTAGAAACACATTGTCTGGCAAAAGAACAAATTCGCAGACATGACTGTCCAGTTCATCCTCGGTCATCAGTGAGTTATTTCAGTATCATCTGGTGAACTGCCAGCACAGTGTACTACTACTGATGGATGCACACTATCCAAAGTAATTCCTTGAATTTGGCTTTTTAACAAGAGCCAAAAGAGGAGGGAAAATTAGCAACAAGTATGCGGTCTGCCAAGTTTGAAAACACCTTATTTACATAATCTTGTAAGATAATCATAGACCGCTACAGGTGAGAACATGACCCCCCCACACCCACACCAACAGATTTTAACTGATATTTAAAAATCGTTGCAAAATGGGAAATACTGTATTATGTCAGAGAAAAATCCAGGCTGAATATAGACACACTGTTCCTGAAAGTCAAGTATTGTATAAAAAAAAATAAAAAAAAAAATCCTGTCTGCTGTTTGAACGCAGGCAGGAAATCTGGTTTCAATTTGTTTAATGTCGTCTGAGATATGGGTGTCTTATTCTGGAAAGAGCGGTGGGAGGGCTAAGAGCAGAGAGGCAACCAGAGGGGAGAAATGAGAAAATACCTTTGATCAGGTAACGATCCCTCTCGCTAACAGCAGAGTTTAGATGAAACCATGACAGCAACAATACACAAAGACCCACCAGATGCAAATTAAATACAGCTAATAACATAACAGTAATAGTAAATGGCAGATTACATCATATGAAAGTAAGGCACCTCTTCCAGCTTGAAGAGTCATAAAATTCCCTTTGGCTGTTGTGTCACAGGGTAACTTGGAGACGAGACAAAAACATTTTCTCCACTAATAAGCCTATCTTATCACCTCTTTTATCACAAACTAGAAAAAGTCAGTCAGCAAGTGCTAACATTAGAGTCTGCTGGCATTCCCCTTGATTTCCCCAAATCCAATTTGACAGGTAACGACATGCGCATGACGTACATGACAGTGTAAACTAATGGCTTTCATGGGACCATGCGGTGTGCCTTGCATCACAATGGTTGCCAATAGGTAGACGGCAACAATGTAAAGACTACAACCCCCTCCTCCATTGTCAGATTACAGGAGGTTATCTTTAAAAACACCTCTAATCCTCCATCAGATCTACATCAGAGGCTGTATTCACAGTGATCTTATCTCACTGATCATCCGGAGCTGGAAACCTTCAAGACATCAACAACTCAAGATGTGAAGAGTACTAAGAAGCTCATGTAAGATCTAGCCACATTTTCAGACGGCGAATGTATTTGTTATATATTCATTGATTGACCATACACATGGCTAAGGGACTTGATTACCCTTTAGTAGTTTGCAGTTTCTTTCATTTGCATTAGTGTTGAATTTATTGCACATTCCAATGACACTGAAAGAACGTGTTTTCCTTAAAGGGCTTTAGCAGTAAAGGGATCTCAGTGGGACAAAAAAAAAAATCTGCACTCTTTTTTTTGGTATGTCAGATTAACCCATCAGCTTTTCCCATCTGCCTGTCACTCAGGCCAGCACAATGAGCCTGTAGCCAGACTGGGGTCATTAAAAAACCATCAACAAAGCAACAGTCCCCCAGGGACTGCCAGGGGCAGCGTAATCTGGACCCCCGTACCAACCCAATGGGTGGTCCACCACCTCCCTCCTCTCTCTTTCACTTGACGAGGTTGAAATATATGCAACATGATCTGTGGGTGATGACCACTAGGCCATCAGTCACACGCAAACCATGCATGCGCCCAGTCTGCATCGTAAGTTTTTATACACACAAAGCACATTTTTTGTACATGACATATTAACAGCTCGACACGTTGCTAGGTGAGAAAGCAAATTCATCACAAAAAGAGAAGTTCAAGCAATGCTGGTAAATCATCAGCAAAAAGTACAAGAGTGCGACTTTCAGTTAGCAACACTGGGAAAAAAAAAACGGAGCAAGGGACTCTTTTGACAGCTTCATGCAAATGCTCAGACCAGCCATCTTGTCATTCTACAAGTGCTAAATGAATCACTTTGAAAGTGAGAGAATTGTCTCGATCACTTAGGCAATAGCAGTTCTCCATAGCCCATCTGTCTGCCAGTAACGGCGGCATTAGGTGACTAAATAAGTAACTGCTGGTCTGTTGGGCAAAGGGGAAGATCCTCTTAAACAGTGCGTGTGTGTTTGTGTGTATGCGTGCAGCATACAATGTAGATTATGTGCTTTTATTAGCAAGCGGAAACAATGAATGGATGAATGGAGATTGTGTGTGTGTGTTGGACTGATAGGGGGATTCCAGACACAGGAACATTCATGTGGAACCGAAGATCCTTTGCTCACGTTGCAGCGCTCAACTCCAGCACATGCATGTACTGCATGTGTACACACACACACACACACACACACGACCTCCATCTCATTTTTGCAGCCCAATCTGTATAACTGAGGAAGGAAATGAGTGTGTGCAAAGAGATTCACATGTTAAGTGCCACTGTGTGTGTGTGTGAGCGTGTGTGTGAGTGTGTGAGCAATTTCAGGGACTTTAAAGGTGGATTCCCGGGTAGATGTTCAACCCTTCACAAGCCTCCCCCATTTAGTCATAAAGAAGTACAGCATTTACTTAAAGATAAATCCTCCAGTGAAACCACATATATTGTGTAACTATGTAAATTCTATGGTTAGGTCTTCCACTGCAAGAAAGCTGTGAAATCTCCATCACAATCAAAAAGGAGAATACATATCTTAATAGTAGAAATTACCCTATATAATAGTACCAAGCTGTTGTACCTTTATTAGTCAGAAAAAAGTGTGAGTCGCCGGGACATTTCTTACACATCTAATGACTGCAGTAATGAAAGTGTCAACCGCTGTCTCATCATTACATGTCAATAATGGTAAGAATTCAAATGTGAACAAAATTAATTCTTATTTCAATTCCTCTTTAATTCTTTATCTTCACTCTTTTCACTTCAGTCGCCTCCTCTACAGCTGACATGATCATACATCGAACATAAGTGTTTCTTGTAAATGTTGGTCTTTGCTGAGAAGCATATGAACCTTTATATGAATAGTTATATCTGGGTACTGACTCACATTAGGAGCCAGCCTCAAGTGGACGTTTGAGGAAATGCATGTTCTGGCGCCTCCTCATTGGTTGCACTGGATGATGCAAGCAGAATAAAAGTTTGCATTCTTTGATCCAGAATGTTTTGATTTACTTTGAATAGGCAGATGTTAAACTACTGGGTGAACATGACTTAAGCTCCCATGAGATTTTCCACTGACATAACATGTGCTGCAGGTCTTCAACCCCTATGCCTTAAATTCACCCCAGCAGTCTGTGAGATTAGTCCTCTCTCTCCCATCCATTCATGAAAGGCTTCCATCATTATTATTTCATATCTATGCTCTCCACCTGTTAGCTGATCGGGTTAATAACTACATGTGCTAAAAGCCATCAGTTCACATATCTGTGCGAACAAGAAGCAGATCAGTAATCCTTAATACAGACCTATTAAAAAAAGTTACTGGGCTACTGTTGCTGCCCACCTTGATCTTAAAAGTCTCATCTCTCCTGATTTCAAGCTCATCCAAAGACTCCTTTCAGTGTCTCTCTCTCTGTATATTATCTGGTCATCAGAGCCTGGAGCTCAACAGTTGGACATCAAAGTGCCGACAGCGGGAAGGGAGGGGTGTCTGTCTCTCCTCGTCTGTTCCATCCCTGTCTGCGACAGCCACTGAGGGATTCCTGAGACAAGCCACGGGGGCCCTTGGCTCTCACTTTACACAGAGAAATCCTATCATTCGGCCCAGTTCTGCAGAGCTGCCTGCTGATGCCCTGTAAGTGCCCGCTACAACACATTAGACGCTTTTCATCTAACTCTCTGGAGATGGGTGGGGAGTTCAAGGCGGTGCATGTCTATCAAAAGGCCTCGATGAGAATGTTGGCACAAGCTTGTCTCAAGTATCCAGTATTTTTTTTAAACAGTCCTACACATTCCTATACAGTTTAAAAGTTTATTTCGAGCCACTGTGTGAAAATATCTGGTTCAATTATATGAACACCGTAACTCACCACAGATGTGAGCGCCATTTGGAAACTGTAGATGCGGGCAAGGCCAAAGTCCGCCAATTTGATCTGTCCTCCGCTGGTGACCAGGATGTTTTGGGGCTTCAGGTCACGGTGAACCACGCGGTGTGAGTGCAGGAAGTCCAACCCCTGAAGCAGCTGGTACATCATATCCTGCAAGCCAAAAAAAGATGGAAGGAGCAGGGGAGGGGGTGGGCGTTAATGTAAGTACAACAACTAACTAATAACAATAAACAATCTCTGACTATGCATAATTTATTCATCAATCAAACCAGACATCAAAAGCCCTGTATGACAAGTTTGGTAATAGCTGAGACACTGTGGTACAGAGGGAGTTAACTAGAGGAGGCCTGTGTCTTTTCTTGTCGACTGTGGCAGATGTTTGATAACACACACACACACGCACAAAGTGATAGAAGCAGAGAGAGGCCTCTGCTTTGTACAAGCACAGATCTCCGTTACTCAGCAGCTGTCCTGCTTGAGTTAATTGGTGCTCGCTCTCTTTTCATGCCCAAAAGCTGACCTCAGAAAAAAAACGCAGGCAGTGCATCCGTGATGCCACATTAGCTCAAGTACACTGGTGTGAGCAGGTCAAAACTAGCCTAGGCTTGTTCATTTCAAACTGAAATATTTTCAAAACAGGTCCCACACACCTGTAAACAAATAAGTCATTACAAGGGCTTGTGGCCACATACTTCTGGCTGGGTAAGTTAGATTTAAAGCTACTTCAGACATTGTAGGGATGGAAAGAGAAACATTTGCTAAAAAAACACCTTAATGCTATGTGTGTATAGCATCATTGTCTGTGCAGCCCCTTTCAAACAAGACACATACTGCCTCCTATACACACACACCCACAAAACAACCCAAAACCCTCCGCCAAGACCTCACAAGTGACATGGACCTGGGCCCGTAGCTCTATTCACTGGCCGACCAGCTGGTGAGTGAGTCAAAGGGGTCTGCACGCTCAAGCAGAAAACATTAGCAAACGGCATGGGGCTGGCTGCTGTGCTGGCCATAGAGGAGGAGACAGGGCACCCCACACAATGCTGCAGAGATGTATGTCTCTGTGTGTGTGAGTTTGTATACACAAACAGCCCTGATGTCCCTTTTGGGATGGTGCAAACTTACTATTAGCTACATTTCTGTTTGTGTGTGTGTGTGAGCATGCACATGTGTGTGGGTGACCTCTGACCGAGGACAGGCAGGATGCATAAACAGACCTTCCTTTCTACATCTCCATCCAGCCATGACCTGCCGAGGAGGGCAGCAGACAGACAGGGCCATAGGACAGAGGCAGGCAGTTGGTTATTTTGTGCAAGTGTGCGTGGGGGGTGGTGGGGGCTGACACAATAGCATGCACCCCCATCACACCCCACCCCACCCCACCCACTCATCAGTTCCTCTCCGCTTTAAATAGCCATTTCACCATGCTTCCTTTCAGCAGCATTTCCTAGTAAACACTAATTATCTCAGAAGTGTGACTCTTAGACAAACACACAAACAATCTTGGCCTCTTTGGCCTGAGTGGCATCGTGTCTAAGGTGTCACTTTCACTTACATCTGAGGAATGAAAAATATTGTAAAACTGGGAAACAAAAATAACAATAACACCAGGTTAATACATAAAACTGAAGTCTTATATCTTAAAAAAGCCTTTGAAATACTGGGTGCAAAAGTGACCCCACCAACATTCTAAAAGTTGATTTCACTGGCAAAGAGACTCAACACACAACTGTCTTCAACTGGCAGCACTTCAACCAAAAGCCCCACAAACAAATTGGCCAGAAGGAAGAAAAAAAAAGAAAGGAAAAAAAAAAAATCACACAAAAAGGCAACAGATCTGACCCTGAAAGAAACAGGAGGACCAGGAAAAAAGTAGTCAGCCCACTGCAAGAAGCAGTCAAAACATGGCTTTCTGAGTGCACCTCCTTTTCTAATGCAAATGTACCAGAGGCAGCCATATTGTTTATTGTAGCTAGGCACAATATGGGACATCTGCCGGTTAGCGTTAGTGTAATTCCCTCCCCATGCTTCATTAACCTCCCCTTCATGGACCCACAGAATGGAGTTGTGGAAGCTTGGACGATGGTGGTGGAGGAGGGTGGGTGAGACCCAAGCGCTGGCCCGGCTGAGGAGCACCGAGGCTGGGTCAACCCGGCTGCTTGATGTCCTTCCAGCTCATTTGATTCCTGGAGGAGGGCCTCTTTCATCAATGACCATGTGGTGGGTCTTGAGTCTGAGTGGGTGGTGGATAGTAGGGGGGCTGAAGTGGACAGGCTGGGCCAGGGTCTGGTGCTGGTGTAGATGAAGAAAAGTAAGCCTGTTCTTTATGGTTAAAGGTGCAGAGAAGTATCTTTCTTAGATGGAAGTGAGGACATTCATGTAGGGTGTCAGAGTGATCGCTGTATAATCATTTAATCAGATGGACACAGGTGTGAGAGACTGCTGCACTGGGATCTGCAATCTGGTGTCATCTGGTATGGCTGAAGGCAAATAAAGTTGTTGGGGGGGAGGGGATGAGTCACTTTTGGGTTACTGTGCTGTGTCCACTGTACTAGAAGTAACAAGGGATGGTGCCTATGTTGTGTTGGCACCCCTCCTTGTCCCTTTGTCCGCTCGGGCCTCCAGCTGTATGGATGTTAGGAGAAAGCAAAGGCAGCAGGGGTGCCTTTGGGTCAGTATGTATCAAATAAAGGGTTCAGACTGTTAAGCAGCATCTGAAACCTTCTCTTCAAAACTTTACCAAAGTATTTGTAAAACAACAAACAAAGCAACAATCCAGTGGATGCTACACACAAAAGGTGTACATTTTTTTCCAATAATGCCCTTTGTGCTTAAAATATTTGCAGCCTGAACACCATGCTGACTTCTCTGTAGATACTACAGGACCGCTCACTGTATCAGCTTCTGCACCAGCCCTGGGAAAGCCTCAGGTGTGATCTACCCGACTCGTCTACGCTTGCACAGCATCTCAGCGACTTTACAGTTCGACACAAAACTTTCACACATGAACCCGGCCCTGGGGTGAAAAGTGGATGGCTACAGCAGTGCCAGGACTTCTCTGTTTCAAATTTGACACTTCAAACTCTGAGGCCCCTCCGTCCAAAAATAGAGATATACCTTTCCAATATTGTTCACGGTACATCCACAGACCTTGGGGTGAAAGACGATAAAGAGATCTTTAAAAAGGGGATTTGTGTGGGAAAGATTTAGATAAAAGGAGACAGTTACAGAGGAAAGGAGTTGGTGACACATCCACTTCCGACCTTTGGGCAAAATGTAAGTGGACACTCAATGGATTTATTTAGTGAAATAACTGGTAGTTGTGGAGGAACTATTGTCACGGTTGTTACAATCAAGTTGAGTAGTTTTTGAACACACAGAAGGTTTTTAAAGCCATCTCTCTTTCTCCAGCTGTAACGCTGGGCAAAGTTGGAGGGCAGAGTGAAAATAGAGAAGGCAGGGAGCCTCTAATTTGGAGCCCATCTGCCACATGTGCTGCCCTTCAAAACGCCCCGGTACCTCTGATGTCAGAGAGGACTGCTGTCTGTCCTCTGTGTCTCTGGCCAAGAAAGATCACTGGAACCATACAGACGTGACTGTGTTCAACCAAAACTAAAGCCACAGATGATTAACCAGCAGCTTCCTTTATACTTCAAATAGAAACTGAACTGATATTCCATATTAAGTACCTACATGTTATGAGATGTGTTTATGAAGTCCCCATTGAGGCAAATTAGTTACTAGGGAGAGAGGTACCAAGTCATAGCAAAATAAAGCAAAAGTCAGCAAAAGACAAAGGACTGTAGCTTCTCCCTATAACTGAGGGGGGCAGCGTAATAATCCTAAACTAATAGTCAGAAACAGAAAAGAATAAAATGATAGCAGTGGTTGGAATGGCGTCAGCGGGTACAGGTGGAGCCGAAATAGCATTTGTGACAAAAGGAGAAAACTAATTCTGCATACAGAATGTAAGGTGAGTGGCTTTATATGAACTTATATGAATGAAAGCGGTAATAATATGAAACGTTACCGAGATTGTTTTTGAATTGTATTTTAGCATTAGCAAGGCTTCACATAGGTTACAACATTCGCAGCAGCTACAGTCACAATGCCATGGTAACAAGTATGTTTGTATCTCATTTCTGTTGCAGCTACTTGCAGCAATGTCAGTGTTGTCTTAATGTGCCGATCTGTTGTCTGTTTGCATGTGTTTGCAGTGGTGAATGATTCTTTAGACACCATGTTTGTACCACAAAGTCTGCAAGTCCCTACCAGGTCAAATGGAATCGAATTGACCATCAAGACAACCTTCTTTCCAGATAACAGTCACACTGGTTACCTTGATGGTCTCAGGTGGGACTCCGGGGTCAGGGGCCTTCTCCAGGTAGGTCGTCAAGTCCTGATCCACATGCTCAAAGACCAGCGTGAGTTTGGTTTCTCGGTCAGTCCGAGAGACTGTACAAACATCAAATAACCTAGAACAAAACAACAGGAGGACAAGATCAATATAATTGATTTAAAGCAGTTCATGGTGCTCAGAAGGCAACTGCTACACAAATCAATAGTGCGTCTACACAACAACTCAGCATTACTGCTACCTATTTGATCTGCTCTTATGTTACAAAAACACATGCGATACAGGATAGGAAGTTTAAAGTAAAAAGTGAAACACAGCCAACACAGGTGATAAGGTAAGGAGGCACACCTGAAAATACAGCTCAAAACACTGTTTATTCTCATTTTACTTTAACAAGATATAATACGGAATACATAAAAGTTAACATGGCTGCATTGTGGTTGGTCAGAAAAGCATCATCACTTCTAGGAAATTAAATCTGATATGAAAATATATATCTTGTGGGTTTATGACACTATCTCAAGTTATACTGAAAAAAAAGAAACCACTTTTATACAAAGCTCTTAAAATCCAAGAACCTTAAACACCAGCATTTATGGTTGGGTTTCACTAGGCAACCAACTACGGCCAAGAATCCAGATTATGTCGGCAGACCTGCCAAGGCCAGCTTTGATGAAAAGCTGAAAAAAAGCTATCCAGTATGTCCTCTTCAAAGAGCTGGGGACTACAAGCAGCATTCCTTAAACCGGCGCTATGACAACTCCCGATACTCTATGGGACGTCTAGTGGAGCCTGCTGCAGAGGCAGCATCTTTCATCTGGACGACGCAGCAGACAAAAAGCCCCATGATGGATCTCCATCTGACA
This sequence comes from Parambassis ranga, assembly GCF_900634625.1. NCBI lineage: Eukaryota > Metazoa > Chordata > Actinopteri > Ambassidae > Parambassis > Parambassis ranga. The sequence goes on from NC_041023.1 coordinate 11,248,727, forward strand.
CATGTTGTTCTGCCAGTAATGGCTCACTTATATGGATCCAGTCTTTAATTATTGGCACAGTGCATGAAAATGAGCCAAAATTGCACTTAATAATCTTACCATTCATAAAATGTGTAACTCTGATGAAGGACAAGTTCTCAGCTCTAATGTCATAGAATCTGAAGCATTAGTGATGATGCTACACCCATGGTCCTCGCCTCATTGAAGTGTTATATTCCAACCATTTTCATTGCATGTGCTTTTAAATTCAAACTAGCTAATCTACATAACCCCCTTAAAACCACAGGAAGAAATGACTACATTTTGCCTGAAACCCTTTCACTCCTCTCCAGCAATGCATCACGTATCCACACCAACACCCTTATAATCAGCAGGCTTGGATATGCTGCTGGAATCAGAGAGGCGATTCGTTCAAGGTATTAGTACTGTGTATGATGTCACAGAATAGAAGGCGTCCTCCTCCTGAAGCGTTGGGGTTAAACGCCCCTCAGCTCGATTGTTGGACTACAATGGGGGCTCTCAGCAGACACTGAACATATGGAATGAATAATGGGCCTCATTACAAACATCCAGGGGTTGCCTGGAGTCACACAGAAGGCCCACAATGCACTTTTCCTTGCCTGAGCTGTTTGGTTATGCTTGCTGGGTAAACTGGATGGTTCAAAGAAGCTGGTGGCTTATACTCTGCAACAAGCACATGTGATGCTTTCACAGCAGTAAAAAAATGACCTAAAACAATCTGAATACTCGCTGACGTGTTCGTCTTCCGGTGAGGACAAACCCCACTGTGGACCCATTAAGAGAAAATCACAAGCATTATCCTCCATTATTCATTGATACATTAGGGGATTATTGTTAGAGGCACAAGGGCACAGGCCATCCTTCTGAAACATCCATTTAGAACTTCCCCTGCTATCCCCAAGCACTCAATATTCCACAATAAAACAAGCACAAGGTCAGACCTTGGCTGGTATGACGCAGTATCTGACTGCTGCCCTCTGAGCGGGCAATTCATTACAAAACTGAAAGAACATGCCTTTTGTGTGCAGAGCCGACAGCAGTGGAACTCTGATGTATCAAATTAGCGACATGTTATTTCTTAATTGCACAGACGTTTAAAAACTGATGGCTATGGTAACTTATTACTGGTGTTAGCTTTGATACAATGGATCTTATGCAACATTCAATTTAAATCTCAATTTATTTTAAACCTACTGGCGTCAGGTATGGAATCATGTCACTGCAGCAGCTGTACATGAATTCAATTTGGAACTGACTGTGTGTGTGTCCGGTGGATTATGATGACATTAAGTGTACCTGAACATTTCACTTTTTAACCAGATAAATTAGTTGTATCCAAAGCTGATTTTTCTTTTTATAACCAACATCTGATGAAAAAGGATCTTCATATACAAATATATATACATATATAAATATAGGCACATGAACACACCTGTGTTGCACCATATCTTTGTAGTTTGGTTCGACCCAAACAGGAAGCTAATAATGTAGATAACATGAGGATAGGAATGGTCTTGCAGGTGAGTGAGGAAGTGTGTGTGTATGTATGTGTGTGTAAGCCACTTCATATGGTCAGCTGTTGAAGACTAAGACTTCTGCTACAAAACGTGGTATGAGTACAGACCTGCCCCCAAAGGTCATGTGAGGCAGCATGGTTGCCACCATCAAAAAGGAAGTATGTCTAGTCTGCATGGTTTCTTTCAGTCTCTCTCTCTCTCTCTCACACACACACACACACACACACTTTGGGATGTCCATCCACCCTCATCCCTTCACTTACCTGACAACATTGGGGTGCTCGAAGGCTTCAAGCTGCCTCAGTACCGCCACCTCCCGGATAGTAGACAGGGGCATTCCCTCTTCCTCCGTCTGGACACGAACTCTTTTTAGGGCAACAAAGCGTCCCCCGTTCTTCAAATCTCTCGCCTTGTACACTTTACCATAAGCTCCTTCTCCAATCTCGGCCACAGGTTCATATTGAGTACCAATACTTTCTTTGTCCATTTTTGCAGATTATTTTTTTCTCGTCTCTTGTTGAAAATATTGCGGGGAATCCCGGCGAGGGTGACGAGCCAGACTTTCTCACAAAGGCATATTCACAGAAAAAAGTTGGCACATGCAATGCCTAGATGACAGGGAGACACATATGGAGGAAGACACCATCTTTGTCAGATTTGGTCAAATAGTGCTCCAGGTAGGCATTAACAGGACTGTCATCATGTTTTATTCCGACTATCAAAAAAATAGGGCACCGCTGCGTCCCAAAACTTCCACTCCTCCTCCTATTACGCAGCTCATGTCCTCCTACCTCTAACACAAAGTAATGTAAAATAATTCAAATTAACCACATTTAGCCTCTTTCTCTTAACATGGCGCTGCATTAAATAAATTGCATTTCAACAATTCACCCCCACATGCAGCGTTGTTGAAGTAATCTTCACGTGAGATGTTCTACTGCGTTAAAAAAAGGGAAATTAAGCAAGAAAATGTTAGGAGAAGACGCAAAACAGAGCGCAGAGCTCACACAGAATGCTGCCGTATGTTGGCAGAATAACAGAATAAGTCTGCCTGGTGTGTTTCTATCAGAGTTTCTGTTTGAGGAGACGCAAACTTGGCGAGCACGTGGCTGCATTGTCTGAACTTCCTACAGCAACAGTCCATTTAAAACGCCGTAAAACTGCCTTTCCGCGTCCGAGATCGTTATAAATGTGTGAAACAGTGCATGATACGAGTTTTAGAGGTGTTTTCATTAGCCTATGTGGCTTCCTCGAATTTTTTCCAATTTATTTGTGCGTGCGCTCACATTCGGTTAGAATAAAATGGCCTAAATTCTAGCAAATCAGGGAGCTGCTCGTGTCACTGTTTTGAAATGTTATTGGACTGTAAAGCAACATTTCTAGCCCTATAAAGACATCATTTGGTATCAAATTGTGCACAAATATGTCCACTTTTACCTTGTTTTATGCTCTCAATAAAGTGTCGGCATGCCCGATAAAATGCTGAGGAGGCATTCGTGTCTCAGATAAAACTCCTCCATCAAACGCATCCCAGGGCCACTGTCCTCCATGCGGGGGCCACACAGGTAGTTGACGGTGCAGGCTCTAACCCCCCATCCCTCAGACTGCACCAGCCCAGGCAGAGACACTCAAACGAGGGGGGAGGAGGAGGAGGAGGCGGCGGCGGAGGGTTGTACGAAAACTTGCGCGCACACTCTCACTGCAACTGTGTGTGTGTGTGTGGAGGGGAAGGGGTGTAGGATTGGAGGAGGAGGAGAAGGAGGGTAGGGGAGGGGGTCATAGGACAAAGGCAAACGCGTGATATAGCCCTCCAAACCACGCTCTTCTTTGGATTTTCTCCTTTCTTTCTTCTTCTTTTTTCTTCCATATATCCGCGGATAGGCCCATGCAACTGCAGCCCCGCTCGCCTGTGTGAGCTCCGTCTCTGCCTGGCTTTCCCACGCCGGCTGAATGTGGCCTGACCCCCTTCAGAGAGGTTTGACACGGAGCGGGGACATTTCCGCATTCCTCCCCGACTACAAAGGCACACCGCCTCCTTTTTGCTCTCCCTCGGCCTCCTCGGTGCTTTACCATTCATAGTCCTCTCCGCGGGTTTTGTCTCCCGTGTCAAAACCGGGAGCACCGCGGGGATCGGGGAGGGGGACAGAGAGAGAGAGAGAGGAGGTTTATTGGATGGACGGCCACACTATCTATCTCCTTCAAACCATTGAAGAACTCCTGCGGCAACAATGCGCCAGCGGGAATGCAATGTGACAAGCTCGCCCTAGATGGTCCTGAGGGGTCAGGTTCAAGGCCCGGTGGCTTGATCTGTGGCAGAGGGGGGACTCGATCTGCTCGGGTGGTCGTTTGCAAGCCTGCGTGCACCAACACCGGCGAAAACTTTAAAGCCATAAACTCTGCAGAGCAGCAGCATCATCAGATACACATGGCCTATACCTCAAATATCTGACGCCAGACTTTGACAATATTAAAACACACATTTATTAGGAGACATTTTCTTTAAATAATAAATAAATCTCAATAATAGGCCTACAAGTTTTAAGAAATCTCTAATCAATATCTGCAATATTAAATGATTATACCTCTGTCAGAAATATATATTTTTTTATTTTATTCACTTCACAATTTGCATTTAAAAAATCAAATTAAATATTTAAAATGTGAATTTCTGTTGTGTATTTTATTTTTGTTTTATTTTAATTATTGTTAAAATAAATTTAGGTGTTGGTCTTTCATAAATTGTCTGAAAAGTCCTAATATAAACTTTTAGGTTCTCTTTTTCTTTCTTTCTTTCTCACTGGACACGGTTTAGACGTGACAAGACTTGATGTCAGATTAACCCAATGAATAGCCAATAACAGGCGTGTAACCAAGCCCCATTATCATAACTTCATTGGTAGGCGTACATTAGAGATGCACAGAAGATCAGAAGAAGGTCAGTCCACCCTGATGTAGATTTACACGCAGACATGTCCTTCATGCTGCTTGTAGAATCCACGGCTTTTCCACTGAAAAGGTAAAACTTTAAAGGATAATGACATGGAAGTATCTGTGGCGGTCTTCCCCTGCCCAACTTTACAGGCAACCCCAAACTTAAAACATTTACATCACAAAGCAGACAATGTGTCCCAGAGCAATTACTGTAAATGGGGACAATTTACATTTTTTCATCATCATTGTTCATGTGAAATCAGCTCTGAGAGCCATCGCCCAGATTGAATACATTAGCAGACATACTTCTGATCTGACGGGAGAACAAACCAATTAGATGTGAGAGAATGACACAAACCTCAAACATTCACACACACACATTATGAAACAGTTTTATACAGTCTCCTGCAGCAGTCATCAGTTAATCCTGATCTGATTCATAAAATTTTTGGTTGGTTTTCACAGTCTGTGTTCGTTACCCTTGATGTGGATCAGTGTAGAAAATACGGATGGCCCAATTAAGGACATCCTGTTCTGGGAGCACCATGGTTACAATATAGTGTAATGTTTAATCTTGTGATTGCTACACATTAACCCCGACTTTGTTAAGAGACTGTAACCACTATACTGTAATCTCATATCTACACAGTTACCATGAAATACAATTATTCAAATAATTTCCTAAAAATGACTTTACCTACTTAACTGTCAAGTTTTAGGGACACTGTGTTGGGGTTGATACTGGTCAGTGTGGTAACAAACAGGAAGATGAGACAGGAGCTACTCATGTGTTTCACAAAACGCTGCATCAGCTTCAGTCCAGTTTACAGATATTAGACCTGTCTGATGTTTGGTTGTGTGTCAGTTTAAATTTCCCCTATGGGGGATTGATAATGGTCTTTATGATCATATCATATTGTAACATATATCTCATAGGTTTATTGTCGTATGCACAGTATTAACAAGGGGTCGTCTGAGCAATGAAATGCTTGTAACACAGAGATAGGCAACTCCAAATAAGCATAAAGCCTCTAAATAAACAAGTCAAAATATTTTGTACAGTAAAAAAGGAAAAAATCATGTAAAACTGAAGTGACAAAATATATGTGCAGAAGAAGCTGTGTGTCATTGGAGAGGGAGATGGGGTGGTGGGGACTCCTGGTTTAGAATTCTTACATTTTCCCATCCCATCCTATGAAGTTATATCTGCATCTGATTCTTACTTTTTGTAACATATCTTAATTTCCTCTTATAAAACACATTAATTTAAAACTTCCCTGAGATGGTGAGGACATTTCTATTTTTATCTATTTATTAATTTTTTCTGCTACTTAATGTTGGTTTTTGAAAAAGCTTGCTTTGTTGTTAAATTCGTTAATAAAAAATCATTACACATAAATTTAAAATCTAATTTTAAGTTCAGAAGTTTCAGCAAAAAAGTACAATTTACTTAACTTACAAAAAAATATAATTAACTTACAATAATAAATATCAATAAAAAAACATGACACTATCACAAATGAAAAAGCATTTTATTGTTGTGCTGGTTCAGAAGTTTCAGCAAAAAGTACATTTTACTCAACTTACAAAAAACACAATTAACTTACAATGATAAATATCATTACAAATATGACACTATATCACAAATGAAAAAGCATTTTATTGTTGTTGCTGGTTCCTTATGAGGAGATTCCAGCTGATTTTTGCTGGGACCTGCAGTTTAACCTTTAAGGACAAAGGGCAAGGAAGACACACACAAGCTGCAGCAAAGCCAAACACCCCACCTGGCATTTCAGCTCAGTTTTCCATAGAATCTGCCACTGGCGTCCATGACATGGAGGAATGCGGTTTGACAGAACCACTCCTTTGCACTTTATTATCGAATGATACTTTAAATTATCAATTTTTTAAAAACTCTAAACTCTAAAAACTGTTGTTGTTGTAATTTATTGACTTGGTGGAAAGATGGTAACCAGAGAGTCTGTTTGAAAAGCTGCTCAGGTGTGGACGGTTCAGCAGGTAATAAGCTGGCAGCCTTTTTCTGTGTGCTTTAATGTTGTGATAAGAAAGTGCAAAGTGTTTGGGGCAGAGCTGCTCATTCAGGATTTGGTTAAACCAGATAAGGAATCAAATACCAGAGAAGTTCTGTTTGTCTTTCTATGGAATACAGTTTAAAACGCCAACGCTTTATTTGGATATTTAAAAAGGTGCAAATGACAATTCAAATGGGGACAAAAAGAAGAAGGAAAAATCAGGATACAAAATTAAAGCGATTCAGTGAAATACAAAACTCTTCATAGAACTCATGGGTTATTGCTGGTGACTTATTTCCAATAACATTGTTTTCTCAGAAGAATATTAATTAGTTCTTTTTTTAGTCATGTGAGCCACTAAGAAAAGTTGATGACCAATATATGGGTGAAAAGGCGACATAATTTGAGTCATGTTGCAGCATTTGAGGCCCCATTTCAATCTTTCACTCTCACTCTGCTGTGTGAAAGAGCATGGGTTATGTTTGTGTGTCTGGATGTGTTTGCCTGTGTGTGAGTGCGTGCACATGGCAGCTGCTGATCAGCCTAGCCAAGAGAGAATTATGGGGTGGGAGGGGGAGAGGAGTGTGTGTGTGTGTGTGTGTGTGGGGGGGGGGGGTAAGAGGGGCCAACAAGGGACAGGTGACTCCCAGATCTCCTTACACACACACACACACACACACACACACACACACACACCTCCCGCACACACAGCGAAAAAATCTACACAGACTCTCACAGAGAAGCTGAGATTGATGGTGAGCTTGTTTACCATGTCCCACCCGGTGGAGGGGGATGACCATGCCACAAGGCACAGGGAGCAGTGATAAAGCGCAGAAGTCTTCAGGCAGACAGCTGTCACACCTGGGAAGATATCTGATAGGATGTGTGATATTGGATGCCTTTTTAAATTGCAATTAGTTTGCACTGTGTGAGTCAGACTTAATCCACCCATCACCAGTTTAATATTTAAGTGACATTTTGAGTTTTGGCCGGCGTGATGCTGGCAGACAATCTGACTCTGTTTTTGTGTCTCTGACTTGATTCCTTTTTTCATTGAGTGAAATCCAGAGTGTGTGTGTGTGGTGCAAGTAAAGCCTCTTCCCCTGTCCTCCTCTTCTTCTCCCCGGCACCGGCCCCCAGACACAAGCCTCTTTCTGTCGGGGCATCGCCATGGCAACCAAGCCACTAACTTGAGGAGGCGACATAAAAACCTGCTCTTTTTAAGGGACACAGGAACACCTGCCACCTCCACCGACGGGGAGGGCCCGTGCTGGACGCACAGCCATGTGCAGACACACTCACATACAAATTCATGTGACACACACACAAATATAAACAGAGGGTCAGTTTAAGATTCAAATGAGACCTCCAGCTAACATCTGCTCCCCTTGTGAAGCTACTTCATCTTCCAGCAACATGTTAGGTGGTCGGCTTTCCTCAGAAAGACATGAACAGAAAGCTATGGTTCAGGGATAAGAACATTTTATTTAATTATAATTTCAATTCTTTTTTCTGTTTTTTTCCTTTTTTTATTGAAACCAAAAAAATCGAATCCCTATGGGATGGCCATGCACCTGCTCTGCTGTCAGAATATCCACCTTTAACCTGCTGCATGTAATATAATGGTAGTTAAGCTCACACACATAGACACTCCCTTATTTCATGGCAGTGCTCTGTAAGATGAAAAAATTGAGCCAGCAGGTTAGCATCTCACATCTAAAAGCCTTTGCACAACACAATGGAGATTGACAAGAAGACTAAATGGGCTGAAATCTTTTGTTTCACCATTATAATAAATCAGACTTGTGTCATTTTGTTGTCATTTTTCTTAGGGCTGATGGGTGAAACTTCATCAAATAGACAGCGATTTAAAGCTCCAGCAGACCCATTAAAGCCCCCAATCAACAAGTGTCAGTGTGGGGTCAAGCCGGCAAGCCGAGGCTTCCTGCATCCTCCTGTTGCAGGCAGAATATTCTGGAGAGACTGGTGAGTGAACCTCTGGTGCCTGGCTGCTGTTCATTAAGAGTATTAATGATTAACTGAGAGTGCTATTGTCCCCTCGGGCCCAGCTGTCCCTCCTCTGCCGTTGATCCACTCCGATGCCTCTGGGCCACTAAACTGGCTCCATTCATGTGCTAAAGTGACAGCTGCTCCTCACATTCCATAGAAAATGAACTGCAGACACCGGAAAACAAGCTGGGAGCAAATAAATAACATTTGACAGATTTCTTTTGTCTTCTGTTTTTTTTTAAAGGGATAGATTGGTGATTAGAAAGAGTGGATCGGAAGGATTATTTCAAGCCTGTGTGATGGGGTGGGGGGTGGGGGGACACACAGATAATGTTTGCTGTGTTGGCACTTAGGCATTCAGGCGGACGTGAAGGAAGAAATCTCAGCAATTTTCAAAAGAAATACAGAGTTTAATATTTGGTTTGTTAGCTTTCTGTCATTAATGAAGCTTTAAAGCTGCAATCATATGAACAACCTTATCTCTGATTAAAGAGCTGTGTATCATTTTATTATACACAGTATCTGTATCTGTATGATCAGTATAGGCTATTCTACCTTCAAGGACTTTGACTGGCCCTTTTGAAGGTATTGCTGTTGCCGAAGATTGTTTCTGTTTCCAAATTACATATTGGCATTATTTTCTGCAGAAAGAAGAGTACAATGTACAGGAGGAACAAAGTAAGTAATCCAGACCCGTCTCATCATTACAGCTTGCTCTATTGTTTTACAACACGTGTTGTGAGGAAATCGAAGCTGTTTTATCTCACCGCAGCTAGGACTTTAATTGGCTCTTGAAAAGCACCGCTGGTGTTTCACTGGCATCTGCAGCTCTTATATTGTGGAGAAATGTTATTCTTTCACCTGGGAACAATTATCCAGTCTTGTCTGTAATCAGCTGAGTGGTCACAGATACAGTATGTGGGTGTTGCAGGTCTGTGTTACTGAGGGACACATGGGGTCTTGCTGTCCTGTTTTCTTGTATTTGCACTGATGCTCCTTGGACACAGGTGGGGTATAATTACTGGTAACATGATGGTTGTTTTCCAGATCACTTTCAATTAGAGGGACTAGCAGGCCTCTTTCTTATTTGGTTTAGTTTAGGTAAACACATACTTTACATTCCAGCTTGTGTTTTCTTGCTTGTAGGATGCAAGGATGGACAACAAAGCAGAACCACAAGACAAGACATCAGGGGGTAAGACTTACAATCATCAGTTATTGGTATGGCTGTTAGAGGTAATGATACAGCTCGGCGGTTATATTTGTGGGTGTAGTTCTTCTCTTTAGTCACTGTGGGTGAGGGTCTGCTTGTGTTCCTCTTTGCTGCGTGTGTCGACACTAAATGTTGCAGCATCGCACACTGTACATTTTGAGACTTTTATGCATGCGTGTGTCTGAATTTAAAATGATTTTGTAGCATAACAAGGCTGTGGAATGACATAGGAGGGAGTGTCCTGACCAGGGTCCCAGTGTTGGTTGCCCCCCCCTCTGCACCCCACACCCTTGCATTACGTGTTTTTTTTCTTCACACCTCTTGCTGATTACATCAGCACTGTGGGTGGTTACGGGTACCTTCAAAACAAAGGATTACCTCTCAGGTCGAGATACCATAGGTTCCATCCAGCTGTTCACCCACCCATATCACCACATCTCATTTTTTTTCACAGGAACTTTGTAATCTCATACTGCCACCATACAAGTGTTGCATCAAGTTATACTTGTTTTAGTGCTTATTTGTACTTGTGTGTGAATTTCAAAAGGGTCATGTTGAAAACTGTACATGGGAAGTTTTGCAGCATCTATCTGGTATGGTGTCCACAATATTGCAGTTTTGTTTTAGGTTACTCAAGTTTACCGAGCCTGAGAAGCTTGTTAGGTTAATATATAGCCTTTTAACTTGATCGTTGCAAATGTAGCGTTATTTTCCCCTATCCTGCACCAGGCAAAGAGAACAAGCACAGACCTGAGCAAAGGGAGTACTGACTTTCAGTCTGGGATCATGGTCTGTCTTTACAGCCAACAGTTTAGTGCTGGAGAGAACATAGAAGTGCTGTGTTCATTCAACTCTGTATGCATGCACGTGCACCCACCCACACATAAAACACACACAGACACACAAACACAAAGTTTGGCTTGTGGCACGTACGATGTAAACACCTATTTTTCATAAATGTGTGTTTGTGTGTGTGCGTTTGCATGAATTAAAGTGTCATGGCTGCAGTGAAATAAGTGTGCACTTTCATTTCTCTGCTTAAGTAAATATACACTTTTCAGTGCACAAACATTTTACTCAGTCATGTCTGGAGCTTATATTCAAACATCTGTGTATTGATTTTTCTCTGCCTCCCACCATGATGTACCATAAAAAAATGGCAGTTCTAGGTAAGTCGTTGATTTTTAATCTCTCAAAGGAGCTATAAACTAGAAAACAGGAAACAAGATAATATATCTGTGTGTATATGGGTGTCAACTATGTAAACATAACTGTTGAGGAAAGTTTTTATCAGTGCTACACCTGCCATTGACAGATACCATGTCACATGTGCTACAGTGAATGAGTGTTTAAATAAGGCCTAGTATGTGCTCAATCATATTCACAGTGTGTGTATTGTGAATTAAAAAAAAGCAATTACTCAAGCAAGGTAAAGCAAAATGCACACATGGGACAAGCATGTGCATATACAGTAGACTTGCATTGAGCTCTGTGCTCTTGGTGTGTGTGTGTGTGAGCATACAAAGCTGACTGGAAGCAGAAGAGGATCTGAGCTGCATGCAGCAGGATTTGACATCGGCTCACTTCCTGTCATTGACTGTGGGTCACATGGTGAGTGCGTGGGCGAAAGATAGTGGAATGCGTTAAAGGGGTGAGGCTCTTGCCACCCAACACACAGTGACAGACAGACAGACACACACATGCACAAACACTCACACAACTGAGTACACAACTGTACACAAGCTGCACCAAAGAGACACATACAAATGTGTAACTTGTAGAAGTTAAGTTTTCAGCTCTGTATAGCCCAATAGAGTGCACACACACCACACACACACACACTTCACAACAGTGATAGAAAGGTTCAGTGGTGCAGCTGTAAAATAGTTTTTGCTCACATGCGAGAATGAAAGGAAAGCATGCGCCTGCACACACCCACACACACACACACACACACACACAGAGCCACATGTGTGTCCAGCATTCTATGTTTCCCACTGTTATAAATCTGTGTGTGAATGAAACTTTTGTCATCCAATCACATCACTCACAGGGCCATGCAGACAGCCCCGCCCCTTTTCTTTGCTTCCTCCACAGCTCCACTTAACCCCACTCTCTCTGCCTTTCTTGTTCTCTTTCAGCTATAGGCTGACATTTTTTCTTTAATGAGACTTGAATTGAAGATATATATAAGTGAGCGCTTGTGACATCCTGCTCTTCAACTTCCTCTCTAAAGCAACAGAGGGGCCCCTTCTGGCATTATGACACAGCTATATTTACCTTTTCACCACAACACATTGAGAAATGCATATGTGTGGGAACCTACTACAGTATACAGCAGACACACACACACACATGTTCGTGCGCCAATAGTGTGGCCTTGATGTGGGCTGGTGTGCTGTGTCTGCTCTGAGTGTCTGCAGCTGGAGGCCAAGGCTGGTAAAAGACAGGAGAAATGAACAAGAAGCAGAACAGATCGAGATTCATATGCAGGTTTATTTCTCTTAAGTAAAGGAAGATAAGTGTTCGGTGCTTCAGAAAAGAATGCAGACAACAAAAAAATATGGTCGTAGGAGGTTGCAGGAGGTGCATAGTCCAGAGAGGTAGTGGTGAAATGTGGTAGACACAAGCAAGGAGGCTGAAAATGGAAAATGTGACATGTTGTGGCGCTGCCAGAGGGCCCCCATTCGAGGCTGTGTGTGTGTGTATGCGTGTGGTTGTGTCAGTCAGCTACTTAGTTTTTTTGTGAAGGTGAACTAAACAGACCATACCAGGCCATAACTTTACCGGACAAACCTAACACGTGAGGCACTACAGCTGTCAAGGACTTTTGAATTTAATGTTCATGTATCATGACCCATTTTGTAATCCCTGATAGACGAAGGAAGAACACATGACCAGAAAAGAGTCTGTCAAGTCAAAAGGTCAGGGTGTAATCCAAAACATCCTGACCAAGCCGTTAGGTAAGCTGTGTTTGTTTCTCAATACGTACAGTCTTATGACAATGTGTTCTGACTTGAATGACAACACACATCAGTTTGTTGTTTGTTTGTTATGAGGTAGTACTGAAGCAAACTGTCAGCAGAAGAGCCAATCATAAACGCTAATGTTGATGTCATATAAACAATATTTAAAACTGGAAAAATGCTAATAATGTGTATGTGTGTCATTTCAGTCTTATGATCTAAAACAATGTTGCCAAAGAGCAAAGAAAGATTTGATACAAGTACCTACATTAAAAAACAAAATGTTATAAAAAAGTTTTGTGACAGACTCCATCTTATGAGCCACTGCCTCCACCTAGAGGCAAAGACTGCACATGATTTTTATTGGAAATTATTTTTCTTTCTCTTTAGACATATATTTAATATATATTAATGATCTATTCATATACATCATCATCCAACTGAGGTCAGTGAAGCTGCATTCATTTTCTTACATTTGTAAGATTCAAAAACATGGTCTGAAATCTGTCTTTCTCTGCACTGAGAATTCACATATATTCTCATTTTTTAAAAAAATCTGTATTTATTTTTACTAAACACAGACAAACGTTAAACAGTAAATAAGCATCCCATGATGGTGTTCTTGACAGCAGAGAAAATAATCTGTTTCCTTAATGGTACCATCGCCAAACCAGGCACTCATTTATGCACTTTACAATGGCCTGATTCATTCAGTGTGCAGTTCAGTCCCAAGTTAATCACATCCTTTCAGAGGATGTAGAAAAAATAAAACAGTATTCTGCACCAGTCACTGACAGAGACATGATAAGAGTTTAGCATGTGACCATTTTTGATCTGAAATTCAGGACTTTCATGTGAGGTCTGTAGCATTCCCACATCAATACGCTCTGTCACTGAATTTTGTCTGAAAAATGATATCTCTGATATTGACACGTCTTTATGCTGAGGGCATCTACATTCCTCTGTCAGTTTTAACACAGTATTAGTCTATTTTAGCCCTGTCTTCATATTTCCAGATATACTGCTTCCTGGTGTGTCCACCGATGGCTCTGTAATGTAACAAAGCTGTGTGATGTTAGTAGTTAAAAGCTTTGTTTCACAGCCTGGGGCAGCAGACAGCTTGTGCATAGTAACGTAAAGAAACGGTTTCCATTCTAACTATCCTTTTACAGTTTCTCTTTGACAGAGTGAAACCCTCAGCCTAAGGCAGCTCTGTGTCGTATCTCTCTGCCAGGTGGACCTCTTTTTAGACCTATAGTGTCACATGGGAGGGGCATAGAGCTGCATGCAGGGAAGCTAGCTCCTCTTATTTCCCTGGCAAATGTTGTCACCACAACCAGTCACATTTCTCTCCTCCTCCTCTTCCACTAACTCTTGTTCCTTTCCTTCTTTCCTACATCCCTCACTCTTTGCCTGCCTGCCTGTCAGAAGTTCCACATATCCCCTTGAGGATAAGATGCCATGGAGGCCACAGGAAGGACAGCGCTCTTCGTCTGCTCTGTTCTCTTCTTCCTAACAGGTGAGTGTTGTGGTTTTTGATATTGTGCTTGAGTTGACAGTGTCAGTGTTACTGTTACTGTGGTTGCTGTGTTTACTCAGTTGGTAGGGTGAAAATAAGGGATGATTTAAGGAAGTTTTCTTGAGGTGCTCAGAATCACAAAAATCCCTGTGTGAAATCTTTTAATTTGATATTAAGTTATGTACATGTTTATTTTGAAAACTTTGTAACATGTAAGTGTGAGATGTGAGGTTTTTACACTGTAATCCTTTCCAGTCGCTGTCCGAGGTTTAGCGCTCCTCCTTTTTAGTGTCTGTCTTGTCTTCTTTTGCATGTACTTTCCACAGTCACTGCTGCGTGACGGCACAGAATTAGCTTCTCTACTGCTGTCGGCTGTAGGTAAAGACATCAAGACTGGGTCAGTGGAAAGAAGAAGTGACCCCGGCCACAGCTCTGTGACTCAGAGATAACAGACATCACCCCTCACATGACAAGATAAATCTAACAGAAAAGTAGCTCAAACAGAGAGTCCCCCCCTGCTTTGATGTTTGTAGCATCAACCTTCCTTGAGGAGCACTATTTGTCTTATCAAAGAAAGGACAGAAGATGGTGGACACACACCCGCTGACTTTATTTAGTGTCCAAACAACTTGGACATGTGTGAGGGTGATAAGAGGCAGGTGCTTGTGTGTCTCCGCATGTAGCTCTTTGAATGTGTGTGTGGCCACTAAACGAAGATATGCTCAGAGCCCATTGTCACCCGTAATCTCCTCTCTATCACCACAACAATATCCAAGCTGTTTGGGGACAACAGTGAAGGAGCGGGCTCGGCACACTTCTCCTCATTCTGCCTTTTCACCGGATCTCAGCTGGTGTAAACACAGGCACACTCCTGCTACTGACAACACACACACACATGCACTGAAACTGGCCTGAAGGTTCTAAGAGAGGAACATGTCGCAGGGGTGTCTGTGCTGCATCTATTATTTAGGACATAACACCACACACACAGTAGCTCTATTGTGATGGGCAGTCATCACCAGAGACCTGGCTGACACCAGCTGGATGTCAGGAGGAGGAAATGTGGGGGTGGGGGTGGGGGTAGATTAGGAGAAAGAAACAGATAGGAGGGAAAATTTGATACTTTTCCCCTATTTTCATATCAAAGTTTAAAGTGTGTCGGGTAAAAAGATGCAAATAACAAATGTGTTGTTTAAAGAATTTTCAACTTATTGATGATCATAGACTTAAAATGAAATCCTCTAACATAATCTTTTTGGTTTTAATAGTTTGTTTTTCAGTGTTTTTTATCACTATACCTTTTTAAATTGTTGCAGTTGTAGTTCATGACTATCTGATCATTTGTTTTCTTTTTGTGCTGAAACTGAAAAAGAGCAGATACACAGACAGAAGCGAGTAGAAGTATGAGAAAGTGGAAGTTGAGATTACTATGAACAAAAACTGTGAGTTTTGTTTCACAGTAGCACTGCCTACTCACATGCTGCTGCCTAACACAACCTGCCAGTAAACACACTTCACCATTTCACTTCACTTTTTGAACATGGGTCGCAGCATTGTATGAATGTGTGAGAACAATGTGGCTATTTAACTTCAATACTAATATCTGCTGAGAACCACAAATTCCTCTTTCTATTCTCTTCTTGTTTTTGTCTGTTGTGTTGTGGGTCTGTAACTAATGAACAAAGTGTCCCGGCAACAAGCCACAACTTCAACAGACAGAGAGAACTGTAAATGAACAGTAGTTACCTCAGACAGCCCAAATGTTTGTTTCATGAGGAGTCATGATCAAAAAGACCTGCCTCATCCCTGTCTGACAACAATGATGCAGTGAGCTGGGTCAATATTAACTCACCACAGTTACAGGATCTGGCTGATTAGAAAGGTAGGATACAGATTAGACTGTATGATTAGACAGGTAAAACAGAGCTGGCTTCATCATTTAAATGTAAGCTTTGTTTTGCTTTAATTCTCTCAACTATTAGCACAATGGGACTAAAATGTTTTTTTTTCTGCATCATATAATATATACTCTATGTGCAAATTCAATTTTAGAGTGAATTCTGGTGCAGTAAAATGTAGTTAAAGTGAGTAAACAAAAGCTGAAATTTAATTCTGTAGAGTAGTCCAGTCTACAGAAAAGTTCCAATATCCGGCTGCCACACACACAGCCCTGGCACCCGAGGTGGGAGCTGGTAGTGCCAGTAGGTTTGTTGGTGAAGAACGCAGAGAGCAGGAGGGACTATAACTGGATTTACTTGCTCAAATGTCTGCATTTACACAACAAAACAAACAGAAAGTGGATCATATCTTGGACCAAGCATCAGACCTTGAAAGAACCAGAACCCCATATTCTTGTCGGACTTGTGTGTAAAATCTGCTGCGTGAGCTCTAAATTGACAAAATACTAAATTAAAGGTCAAATGTAGCTTGGGCTAACTGGAGCAGTTTTTATCCTGTTGTCAGGAAACATGCTCAGTACTTTAAGTGTTATTCCCTTAAAGTATTTAATGTCTTTGAGTCACTGAAGGGACAAGTTATGGAGTAATGTTCAATGTGTGAATCCTAAAATGAATGTGCAATAACTCCCATTGTCTCCTCCAACTCAGAGATCAACTCTGAATTCATCCACATCCCATCCCTGGTCCTTCACGGCATTGAAGGGAAGCCTCTTCTCCTGTTTGTGGAAACCCGCTTTCCACTGGAAGAAGCTGAGATCCAGGGAACCTGGTCTCACACCAAACCAAGTGGCACCAGGACTACGCTGGTGACATTTACCAAACAAACAGCAATCATTGACATGATGTACCGCAACCACCTCCTCTTCAGAGAACCAAATGTTTCTTTGAGAATCCGGGAGTTAGACAAAGATGACGAAGGGGATTATCATCTGAGCCTCAACATAGAGTTTCATAACAAAACAGGACTGGTGGTCAAAAAGGAGAGAACAGTCCGTGTAACGGTAGATGGTGAGTTACTGTACATGTGTCCAATGTCTCCTGACAAGATGATGTATGATAAATTGACCAGTGTTTCGTGATTTTTTCCCCCTTAGTCCCTGTGTCCACCCCAGTTATTGTGAAGAGCCCATCACATGCAGTCATTGAGGACAAGGCGAACGTAACTTGGACTTGTTCTGTTCAGAGAGGAACAAGAGTTGTGTTCCAGTGGCTCAGAGACAATGTCGCACTGGCTCCCAGTGACAGATACCACTTCTCCCAGAACAACTCCACGCTGTTGATCAGCCCTGTGCAGAAAGAGGACAAGGGGAATTATCGCTGCCTGGCTAGCAACTGGGTCACCCAGGTCCAACACAGCAGGCCCATGGATCTCACCGTCTACTGTAAGTATCTGTCTGTCTCTGTTCTCTCTGTCCCTGTCCCGGAAATTGCCTAGCAGATGTTCCTGTAGAAATACTGAAGGAAAACTACGCAGCCTTCTGTGTTGTCTCTTTTTCACGATTGTCCTGAAAGTATTAGGTCACATGTAAATTTCTGTGAGATCAGCCTAGTCACAGACAGCTGTAAACACATGGCTGTATTTGCATGACTTATCTCACAGGGCTCCTGTGTTCTGCCACAAAGGTTGTAGATGTATTGATAAACTATACTGGTTTCAGACCTTTAGAAAGCCTTCCTGATAATTTATTTGAATGCTGTTTAATTTTTCACAAAACTGTGGATTCTGTTGTACATTTATCTGCAAGTTCCCTCCCTCCTCTTCAGTGCGTTCAAACACTGGAGGTAATAACTTGACTCTCATCCTTCTGCTTGTATAGACAGAGCATGTTTGTGTTTCAACCTGCATGATGTACTGTGTGTACATATTCTTTCACTGTCACCATGTTTACTTTTTCACTTTGCCTCCCCTGTCATATAATCGCTAAAAACCGAAAGAAAATGTCTCAGCTGCAAACTGTGCTGTTTCCCTGACCCAGATGGACCATACAACCTGGAGGTGAACTCTGGCCAGGGCCTGCGGACAGGGGAGGTGTTCACCATCAACCCCGGTGAACTGGTCTTCTTTGAATGCCAGGCCGACTCCAACCCGCCAAACAGTTACGTTTGGATCTCCAAGCGCCACAATGCCACACAGATCATCACTGAGGGCCCGCGGCTGGAGGTGCGCTCCTACAGGCTGGCTCAGGCTGAGGAGTACCTGTGCCGTGCCTTCAATAATGTGACGCAGAAACAGGACGAGGCCCAGTTCACTCTGGTGGTGGCCAGCTTAGGAACAGGTGGGTAGAGGGTGGAACATGGCAGGGGGTAGCAGAGCGTGGGCAGGTTTTGGGAATCCTCTGAGATAAACAGAGAATTCCCACAGTAAACAGTGTGTGATGCCAAAAGGAGAAGAGGTGGCTTTAAGAGATATAACTTGGCTGTAAAAACAAGAAATGAAACAAGTTATGGAGGCAGCGTGAGATATACAGTACACATCTGAAACTGAGGTTTTATCTCTGTTGCTAGGTTCGACGCCTGCAGTCTGTATTAAAGTTCAGTGGCTGGGAAAGTAAACAGTGGATAACAGCTGTTGTATGTGTTGACTAAGTTTTATAGCATGTGCAGTTTCTGTGTGCTGAATGCAACATTGATATGTTGCCTTGGTGATACCGAGAAAGGCACATTGATGATTACTGCTGATGGCTATGATTTAAAATGCTGTATAATGAGTCAACAGAGGTCATGGCAGCTTTTGTTTTCATTGGCATTATAAGTCTCTAAATCAACCTTTAAAAAAACTACAGAATTACAGTAACCAGAGACATTAGAGTCATTATAGCTGTTGTGAAAGGTGCAACTTCTGGAGGGACATGGTACAATATGTGCAGCGACCAATGAGGAGACTACATTGAGAGTTTGTTGTTGGTGTTGTTTTTAAATTACATTAACATTTGTATTTGCTAGGATCTTTTGATACTGGAACACTATGAACTGCATCACAACTGTTTATTTGCAGGGAAAGAGAAGCATACCCAGGATGCTGGCTCTGTATCTCCACTGGCAGCCATTACAGTTTGCTCTTTGTTTGTCATTGGCTGCATGCTGCTGTTCTTCCTCAGGAGATCCTGCCATCCAAAGAAGGGTAGATAAAGCCTCTTCTTCATCTTCTTCTTGTATCTTCTTGTATTTACTCCTGAGATGTCTGTTTAACATGTCCAAATACCTCCAAATCTGATGTCTAAGATGTGAATATTTTTGACTTCCTAATTAACGAGTGCAAACTGTCTTTAAATAGGTCAAGTTAGTATTTGTCAATAATTATCTGTCTCTGTGTCTCTCTTCTGTGACACAGTGCTAATGAACATCTATAACAGGTAAGAGAAATTTAACACGGACATGTAACATGCCTTTAATTCAGCTTTAATGTTGACACTTGTATGTGCCTGTTTTTGGCAGACCGTTCTCAGAACAGAAACGACCACATCGTTCAGGTAAACTACTCTTTGTTTACTTTAAAATTGGATGCTCTTGTATTTACAATAAATTTGCATCTTACACCACTTTAATGAAGGAAATAATGGCTGATTTTAAGCTTTTACTTTATAGTCTAAAGTCCTCTTTAAAGTCAGGATAGAGACACAGACAGGATGAATAATTTCAGCGGAAGTGTAGGTGGTTTAAAATAATGCTGTTTTTTGTATCTAAAATGTTTTAGCATTAGCAGGACATGAGGATGCAACAGAAGACTTTGGCATCTACGAGTTTGTCTCCATACCTGGGAAAATGGATTCTGCACAGGTATTTAACACACATTCTTTTACATTTTTTTAAATGCATGTTTTTACTTACCCAATGCATCCACCTTCCAGGCATCATGCAGGTCTCTATCTCGCCTGGAGTCAATTCAGGATATGCACACTACCATCTACGATGTGATCAGACACGTTCCTGAAACTCCCAGCCACAGTTTGTTAAATTAACTCCCAGCCAGAGAGCTGAACTGAACTGTTGTTTCACTTGAAGACTTCTGTGTAGCTTTATTCTCTTAAGTCTCTGTTATCAAAACCTGGCACGCTGCCTTTGGTGGCCTAGTCTGTTGCACAGGGGATGAAGGAGACTTGTGTGAGTACACATCCTGATCATGCACTGCTGTTGTGGAAAGTTTGGGACAGATGTTAAAAAGTCTTTTTACTGACATTATTGTGAGAAGAAAATGCATGTATGTCTCAATTCTTATATGTGAAAGTATAACTGCGGATTTGTTTATTTTCACTTGAGAGAATTTCGCTATAAAACAAGCTAGTTAACAAAATTTTAGGTTCATTTATCACAAATCCCCCATTTACAACATAAATTCAATTAAAACAATTAATTTATCAGTAATATTAAACATTCCCTCTTTGCATGTTTTTTTAAGTGTTATAATGAAAGCATTTTCTTGTATAAAATATTTTCAGGTTAATTGTAAATAGTGTACATGAATTATCTTGCAGATTCTTTATACACATTATTTTATTTCTGTTTTCCTGGCGTCTATTTATTTCAACTGCCAAATGTAGCATTCTTTCTGCTCTCCGTGGATAAAATGAAATGTTAAGACGAGAAAATTATGATTAATAACTCCTAAATTATTGTACAGTTTGCATTCACATGTGTGTATTTTGTACTTTATTAAAGATATAACTGTTTACTATTCAGGGTCATCATGATTATGTGTGTATTTTACTACAACCTAACAAAGATTAATGATGCGTTCTACATGGAATGAGCTTGAAATGAACATTTTTATTTCACACATCCTGAAAAAAAATGAAGCCAGCAAAGCTGTCACTTCTTCTGCTGCTTCACACCCAGTCTTTGAAGTCTTGGCTGTGCTCCCTGATCTCACACAAGTACAAGTTGGTATTTGTTGTCCCAAAATCGCTGTGGAGCACTTGCTTCAGTCTCAGCCTTGGTGTATTGGTATGCTGTGTACCTGGCCTGATATAGATAAAGGCAACGACAGACGGATGGTTCAGCATGTGGCAGAGTGCCCTCCACCTGCTCCTGCTGACACTGTCACGAATAGATGAAAGTGGGTGTGTGCCTGGATTGGTGTGTGCAAGAAGAAGAGATATTGAAATAATAAAAAAAATACAATGTAAAATTTTGACCTAATTGAAAAAAGTCATAGAGACAGTTGTCTTATATGTCTGTTATGATGTGGCTGATTATCACAGCACTGTGTCCTCATTGTGTAACACTCATGCTGAGTCTTCTATTCAATGTCATGTCAAATTAACACAGTTTTTGAAGCAGGTGAAATAGGTGTTTTGATAAAAAAAGGTGTTAATTAATTTTCATGAAATCCTAATTGTTTTGCAATATTTGCTCTATATGACAACATATTACTAATTAAAAGGGAATTCATTTTAAAGCTCTAATCCTCACAACATGTGGCTTATCATGCTGCTCCCCTGCATAACAACAAGTAGTTTATTAAATCTAATTCTAATTATAGCTCATGAACTGACTGACTGAGTGTGCGGTGTCTTTTGTGGTGACATCTCCGGGTAGGGGTTGCCATCTGTTCCGTCTCAGTGTATGCTTTAAGGGAGGCTTCACACTGTGGATGAGTGCCTAACAAACAACAGTGGAGTAAATCCACCTAAGGAGAGCGACCTCACCTTCATTTGACTGGGAAATAGCCCGAGGCATCATTAACCAGGAACTGCAGTGCTCGCAGTGCCTGCTGTCTGCTGCATGCTGCCTGCTTTTAACCAAGTCGTTGCTCGACACAAATACATAAAAGGGCAATTACAAAGCAGGCTGAATAGGACTGTGTGCACGGTTTTGAGTAATTATTTGGAATTGTTTCCAATGCAGAGCCAGGTTTAATGGCCTGCCTGGCTAAGGTGAAATGACACCACAGAGTCATGGATGGCATGTTCATTCTGAATAACAAAAACTGCGAAAATACACAGACAGAATCTGTGGCTAGCTTTGCTATTTTTTACATTAGCTGCTCAAGTCAATGTTAAAAAATATACCACTAATAATTACCCAGAATAATATCAATTGATAATTATTGGATTATGAGTGAGTCATAGGTTTAATCTATAATCACGAATCAATATTTTTATAAAATGATCAATTTATTACAAAAGTAAAGTGCAGGAGTAAATCTGATTAATTATATATGGACAAATCCATTAAATGACAACGGATATGTGTGTTGAGTTTAGCATTAATATTAGTTTAATATTAGTTGCTAAAAATTTCAGCCTCCGTTCATTTTCTGTGATGTTAAATTACCACCATCCAGTGGTGTACAATAGCAATACATGTATCTCAATGTTAATGTTTGAGACAAATATGAATATATTTTTACTAATCCCCTTCAGGTCAGCTGATTTTCTAACTCTACAGAATTTCTTGAGAAGAAACCTCACCCAATCCATCTCAGGAGGCATGCTGGTTCACTGTGGACATGGTTGGAGCAGTAGCAGGTAAACTGACTCATGACTTATGATCATATTTTCTTTAACAGTGATAAAGGTTTGGACCTTAGTATTTAAAAGAAACCCTGGCTTTAATACGTTTTACACATGTGATATTACAGTATGGCTATTACAAGAGAGGGGCACATCCTAAGAATACATTTCCCAGGATGCGTCAGGATTTTTCCGGTTCCTGCAGTGCAAGTCACGTGATACGTTTACTATGGCTTCCTTCTCGTAATAATGGAGGCGTACTGTTGACAACCAGACAAACCTGAAACTTCTGTCATTTATTTTATCGGATCACAAAAAGTGGACTTACGATGCAGAAGATCAAGTCTCTTATGGCCCGACAGGTGAGTAAAGCAGGTTTACAAAGACGTAGCTGCTGGCTTTTAGTCTCTGAAACCTGCAGTAGCTTGCATGACAGTTAGCTAAGCTAAGCGGCTAATTTGACAGCTCATCGTGTGGGTCACTAAAAGGCATATTTAAGACCGGTTAACATCACTTTTTCAGCGACTGTATCACAGCTACGTACAAAGAAAGCCTGGTTGTGCCATTAGAGAAGTACAATAACAACAACAATGGATGCTGGGCGGTGAGGGAAGTTCTCATCTTGCACGAACAGTAATGATAGACTCAGTGGTTCACTATTGGACACAGCAGCGCATATCGCGTTCAGAAATCTGCCTGTCGGTTCCACTTTTTTTGGCACGATGTGAGAAACGGGAACAGATTCAAAGGTTTCAGTTAAACGTTCGTCTAACTTGCATTTATTTTGACAGGGTCTGAAAAGCCCCCAAGAGAGCATGGCAGATCTCAGTCCTGTGGAGAACCTGAGGATCCCAAGCAAGGTAAACCTCATTAAAGTGTAGCTGTCAAGGTTGTTAAGAAGCTTCATGGTTTTAGGATGTCTCTCAATGTTGGTTTGGCTGGCTTCACTGAGTATGGATACACACATATGGGTCATTCCTTTCAAATATTTTTGCATTATGAATGTGCTATATTTGCAGCCACTGTTAAAGTAACAATTTTGCTGAACTTGACAGTGCATCATTAATTACAAACGTGGTTAGATGCTCAGAATTTTGCATCAGCAAACTGATTTGTGTGTTTTTTAGACTGTAGTGCAACAAGCATTCATTTATATCAGACTAAACATCATCCATGTGATAACATGTTAACTCTTTGGCATCCTTCAAGAATGTAATCAGTCATGCTTTGTCACAGGAAGCATTTGTCATTATCCACTTGTACAAATTCAATTTGTCAAGAACAGACAGACCAAAACCATACAATGTCTTCTGTATAATGTGTAGTCACTTACCTTAACTGACACTTCAATGCACTGCTAGTTCCCTTGCTTTGACTTTGGCTTGTATAGTGATGACCTTCTATTAATGTGGCTGAGTACAATTTGGATGGTGACCAACTCCATTTATTTAACAGTGCTGGGTGATTCAACCAGACACTTCATTCCCCTTCTTTTAAACGCTTAGCTTCACACTGGTTTGATTGGTACCTTCTTTGCTGATGCACTGCATGATTATTTGCTGTGCAAGCTAAGTCCTGGAAAAGATAGGGCTAAAAAGGAAGTGTTTTTGTCAGTTTACCAGTGAGAGTTGTAAAAGGTCAAACAATAGAAAAAAATATGAGCTGTATATTAAGAACAAAGGGCTCATGCTGGATAACAAAGTAATTAGTGGACATTTTATTATCTTGGTGCAATGCTTTGTAGATACTATAGTGTATGCTGTTGTTTGACCTGTAAAACACCTAGTCACACAGATCTGTTGTAAGATAAGCATTGTTCTCCATGTGTTATTATACCTCGACTGCTGGGATTTGTTTATTTTTGTAGGTAGCATGTTTCTCCTGGATAAGTATCAGGTGATGTGGTCAAACTGGATTTGCAGAAATTGAACACCATTTTGGTTTTAAGATGGGAATACTATTCACCTTAGTTAAAATTGTACCCAGGAATGACTCTAGATCTTATCACAGCCACTATGTTCAGCTGAAGTGATATGAAGCAGTGTAGAAGAAGAAAAATAAATATAGTTGTTGTGAGGACTGAGTTCAACACAGCCAGTCAGAAATTCACTCTCCTGTGTAGACTGTAAAAAACACCTGCTTATTGTGTGATGAGCCAAAACACAGGGCATCATTGTTTGATGATATTATACTGTGGCTTCATTTACTTTTCTGCAGGCCCTTCAGCTTCCAAGAAAAAACAAATGAATCAGTCCCACGTAGGCCAGGCTTTATAGTTCTACTCGATCAAAAGGTGAATAATCCACTCAGTGTGCTGCCACAGTGACTGCTCTGTGCGGGAGTGTGACACCACTGCCAAGTATTATGATGCTGATACTCACTTATTAGAAACACTCATGTGTTTCCAACCATTTTAGCCATGATTCACATCATTTATCATCCTTCAGAAGCTGACAGCAACATCTGGTTAACTGTAGGGGGCTAACTGTTGTGGGCGATGATTGACAAATGATGCTGTCAAGTAGCAATGTGAACAGAGCCTCAGTGTTTGATATTGTTTAAGTAAAAAGCAAGAAAATGATAAAAATGCACTAGTTGGCCTGTAGTAAAGGCCCATTTTCTCTTATTGTTAAATTTATATCTTTGGGTTTTAGGCTGTTTTTTTTATTTACAGTGACACCATGGGCTCTGGGTTGGACTAGCATAGTTCATAATAGGTTTAGTAGTAGCTACCTAATGTACATGCCAATTAGTATGTAAGGCAGTTTTTGAGGTTCATGCCAGTTTCTCACAAACTACTTTGAGTTATGCTGTTTTACAATCTAATGAGTAAGTTTTTTTGATCTAAAATAGCTGACAAGATTTTTGGAGAAGCTCTGGAACAAACAAATAATAGTATTATAGTTTCTGTGTGATTATAATCTATGATCTGACACACTAAAGAGAAATGCTTTAAGTAACTTTTCTACTGACGTAAATGTCGGGCTGTTTCCTGGAGTCTGTGCTTGATAAACAGAAATGTTATATATATGTGCAGTAACTATTCCTCGGCAGAAGGGGGCACCCTCTGTTTACTCATTGCACATTTTTGTCAGACTTAAAGAGCATTATTCAGGTACACACAAAAGAAAATATTTCATCTATCAATCAATCATCACCTGCCAAACATTGCATACATATTTTAAAATAGTAGAACTAATATGATTGCTGGACTACATCCAGCATCCTGCAAAAACTACGAGGACATGTTCAATAACCTGTCATTGGTTCACTACAGAATACCTTGAAGGGCATTACTTTCATGATTCACATGAGATTTGGGGTTGGACCCAGGCAGGTTTTGTAGATCAGCCACTGTCTAATTATTATTTTATATTATTATATATAATATTATTACATCCAAGAGCCTTAGAGACTTACTGACTGATCTTGTACATTCAATCAAAAATTCAATGTTATTATCTGTTAACAGCTGTCAGCAATATTGAAGCGTGGATAGTGCTGTTGGATGTGATTGTGTCACAGTATCCCAAAGGACAGAAGCAGATGAGGATATACACTTGCATACATATTTAACACTGATTACAATGAGGAGGTTTTGATTTGCTCATCTAATGAATGAATCCATAGTGGAAATAATTGGCCCTGCTCTCACTCTCCCCACCCTGCCGTCTTTCCTTCTCACAGGATTTTCCATGACCCTCCTATTGTATATTCAGCTTTTTGTGTTATCATTTGTAGCATGTTTAATTTTTCCATTTTTAATCAACAGCCCAGACAAATATATCCACTTTGATAAAGCTTGTTAAATGTTCTGCACTTTAGATGCAAATAGATCTCTAATTTTTTGCAATGAGATGAGGATTTCATTAATTTGTGGAGCGATGGTTTGTTTGTCCCTCATCCTTCAAAGTGAAAATCGATCAAAGCCTCACAGCGGCTCATGTTTTGGGGTTTTCTCGCATGGGGCAGCGGGGCTGTCTGTTTTGTTTTGTGCCTGCACAGCGGCAGGGAAGGAGGGAAATTATTTAACCCGAGGTGGCCACTCAATGAGTCATTCACTTTAGGATGTTTTAAGCTTTGCATGTCACTGCAGGTGGGAGACTGAGAGGGGGAAAGGAGAGAAAGTTAGTGACACTTAGGATGTGAATTGCCCTAAACATACTGGACTGACAATTTAACAATTTCCCAATCTATCTGGCTTCACATGAGACATACGTCACCGTCCTTTGTTTTGCTCGCTCCTCTGTCTTTTTTTCTGCTCTAACTTTCGCTACCAGTGACTCATCCCCCTCATCCCCCTCCCTTTTTCACTTTCCCTCTCATTTGAGCTGATTTCCCACCCACCCTTTTGATGGTAGAGCATGAACTCCTACCTCTAGCTCTCCTTTCCAATCTCATGCACTCACCCACACATTTCCCCTGGGGGCTCCTGCTCACTCCCTTACCTGATTCAAATATGGCAACACACTCACTTGTCTGAAGATCTGTGCATTGCACATACATACACATTTTAATGCTTCATTATAGTCTTCCCAACAGCAATGTATGAGACTTACTGCAGTCTCAAAGAGACTCTGTCTGTGTAATTGAATGATGAAGCTATATTCTAAAATCATCAAAATTACTCATGGCAGCATATAACAGGGCTCTAGACTAACTTTTTGCACTGGTTGCACCGGTGCGCCTAACCTTTTTTTCTTGGGTGCACCGGCACAAATGTTAGGTGCACCGCATCACACATCACACAGCAGTTTGTTTTTTAATCACTGTCCATATATTTTATGGATCAGGCCTTAACTTGACACCTATCCTAATACAGAAGTTCTTTTCATCTTCTCTCATCATCTGCAGCTACATCTACTGTTTACCTGACGGCCTCGCAGGGCTGTAGCCAAAGTTTTAGAAATACTGAGGTCCAAAAATTGATCTCTAGTAAATATGAACGGGCTTAATAATCACATATCATCCTAAACTGACTTTGGACCTTGTTTAATGAACACAGGTAAATACAAATAAATAAATACATGTACCGATAGTACTCATTCAAATTATGGACAAACCAGCCAACAGGTCTGCCTGTCAGAAATCCATAATGAAGATTCAAAGTTACAGCACTCTTCAGTTCCCTGTTTGCTTTCTCTCTGTATTTTCTGGCTGTCGCTCCTCACTTATCTATCTGGCAATGGGAATTAAAAATTATTTAAATTATATACACCTTTATTTATTTAATAGTTGTGATTGAGATATATATTTTGTTTTCTTCAACACGTTTTTAATGCAGCTACAGTATCTCTTCTCTCATCTTCCTCACCTTTCTTCCTCAGTTTCTCCTGTGTCTCCTCTCTTTCTAAAGCTGAGCTCCAGCTGACAGACTTTTCATTCTGTCTGTTACAGTTTAGCTGTATGCAGATCTCATACTGGCAGACAATGCTCCACTGTAGCAGGATAATAACAATACTTTTTAAATACGCGTTCATCATGTTCTATAACTCCTTAAACCAGCTGACTGCTCGGCCTTCATGGATGGAACCACACAGGTTGTTCAGTCTGTTATGATGCTACGAGCACGTCACGCCCCCTCCCTGAACATGACCGGCTCGTTATCGTCACTCATTCAGGTCAACAGCAAATTAGCAAAACCCGCATAGTAGCAACAAATCCTGCTCCTCCGCACATGTTCACTTAAACTGCGGTTTCTGCTGTTCAGCAGCGAAACGTCTTTAAACCCTGTCTGTCTTTGTGTGCGCGCTGCAGTCAGAGGGCCGTATGAGTTCTGCACACACGTTTTAAAAAGTCCGGGCCGAAACGACTTTGTTCTCGTCACCTCGGGAACACGAACAGATTTCTCCGTTCTCGTGGAGTATGGAACAAGCTTTATCACACAGCATCAGCTCTGCGCAGCATATGTCCGCGTTCTTCTTATGAATTTTCGGTCTCAGCTGACCGCAGCAGACACGTTTTCAAAGACACACACACAGAGGTCCCGCCCTTCACCGTCTCTGATTGGCTTAGACCACGATATGGGCCTGATGTGTGTCTGTTGCTGGACCACAGGGAGACTTTTGAGAGTCGCAGAGAATGTATCTCCCTCTTACAGCTGGTCGTACCGGTGCGACCTCTGATATTTTTTGGTTGCACCTTTGAGAAATTAGGTCGCATGTGCGCCCAAAATGGTCGCACTCTAGAGCCCTGTATAAATGTCACTTAGAAAGACGCGCTGCACACCTCATCGCCCTGCTGCATGCGTCATGCTGATAGCAGCTGGGAAAATATTTGTGGTTAGGCAGGTGTGCAACAAGGTTTTCTTGATCAATGTCTGTTATCCCATGACATTGTTGATTTACTAGGTGTGTGAATATCTCTGATACTCTCTGATACATCGACACATTTATTTTCGCCCTACAAATCCAGCATGTTAAACTATAATATATTGCTGCATGCATGTGTGTATTGATGGCTGTGGTCCAGGCTGAGATATCTCTGGGACAGTTTGATGTATTGTCAAATTTAGTTTAAATAATTACATGCCTTCATGATCAAACAAAAAAGCCATAACACTAAGTGATTTTTTGACAAAGTCATTGTTCCTTATTTTGTACTCCAGTAATGCAAAATTGCAGTAACTTCACAACTTTGATATTGACAGGTGACTGTATCTTGCTCATTAAGGCAGTCAGAGGAGGATGTGGGATTAAAACCCTTCATCTAAAAAGACTCACTGCAGCAGTAAGCCCCGACGGATGCACAGCGTGTTAATCAATAAGGCTCTGATGTTTCTGAGAGATTTTCAGAAGGGGAATCTCTGTCCTGTTTTATTCTTGCGGTCATTATGTCTTCTTGTCTTTCTTCTCATGGCAGCCTGCCATGCCCCATGACAGCTGTCCAACGAAACAGTTTGCAATCTTCTCCCAAACCCAAACTGTGATTAACATTTCTCCTTTACTTTCACAGTGAAGAGTCACACACCCACACTTTTCCCTTCCCATCCCTACTTCTTTTTATTTGCCTATCCGTCTCCTTCCCTTATTTCTACAGTGGTGGACCTATTGTCTCTATGTCCCCCTGCATCTGCAGTTTCCTACTACATATGTCAAGGACATCCTTTAACTTTCTCTTTATTGTTGTGTGATTTTCTCTGTCTGTCTTGGCCTTTTTCAGGAGGAGTTGCGGGAGCTCAGGGAGCAGCCCATCGACCCCCAGGCAGAGCAAGAAATCATTGACAGCATTGAGGAAGTCTACTTTTCAAATGACTCCTTTGACATGGTGCAACATGAACTGGAGGTCAGATTCTCTGTATGAATGCCGTGTGCTTGTCCTGTTGACTGAATGAGCAGCACCACTCACTTGTAAAATGATGGCAGGAGACTTGCTTCTAAGTTCCCACGCCCCCTACATAAAATAATAATCCCATTGAAGCCACCACATTTCAGTAGCTTTGATAGGAGTGGTATTGCATTTCTAATGTGAATAAACGTGGTTTATTGTGCGTTGAAGCCTGTCTGACTGACAGAAATAAAGCTCTTTTTTACCTGAGCTGCTGTTTCTTACACTTCTACTGAGCCGCATGCATACCATTGACGTCCGGATTGATGGATTGCATCTGCTCAACAGAAGAAGGGTGTGAAATCTCATTAGATTTATCTTGGTATTGCTACACCATCTGAAATGAGACTCTCAGTCAAGGGGAAAGTAATTACCTATCATCCTTTGGGCCATGGATTTGTAATATCTTCTTTCCTTAGCAGAGTTTGTTTGCTGTTTACTAAATAATGTTCTTTACCTTCTTTACTAATCTGACTTGTGATCTGGGAAAGTGTATTTAGGGAGCAAATTCTTTTTGTTTTTTTGTTTTTTTTTTAAGAGGAAGAGATGCACTTATCATCAATTGCACCAGTGAAACCAGCTTAAGGTCTTTGAAAATACTTTATGAGATATCTTTGAAAAATTAAGATGCTCAGGAGTGAAGATTAGCTTTCTTAAGATAAATGGAATCCCTGCTATTGCCCATACCAGAACTTTGACACTGTTCTACTTTGAACATTTTTTCTGGCTGACAAGTGCAAAGCAGTAACTTACTGTGATCACTCCAAAACATGTTTGGAAATGACATTCAGCTGCATAGAAGTAAAAGAAGATGCAGGAATTTTGGCTGGTATCAGCTGTGTAGATGAGATGTATTGTAAACAAGCATTAAAGATGTATGTTTGTGTGATTATAGAAACTCCCTCCTGAGCTGAACCTGCAGGAGCTTGAGGAGTACAGAGACAAGCTCAAGAGACAACAGGCTGCAGTAAGTATCTCATGGTCTGACCTCACACATTGTGAGGTCAGACCATATATGTGTCATCTCTGGCTTATATACCTATTTATATATTCATTTATTTTATTCTCTTTTTTTAAATCATGGTTCTTTGTTAGTAGTCTCTTACATGACTTATCCATCTCTATGGCAGCATCATCGATAAGTGTTGCTATCATGGCAGTGATCTTTATTTATCATGCTATATAGTAGAAAGTCTCAAATAAGTTTCTAAATAGTGTCCTTTAATGTTTTATTTCAATTGGAAACATCTTCACACCACAGGTTTTTCTCACAAGGGCTTCAGTTTTGTTGTTTGTTTTTTTCTTTGGTTTCATAATGTGTAATCCTCGGGAGATATGTGTGCAGTAACTGAGTATTAGAGAAGCCGTTTGTCTGAAGGAGCAGGGAAAACAACTCTGAAAGGTCTTTCCAGGGGCATGTGTGCAGCAGTGCCAAACTATAATCACCCATAATGTCAAAAAATGTTATGCTTACGCAGACTGCAATCTCTGACAGCACCCAAGTGACTACATCTTTAATTAATTAGATATAAAACCTTCAGTTATGAAGTCGCTTGTTGAACATAAGGCTCTATGGAGAGTCAGCCTCTAGTGGCCATGTTAGGAACTTGCGATTGTGGAACTTTTGGCACATTTGCCTGATTTCATCATAAGTTCTGTTTTTAGTATTTCTGGAAAATGAAAGTTATAAACTCTTAAACTCAGCTTATCTTGCTGGCTTACACTGTATACATATAAAATATTAATGCAGCTTTAATGAACACCGACAAAGCCTGTTTTTGTTTAGATAAAAGCGTTGGACTTCTATATTGCTCCATTATCTAAAAGCAATACATCATAGCCTTCTACTGTTCATCCCAAAAGTCCTTCCTGCCTGACAAAACCTTTTGTCTGACAGTCATCGCTGCCAGCAAAAATGCCCTAAACACAATTTGTTTTGTTGCTTGTTGATGTTTTAAAGTACAAAGGAGGAATGGGATGGTAAAAATAAATTACTGATTTTGACCTGCACTCAATTGAGGTCTATGTGTCTGAACTCTGTTGGGCCATGACGTCACTGCCTGCCTGTAATTTCCATTACAGGAGAGGCCTTTCTATTGTGGCAGTTATTTGCAGATCATTCAGGTACTCACAGTTTCAGACTAGAGAGCTGGCCTGTCAACAAATTCTATTTATAGAAGCATGTGGGCGCACAAGCAGCACTTTTCTCCTCTGCTTCCTTAATCCTAACATTGCAGATTTTGCCCACCTACCCTCCTTTCTGACAAGCTTTTCTCACCTGTTTGTTTATCACCCCCTCTAGTTTTTTTGCCACATCTATTTCCTTCATTCCTCTCATCCCTTTTTTATATACATGCAGCTCCTCCTCTGCATCCCATCTTTTGACAGTTTTGGCAGTAGGCAATGAGCTGCCTGTTTACTTTAGATGATGCTCTGCCCTGTGGCATGGTGAGACCTGCACGTTAGTACTGCCCAGCACCCTAACTCATATCACACACATATCCTCTCCATTAGTCTTTCGCTTCCTCTGTGTTCCTGGCTGTTAGCCTGCTGGCACCCTGTAGGAATAGCCATGGTAATTGGTCCACTGAGCTGTCGGGCAGAAAATCCACAGATAAGTTTCTCAGGAAGCTTATCAATGCAAACTTACGTCCACATGAAAAGCCCTCGACCTGTTAATGTATGTCAAAGCCCTCAGGTGTCTTTGGTATACAGTGCAGTAAACATTTGTTTATGCTTACGTTTTCACAGTTTTTTTTAAAGTGTTTTCATCCCATTGATGAGACTGATGTTCTGAAAGAATAATTATATTATAAAGAATGATCGTTCATATTTATTGAAGATTGATTCAAGGTTCAAGGAAGGAAGGTATAGGCACATTGATTTTGCCATATTTTAACATATTTAAGAAAATATTTTTCATTATTAAGAATTGACCGCTAAACATGCTTTTTTACCTTAAAAAACACATAAAACAACATCGCTGCAATAACAGGGAACCTGTGTGATTGATTTCATGCTTTGATTTGGTTCAATATTATGACTTGTTACACTTGTTTGGCTGAAAAATCAATATTAACCTATGGATTACAAATGAGATGCAGGAAGAAGTTTGCAGTATGTTAATAGAACATGGCTTAGGAGCCTGCTAAATTTATAAATGTTGTCAGAATTCATTTGACTGTACAAGAAAGAAATTCTGTGCACATTTTATGAAATTCATTGAACTGAGAGAAGGTGTATGTGTGAATGAAAGATTGAGTACATGCACTACACTACCCTGTGTACTGCATGTACTATGTACCCTTTCTTACTCATTCTTCACTCCTGCTGTGTGAGGAGGTTTGTGTAGGAAATGTGTTGACTTATATTAACATTAATTTTGCTGTATGTGAGGCTAGTCTTAGGGCTAATTGACGTTTCATGCTGTGAGGCTTCGGCCTGTGTGGAAAAATATCAGGGTTCACAGGTGTGGCATGACACACATGCTTGTATCAAGCTATCAGGGCTTTCTTAAATCACGTTCATTACGTTAAAATAGTTTGTGTGGCAGAAGTCCATATGCATTGTTTAATCCTTCTTAAGAGCAGTATCTTGACATTTCATATTACAGTTTGCACCTGAAAGTGACCTTCGTTAAATGCTGAACGTCAGCAGGGCTGACGGTAGTAATGCAAATGAACATCTTCAATTTTTAATCAAACTTGAAAGCTGGAGATGACTCTCCCTCCTGCAGCAGTAATGAATTCTGTGTCTGTGCGCAGTCTCCCTTTTTTTATTTAAAGTTAGTAACGCTTATGCAATCTTTGCCTAAACCTTGCCAGCCTGCCAAGTTCTTCCACGTGTTTAAATTGGGGCTGGAATGATCTCCCACTGTGCAAGAGGGAGCTTCAGGTAGCGTATGTGTGGGTGAAAATGCAGCATGGGAGATTACATCATTGCACGATGACCATAGACACACATACAGATTGATAGTTTCAAAGTAGGGGCGTGTAACACAGTTGTTTTAGATGTCTGTCTGCCAAAGGAGGACATAGTAGGGGCTGATTATTTTTTTTTTTTACATTTTTTGGTGATGGTCTTGTGAGGAATCAGTAAAAAAGCATCACTGAGTTGAGTTCAGTCCTTTCCTTAGACTGACCTTCACTATTGGAGCAGCAGTGGTAGTTTGGTTTTAATGGACCTTATCATTTAGTCCACAGTAATATAGTTCATAATTTATCTGTATTTATTTCCAGTGTTATCTATAGTGTACAGCTTTCGTGCTAGTGAGTGAGTACCTGATAAACTGTCAAAACATGTTCGATCAATCTTAGCACTCAGTTGTAGCCTTCTCATTTTTTCCCCCCTATACGACAAATAAATTGCATTCATTGTCTTGCTGTGTCATTAACTTGACTATTGTTGATTGTCACCCACTACTTTTGAGCAATATTTTTCCATCTACTGAATATTACATTCACTATGCTTGCTTTGCAATCCAGACAGGCTTACTGCACAATTAACCTCAATTGTGTGTCAGGGCCAGCTAGAAATAATGACTTTGGCCTTGTGGTTTAGGTAGGAGGGTTTGGTTACTCACAGCTGGTTTTGCTTTCTGTGTCTAGGCTCTTATTCACAAGATGTTGGTGTTGGATGGTAAAATCGGTGGTGTACCAATAGATGGCATTATGACATAATTTTGGGACAGGTTTGAGAATGAAGAAGCATTTTTGGAAATGATTAAGTCTGATTTTTTTTTCCACCATTCCTTGTCCAATTTTTCACACACCTTCCTAATATTAAATATGTTTTCTCTGTGACCATTTTATTCCTACATTTGAATGTTAGGAGACACAAAGACTCAAGTGTTGTGGAGTGAACATTTTCAGTTGTTCTGCATTTGCCATCTGTTCAGGTCTCCAGTTAGCAACCATGCATACTTAAATCATGTTGAAATGTCATCCCCCAACTTTAGCCTCATCTACTGATGAACACCTCCTCACTACTTTGAATAAAGTCATGCTTTTTGCACACTACTGCTAGAAAACTCCCCTTCATGTGTGGATGTGTTGATGTACATGTAGTGTGTGTGTCTGTAGTAAATGGAGGAGAGAAAGCTTACTGTGAGCTGCAGAAAGATAGCACATTGGTTTTCAGAAAAATTAAGTCTGAAGTTTACTTATATTATATTTTTGCAATGGTCAATCATGTTAAAAAGTAAGTAACATCCACACCAAAACCCGACTCAAGCATTCCTAGCAGGACATTGATGAAACAAAATGTGATTCATCACATCAGGCCACCAGCTCATTTTTTTCATGGGTACAGGGGTTAACATGGACACTCTGACTGGCCTGCCATACCTATCATTAAGGTTATCAGCAATTTGTGTGAACTATACAGAGCTTGCATTAATGAAGTTGTGGTCATGTAAGAAGATTGAACATTTTCTCTACAGGCTTTGGCTTATTTCCATAATTACCTAAAAATGGCAAAGAATCTTGTTGCAAATAGACATCTGCTTTGTGTTTAATGTTGTTAAAGGGTCCATTTTTACCTAAGCTATGATCTTTTCTTTTCAATTCTCTTGTTACGCATATTTGTATTTTGGAGGTGACTGTTACATTTTTCTCAATTTACGCTTTTAAAACACAATATATATATATTTGCAAACTAATATGTGTTGCAGCAGAATCAGTCTTTGTTATTATGTTGGAGAAGGTGTTTTAACTTATGAACAAGAGTCATCTATGTAAGTGGACTCTACTCCCTTCACTCTGTATGTCCTTGGATGTACGGTCCTTCAGTGTGGGTGATGAGGCTGCAGTTCATTCAATTTGGACCTCTGTGTTCTTCAGACTTTTCCTTCTCCAGTGCAGCAACAAACATCAATAGAGCTGTGGGGTCATACCAATGTCCTGACCATGCTTAATGCTGTGCTTTATGCTATAAGTAGGGTACAAGCTCTTTAAATAATTGCAGTTTCACCTTTGCTGTGAATCAGATTTGTAAAAGGCACAACATAGAGGGTAGGACATAAAACACAATAGAATGAGAAAGAACAGAGGTGTCTCTCAAAGACACAAGAGTAATGCTATTGAGAAAGGCATTGAATGAAATGAGGCAGAGAGACACTCCCTTTAAAGGCTTTAGCTATATTGTGTTTCAGATACAGCCATCACTGATCGCTCTTCTTGAACCATCCTCAGTAGCAAGATTACACTGCTCAAACTGTTTTTGTGTGGTGAAATTCAGAACCTCAAAATGTGTTGTCAATCTTCTTTGAATTCAGTTTCTCATCTCTTCTCTGTGTCTGTCTGTAGGTTTCTAAAAAGGTTGCAGATCTCATTCTGGAGAAGCAGCCTGCTTATGTCAAGGTAAGTGTTCACTTTCAACTCTAGACCTCACCAAAACGAGCTTTTCTTTTTTTTCTTCGCCTGTGGGTGTTTTGTTTAAAATGATTCTGTGTTGCTGAGATTGTTTTCTAAAACAGGCCAGTTATAATTTTTGTGTTTTTATTGTTTTTTTTTTTTTCTAGACTGGAGTAGTGTCTAAACATGTTATAATTGGTCATCAGGTTGTTAGTAGATGTGCTTCTGTTGACTGCCAAACACTAACAAGATGAAGGCAGAATTTTGGTAACCATGGCAATAGGAAATAGGACAGTGGGGGCACTAATCTAGTTTTTTAATTCAGTCAGGTTGTGAATTAAAATTAAGCATAAAATCCCTTTATCGGTGGGCTGGTGATTTTTTTTTTTTCATTTTGCAATGAACTGAAATGAACTACCGTGTGTGAGAATGTCATCATAGTAATCAGTTATTCTGTGCATTTTGTGTCAGAGGAAAATTTGATAATATGATGAATTGGAATGGCTCTTTTAACTGGGTTGGAAAAAAAAAGTAGCTGGAGTAGTGAGTTATGGATATAACAGTCTGCTGGTGTAGCAGCTGATGCCTCTTCTATAGCTAGGTAAACATGCCTGTGTACATATGTGACTTGAAGCAACATCATTTGATCTTTGAATTAAAGCATTTTGGTATAAGTCCAAGGATGTGCATGGCAAATTGTTCACATTTATGTATGTGTGTGTATGGTTTCTTTGAAGGAGTTGGTCTTATGGTTTATTTGATGTAGCAATCAAACTTCACTCGTCCCATCAGATATACATTGCTACTGAAGTTTGATGGAGCATGTCAGATTAAATTTAGTCTGTGAAGCTTTGATCCCAGTTGATGACAGACCAGAGCTTTAACAAATTTGGTAGGTAGTGAAATTGCAGTGAGATTACTGCTATTTGTTAAACCATCTGAAGGTCAGTCTATGAATAGTAAATTGATCATTATTTCTGCGACCCTCCCTGTGACTCTGTGTAGCAGTCAAGATGACAGCAGGGCTTATTAGCAGACATTTCTGGGGATTTCGGGGGCACTGCCAACATTCACTTGGCCTGCAAATGCCCTGCGGGGATCAGAGGTCACTTCAGTTTCCATATCCACTACATTAATATCAGGATTCCACTGCTCCTTTTTCCTAGCACTCAGACACCAAAAGAAGCTAAAGGCCCGCTTGTCTTCTGTCTGTTTGCACACTCCATTGTATGCTGAAAAATAGGGACATATACCATGTCTTTATAATTTTCTTCTCTGCATGATATTTTATCGAACGTGATACACAGAGACACACCACAGGACATAATGTATTTCACCTCAGTGCTTATGCGCCATGTAACACATCAGTGGACTCATAAAGTCCACAGACACACATTCTCAGCACTTGAGAAAACAGGCCACTAAGCATCCAATGTGATTCATAGATACTTTGTGACCAACCTTCCTGTGACCCATGTGTGATCACTATTGGTGCCCACTAGTAACACC
This sequence comes from Parambassis ranga, assembly GCF_900634625.1. NCBI lineage: Eukaryota > Metazoa > Chordata > Actinopteri > Ambassidae > Parambassis > Parambassis ranga. The sequence continues at coordinate 11,286,535 of NC_041023.1, forward strand.
TGGCCTCCCCTTGCACTATTAATATTTGAGCCATCATCACTGGTCCCATTAGAATCATTTGTTTCTAATTTAGGATAACTGTACAGTATATTTTTGGGTGCACACATTGCGCTGTCTGTTCCTGTCACTTTTAAAGCTTCTACATTCAAGTTGATAGATGTGATATTATTATTTTAAACGGCTGCATCAATGAAACAGGTAGTGAGGTGATTTGAACTGCCTTCTCTTATCGCCTCAGTTATAAAGAGGTTGGTTAAAATTGAGTGACCAAACTGCCTGGCTTGTCGGTAAAGATGGATCTCCTCACTGGAATCCAAGTTGTAATGAATCTGCACCAGGTAGCCCTGACCAGGTCACTTAACACTGCTTCAAGAGAATAGACTTGGACTGCTATTCCATTATTGTCCACTTTGAAACACTTATTCATCACGGTTACTGTTGGTGCCTTTGTCTGTGTTCCCCATTCGCCTCCTTTGAAAGAGATTGGTAATTTGTCCAACAGTAGGTGGTCATACCTGCCAATTACAGCGGTGGCATTAAGGTGTCTCTTTGAGGAGACTAGAAATTGACAAGAAATTTGCAGGTATGGTGACATAATGTTTCGGTTTTTATGTGTGAAATGGAGACATAAACATGGAAATTGTCTTAAGCTCAGATGTCCTTAAAGTAATTCGTTTTTGCTTTACATTAAACACTATACAATAAAGCAGGATAGCCAAAACAGTGGCATCATTAGAATGTATAAGCAAGATAGGTAACAGAGCTAGTGCATAGTCAATGTGCTAGAGGGTCACAGAAAGAACCTCTTATGAATATATGAATAAAGAAGCCTGGAAAAAATATCTCCCTGGTGACTAACCATCTATTCCCCCTTAACCTTTACTTCCCACATCAGAGCTGTGTTTGTGGACATTGTAGGAGTTGGGTTTTCTAGACTTAGTAGACTGTAGACTTAGCTCACTCTTTCTGCATGAGCTCATATCTTGTGTGTAAAATACACAAATACGTTTGTGTTACTATAGAATTCAGTCTATGACAGCCATGTATACTAGCTATGACCTCTTATATCCATTAAAACCTACATTATCGTTTGTCAGGTCCCACCACTGCACACACAGAACCTCCTCTTGTACAAGTTAAACTGATTGAACCCTTTGTTTGTCAGGTTAGGTGTAGCTTACAGATAGGGTAGACAGCTCAGAGCTAGGGTGTAACAACAAATTGGAGCCTCAGGCTACATACTGAGCACTCATCATGTGAAGCACGTGTCTTTTCGTTTGAAACTCAATCTGTGAAGCGGTTTCTTTTGCTCCTCTGTGGATTTATGTACATAACAGATTGCATGAGTGTGTCTACATCACATTATTGGGCGGGTGTGCAGGCCCGGTGTGCTGTGTACAGTTTTACCTGTGTGGTGATAATGGCTGCCACAATATGGGGTAAAGTCTAGCGAGACTGGTTCCTGTTCCTGCTGCAGTAAATGGCTCCTCTCTTTCATGTATGTACATTTGTTTTATACATAGACTTTTATTCATTATTTATATGACTCACTCTTCATTGATGCACTGATACCAGGTATTGATTCACTCATACTGAAAATTCAAAATTTCTATTACATTGAAAACAAAGCTCAAGATTTCAGCTGAGAGACTGTTGCCTGGAGCTTAAACAGCTCTATTTCTTCTCTGCGGACTGTTGCTTCATTGAATTTGGTTCTGTTGTAAAGTCTAGACATAGTAGAGGGTGAGAGTTTGTATTTTCAGTTGATACTTAAGATGTGACTACACTGCTCCCTGTATGTGAAACAATCTGCAGGATTCAATTTCTACATTATTTCTCAGTTGGATCTGGTGAGCCACCTCAGTCAGAACCGGTTCTGAGGACACATTTTAATGTATGTCCATTTATTATTTATCATGTTGTGTGCAGTTCAAATAGGACCCAAATGCAGACAGAGAAAGCAAATGTTTAAATAAAGGTGAGCTTTTAATCAGCCGTTAAACAATCCACAAAAATACAACAAAAACCAAAAGGGTCTAAGAACAAGAGAAACTAACCAAACCAAGGTACAGGTAAACAAAAAAGGTGGCCAGGACACAGGAGCACAAGAGAACGCAGCATAAACACAGGGCTGAGATGGGGGTAAAACAGACGAACTGACAAAAACCAAAAGGGGAAAAACAGGACTAAAATACACAATAGTAACAACACACAGATGCAATCAATAACCACAGCACACAGGATCATAACATATCATGCACATTCATCATGCTTATCAATGCTTATCAATGTTATCGGGATGGCTAGCCAGCTATTGCTTGTCAGTATTTCTAAACAAGATGTTTTTTTTAAACTCCCAAAGTCATTGAAAAAAAAGAAAGTGAACCGAGCTGTTATACGCTTTTATCTTTCTGCTAATATACTGTGGACTTGTTCAATAAATTATTTTTTTCACTACACTCACATGGTGCACATTTTTCCAGTTGAATAAACCATCGCAAAGAGGGCTTGTCAAGGTCTTTGTCAACACTCACGATCATCATGAGGGCAGATTGGTTTGAATGGGATTATTGATCTCATACCCTCAGCTGAAGTGCCACTTTTATGTTGTTGTTGTTTTTTTTATAGCTGTTGAAAATGAATCTCCACGGAATATATTCTGTTGATAAAAGAGTTTTTTTCTTCTAAATGTGTTATGAGGAAATGCTTGCAAACACTAGACCTTTTTTTTTGCGAAAGGGGTGATACAACATTAAAAGGAATAGGACCAAACAACAAACTTCTCCCACCTCAGGCATGACATCTGGCAGATCAAGAAAATAAAAGCACAAAGAGGACAGGAAAAGTCAAAAATATCACAGTAATGCTGTTTTTCTCTCTGCCCTGCAGTGGCTGTGGGTGAGCTTGTTCTCAGCAGATGTTATCCAAGTGGCATAATAACCAAACTCTATGGCAAAGTGCTCATTGATTCTTCTCTAAATGTTAGAGCTCTGGCAAGAGGAAGGTTTTCTCTGATTTTCTGTTATTTTGCTGTGCTGTTTTACTTTTGCACTGATAACTAACAACATTATCTGCAATCTGGTCTGCTCACAGCAGGGGATATCTCACAGGGGAGTGCTGAGATATACGTGTAAAACTCGCTGTTCATGTCTTTGCAGTGCTTAGTGGGGGATGTGATTTGCTCTATAAATGGCATTATAAGAGACATACTGTATCTCACTAATGGCGCCTTGAATGACTCAATCTTACTGTCCAAATAACTAAAATGTTTTGAACGTTGCAGTGTTTCAACTAGATAGTATGCAGCTTTGTCTTGCTCTCTTCTATTGTAATTAATATCACTTAACTAATTTCTTGTTCACAGGAACTAGAACGAGTGACAGCGCTGCAGACCAACCTGCAGCTGGCAGCAGTCATTTGCACTAATGCAAGGAGGTGATGGTCTTTTGTCACATACTGTATATTGCTGCTCAAACACATGACATTATTTTATTTTTTATCATTTTACAGTTTCTAATAGATTGTCTTATTTCTAAATGTGTACCATTTTGAGTGCTTTACAAATGATTAAAAATATTAACATGGTATTTGTTTGTGAAGGCAACTGAGTGTAGCAAAGGAGGGGTTCACTGAGGCCAGCCTTGGTCTACTAGCCAATCAGAGAAGGCGACAACTGCTGACAGGCCTGCTGAAGTCTCTGAGGACCATCAAAACCTTGGTAAAGCGGACATTCATAGTTTATAACATATCTAAACTTCTCTAAACTATTAGTGTCTGTGAGTAAAATCCTTACACAGTCCAGCAGTTAGGTTTGAGTCTGAGTAGACTGACTTTGGGTCTTTTGGCCATTGCTATTCTGGTTGAATTAAATTTGCTAATCAGTTCACCACCTGCATAGTCCTGCACATAAATAAGAGATAAAAATCTGTCAGTCATCTGAAGCAACCTTTCTATTATTGCACTACTTAATACAGGTCTCTCTACCATTTTTCCTAATCATTATTGTCCTATTATGGCTAATTAATTTATATTTTTTTAACCTTTGAACCCACTAAACCTGAAAGGTAATTTTTATTTGATATAGGTATGATGTGGTGACTATCACAATGCAGTGACATTATCATGTTGCATTATTCTGGTTGATTGGAGGTCTAGTTATTCATTTAGTATGAAAAAAAATGGACTGAGGGCTCAACAAAGGATTTTGCCTTTGTGTTTGTATGTGTATATACGGTGTACCCCCTCCTAGTATGAGGCTTTCTGACTTACCCCCTGCAATGCTTTGTTCTCAGCCTTTCTTACTGTAGTACTTTCATAAATACACCAAGTGACATGTAACTCCTGAGAAGTTAATCAACATAGCCTTCCGTAATCACTGCAACTGTGTCTCCACACATGATTTAAAATTAAGATTAGGGTTAATCAGACGTACTCTTGTTTTAATCATTTTCTCATTTGCTTTGATCTTTTGCTCAGCCTAATATCATTAATACGTGCTGCCAACATTGTCACAGCAGGAATGCAAGCAACTTGTTTTGGGCTAGTTGTCACTTTTTGTGACTCCTTAGCTATTTCATGCTATATTCATATCTTATTTTTGTTTTTCTTTCCCTCACAGCAAAGAACAGATGTAAGACTCAGCGAGATGCTTGAGGTATTGTAACCCTGACACAACCGCACACAAACATACACACAAACATTTTCATAATTGACTTGAAAGGTCAAACAAATTTTAGACAAATATCAGTTTATTGTGAACGTCAGTTTTAGCATATTGTATGGATTGACCCAATGGGCATTTTGACACTGCTGTAACCAACCAGTCATTTCAAGAAATTTCTCAGAGAGCTGGATTAGAGAATTGCTACACAGAGAATGTAACGCATCATAATCAACTCTTTTTTTTTTTTACTTTTCTCTCAAAACTACACAGTTCTGAATACTTTATTTGTACAAAATACTTTAAATTACCTCACTTCTTTGTTCTTTAGGAGGAAGACTACCCAGGTGCAATCCAGCTCTGTCTGGAGTGTCAGAAGGCAGCCAGCACCTTCAAACACTACAGCTGCATCAGGTACAGTATAGGCAGATTGATAGAGTGATATTTAGCTGTATCCAATTGGAGTAGGCATGGACTTCATTTTCAGTCTGGATGGAAATATTTTCTGATCTAAAAAATGATCTTGCTGAGTTGCCTCTGGAATCTTCACGGTGAACTCTGCATGGAGGTGGAAGAAAGTTATAGAGACAATCTTTCATAAAATCATGGCCCTTTGTTTTCTTTGAAATAAAGATCAAAGGATGCTATAGGTTTTTGTTATTACCTTTTCCCCCTTCAAGGTTAGAACCTAATTGCTCTCTTTGGAGAAGTCTTATTAAGGGGCCTTTTATTTCTTCTTGTGTTGCTCATTGTTGTTGCCTCCTGGCTGTTCTTTTGCATATGCTGTGACGTCAAAGCTTTTTTTAAGCCGTGTGTAGACATTGTCAGGAGGCATTTAGTGTTGGAAAAAAATGCACAAAATCTGAATGAGGACATTTTTTGTTATTGCCTACATTCACAGGTTTTTAGATATTTGGGTCTGGCTTATTTGATATAAATCTGGCAGCTACAAGCTTTTGCTGCTTATCTCTTCTAAAATTGTTGCTGGTGTGGAACTTATCAAGTCACATTATGGAGAGAGGCTCAGAAGAGCAGCTGGCTCATTGGGTGATACAGGCAGCCAGACAGACACACAAAATTAAAACCTAAACAACATGGGACAAACATGTGGAAACACTGCCATTCATATGCCTACATATGGTCATAACAAAGCTTTTTTTTGAAAGGTTGGAAAAAATCTGTGTGTTTATTGAATTTTTTAAGTGAAGAGAAGATTGATGTGAAGGTTCTGTATGTAAGACTGCACACGGGGAGAGGTTGCATACCAGACTTATGGTTTCTTTTGTACCTGTGATCAATGTATGTTGGGGAGGGATTAGGGATTGATCACGGGCGTTTGTCACTTCTGGCTTCTTCCCTCCTCCTGTGACACCATATACATTTTACCTGAGTTCTATTTTTCTCTAATTTCCTGAATGACAAATTGTATGTCTGATGGTGGAGTAGTTTGTGACACCATCATGAATAAAAACAAAACATAACTCTTCTGCCACAGTGCTATTTTAATGACAGAGTGACTGCAGGGAGATCAATAAGACAGTATTATGCACAGGAGATTGTGTGGTGATGTGGAACAATCTTACCAATTTTCCCTCCCACATGCAGCTGCTGTTTACCTGTGAGAATATCACGTTTGTTTTCACCGAGTCATTAATGCATCATTAATTCATCAATAATCGAGTTGGCATGTCCGTGGAGATGCTCATTAAATGTGCCAGTGTGTAATCCTTGCCCCATTTGACCTCGCCGTTATCACCCACCACAAGGAGCCTATTGGTTTCTTTGTGATTATGTTAAATGAAAGCGTTAACATTCTACACTCTGCTTAAACAGAGAAAATTAATTGTCCTCACTTTTCACTCTAGCTTCTTTTGAAATGTAACAGTTCATTTTTTCTGTCTGCAGGCTCTTAGTCTTAATGTTGTCCTCTATTAATGTTTACATTAGCAGCATTCTGCTCAATGCTCTAATGACTCTGACGTACAAATGGTTATGCGCCATGTTGCAAGTGATGCGAAAAAGACTCTTTAGCATATAGACTGACATAGACATAGACATCATGTGTGGTTTTTCTCTCCAGACTCTGTGAATGTCTTATCTTGTGATGCCAAAAAAGCAGTCTGAATGAGGCTCGAGCTGCTAGTACACTGAAATGTTCTTTAACCTTGTAGCTATGCTTTTCTGTGCACTGCTGACAGTTGTTTGTGAAGGCTTTGTTTCATGTCTGCCCTTATTTTCATGCGTCCTTTACCCTTTAAAAGTCAATATTGTCTTCTTACAACTGAACTTACTCAGCCTCATGCTCTGTCTCTGTTCATTTTCATCAGGCAGTTCACACAGGCAGCTACGGGCAGATGAAAATCCCCACAGATCAGTGCAGTGATTATAAACTGTGAACTTTGCTCTGGCCTTAGAATAACAAATGTGTCATCTAGCCTAGAGCTAAAAATCTTTTTGCGTACTGATATAATAATGTCATATATATTTATGCAAAAGTAGTCTCATATTACTTGTCTGTAAATGACTACTCACATCATAGTTGCAAAATAAATATGCACAAATGTGAATAATATCTGAGATCTAAGCTACAGAGAATCAGTGAATAAGTGGTCAAACTGTCATCTTGTTCAGAATATAACAGGGGAATTATGCTTGTTGTTGTGATAATTAATCAGTGGGTTATTTTAGGTGAGGTGTATGTTTCTACTTCATATATAATACCAGCATAATTGTGTTGATGGAGGTGATTCATTCAGGAGTTATGGTCGGTTTAAAATAAACAGGTTAGGCTGCAAGAGGAAGAAACTGTAGGAAGAAGGGCAGAGGGCTTCTGCATTCATTGTCATGGTTGTTCACGCTTTCAAACACAATTTTGTGCATGTTATCTAACGTAGCTTGACAATCACTGTAGGAGTTCACCAGTTTATTCAGAGGCATGATGCCTTTCTACTCCTTCCTAGTAGTAGTAGAGCTGTTCAAACTCTGTTTAAGAATCAGTTGTAGTAGTCACTCGTGTTTATGTTTACTCGCAGTGCTTTAGGGAGCCTGACAGACACAGATACAGCTAAATCTCAGGGTGTCTGAGGGTTGATTACTTTGGTGTGAGTGACTTTGAGAGTTTTTTGGTTTGTTTGTCTCACAGGCTGAGTGCTTTTTTATTATTTATTTGTCACATACATTGTTTGTTTTGAGAAAGGTGATGCTTATTTGTCTTTTCCCAATAAGCTCCAATTCTGCTCTGTGCCTTCATTTCTTGAGCAAATTTGGATTTCACATCAGCCACTGGAATAACCCACAGACTAATCTCAGCATATATACTTTGTAGTAAAGTGTAATAAAAACAAACATTAGATTAAATATATTTTATTATTTGCTAGGATGAATGACTAAATTGACTACTGAATGACTTGAATGACTACTGTAAAATGCTGTGACTACAAAACAATTTGAACTTATTCTGGTGTTCTGGTATAAAATGTTCTCCCAAACTCTCTTCTTCTTTAGAGTCTTATCTTTGTGCAGTCATCTTTTCCTTACATAACAGGAGTTGCTCTTGTCCCCTCTCACTGTTTCCACTCTTTGAAGCCCTTCCCTTGCCACTTTTGTTGCTTATTTGCCTCCCTTGTAGCAGTGACTAACACAACAGTAGCAAAATGGCATTCTCGCCAAATCTGGGCATCCGGCAGACCCTTGGAAGCACATTGCACATTTGCCTTTTAGTGAGTCAGCAAGTCATCATGGAGTTGCTTGCCTCAAGGCCCTGTGGACACCTATTGCCAGTGATAATTGAAAATGGGGATGAAAAAAATCCCTGATTTCCATGTTACTCTATTTCAATTCTTGTTCCCTGCAGGAAACAGATTGTTAATTAGGTTTTTCTCCTCATCTGTTATTTATGCATTCTGTCTGATCATGGAGGGGTGCCAGTATGGAGGGAGAAGCTACATCTGTACACACCAGAATGTGCACTGGACATTATAACTAACTAACTTATATATACAGGGAACAGATACAAAAAAATAACAGCCGCTCACCTGGGTCGGTGGTGTTGACTTTTTGTGTTCTTCAAAAGCCCCAGTTGTCTTAGTTTGATGGCCTTGTAGTGTTAAAAATATGAATTTAATTATTTAAAATTGTGTTACAACATAACGTAAAATGCACTCTTTTCTCTGTCTCTCTGAGCTACACTTCTTAACATGATCAGATGTGTTGTGATTCTGCTGGTGTTAACCTGACAAAGACCCGGCCTCTGCTTTTTTTTGTCAGTGTACAAATTAAATCCAAAGTTAACAAACCAAAGCATCCCTAAAGCTTACATGTTAAACAAACAATATTGTCTCTTGGCTTAAGCATCCATTCAGTGGTCTGCATGGATCTGGTGCTTTATAAATTGTTTAATCATTTAGTGTGTGTTGCTGCCTGGGTCTGAGTGTTTGTCAGTGTTTGTTGGTTTATTGCCATGCTGTGGTTACTGCAGATGCCTACTTTACTTTTACTTATAGCTAACTGATCTTGTGGGCTCCAGTTCCCTTTAGTTGTGCTTTATCTCCTTGGATAGACTACAGTAATCTGTAATGAACTCGTTTATCTTCTTGGCCTTTGCTTGTTTGGTGTATCTTTTTGGTCTGACTGCCAAAATAAAACGCCCCTGCATGGCGCTCTCAGGGGTCTTTCCTTTAGACATTCAGATATAGTTCCCCAGTAGCCAAGGCCTGACATTGATCAGTTTACTCCTGTTTACCAGTGTTCTAACTTCTCTTTTCATTTTCATTTTCTTGGCTTCCAATTGTAGTTTCTCTGTGACTTTCATTCTGAACTCGTATCAGACTGTTTGGGGTGATATCATTGCAGCTGGAAGAGCTAAGAGACCTCACTTGTGAGCAGTGAACTGTCCTTGAGGAGAGCCAAAGAGGCAACACCGTATTTGTCACATAGGCAGATACAAAAAAGGTTGATATACATCTAGTTTTCTGTACCTGTTTGGCAAACTACATGTGGGATTAAGTCTGCTATTTCCACTCAGTTTCTCTGCTCCCTCCTCTCTTCTCACTCTCTATCCCTATCTGAAACTGGAATGCTTAATTAGCAATTTGTTAAGGACACTCCTTCCCTTGGGCGACTGCAGGCTCACAAGGCACAACATGAGAGCAGGCTGACCTGAAAAAGACCTCAAGCAAAGCAGGGACAGAGGCAGGGAAACAGAGGATGATTATGAATGGACGCAGAGCAGGGGGGAGTCACAAGGGAATTGAACTGGTGTCTTGGGATCTTCAAAATAGTTGTGATTTCTGTTGCTACTTTTCAACTTTAGAGTTGAAAGCTTTTTTTTTTCTTTTCCCGGGATGAGGCAAAGTCTGAGACTGCTCCAAGGATGTGTAGGCGTTTTGTGTCTTGGATAGCGTTATGCGCACACACACAGACAGACAGAGACACATACTCATAACAGCTTTCAAACAGAAGATTTCACTATAGGTCAAATGCTTGGAACATAAAAAAGCCTTGCCTTCTGTAGTTGGGATGCATCCATCAGTTACTGCCCTGTGTATAAATTCCACTGGTGTTTGTCTAATATTCTGGCCAATGTCTGGCCAGACAATTTTAAAAAAATCATAAATTACTGAGTGCTTTTTATCACATAATTATTCCACAGACTACTAAAGTGTTATTTATGTGCTAAATTAATTTTTAATGTGAGGATATTTGATGTAAATATAATGAAATCAATTTATTTATTTTTTCCCCTTGCAGCGAATTGAATTCCAAACTACAAGATACTCTGGAGCAGATAGAGGTATGTTCATCCCTGCTTTGTCTCTAATTCTATTATCTGAGAGTAATATGGGTAAAGTGACTTTTTAGCAGTGCATAATATTATGTTCTAATGTTGTAATTTTCCAGAAGCCTTCATCTGAAAGAAGCAATTTATATTTCATTTTGACATTTTGATAGTTTGGCTCGCTCAGAGTGGGTCTGGCAAATATTGACACATTCAAAAAGTTACTATTGTGAATGTGCAAGCACAGTAAATTATATCTGTTTCATCTCTGGCTGTGCTGTGATACTTGTGTGTGATAAATGGTATGCAAAGCAATTTTCTCTGCACCACTCCTGCGCTTGAGAAGATTAATTACACACAGTTTTGTCTGTACACAAGAAAGATGAGTGCATGCACACACACACACACACGCGCGTAGTCGCTTGCTAAGGTGCTTGTTTGTTTACCTGTCAGCAGCATGAGCTGGTGAATAAGCAATGCAAAATCCACTGAAATCATAAAGTCAAACACACGCACGAAGCCCAGCCTCACATTCAAAAGCCAGCTCTAGTAATTAGTTCTAGTACACGTAGGTCACAGTCAGGTGCTCCCTGCTCCATGTGAGCTGAGTGTTTAATGACAAAAACATGTATAAGTAAAATATACCCCAGCAGAGACACTTCAACACAAACTGTGTGATGACACCAGATCTGGATTACATCAAGAATCTTTATTTCTGCATTATGTTCTGTAAAAAAGTTTTGGCAACAACTTGAAAATACTTGATTACATTATACTGCCTACCGTTACCCTCTCATGTGAAGCTTCTGTTTTAATACAGCATGTTAAAAGTGATGCGTTGTGATGCAAGGAGATTAAACAGTTGGCCCTTGTCAGCGCTGACACAATAAGTCAACCTCAAAGAGTTGATGTTGGCGGCTTATTGTGTCAGGGTGTTACACATCCATTTACTCCCTAGTTTCCTACTAACTTTGTCTTAATTTTTGTACTTCTTTGTTTTTTTTAATCTCTTTGTCAAAGCCTTACTGAAACACACGTATATATACACACACACACACATTCACACCCAATTACCTGTCCTTGACCTTGTGTGATAGCTTTACATCTGCACATCTATATCTAAATCCCTGGTCTTAACGTTAATAGTCCCTCTGTGTTTTTGTTTTGCCCTTGGTTTGCCCCTTCTCTTTCTTTGTCATGCATCTATTTCTGGCTACAGGAGCAGCTTGATGTCGCCCTGTCAAAGACTTGTAAGCACTTTGATGTTTCGCACTACACCAAGGTCCAGCTGGCCTACACACTCCTGGGTAAAACACAGGTCAGTGCTTTGACTTGTCTACAGGTTTGAGGTTCAGGAAAGGCTCATTATGACTGGTTGAAGCGGCCTGCTTGTTATCTTCACCTGCTACCTCTGTCCTGTTGTTTTGCTGTCTGGAACTTTGTTGCCTTTTTTTTTTTTTAAAAAAAGTTTGAGATTTTTCTTCTTCTCTGTTTTGTACTTCCTTACTGTTTGTTACTGTGTCCCTCTTTTTCACTTTCAAAGGCATTTACCACCTTAGTTATGAATTGAATGAACAAAAGCATTCAACATTCTTTTAGTTAAGCAAATTCACTGTCTTAAGATGTGATGCTGTCACAAACACAACACTTGCATTTGATGTCTTTTGCCTTTTGTTGCAGCAAAATAAAATAGACTATGACCTTAAATGACAGATATCTAAACCAATGGCAGCTAATTCTCTGAGCCATCCTGCTCTCAAGTGTTCACCATGTATTTTTCTTTAATTCCTTAAAAGTAGAAATTGGAAATGTAAAGCACTTCCTAGCACTCAACAATGAATGCAGCATGTTTTCTTTACCCGTAACTTGAACCCATGTTGATGTTAATAGATGTGTTTTCTTCTTGACATCTGACATTCTTAAGGTGGAAGCTACTTCAGCAATGCTCGTTGACAATAATTGATGCTTTTATTAAGTCAGTGATAATGAGCATTATAATTTTCATCACAGCATCTGTGTTTGCACATTGAATTTCGCTGAAGGGCACACTTTTAATCTGATACAATTTTGTTCAATACACAAATAAACTGAGTAGCAATTAGCCTCACACACCACCTTGGACAAAGTGTATTTTTCTTCTTCTTCTTTGGTCTCTTGGCTCATCCAGTTTGCTTTAAACAAACAGGCATTTAATTGTTTACCTGGAGAAACATCTGCCTGTTTCAGTAGCTGCAGAAGAATGAGTCTGATCATTTGTATAAATATTCAATTTTTTTATTATTGTATTATTAATATAACTCTAAATGATGACAGGTGGCAAGAGATTAGAATTACTATTACCTAATATTTTGTCTACCATCCAATTATGTACAGTCAGTAAATTTCACAGGTTTATTTTAGGACAGAAAAAGTGAAACTCCCTCAGAAAGAAAGGAATAAATGTTTAAATTACTTTGTGGCAGCAGGGAGTCAGAATGGATGGAGGAAACATTTTGTGGTCATGAGCTTGTGGGGTAGAAAATCTAATTGCACTGCAGCACCGATTACCTAGGGCTTTGCTTGGTGCTGTCTCCTGTAACTCCTGCATATCTGGTGTCCTCATTTCCCATAGAAAGACAGTGGGTGGGAGTTGTGAAACAGAAAATCGTGGTTAAATGTAACTTGACTTTGAAAGAGAATAAGAAACGACAGATTTAAATTTGGAAGTCATAAACAGAACAGAGTGAGTTGGAGGAAGACCGTCCTGCTTTCTGTTTTTATGTCCTGTGAAACTTTTGGTTTGTAACCATTAGGTATACACAATATTGTAGCTTCTTCAAACTTACTGTTTTTGTTCAGTTGCTTTGCACTTGTCCTATTTGACAGGTTATCTTCAGCCAAATGTCCTGTGTGATGCATTGTACTAGACAAGAGACAGATTATGTTGATTATAGTGGTGCTTTAAGAATTACCCCAGGAATGTGTGAAAACAACAGATACTACAGATTTAATTGACACCTACCTCAAGCTTTTCTTTAACTAAAATATGAAATAAATTATTTACCTTACCATTACCAACTGGTCTTATGTTACTTCCCTGTCTCCTAGCAAGCTGGGTCAAAACATGAGTCTGTTGGATGTATACACAAAGAGATTAGCTGCTTATAGCTGAATTCGATCAGAGGCAGAGTGAAAATAAAAAGGTTTTTTGAGGAATACATTGAATACTTTAAGCAGTTTTCCTCTCAGTGATGTTTAAAGTGGAACATCACCTCCGGCTCTAAGTTTAACTCCACCTACCTAAATTCTTAAAAGAAGTGAATATGGAGCTGAGAGAGTTTGCTTGTGTGGTTTGGATTTGTGAGAAAAGATTAGCTCAGGCCTCGTCATTACTTAAGCAGATATTTTTTAAAACAGTTTTCTCATTAGAAAAATTCCTTGCCTGTTCCGAAAGATACAATTAAAATGTTTTACTGTTTGTCAAGAGCTATCCAAACAACAGTAAAACACTAACCCTGAAGACAACAATAAGCAGAAAAAAGCCAGCTAACCAGCAGTAGCTTCCATTTTATTTATTTACCAGCTCAAATCATATATAGTATATATATAATCATATATAATACATATATTAGTGCAATACCTCTTTAACAGTACAGAGCTGGAGGCAGCTTGCTTTATTGCACCACATGTGCCCATTTACCTCATTAATAATATTTTCACTGCAAACCACATGGAGGTGTGGATCATGGAAAGGAGACAAAATTGCCCATTTTCACTGAGAATTTAACACTGCAGTTTCCAGGGTAGACAGCTTCATTTTCCCGGCACCATTTTGTGTAACTGACATAATATGTGTGCAGTTAATTGAAGATATCAACCGTGACATCTTGACACGGTATATCCCATAACAGTGCGTTTGTCTCTCTCTGCAGACCGCCATGGATCAGCTGCACATGCATTTCACCCAGGCCATCCACAACACAGTGTTCCAAGTGGTGCTGGGATATGTTGAGCTGTGTGCCGGCAATGCTGATACCAAATTCCAGAAGATGCAGTATAAAGACCTGTGCACGGTAAGCTGTGTCTGTGTGTTTTCCTCAAAAATCTATCAGCATTTAGACAACTTTGTGCAAGAAGGGATTCATCTTACTTCAGTTGATGAATTAGGAATCACTGTGGTGCAATTTATATCCGATGACAGTCTTTATTTGTTAATAAAGTGTAAAGATAAAGTTGGAATCACAACAGGCATTCAGCAGCAGCCACTGCTCTGCCCATAGAAACACACACGCTGTTTCTCTGTCGCTGCCACCGTTGAGAGAGAGGCTGCACCGGCTCCTCGCTGATATCCAGCCGGTTTTTACTGAATTTACGTACTGGTATGTTTTAGCGTAACCTGCCCCTTATAGTACGGTGCGCCTTGTGTATGCGCTGAGGACAGAAATAGACCGTGTAACTGACACTGCGCCTTATAATGCGGTGCGCCTTATGGTCGTGAAAATACGGTAAATTATAATTTACATAAAACCTACAACACCTACACAGTGCTGTGATAACATGCTATGTTGCTACACACACTTGTTCACACATATTTTTTCCCCTATTTTTTTTCGGTAACCAAGTGAAAAAACACCCTATTCCATGACAAAGGATTCTTTTCCTTAACAGCATGAAATGAAGATGGGGATGAAAGCATGAAGAGTGATTGAGAGAAAAGAAAAAACGTTAGGAGCATAGTGTATCACAGGATAATTCATCTTGCTCACAATATAGAACCAATGCAGTGCGAGAGCGGCACGTTTTGACAGGGGTCTCAGTATTGGTCCACACACACCTCGCTTCACTCTCTGTCTCTTTCCTTTTCTCCCAAATCCAAATAAATTACATTTTCATGCCCAGCAAGCCATAACTTGGCCAATTCATCATGAACCCACAGGGAGGGAGTTGAGTTACAGTGTGACATACAGTGTAAAGGGTTATATAAAAGTTTAGGTAAAGGTTATCTTACCCTTATCTGAGGTCACGGTTTGCTTTTTATGGTTTCTCCTAATATGTCAACAGTTAAAGTGTATTCCCTCTTGACCCTTTAGGTCCATATTTGGCATTGCCTGCAGTGTTTATGTCTGCAATGGCCTCTCTGTTACCTCTTACCTTTGTACTACTTCTCCTTGTCTTCATTCCTTCATCTTCTTTTCCCCTGGCTCCTGTTAGTTTTATGCAGTTTTTTTCTTTCCCCTGCTGGTTGATGGCTTTAGAAGACTTCTTTCTTTTGCATTTGTTAGTCTTTGTTTGGTTGGTTTCAGGTAGTTGCTCATTATGTAAAAGTTTTGAACTACTTTCCTATTTCACATTGTAGAGATGTTGCCTCCTAGTCTCCGTCTCTTTTAAATTAATAACAATTATTTAATCATGTGCCAATTTCTGCAGCTGTTATAGAATAAGCTTTCTGTTAAACTACATGTAGTTGGACTAGAATGGCGCTTGTACTAAAAAAGGCAGACTACACAGAGTCAGAAGCTTTCCACTGTTTTTGGGGTAAACGATGACCGACACCATTTAGTCAAAATTAAAATATGAGAACACTGGGTACATTCCAGATGCAGAAGGTTTATTTGTGTTTAAAAGATTTATTTCAGAAAAGCATGTTTTTTGGATCACTCCGCTCAAATCATGAACACACACTTCTTTGCAGCACTCAAGCAAAGAGCAGCCGCGTGCAGTTCATCAGCGTCACTGGCTGCATTTTCAGCTGGTCTTCAGTGACATTTATGAGAAGATCAAGTTTTTTGTTTACTTGTACTCCTTACTGTAAATTGTTTTATTTAAGGCACTTAAATATGTACCTGTCAAGAACCCTGTGAACACACAAAGGACTTAGATGCTTTTGAAGAAGTACTAAAAATCTCTTGACAATTTGACAGTTGTTTCTGAATATCTGAAAGGCCAAGAAAACGACCTCTTTCTGAGGTATGCGCGGCATATTTTCAATGCCTCTCTGACTGTAAAGGAGGGCAGGCACTGGTTCAGAATTTAGGGATATCAACAGTGATCTCTGCTCTTTAAAACAAGTACCATCAACAGTAGAAAATGTATTGACTGTTGAAGTTTATCGGTAGAAAATGTATTGTTTGTGGAAAGGAGCAAACTTTACAGGCTGTTGTCCCCTGATAAATAAAGGATACAGTCACAACACACCCCCTGAACTTACCTCTTAGTCATGCACCTTAAAAATTCAAGGGGAGTAGATG
The DNA here is from genome assembly GCF_900634625.1 of Parambassis ranga. Classification (NCBI taxonomy): domain Eukaryota; kingdom Metazoa; phylum Chordata; class Actinopteri; family Ambassidae; genus Parambassis; species Parambassis ranga. The sequence continues at coordinate 11,303,198 of NC_041023.1, forward strand.
CACCCGGAAAGGTCAGTCCTGATCGTAGAGGGGTCTTATTAATTTTGCATCAACATCTCATCATTATTGGATAGCCTCACTCTTTAGCGATCCCCTGGTCTGTCTGACTTTTCTCCCAATGCAAAGCGGATGGTTAACTCTCAAAATCACTACAGGCTTTTGTTGCACAGAAAGCAAATGTAGAGTAGCTAATTAGGGCCCGAGCACCGAATGGTGCAAGAGCCCTATTGAAACCCTTAGGATTATTATTTTTTTTTTTTTTTTTTTTCCCCCTCCGAGATCGCATTTTTGGAGACCTTAAAATGCCCAAAAACTCACCAAAGTTGGTAGAAAAATTCATTCGCCCGAAAAATTTTGAAATTTGCTGACTTTTGAAATGCACATATAAAAATGGCTCTATAGCGCCCCCAACGCGTAGCCCCTCTGGCCGGTTTGACACAGGATTATGAAAATTGGCACACATATGTATCACCTCAAGACGCACAAAAAAGTCTCTTGGACCCCCCCTCCAAACCCAACAGGAAGTCCCCCATTTGAAGGTTTGTGGCCATTTTTGGCGATGTGTGACCCTGCTGCCAAACTTTTCACGCCTCGCATACTTCATAGAATTGAGCTGAAATTCGCCGTGTCCACTCAGGACACCATAGGGAATAGACGCATTCCAAAACTCTTACAAAAGTCTGACGGTGTGGCCGGGGCGTGGCCTCAAAGTTTGACCATTTCTGAGGACACAGAAAGTCTCTATAACTTCTTCGTTTTCTGTCCGATCTGTACGAAATGTCACATGTATGATCAGAGTCTGACCCTAAACACATCTATACAACAATATTGAGGCTTTGACAGAGCGCCACCTACTGGCTACACAAAATGTTGTGTTTTCATAGGTTTTTCTGCCTGCCCCTGTGGCCTGTTTTGAGTAGGGTCACGAAAATTGGCACACATGTTTATCACCCCAAGACGCACAAAAAAGTCTCTTGGACCCCCCCTCCAAACCCAACAGGAAGTCCGCAATTTTGAAATTTCTGTTAATTTTTGGCGATTTGTGACCCTCCTACAAAACTTTTCACGCCTCGCATACTTCATCCAAATGACCTAAAACTCACTGTGTCCACTCAGGACACCATAGGGAATAGACGCATTCCAAAACTCTTACAAAAGTCTGACGGTGTGGCGGGGGCGTGGCCTCAAAGTTGACCATTCGCCATTACAAAGGAACTCACTGTATTTATTGCCCTAACGCGTAGCCCCGCTGGCCAGTTTGACACAGGATCATGAGAATTAGCACACATATGTATCACCCCAAGACGCACAAAAAAGTCTCTTGGACCCCCCCTCCAAACCCAACAGGAAGTCCACCATTTTGATTTTTTTTTGTAATTTTTACCGTTTTCTGACCCTGCTATAAAAATTTTCATGCCTCGCATACTTCATGCAATTGAGCTGAAATTCAGTGTGTCCACTCGGGACACCATAGGGAATAGACGCATTCCAAAACTCTTTCAAAAGTATTACCGTGTGGTGGGGGAGTGGCCTCAAAGTTGACCGTTCGCCATTACAAAGGAACTCGCTGTGTTTTATGCAGTACTACCCATATACTTTATGCAACGTGGACAAAATCTTACAGTACTGCCATGGAGCCAAGTCTAAACAGATATATATGCTAATAGGATGATACGGTCATAGCGCCACCTACTGGTAGCAGGAAAGTTTGGTTGTAAACATGTGTTTGTTGTATATCTGTGGAAATGAGAGGAGGAGAGCATAGCACAGGAGAGTATAGGAGACAAGAGCATAAGAGAGAAGACTGCGATGACCCCGCGGATCGCAAGGTGCGCGAGGGCCCGCAATGCTGCTTGCAGCTTTAATTTTAATGTAATTCTGGTTACAGCGATATTATAAAACAAAAGTGCAGCCAATATAAATAAAGTTATGGTGTCATGTTGTTTAGAAGCTGATGGTTTAGCTTTAGACTGTTAAAATGCTGTGAAAAGCCAAAAGCTGTACTGATGATGAAAAAAACTTCTTAAACATTGTGATTTTTTTAATTATTTGTACTTTTTTGATAAAGTCTAATCTTTAGGGCTCTGGAGTATTCAAAATCTTAGGCTGTGAAATGTCTCTTAGTAGTTTGTTGTCTATACCCTGTCAGAGTAGAGATACACATCTGACTGAGATCCTCAGGCCAAGATGCCCAGTTTATTAGATCTTTCACTCTTTAGTCTTTTAGATGATTGGTGTATGTTTCTGGGGAAATTTATGCTTTGAAATGTAACACAAAACTCACACACTAAATTCTAATGGGACCTAAGTCCGAGTCATTTTTAATTATTTTGTTTTGTTGAAGTTTTCATATGGTATTGTTTTTGTGAAGATTACAACATTCTTTTTCTTTTTAGGCAGCGTATTTATTTGTGCCATAACATTGGACACTTTAACATGCACTCTATTAGATTGGCTAAGTTTTGAAGTGGCCAAGTAACTGCAGTTTTTTTTCAGCTATAGGCTACAACTAAAGTTGCTTTATTAAGACATTTGAATGTAGTGAGCACATCTCAGTTTTCATACTCACATTAAACTGAACAAAATACTGCTTTACTTTAGATTTATCTAACTAAATTGGCTAGATATGTTTAAAATGTGATTTTTGTCATCCACCAAGTTGTGAATGAGTGTGAGTGTGTGAGAGAAACTGTGCTAGAGGGTAGTGTACTTACCCTCTTTGATAGCACAGCAGGTCTACAGATTGCTGACTGTGTTTTAGATATCATGTTATTTGTTCTTTGTTGAGAGGCGGGGACTACATTCTGTGGTGCTGTCCTTCTTACGCCCAATCACACAGTTGGATAAAATACATTCAGCAATTTGTGTTTTCAAAAACGTCCTTGCCACGTGTTATGTGCATACTGATGGGTAGCTGTCTTCAAAAAAAAAAAAATCAAATAACAGTAATAAAAAACAGATTCCCAGCTTGCCTCTTGTCAGCTTGTACTGCTGCGAAGAAAGTGTGCAGCAGGGTTGATAATTGGTTCCAGTGACTATTGTTTTCCTAACTGTTGGCATGTCACGCAAAACCGACTTAGGTCAGCTTTCAGCATGAATGCACACACGCACAAGGCAGGGCAGGAGTTTTGTGTGGGTGTACCTGAGGTTTCTTCATCTCATTAAGCCCTTTTGAACATCTTAACCCACACACTCGAACACCCCTAGCCCCAGTTGCTTGGCAACATCATGCTGTGATACACTTGGCTGGTGGAAAACATGGAATGTTGGTGTGAGGCAGTTTTTTTTCAGAGCTGGTTCATTAGCTTACATATCTGTTTCTCTCAGAGACTGGGTTTAATTTTGGTTATATTTATCTATATTTATTTATTTAAGGTTGATTTATTTGTATCCCTACATTATGTAATGTAATTGTGCAGAAAATTATATTATTAATAAATGTTACTTGCCTAGAAATAAATACAATCGTAGTAAAATATTCATCAGTAATATGTTCATTATTATTATATTTTGTCTGTTTCTAAGCCCTTGACAGTGCACATTTGAGATAAACTATGTGTAGAGAACTGGAGGATGGCTCTGTAAAGGTTGGGTAGCTGTGAGTTTTGACTATGACTAATCAGCTAATTGTAGCTGCTTAAGACAAGAATTCACAGCTATGGTCATTATTCTGTTGTTGCACACACATAGTGATTCATGACCACTGCACCATTGCAGGTGTTTAAAATGTCTCAAGTTCAATTACACTAGTGAGAGCCTGAACTACCACTACTGGAGATGTGTCAGTGCAGCAGAGCTTCAGGCTTCATTTATATGAATGTGATGATAAGTAAATAAAAGATTTCTAACACTTTTTATTTTAGAGCACTTTGTCACATAGACAGGTGTTAATACTTGAGTCATTTTTGCACAGTTCAGGTCTGTTTTATTTGGCCCTATTTTCTGTCTTTGTGTTTTAGTCTTGCATTGTGTGCAATTGTAGTGTTTTTGTGAAATCTAGCAGGAATCTACTAACAGTTGTTCATTATCTGGGTTTTCAGGGAGGGCCAGATTCGATAATGCGAAAGTCTCCGAGGGCCAACAGTCCCTGATGTCAAATTTAAACAATAAAAAATGTGTATGCTGTTTTGTAACATGTTACATCTTACACAGCAAACAAAATAACATCGTAGCATTCAGATGACAGATCAGAAAATGTTATCTGAATTTACAGCATACATTTAAAACATTCAGAAACTGTGTGGTTGTGATAACAGAGCAACAGGCTCTACTGTGAAGGTGAGATCTGATCATATGTGGCAGGCCTGGTTTAGGAGCAGCAGACATCAGTAAAATGTCAGGTAGACCAGGTGGGAGTCATTTAGTGCCGATCTCAAAGGGTCTGTAATTTAGTGTTTACACAGATTTGCAGTGCATGGCAACGAGACGTAAAAACGTGATGACGTGCCTTACGACAGATGCGTACTGAATGACAGAGTCAGTTTGAGAGAAGTGCCGTGTCTCTCTGTACAGCTGACAGTTTAACAAGAGGACGTTAACAAGCAAAGGGACTGATCTGCTGCTCCAGTAAAACATCACAGTTTATAACAGTCTGCTCACACGACACAAACTAATTCATGGTTTACAAATGTTCGCATTTCTGGAGAGTTGCTTTTATCCAGCCGCCGGTAAAAAGGCCCGAGCAGGCTGCCGGCCAGGACGCAGCCTCCCCGGGCAGCAGGAAGCCATGAGCGTCCCTCTCCCGCTCCATCATGTCGCTTTAACTTCTCTAATGGCTCCAGCATCGCTCCCTGCTGCCCGGCGCGGGCAGGAGCGTGCAGTAGGGAGCGACAGGATGGACAGGGAGAGGGACGCTCCGCTCCACTCCCCTGCGCTCCTGGAACCCCCCAGTACTCCGGCACGTTCCCCAGAGAGGGACGCTCAATGCTGCACGGGGAGGTTGCTCTCTGGCCGGGCAGCCCGCTCCCATGCGCCCCGTCCAAGAATTCCAATAGGGCTACTATACTACAACTAATAATAACAATATTTCGTGTGCACGTTATACATAATTCGTGGCCACGATTTGTTTCTTTTTGACCATGTCACAGAAGGGCTCCGTAGTTTTGGAGGACTTCACTTGTACAGACGCTCTCTGATAGCAGGCTGTCTGTAGAAGCATGTTTAGTCTCGTAGTGAATTGTGTCGAAGTGCTGAACCGGTGTTTTGCACCTTCGGAGCCCTCTGCGTAGCTGGAACCAACAACCAAGCCCTGCAGCACCGCGTGACGCACCACGATGCAGACAGCGAGAGAGTGATCATGTTCTGCTCAGAGAATCATCATGCAAACGTTACACAATGAGTTAAAAACAAAAACAAAAATTACCTGTTGATTTTGTATGATTTACTCTGTTTGGCTGGCGGGCCAAAAATAACACATTTTAAGATAGAAGCCGCGGGCCATAGAAAATCCGACCGTGGGCCGCAGTTGGCCCGCGGGCCGTAGTTTGGCCACCCCTGCCATAGAGCTTAGACTCAGATGTGCCAGTAATACCAGCAGAAATAAAGGAAAGGAAGCTGAATAATTATTTATTTATCATGAAAATACTGTACAATCAACATTGCTTTAGATATAGTCAGAATGTTCACTTAAGGCACATGGACATGATGTTAAAGTCAATGTATGTACACACAATGACAGTTCTCAGAAGTTTTTTTTTCTCTACTATAGTAAAACTGCTTATGTAATGTATATCAGAATTATTTTGCTGTGTATGTGTATGTGCTGCTGTGTATCAGCATGATGCTTGTGATTATTATTAATCGGACAATATATTAATGGCCTCTTACATAAGATGAAAGTGTTTTTTATAACACAGAAAACAGATGCCCTTGAAAACTGTGTAAACAGGCTTTAATTAGATATAATGTAGAATACAGTTGAGAAGTTCTATTTCTATTTGTAACCTGGCCCTGAAATGATCCTTTTTGGAAACATGACAGAAAAAAGTACTTCAAACTCTCAAAGACTTCAGAAAAAAGTGACATTTTCATTAACTCTCTTTTGGCAGCATATCACTTTGGACAGCTACATTCCTTGCCTGACAGATCTATGCAAGGCCTTGTGGGAAGTGATGCTGAGCTACCATCGCACCATGCAGTGGCATGAGGAGCATGACAAACAAGAGACGCCCACTCCAGGTAGGAGCTTTTTCACTTTTAACACCAACAATAAGCACAAAAGGTGATACGTTTTTGTTGCCATAAGGTAGCGACTACCTATAAATTTACCCCGGCAATCATGGAGCACATGGATCTATTTGTTGAAAAGTGGCATCTAAGTTCTCTAGATTGTGGCCCATTGCAGTAATGATGTCAACTTCAGAGCTATTGATCTCCTCGAGAAGGAGAAGATGTAGCAGTGCGATACAGAGTGATTTTCTCAGACAATATTAACTGGCAGTTTTCAAATAGCTGAAACAGAAATACCTCAATAAAATATAGTGTAGTAATCTTTCACATGTTCCACATCCATTGGAAGGAATATATGACAAAAGTCACACCTTTTGCTTGAGGTAGTAATAGGTGGCCCAGGCTCTCCATCCTTTTTTCATTCTCCCCTGTTAAATCTCTTTTTGTCAACTGCACTCATTGAACAGCAAACCTGCTCCCTATATCTTAAGCTGTAAAAATAGAACTCAGAAAATCAGTTTACAAAGTCTTTCCCCACACCAGCAGGAGTGCCAGTCTTTCCTTTGTGTTCGATTTTCACATATAGCAGGTTTATCAGCTTTGTAGCTTACAGAAAGGCATGACAGAATCCTGGTGATTGGGGAAAAAAAGAGTATTGAGTGAATGTGTGCTGGTGCTATAGTGCAGCAAATGGTATAGTGGCTCTGAAGTGGCATAAATTTTGCTGCATTTGCCGAGTTCTCTTTCAGTAATGAGGTCATTGAAAGAGTCGGTTGCAGAATAATCAGTTTTGATTACACAGTCTTTGTTGTCTTTTTTGCAATAACACAACTGGATGCGTTATCATTTAGTAGCTCTGTGATGCTTCAGTTTTTCGATTTGTGTGCATTCATTTTGTTGCATTATCAAGTATAAACTAGGATGACAACGTATCTTAATTACATGAATATAAATTATATGTAAACATGAACAAATTTACAGTACATTATGGAATTAATATAACCCAGTTGTGGTTCAAGGGTAAGTGTCTGCAGAGCTGATGAACCATGAATGATGCGTATCTTTTTCCTAATGGAAATGTGTCACATATGACTTTGAGTTTGTTCCATGCCTATGTTAATACAACCAGGACTTTGCTACACCCTGTATGTATCTATGTATTTGTAATAGTAACACTGAAACTGTGTATAGCTGCACTCAAGTTACACCACATTTAGTAGAGCAAGACGACTGTTCAGCACATCTGTCCAAAATCAACCTAATGTGAAAGAAACAGCAGTCTGTTGTCATGGCGATGCATACTTTGCAGTTTAACGACGAGCACTAATAGAGGTTGACTTTCTTACCAATGTAATAAAAAAAGAAATAGACTTGGTTTTGGTTTATAGCCCTTTTCATCTCCTCTCTGTTTGTATAATTTGTTTTGCCAGAGACTTTGACAGCTGTTAGATGAGACCAGTTGTGCCTTTTCTAGTGCATATTAAAGATAACTCATCTCCATTACCCATACAGTATTCATCTGGTGGATGAATGAGGGCACAAAAGATGTGCTGAATGGCTGGTGACATGCAAGTTCCAGGATCCTTCATTAGGAGCTGTCCTTTAGAAGGGAAAGGACATACACCATAATTTCTTTCATGAGGCACATCTATCATCTCACTATTTGATTGGCTGTCACTTCTGTCCTTCTTATAAAGGTTTCCCTGACCTTGGCTTTGCCCTGGCTTTCACCTTTTTGCCTTTGCACTTGTGTGTGTGTGTTATAAAAGTATTGATTTACTGTATAAGCTGTCCCTCATTTGTTTAAGAGTATTTTGTGGTGACAGTGACCTCCGTCTGACACAAGAGCCCATCAGAGTCCTAACGGTCATCCCCACTGAACATCACTCTCTTTTCCCATGCCTCCCCATCATGTGGCCACTTGATATATTGTGTTGGTCAGTGTAATGCTTCTGTAATAAATCCTGCCTCTTGATGATTGGAAAGCTCATTTCAGGAAGTAATACGGGTCAGGGTTGTCTCCCTACCTGACAACATAGATTTGCTACTGTGACACACACACTGTCACGTCTGATCAGCAGTGACAGCCGTCAGGCACAGTAGTGGTTACAGTGTGTGTGTGTGAACTGCCAGTTTGTGTGTTATGTAACATGTAAATCCAGAGCATATAGCATGCAGCGAGAATGCTGACTGCTCAATTATAGGTGAGAATTGGCATTGAAGTTCAATAACTAAACAGAATGTACCAGGCAATATAACAGATATAATGTTTTTTGATCATTTCGACCAGCACGTCGAGTAGATAAATATTATTTGCAACCCCTAAAAGAAAAAATTTTTTTTGTAGGATTCTGATACATAATGTAATGCACACACAACACCAAATACCTACTTCACAAAATCATCACTAAAAAATTCATAGCAAATGCTCATAGCATGGTGTGTGATTGAATGTAATGCTATTAGAATAAAATGGGATTCATGGGATGTAATTTTAGAAGGCAGTGCTTTCCAACTTGTGGAGCTACTTGCCAAGCTAATTTCTCTGTAAAATGTCCAATTTCCTTAATTTTATGGCTTCCCTTCACATATTATATAGATAATATTTTAAATTCCATTTACAGTAACACATTTTACTCTAACCACTTCTTCCAGTCCAAGCGATTTAACTGCTTCCATTTATGTTACATATAATATATTAATACTGCAAGCCATGTTTTGACTTTTTTTCTAGCTAAACTTTTTTACAGATTTATGCATTTATGCGCTTGCCTTTGTTACATGAGTCATAGCCTGACACCAGTAGGGAGCTATAAAGCCCCTGTGGGTTTGTCCTGTGAGTCGCAGAGACTTTGTTAGCCACACTGCCTTCAAAGAGCAAACACTCGGTTACCGCCTATGGATTTTCAAAGGGTGGCTCTCCCTATCATTTATCTTTTTCTCCTCACTAATAGCTGTTATGAAGGCTATTGAAATAGTTAACATAAAAATCTCTCTCACTTGAGTGTGAGATTGCTCTGCTTGTACACTTAGAAAAACAATAGGTTTAAAGAATAGTTTTTTAAATCGGACCTAAAGCATCCACTGTAAAAATTAAAGTCTTATGGCTTCTGCATTTATTCCTTGTTTTTCTCGTCGCCCTAACACACCCATTGATCTTAGTTTTATGTCATCAATTAATCATTCACAGTGTCTGCTCCCTCACCTTTGTCTCAGTTTCACTTTCTACCCCCCACCCAATTTTTTCCCCTCTCTTCCTCACGCCCACTCACTGTTTCTTCCTCTCCATGTGCTCATTAAATTAAACCCAGATATGTCAAGTTGCCATGCCACGATGTCTCTCAAGCCCTCTGTTCTTTTGTCCTTTACTGAATGATGAAATTATTTTTAACTGTTCTGCCCCTATTAATTACTCCGACTAGAACCAGGGATGTTGAAGAAAAGTTTTATTAAAGATGGTGACATTGTTATTATTAGAAATCTATTCTTATGAATATGATATGACATTCGTGTCTCTGCAGATAGTGTGAAAGTAAAGGCAGGGACTGAATTAAAATTGCATCATGAACACGTTCCCAAGACACACGGAGTCTGCGATGAATAAGATGACATTCTTATCATTTCAAACACATAGGAGCTTACTGTCACATCCATGTGTGATGATTGCAATCACTTCGCAGGAGGAGAAGATTGGAGGAGACTGAAGTATTATTGCTGGCCAGAATTTGAATGTGATCAAAGTGGTATTTCCTTGTCTACCAAATGATCTTTCTGGTCTGGTGCACAAAAGCGACCATTATCTGTTCTTGGCAAGCGTACAGGATTTTCCTCCTTATAGAAATAAGACACATCAGACCATGACCAAGATATTGATCTGATCTATGTTAACCTGGATTTATTTAATCTCAAATGCAACAGGTGTTCTTTTATAAAAGGTCTCAGTAAAATACATTATTGGGGGGCTACTTTCTTAGGCCCGTAGCTTGGATTTATCCTTTGTGTATTTGCAATGTGTGCCATGTTTCTTGTATCTTAAGTTTTAGTTGACTTGAGAAGACTTTTGAAAGCTTTTTTGCCCTTTTTTTCACTCAACAATGACCTAACTCTCCAATCACAACATCTTGATTCAACTGTCTCTGCTCTCCCTTTCCTCCTTTCACGTCATTATATTTATATAATTAGATTTACACGGCCTGTGGGTGTAACAAGATTTATGTCTGTACTTTTTTTAATGGGTGTGCTTTTTGCTCCGTTGTGTCATTAAGAAAACAACCGCTGCAACGGATTGTCTGCTCTAAAATGAAGCTCAGATTTTTGAAGGTATTGGTTGGTATCTTTAGAGAGTGCTTTGCATATTCCTTCATATTCAGTTTCCTTCTTTTTAAAACCGTTAAAAATAGATATTTGTCCTTTTGCAGGAGACAAATGCGTCATCCATGTGTTGGTATATTTTAGGGTTCTTTCAGCCATTTCATGGACTCAGAAAAACATAAGAAAAACACTATCCATAATTTATGCCAAAAAATTTATGTCACCCTACTTTTACCTGAAAAATACAGAATTATTTTTACAAAAGGTAGGTAAAGATTGTGGAAAAAACTATAAAGATCAACAATAATCTAAACAATCAAAAGGGGAAAGGTAAGACCAATGTCATTTCTGTCTTTCAATGCATTCTAGTAGAGGAATTTAACATGGGATTGGCAGCCACCTGCCTGTTGACTTAGGATTGGTGCCGTCTTTCCCAAAAATCCTCAGGGCCCACAGGGCAAACAGCTTGAGATTTACTGAAGCAATTTTCAGCCAAAGGGAAGCACTGCTGTTCCTTTGACATCGTTGCCCCCGCTGTGTCCACACTTTTTGGGAGTCTGTCTGATCCCAGAGGAGAAGAAGAAGAAGAAGAAGAACACCAAATGTGAGGATAGCTGATGTCCTGGAACCCTCACAATGAACAGGACTCACACACCCTGTTCAAGTGTCTATGAGTACTGTTCTTAGGACTTTATGCTTCATCTCTCTCTTAAAGAAGATATGTACTGACAGGGAGTTATTACAGAATGTACCAAAGAATTGCTCAACGTACATTAAATGGATAAATTACTGTCTTTCAATCTCTTTTTTGATCACCTGTAGATGAAGCTGCTGCTGCACAGTCTGGTGAGCTTGTGGTGGATCGCAGCTACGTGAAGAAGAAGCTGGAGCATGGACTGACACGTATCTGGCAGGTGTGTAGAGGGGTCTGAGTTGGTAAATTACAGCCTCTCCCCTCATGCATAACCTGGTTCCCTTCCTGTCATTTCTCCCATCAGGATGTTCAATTGAAAGTGAAGGCTTACATCCTGGGGACCGACATGTCTAACTTCAAATACGATGATTTCATTGTGGTGTTGGATGTCATCAGCAGGTATCACTCAGGGTTCAGTGTACAAAAGAACTGAAGCTATAACACACTTTATGTTTCTAAAGCTTTTCAAACAACAACTTTATTGTAATCATTCTGATTATAATAATGTGATAGTCTAGTTAATTTGCATTAACAGACATCAAAGATGAAGTTCCAGCACTTTTCTTTGTGTGGTTGGGCTGGCACAGTTTTGTTGGTTAAATGAGTCAAGGATATTACCATAAATTTTTAATGCCCTAAATTTCAGTGTGTGTTTTTAAACGGATCATTTCACAAATCTCTTCTGCGTGTTATATATTTACACTTATAATTCATTTTTTTCTGTTTGCCTTATTGGCTGTAGAAAGCTTGAAAGCTTGAAAATGTGTGAGCCCATCCATTCCTGGATTTATGGGATCGATGGAAATACCAATTATTTTTTTCTACCCTAAAATTAAAGCAATTTTAACTGAATTTCAAGATAATTTCCAGAATCTGCTTTACCCTGCTGTGCATTTAGTTTGTGGTGGAGTGGCATGCTCACCCACTGAGCCACTTTAATCAGCACGAGTGACGAGTGAATTTTAATTCCTTAATTACAAGCCAGTTTGCTGTCTCCTTTTCATGGATGTGACACCTCATATCTCACCAAAACTCTGCATGTTGTATGCATAACATTATATCCTATTATCTTCAATAGCCACACTCTTTCCAGCTAGCCTTGGGATTGGATTGTACATACAGGATACTGTATCATACATAGGCAATTTCCACTAAACAATGAATGGTAAAATACTCAATATTTACTTCCTACTTTAACTACAGAATTGTGCAGTCCCTCCTCACTAACAACACTGCTAACAGTACACTGTTTATGGCTGGTAAGTTATGTTTGCATAGTGCCTGTGTTGGAAGCCAAGGACAGTTTCAAAACTCATTGTACCTATTTTATTAAAAGAAATAAATTATTACTTATATATTTAACTTCAAGGATTACATCATACATATGCATGTATAACTACATTTATTATCAAACACAGTAAAGTAAATACTTTATTATCAAATCTAGGAGTGGTTCACTTTGCAGCCACTTTTTGTTCTTACATATTTATATATATCAGATTACTGATAGTGAGTCATTTTGTTCCTGTTGTCACTGATAAGATTGGTCTGATTATTGCAGCTTTTATGGCAACATGCACTGAAATAAATACCACTGGTTTTTCTAAGTGCAGAGACTTCAACTAAGAGATTTATCTTTATTGTATAAACCAATTGGATTTTATTTGTTTACTTGCTCCTCTTTGTTCCAACTAATCCTAATGTTCTCTTATCTCTTCCTCTTGCTTTGTCTTTTCCCACTATTTTATGTCTTGGTCATTATTCCACTTTCTCCCTCAGGCTGATGCAGGTGGGTGAGGAGTTCTGCGGCAGTAAGTCAGAGGTCCTGCAGGAGTCCATCAAGCGCCAAAGTGTTAACTACTTTAAAAACTATCACAGGTAATGTGTCTTATGTTTGATCTATACTTGGATCAATAACCACAACTGCTTTTGCAATTTATGGAAGATATACTGTCTGTGATAAATGGGAGATAAAATCGATTCTTAGGCAGCAGGTAATTGTAGCTTGAAAGACACAGGCCGAGCTACAGGCTGCTTTGACGTACTTTGTTTCCGGTGTAACCATCTTCGGAGTACATGTGCAATTACACGGCAACACTCACTGAGCTGGAAGCACATTTACATCTTGATTACATAACCCCCTGCCAATCTCATAAATATGCATTCTTACACACAGACAGCGCCACATCATCAGAGATGATTTGCACTGATCAGTGTTACCTGTCAGGAATCATTGATAAGACACTTAAACAGAGAACAGAGTTCTAATAAGCTTCATCCCTGTGACACTAAATGGAAAAGAAGGGACATGATGGGATACAACTTTGGGTTAAAGGTGCTGAGATAGAGGTGAGAAATCAAAATAGTAGCTGAAAAAGAAAGTCAGAGGTGACAGGCCCATAGAAGAGAGAGAAGAAAAATGGCCACTGGTGAGGCTCTCACATACACAACACATCTGAAATGCTGGCTTGGAGGCTTCCAGTCTGCATTAAGTCTGGTCCATTTTCCAGTTAACTGTCATTCGCCAAGAAATTACCCATCAGTGAACTTTGTCCGTCAGCAGCTGTGGATCCAAAAGACAAACATTATAAATACAGTAAGAGCTTTGACACCATTTGAAAATGTTTTCAATCTTAAAGACTATGTTTTGGCCTTCAATTTGAAGTGTTTGAAAAGTCAGCCTGTTGGGAAGCGGCGCAAACCTTTGCATATCAACTCAATGAAATTGAAAATGTTTTTTAGTGAGAAATCCACTATAAGTTCTATCTGTGTTCTTTCACCTTGTGTACTTCAAACACCTTTAAGACAAGAAAGAAAGGGGTGGTGCAGTGCTTGAATCCAACACTGCTCTGACATTTCACACAAAAACATGTCATATTCACCTAGCATGCAAGAACCAGGGTGGCTGTGCATAACTGTGATCCCGGTTGCAGCAAAACATGTAACACACACACGCACGCACGCACGCACGCACGCACGCACGCACGCATGACCTTTGCAAGCTGTATTTGTGTGCAATTGTGGCTCTCAGAACACAGGAGCTGTAAGTAATTAATGGCCAGATGCTTATAATCTGTGCTTTCTTCTTTCTCCTCTATTGACAACTCCTTTAGAGCACGCCTGGAAGAGTTGAGGATGTTTCTGGAAAACGAGACATGGGAACTGTGTCCAGTCAAGTCTAACTTTAACATTGCACAGCTCCATGTAAGTAAGAAACCCATCACTTCGGGGGCTAAACATGTGAAGCAGAGAAGTGTTCGTTAATACTTGAGTCACTCATCACACACCACAATTCTCATAAACATACACATGCATGGGATTTGTGTTACAGTGTGTTCACTGCACCTTATATAACACAGATGAAGATCAAACAGCTGGCCCCCCTTGTGGGATGTTTATTAGAGGATTTTAATTCCCACGCTCATGAGCAACAGTTAAAAAATGAAACCTTGAATATCCAAGCTTTACATAGAGAGTCCAGCTGCAGCCAAAATGTTTTTATTTCATACATGCTGGAAGAAAATATTATTTTGCTTACTTTATGAAGAATCAGTGAAGTGATGAACGAAAAGAGATGTCAGAAAGATAAATGGAGTTCTCTTTTTCATTTACTTTTTGCCTTCATCCCTGCTTTGCTTGGGCACACATTGCAACAAGCAAACATGCCTTTAATCAAAATGTATATGACTCCCATTGGAATTTTCTGTGTCCTCATTATTACATTAGTGTACAGGCATTGGATACTGTGTCTACATTACAAAAGGATTTAAGCTTCTTTGTCAAAATTTTTGCAGCAAACACTCATGTGATGCAACAAACATACTCACTCACATCACATCTCTATTTTGGTTGCTGGCTATGTCTTTAACAGAAAATAGAAACATTTCCTCACATCACAGAACTTGCAGCTGTTTTCAAGCTAAAGTTGTAAACACGACATAAGGCGGCCTTCAAATAATGATGCAAGAACAAGCAAATTGCCTTGTGAAGCAAATTCCTGGAGAATGCACTAAACTTGACACTGGATTCTTATACTTTTCTTTCCTAATGATACATACTGTCAAACTGTGTGATTGAGTTTGTATTTCTGCAGTATATGTTCTTATTTATCCATCTCCTCTGATCCAGGAGTTTAAGTTCATGGGCCAGTGCCGCTCTCCATCCGTTTCCCCGAGCAGACAGGCTGTGTCCTCAACTAGTCCGTCTCAGGAGGAGCTGTCTCTGTTTCAGCAGTTCCTTCAGGAGGGAAACCCCTTTGAGATGCACATTGAACACAAGGAGGAAGAGACAGAAGATGTCTTAGCATCTAACGGGGTAGGTGTTGTATCTGTTGTATACTCCCACTGAAAGTAAGTACATACAGTACAGGTTACCTCTTACATAACAAGCCTACCGGTACCCGTTGAGCTAAATGACCAAACAATCATTAAGATTTTGAACACTTTTTGGACATTAAGTGTTTCACAGCAGCACTAAAGCTGTCATCACCTAGGCACACTCATACTGAAGGCCAGCAGTTCACAACCTACCACAATTATTACAGCGCTCTGACACATTGTCACATGTAATGTCTTGTTAAATATGAATCACTGCATAGTTGCACCACAGTGCCAATGAGAAACCTGAGGAAAGTAATAGCATTTTCCCGTTATCATAATCCACTCATTTTCATCACTATAGCAATACTCCTAATATATTGCTTTAGTGCTGTTACTACTGTTAACTATAAATTGAGGGTACTTCACCTTAAAAAGAGTCCTGCTGCTAGGTATCCTGCTGTTCAGGTTTGCCGGTACTCTTTGTTGTCCACTGAAAATACACGACCTACCACTTTGGTGTCATGCATAATTGACAGAGAAGGAAAAAGATTCACTGCTGCTCTGTCAGGATGCGTTGAATGACTGCATCTTCAAAAAGAAAAAATGATATCTATACCATGGTTTTTGTAGGGTTCATATTGAGCTTAAATCATTAATCTAGAGAATATTGCCTAGATGCTTGCCTAGTTCCTAGATGTGTATGAAGTATATCCTACTTTTATGACAAATACCAAAGTCCAAAATCAGTTAGGTGTTCCTTTTAGGTTCATTTGTTGAAGAGAGCTGTATTACTTTTTCAGAAATTACACATTGATCTATTTTCAGGTTCAACAGCAAAAGCAATATTGCTATCTAACATGTCGGTTTAAAGAAGCCCTCAGTTGGCTTGCTCGTAAGCTTTCATTCCTTGAGGACACAGTTTAAGGACAAAGAAAATATTGTCTGATTTCAGCAAGGATTTGTCTGAGCCCTCCACAGAAAGATGAACGAATTGTCAGCTTTTATACCTCAAGCCTGTCATGTGATGGTTACTCACATATCGAGGCCTAAAGAAAGACAGTGTTTGTTTCCAGTTAACTATTAAATAATTTAATTAAGAGGCTTAAGAGGAAGTGTACTGACTGTTATATCAGTTGTGATCATTTTCCAAACTTGTCTTCTTTTAAATATGTCACAGAATATCACAAATGTGTTTGACTCATCAGGTTTGCTCACTTATTCTTTGTAGCATTTCTTTTTTGCACCAGCACTTTGACACTTTTTACTTTTTCTCAATTTCTCTAGTACGAGTCAGATGAATTGGAGAAGAGTGTGTATCAGGATTACGACAGCGACAGCGACGTCCCAGAGGAGCTCAAGCAAGACTTTGTTGATGAGCAGACGGGTGACGTCCCTCTGAAGAGGTCAGTTACCAGTCAAGTTGTGGTACATCACTCTGAAGGCGCACATAGCCCATGCCAAGTTTTGTCTGTTCATGTGTCCATCATTACTTTGGCCAGCAGTTACAAATAAAAATAAAAGAAGAAAAAATAAAAGAAAATAAACTTGTACACGTAAAAGAGGCAACTTGTGATAATCACAGGCACCAATTAAAATTATCAGTCCTTCAATCTCTATTTTAGGAATGTTCCAAAAGGATGTGAAGTCATGCATTACGCCACTTTGCATGCCTTTAGCAACAATATTTATCTCACCTCCGCCTAACCCTGCTAGGCAGTCAGTGCACTTATACAAAGCTTTTTGTCTACCCATGAACAGTTTTTCTTTACCACCTCCAGCAACATTTTTCAGTCTCTACTGAGAGATTAATTGCTTTTTAATAATGATGAAAAAAAAAAATCACGTGCACATTTATGTAAAAGGTTCGGTTCAGTTCAAGGATAAATTTGAATTTAGTAAAATTGTATTTGCACATTTTTCTTTTATCTAAAACACCTAAGGAAGCACCAATCTCTGTATCTTACAGTTGCTGCTACTCATCTTCCTGCATTAATTTAACTTTAATAATAACTGCATGAGTTTTGATACTGGATTTGCTGTAGCATGACATGCATTTTATATAATTTTTTTTAACTGTTCAAAGTGTTGGTAAATCTGCTGGTCTGTGTCTGCAGGAGGTGAATTAAGCATGTGCATTTGTATTTATGCAAATCTAGCTGTATCTGGATTTGTACTGGAATAAGCTACGCCTATTACTTACTTAGTAGCTCGTCATTACAGAGACATTGTAACAATGATCATTTCCTGTCATATAATGTGTAATGATTTGTTAATGGTATTGCGATGCTTGTGCTCAGCGTATCATTACTTCTGAACTTTAGTACTGTCACACTCGCACACTCGCCCTTATTTCCTGTCTCCTGTGTATTAACCTTACATTATGCGTAAAAATGCACATATCACATTCTTACAAGCAGCAATTTCTAATTGTTAATTATTGAATGGTTCACATGGTCACACCCAGAAATTAGACAGCCCCAGCACTGATTGCTCGCCATGTAATGATTGCCTACTAATATGGCTCAAAGAGTTCCGTGTCAGAGGTCTGCTGCTCCGGGAGCACCGGTTCAGGGACATCATGGCTGATGTCCTGCTGCATCTCCTGTATTGTGTAATGGGTTGTGATTGATCAATTACAATACTCTGACCCACACTAAAGGTTTTGAACCAAGCCTATCACTGTGAGGGGATTAGTGATGTTAACGCCTATTACAGAGTCTCATGGTTCTGGCTTACTTTGTCTCCCTGTCTCATGCATGCATCAGTGTGTCCAGAGAGACCATAAGAAGCAAGAAGAGGTCAGACTACAACCTTAATAAGACCAATGCACCGATTCTGACCAACACCACCCTCAATGTCATTCGGCTTGTTGGTAGGTCCTGTGCGTGCACACACAAACACACACACACTCTCTCTCTGTGTTTCTACACCTTACGTGTCCTTTAGACAAACACAGACAGTGCTTGTCCTCTCTAGCCTACTGATATTTCCTTTTATTCATCAATTAAGCTGGCAGATCATTGCGATTGGCATACTCACAGTCTGTGACTGAGCTCCATTAATAATAGTTAGCTTTTGCCCTGAGCTCTGACCTTCTGTTTCCAAAGAGGTGCTTACATATCTTTGTTACATGGCTCTGAAGACACTGAGTTGCTTCATTGGTTCTGAGTGTTACCCTCATAATGTGATTTCCACGTGCACATCAGACTCAGAATGGCAAGTTATCTTTCCTGTGGCTAAAACTTATACGTTATGAATACAGGCTGCCACACTTTGGTAGCTACTGATACTATTTCTGGTTTACATTGAAAGGGTTTCTTCATTTCATACTTCAAAACCTGCACATACAGAGCACAAATAAAATATTTTTTCACATGATAGGTAATATTGATTTATGTAGCCACATGGGAAAACCCTAAAACAAGAAAAAGCCAAAGTTTGATTCCATGCATTCACTTCTAATTCAGTCTCTGCAGCACTTTGATGGAGTTAGATTGCTCCCCATGTTCTTGGTGTAGTATTTAGGAGAGCCAGTGTGAAAAATGAGAGTATGAAAGAAATAGTGCTGTCTCAGTGGCAAAGGCAGCTAGATTGAGTTTATTTCTTTTTTTCCCCCTTCCATTCATCAGTTCTGAGTCAATTGTAACCTTGTTACACCCCTGTACCTCTGTAGTTATTGCTTTTATTACCTTTCTGCTAAATTAATTTCTTGCAATTTGTATGCAAATGCAACATGTGCCTGCTTAAGTTCTCCCCTAAAGGATCTGCTTCCACTTTGATTAACTTATGGAGGTTTAACTCTTTTAATCTGTTCCAAGATATACTTAAGAGCACAACCATTTCATTCCTAGTAAGCTGATGCTGGCTTTAAAAGGGCTCAAGCAGCATAGATGGCCTGTGCTGTTTTTGTTTTTACACTCAAATCTTCAAGTACGCCCAATCATATGGTAAGAGTTATGCCTCTTTTTGCAGGAAAGTACATGCAGATGATGAACATTCTGAAGCCAATTGCCTTTGATGTCATCCACTGTGTATCGCAGCTGTTCGACTACTACCTGTATGCTGTGTACACCTTCTTCGGACGCAATGACATGGTATAGTAAACCACACATCTGCTGTACTAAAGATAAACTCAATCTTTTTTTATAATTTATTTATTTAAAAATATCAGCTGTAGTGTGGAGAAATTACAACTTTTGCTGGCTGGATAAAACTTTCACCACCAACAGTTTGATTCCATGCCCAGGTATTGTCAAACAGCTTTGCAGGATGAATGATGGCAAACTAGCAAATAGTAAAACATTGCAAATGTGATGCTGCATTCAATTCTCTACCTCTGTGTTTTCTCATGAAGGCCCAAATAATGTAATTTATTTAAAAATATGTTTGTCATAAGCATTATAAAGCCCCTGGAGCAGCAGAGGCAAACATATCAAAATATCTGCATGTATTATTTTCTTATTGGATGATGTAGATTGAGACAGGGGGGATATGCTTTCCATATTTTCTTATTGCTTTCTGTCCCACACATAGAATTGCAGCTGAACAATAGATTGCAGCTTGCTAGCCCAGCCCCACCTCTGTCTAAAGGCTATTATGTCATTTATACTGTGACTCGTAAAAGAAAAGAAAAAAAAACACAGCATTTCTATCAGTATCAGCCTCAGGGAAATGGTAATGATGGCAACAAAATGACTTCTGTCCCATTGAGGTTAGAGATAAAAGAGGATAAATGCTCCATTGGGGCTTCTCCTATTCAGATTATTGGCATGTTTGTGTATCTGTGTGCACATGTCAACGAGGATAAGGAAAGGTGACACTGGTTGACAGTTGATAACTTGTCCATTTGTTGCTTTTCTCATGTGACTCACTCTGTCCACGTTGTGTCCCTGTACAGTATGAACATTTGTTTTATCTGTATTGATGGTTTTATTCATTATTTAATAATTTATTCATTGTTCTTTTTGGCATAGCATTGCTTTTTCTGCTTTTACTTCCATGCTATCGTCTGTCTTTTAGTCTACATCCATTCATAACTCAACTTAATCAACTGTATACCTTTAGTTCTCAAAACCGTCGACGCCACATTTCATTAATAGTCCCACTCAGAAAGCTACAGACAGGTAAATGCTAATGTCTCCATGAATCTTTAAAACGTTTCCGGAGTTTTTTTTTTCACATATGCTGATGTTTTGACCTGGGCTCTGCTCTCTTTACTCCACTGGAATCAAAATAGAGCTGCTCAACTTCACCACTTGAAGAGTAATGGGTGGCATTAATATTCACATGGGTAAATATGCCCATTATCTGTGTATATTGGCCCAGTTAAGCCAAGCCACAGTGCTATTGACACTGTCACACATATGCTAAAAATGCATTATGTGCTATGCTCACAGACCCTCCCACTGCCATTAATAACTAGGGTTTCATCTGCAGGGGCTAAAAGAGACAGATTTACAAACAGACTTTTGGAAAAGTGATTAAAGTTTCAAAAATATGGAAAACTGCTACCAAGAGAGAATAACTTGGATATTACTTCTAGTAAAAGATGGAAGAAGGATTTAGTGAGAAAAACAAGACAGAGCGAGATATGAATTAAAATTGAAATATTAAGGTATAAATTATGCATAGTGTAGGGTGTGACTACTTTGAGAATTTTGCATTAATTGGGAGTTGAAGGTGAAGGTTTGATCGAGCAGGACATGTGGCAGACTGCTAAGACAGACACAGAGACCATCCCTGACTGGTGCCCAGATCACCTTACCCTGCTCTGAGGATCATTATTGGTCTTAACACCAATAGGTTATAGGGCCTGGTTGTGAGGTTCAGCAAATGTGTAAAAGTGTAATTCTATCCATTGCTTTTTTCTTTCAATTCTATATGTTGCTTTGCTAGTTTCTTTCTTCGTGTTTCTAGTTCAGTATTGCTTCCTCCACAGTGCACAGTACTTTTTAAATTTGAGGTTTTGCTTCTCATTTTCTTTCTGCTGTCCGTTCATCATCTGTAGCCTGTCCCAAGCCCATCTTTGCCCACTCATGGTGGCAGAGAGGTGGGCACAGTCCGGGTTGTGGGCCCTGCTTGTTTGGTAAGAGTGCAGCCTTGGAAGTTTTGTGACTGATATACAGGATTGTGCTACCTTGTCAGTCCAAAACACTAGTCGATTTGTGTGATGTGGTTGTTTCAAAGCTCTTATGATGTGCGTGATTTGCTTTCTCAAGTGACATCATGCACATCTACTAGTAATTTTAGAGGCATTTAGATGTTGAGCTTGCTGCGCTTTCACCCTCTCCACACTACTCTTTTCTCTGGACTCTTGCATGTCATCCACTGTAGTCAGTGTGATTGTCTGATTTTGCTGTGTGTTCTTCCCAGTTACTCCTCACTTTTCAGGATTAGAGTTGGCTAGAAGCTGAGAGTAAAGATTTCTTGTCTCTGACTACGTGAGTTGAGAGCAGATGTGTGTGCGTGCTTTCACACTCTGCAGAAGTGTGTGTTCTTATAGTGTAAGGTGTTTGTGCACACATTTACTGAGTGTGTTTGTGTGTGTGTATTCTACAGTATGAGTCATCAGGTCTGGGCCTTATCAGCAGCAGACTGAGAACCACATTGAACCGGATCCAGGAGAGCCTCATTGACATGGTAAGACTGCAACTCTCGTTTTCTACTCTCCTCCTCTTCTCACTGTTCTCCCTCTTTCTCCTCTTCATCGCCTGTCTCATTTTCTGACACAAACATGCACTCGCTATGTCTCTCTCTCTCTCTCTCTCTCTCTCCTCCACTCTCTCGTTCTCACCCGTGTCCTTGTACACCTCTTTATGCCTCCCTTTTTAGTGATTGTCCATCCCATCTATCTATCCTGGCCATATTGTATGTGCGGTCTTACTGCTGAGAGAGCACACAGCGTGTCACCTCAAAATGCATTATGAGTCGTCATTATCTGGCCACTGGTCACCTGCAAACACCTCCCTGTGTTTAAGTGGGCAAGCCAGGGTGGATGTGTGTTATTCCATTAGGGCTCTCCATCGCTACCCTCTTCTCTAATACTACACTGTAACAATTAGTGCGGTGCAGTCTGCACTCTTACTCTCACTGATATTGTCTGATAGTGTATCTTGCCGTCTGTGTCCCCTGTTACATGATGATACAAGTAACTGCCTTTAATTTGTATCCATGTCTGTCAGCCTTCTTGGACTGTTTTTAAAGAAACCACACACAGGCTTTAATCTAACTGTAATCTAGAATGGCATTGAAGTGTTCCTCCCCTACAGGGGAATATGGCTGCTGTGGATAATTTGGCTTTTTTTTGTTGTTTTTAGCAAGACAAAACAATGAATTCTATCCCTTGAGTCTAATTATAGTAGAAGTTGCTGACTGAATTCATATTTCAGTCTTTCTGCCTTAAATCCAAACATGAATACCAAAAATCTGCCAGAGTATATATTCATTAAAAAGTTCTAGATATTTACATATGTCAGTTGCATATTCAGTGTGCACTTTTGCTCCTCTGTGAATCAGACATTAACCCACCTTTTATTACAAATAAATAGGAATCCCAAAGCAGCTGTATTAGGAAAAAAGAGGCCAATATTTCTTATACATAGTAGAATAAATATCATCATATTTCACAAATTGTGTTTTACAATTTTCTATTAGCAGTGACAATAAAATGTATTTTGTCCAGCTGTGAAATCTTCAGAAATGTTATGTTATTTTTTCATTTTCTGAGATCCAATGGAGCTTTCTGTTTCTGTCTTTCAAATATCCATTTCGATAATAACACAGACCTAGATATTGTCCTGCAACTGCCTAACTTTCACTACTTATCTACTGTATTGTTTTTTTAGCACAAGGAAAAGATATGAAGTTTTTTGAATCACTGCTTTAGACTATGAGATATTGCTGTAAAATACTATTGATATTTCAACTCAACAGTCAAGACAAAACTAATGAAACTTTCCAACAAGCACAAACTGCAAGCTCTGCATTGTGCTAATGTTATTGGAGCTCCTACGCTCTTTTTCCATTTTTAATTCTTCTTCTTCTTGTCCTTTTTCTTGTCATCCATCTTCCTTTCTTCTTTAATCCATCTATCATACTCTCCGCTCCCCAAGTCCTGAACACATCCATGGCAGCTGCTGGAAAGTGAGGATCAGATTAGTTCACTCCTCCTAGCTTTACAGTACGCATGCTGGCACTAGCCATAGTCACCTGACTTTTTATGGCTAGTAACAACGACTTGTTCAGGCTGCCATCAACACCAGTCTCATCTTTAATGTATATCACATCAGAATATAAAGGAATGCAAGGAGTGAATCGTTTTACCTTAGCATGCAGATATTATCATCACAGCAGGGTGCACATCAGCATCCAAAGCATCTTTTTAAAACAATGAATTTATTTGACGGTGCAAGCATGATGGCATTTTGCTATGATATCAGTGCTGGGTACTTGGCTATAAGATTTATAGGTAAGCAGTTGAAAAGTAACTCATGTTGTTTTCACAGGAAAATAAAGAAATCCCAGAAAAGAATAATGAATTATCAGAACTTTAACTGTGTTATATGCAGCAGCATGTTTTCTACCCTCAGGGGGCACTATAGCAGCTATATATACCTAAGTCATTTTCTGGGCAAATTTTAAGCTATTTTCAGACAGGCCAAGGCTGACGCTGTTAGCAGCCTTCTTTTGAGACTATACAAATTGTTCAGCTGATCAGATGTACTCAGCTAAAGAGTCATAGAGAGAAAAAGAAAAGAAAGGTGTGCTGCACTGAGACTTGCTTAGCTTCCTGTGAGAGAGCACAAACTCTCCCAGCAGACAAAATGGTGCTAAACCTTAATCATGTGCCTGCACATGCACACATTTAAGATGAGCATAATCATATCTCTTTCTGCCTTATTAAGAGCTATTTCTAACCACCTTAGAAAAGGGACTCAGCCTGGCTTTGTGACTGTACCCATCCTCCCTGTCTAATGTATCGGCAAATGCTTTTAGTCTGTCCATTCTCATATGCAAAACTATTTTAGCTCATGTTAATAAATCATTACATGTTGGATAAATGCCCTATTTTCCAAACTAACATAGCACTCCCTATTTTTTTGTTCCGTTTTTCATCTTTGTCTTGCTCTCCTTCTGCTCTTCTGTGTTTCACATCATGAACTGCACACATAAATCTTGCAGACACACCGTCCAGAGAATATTACTCTTACAACAATTTATTCTGTAAATGGGGGTAGAGTGGGAGGAAATCTATAATAAATCCTTGTTTTTTGTTTTTGTTCTTTTGGATGTAGGTAACGTCATGTAGAGCTTGAAAATGCTTCCACCTGCATACAAATACACACTCCAGAGATTGCGACAGGGTGGACCTCATTTGTAAACAGATTATAAAGTTAATTGCACACTGCATGTCAATTGAGCTGGCAAATCCTTGTGGTTTTGTTCCCTTGGTTTGCTGTTGCAACTGTTTGATTCCAAAACCAATGTGCTGTTAATGACTCGTACTCCCATATGAATGGCAGTGAGATTCCATCTCATCTGCTCTCAGGTACAGAGTGGTTTCAGTTTAAAGTGGGAGCTCCGAAGGGAAAAAGTAAAAGATCAACCTCTAGTTTATGTTCCACTCCTCTGCCTCACGCATTCTTGATTACATTTCTGAAACCCTGACAGTTGTCTGGGCTTGACAGTTTTCATTTCACTCACTGTGGAGCTTTTGAATATTTCATTTAGAGTGTTGTGAGCTTAGGGAGAAACTTTTTGACAATGCTGCCGTACTATGCAAAACTCCATAATGTTTATTCACATTATATTTTCGAGATCATAATTTGCTTTTAAATCATTGCGTTTAAAAGTTCTCATCCTCCGGTGTGTTGCTTGGGGCAGGTTAAATGACTGCTCCATATCAGAATAATGCCACGAACCCCATCTGTGGCCATATTTATGCTGCCAGAAAGTTCAGCTGTGACAGCTGCTGAGAGCCGTTGCTGCAGGCTGCATTGGGAAGACAGCTGACAGCGGCTAACAATTGCGATAAAATGATAGAAAAGTTACCTCTGGGTCATTAGCCTTTTATTTCTCTCACTCACCAGTATTTAATCTTTTGATCAGTTTTTTTTTCGCTTGTTTTGGCATCTCTTTCTATTTCGTTCCTTTCATTTTTTTCCTCCTTCCAACTTATCAGTCCTTCTGCCTCCTCCTCTCCAGCATCTAGGTGACAGTGATTACATGCCTCTCAACTCTCAGCGCAAACAACTGCAGTTTGTTGGTGCTTCCAACTGAATACACAATAGCGTGTTTGTGTGTGTATTCTTCTGTTCACTGTTCACCATCGTTCCAGGCAGAAAGATAAGATCACACAGCACAGAATTACGTCTGGTGTCCTTTTGCTGTAAGATTTCAGCCCTGAGGTTAACCCACAATTATGTGATGAGTCGTTTAGATGTGTTTATCTGTTTGTGTTCATGCTCTTGCTCAACTTTTTGCATAGAGTGAGGCTCAGGCTTTTTCAGAGTTGGCATCAAACCAGCAGAGAGAAGTCCACTAATTTCTGTGTTGGCACAAGTAGCCTGGCATAGAGGGTGTCTGCACTATGATAATCAAGAATACACACAAGAGTTTCACCAGACAAATGAACACATTTGCAGATTTTTTTTTTCATGCATTTTCTTTGTTTGCGTCTGTCTGCCTGTATCAGGGTGATAATCCTTAACCATGTGTTGTGGTTAGTTATGTTGTCTTGGCGGATCGCTTCTTTTGAGAGGCATTCACTGGCAGCACACTGAACCCAGTCATTAGTTCTGTGCCTCTCACAGGGGCACATCACTGTCCATACTAGTTGCTTTCTTGCATCCCGCTGCCCCGCTCTGTGAAAGGTGTAACAATCCAGCGAGGATTGCCATTTGACAGGAATTATTATAGACCTTAATTAAGCACCAGGGTGTGATCGTTTACACTGTAGTTGTCAGAAAATCACCAGAATTGACTTTCTTTGAGGATTTCAGTGGAGCAAGCGTGCACACATCATTGATAGACCCAGCTGCAGGTCATGCTTCTCAGTTGTGATGAGGAGACAGTTTATCCCCCTGGATACTGTAACTTAGCCTTCTGTCTGCAGCTTCTGCCAATGACTCATCACATCTCCCACTGTGACAGACACCATGTTTAGCAAAGTGAACTTTAATTTTAATCTTTTGATTTGCGTTCTACATTTTTCATTTTTCTCAACACCAGCCAAATATGCTTCCTTTTATGTCATTTATGTTTGTCTTTGGCCAAATATTTCATTTTTCTTGTCCCAAAGCAGGTGGGAAGAGACATTACCAGTGATATGCTTAGAGAGGCTGGGCAATGTCACAAAATAAATGAAAGCCCTAATTCCATTTGACATTCATCTAATGAGAACCAAATTTCTAGTATTAGAGTGACAAAGAGGCGCAATAGGATCCACTTGACAGTAATTGCCTGGCAGCCAGTGCCTTCCACTTGGCCATAAATCTCCATGGAATGGTTCAGAGAGGAGTAAGTCAATCACGGGAGATTGAGATACTTCAAGTGAGAGATCACTTTTCAACTCCCAGCATGAAGCTTCCTTCATGACAAGTGCGATTAAAGAATTACCAAGCTGTGGGTGTTGGTTAAACCTTTCAAAGTGAGGGTTGTCATTTTTTTCTTACACTTGGGAATATCAGTGAAATAGCTCATCCTCATAAGAAAATCAGCAGTGATGGTCCAGTCTTCCATGGAAATAATGAGTGTTTATGTAGCTTATGTCTTTGTCAGTGCTTATATATGTAGTGAATGTGAGACTTGGCTAGTCTGCTGTGATAGTAAAGTAAATGTGGTCTTTTTTTAACTCTTGAGAGAGAGAGAGAGAGAGAGAGAGCGCTCCCATCCATCCTCAGGTGTCTGCCGCTGCTGATGACAAATAGTGCCACCATAGTAGCCACCTCAAAACGAACGCATACTGCTACCTTAAATTGTGTTGCTCACAAATCTCCCAGTGGACCTGCAGGGAAAACCTGATAATAAAATAGATGCTCCAGCAAAGGTGGGCCCTGACTCAGCAACAGAGCAAAGCAGTAACTGAACCGCCCACAGTGCAGACTGTGGCTGTTTAGGTGAAATGAGGAACCCAGTATCTATTGTTTTTTTTCCCCACAGTCCATAGCCTACTTTACTGCAAGTGTGCACTGCCAGAACTGAAGTTTTTGGTGTTTTTTGTTCAGTAGCAGAGATTTTATGTTTAGTTGGAAGTATGACACAAAGATATGAAGTGAGTAGAAAGTATTTTGATTTTCCCTGTGGAGCTACAGATCTTTTTTTTCTCCACTGAGCAACTATTCATACTTATCGATACAAAGCTTTTATGTCATTTCTACCTGCAGGCGTTATGGAAAGGAGAATTACCTGTCCTCTTTGAATGTCACAGTACTTGTGAAATGTCTTTTTTGCTTTAGCGGTCGCACTGTGTTTTCACTGTCTGTCCTCATTAGGAATGATATTCAGCTGGGTAAATATCATCTTTTATGTGTTAAAGAAAAAAACAGCGGGGACTGATCATCAAGCTACTGCTGTTTACCTGTTTTTTCAGCCTCATCCTTTTTGAAATCTCTTTGTATTATGTGTCTGGTGTTTAGGTTTATAAGTTTTATTTTCATCGGGATTTCCTGAGCTTAGTGCCTAATCATGATACAAATAAAATAAGCTCCCTGTCTTTGTTGCTTTATGTCTTCATACTGTATGAAGCAACACTGTTGGTTCACATGGCCTAAACATTTTGCCTTTATTAGCTTAGAGCCAGAAATAAAACCAGCTTCCCGTTTTGCCTCTCAGCAGAATACTAATGTCCTTTAGGGCATTCTGTTCTTTTCAGCCTCACATAAAAATGTGTTGCAGCTGCATTGGTATCACAAATAACAGTTTTACTATAAAGTCAAGAAATGTGTGCGAGATGCGTACTTTTTTGTAGGCACAATATAATTTAACCCAAACTAAATCTTTTAGGTGTTTTTTCTTGATTAAATCAGGTGGTCTCACTCCTAACCTAATGAACTGTGCTTCTGCCACTGTCACATTTTTTTTATTTAACAAATCATATCATGGCCACAGAGACAACATGCACAGACCCTGCACTGTGGACGCAGGATATAAGAAAACATGAACAAGCAAAATTAAGCCTGACAAACGTAAGACTTTTTTTTGTTTGATAAATTTCAAAAAAGAAATAAGAGAAGAAGAAAGAAAAGAAATCTGGTTAGAAGCGCTTACAGAATTCTATTAATGTCTTGTAAGGCAAAGGTTTAATTTTCCTTCACGCCTCGATATATGTCTAAAGGTCTCAATTTCTTTTTCTTGTTTTTTTAAAGGAAGAAAAACTAACAAGAAAGACTAAAATGCTCAGTTTTTTACTCATCGTTTAGCAATAAAGGTCTTAAAATGGTTCATTAACTTGAGGGCCACTTCAGAGTGCCAGTGCCAGACAGATAATTAAAATACCGTGAGCTCACAAAGAAAGGAATTGTTCGCTCTCTCCACTCCTGCTTTTTTGGCCCATTACTTCAGATTATAGTGAGCATTCAGACACCCACACAGATATTTGATTTTCTATAGTACAATAGGCGGAAGTACAGTAAAGTTTTTGTTCACACCTCACATGAGAACTTTTAGTTTTTATATACAATATCGGATAATAATCGGATATTGATGTTGATAAGGTGATGAAGCGTCCATCATGTGCTTCCCTATAATAGTATAATGAACTTGACTTGTTGGAGGAAGATACTGAGATTCTTCTAGTAAAGGAAAAAGAGCCCAGACTTATAATAAACTAGCTTAACTTTCCATACAGTGTTTTGGTCCCATTGTTTGCTCACTGCGCTGCTTGATGATATATTTGTATTACTGTTTCTTGTGTTTTTTTAAATCACTCAGCATCAGCGCCCCAGGTTAAACTGAGACAGAACATTTACATTAGTACACTGAGGTGAATGTCTGCGCATAAGAAATGATATAAGCATATTTTCCTTTCCATCATCTGTTAAATTGATGCCGGTTGTATGGAAAAGAAAAGTGCCTCCTCGGGGATTGTTGTGAAGATTTCTTCTGAAAAAGTTGTGTGATTTCTCTGAGTGTGGTCTCAGCTCACACTGAGGCTGCTGTGAAGCTGTTTTATCATGTTTAGATGCAATGGCTTATTTCTCACAGAGGAAATCAAGCAAGCAAGGAAAATGACTAATGCAAGATTGATGTTGATTTTGCATTTGTCAGAGCTTCAATTTTCTCACTGTGAACAAGAAACTAATAACAGTGAATCAGCTTTCTATGTAAACAGTCATACGCTGGTTATTTTTTGGGTAGCCTTATTATGTTTTTGCACATTTTAATCAAAATATAGATATACATTTTTTTACATTTCAGATGCCAACAGCATTTAAAGGGTATTAGTATATTAGCGTCATTATCATCTTATACTGTTGGTGATCACAACACTCCAAAAATCATCAGTCTATATTGTCCTTACTCCACGATGATGTAATACGCCTCACAATTTATTGCAGAGAAAGGTTTTTAACTCCTCTTGGATATCTTCAGCAGCTGCACGATGTAAATCAAATGAAGAATGACCGCTTCACTATAAGTCATGCTATATGGAACCTCATCTCACTCTATTCTTCAGCCCACGGTATGACTTTGAAAAATCTATCACTGATTCTTAATTTGTCCAATATGGCATTCTTTTGCACAAACTTGGCAACGCAGCAGGCACATGGTGCTACTTTGCTTTTATCTCACTGAAGTCATTTTTCATGTTGATTGTCATCATAAAAGTAGATGCACAACCATTTGTGCAGTTTTATCACTGAGAATATATATATAAAAACAACTATTATTAATTGGAGTGGTTCCATATTTATTACAGAGAAGTATTTGTGTCTTTACGTGTAAATTTTCCCTGTTTTCTGATAGAATCCTGTTGAGGTTGCTGTAAGCTGCCATGCACTGCCATACAGGTTGTGTTTTTTGCCTCAGAATCAGATAAAAATACAGATGCATAAAACCCCAAATGTCACGGTTGTTTGGTTTTTCTTCTGTCTTTCTCCCACACACACATTTCATTTTCATTGCTGCTGCGGCTTTTTACCTGAAGAATCCCTGCCGATTCATGCATTTGGAATAGCCACCTAACATTTCTCCTTCCATCAGAAGCCTTTGTTTGTGCTGAAAAGAGCACAGCCAATGAAAGGTCAGACCTCATGTGGAGTGATTAAAAATAGACCAGACAAGAATTTGCTGTAACGTCAGATTAACTTTAATTGATTTTATAAATTCAAATAAGAATATATAGCGAATGTTGTTCTGTTTTCCCAATTCAGTCTGTGTAATACAACAACAACTTACAACTCAAGAAGACGTCGCTGATTCTTCTTTTTATCTTAAACCTGTCGATGCTCTCTGCAGTAACTCTTCATATTCTTTCCCTCTGTGGCCTGGCGTTCCATATATACAGAATTCACAGATAGGAATTTTAAATTTGTAGCACATCAAAGGGGGAAAAACAGCTCTAGTGTTGGACCATTATACTCCAAAAAAGAAGAAGATTGTCTGTGCTGTTTACAGTTAGTTGTGTATTTGCATGTTTGTGTTACTCTGGCACATCTCCCACACAAATGGCCACAAGCTGCTGCGGCAGTTTTATTCAGCAGTGTTATTGTTATCATGTTCCAAATCTTAAATCACTAGCTATAGTTAGCCGGTACTAATGGTCTTTTTGGCTTTACTCCATAACCACTGCACAATTGTTATGTTTATGTGTTTAAAATACCGATGACTTTTTACTTCTGGTGGCATTGATGTTTGTTGAGATTTTGTTTTGTAGTAATAAATTAACACATATGTGTGATGTGATGATAAAAAAAACTTCAACAGACTAACATGTGGAGTGCAGAAAATACAGAACTAAGACTTCCTCCAAAAGTCTCCTAAGTTTAAATGACTTTATTTTTAAGACAATTTCAATAAAAGTCACAACTGAGCTTTCAAATTTACCAGAATTCAGAATGAATTCAGCTGTTGGACCAGCAGAAAATGAAAATGAATTTAGATACAATATCTTTGAAAAGGTCAGCAGTTAACTCTTTAGTTTCCAACTTTAAGTACAGGATTTAGATACTCTCAATCCTCCTGCCAGAGGAAAGACACTGCAGAGTACATTGCAGAAAAGAAAAATGTGTTGTTAGTGAAACATACATTAAGATTAAATAAAGAAGACTATATTGCAGGTAAGCTGGTGATTCCCACCTCGGAAAAAGTAATATAGTTCTGGCATTAATCTTTTAAATGGATTTCAGACCGATAATAGTTTCTGCAACACCGTGGGTTTGATTGAATGCCGAGAGATAAGCTTAGGGTTCTGGAGAGTTTGCAGTTATCACATAGGAGGAGACAGCATGTTGTAGAATGTCTGAAGCATAAATTGTCTACACAGCTGCATACTGTGCATTTCTGTTCCAGTATGTATGCTGGGCTCCTTAAAATATTTTATTTTAGTAAATACATGGCTCTTATAAGATGTCATCTTTTTAAAAAATGTGCAAGTTACTGTCAACATGTTTCATCTTCAGTGCTGATAACTTGTCTACTTTCAGTGAATGAACTTTGTATCTGGTGTTGAGTGATGATAAGCTTGTGGCAAGTTGGCCTTTTAACGTGCAGTTTTGGATGCTTTATGAATTCTTTGTGGGTTTTTTTTTTTTGGATGAATTATAAGTGATGTAACCCCTTTATTTGTGCATCCTGCTTCGGTTCACACATTAAAACATTCCGTACTAGCTCTACTGTGCCTACTTGGTGCATTCTCAGCCTTAAAAGCTTTCCATTGCTCATCTGGAATAATAGTCAGATAGCGCCGGACTGCGGTATGTAAGTGGACGATACGGTGCAGCATTAATAGCTCCCATTTGTTCATTACCTGCGTGATTGCTATTGATCTGCCACGGGCTGTTACAGGAGGCTTTGCAGCTGCAAAGTGTTAAGCTCTGCATGATACATCATGCCACCGAGACATGTTTCATATAAAATAATATGATCTGGCCTCCTGTTTGGAATCCCAATGACCATATGCAGATACAGATTATTGTGATTGATGGGAAGGGAGTTAGGTTGAAATCTTTCTCTTCAATTGTTTTTGAAATGAAAGGATAAAAGGATTGCTGGATGGAGAGGTGTATTGGAATATATCAAAAAAAAGATAAATGCTGGCGCCCCGAGGAGTGTTTGGTCAGCAGGATTTTTGAGTGTGTGTGCTTTAGACGTGAACTCCACAGGGCTGATTGAATTTTAGATTATGCTTACCTACAAGCATACATCTATATTGTTGTCAAGTAAGGTGCAGGAGGAGACTCACAGATGGAATGCATATAAAACTAACAATTTAAATTGTAATTATCTCTGTGCCGCTTCAAAATACAAAGAGACCCTTACTCTTTAACAAGATAACTGCTGAAAACATTCCAACTCGTGCAACACTCTGTGCATCTTTTCAGGAGGCTCTGGGGGAGAATGCAGGAGTTCATGGCCCAACAGAGGACAGGAAGGAGAAAGTTCCCAGTCCCCATCTCAGCCAGCTGGTGGTCCTCACTAACAGTGAGACTCTCTATGGGTTGGCACAGAGGGTGGTGGCCACTGAATCTCTGTAAGTAAACAACACATGGAAAGATTTGCATACTAAATCACAGCATTCTGTAAAAACTCATGTATAATGCAATATGCCAATTAGAAAGCAAAAAATGTAATTACACATTAACACCACTGATATGGATAAAAATACATTACAGCTGGTGATTCACTTGGGTATACCGACTTTGTAATGTACCCTGGCAGTTATGTTAATTAAAGCGTTCTCTCTGATCGAGTTGAAGAGGATGGTTCTTGCATACTGCCTCATCTGAAAATGGTCATAATGTCATTAGTGCTGCTGAGTCTGGCTGTTAGCAGTCTGTTGTAGCTGTAAACAAACATGGTGGTTCAGTTCTTTTACCTCAGGGTTTCCTTCTATAAGGCCCCTTTTACATTGGACTAAAAAGCCTGAATAGCATGTGGCTTCCCATCAGCTTGATGTTATATCTTTAATTTGTCTGACTGATGGATGATTTATCCAATTACCTGCCATGCATTGTTGTTGAAGGGGTCTGTTTCCAGACAGTTTTCTAGAGGCATCTCTGGTTAGTGTCAGCTTCTCAGTGGTATTGTTAGGAAAAAAACAGGTTAGACAACTGTTAATCACTCCAGTGCTTTTGTTCTTACAAGAAGGAGCAGTCGCATACTAGACAAAAGTCTCTAAATGAAATGCTCAAGGTCTTCTCTGAGCAGCTCTCTTCTTATACCCTTTGTTATCTAACAGAAGTAAGTCATAACAGAGCCATACACAGTTAAAGAAAGGTCACAGAAGCATATGCATAGTGTTAAATGAAATTAAAACATGTCTTCTATGATGCTCTTAACTGTGTATTGTGGCAGTGCTTTAATGGCATCAATCATTAACCTGCAGCACTATATTTATAGTTATAGTTAAACTCTCTCAGTGACTAGCTCATTCATTTTCCTCTTTTTGTTTTGTTGTGGTTGCCTGCCTCTCTGCATCTGTTACTTGCACACACTCTACGCTATGTTGTCTCTTTTACAGTGTACATAATTAGGTCAAGCTATTATCAGTGCTGACAAGTCTTGGACCATGAGAGCATGAGAGGTCTGCAGTGTGCAACAGATTCATAATGAAATTCTATAATCCAGAGACTCAGACAACGCTGCTGCAAAAAAAAATGCTGAATTGGCTTTCTCTCACACAAAAAGTTTTTTTTCATGTATCTGGCAACAAGAATAATGAAAGTATAAGAACTAAAGTGCAGAGGTGAAGATATTTCTTGGGGAAAGTTTCAAAGAAAATGATTCTCAGAGGAGAAGGAGGCAGGAGTTAGTCATGGCAGAATGCATGAAAAGTATCTTTAACCTCATGGTCTATAGTGAGCACCTCTGACATCTCCAGCGTATATGCTACTCCATCATCTGGGAGGAAAAAAAACTGGTTTAGCATCAAACCTGGAGAGTGTGGAAAAAAATCTCAGTGAGCTGACCATCTCGCTGTTCAGGTGTCTATTTATACAAGCCTGATCAGATAACTGAGCTGCAGGATACAAGGTCTTTTTCCTCCACACTTTGTTGCTGAGGTGAACACAAGCTGTTCCAGCTAACCTCAATGTGATTTGCTCCACTTCATGAAAAGAACAAATCTGCTCTGGGCTTGTTAAGCTTGTGCTTTTAGATTTAGAACTACATGGCCCTTATTGATGCTAAAATGTTTTTATTTATTAGTTTATGAAAAGAAATTATTGCATGAATAAGCCACAGCGATGATACCTACAAACATACAGTGTTAACATTTTGAAATGCCTATAACATCCTTGATTGACATTTGCTTTCCTTATGTTTAAAAATGGCAGTCGGCTTATATATATTAATTTAAAAATAGCACCAGTTACCTCTACCCATATATTGTGAATTAATTCTGTACATGTTGTAATCTCAGCTTGTAAAGCTACGCCTTACAGAGTAAGTGCAAGCCATTGATGAAGCCTTGGTTTAGTGAAGTTGTTTTGGTCTGACATTACCTTTTCATTTTTTTTGCTGCTTACCTGGAACATGCTGAAACTCTCTGTTGCTCTGATGAGCCTTGTTGTGCTGCAGCAGCCGTCTGAAGTTAAGGCCACTATAGTCTGCACCTTCAGTTTTTATTTAGTGTACAGCAACATTTGAAAACCATTGATCTGCCAGAGTCAAAACGTCTTTATTCAGTCAGTGCTGCATACACAGTGGAACAGAGGCATTGATTTTTTTTTATGTGTGTGTGTCCTGTATTTCTCACTTTGCTGCCTTGGTCTCGGTCTGGGTATTTTTCAAGGACAACTGAAAGGGACCAGAGGATAATTTATGTTATCAGTCAGTACATTAAACTTTACAGATAATTAGGATTAATTTGTTTTCTGAAACAGC
Source organism: Parambassis ranga (assembly GCF_900634625.1). Classification (NCBI taxonomy): domain Eukaryota; kingdom Metazoa; phylum Chordata; class Actinopteri; family Ambassidae; genus Parambassis; species Parambassis ranga. The sequence goes on from NC_041023.1 coordinate 11,338,733, forward strand.
AGAAAATCTCACAATCTGCTTTCAGATTTTCAGTAAGCATCTCTAAAAGTAAATGTGTGAACCATTATATACGTATATTATAGGACCTGAGAAATCTGAGGAACCTGGGCTCTTAACTGTAGAGTTTTCTCCTTGCTGTCATTTCAAATAGTAGTGGCACATCTGATAATCCACGGGCTGTGTAACATTTTTTCCCTGAAGCCCTCAGACTCTCTAGGCCACTTGTGAGGAATTTACATAGATCTACATTCATTTCCTCTAGATTTACTATAATCCTAACCATTACCTTTGGCCTAACCCAATCATAACCTTAACCACTAAACCAAAATCAGCACCAGCTGCCTCCAGTTGAATTGAATCTCAGATGTACACACAGTAATTGAACACCATTTAAATTCCCTTTGCACTTTTCTCTCTTCCACGCATTATTTGAGTAGTGTACCCCTAACTGTCTTTTAATGTTACAAGTCCTATTGGTTTTATTGAAAAGATCTGCTCTCTAATTCTCAGTTTACTCTGATTCAAGCCATCAAAACAAAATGTAGTCAATAGTAATATAAGCCTTTTTTCAAACAGATCTGTCACTCCTTAGTAATAAAAAACAAGGCATAGTAATAATTGCTTTTTGTTTTGTGCCACATCAGAACATTTTGCAGTGTATTATTCCACCACTGTGCTGCATTAAATAGCTGTTTCTGTTGTTTTTCTCCCCCTTCAGTGTGTTTCTGGCTGAGCAGTTTGAATCCCTCCAGTCCCATTTGGACACAATGATGCCTGCAGCCAAGAAGCCATTCCTACAACAGTTTTACTCCCAGGTATTGTATTTTTCATATGTCTGTATCTTATCTGTAAAGTCGCCTGCCTGTAATTATAGCAAGTGTTAATCATGTCATCACTGTCTGATACAGTTAGTGCTATTAAAACATGCATTCTTATGTATGTATTCTAATTAATTTATTCTACATTAATGGGTGGTAATGTGTAGTATATAGTGTCACAGGACTTGCACTCACTTTATGTTCTATAAGGGTCTTCATCTACTCAGTAACTACAGAACTCTAGCCCAGAGAAAACTGTATGTCTAATATCCATGCATGCACCTTTTTTGTCCTCTTGGCATTTGAAACGTTCAGGTAACCAGACAGGTCTATTTTCCACAAACATGAAATGAATGTCAGGCCCTTGGGAGTGAATGTTGTATGACATTATGTCACCTGCACAATATGTTCATCTCAGACCTTGACTTCCTGTCTCCTCTTAACTGCTGACATAACATTAAACAATGTGCTGAATGTAACGCATTACATACATTCATGTTTCCTTCCTGCACACAGACGGTGTCTACAGCCAGTGAGCTGCGGAAGCCCATATACTGGATTGTGGCAGCCAAAGCCATCGACTACGAACAGATGTTGCTTATGATGGCTGGAGTTAAATGGGACATTAGGGAGATAATGTCACAGCACAATGTGTATGTGGACGTCCTGCTGAAGGTAAGGTGATGTGACATGTGGCTTTAAGTTAGTTGTACATGAAGCAGCATATTTGACATATGGCCTCAGTTTAAACTTGAATGCACTGCACAGCAGAATAGAAGGAGGAGAAATGGTGGATTTTGTGGACACAGAACCATGAGGGCACACTTTTCACACATGCACTCTAATTCTGTTGAATAGACCACTGGTTTACTCTCTTGGTGAAATTCATTTGTGCAACTTGAGAGGTGGTCTGACTCGTGTTTGTCTGAACTTCAGTTGTGGTGCGAATGTGTTCTGACCTCAATCAGCCTCACCTGCAAGGTGTTTTCCTCAGGTTTGTGCTAAAAGGCATACTGGGATTAAACTGCATCCGCCTCCTGCCTCAAACACATCTGAGCATTTAGGTTCTCTCATAGGTTTCTCTGTGTGAAATTAAACTTAATGAAGATAAACTCCCATGTCATGCTGACAAAACTCTTTGTATGAAAATGCCCTTAAATGCTCTTATAAGACGTACACGGTGAGGTCTTCAGCCTCTGTTCAAAGACAGAACTGCTGCAGCTTTTACCCACATTTCCTCCAGATAAAATGCAAACATCTCCTCATTAAGATTGTTGCATCATTTATGCCACTAAGACTCTTGGCTTTGTGTGATGAATATAAATGACAATTCTAAAACTTCTGGTGTCCCCATTAAAAAAAGCTTCTTTGGTGTATTTTGCACTCAAGAAATGTTCAGGATAATCCTCATGTTTATTACTTTTTCCAAGCAGTGTCCTTTCAGCATTACTTAATATCTACAGTTCGCACAAGCAGAGCACACAGATTTATTAGGTTTGCTTTTATCCGTCCTCACATAGTGCTTTTGCTGAAAGATGGTCTTGTTTGTCCTTGTAACATCTTGTGACATTGAGGGTTAGCCTTTATTCGATTTACAGTCCATCACTGTGAAGTTCATTGTTGTCCTTCCTGAGTTTAAACAAATTCAGGGACCTTTAATATTAATTATTTGGGTTGGGGTGAATAATTTAGCACTTCGGTGAGCTGGTGGGAGCCAAACGCAGATTGTTTCAATTTTGTTAAGACATCTGAGCTCACCAGTCCCAAGAAGTATTTTTAGAATTACAAGGTTTCCACTAAATGTGTCTTTATGCATGCAAGCCACTTATTCCATTATAAATGTTGCATAGGGGGAAGGGACACACCGCACTAGGTTTTTCAGGCCTCTACATTCACAAGCAGAGAGGTCTGAAGGGCTCACTGTGGTGTGAAATTATGAACAGAGCAGCACCAAGCCAACACAAATCCTCATGCAATATATGTATCAGCATGTCTTGGAAAACTGGTGGTTTGATCGCACTTCAAATCACAGATGTTTCTGAAATCAGTCACAGTTAAAAGTTATTTGCTTATAACACGAGAACTCAGACTCACCTTTTCACAATCCCAGATGGCTCATAGATCTTTGTCTGGCTCTAGCTGTTTCGCAGTTAAGCCTAACTAATTTACCTCATCAGCCAAATTGCCTGAGAGGAAATCTCAGGCTTAAATGTCTTTACTGTGTCAAAAATGTCCAGCTGATGGGCCGACATGGCACATATTACAGCTGCCATGTCAGGTGCTAATAGCCTCCCCTGTCAACTTGTAAGACTCTCATAATACATATGGACATATGGATTGTGATATATGCTATGTTTTGTTGTACTGCACACACAAGAATATTTTATTCATGAAGCCTGGTTGATCACTTCACTTCGACAATAGCACTGATTTGCATATAAAGTGGCTGGGTAATGCAGAAGCCTCAGAATGACTTCATTGACGAAATGCTCAAGTCAGAAACTATTATGAGACTGTTTGTGAGCGAATGACATTTCATTCTTGAAAATTAATTGGAATGTATGCTTTAAAATTCACGTTCTATTTTTGAATACGATGCAGTTTGAATTAAAGTCGTCAGATGTTCATTTTCATCAATCACATTTTTTTTATGGGCCTTATGTTCAGCAGTTTGTTTCTCGTGAGCAGCAACATAATATCCTAATTGTATAATTTCATCCATAATTGAACATTTCAGAGTTCAGTGAGTGCACAACAGGAACTCCTGTCTGTGTGAGGCTTAATAGCTACACACCAGTAGCACAGTGCTGTGAGACTCGTTGTAGAAACACTACTCTTCATATTTGTGTCCTGTAGCCTGTGTCTAAGGAACACAACCCACATTAAATATGTCTTTTTATTTATTTATCATACTAAGATGTTACTACAGGTGCCAAATAAGTAATTCAAGGCACCACATCTAGTGAAATTACACAGTAAAAAATGTATGAATTCACCTTGGGAAGTTTCTAAACCCAATGACTACAGTATTGAACAGCGAATAAATGCACTTAATTCATGGCCTAGTGGATTAATACTTCCTTCCTCCACATTCTTCACTATATCTAAATTCTGTGTTTAGTCCAGACTGTCTAGAGAGTCTCAACTCTCTGCCTGGCAGTACAGTCCTCCCTCGGCATTCAGCTGTCTGTCCGGTTTGTTGAGATGGTCAAAAAACTTGCGTGTTGTTTAAAGATCTTGTATTAACGTTAGGAGCTCTCACTCCTTCAATTATTCACGCTACATACATACATACACAAACACGCAATGATGCGAGCGATCAGGAGAAAGTGGGACATCTGTGTTATTAAAGATCTTTGGAGCACAGTGAGGATAGTTAGCAGACTAACATGAAAACATTTTCTGAATGGCACACGATCGACCCGAACTCCCTTCGTGATTGACGTATTGGGCACCCCTGCTGTAAAATAATTTAACTGAAAAGGTTAAAGTAGAGTTGAAGCAGAAAACCCCATACACACACTCTGTAGGTGGCTTACTTTGCTGGGAAAAATAATTCAGTCTTTATTGATTTCATTTAGTTACTCTTAAAGTACATACTGAGTATTGTATTGAATGTATTACAAAAGACGTTCCTCTTCTTCTTCACAGTTAATTTTAGAAAGCACAGCACAGGGTGGTTTTGTAACACTATTCCAAGTAAAGACTGGTGTGTTGCTGTTGCAATGCCATCATTGAAGAGTTTGTATTGGTCCCTTAACTACTTCTGACAGCATCTGAATGTGTTAAATTTGTGTCCACACAATAAAACACTATAAACCAAACAATTAAGAAGTCTAGACATCAGCAGACTTCTGAGGAGCTGTGCAGGCTTTTGGCCAACATGGACAGAGACTCTAATTAAAGGAGAGTCTGTCCACTATCAGGAGCAGGGGCAACATGTGGACAGGGTTCACAGAGAGGCTGGAGTGAGCTGTGTGGGAGGAGACTCACAACAACATGCATAGCATTCATATTGTGCTGGTATCACGACTCCCTGTGTCACTATTATACATATGTCTGAATGAAGCTGTGAGAAGTAACTGTCAGATATGATCTCAGACACCTGAAAGTAACATAAGGGGATATAGCGATGTTGTATTTCTGTATGAAAATGTTTAGAAATATCACTTGTCAGGTGGTTTTCACCAGTTAACAATCAAGTATATTCAGATTGATTATACCTTCTAGCTGAAAAAATTATTTTTATTGTATTATACTAAAATTACTTCCCAAACATGTTTTTTTTTGCTTTTTTTTTACTCAGGAGTTTGAGCAATTTAACCAGAGACTCAGTGATGTTTCCAGACATGTACGAATCCCACTGCCTGTGTCCAATGTCCTGTGGGAGCACTGCATCCGCTTGGCCAACCGGACTCTTGTTGAAGGGTGAGTAAAATAATAACACACCCTTTAAACATGACAGCCTAAGGATATTTTAACAAAGCTGTTCCCAGACCCCTTTTCTATTAATTATGTGGATTTTAATTTACTCTTACTTTGAACACATCGGACTGCATTTTGTTTTTGCTACCACTTTAGGAGCAGTTCCTTCTTTCATCTTAAAGTTGGTACAACAGTCACCGATTTGGTGTACAGCAGACAATTTTGTGTATTAAAGATTTATAGATAATATCTCAGCAGCTATTCAAGTTGACACTAAATGATATGTGCTGCAAGGATGGACGAACACAAAGGCCAACTTTTTAGAACTTTGAATTATTCAGAATAGTTGTGTAACCAAGTGAAATGCAGGACAGGCCTGTAGAATACTGCTTTTATTTCTTAAAAATGTAAGTGTCCTGTCTCGTCTTGTGTTGACAGTCTTTTCTACTTAAAAAGATCTCTTCAGTTCTCCGCTTGCAGCCATAAATTCTGTCACTGAGCTTCAGTTGTGCACGGACCACAAACAGCAGATCTGAGTTATTGCATCACAGTGATTTGAGCCTCCCCAGTCTCAAAAAAACTTCTTCTTTGAACATCTGCATGTTATTTTTTTTTTTTAATTCTCTCCAATAGCATGTTTCCATGCAGTGTGAACACCAGGAGAATATATGGGACAATGTTGCCTTGTTTCTCAGGAGATCTCCTGCAAAGAAATGAAAGAAATGTCCATCCCATCCTTTCATTGTGCTGGCAACACTGTGCCAGTCACAACTATTCAGCCTCACCAAATGCCCATCAGGGAATCACCTGACACAGGCCACTTACAAACTGCAAAACGCTCTTGACACATTCCTTGTAATGCATTTCACCACTTTCTCCCTTCTAGGTGAGAGATATGGGCTGTGATAGGTGTAGACAGTGTGGCTGTATTTTAGTCCTCACTGTCTCTTTACTCAGCGACTGTATGTTGAGTGTAGGTGTGAAGAAGGTTTTTAGATGGAAAGTGTGATGATTACCCCTGATCAGACAGCATCACAGAGTCAGACCAGTGCTAGGGTGACTAAGCCAGACGATAACAACCGATAATTATCATATCACATTTTATTGGGAACAGGAAATGGGGACGGAGGTTGTGCACAAAGGCAACCACAGAAAGTTGTGCATGTTAAAAACGAATCCTTGCTTAGTGTTCTGTTTAAGAAGTCGACAGACCATTTGATATTAGGAATAGGTGGAAGGCATAGGTGGAAGGCAACCTCTGAGAAATGGGAACATGTTTACCTCCCTGCACATTTGCCGAGCACTTTCCTCTCATTGCATGAGAGAACTTTTGAACCCTTTCCAATGAGCAAATGGCCCATTACGACTGTGATGCTCGGCAAATTTAAGCCGCTGTTGCAGACTTCTACCTCCTGCCTGGTTCTCCCAGTACACTCCTTTCACACATACAAACACACACCCTCCTCCCAGCCCGCTGGCACATCAAGACAGAGTGGTCATATTTGTTTGTTTGTACTTCGACTCCCTCAGTCTGTTATTCAATTTCCCTGTCCAGTGCTTGTCTCCCCTCAGAGACTCACAAAAACAGCCCTGTTAGCATTCTGAATCTCAAACTCTCAGTACGAAACTCTGGCAGGCCTGACAAGTAAAAGCGAGAGAGAGAGAGAGAAAGGATGACAGCAAGAGGTGATGAAAGAGAGAGAGAAAGGTGAAGCAGAAAATGGAAACATAAGAGAGAAATGCTGAAGTGTGAGACAGAGAGTTTACAGAGAGCACGCCAATCTGTGTGCTGTGTTAATGTACTGGTGATGTCACAGATTCTGACCTGCCAGTGGACAACAGTCCTCCCCTGCCAAACACAGGAAACACAAACAGACGTTCACACACTGGTGTGTACCCTGACCCACACAGAGCTGACATGAGACACAGCTGTGTGGAACAGATTATTGTTATAGTATTTAAATGATGAACAGACACACACACACACACACACACATGTGTCCTTTGAATCATGTAAGGTGTTATAAAGGATAAAGATGCTGCAAAGCAGCTTGTAGCTTTACCAGACATCAACATACAGCAAAAATATATGGTTGACAGCTTTTCTGCCTACTGAGCCGCTTATTTGTCCACATGGTCACCAGCTACATGTGCTCCAACTGGAAAATCAAGTAATAATCAAATTCAGTTGCATTTTGGTTTTTGAGCAGGTGACTAACTTGCTCAACTTTGGTAGAACTTTGATATCCTTAAAAGTGAATAAAACATGACCATATGACAAGCTGAAACACAGTTTCCAATCCATCAGCAATTCACAGTGAAATTCACCATGGGGGTATAATGAAGACAGGAAGGCGTTACATCTGCTGTGGAAATGACACTCTCTCCACAGATCCAGACAAGTTTAACCATAATTTTACATGCATGATTTATTTTTTTGCCCCCTGGAATTAGCAACACATATGTATGACTGTATTGATTATTTTCAGAGTACAGAACACAGGAAAGTCGGTGTAGTTGAGCTGGGTGAGATCATTCAGGAGTGGAAACTGTATGGTGTGAAACATAACCCTTGGCCCTAACTGCGATGATTTGTAGGAATCAAAATGAAAAATGACATTGAATTAATATGTGTTCCAGTCATTGCCTACCTCTACCTGAAAACCACTAATTCCCCCTCTGTCCTCCACCTTAGTTATGCTAATGTGAAGAAGTGCAGCAACGAGGGCCGGGCCCTGATGCAGCTGGACTTTCAGCAGTTCCTGATGAAGCTGGAGAAGCTGACTGACCTGCGACCTATTCCTGATAAAGAGTTTGTTGAAACATACATCAAGGCCTATTACTTGACTGAGAATGACATGGAACAGTTCATCAAGAATCACAGGGTGAGAGCATTTGGGCTAGTGTTTGCTGCTAATGCTGACATGTGATTTAACTGGCTCACCTTGTGGTTTTTTTTTTTGTGCAGGAGTACTCCATGAAGCAGCTAGCTAACTTGGTGAACGTTTGCCTGGGTTCACATATAAACAAAAAGGCTCGTCAGAAACTTTTGGCCGCCATCGATGATATTGATAGACCCAAGAGATAGATTGAATCAAACCCCAGATGTCATCAACCAGCCCACAGAGACGGATACTCCCGCAGTGTATGAGGCGGAGCTCAGCGTCGAATGCCTTCATTTTCATTTGAGTGTACATGTGGAGACGTGTTGGAGTTTAAATGAACAACTCAGTATTAGTCAACTGCTAATCATTTCTTAATCTAGTCCCTATATGGTAAACAATTCACATAACCTGCTGAGTAACATAGATACTAAACTGTTTCTCTCTCAGCATGCTGCAGTTATTCTATACACGGTCAGAACACAATGCATGGGACCATGTTTTCAGTCAGTGGTTTTCCTGCCAAGCACAGATCTCCTCACAAAGCGTATGAATGGATGCTTAGTCACTCCAGACATCCACCCGTTTTCACACACGGCTACCTTCAGATTCAAGAAAACAACCAGTGAACATTTACGAGTCAGTAAATTAGATTAATGTAATGTAGTTAAGGTTTTGTGGTAAATACGTCCCATGAAAAGATTTGAAGGCCTCTGTTATCTGCACTCACACAGACCTGGGTTGAGTTATTATTCCGGCCTGTATGTTTGCTGTTTATTATTTTACTTCAGGGTATTTGTTGCACCTGACTGGAACTTCTGATTCTATTGTTTGTTTGTTTGGTCCATGAATGACATAATTCTAATATAATGATCATTCTCAAAGTAATATAAATTGCTGTAGTTAGGATTAAAACAGTTAGAATATATCTGCATTTGTTCACCTGTGTTCATATCTGAGAAGACTTCAGTCTCTAGTGTTTTTGCTGGGTGGTAAGATTTTGCTTATATTTTTAATGTTTGTGAGTGTAGTTAATAAACTACAATCGCTCTCTACCTTCACCCTCATTAGTTTAACCTGAGCAGACCTAGAGGGAGGTTTAACTAAACAAAAAGCAGCTTCATATATATATATATATATTGTGTGCAACTATTCCAAGAAGAATACTGTAAAATGTGAACGACGTCTGTATTTATTTCTTGCTTTGTGTCTTGTTTGGGTTTTTATACGACACTTGCTGGAAGTGTGCTGTCATTTATCACCTCTCAGTAGCTTGTAACTTATCACTTAAAAAGCAAATATTTATCAGTTATGTTAGGGGTCAAGTGCACTATAGTGAAATGATCAGTAATCAGTGTTGGAATTGTACCAGGATGATTCTAACACACATAATAAACACACTAACAATGAATGCTTGTTGTCTCTTATTCCCGCTCACTTTGTCCTTGTGGTGTCATCATTTCCGGCCTTTACGTTCTTTGTGCCGCTGCACTTGTATTAGTAGAGTAATGGTTGCTTTGTATCAGAATATATGAGCAGTACCTTAGAGCAGCGCCGCTGTCCATCCTAATGATGTTGTAGTCAGCCAGAGGCAGGACGCTGTCAGACTAATTAATGTGCTTTCCTGTGTGCTTACAAGCCCTCAGCTTTCCAATTCAGGGGGGACTGTTGATGAGGTTGAACAGACAGACCTACAAGGGACTCATTAGAACTTTGATGGCACATTCTTTCCTATTATAAAATAGTTTTTAGGTCTTAGTGGGTTTGATATAAAGTAGTCTGGTTTTAATAAAACCTGATGGGATGAAGCTAGAAGTGAAGACATTTGTTGACAGTAAAATGCTCTGTGTGTGTGGAATACTGAGAGTATGTGTTCCTCAGGTTGCCAGTCTTCCACACATGCTATCATTATGGAAGACTCTCCCTTAACCTTTACATGCACAGCAGATGTCAGCAGGGAATTTTAACACTCAGATCTGCTCTGTGGCTTCAGTTTTTCCACCTCACACCCATCAGCGACAGAGCACACTGAAATCTCTCAGTCATTTCTGCTGCTCTGTTAGCAACGTGCTCGTCCTGCAAAGCATCCACCACGGAGCAGTGTATTAGTCCTCACAGCTTTCACTGTCTTTAAATGATGCTATTAGAGAGCGGCACAATAAAATAAATCATTATCATATATTATTACTATTCAATTTTCAATCTTTTATAATAATGAGACTTTCAGATAATGTATTTATTTCCAGATCTCAATCTCTCAGGCAACCATTGTCCATCTCTCAGTATGTTTTCTTCCTATCCAGGGAGCCCTTGGTGTGCACAAGATGAGGCAAATTGGTGCCAAAGAAGGGTCAGAAAAAGTGCAATGAAAAGACTTCTGTGGATCAGTCTAGTAGCTGCTGCAGTACATCTCACAAAATAGAGCCAGACCTCTAGCTAGGAGTCAAACGTGGGATGTCACAGATATGAGGCATTACTGTGATGTCTTTAAAAAAGTGACTATTGTTTTAAATAATTATTTATCATGTTATTTACAATATTGTAAATAAACCAAAGCCTAAGTATCAGATCTGGCAACATAACAGGTGGCGCCATAGCACCAAAACTGGATGACACCCACTGTAGAAGAAGAAGAGGAGTAGGAAGAAGAAGAAGAAGAAGAAGAAGGCTGCTGGCCAGCTACAATCAGAGAGTTCAGTTGACCGACAAGAGCTTACCAGTAAACTCATCAGTGTGGGAGCTTTGAGTCTGTGTTGGAAGTAGACTGAAGTTCTGAAGGAAATACTGAGCACAAGGACACACACCTGTTCACCCTTCCTTATGTCCTCTAAGTAGAAGAGTAAGTTGCAGTTTGCTTGAAATAAGAAAGGTTACATCAACATCTTAGTTGGGTTTAAAGTTGTGTTGCACAATGAGTTATTTAATGTACAAAATATGATATTAAGATTTTTTTTAAACATTTTACAAATGTCAGGAAGTGTGAGAGAGCCAGGATCACAGCAGACTGCACACCTGCAGGAACAGAGGAACAATGTGCGACAAGAAACTACAGCAAGGTAAGACGCAACTCCAAACCCCTAACGTAAGGAAAGGAAATTGATGTAGTGAATTATTTGAAAACGTTGCCGGATATTCATTCAGTAGTATCTCTGGCAGAAGTTAAAAAGCTGTCTCCCACTCTCTGCCCACATTATTAAAATCCCTTTAAAACAGCCAAAGCCTCAGCAAACCAGCCCACACTACCTTTTTGAAGCTTTACCTGGTGTGTGTGTCTGTGTGTGTGTCTGTGTGCCCTTACTCCCCTTCTTTGGCCAACAGGGCCATTTATTATGAAGTGTTCCCTGATGTTTGCCTGAGGTAATATGAAATGGGGTGGAATGCTGTCTCCTCTTGCAGAAACTGCACATGTAAAGGTCATGAGTGTCAGATGCCCTGCAGAGATGAGGGACTCGACTCGGCAACAACTTCCTGTTTTTGCATCCATATTCTAGATACAATTGGGATGAAATGTTTGCAGCAGCATGAACAAGGTTGTTTCAAGAACAATCTACAGTTACTTTGATGAAACCTTGAAAGGCTGGCAGCTTGTGGAGGGACAGGGACAGGGAAAAAAGACACTTCTCAAAAAGTCATAAAATACCCTAAAAATACCCTGAACCCTGCTGCTAAAATGAGAGGACATGAGTCAACATCAGAGTCAGAGGGGGATACTGGCTTCTGTGTGCTCTCCAACAGTTGGCCAGGGGACTTCAGGATGCAGAGTGCCATGTGTACGACAGAACTGTGACTCCTGTGACTCATCACACTCACTGATTCACATGATGCACACGAGAGACGCAATATCAGCAGAGCTGTGATAGGGATGTGCATTTTGAAACACACAGAGTAACTTTACAGTGACAGTGTATGCTGTACAAACTCATTGTGCTATGTTCCTATAGTATCAGCTATGTAATGTTTGGTGGTGGACAGAAATACACACTGATTGCTGTTTTAAACAGGATTTTTGTACATTATTGTTTTTTGATGCTTCAATTTCTTGAGACATCTATGGGTGGTATCTAGCTGTGGTTGATACTCACAGTATTATTTCACATTCCCTGGTTTATTGTTGTCACTTAATATTGGACAAGCCACTGGATTTATACTCAGATAAATAGGAAAGTAAGTTATCTTTAAGTTTTTTTCAGTTTTTGATTGGCCATTCTACCGTCATGTCTTGCAGAGCTCTCCTCACCCTCTCTCCCTCTGGCTCTTTGATTCATGACCCTCTTGACACCACTGTTCCCACTGTAGCTGTGCGACAAGTTCGGAGTGCCCAGGCCAGATCATACCCTGCCCATGAAGGCATGGCCCAGTTTCCTTTCAGATAAAAGACCACGGTCTCTTTGCAGCCCAGAGTGTCTGCAACTCTGCCAAATTCCATGAACCGAGCCTGTAGAAATCACTATCATTCACTCACTGTCTGTTGATACGCATTCATACAGACTTCATTCATGTCTCTTCATACATATTTAACTGAGAACAATTGCTGGCAGGTTGTATTAGTTTTGTGTACTTGCACAATGATTTATAAGACGTGACAGCGGAGAGGAAACAAATAAAAGTAGATGTGACAACCAAACCAAAAAAAAAAGTGGTAACTATAGAGCAGTAAAAGTCCAAATAATTAGATCAAAAGTTACACACAAAAAAAGGTCTCCCGTTTAGAAAAAGATGCTTTTTATCAGTGGTCTCCTCTGTTAAAATTGTTTTAAATCTGCTAAAGCATGAAAACTCTTTGATAATCTCTTTGAAATTTCGGCTTTGATTAAAAACTCAAACTTCTACTGCTAATAATCAAAGACTGTTTGCCTGAATGAGCAGTGAATGATGGAGAAGGGACACAGTGGGATGGATTCTTTGTTCGACAAAAACAAGCAATGTGATTGTAACTCCATCTCCAGGAGTCAGTAGCACTGAATGGATATAAAAACACAGCGCAGCAGGCCTTGCTTAGTTTTGTCATTAGCATATCCTTTATTTGCAGCAGTATAAATTGATGTTTAGGTAATTAACTAGATGTCATGCTAACTATTTAGCATGCGAAACATAATAAATAGAATTGAAAATGAGTTTTTTGACACATCTGGGGGAAACAGCTCAATACTCGTCGTCCCCATCAGGTCACTTACGTATATGTAAGAGAGGAGACAGGAAGTTCATCTCAAGAGATACAGCGATAAAAAAAATAAAAATACCTGTTTGGGCTGTCAGGCAAACTGGAAGCCACATACACACATGAGGACCTTTTAATCTCAGTGTCTCACTCTGTAAGAGCAGAAAATCGAAAACTGTAACCAGGGAACTGTGCGCGGTTTAGACAAACCCATTTGCTCTCTCATAATGACAGCCAAGTGTTCAGAGAGCTTTTCATTAAAGCGGTCTTATTGATTTAGCCCTCTCACCAAACAAACCTGCGATGGAATGGGAATGTCTGCTGCTTCCCCCGAAGAAATGCCAGACATGTCTATTACTGTGCAGAGAGAGGAGTAATGTTCATGGAGCATGCCGCAAAACAAGCACAAATATGTTCAGTTTAATATTAAAACAAACGAAGGTACACAAGATCTACTGCACGTGTCTGCAGTTTGGTGTAAATACATAATTGGCTGGATGAAAGTGATGAATACCATGTTGCAGAACTAAAATCATTCATTCTGCTGTGTTAAATGAACATAATGGCCGTGGCTTCCCATCTTATTCACTGGCAGCAAAATGGAGGCTGCACAAACATTCAGCTTGGCCCTCTGAGAATCTTGCTCCATCAGTTGCTGCTAATTTGTTGCTTGACTAGCTGTGCTAGGGTGGAAACAAATGTTGTGTGTGCTGGTAAACACAAGCAGGGAAGCCTCTCAAGAAAGATTAAGGCAAAACATTAAAAGGGAAGACTGTCACTCAAAGTTCCACTGCAAGTTAACTAGAAGGCTCTTAGGTCTCAGAGAAGAAGAATGTAGATCAAAGTTTATCCCTCTAAAACTGAAGAATCATTGATGCGCATAATTATCTGATATTTTTGTCAGAGCATGCTGCTGTACTTCACACTTTTTACTTTCATTCGGCTGGAAATGCCCTCAAACAAAATACACAGTCGATACATGTGTCTTCCAGGAACGAGTATTGATTTTCTCTCCTCTGCTCTTATTTTTTTTTCTGTGTATACTTTCAGACTCTTTTACAGAGGGTGGAGGTACCTCACACCTCTCTTTTTTTTTTAAAGATTCATTTTCCATCCCTGCAGATCTGATGAAAAACTTGTTCCTGGTCAGTTTGCTTCCATCTGTAATGACTTTCTGTTCATATCTGTGTGTCATAATCTTAGGAAAATGGCCTCCTCATGCAATCTATGCAATGCCAGCTAATGACATTGTGATTCAGAGGGCATGAAGATTAACATATCTAAATGATACCGCCTGAGTGTTTAAGCCCTGGAAAGGAGGACTTGCTGAGGATTTATAACTGTATGAACCGACGTTACATTTACCAAATTATTCCTTTTTATGTTTAAAATGCCACCCCCCTTCTTTCCTCCCACATTCACAGAGGCTGTTCACTGATGAATGATATTCCTGCAGTGAATGAAAGGGTCAGAGAATGACATCTGTATGCTAACATAGGCCTTTGACTATTGCTGCTTTCCAGACAACTTTCCAGCCTCCTACTACAAAACCAGTGGAGGCAGTGGAATGCCGGTCGGATGTGACCTCAGTCAGACTTTACCACCTTCTTACCACACCGCTACAACCTGCGTCAGTGCCCGCAGGTAGGACTAAATCGCAGGCTTTTTTAGAGGTCAGACAGAGACTGCAGGTCTAAAGTGATGACGCTGTAAGTATAATGGTGTCAGCTGCTTTGCATCAGTGACTCTGTGAGTCTAAATCATGTGCTAGTTTAATGGCCTTTCTCTCCCACAAAACAAAACATCATCGCCCTGCAGCTGTTTTGTGGAATATTCATTGGATTTTAATATTTCTGAATATAGGCATGATTTTACATTATGTCTCATTTTCAGCACGCCTTATATATGAGTCACGAACAACAGTGGAAGAGTGTGAACCACACTAACAGCCTGATTATTTATACTAGTAAACAAACGGAATGACAACAAAAGATGTTCCATGTAATTTCATGGGTCTTGGCCTCTTTCTGTTCTCCTGTTCACAGCACTCCAAATGGAGTGATGGCTTTTGTGTGGCAAGACACCAGAGTCTTTTTGTTTCAGTATCTCATACATCTAGTTGTGTTTACGATTTATTCAGGCATTCATATGCAAATATATATAATGAGTGTGTGGATCCGGCTGTATAGTTAACTTACAAGAGTTAGTGTGTTAGTGCACTTCCTGTTTACACAGTGTCCTTAGATCACATGGTTGTTTTGTGGGGATAATTGAATACACAATGCGGGTCAAAATGTTACATTATTACCGGTTGTACAGTCATTGGAACATGATGTGACTTAGCACTATATGTTAAAGGTAGGGTTGGAGATTTTGAAAACTCAGTGAGAGTCAGCCAGATTTCGAAAGTAATCACACGCCCCTTTCTGTCCGAGCTCAACCCGAAGCCACGCCTCCCATCACATGGACGCGCATTACCTGAAGACGAGCTGCGGTCTGTGACTTCGGCCATCATGCACGTACCTCTCTGGTGCGCGCAGAGCAGGAAGAGAGTGACAACCAGCCAATACTCAGCGCAGGATCCACCTGGAGGATTGGCTGATGTTTTTAGCGTTTTATAGCTTCCACAGATGATTAATATTCTTTGCTTTAATGCGAAACTAATTGGTTGCTATCGGATTGTAAAGAGAAGTTACACTAATTTAACAAAAAGTGCATCAGAATGAAATCTCCAAACTCAAACGTGATCACATTGCAGGAATAACACCACAGGTGTGTGTTGTGATTGTTGGTTCATCCTCACGTGTTGCATGTGACAGGAGAACCTCCTAACAGTGACCCCAACAGTGATTACACGTCTTCTCATTTTTAACTGGATGGCAAAACAATGAAACTAATACATCATACTAGTGAAAGTAGGCTGCTCACATTCATACAGACTAATATCTCACACACCAATTTGTCAGAAGCTGCTTGGCACTGCTTTTAGTAACACAATCTGCACCTTCCATTTCAATCACTGGGTTATCATAAAGCCCATCATGTTCCTGTTGGATGTCCCTGTTTCTCATTACTCAGAGGAGAGCAGTGGCCTACAGATCAGCCGGTTTAAGGAAGTCAGAGTCAAAGCGACGCTAAATGAAGGTTTAACAGCACCTGCGCTACCCTCTAACTGTGACAGCTTTTCTTTTAATGGCAATTACACGCTGTTTTTGCTCCACTGTGTGTGTGTGTGGAAGAGATTCAGGGAGAAAGAGGGGAGAGCATATTAAAAAACTAGTACATACCATTTATAATACATGCTATGTGGTGTGACTGCTAAAAGCCAATGTTATGGCAAAATATATTTTTAAGCTCTTCATATTTGTTGAGTGTTGTCCCACTGAAAAAAGTTTTTTTTTCATCATGTTGTAGCTATAGCCACAAAACCCCCCCCCCCCCCCCCCACACACACACACACCCTGGTCCCTTTGTGTCCCTGCATGTTTCTGACAATGTGTTTTGAAGATTAGAAAGATTATTATTAATTAAGATCCTTGTTGAAACAAGCCGTGAATTGTTCTTTGATGATAGGATAGAACAGAGAAAGGTTAGAAACCAGCCGTCAGCAGCGGCCCTGATGATACACAATCAATTGACATTGCTTATGGCAAAAACTACCGCCCTGATAGATCTGGACAGCTTTGCAGAAGATGTAGCTGTATGTCCCTCTGGACTCCTGTCAAAGTCTATTCTCACACGGACTCCTTTTGTGAGACACTTTAAAGAAGATGACCATCAGCCCTCTTGATTACCTGTTTTATGTTAGCGTTGAGGATTTGCCATTTTTGATCTTGATGTTGGTAATCCTGAGGGTTTAAGTGCGTACCTGAGGGAATGAAGCTTATATGGAGACTGTGGGCTGAGCTCAGCGCTGGTTAACTGAGCGCTGACAGGTTTTTCAGGATCTCCCCCTGGATACACCAAGGATGATAGAAACCACAGACAGAGGGATAACTCATCCCTTTCCAATCCCGCATGGAGCCCAGCCAATATTATCCACGTATTCAAATTATCCCCAGGATTAACTTCAGGTTTTCCTTGTGAACTCACTAAAGTGGATGCATTATGCATCTGTCTTGTGCATGTGCTTGAATTTTCTCCAATTATTAAAATATTTACTCTGGTGGGTGCCTCCTGTTTCCTTTGAATACAAGCATCAGAGTAAAGAAACCCCGCTTCCTCTCTGCTCTGAACACCCCCCCCCCCCCCTCTTTGTTTCTGTCGTCCTTTAGTCATTCATCATCAGTGTTATAATTTATTATACTGCCAGAGTCTCAGTAAGCAAATCACCTGCATGAACATAGATATCACACAATTTGAGCACAATAACAAAAACAAGGATTTTATAGACTATCTTTTCCAGTTTATCTCTCTCCGTCACTTCCTCACAGCAGAGCTGGGTCTAACTCTTCAGGATTCCTCCATCTGTCATGTCTGCCTCTCATCTTTCATGGCTGAGTGTGCCATTACTTGTGTGTATGATGTTAGTCTTCCACTTCAGCTGACATCCTAAGACCTCTACAGTGAGACAGATTGGTGCTATCTGAGCTGGATTTAAGCTTGATAGGTGAAATGGTGTGTGTGTGTGTGTGTGTTGGTGAAGGTGCCACAGGCAGGTTTGTAGGACAGTAAACAATGCCTTATCTCATGTGGAAAGTGGTTATGCGGCCTGTCCTAACCTGGTGTGATACATCAGCCCTCCGGGGGGAGAACACACTCTCTTCCTTTTAAAGTGTGTGACTTACATGGAAGTGTTAAGGTGTTGAAGTGATATACACACACACACATAATAATTTAGATGCTTTCATTTGGTCTTTATACATTTATTTCTCCTTGAATCAATAAAAAAAAATCCCCTGCAGCAAAGAAATTGTTCCCATACAAGCTGGTGTTGGCTGACTATCCGTTTCCTAACACTTACTTGTATTTGACTCACATTTCTTCTTTCATCATATTTGCCAGGAGTATGTAACCTTGGTTCTCAAAGGCAGAACTTTGTATGAATGTGAACAAAGCACTAGTGTGGAAGAATATCACTCATCAGGTCCTTATTTCCAGTCAGCGCTATCTCTTCAAACCTCACTTAAATCGACACTGCAGGGATAGTAAAACAGGAATAAGTTAGTGCTGCTCCTGCTGTGCTGAGACCCCTCATAAAATGTTTTGAGTGCCTTGGAAAATCCGAGAGCGCAGTCTATGCATGGAAGAGGAACTTTGGCTGCTTACCCTGCATTTAACAAGGCTCTGTGGTGCTTTAACTTTAAGCACATTGGCTGTGAGTTATGACACTGGGGTACATGCTTTTTTTTCAGTAGATGTTGAAATTTGTGCATGTGGATGTTTGCATGTTAGCCGAGTGGTATCATGACCTTTTTTTTCCTCCTTGTACTCTCTTAGCTCAGGTTCAGCCTCGCCTAAATGTTACACCCTGTTGTATACTGTGGCTTCACTCAGCCGTATTGTGATCGTGAATTTGGATGACAACCTGGTCTGAAAGGCAAACGACCTTTTAAGATGCTCTCAGCAGGGGGTGCGATTAAACTTAATGCCTTTCACTTTGATTCTACATCAAAGTCTATGGAAAAAAAACTCTCTCTCTTCTCCTGCATCATAAAAAGCAATGCTTTCCTGTGACCATGTACAGTGAATGTTTATACTGAACAGGCATTCCAAATTGCTGAGTAATACCTCCTGCATTTAAAGACCTTTTCAGGATAGACAGAAATATGCATATGAATCAGACTTTCAGCCACCTCAGCAAGGAATAAATCCATTGTTGAACACTGCCAGAGTGCAAATAAACAGACAAGTAAAAGTGTTTGCCTCCCGCATTGTTACAAAATGGAAGTGTTTGTATCTGTGTAATTATTTTGACGCTGTTCTGCGTTTATGTTGTCATGAATGCTAAAAAAATGAACCGATGCAGAATCCAAAAACACAGCAACAGAAACAAACAGTTGTTCAGTGGAAAAAAACTGCTCCATGTTGTCTATCAAGTGCCCTGATAATTAATAAATCTGCCTCACAAATCTCATTAGTGCATAATGAGGGAACAAGTGCTATTAGAAGGACATAAGTGAGACGGTTATCTGCTGAGATGTATGGTTGGCCCCTGGCAGACTGACAGGCTCACCCTTTGCTTTTAGGACAAACAAGATGTGAGCGGAAGTCTTTGCTTTACACTCTGTTTGATGCGCTCAGGGGGAGATCTGAATTCCAAACCTACAATCCGAGGCTGAGCCACAGGTCCTCGTCAGGTGGTTTCTTTTGCAGCAGAGTGACTCCACCTCTTTGTCAAGGTCATACAGTAGCTGCATGGCAAAATGTGCAGCAGCCTGAATCCTCCTTGGTTACTGCTTTCCTCCCTGTATGGTTAGAAGAACATACTTTTTTTTGTTCGTTTTTGCTATGTTCTCTCTCTCTCTCTCTCTCTCTCTCTCTCTCTCTCTTTCTCCTTTTTCATTTTGCCAACTCAAACAAATTACTGCTATATACTGTGATGCCTCCGGCCCATCATTCCCCTGCTTCACTGTAAAATAAGATATTAAGATGAATGTGGTAGTAAATATTGTTAAGTGGATCAGTGATCCGCTGCAGGACACTGCCTTGGCACTTATGTTCTTAATATCAAAGGGTTTGAATCAAGAGGGCTGAGATAATTATCACGCAGCGAGCATTGTCTTCTAATAATACATCAAAGTGTTGCAGCTCATTTCAGATTATAATTTATGAGCACTGCTCTGTAATTGAAGGAGGAGTTATTTCATTAGGTAATCACTACTCATCATCTCTCCTTCAGACTTCTATGGGATGCTTATTTCCTGAAGAGGCAAACACCATCAAGTGGAAATCCAATAAAAACGCTGATTGTTCTGAGCTCTGTGAATAAATTGACTTTGGCCTTTGACTTTCTGTAGGCGACTTGAAAACACAGTGCAGGGGATTCGGGGATCATCTGCCAATCTGTTTTTCCTGCTGTGCAGTTATTATTTATGAAGATCCTACAAGTGTGCAAGTGTGATGTTGAAATGTGTATAATGCCTGAATACAGCCACTGTAAATCCCATCACGACTCCTCCTATATCTGTGGTGCAGAGATACAGCGATGGTTCAGATTAGCCCCCGAGGGAGAGCAGATTTTGATGGTTTGATTTATATGTCTTTGAGGCAAAGGCATCAAACACAGCAGGGGGGGTTCTCACACGTTTTGCTCAAAATACTATGGCTGGCTCACATGTTCAGGCGTACGTGCATTCATATGCAGCATGAAACTTTGCACATGCCTACGCACGCATTTCGATTCAGGAGGGAAGTCTTACGAACATGTCCTCCTTTGTTGCTGTCGCCAACGCTCCTAACATGAGCTGTTTGCATTACAGAGCAGCATAGAAAGGCACAACAGCTGTTTTATAGACTGACTGCATGTTAACATCCTACTATATGAACATTATAACAAATCCCAGTGCTTCTTTGTCATAGTAGAGGTTTCTACTCTGCACTTATGTGTAGATTTAATTCAAAGTTGTGCATTGGGCGGGCGTACACACTAAAATTTAAGACTTTGAAATCCATTATTCAAGATTTGTTTATTAATTCGTTCAGAATTCCTCCGTGGTTTCACAGTTGTGACGCCAAACTTCTGAAAGCACACCTTTGTTATTCTTTAAACTTTTTTCCTTAATGTTTATCCTTGCTGCAAAAGTGATGATTCAGACACTGTCAGAAAAAAAATAAATTCATAGACTGAGTGTGTGTCCTTAAAGATGACATTTAGGGAAAAAAAATCTCACTTTTTTTCTGAGCTTTCATCCTCACCACCTTCACAGCTCAAATGTAACGTACAAAATGAGATGCAGCATTTTTATTTGACAGATTTAAAAAGTTATGTTCACACCAGTTGCGTATAATTTGTTCCCTCTGAGACTTTTTTATTGTGTATATGCTCTACTGGTCAAACACAAGAATCTGTGCCTACATCTTGGCGGTCTTTGGTCTCTCGGTGCTTCAGGCATGTTTGCTCACAGACCGTGACTGTGAGCTCGGTCGGCGTGTGCTGCAGGGCTGAGAGCGGTGGTACACTCTGTCCAAGTATACAAACACACACAGAATAGCTCCAATAGGAAACGAGTATTCAAGCCTTTGTGTGTAAGCCCACTGCATGAGAGTGAACCCTGTCCTCTCCTCTTTGTTCTCCTACCTACTGCAGCGAGGCTCTGCCGTAATGAATTTCTGGCCACGGAAGCTGAAAATACCCCAAACCTTGGGTGAAAGAGTGGTTCAGTGAGCAGTCAGTGCACTTGAGCTGGAATGACATGATGCCCAGTGTGGGATTGGAAACGGAAGAAAAGTGACCAAGCGTGACAACAACAATCTGAGCAGTTACGGCTACATTTTTGAAGCCAAGCAGTCATTTCATGTTTCTAAGCAACAAAAACCGAGCACATGATCATTCCTTTAACATGATGTGATTACAAGTTTTGGTCCAATGTTCTGTGAGATTGTTGCTGTCAGCCAGCCGCTGACATTCTTCTGAAGTTTCCCAGGCCAACATGCTCCCAAGACAGAAACTGTTTAAAAACAATTTATGGCTTCCTCCTGACTTTCAGCTTTTGTTCCACTGAAGGCGGTGTCTCTGACAATCAGGGAGATTTCACTCTCACTGTGTCCTGATTGTTGCATAACTTCTCCGTCTCTTCATATTCAGGACAGCTTGCATACAGCAGGCAGGCTTTCTGCTAAATATACGATGTGGAGATTCTTTGGGATTAGGAGTAACAGTCCCATCTAATGTCTTCACCATCATGCTATTATTGCCTCATAAACTATGAATTTGCAGGAGGACGGCTCTTCCCTTAGCTGAAGCATTAAGATTCAGCAGAGCCTGAAATTGTGAATTATACAGCATGCATCCAGAGGATCTCTCAAGTTAGGGCTTCTAATAATTCCAGGGAATGAGCGAACATCCATCTTTAAGACTGTATCAGTTGAATTTTTATTGATGGTGCTGATACGTGAGTTCAGCTAAAAGTTTAGAATAAAATGGGCTGTAAAGGCGCTGCCAAGTTTAAGGGATCACACAACAAGACACCAAATAGAGTAAGACTTCCTTTGTTTCCCCGGCACACTCATTATCCAAAATCTCTCAACCCTGAAAAATTGACGAGAATAGTGTGCTGGATCATCAGAGTATGTCGCAGGAATGCTGGAAAAAAGTGTGTGTTGGTGGGGAAACAATATATATGGAGTCTGTTAGCAAATTAATCAAAAATAACTAATATACCTTTAATTATGAAATTCTACAAATTAAAAAACAGCTTGTTAATGTGATTGCTGTTATCTTAGAAAATAAAGAAAAATGTTTCGTTTATGCTGGTGGTTTTGTCCTAAAAGGTTGAAAAAAAACACTAATCACTTTGAATTTTTAGAAAATGCAATTTTATATCATTTTTTTTAGATGATGCAGGTTAAAGTTGAGAGGGAGAACAAGACAAAATGTCAGGTGAAATAAACAACAGGAAGGTAACAAAAATAGTATTTCACAGTGCAATAAATCTATGATGTACACAGGGCTGCTTTGAGTTACTCAACATGGATGAATTTTTTAAATATATAAACTCCTCAGCACTAATAACAGTGTGATCCAGCACATGGCGCTGTAATAACGACAGAGCAGCAGATAAATTTAGCACTAAAATAAATAACACGTTGTCTTCCTCATGAAGCACTACTCTGCCAGCATGATTGTCACTCTCTGCTCCTTCCTTACATGTAGTGAAAACCTCACTGAAACATTATTGCAATGGGTCCCAGTGTTTAATTCAAGCAGAACAAAGCGTACGAAGTAAGACTGGTGGTGAACGGCACTAGCACGGCTAGTAACTAACCTCATTCCTGACTTCAATAATTTGATCCATATAATTCGATTTGCTAACCTGATTTACAACAGATTTAATGCAAGGAGCTTGCAGTGATGAGTGCTCTGATTTCTAGATGCATCTGAAAATGATTTCAAATGTAAGCTCTGTTTTAACCCAATTATCATAAGAAAGCACATGTTTACAATTTGTTAATAATCCAGTTTTTACAGTGTGGAAGTGACCTGGGTGAGTGTGTAAACACTGTATCTAGGGCATTGCACTCTTATTTATATAAATACGAGGGTTATGCCATAGACACAGAATTTTACACACACACACACACACACACACGCAACAGCTATTCCAGTTGGCTATGACAATAAAACTTAAAAAATCAGCACACATATGATGAACCAGACAGATAATAACACAGTAGCACCATACAGATGGAAAAAGTGGTGAAAATAAAATACTATCAGAGATCATTAATTTAGTTTCTTCAATGGACAGATCTTATCCGAAAGGCATCCTCAGGCATTTACAGCAGACCGGTGTCTGTCTCACATGAAGGCCATGGGGTCACAGGTCTGCTCAGAACTGAGGGAGCCTGTCACATGTGTCAGGTGTCTTGAGAAATTCCACTTATTTGAATGATGTGTGGGGGAAACGAAGGACTTTTTCTGAGTGTCTTGAGATTTAATGCATCCACATGTGGCGTCTCACGCACGTGTTCACATCACGTGGACACCTGTGGAAAGCGTGTCTCTCCGAAAGCGGCACTGTGCCCACAAACGTGAGCCAGGTTGTAGGTGGAACACAGATCTGACCAATCAGGGCTGATCTACTAGAGGTGGTGGCATCTTTATCTTCCTGTTTTTAGAGGAAACATGTAAATACATATAAAGTAGAAGCACTTTGAATGCCGTGTTTTGGCAATCTTAAGTATTGTTGATAACAAAAATAGATCATCGGCAGACTCCTGTGTGTCTTTTTACTGAGTTTAAACTTGGAAGTCCTGTTTAGTCATTGGAGCTGGGAGCACCAGTTTTCTGTGAGGTGGTCAAAACAAATTGCAGCAGTTGTGTGAGAAGCCAGCAGCTTTAATGGATAAACACTCAAGGATTATAAATGTTGTGCTCCGGCTGAATTTAAATGCATTATTGACGATGCAGTTGGGAAACTTTTTGGTAACAAAACTTTAAATTTATACTCTAAAACAAGAATAAACAAGCAGAAGAAGAATATGAATGTGCACAATGTGCAAAATTATATTTGATGTCTGTGCATGATTGTGAGAAATATGTTTGTATAGACATCATTTAGTTCACCGTGTGTGATCCTCTCAATATTTCATCTTTCGCCCCTCGTGTTCCTTCATATAAAAGGCTACAACATGAAATATGCATAAAGGACACAATAATCCTGCAGAAGAACCATTAAAGGCATCATGATGCACAACCGATGACATACTGGACTCATAACACATTGAAACAACTCTTGCGGCTGTTCAACCTTAAAATATATATATTTATATATGTTTTTATTTAATATTAATGTCATTTTTTTGTGTGCATTTTCTCGGCCCTGTGATCTTCAGCATCAGCACAGATACAGCAACTGCAAAACAACAAAGCAGTTGGAAATGCAGCATCACAGGACACACACTTAGCACAGGAGTTGGAAAGAATAAAATATTAACAGCAAAATTAAAATAATTTTAAAAACACTTTCTTTTTCAAATGAAACATGGTGAACATACAATATGTACACAATTCCAGAGCTTCAAGCACAGAGGAGATTTCACCTCAGCCATGGCACATATAATATGTGTGTGTGTGCCATTTGTGTCACTATGCTGGACATATAGTACGCCATCCAACAAACAGTACCCTTTGGTATCGTTGAGGAGAGGAATGATTGGGTCTACTTCTTCACCTCATAAGTCACGTCGTAACCATCATCACTGTCACATTCAGCACCGACGCTGGCTGTTCTCACAGTCACAGTTATTCCTGCTTCCACACCAGCACAAGCCTCCGTCACTGTGAGCGTGCACACACAGATTAGCAGCTTCGGGAAGTTGACATGCGTCAAAAGCAGCTCTTGTATCACACCACAAGTTCTCGACATCAAAATTTAAAAAAAAAAAAAAAAAGCAGCTGTGACAGCAACGCAAAGTAAAATGTAAAAATAGTCAGCCTCGTAGCTAATCCTCCTCCATCTTAGTGAGCTTTTCTTATCTTTTTTTCTCATCCCAGGTTCAACAAACCAGCGTTATTAGCCTCTGAGATTTAATCACTGAGATATGGTGGGAAATCCAGATTACTGTCTTTTCTTCTTGTACATAAGCTGTTGTTCCTCTTCAGCCAACGCTCTAATCTTCATCCTCAGTGTGAGTCAAGCGTACGTGTCTCCTGACTTTAGCGCCACCAGTTCAGAGTTCTCAGCATGGTTCCCGTTTAAGTGTTCAGTGTTACAGTCGTGATGGTACATGAAGGTGGGTACCTCGGTGATGGAGGTGGCGGTGTAGGACGTGGAGCGCATCGAGCAGTGGTCCTTTCGTCTCTGGCCCCACTGTGTTTTATACTGCATCCACTGTCTCTTTAGAGCTGCCTGCACCTGGACATCACACACAGAAGGATGTTTATTTGGGGTTTAATAATTTGACCTCAAAGCAGCAATTTGTAACATTAGGGTTAGGGTTAAAAAATTGTTCTACTGAAGCTGGCTGGCTAGCTGCAGACTGTACTCTACTTTGTACCAGTACATGGGCTAGTAAGCTGATTAAGTTGCAACATCACTAGTTTTCACTTTACTTTCATTTTCAGCCATCTGTAGTTAAGTTTAAGCATCAAAACTACTTGGTTAGGTTTAGGACATGCAGAGCTTAACAATGATACCAACACAGAATTAATCAGCTTCAGATCCTTGGCAGGGAAGATGCACATTCTTCTAACATTTCTCCCGATTTGCTCGTCAAAGGCATCTTTTTGTTTGTCTCTCTCTCTCTCTCTCCTATGACCAGCAAATGATTCTAGCAGACATCCAAATTTACATGCAGAGCAATGTGTGGTTACCCATTCCAACACTATCTTGTGACAATCTGACTGACAGTGATCTTGTGTACACACTCATCCGTGCATAATTGCCACAGCATATGTGAATCGCTCAGACTTTAATCACATTAGCAGATGCCTTTTGGAATATGTAAAACACCAAAGTCACTTTTGTGCACATGGATGGATCCTCACATCAAATAAAAGGGAGGAAAGATGAAATCTATAGGACATAATTTTATGTTTAAGATTTCATCAGGTAATTTTATTCCTTTGCATCTGTCTGTGTGGGTATCAATACACATTTGATATTAAGGGAGGAGCAGCTTTAACTCATACTTAGTTACTTAACTTAATATTTTACACAGCTTCATTCAGTTATACCTGGAACCCACCTAAAAGAAACTGTTGTGATGTCAGAGAGGAACGCGATATGGATGCGCAAAAGCACCTATTCTACAACCCAGTGTTAATTTTGTTGACGAATCATTTTCGTCATAGTTTTTGTTAACAACCTTTTTTTGCTGATAAAAATAGCTAAATAAAAACTAATGCACGGTGCCAAAAACGAAGACGAAATGTATTATTGATTGAGACGAGATCCAATCAGAGCAAATCAGGAGACGACGGCAGAGAGCCAATCAGAAGTGATCTCTCTGCGTAAGGACGTTACCCCGCGATGCTGGAAGAAGGCGTACTCATGCATGGTAACACAACACAGGAGAAGAACAGACACACGGACACGTTTAATGTCAAGACAAACAGGACGGTTTGCAAACCGTGTGGAGCGACTATCAGCGGTAAAAACACAACAAACCTGAAGCGACGTTTGCAGACGAGTCATCTTAACTTCCGTTCATACACGTGACAAAATCTATAAATGAAGACACCGCTGCTGATGGTTTTACAGCATGTGCACTGTTTCTAAGTTGTCACTGAAGTATTTTGCTGTAGTTATGGAGGATTCATGAAGAAGGTCATGACTGAACAGTGTATTCAGGGAGAGCAGCTCACTGTTCACTGTTCTTTTGTGAAAAGGTAATAGCAATTAAATAAAGAGGTGTTTGTTTCAAATAACATTAAAGCTGTGCCTGTTTTATTGCACAATAAAACCTTAATTATTTCATGAAAAAATATATATCATAGAATTTTAGTCGACTAAATCCACGGCAGATTTAATAGACTAAAATTCTTTGATATTTAGTCGACTAAAACTAGACTAAAAGTTAAAAAATGTTGATGACTAAAATGTGACTAAAATCAAATGACATTTTAGTCACAAGATTAAAATAAAAAATAAATCAGAAATTGCTGCCAAAATTAACACTGCTACAACCATAATAATAAACCAAATCCATCCCTATCCTGATGACTTGCTGCGAGTAGCCCGTCATAATCCTTCAATTTATTCCCTAATGTGATCATCAGTCATGGGTTTATATACAGAAACTTAATTAATGTCCCCAAACCAGAATTCAGCAGGGATGTTGGATGATAAGTGTCAGGAGATTTATCATTAAAAAATGACCAATGAGAATCCAGTGTCTACAGATAAATGTCACACCCGGATTAACTAACATCAAGAAAAAAATAGAAAACATAATAATCTCAAATAAACCTATATTAGAATCATCTACGCACTACAAGACTTTTGACAGCTGTCAGATTGACACATCAAATTACACGACTGTCTTCTAATGGGGTTGGATCAACTGGCAACACCTAGCTATGTAGCTAGCATTTTGAAATGTAATTTTTGTAAGGTTAATCGGCACCAAAAAGACAAAATGCTGTTGTTGACAAAAGGCTAAAATTGTGCAAAGCAAACTGATGAGCATAGGTAATGATATGAGATCATCCACAGATAGATCTAACAAGTGTTGATTGATCAAGTGCTCCAACACAATTGGCTGATTTATTGTCCAAGAAGTGAAGTGTGAATGGCTCCTGAAAACAGAATCCAGATTAAAATGTATTTCCAGCAGTGGAATGTTAATCATTTTATTAAGTAACACCCTAACACCA
This sequence comes from Parambassis ranga, assembly GCF_900634625.1. Taxonomy (NCBI): domain Eukaryota; kingdom Metazoa; phylum Chordata; class Actinopteri; family Ambassidae; genus Parambassis; species Parambassis ranga. Next base: position 11,366,996 of record NC_041023.1, read on the forward strand.
CTGCGATAACTGTGCGTGCATTAACACACGAGGATATAAATTTGCCGTTAATTGTCATAATGAGACGAATGGCCAGCTGAGGCTTACAGCTTCCACGTAGAATGTCTTGCTTGATGTCACAAACACAGCTTGAAAGCTGTTTGTCTCACTGACCTAACTCCACAATGGGCCCATTGAAGAAACAAGGCAGGTCTGTGCAGTTTGGCCTTGAAATACATAAAAAAAAAAAAACAGAATTGAACCCAGCCCCAGAAACCCATGTCCTGATTAAGGGAGCATGAATTGGTCATTATGCGACGGAGGCAAACAAACTCTTTCATTCCTTTGTATGTTGGTCGACCCACCATCACCCAGGCCAGTGGGCTTTAAACATATGCTGCACACACAGAGATCCTTATAAACATTGTTTAAGATGGTGTTGCTGTGTTCTGGTTGCTCGTCTATGAGCTAATAGCCTGACCTCTTTTCCAGGCGGAATGTATAAAAGTCCCCCAGCAGGCTGCTGGTCCTCTGTGCCAAACACCTCATGCTGAGTATTCAAATCTGCTGCACTCCCAGTTTGTGCATCTCTCGCTTTGTTTTGTTCACATGCACCAAAATACCTCATAACAGCTTAATTATCTCTTTCACAACACAGTCTGTTCTTATTTTAACTGCTGAGATAGTACACACACACAGCTTGTGGTTGCTGTCTTCACCGTGCTATGGACTCGAAAGTGTCCCATTCAACCTTACAGCGTGCATTCTTTGTGAAGCATGTGAGTCTGAAAGCATTTTCTGTCCATTGTGTCTCCACAACACAATTAACCCCAGATCAGGGCTCTAATGGAAATCTAGCTGATTGGTTTGGAGGAGTGTTTGAAAAGTTAAGGATGCTTGCAGTAAGCCAGCTGCAGGCTGACTTCAAATGTCTGTCAGGAAGACTTGAAAGGAGAGTCCATTTCCAGCAGGGGTTGGAAACCACAGAGTCATTTATAAACTTGTCTTTCTCTTCACCTGACATGACCCCAAAGCTTTTACTGCAGCAGCTCCACAGTGGTCTTCGAAGAGACATGCAGAACAATGCTTTATTACCTGTTACAGCTGGACTAATGACAGAGGTAACATCTCTGTGGAGTTATTTTACTACTGAGTATTTGAGTCTGATATTCAGGGGTCACAGATGTAAGATATGCAGGGATCTGACCGGAAAACAACAAAATGAAAATGTTTTACCTGATGGAGCCTGATGGCTCATAATGTCACAAGCAATGAGTGGTTTCATTGCTCCATGACTGAGCGGCTCCCAGAGAAACATGTGCAGGTTGACCTTTTTGCAAAAGGGCAATTGCTCTATCAAAACTAGAGCCATATTTTGTCAAACAATATTTTTAAAACAGCACCCAGAAATGCTTCCCTTTCTTTAGATGGATTAATGCCACTTGGTGGAAGTCTTAGCTTAGCATAGCTTAGCTTAGCTTTGTGTAAATATTGGAATAAGCAGGCCCGGCTACAAGCACCTCTACAGTGTACTAATTCAACAAACAAGATGTTTACTTCTCAGTCAGTGTATAATGTTATTTTCGTACGAGGACATTTAATTCCAAAAGATTAAATGTCCTCGTATGAAAATAACATTATACAGCATTGGAAGAAATACATGAATATTCTTACCTCTCCATTGAAGAAGCAGAATATTGTTGCCACCAGTAGACCCTTAAACAAAGAAAAACAAGTACACAATAATGCTTATGTTTGTTTTTATCACACAAATAGGACTTAATGGCAGGGTGTGACTTTCCAGAAGTAAGGTTAGGAAAACAACTGTTTTACAGACAGAGAAATAAAAGCAGTGTCAGTGGAACAATAGAGTGAAAGTGGCTGAATGAGTGGAATGCCCACCTGAATATTTAGTGGATTGGATGCTTGTTATTTCATTGATTGCTAATTGGTAGTAAAATGGAGTTAATGGAGTGTCTAACTGTGTCTTTAAAGGGTATTGAGCTGTGAAGCACATCAGTCAATCACAACAACAACAACCACAAGGTAGACAACAAGGCTTTTAGCGGGGGCAGCCTTTCAGTCAAAACCAGCAGACTGGCAAATATGGAAGGCAGTGATGTGCAGGTCATGGTTCAGATAGGGCCCGACCAAGCTGACCCTCTAGAGAGAGACAATCTTTGAGGCCTGCTTTTGAAAATATTTGTCATGTGTAGTAACAGAGTGCAAACTTGCATTTTAATTTAGTTTTGTATGTTTACTGAGGTATAAAGTTTAAGAATCCTAACACTTGCAGTTTCATGTGGATTTTGGTGAATGCTGTGTCTCTGTGTCCCCTCATACCTACCTGGTAGTGCATGAGTATGTGCATGATGTACTCGTAGACTTCACCAGCCAGCCGGTTCTCTGGTCTCCAGGGACAAATGACAAACTGTATTCCCAGCAAAGGCACCAGGATCAGGGTGGCTCTCACTGCCTTCATGTACATGTTGGATTCTGCCCTGTGCGTGTCTCTTAATTTGGTGACTAACACTCTTATAATATTTAGTAGAAAGAAGAGGTTTACCTGCAGAAAGTTAAACAAAAAAATGAAGGATTAAACCAAAGCAATAGCAATTTTCTTTTCCTAACTTCTGCGAAATTACACAGAAGTCTATTTCTCATGTTGTTCGGCGCTGAAACTGTGAACTCACAAGAAGTGCTGCCATTATAGGACCATGCACGGCGTAGAGCAGATGGGTTTCCACACTCATCCAACAGCTACAGAGGGAAAAACATATCAGTCAGTGCTGTCTGCCGCCCAAAATACACACGCACACACACATAGAAAAACATGCATGTGTATGAATCTGCACGCTGTCTGTCCACCGCACACAGCCAAGCACATATGCAAACATCCCCTGTTTATTTGCAGAAGTTTCTGGAACATTACTCACTTGTCATCAAAATACTTTTTCCTTGCCACAGCGTGGATGGATACAGGCACAAGAGGGAAGCCTTGGATGGGAATAGAAAAAGGCAACCATATGAGGTCTTGAGTGAATTTGGTGAAATTCATTTGTCATTTATGCAATGTTAACAGCACGGTTAGCTCTCGTTTGCTGGACTTCCTCATTATATAAAGTGACACTTTTTAAATCCTCATTTATAGTTATACAAACTTTCTCTTTTTTGGGACCTAAGACACATGGCTCATTTTTTCACTTCATTCTGTGTATCATTTTTTGTCACTATATATAAACACAAGAATTCATGAACATATTAGCCACAGATGGAGCTGGAAAACTGGCTTTTCCCCCTCTACACTTGCACCTACAGCTGTGGCGAATTTACATAGTCTTACATTCATATCCAGGGGATCTGGCTTCACCCAAACACTAACAACAATTTGCTTTAACATTAAGCACTGACCCAAAAATCTGCATTAGCCCAATTGAGGACACAGATTTTGTCCCCAATTGCTCCAGCTGTCCCCATTTAACACGTGTTGAATCTGGCATGTGTCCCCAAAAGTAGCATAAACAAGACACAGGGATGCACGTAGCAAAAAATACAGCCCTCTAGGTTATCCCGACGTTTTTAATGATGATCATCCATTTAGTTCCAGCAGCAGCAACTGGTTTGACAGACTGCACCCATTACTCCTCTTTTGAAAAACAGGACAGGAGCGGCGCTGAACGACAGAAGGGCCAATAAAGCTGTCAGCCATGTTCACAATGACATACTGTACGAAGATCAGGTGGATACAAATTGCGTCCAATCTTGTTGAATTGCTTTTCTGGGAGTTTTCGAGCTTTCAGCAGTCAGAAGTAAATAAGTCTTTAAGGCACACACACACACACACACAATAGAGAGAGAGAGAGAGAAAAAGAAAGTGCAAATGACTCACCCCAGCCCAGGAGGTAGTACCAGTGCAGATGCTGCTCCTCTGCAAACACAGCCACCACGATGAGCGTGTGCAGATAGATGCCTTCACACAGCATCCAGAAGTAATTGCAGCCCAGCATATACATGTGAAAGAAGTGCAACACCTTGCAGCCCACCTACAGGGACAGAGCATAAACAGGAATATGTGTCTTTTATTTATATAGATATCTATCAAAATGATTCAATTTAAACATGTCTGCCTTCTCAGCAGGAGATGAAAAAAAGACAGCTCTAATGGGATGTTTCGGCACTCGTGGCACAAAATCATTAGCCAGTATTATCCTTTCCAGAGTGAGAAGATGTTTATTCATTTACCCCCCTAGGAGGGAGAAGTGATGATTTCTCTGTGTTTGGAGCTCTCTTTGATTGTGTTTGTCTGACTTTGCACACAAAAGAATGGGATTAAAGCCTCACCTGGAAAAAGGCTTCTATTTTCTATTTTTACCTGCAACAACATGACAGCATGTCTCATTATATTCTTTTGATTGAGTCATTATGACAAAAGATAATGAATATGATGACATATTATTATTATGTCAATCTCATCTAACCCCAGAATACTTATGCTACAATTAGAAAGACACTCACTGATACACCGTAAACTGTAATTCCTCTAATGACTCCCTGACAGGCACTGATGAACATGACAGTCTACACAAAATATAACACAAAACTTGGTCAGGTCCACATTTTTAGGGACTAATTTCTGAGATTTAGTGTTTTTTTTGGCATGTTTATGGACATTTCTGAGCCATCATTTTGGACGGCTGCTGCTTGCTTTCTTATTCCCAACTCACCCCAGATTTGGATTATGTGGTTCCACTAAAAGCCAAGATGGCAGCAGGAGGTAAAGACATCTCCTATTTCCATCCACAAACAAATGAGACTACTGACTCAACTTGAAACAATATTTCAAAGAAACAGGCCTTCCTTACTGATAAGGATAAAAGACTAGTGATGTCATTAGTCATTATGCTATCTTCCCTAAATGATCCCTGGTGGGGGGGTCACCAGCTGTCAACCTATTCTGTCCTTTGTGTATGTGTATGTGTGTTGGAAAAAAATCCCCACACTATTGGATTGTTCTTAGTCCATGAGGTGAAGGTGCTCTGTGATTTGTGGCTTGTCATAGCTTCCATGCTCACCACTGTGAATGATATCAAAGGTTGGATGGCCATCATCACTAACATCAGCATACCTGTGTTTTCACTTATATGGCGAAGCTAACCAAGCATTGATTATCATTAGTGGAAAACAACCAGGACCTCCGTTCACAGAATTTGTTTAAAGTTGTGTTTTGGAATTACTCATCTCTCTGAAAGACATGCAAGAGAACATGAACGGAAGACTTCCTTTGTAGGAGTTTTTTTTTCATTCACCTTGGTTTGTCTGGTTTGCGGTCCTGTGTTAAAAGAGCATTCGTGCAGCTGCAGTATAATTCAGAAATGCTGGCCCTGCTGTTAACTGCTGCTCTCAGGGGTCTTCATAGCTCCAAACACACTTCACTCGCTCTCGACTAAACTCTTCGCCATATGCCTCTCTCTCACTTTCCTACATTTCCCGTTCCACTTGAGGAATCTCCACTATAACAGACGTGGACTCTAGTAGCAGAGACTTAGGTCACCCACCTCTTTGCTAATTTAGGAACACAGGTTTGTCTTCAGTTATCAATAATGTTCTGGTTAGCAAATCAAGCTGATATAGATCATGTCCATGCTTCTCATGTTTTCAGCCTCCTCCCTGGTTTGACATAAGCTTTGGGGATTCACTCCCCCACATTGCTGGCAGGCCAAGCTACACTCCATATCACCACACCAGCAAGAATAAAAAAGAGCTTGTTTTCTCAGTGAGAGCAAATCTCTACTAAAATCCACCATTACTAAATCACCAGCACAGAAAACAGGCTCATAAGTCTTACTTTGGCAGCAGTAAATTTCAAAATGTTTCCCTGCAGATGTGCATGAATCCCAACCAGTGGGGTTTATGATTTCTTCTTCTGCTTCCTCTTGAGAACCAAGGCCACGGTAACTAATTTTATTTTGACATGCTGCAGCAAGTTAGCACAACTTGACCGTGCTACATCAGAAAGCAACAGATTCAACACAAACCCTTCTGACAAATGATGACAAGGAGAGATTTGAAAGCGAGCCACCGCACAAATGCATATAAGTTTCCTCACATTGTGAGATGACGGCTATCATTCCTGTAGCGCTTCTTGGATACATTTAGTTTAGTTTGAGCCAGACAGATGATGAAAAGAAGCAGCAGCAGCAGCGGGACTCAGAACTCGAATGGAGCTGAAGCCTCTGTCGTGTCCTCGATGTTTCCAGTACTTTGTCAGGCGAGCGATGCTCCAGCTGAAAGCAGGCTTGGGCTGATGGGATTGTGTGCACAGAGAGCCAACTTCTACAATCCTATCTGTTGTTTTTGTACGGCACTTTGATCAAAGTTCCTTTGTTTTAAACTTGGTTGAATTTTTTAGAGTTGTGGAAGGATGAGTGTTTATTGTTATAATCATGTTTTTTACCAATATTTTATCATTGTTCATTTCACTCGGGGAATGCACTTTATTTTATTTGTATCTATGCCCTGAAGAACCTTTTTTGGAGTTGAAGAAGCTGCAATAACAACTTTTAAAAAGCAGCAAGCACCGGGTTAACAGGTATCATTATTCTGATTTCCCCCCAAAAAAAGAGTAGAACACTAATTTATGTTCAGTCCTGATAGCAAAGCATTCCTACAAGACAGATTTACTACCTGTACCTAAGCAGACCTCTGGGTTTCAAAGAATTCGCATTAGGCAACAGGGGAAAGTGGAAGAGAGCAAAAACTGCAGTCTGCTGACTCTGCTGGCACGAACATGAAATATTACTGAGGACATTAAAAATTCTGCTTTACAAACTTTTAAATATTTAAAATATAGAGCATCTCCATTTAAATGTGGTTGTCCCACATTGCTTGCAAGTTTAAATGATTAAATAATCACTGAACTGTATTATTCCTTGCATTTTGCGTTTGTTCTAGCATAAATTATTTTAGGTCCACTTTGAAGACCGTGTAATTAGCCTCCATCTTTCACTGTATTCTGCTACACTGCGGTTTTTAGGCCATGCAGATGTCAGTATGGACTATAAAACTCAATAGAAACATTTGTCCCCCCACATTGTCAGGTGATTTATGACAGCTGTTTTGGTACCTTTAATAATTCTGTTGGCAAAATAATATGTTAACTTACTTGTAAAGTTGTCTGTAGAGGATTTACTCACCGGGTTCCTGCTCACCACTTTAGGGTTGTTGACCACGGTGACGAGATAGATGATGGTGAGGGCAGAATTGAGCACGTAGGAGCAGAAGAGGTTCTTGTGGAGGGTGATCCTTTGGCAGCTCAGGCTCCTGTGGGACACGGCAGGTTATACATCTTGTGGTGTTCAAATATCTGCAGGATCACTGGCCAGATTGCCTCTAAATGGTTTTCACTGTACATTCTGAAAGTGCTGTTAAATAATGCATAATAGATCCCAAGGGTGCCTTCTCATTAGCTTGGCTAACCACGCTGAATTAACAGCATAATAAAATGCATGACAAGGAAAGTGAAAACAACCATTACGATCAGAATCATTACAAGTCATTTATATCAGTCGCTGTGTTGTTAGTAATGGTTAAGTGATGCTTTCATTTCATAGCAATAATCAAATGTGCTGCAGGTCTAAGACCTTTAAAATTAAACCTTTTAGCAAATTGATTTTTTTTTATAGAATATACAGCCTCTTATAAACGCGTCCTATGCACTTTTATTCCTTTACTGCTAATTTTATCTCAGTTGACTCATAAAATCCCCAAGAGAGCAATGAAAACAGGAAGAGCACTAAATTTCCTCAAGCCAGGGTTAAAACAACACACAAGTGCACCTCTTCAATGTCTCATTTAGAGGCTAAAAAAAACATCTTGTTTCAATTAATCCGGTCAAAAAAGGAAATGTAGGAGCTGCGGATTGTATATATACAAGTGGGTTTTTATCTGAGAGCGGCTGTCAAAACACAGGCTGAGTCCTTAAGGCAACTTTGTTCTGACTTTCACAGGTCCTGATGTCTTTGGATGGGACTTTCAAACTGATTCCTGTTTTTCCAAAGTAAACCGGAGTATTTTTATCTGGGAATCCTGACAGTGTTGATGTAGGGTTGTAAATAACCAAGCAGTGCAGCTATACACCGTCACATACCACTGTAAGCTTCACATCTGGATCATATAATAAATATTCAAGCCTCCAGTATTTTAGGTGTTTTTGCTCTGAGTGTACTCAGAAAGAAATAAAGAAAGGACGTTCTAAGCCAACAACTTTGCTACTTTACTGAGATCTTAATTTGTTAAGACTTTGATCTTGATGAATTGTGAATGGCCTGCTGAATTTCTGTGTGGCTGAACTGGACTCTCAGCAAGTGACTGTGTTTTGGGACTATGCACCTGCCCTCGACACGGCCTCTAGATTTATGGCTGTGAATAAAACTTTGCAGCACACTGATGCTCTCTTACAAGATCTGCTCTGGATAACAGCTGTGTTTAGGAGGTCAGCGCGTCAAAATTTATCACCGTGGCAATCGCCAAGAACAGGGCCAACAAGGCCACTTAATGTTGTTAAACAACATAACGGGCATTTTCTATCCTACACTATCCTCCTTCTATCATAGTCTGAGGCAGCCAGATCAAGTGAATAAGGCAGATGATGGATGGTAGAGTTCAAATCCTGTCAGTCATGGATGACAGCCATCACAACGCTGGAGTGTTGTCCTTCTCAGCATCCCATGTAGAATCTTCTTTATTCTCTGCAGATATCAGTGTAACGGGCCTGCTGTGACATTTGCTCCACTTCTACCAGCTGCCGTCTCTTCCCAGAAAGCAGAGACCATCAGCTTTTCTCCAGAGCCTATTGATCTGGCTTTTTTGGAAGCTGGAGACATCTAGCTCTCAACGTCAGATTTTCTTTTGTCTGTTTGGAAGTGATGGACACAAGTGTCAACCATCATTAAAAGAGGACAGAAATCTGTCACAGGATCCACCTTGAAGATGGCAGATTGTCTCTTGTGCAATGTTTTGCTGAATCCACTTCTCATCAGGTAGGGAGGATGTTCAGCACCCAGTCAGTGACACTTTGTCACTTGGATTTTGAAAACATTCCTTGGAGATACCCATCTCTGTGGCACTGAATCGTTGTGTTATTCATCCATCTGTCAAGCTCTTGTCATACATTGTGCGCCTCTTTGGATGATAAGACTTCTAAGTTGAGTATGAAAGCCGATGTCCATTTTCTGAGACAGCAGTTTCTGCATGAGCACTCATAATGTAGCCTGTATAACATCTTCTTCTACCACATAAACTTTTAGGAAATTGATTGCTTCACTATTCTCTACATACATTACCTCATATTACACCTCACTTTCTCTTATCCACTTTGTTATTCTGAACCATTGACAGTAAAAACTATGGACAGAGCCTCCGTGACGTCACCCGTTGGTTTCTGAAGAGCCGTTTTGAGGCTCGGTGGGAGGTTCCGGGACGTTGATGACCGCCGCCATGTTGGCAGCGTCACGTCAACTAAAACTCCGATTATGAACAAAGAGGGGGAGCACGAGCGGGGTTTAGGGGGGCGGGCGATCGTGGAAGCAGGAAACTCACGCTGTGATACGTCAACTGTCTGTCACTCAAGCGGCAACGCCCATAATTATGCGTAATTTTAAGTCAGAATACCATTGAAACGAGTGAGTTGTAAAAAAATTCACCCCCCCTACAATTGACACTAGAAGAGAACCTATCATCTGAGACCAGAGTGGTTTTTTGTACCAGGCCGTAAACATGTTCTTTTCTGCTGTGAAGTCGGCCATTTTAACATGGGAGTCTATGGGAAATTACTCGCTTTTGGAGCCAGCCCCCAGCTGTTGCAGCGTGAATTACAAGTTTTGACACTTCCGCATGGGCTTCAACTTTGAGCCCCGAAGGTTGCCGCTTGTTCTGAACTCATATCTGCTCATATTGAATTTCAACAGTCATATCTCATTTAATTATGGGGATCTGGGATTAAGCAGTACATTGGGATGAACACCCATAATGAGCATCGCAGTCAAACGCACACGTTTTTAATAAAAAGAAAAGCGCCAACACATTCGGCTGACGTCACAGCTCTTCTGTGTGGAATCCTAAAATGTGCGACACAAGAAAACCTAGCAGGCAGCAGTGCTGTGTAAAAAAAATACACTCAATACAACCGCAGCAACTCTTTTCATTATTTTTGTGATAGTGGAGATCATTTTGTTATTACAGCCGTCAATGCTAATTTACTGCTGCTAGGATCTTTGCACCAGTAGTGTTCCTTTAACACTTATAGATGTTAAGCTTTCGCATCAGTGAGCAAACATCAGTACTGAATATCGTCTGCGTGGCTTTAGGCTCTTCTACAGTTTTTTTTAGTTTTTGCTGACTCCTAGTAATAGAGAGACAGACCAGAGTGCTGCTCATCATGAGTAAGCATCAACACCATCTGTGCGGCTGTCAGATCCACTTTTGATTGTGAGGATGACTGAGCCTTTAAGGACAAAGCAGCTACCAGCTATTCATCATCAATCCAACGTCAAATCAGCAGCGGCAGCTACAGCTACAGTCTCAGTGTTAAAGTCTCATGCAGGACAGCATGAACACCACAGTGAGTTCATTACCTGAAGTAGAAGAAGATGGCCAGGGAGATAAGCAGGGAGGCTATGGATAAAGCATGACCCACAATTGCCATGTAAAACAGGATGTAAGCTGACTGTAAAAAAAAAAACAAATAAGACAGAGATGTGTGGTGTTACACACAGCCTTAAAATTTTTCATTTTTCTTTGCTGTGTTTTGTAATCTTGGTCTTATATCTTTTAAATTGAATTTTACTCATTCACTTAATACAGTTACCAACACACAAAAAGACAGTTACAGACAAATGATAATCAAATGCACTCGGCCTAGATTTATATTTATATATATTGAGGGATAATACCAATATTACCAATATTTCTGCATAGCTGATGAAGCGACCCTGGTGCATTAGTACTAATGAAACTATTTGGAATACATTTAACTAAAGCTCTTACATGAGTTAGGAAATGAATGACATTCCCTTTGGCAAAACATTAGAATGGGCTCTGTGTTGTGCTGGTTTGGTTTCCATGTGGAAAACACTGTTAGCGCTTGGCAGCCTGGTGCTGTTGATGATTAGAAGGCTGTAAATATGTGATGATGTCCACACAGGGCCGTTAGTTGGAAGGCTCCCCTCTGACAGCCTGAGGGACAGAAACTTGGAATGGCTTTGATCCAATATGTGTGTTTGACTCCAAAGCCTGCTTCGTCTGGCTTTCTTTCTTTGGTGTGAGATATGAAACACAGTCAGCTCAGTAAAAATACATATTAAGCAGGTAATCGTAACCACACTACATTTGTGTGTCAGATGCATATTTTAGTGTTATATCAGAGCAGGGGAGGAATAAATCCGGGTGGTATATTTTAGTAATGGCCACAAGTTTGCAGTTCTCACATTTACTCTTTAAATACTACTGAGCCCCTGGCACTAAAAGAGCAATAGTGCTGACCCATCACACTGCAGCCACCATGCAGTAGATCAATGATATGGCTGGATGCTTTATCTTGAATAAATTACCTTCAGCTTTGCGCTAGTGTTTTCAATGCAGAGTGTGTAGTTGGACCAAGTCCTGTTGGTGTCCGGGTGGCGAAACCACTGCCCATCCTCTCCACAATACTTAGTTGCTTTTTCTGAAAGTAATGAGAGATACAACTGTTTTAGTGAGCAGACCTTCATCAGAGCAGTGGTCTCAGAGTCCTCCTGCTCACCTGTGGGATCGAAGTCATCAAAGTAATTAGGGCAGTTTTGAGAGGTGTACGTTCCAGCAGGAGTGTCCTCCCAGCACAGCCAACCATCCCAGTTACGGCTGCAATACACACCTGTAACACAAGCGAAGCCGCAAAGAGAATGAAACACTGACACCTCAAAGCCTTTTTTGAGTTCCAGTCGCTGTTGTCTCTACCTGATTTGTTGTAAGGGGTGTCTCGGTTTATCTTCTCGAAGCATTTGTACTGGCTGTCGAGGATCTTTTTTGTCACGATTTCCTGCTTCTCTCGATTCATCATGGGACTGAGAGTCACCTCGTTGATGGCCTCGATCTCAGCGTTCCTGGAAAACTGGGCGGCTGCCTTCATTTTAGTGAAGTCACAAACACACACAATTTCACAACATCAGCGTCAACATCAACCAAGCTTATTATTATTATTATCACCAAAAATATCTAAAGTATGGCATGGTTGTGTCACATGGTAATTTGTGGTGTCCATAACAACTCGAAATGCTTTAGAAATGACTGCATTATTAAAAGGGACCTATTACCCTAATTTTAGTCTACGTCTATCACAGCCGAGCAGCTTTGCATGAATTGTGGGCCTCTCTGGAAATATACATAGTTGACCATTAATAGAATAAATCTTTTTGTGTATTAATAAGTAAAATGCAATTAATATACCTATGTAATCAACCAGAGAGTAAAGATTAGTACGGATAGAATTTCATCGTATGCAGGGAGAACATGTTCAATTACAGGGAACAAGGAACATATCACCAAGTGATGCATTCCAGATGTGCCAGTTCATTTTGACAACCACAGAGAACTCCTGAAACAACCCACAGGAGGGAAGAGAAGGCAATATACAGGAGAGAGCTGCTTTACTGTGGTTAATAGGTGTGGTTTTATCGATGGTATATATAGTGTGTTTAAATCATTTTAGGATGAATAATATAAAAAAAGGTTAGCTTACTGTAACCGTCCTGTCCACTGACTAGTTTTGTCTTTTTTCTGTTTCCATCTCACTCTATTCAAGCATACAATGTGATTTTCCACTAGATCCTGCCTGCCTGTCTGTCTGCCTGTCTGTCTATCCGTCTGTCTGTCTGTCTGTCTGTCTGTAGAATGATCCTGTCTCTGTGTCAGGGATATGTCATGTCAGCTATAAATACCGTTTGGTTAGTTGTAGCTGACTTATGGAAACTTTCCACAGAAGGAACAGTCGTTATATAACTTTTAACACAGGCCATAACCGCTGTGTTACCGTGCTTACACCTCTGTATTATTACTCCAGACTATTAATGAACATATACATATGAATGTGAATAAATATGATCACATTACCTGGAAATTATGTGCTGTGCTGTTTATGTAGCATAACAGGTCCCCTTTAATGCTGTCAAAGTACTTGTATTGAGTTTGCCGAAATAGTTCAGCTACTTGATGGCAGACCTAGTCACAACTAGCTACCATAGTGCAGGATGTCTCTGAGTGACAGTGACTGCATAAACAACATTTTACCTTCAGCCTCTCCTCAGTGTTGACTGCACAGAGTGTATAGTTGGTCCAGGTATTGTTGCTCACTGGATGGCGATACCACTGTCCATCCTCTCCACAGTATTTAGTTGCCTTCTCTAAAAAGAAGGATTAAATGTATGGTAGGTTCTTTATTATAAAAAATACAGAATTTTATAGAGGATCAAACATTATGTACACACTTCCTAAATGTTACCACTCACCGGTGGGGTGCAGGTCAGAAAAGTAGTCAGGACAGTTCTGAGAGGCGTAGGTTCCCGCCGGAGTGTCGTCCCAGCACAGCCAACCATCCCAGTTACGAAGGCAGTACAGACCTACAGCACCAACCCATCCAAAAAATCACTATAAGGTATCCTGTCCACATTGTGGATTTGATGTCACACCGTGAGTTTACCTGGTTTGTTATAAGGTGGTTTATTGGTTTCTTGGTTTATTTTTAGGAGACATCTGTATTCCTTCTCAAGCAGCTTCTGATACTATGAGAAACCAAGAGAAGCTTCAATAATACAAAATGTTGCATTAAGTTAATTGTTAAGAACCTGTATAATAAATACACATTAACAGACCATTACTGTCTGCCTCTTCTCATGGGTGGTTGCACAGAGTGTATAGTTAGTCCAGGTCCTGTTGTTCTCTGGATGTTGAAACCATTGCCCATCTGCCCCACAGTACTTAGTCACCTTTTCTGTAAAGAGTCATTCAGTGATTAAATCAAATTAGATTGCTAGACCTACCACTAAACTCTTAACCTAATGTTCACAAAGTGGTAATGCACGTGATCATCACATGTGAATTTCTATCCAAGCACACACCGCACACCTGTGACATCAAAGTCAGTGTAATAATCCGGGCAGTTTTGGGAGGCATAGGTGTCTGCCGGAGTATCGTCCCAGCACAGCCAGCCATCCCAGCTGCGACTACAGTACAAGCCTGCAACACACACACACACAAAAATATGTTTACAGGCTTCTTGTTCATGATTTGTAAGTCAGGTAAAGCTACACAATGTGTTGCACTACCTGATCGAGCATACGGTGGATCATTGCTCATTTTGTCCTCGCATTTCTTTTTATTTTCAAGAATTCTTGTTGTAGCAACCCTTACAAAATCTGGGATTTCCTTCTGGAAACAAACACAATGGTACACGTGAGCTTATACAGGAGCTTTGTTCTGTTCCTCCATTGTTTCTGGGAAAATACACAATGATTAAATACCTGTAATTTGTCCTTCAAGGCTGGCTGACAGGTAGAGCCAGTCTGAACCCAGTGACCCGACTCATCACAATATTTAGTCACTTTTTCTGTAGAGAAGAATAATAATGACTCATCAGCAGTTTGGCAACAACATAATCCATCAATAATTATCCTGAAAGCTTCATGTACTGTATGAAATTACTTACAGGCACAGTTTACCGCTTCTGTTTGTTTAATAGAGAGCTGAGCAGTGAATCTTTGTATGTTTTGGCTGTGTTTCTCAGTGTTTCTCAGGGGTAGTATGTTGGTATAATTCAAACACATAAATCGGACCTTGAGTCTTGGCATCACCAAACCACATGATTAATTCAACTTGGCGGACACCATCAAAAGTTATGTCAAACAGATATTTCCACCTTTGGAGTAATTTTCTGGCAAATTCTCAAATGTCAGACTTAAACCCACATGTAATGTGGATCCATGACCAGGCTCTGAATGAGATCACGTTGTGCCTGACAGCAACAACTGTAGCCGACTGGCGAGTCCTCTCTGACAGCTCATCAACTGCTCAGCAGTCACTTCCAACTGTACTTCTCCCCCAAGGCCTCATATCAGCAGCATCAGCTTTCAAGGAGCCATGAGGGGACTCTTAGCGTCACAGGCATTCAAGAAGATCCTTTAGCCATCTCCTACAAAAACACCTTCTCTGTTCCCTCATTCATATTCTCTCTCCCCATCCATCTCCCTAACTCCAGCTTCTCCATCTTTTTTTTTAGTAATTCCTCTGTTCTTTTCTTTTTCCCTCCACATACTCCTCATTCATCTCTCTGTCCTCTCCCTCACCTCCCCTCTCTTTGTCATATTGCATCTCCTTAATCAGGCATGACTTTACTCTGGATCTCTTCAACCAGACATCACAGAGCCTCGCATTACTCAGAAAAGTAAAAACTGCACTTAGTGTGGAAACTAGTCATGCTGCAATCCAAACATTAAGTGTACTTCACATAATGAAGGTCCACAGTCAATTTCAATATTAATAAACGTCTGTTTTCATTTTGCTTCTGACACGATAGGCTAATGTTTCAGGGTATGAATCTTTAATAGCAGTTATTTAGACCTGCTTGTCGTCCTGCAGCGCAACACAGCTGTGTGAGCAGCCATGCTAGCACTTAATGGTTCTTGAGTCTAATACAATTGTTAGTGTAATTAGCCTACAGCTGGTTTTTATAATGTTAATATTAACATTGTAAAGCAGGACAGTCAAAAAAACAAAACAGAAACTGTGAGTGATTCACTGCCACTGGATGCAGGAGTATAATAGAGGAAGTAAATGTGGAGCGATGCAGTTTTTGTTGAGTAAAAACTACTACCAATGGTCATCATAAGCTATTACAATCAGCTATATTTTATTATAGTTACTACTATTTCTGTAGCTCTTGAATTATGCAAGCAAACTCACAGTGTCTATCACACTCAATTTGGAACATTTCGCTGTGTTGTCTGCTGACCTGGAATTAAAATGTTATGCAGAAAACCCCTTTCACATTCCTGCAGGTCTCAGTTCAGCCAGCCTCTCTTGTTGAGAAAAAGTGCCAAAACTGTCTTACCGTTTGTTTCACGGTCAGGACGATCTGGACAGCTTTGTGTTACAGATGTCCCAGCTGGTGTCTCATCCCAGCACAGCAAACCGTCCCACATACGACCACAGAAAACACCTAAAAGAGAAAAAAAGAGACATATTTATTGAACGTGTAAATTCACTTAATGATACTCATTCAGCATCTCTAAACATCTGCTGCTCTCCAAGAGCCAATCGATTTGGCCTAAAGACGGCTGAAAATAATTTAGGCCTCTCACCACTTCTGCTTGCTTTTTGGTCTTTGTTGGACAGCTCAAGACATTTGTATCGACCCTGACTCAGCGCCTGCTCGCTCTGTCCCGGGATGAGTGATGGGTCTGCGGTTGGCCCAGTGCCTGTCGCCTCCCTGCACTGTGGAGACAACACGACATTAGAGGTGAGGGGAGGGAGGGACAAAAACATGTGCTGTAGATACGATATTGTTGGTGTGTGTGTGTGTGTGTGGAATTCCTTTGACAGTCAAATTAAAATGGTCCAAATATTTCACAGTTTTATCATGCTCAGATAAAAATATGCATCTTTATGTGAGATAAAAAATTTCTTGGTAAAATAAGCATGAATGTTTTTTTTCAGTGTTGATCTGAGGAGGATTTCACTCTTTCTTTCTTTTACTTCTGAAATTCTAGTCACTCTCCCTGTACCTCATTAAAGTGTGTTTGGGAGCTTACAAAAGAAGTTAAGCAGCTGATTTGCACCAAATGAATCTTATCTCTGCTCCATTGTTTGAATTTGGAGGTAGCATTAAAATGAAGAAGCCTGCTGTGTGAAATGCTGATTGTGATAAAGCTGCTCACTGAAGGATAAAGAGCCCATTTTGCTGCGACTTCTTTTGGCTGAAAACTAAGCTTCTCAGAGTGCCAGGCTCATGCACTTGCATATTGTGAATTGTTTAAGGAATGTGCCAGAGAGATTCTGTCCGCATCTTATCACAAGCGAGATGCAACCGCACCCCGCTTCACCCCGTTTCTCTGTCTTACCTGTCTGACTTACACCAAAACATTTAAAAAAAATGTGGCTGATGTCCCATGTAGCAGTTTAGCAGCCGTACATATGATGTCACTCCAAGCATTGAAGTAAATGACGTCATGCATACGACCACCAGGCCACCACCAATATCAAAAGCAGAGAAAAAAATAATCTTCTGCATCACGGCCTCTCTTCACCACTTACAACTCCTTAATCTTCTTAAATGTAACATGACAAGACCGCTTGAAAAACACAAGGCAGAGCAGCATAGAAATACATCAGGCATTTGGCACAAATACCTCAGTGTCAAGCTTGATCCTGAACAGCAGAGGAAACTAAAACCATAAACTTCCATTTTACTGTAGCACTAAAAAAACATCCAGTAAAAAAAGAGCACAAAAAACTCAGTGTCCTATCACCTAATCCAGCCTTATATTTTATAACACCTTCATGAAGCCATTTATTGTAATTTGTAGAGAGCCATTAAGAGCTCATTTTTTTAAAGTGTTGAATTGTGATACCAGCATCGGTTATTTCAGTATATATTTAAAAGACAGAGCACGGTGCCAGAGTCTGTCTTCACTACATGATTTGTCTGAGGTATCAGATGCATGTCAAGATCTTTGACTGATGATTACAACAGTCCCTGTTAAGCTAATTGGGGCACTTTCTCAAACAAGCTGGCGTGCACGGTGACACGGACACAGTCCTCCAAGCTGCAATGACATTAGATCATTGGCTTCAGAGGAAACTTAGATCAATAAACTGTAGGCTACTAATGAGATAGAAGTGCTGAATGTGATATTACAGATAAATGGATTATTATGAAAGTTTCACATTTTGTTCTTCCTTTTTGAAATTCTAATATTTTTAAATAATTTAATCATTTTTTGACAAGCACAGAAAATCATGGGAAATTGCTAGAAGTGTGAGCTCACAATGCCCGCTACTGTACAGAATAGAGTCCATCTGCCTAAAGGTAGGCGTCAGATATGGTTATAAGATAACAAACACACAAAGTAACACATGCAGTCATGGATCATTTCTCTTTCCCCAACAAGCTAATTATAATTATTCATCAGAAAAAAGTGAGTGAATATTAATTCTAATTATTTTCAGATTTTTGCTGATAAAAGAAAACCACTGGACCACAACCTATTACACATTCACCGTATGCAATTGGATCCAATGTTTCAGCACATGTGCAGCATTTAAAATAAGGAGCTGGGCCTCCAGACATTTACCTCACACTGCATCCAGCTGTGAATTAAACAAAAAAAAATTAGCACTTACCACCAGAAGGAACCAAAGAATCCAAAAGGAGCACGCTAACCTCATATCGTCCTCTCACAGGCAAATCTCTGGAGAGAGAGAGAGAGAGAGAGAGAGAGAGAGACAGGGGGGACAACAAGTTAAACCTTTCAGGAAAATAATTTGTCTACCGTGAAAGTGAGTGACTGAACAAACATTTGGTTGTTTCAAATCAGGATTATGGTTCCTCTGGAGAAAAACAGCCAGCGCAATCATTCATCTGAAATGCAAAACACTGCAGCAGAAGCACTGCAGTTTGTAACATTTCACATTCCTCTTGTTTGTGTGTGTGTCGGAGAGCTAGTGATCCCATCCATATGTGTAACAGTAGCATGAAAGAGTAACACTGCGTTGTGTGAGGAAAAGGATGAAGGAAAACAGAGCTGCGGTCTGACAAAAAAAGAAAAAAAAAACAAATATTTGACGGTCATAATTCACCCTGTGCTGAGCCTGTACTCCTGCACATCTGTCAATCTAGTAAACTGAGTGCATGTGAGATCAGAATTCACTTTCAGGTCTCTTTGCTCTGGCTTGCAGAGTCCCAGTTGGAAGTCCATCACTCCACAATTTGAACAGTTAGAACGACCTACCAGTTGTTCCCCACGCCTCACAGGGGGCAGGCTGCTCAGATGGACACGCAAGAGCAAGTCCTATAAGTCACTGTAAAAGGTTAGCGGGATTTATAGCATTTTTGTTGGCTTCAGAGAAACACTGATGTTAGGCTACTTAGCCTTAGGATGACAAATAAGCCTTCATCTGCCAAGAACTTAAGGCCAGCAGTGCTGGTTTCTGACCAGGGATCCCTTGAATGTTCTTTTTTTTCTCTCTCTCTCTTTCTCTTTCATGATGATACAAGTTCTTTATACAGTGCTGTAGATACTGCCCTCAGATGTGGTCTGTCCTCAGTTAGGAATCTTGTTAGCAGGCTGAAATGAAACAGCTGCATTTAGTGAGTTTAGAAAAACTGCAGTCATTCTGTCCATAACACAAATAATCTATCACATTTTTTGATGTGTCAATCAGTAACATTTACACTTATTTAACTTTATTTTATAGGCAGGAATGTTTTATTTATGACAGAAACGATTAATAATGTCTACATTGGCCCATGGCAGTTACTTTAAAAGTTTTGTACACTTTGATCAACAGTCCAAAACTGAATATTCAATTTGCAATAACAACAAATCCTCACATTAGAGACCAGTTTGGTGTATTAGCAATCTGTCTGTGAATCTGACTATTAAGAAATCTTCAAAATGTAACATTATTGTGGTTTTACACTACTGAGTGAGTCTCATGTCTCAGGTTGCTTGTCAGTGAACAATGACAGCTGCACACAGGAAGTGTTCTACGTCTGGATATCTGATATCTGTCTCCAAAACATTGACCTGATCTGTTATCCCCAGACGAATTTGTGGTCTCCCAGATTACCCAGAACCCAACCTAAATATTAGAATAGTTACTAATTTATTTTCTTAGTGAATTCTAGTGGCCGTGACTGACCTCCTCCTCATTATCAGAAACTGAATCTCAAGCTTCAGCTGTTTCTGTTCAACCCAATTTTTCAAGCGCTATAGTCTTCAACTCTATTCAATATTTCCAGTTAATACCTGAGTAAAACTTAGTGGACATTGATCAGTGTGGATCCATGTTGAGAAGCTGTGTGAAGGCTGTGCTGACAAACCATTTTACACCTCCGCTATGAAAAGGGGTGAAGGAGCAACACAAAAGAAAGCTCAGGAAAAGACTCGATCAAGGGCAAAGAGATAACTGAAGACAGGCGGGAGGGAAGTATGGATCCTAAAATTGCCTGCAGGATGAGAAGATCTATAAAAACTATCATGATGCCAGTGCAGGATCCACATCACCTAATTGCCTCTGGGTGACCCAGAGCATATAAATTCATTGAAATGGCATGCTCTCTGACAAAGATATGCTACAACAATACATCATTCGGATGGAATAAGGAGCAAACGTCTAAGAAAAAAAAAGGAATTTTGTCAGATAAAGAAAAACAAATGCTGCAAGTGAGCTTTTCACAAGAACACACGACCCAATGTGTAAAAGCAGCACCTGTACTTCTGACACTTGGAGCTGTGACTACACTGTGAGACATGAGGGTGCTATCAGTAATAACCCCTGGCAGTAGGCCAAATACAGTAAGGTGACTTCAAACAATGAATTAAAAATAACTATGGCTGTCAAACACTTAAACATTAATCTAATTAATTACATGCTCTAACATAACAGCTATAAAAACAGTATCTAAAAATAACACAGGAAGGCAAAGAGTGACACAAAAACACAGATTGTTTATACATTAAGAATCCAACCACTCAGGAGTGGCTGCCCAACTCCACCACACTCTGGGGATCAAGTGGCATCAATCTGATGTGCATTATTTTTCTATAGTTTAACACCATATATTGTTGAGCAGTTACTGATATATCTACCTATATTTATCTATATATATGTCTATGTATCTATCT
This sequence comes from Parambassis ranga, assembly GCF_900634625.1. Taxonomy (NCBI): domain Eukaryota; kingdom Metazoa; phylum Chordata; class Actinopteri; family Ambassidae; genus Parambassis; species Parambassis ranga. Next base: position 11,387,908 of record NC_041023.1, read on the forward strand.
CTAATCCATTGGAAGTTTGTGTGTGGGTGTAAAGTTGGAGGTCTAAAATATCAAAATTCCCAGAAACATTATAACACACTCTCTGTCTATCAATAATACATTCTGTCATAACTTCCCTGCCTTACACGTGACAGTTAAGACAAGCTCAAACCCTCAAGGCTATATCTGACTTTCAGTCGGAGGAGGAGAAGGAAGTCCTGCAGTCATGTCTCTCTGCCTTTCCCATTTGCTCTCTGTAACATCTCTAAACATGGACCCCGCAGCATTCTGTGTGCAATCAGGTCCGAAGTTATGTGAACTGCAAGGCGTGAAGCATGTGTAGCTCATTAAAGACACAACCACCCCCCCACAGAGGAGACAAGCGAAAGCACTCAGAGGGGATGAGCAGTGCAAAGTAAACATTCGCACATACAGGACACTCTCCAAGAATGCTGCTGGGCTCTAAACGCTGCAGCAGATCAAGTGAAAGGTCAATTTGTTTACAACTGGCATTGGAAAGAATCCTTTGCAACATAAAATAGGAAAGACGTTTAATTCCTGCCTGCATGGTGGTTGGAGAGGAAAAAGACTGTGACCGTGAAAAACCTTGAAGTTTCTGTTCTTCTTACCTTGAGCTGATGCCCCTAATGAATTAGTTCTCCTCAAATGTTAGTTCCATCTCTCATAAAAACTTTGCACTTCTGCTCACATAGCTGTCATATAGCTTTTGATTTTGACTGTTTAATTCTTGTGTCCTGATTATTATTATTGAAGCCTTCCCCTCTCCTCCCTCCCTGTCATGTCTGCATCACTTTAACAGCAGCAGACGGAGCCACCCATCTCTTTCCTCTGTACTTTTATTCAGTCAGCAGTCGCGGGCACAGTGACAACACAGATTTGTGCTGACATCACTTCAGTGATGGAGGGTGCGGCGGCTCGATCTGCCCTCCAATGACTTCTCGCTGTTTCAGACACCATCAGTCAGGGGAGCAGCCACACAGACGTGATTTGGCGTCCCGTTCCCAGGCCCGCGACAAATGAGCTGGATTACGATGCAAGCTCAGGTGGATTAGTTTGACAAACGGACAGATCGTGAATGTTACCCACAAGGCTGTTGTATAATTCTTGCCTAAAAAGCAAAATATTGGCACTGATCTATGGTCTGAAGCCTTTCCTCGGTGCTTACTCTTGAGGATTAACTGCAACAACACATTCATAATCACAGTTTTTATGTACCCTGACTACTGCCTCATGGCTGTGCAGTCAGAGGGAGTAACAGGCATGGGCATCAGGTGTACTAAATATCTGCAGGGTCCTTAGGGCTTCTCTGAATGGGCACGTTGAACACATATCTTTATAGAAGCATGCCCATATGCAGTGCACATACTGAACAGCCTGAATTCAACTATGACTGTAAATGAATGGGTTGCTGTATAAAGGAAACTTGTGCAGCTGACACATTTATATCATCTCATTTCATATCATCATTATTTGTCGTAATGCCCATAAAATCCTGTTATTCTCCTGCAGAGATCTGAAACTGATCTGAAATATGTTTTCCTGCTATGCAGCCACTGCACAGATGCACACAGGGACTATTTTTTAAAAAAGCCTCCCTTGATGTTGCATTCAAAGACGCACAAGCAGCTTGATTTCCTAACTGAAAGGCATTTTAATAGCCTACTGAATTCATTGTCGAAGCCCGCTTGCGTACCAAACAGAGGAGTATTACGACCATTTCCTGTGCTACTCTGAAATAAATAGATCAGGATTTTTTTGTTGTTTTTTATTTGTCTGGCAGTAGAAATGAGACACAGAAACATTAAAAAGTGAAACCCAATCCAAGCGGTGGGATAAGAACCTGACATTGTGATCAGTCAGTGCTCTGCCTCACGTGTCTGAGGGGGAAACAGGTGACAGTGCTGAAATCTCTGCAGCTTCACTTGTTCATGTTTTTCGGTTTTATCGTCTATCTAAAAATTTAACGAATGCCAGTGCGCCTCCAATTAAGGTGCAAAAAAAAAAAAAAAAATGAACAAGCTCACATCGTTTGCTCCTTGTGCACACTTACCTCCTCACCCTAACCCCACTTTTCTCTACATTCTCATTTCCTCTCTGGTCTCTTTTTCGCTTCTATATATCTTCTGCCCCTTAATCTATTTCCCCTCTCATCTCATTTCTCTCTCTCTCTATCTCTGTCTCTCTCTTTCTCTCTCTAACCCCCCCTTTCCTCTTTTCCTCTACAATCTCCCCTTTCAAAGGCTCTACCTGTCTTTTCCTCTTCTCCCAGTCGCCTCTTTCTCCTTCTTTCCCAGCCCCCCATTTTAAAGCTTTTCCTCTCACTCTGACTCTCATCCAGAAGATTCGTCAGCCTGCACATCCCTTAAACATTAAACAGGTCCCCTGTTCTGGTGACACGTCATATTTTCAAACTCCACAGAGCACACTGCTAGCACAGTTCTTATTTCTACATTCCCTGTTCTGAAAAGTGTTCACCCTCCAGCTCATAGTGTTCCCTGCTGCATTGCATTGACTTATTCACAGGTTGCTATGTAATAGGAGCCTCCTCCAGCTGGTACAATGAAATCAATCTAAAAATGTGGACAAAGACTTCAGCTCCTGATTCAAACAGAAACTGTCAAAACGTGATGCATCAAAGATTTTGTCAAGTTCTTCATATCAGAACCCTATGTCCCATTTTAGCAATTTAGGCTTTTCATTGCTTCACTGGAACTCTCGGACTGAGTCTGCTTGTTGCTGAGCTTGTGCTGTTAATGAAAAGGTTTGAGATCTTCTGCAGTCTACAATGATTTCTTTAGTAAAGCAGAATGCAACGACAGCAGAAGGCTTCATTTCAATGGCTGAAAAGCACAGTTCAGCTTATACATTTAAAGACAGAATTTAATAAATAGTTTTGAAGTGATGTCAAAGTCGTCTTTGCATTGTGTTGCTGAGGTATCTGCTGAAGTTAGTGTGCAAACCAGGTCTTCCCTGCAAGCTAAGCTATCCTAGCTTATCCAGCAAACCATCAGGCATATTGGTTGTTAAATGATTTATATGCTGCAGCAGTGTCCGTTGATGGTTGGGATGAATGCTTCGATGAAACAGCATCACTCCTTCCAGAAAAAATGGTTGTGGTGAAATAAAAGATGGTTGAGGCCTGGTTTTCCTGTCTGCTTGGAGTGTGTGGGTATGGATGACCAGTGGAAGAACAAACCGATTATGACAGGGAAACTCATCTTCATGGTGAGTAAACAAATTAAGATGCAACTGAATACACAAAGCCTTTCCTAGTACAGACTGACTGGGCAGTTATCTCCTCCAGCAGCATGTGATTCATCTTCAGGAAGGTTAATTGCAGACATAATCTTCCCAGAAATATGTCATGCATATTTTAAAGCAAATATTGCAAAAAAAACACAGGTTTTTTTATTTACAGTTTCCTCCACACTCTGCATTAAAAGCTCTGTTGTCTGCACCTTTCAAAAGTCCTGCCTGCTATTTATCTGCAAAGTGGCAAGAATATTGGTGATGAAGAGAGAAAGCATTGTGTGCTCTAGTGTTCCAAGTGTTCAAAACAAGCCTCCTGTAATAAGAGGACTCTCCTTGGCACTGTGTAAACAGTTGATTTATATTTGATCTCTAATGCCATGACATCCCACACACTTCCTCTGCTACACCAGAAAAACATTCAATGGGTAGCCAGGAGAGAGAAAGAGATGAGTGATATTAGGAAGGCAGATTAAGAGGGGAAACGTGGATAGCAGTGCAACAAGCCCCCTTTTGGGATTCGTATCATCACAGAATTGACTTCCAGATACATTAGCTTAATCCACTAGCCATGTTGCTGCTCTAAAATTACCTCCCTTTTATTTTTCTTCTAACTGGCATGGACTCCCTTCAACAAGCATACATCATGCAAATTGGAGTTATTTAATGTTTGCCAAGCAGACTGATGGGAGCCATCTTACCATTGCTCTCGCTCTCTCTCTGTCTGTGCTTTTATGTGACAACATGGAACAGATTGGAGGCTCACTCTTCAACTCGAGCAGCTAATAACTCAACTGTGGTCAACAGGCAAACTGTAGGTGTGCCCATGCATCTTTTTTTTTTTATGTGAGGTAACATCCTAAAGTGAACATGATTTTTCCATTTCTGTTACATCCTTAAATTGGGCTTGTACAGTTGTTTTAGCGATCTGTCTGGAGTACGTCTGGGAAAGTTCCTGTTGTGTGGTTGGCCGTAAGTAAGTTAAATAAGGCGTGGATCTCTTCTCTCTTCTGTGCTGGATGTCAAAAAAATATACATATATTTACACCCTGAAGTCTTAGATCAAAGAGTAGATCAAGGTAGAGAGACAGAAGAAGGTAGAGACAGAGCAGCCACCTGGAAGCTGGCTGCTCTTCATAATAAAATGAAGGTGGAAGAATATACCACCATTCTTCCACCTTCATTTTAATATGGTGGCAATATGACAATATTATGACGTTTTAATATCACTTACTTGCAACCATTTCACATTTATTGATTCATTTTAGCTTATTTTTTCCCAGCACTTGTGTTCAAAGTCACCACTTATCAACTTAGCTGGTCCAATTTTGGTTTAATATGGACCTCTATTTATCAGTTGCTGTGGTTGCAGAAATTGTTGCTATGAAAGAAGTTGGAGGCAGTCGAATATACACACAGAGCTAGGAGCTGCTTAGAAGCTCTGCAGAGCTGAGAGAGATAGAATGATGATAACTCTTTCATCCACATATAGCTATGTGAGCCTTTATAAAATAAAAATACTCTCAAAATGAGTGAAGTCAGAATGATCTGTGTTATCCCGAAGCGAACTCCGCCCATGCCTTTTGCAAACATCTTCACCCTCTTGCTCCCACTCCTCCCTCCACTCTGTCTGTCTGTCTGTCTGTCTGTCAAGGTTACAGACATGGTGGTCTTTGCATTAATCTGCTGAGGGATCACCAGGACTCACCATCTTAAAGTATTCCCTGTCTGTCTCTGACAGTTTTACTGCTAACCCAACCAATCACCCACTCACTAACCAGCCTTAGCCTTCTCATCGTCTTCAGTACTACTCTGCCTTAAATGCCAAAAGGTAATTAGTCTTCCCACTTGAAAAAAAAGCCGACATAATTCCAAACCAATTTCGAGCTTTTAACATTTTTCTTTTAAATTGCCAAACAACTAATATAACATGTGCCTTTAACATCTTACAATACACTGAATGTTGCCAGTACAATATAATAACTGTAAAATAAAACCTTTTTAGCAAAAAAGCCTGAGAATTGGTTATACACTATTGACCTTAATTCACACACACAACCACATGTGAGTTACATCATCATTACAGGCCGTGCCAGTCATGCAGACATCATGGCTAACACCGCTGTTATTTCTGCTCTTAAAGCACCACTGATTTGCATACAGGTGATTAATTCTCACTAATGTCATGCCTTCCCAAGGGCTGTTTCTTGAAATGGTGTTTCCTTTAAGGCAGAGTTTCATGCTGATGTTATCTCTTTGTTTCTGGAGCAGAGCTGCTTTGGCTGGACTGAACTGTGGGCACTTGAATTTTGAAGACACATAAATTAAGACGAGCTGAAGTATTTATTGTATCACCACTCCTCTATACTTGCCATGAGGCAATGTTGTTATAAAACAGCACATTTTAACACCTATTACAAATTCCCAGCTGCATAAATTTTAATGTTAATTTACTGACTCACTGTCATTAAATATGTCAGGATTTTGCATAAGGCCACTCAGCTGTGTTTTTTGAATATCTGCCCAGTTATATTATCCCCTGAAAAACATTTTCTCCGCCTGAAATCAGCAAAATTTTGTCTTTGTACTGTCAAATAAGCAGTTCCTTCCCTGACACTAAAATCTTCCCACAAACCTTTTGTTTATTTCCTCAAACGGTTAGGAATTACGTGCTTTCAGCCTCTGAGCAGTAGCACCGATGGTGTCAGGTTCTTCTAGACATCTGTCACTGAATAGAGGGTATTTTCAGGGGATCAGAGTCCTTTCATCTGGCAACCTTTCCTTTCTCCAGCCTTTTCATTTCCTCTTTACTTTCCACCGAGTATATATCTCATCTGTCAACCAACCAATGACATTTGTTTGTCTCATTTCCCAAAAGCAGACCGCAGAGGACAGATGGTGAATGCAGTATGACCTCTGCCAAGTTTGGTTCCTGTCTGTTACAGTGAAGGGAAAACTCATCTCAACTCAAAAATACCCTGAATTAAACTCTCAAAATATAGATTGACATTTTAAGAAAAACATGTATTTGATTTCATGTTCATGGTTGTTCATACAATGCATCACATAAGCAACCAAATTATCAAGCGACCCGAGATATCTTAGCAAACGATCAAGTTATCCCAGTGCACACAAAAAAATCTGGGTGAAATAATACATATCATTAATCTTCTCCTCATATATGCCATTTTTATTAAAGAGAAAAATAATTTTTGCTTTAATAAGCATTTATCAAATACCACTCACCAGTGGGCTAGAGTCGTAAAATGGCTTTGTGGACAACTCCCCTGTAGATATGGACATCCACAAGCTAACATTTCTGATCCCTTATGGTGGAAGCTTGTTATCTTAGCATGTTTGGAGGTATAGGGAAACCACTAGCTGAGTTCAACATGCAGAGAGAGCAGTACGTTGCCCCAGGAAATAACATCAGCTTGTTTTTTTACTCTACATTTAATTACTTTAAATTGACTGGTTGGCAGATACATTGATGCTATGCTAATCTAACTAGTTGCTTGAGGTGGTGAGGTCATGTTTACCTTAGCAGAGCATATGATCATATTGCCCAGTGTCACCCAAACATGGGACAGATGGTGGATGTATGTGGTATGTGGTGGACTCAGGAGTCGAAGGTTCAGGTCCTTTTAACACAGCAAGCTGTTTTGTTTTCACCCATGGTTAAATTTTGTTTATATTTGTGGTTAGGATCGGCATGCTGCAGTGGTTAGCACTGCAACCTCACAGTTTGCACATACTTCCTTGTGCCTGCATGGTACCCAGGCTCCGTGCATATTAGGATAATTGGGGACTGGTTGTAGGTGTGACTGAGATTGGTTGTTTGACTTTCTGTGTTAGCCTTGTGACGGTCTGGACACCTGTCCAGGATGTACTCCGCCTTTCACCCATAGATAGCCTGGATAGGCTCTAGCACCCCTGAGACCCTGTAGGAGGTTCAAAGATGGATGGGTCAAAATCAAAATGATAAAGACAACTGAAATCTCTAAGTGAACAACTGATGTGATGAGATTCTTGGGATGTTTTTCTCCCATGTTTTCTCCTTCCTGTCGATGACATTAAAAGAGCCCATGCTTGTCACTGTCCTCCCTTTAAAAAAGATCAAACAGGGCCACATTAAATACGATGTATCAAAATGGAGCAGCGAGCTACTCTGTTACAGTATGTGGAAGACAACTGGACAACAGGCAACAATATGGCTGCACAGATGAGCTTGTAGAAGCATTAGCAGAGAAGAGGTACTACAAATCAAAGATAAAAGATAAACCCCTTTGGATCAAGGATCGCAATCACACAGAAAATGAAACCCAGAAGACGAGATCCGAAGCTCGCAGTGCAGTCATCCAACCTAATCCTACTCTTCAATCTTAACCTCAAACAGACAGTTTAAAAAGCATCAGAAAAAGGAAGGGCTTATTCGCATTAGAAGATGATAGGCACCCACTAGAGCAACTGATAGTTCCAAGACATACACTGGGTGAATGGAACAAACATTTGTGATGATAAATCATGCTAGGTGGGAGGAAATAAAAAAAAAGGCTGACAGAAATATCACTTGAAAAGCACATCAGAGACACAGCACAGAGGCGCAGAGGGCATCTCGGTTCTGCATGATCCAATAAGGCTTCAAAATAAAGATAGCAAAACACATACCATCATGCACACTGACACACTGGAAAGCACTCTGCATTTTAATGGATACAAAATACTACATTTCTGCCTGTAAGTATTTTTGAAGGCATAGGAAAAATATTTAGCAGATATGGAAACACATTTCCAAGAACCCCAAACAACCATTTCCCCTTAACCAATTCACATGAAATCACTACTGTACTATGTCAGCATTATTGACAGTTTGAGCCTGCAGAGAACACACATTTAAACAGGTTGGCTGTGAAGAAAAAGCATGAAAATGTAAAGAAATGTGTATAAAGAAAAAAAATGCATGCTTTTGTCTGTCTGCAGGGCACTGTAATGGAACAATAGCCTATTTTGCACAGGTAAACTACCTAGATTAAAATTATTTCAGTTGACACAAAAGCAGCAGAAAATACGAGATCAGGATAGTATTATCAGACATTTCTTCTTCAGGCCATGAGTGAGTGTGAATGAGAGGGATTAGTCTCCTGCTTCTGTGTGTGTGTGTGTGTGTGTGTGTGGGAATGTGTGCATCTATGATTACATTCTAACCCACTTAACACTTCTATATACACAGTCAGTGTTGTCTTCACATGTATCAACTAAATGCTGCTTTAAAAGATGTAAAAAGCTTTCTTTTTCACTATTAGTGTATGTAAATATGACAAATTTAACAAAGGATATGTATGAATGAAATGTTGGGTCTGGTGTGATTGTTGGTGTCCACTGTACAACAACAGGAAGCCTCAGATTAGATGACGTCACCTCGTGACAAACAGGTGGTTCATCTAAACTGCCAACCATTGTTTTGAAGTGTTGTTTTGAAAATACTACATTTATCATACAGGTGTACCATCACATCTGAACAAACCATACTGTTTATACAAGCTATATCAGAATAATATTGTGCAGACAAACTTTAGCTTTGATCCAGGACTCTCCTGTTGTTCGTATTGTTGCAGAGAAAACAAAACGTTATGAAAATATCATTATGAAATGTCAAGTCCTGTTATTGAGCATAAAGAGGGAGAAAATACCCACTCATCATAAGCACATGTGGAATTTTTTTTTATTTATGATCATTTAGAGAATTAATGACAAAGTATCAATATACATCATTCAGTTGCTCTTTTGGTTTCACACACTATCATCTGCTATAAGTCATGCAAGCTATTTTTAGCTAAAGAATAATAATCTGTTGAAGACAGAGCAGAGCTCCTAACTAATCTTCTTCTACATATTCTGCAGTTCAGGCAGAGCGGCTCCAACCCTCACACACACACACACACACAGCACATTACACATGTCCACAGAGTGGTTTCATTGCCTTTAGCCAGCTGTTTAGCTCAATTTGAATGCCTCTAATAATTACACCAATTTCACTGACATATACTTAGAAAAGAAAAACTTCAAAACAAAGCTTTAGGAACAGTAGAAAACACATCTTGATTGGATGCAGCAGATGATGACAGACCTGACTGCTGCTGCCTGAGCAGAATCTCTTGAAGTGAAACCAAGCCGACATTGATAAGCTTCCCAATCATTAGCAGACATGGCCAACAGGATTTTTACTGTCCCTGAATTACACATCTAATTACATCATCAAGCATGGAAAGGGAGGCAGCCCTCCTAATACACAAGAACACACATTTCAACACTGCAGTGAGCTTCACAGTCAATAGTTTTGCTTCACCAACTATTGAAGTCATCAACATGCCCTACCTGGGAATTCAGTCACTCATTTTCCCCAGCTCATATGCAGGTCTAATTCACTAGAGGCTGCTGCTAAGTGTCATATTAAATGGAGTAGTTGTTCCTTAGCCCCCTGTGATTGGTCATGCCCCGGCAGTAACACCACATTACGCTCGCCTGAGAAGAGCATGGATTTTTGACTGCGGTTCAGAGGAGCGGCGATAACAAAAACTGCTCTGGTTCATGTGCAAGCAGCAGGGTCCACTTATCTTCCTCACCCTGCGCGAATACTTCCACTGGCAGAAATGATCATTAATAGAGCGCTGACGTTAAACTGAACCATCTGGGTTCTGCTCCAGAAATAAGAAAACTGCATTCAAACCCCCCCATGCATTCATAACAGGATAAACAAAGGTACAACCTTGGAACAGAGCCTTTGTCCAAAGTTAGAGCTCCTAAACACACTCTGTGTTTTTAGAAGCTATTATTTATAGACATATATATAGACATAGGAACTCATCAGCAGCCTTCCTTTTTATCCTGCACCATCAGGCAGTTCACAACACAAGCAATAAAACCCTTCTTGCTTCTGTTTGCCATATGACAGAGAGAGATCAGTGGCAGTGAGTTCTCACACAAACCAGGCTGTGAGCACTTTAAGCCAGCACACTGCACGTGCCAAGTAGTAACAAGATCAGCCAACACAGGACACTGTGATTACTTACTTTACCGCTCCCACAAAGTCCTGTTAAATATTATACTAGTGTTAATTCAATGGCCTATTGTGTGACCCTATTATAGGCCTTATGCATACTATGCCCACTATGACTTTACTCTTAGCCTGCTGCACAGTATTGCGACCTTCTTAAAAATAATTTTGTATGACAATCATCATCCTCTCTATACATGCTGCATTTTATTCCATGGAAAGAAAGAACAAGTAAAGAAAATATGTCCAACACAATTATTTACAAGGCTGTGTACATGCATGATACATGAATGACAAGACAAACACTCAATCAATAAAACAATTTGCATCGTATGTAGCATACATGGGAATACAATCCCACAACTCCATAGGGAAATACATGAGGTGGAATGTTCAAAGCTTTATGAGAGAATATGTGCTGATTATGTATCTAGTATAGTGTAGTGTCTCATCTGTTAAGAGTTGTACCATACCACAAAAACAGTTTTTGTTTCCAGTTTTAATTGTTGATATTGTGAGCTGTCAATGCATGCATAATAGTGGAATAAAGAAGACATTGGTACATCAATCTTGCTGCTTTGAGGACAGGTTTTGTCAGACATGCTCAATGATTTGAGATCAGATTTTTTGCTATTTCTTCCTGTTGATGGATGCATCATCAAAATTAATTATCATGCTGGAGAGGTTAGCACAAAATGTCTTCTCAGGCTAACATGAATACATTAAAAATATGTAATCAGATAATTATTTGAAGCTCAGTTTCAATATCTAGTCTTTGAATTTTTTTTAAATAGAACAGACAGAAGCTGTGTTTCTATTCTAATCTGCGTTGACTTCAAAGTGCTGCTTCTTATCTAACCATGGCTGAATGTATTGTCTTTTTTTGTGGATTGGATAGAAAGGAAATGTGTGCTGCTGCCTCCACATGCTTAACGCACACACACACCACACACATCTACAGACACACAAATCCTCCCATACGTATATTTGCAGAGGTGAAAAAATGCTCTCAGTCTCCCATTTCCTTTCTGTCTGATACCATTACCATTATCTGTGGCACGCTCGTGGCAACCATTTAGAGCCCTGGAAGAGTATGAACAGGAAAGTACACTGAAAATTGCCCTACTATTAACTAATCAGTGGCTGAATGTACATTGATGTGCCTGGTGTTCTGCACTGTTACTATTACAGTCGGGCTAATGATATTCCATTAGCACTATCAAAATTGAGTTTCAGTATGAAGACGTGCTTCCACCACTGCTTTATCTATGGGACCGTCACTGTAATTGAAATCTAATTGTCTGACAACCTTTTCATTATTTCACTAATTAACTAAGCGACACATAGTTTTGAATTCTTTCTTTTTAAAGTTATCTAATAAAGTAGTCTTACACCTTAAAATTAATTTTCATGTTAGGGAAAAAATTGTGTATTCAAACAACATACACATGAATGATTATGCAATATGAACATGAAAAATCAATGAATATATTACAACTATTTTACAGCTGACTTTTGAAAAACTTTATGAATATTCTTTAAAACTATATTTAGAATTAGCTCTTATTTCTTTTAGTTATTATTTTAATATTAATATCATTTTAAGTGTCTGACATTTTAAATGTATAAAATATTTAGTTATAATTTACATGTATATAACTGATAATTACTTAATAAGTCACTGTGTAAATTGTAATAAATCCTACAGGCTTTCTCTGTAGCTCTTGTTTAAAATGATATATTGTGATTTATAGTACCATCACTCAGCTTTAAAACAAAATTTTTTTGTTATTTTGTTAAAACTTTAATTATTTTAAAGATTTATGGAGTAGATTTATATTTTACATTCATAAAATATTATGAAAAGTTACTGATTTTTAAGTCGAATCAGAGCACACCCATTTCTATTTTATGATGCAGGACTTTAAACTTTATTGAGAATTTTACATGGTTAAATAAAGCATCTAATAATATCTTTTTTAACTGCAATCATTTGTAATTCATATGATGATAAAACTGAAACACTGTCCAGCCTGATTTCTTACATCTTTTTTCTATAAAGCCACTTTTAACATCTCCAATTAGACAAAAAGAAGAAAGAAAGAAGAAGAAAGAAGAAACATCGCAGCTCAAAGATGTTACGCAGGAGTTTTAAAGGATGGTGGCAGACGGACCGAGCCCAGTCCTGCACCGTCTTCTAGGTGACTTACTGTGCAGCACTCAGCCCCATCTCCGTGTGCAGATCATAATTCACATCTGAAAAGATAACCTTGCTTTTGAAAAAAAAAAAGTTGTGCGCACATTCTTCTCTGGAGTCTTATCATTATATTAAGGCCCTTTGTCAGTAATCCTCCTCCTCTCAATCTTTGCTCCTCTTTCCAACATTAAATATGGTTTTTCAAAGAATTTTAATCTTCTATCGATCACTGAGATGATCTGGCAGAAAATACAAACAACAGAAATTAAGGCCGTACCCTCAAACACGTCCACAAGTGTTTGTTTTTGATGTTTTTGATTCCTACTCAAATCCTGCCAACACTGGTTTTAACAAATCAGACAAGATAAAACCAATGTATTAAAACCAGAGCTATCACACAATCTATTAATAAATCCAATTAATAAACACCTGAATAGCAGACTACGATGGATAAACCCCCATTTACTGAAGATCACAAACTTTTATTTCTCCACAAAACAGTAAAAGAGTCCATTAGGATATGCCTTTTGTCCTGCATCACCAACCCCCCAAAAGAGAGGAAGCACACTGCAGCTGAGGGCTATGGGAAAGAAAGAAGTATTTTGCTGCTGGACTTCAGCTGAAAGGCATTAACTACGATTCCCCTCTGGGCATAGTGTTCCTGCGGAGCTCTGGGTCAGGGAGTGGGCCGGGTCTGGGTGCTACAAGCTGTAAACAGACAGTGAGGGAGCGATGGATGGATGGGTGCTGTTATAATGAGAGCACAGGAAGGTTGGGCAGAGGTAGCGGTGAACAAAAATAAAAGGGAGTAAACATTTCAGTGCAGATTCAATTAATTTTAGAAGCAACGAGGGACAAATTAATAGAGCAGAGACAGTGTAAATAAGGAGAAAAAGCAGCACAATGAACAGGGAAGCACTGGAGAACAGAATGGTTATGCTGCAAATCACTTGGCACAACAAGCCCCTAAAGCCTCGTGCTAAAACCCTCACAGCTCCTCAAACTCACTCCTACCGCACGAGCACCGGTGCTTCCAGTTAAGGAGGTAATAACCAAAATCAGCACTGCAGAGGGTGCATTCGAAGTAGGGCTGTGCGATTTGACGATAAATGATCGTGAAGGATTTGAACGTATCGGCGATCTACCAGAACGATCGTTTTATCGTCCATATCGTCCGATTCTATTGATTGCAGGTCTATGTTCGCGCAGACGCATGAGTTTTTTCACTCGTCCAACTCTCAGTGCGCTTAATGTAACACGAACACAACCAATGACAGCCTCCCTGTTAGGAAGCTACGGCTGAAAACGAAAAGAGAACGGAGGAACTGGTCCCTAAAACGAACTCCACCTTTATGTTCGGTACTGCGCGTGTTCTAAGTCTGTGTGTGTGTGTGTGTGTTTGCGCGTGACGTGTGTCGCAGTGGAAGGGCCGCGTATATTATAATGCTACGAGCGAGTACGCGCCCACCTCTCTGAACATTACCAGCTCGTTATATTCAGGTTCGCTGCTGTTGTGCCGTCAGCACCTGTGTGTGTGTAGTGGGAGGGCCGCGTGTGTACATTAGATGCAGACAGAGGCAACAGCTGATGACGTCACCAAAACAATAACGCAGGCATTTGATGAAGAGGCTCCATATGAGAACTCTAGTAAACGGTGGACAGAGGTGACAGCAGCAGCTCCGTTTGTCCTTAGAAATGATTCCCATTAAAGTTTGATCATTTGTTCTAAATCACATTGAACTTCAGGAGTTACTTAAGTCTCAATACTGTATTTATTGTTTAACCTTAGGAGGCACACTTCAGTCTGTTTAAATGACTGTTGAATAATACTTTTTTTACAGAACAACATTAGTCTTCTTTTTAACCTATTTGAATTTTGTTCTGTAAATTATTTAAATTTTCATGTTTATTGAAAACTAATACCGAGTGCACGTTATCAGAGTTTTTGTTTGCCTTTAACATCTACTGACAGTTTTTGAGAGGTGACAGAGTAGGCTACCTGACGTCATTTACACACTAACATGCAAATTAGTGTCAATGTAAAAACAAATCGTGATAAAATCGAGATCGTGATTTTATCATTAAAGAATCGTGATATAAAACTTTTGCCATATCGCCCACCCCTAATTCGAAGTTTCACAGACATCACACTGAGAGTGGGTTTCTACACACTGGGCGATGACAAAAGGTCAGAAACTCAACAGTAACACCCTTCTGCTCCTAAACTGCATCAAGGTTGCATTCAACTTGAAATGGCACCACCAGATTCAGAGAGAAAATTGCTCCACAAGCAGACCAGCTGACAACCAGGAACTAAAGAAAATCATTGGCCACCACCTTTAAAGTCAGTGCTACGGCTTTTCCCAGTGTCTCACCAATCAATCACAGAAAGCTTAATAGGGGGTGATTACACCTACTATTACAAGTGACCCTCTGAGTCACAGAGAGTGGGAGCCAAAATAATGGCGAATCAGAGCCCAGCGGCAAAGGAAATCATTGAATGGTGTGCTACAGTCTATGGATAAGGCAGAATTACAGTCATCTCAGGCACACACACACACACACACACAATCCTTTGAGGGAAAAGCTACACTAATTATTGCTGACCACACTGAGCTATGCTTTTATGCCCCCTGAAATGAGTCTTTGATGTTGAACAGCAGGGGTCTCCTACAAGGGTCCAATGTGTCACAAGTGCTCCTGTGAGACATATCTGTGTGCCTTAAAATTATTTTTGAATCATCTTTTATGTCAAACATTTTGTGCAGTTCTCTGCTCTATTTCCCTGTCAGCTTCTTATTGAACTCCTTCTCCTCACCTTTCCAAGACCCAATTAGTCTAGCTTAGCTAATTTAAACCTCTAAAGCTAAATACCGTGCTATATCTTGTTCGCTTGTTCCCTATACAAAAAAATGATCATGTGTACCATGCACAGCCTATGATTTAGTGTAAAACAATAACATCTTTTTAAACATCACTTGTTCCAGCTGTATTGATAGATGTCTCTGTTAATCTGCCCTGCCTAACTCTAAGCAGATCTCCCATAATGTCAAAGTATCCCTTTAATGACCTTTTCATGTTTTTACTGACGTGTGCAGTGCTCATTAATGAAAAGATTGCTATCGATGGCAAGTTCTTGACAGGCTGCAGGCACGAATGCAGACAGATGCATCAATGCCGTGCAAGAGAGCTAAATTCTGAGAATGAGGCCGAAAATATTCCACTGTGTCACTCTAAATGTCAGAGTTTAAAAAAAAAAATGGCACATGCATATCTGGAGAGATAATCTGGACACCTGGCTGGTAAACAGCAAGGAAGATCTGTAGTGGTAAAAGACTGAAAGACTCATTTTAATGGAGATTAAATTGGTGAAATCATTTTCTCTGTCGTAAAAAATGTGCAACTCCTTTTTTTAAAAAGAGTGAGTTTTAACCCGGTAACAGTTCCCCATGTGTGTCAGTACACCAAGTGACAGCATGTCTCCTGAAGCAACGTAAAGCTCAGAGGCTGACGCTGAGAAAACCCTCATGACGTGTTTTCTAACCAAACACAGGAGTGAGAAGGTGACAGGATTTAGAGGAAAGAAAGGAAGGAAGACAGAGAGAACACAGAGATGAAATACAGGAGAGACTGAGAATGCAATTAACTATGAAGGACAAAGAGTAAAAGGACAGAGATGAAGAGAGGAGACAGAGACACAAAATGAAATCAAACAAGATGAAGGAGGATGTCTGTGTCAGTCTGGCCTCTTATAAAGACAGGAAAGAAGAAAAAATCAAACATAAGAAGGATGAACTGAAGATGCCGTGATGACGTGATGGTTTCTATAATCATTCATAAATAGAAAAATGAAGATATCTCCACACATGAACAGCAAATATCAGAATTGGGCCTTTTTTGTGCTATTAACATGCTAATTACATCCTTTGTATAGACACGTTTGTTCCATTTATTGTCAAAGTCATCCAGAAGGCTGGAGGGGCGTACACAGCCTTTTCTCTGAATTTGACAAATATGATTTCATCTGAAGGGACACGCTGTTTCCAGGCTTTGTGTTGACTTCAGATGTGCCTGAATTCTTTTAACGTAACAAGTCAAAAATGATTCAGGATGGAGGAGCCATGAGCTGAGCATTATACAATTCATCTTCTAGCCCTACGGCCTTTGTTTTTTTTCCTGAATTTTATGCTGGATGTTTGTGTCTCAATTGGTGCGTCTTGAATAGCTGACTTAAAGTTGATGATGTGCATGCTCAACATGAAGAAGAACAGAATTTCTTTCTTAAGAGGAGAATGAGCAGAAAAAAATGGAAGCAAGTCCAAATATGACCCAAATTGGGCAGCCCTGCTCTAGTTGTTACTATGCTAATTGGTTTTATACACTTGCCTGTTGACAGCAGCATATATAGAAGGTTTTGTAGTATTCTTTGGCTGGAGAAAAGCCAGTATTGAATTTGCATTAAACACCCAGTTTAACAGCTGAAAGGAGGCTTTGGCTGAGACTAAGGGCTCTTCGATAATGACCTTACCATTTAGAACAGCTGCATTGAGGTTATAATAAGCCCCATCTAAGATTTCTCTTTCTTCTGGACTAATTGCCTTTTATGTCTTAAAACCTGAAATGTGATTTTTTTTTGTGACCCATGGTAAAATTGTGTGATGGAAACTGTAGAAATAATTGAAAGGTTATGTGAAACAGCCCACTCCATGATTTCAGAGAGGGAACATTCAATCAGAGAGTGTTGGTAAAGGGGCACATTTTGCCAGCAGCTGCATGACGTCCATTTAGTGGTGGTGGTGCTGTGAATTCTGGTATGATAGGAGGAGAAGATGTGACAGAGGAGAGGAGAGGAGACGCAAAGGCATTCCAATAGAAACATTAGAAAAAAGATCTCTGTCACAAGCACTCTCTCGCTGACAGCTATTTGCTCGATTCTAGCACCACCTATTGATGCTACGTCAGCAAGTGTTAGGCTGTATCACTGAATACAATGCATGCTTTCATTAGTACAACCAACCTGAAACTAAATATTTTTTTAATTAATACTACACCTCTCTCTTTGAATTTCTGTGAATGTTGCAACTATCTATTGAGCTGAAACGGCTCACCCAGCCACCTGTGCTGCATATAGGGGTGGAGATAACTGGAACAGACGAGTGTGAAATTACATTTTACGACAGCAGATCCTCTTGTCTTCATGGAAAATCACAAATACGAGTGCTTGCCTGAATAAAGTTCATGTCGTGACTCACATGGAGAAGTGAGAGTGGACGAATCTGAACGATGGGCAGAGACGGCTGCAGCTGTGTTGCACATATTGCAACACTTAACTTTAATCACATCATATAAGGGGTCCAGCTTGCTCAATAGTTTCAGCAAAGTCAATTTTACTATCGCTTATTACTCTATAAATGTCTTTATCGTTTCGCACGGATGTGCACGTGCTGCTGAGCGATGCGTCCCTTGTAGCATGAAATGAAGAAGTAAAGCCCGACATGTGACTCAAGGCAGGCTGCGTGTATTACGTAAAGGTTAAACCCCACCCTTTGATCTGTCTTAAGCCTGATGTATAGCTTACTAGCGTGGGAACTTTAAACTCTAATGGGTGACATTTCAGCATTCGCAGCAAGTATGCAGTTTCTCAGAATATGTAATCTTGCTTGCCTTTAAAGGGCAAAACAGCCAGTGTAAGCAGTTAAATGCGAGACAGCAAAATCGTCCACATCATCCAACTGGCTTAAGCATGCGGTCACTGGAGAGTTTTTTTTTTTGGTTTTCCACACCGACAACCCTGGAGTAGATTTATAGTAATTCAAATGATAATCTTATTGGAAAAGTGTCATTCTCAGCCCAGAGGAGTAAATGTTCTCATGAAAATGCCCTTATTAAATGCCCTGAACAAAGACAAGGAGGACACTAGTGTCATTGCATGCACCCATCTATGAAACATGAAGCAATTGCCTGATTAATAACAACAGGCAGTGGATAGTCCGCTGACCATGAGCAGTAGGTCTCAATTACACTATTGTTTTGAGTGTAACAGAAAAGGAGGCTGCGTGTGTGCAGCCTTATATTTGCATTTGTGCAGCATATAAATGACCAAAGAGCTGCAAACCTGTCTTCTTCATTCATCCTTATCTTTATATTTATGCCTACAGCTTAAAAAAATCTGTTCCTCAAAGACCATGTGGTAAATTTAAGCCACAATACCCCTCCAAAGGCCCATCTTTCCTTTTTTCTCATCTTTTCATGCAGAGCAGATCTCTCTCTCTCTCTCGCTCTCAGAACCTTTTACTTCGGTTCATACAAAAAAGGGGAGCAGATTTGACGCTTGCCTGCTCACCCGCTTGTCCATGTCTGACCACACAGACAGGCTGACTGAAAGACAGACAGGCAAACGTGCAGCGTGTGGGATGATGAATGACGAACTTATCTCAGAGACTCAGAAAGCAGCCAGACACGCTGCCAACCCAACCCAATTCACTGCAGGGCACTGTACATATCTCAGCCTGCCTGTCTGCACATCCCTCTCTGCTTCTTTGACAGCCTGGCTGTCTGTTTGCTGCTATTCTTGTCTTCCTCTGTGTTTGCGCAGTATACGCTCTGTAGAAGCTCTCATTGCTTATAGTCCTATCAGCTCACTGAAGCCACTTCACTCACCATTGCCTATAATAAATACTCCAGACAGCACAAGCCATTACTCTAAACACGGTTACGTAAACAGAAAGGAATCCCCAAAAGAAGAATCACAGTATAGCTGAGGACATCTTCGCAGAAGGCTCTTCAGTTCCTGACACTGTGCTGGAGCCTGAAGTGAGGCAGGCGATGATTTTGGTTTTGTTTCGTTTCCGGCTTGTGGGGTTGTAGGTCCATGAAGGAATGCCTATTTTCCCTTTCCATGAATTTGCTAATAATTAATGTGAGGGGCACATGCATGGGGTTAAAGGAGAACAGAGAAGAAGAAGAAGGAGGCTGTATTGGACGGACACTGGGTGGATTTGGCTCATGATAGAATAACTCAAAAAAGTCAGCAGTAAAGCAGCTTTGGTGTGTTTTTTGTGTATCTGCATGAAAAGGTTGCATGCATTGACCTTTAATCTGTGTGGGTGTGTGGGTGTGTGTGTGTGTGCTAGTGAATTATGTGTCGCATTAATGCTTTCTACTGTGTGTGTCCTGGTGAGCATTTACTGCTGAGAACATGACAGATGCCTCTGCTTTTTTTGTTTTCTGAATTGAATCAGGAACGTATATGGGCTGTGTGTGTGTGTGGAAAGGATTCACATGTACCATTCTTCTCATCTCTCTGGCTGCAAAGAGGAGGAGGAGGATATGCTGTAGACGAGCTCCAGAGCTCTTTTCCTGCGCACTAATGGAAAATCTTTTCAATAAAACTGCAACAATAGTCAACTTCTGCAGTCTTCAGTTATATTTCTAAACATATTCAATACCCAGAGGATCAGGATTCCTTCATGGAAGCTCCTGTATGAGCTCATTACAATATCATGTCTAATAAAGACTGCATTTCATGAGTTGTCCTTCTACTTAATAGAGCAGCTGTGCTGAAAATAATCTGGAGCTAATCTGTTGTTTTCGCGATTTTATCCTTCTGTCTGTCTGTAGACTACAACATCAATACATTTACAGGATGAATATATTGTATCAACAACCAGTCATCACAGATAAATCCCTACCGAGGGGAATTTGGACCCAAACTGAGACACATCAAATCTTATCCCCATTGTAGCTCCTTATTTTTCTTTCCTTTGTTTTTTTCCTCGGTGCAACTCAAAAAAGTTATAGAGTAAAAGCTTTCGCTCGTGATTTACCTTAGTCCAAGAGATTTTGCAGCCCCGGTAAAAGAAGATGCTGAAGAGAATCAGAGAAGTCCTTCCACGGAGACCGACTCCCAGTTTCTGCGCTCCTATTTAACGCAGTGTCAATAAAACAACTTTTTTTATGATCCACGGAGATAAAACCGACAGTAAAACTCAATCAAATGTTTCTACGGCCGCGACTTAACCCAGGTGTCTACCTTCTTTTATGATGAGATGAATTAATGGCCGTGCGGCTGAGAGAGAGGAGCGCGCGGGGCAGGGCGCCGGTCTGCTCTGTGGTCGTTATGAACGGTGACAGTTGACTAGCCGGTAATCCAAGTGCGTCTAACAGCCTGCCGTTTACGTGGAGGAGCATGTGGTGGTGGAGCTCCTCCTCGCCTTTACCTTGCACTGAGTGTTAAAGACACACACAGCGGGGTGAAGCTGCCTCACAGCGCGCGCGTGTGTGTGCGTGTGTGTGCGCTCTGGTCGGACACCGAAGAAAATTACAGTAATATTACGCACTGTTTGCATGTGGTGGTCTCAGTGACTTTAAAATAACCTTGGCATAAAGGAGGTTTTTTCGATTCTCATGCCCTTTATCTAACAAATATTTTGTTTCTGGCACCATTTACTATTGAATCATCAATGATCCATGATCTTAAGAGCCTGAAGTTGGCCCCCATTCCTCATCATCACCAAACAGGAGACATTTGAAAAGATCCATGGCAAGATCTTATAAGATAAATAGATAAAACAATAATACACTGCCACAAAACATTTGCAGTGGTTGAAAACAAACTCCAGATGACCGAGGTGTCCCTCCTGAAACTCCATAGGCCTGATGAGAAGCAGATTCAGATTCAGAACAACAAAGGGATTATCTTTGAGGCAGGAATTTGCAACCCTCCAGGAGGTCCACCATTTTCTAACAAAGACCGACCATGTGACACCTGCTGCTGTAAAACAGTCTTGGCATAGGACAGTGCTCTTGCACCTGGACGACGCTCCAGCCCACATGGTGCAGAGAGGGGTGATGGCTGACCTCATCCAACACCACCCCTGTTCACCTGATTCTGTACAAGATGTAGCACACAGACTTCACTAAGAATTGATTGGTATGCTCCAGCAGACAGGTGCTGCAGATTATTTGTGGATGGAGGCGGTTATTTAGTGCGAAAATGAAACATTTATATAGATATTTTTTAAAGACTGTTGCGGCCAATAAAGAAAAATCATTGCATGCATAAAGCAGTCACTTATCGATGTCCTTATGAAAGATGAAGCAGGGTTTGTTTTTGTTTGTTTTTTTTTCTCAGACTTGGCATTTATATAGCTGGTGGTGTGTAAAACAGAAAACATCTGTGGACCCAACAGCACAGGGACTTCTTAAAAACAAAGGAAGCATCCTCTCATTGTTGTCTTTCTGCCCCACAACTTTCTCTTTACACTTAATTACAACACAACCAGCTGTTTGTCCGCAATGCCTGTCAACACAAATTTGACATTCATCTCTCTCCATCTCCAACACACACACACCACCCACAGAGAGGGGGGAGTGAGACAAAGCAACGTTGGACATGTGGCTGCATATTTATAACACATTATAACAGTGAAAGACATGATGAGGCTGTCATCTCTAAAACCACGCTATCTGCCAACAAATAGTGCCGCCTTCAAAAAGACAGAACATCCACAGCAGCTAGGCGTAGACAAACACTATCTAGCAGGTAATGTCACTAGTTTCTTCATTGCCTCTTGTCAGCTACACTTTATGTATACATCTAAACATGTGCACATTTATTAGATGAATGTCAATTCATGCTGTAGAACAAGTAAAACAAATGAGGACTCAATTCATATTGTGGTTTCCAGTGATGGATGTGAATCCTTTAAGCTGCTTCACTACCGCTGGATAAAAGTCATTCAAGACATACATCACCATGTCATACAAGAAATCCCTCCTGGCAGAATACCCACTTTCCCTTTTGGTCACATCCTAAGTTGACGATGGTATTTGTGGTCAGAAGACCCTTCCATGAAAAAGTGAGTCCTCTTCAGAGAATCCCCTTCATTATGATCAGTTGTGGTGATGATGGATGGTGGAGGATGGATGAGGAAAATGGAGCTGGAGTGAAGCCTGTTTCTGTTGGTCCTGTTGTGTTTGTGAATCTAGAAGATAATGATGCCGGAGTAAAGGCCGTGTGAGTTTGGATGCCAGTGTTGGCAGTATCTATGCACAATTTGAATTTAATGGGATGTCACTGTGTGACATCCTGCATGAAGAAAAGCAATTATTTTCTATCTTGAACACACTGAACACCACAGACAAAGCAGAAAGGATTGTTAGTGTGTTGCACATTTAAGGCTACGGGTCTGATAATTGTGTAAACCCAAAGAGAAGCATGTCTGTTGCAGTATTTAATACACTGTAATACCATCAAGGTTTGAATGGGTGATGTCATCTGGTGCCTCTTTGAGTTGGTAATATGGGTTCACTGAGTGTTTGAATGTGACATTTTATTCATAAGTGGCTGGTTTTAATGTAGGCTTCCAGCTGTGCTGTTTCTAAGTAGAATCTTCATGGTTGCCTTCAAATACTTCGGGTCCTGTTTTTGTTCCACCAATACTGCACAGATATTAGAAAATGAAAATATACTGCAATCAATATCAGTTTGTTTCTGCTGCCCCCAAGTGGCTAAAAAATCCAGCAATGCAAAGGTACTTAGCATGATAATTAATGGATTTTACTTTATTAGCTTGAATGGCTTTAAAAAGAATTACTTCACACTGTGGACAAGTATGTTTACAGCAATAACATGGTAAATGAGTGAAAAACCTGAACATTGCTGTTGTAATTCCAGTCTCAACAATTCATTGTAATCCTTCTTTCAAACCCTGCAATTCCTCACCTGGCCAGCAGGAGCCCTCACACCTGTCCACCATTAATCAGCCGGCTGGTTCCTCATTTCAGGTCAATGTAGCAGCTTCTCTGTTTCTCCCTCATGTCTGATCTTAACACTGTGTATGATATTTGATTTTAGTATCACAATGTTCCAGAATAGTTTGTCATAAACAGAAATACAAGCTGCATGTCTATGTAAATTAATCACTGGATTATTGCACAAGTGAAGTTATACATGGAAATATTGTACCATAAAGCATTATTCTGTTGAGGTTATGAATTATTAATAAATGATGAGGTTATGGAGCTGGTGACAGGGCTGAATGGAGTCTGATGATCCAGACTTATTACCTTTGACTGAGGAGTTGAAAATGTTGAAGGCTAGAAGCCACACAGACTTCCTGTGGTGCCCTGTGGTATATTACATCTCAGTGGAATGAGTCTCGCATTGAATACCCTCCTGTGCTTTAACAGCATGTCATGGAGTGTTTGGGGAGAACATTGTGTAAGATGACGGGTTCTGTATCTTGGAGAGTGTTGTGCTTTTCCTGCTGTGACAAGTCGAAATGCGAAATGAGAAAAATTCGCAATACTGACATGGAAGTGATGTCATGATACATTTAGTGGCAAAATACTGAAGACTGCGAGATTCACAACTGTCATAAATCTGTAATACAACTGTGTTTGGAAGGATAAACACATAGCTGATAGCTACACTCTTCAGACTGTGAAATGTGTCTGTTTTTTGTTGTTTGCTTTTTTAGCAGGTATCACAAAGCGACAGATAGTTCCTCCCCAGGTTGAAATAAAACCTGCTTATTCTGAGATTTTACAGCATGGCTCTGTGTTCTGCCAAATAACCTGTGATGGGCCAGCTTTCCTGAACATTGTATATATTAAAAAGAAAATATTATTAAGCAGCAAATTCACGCCAATGTGTAAAGCTGCAGAGAACTGCTGAAGAGAAGCTCAATATGAAGTATTTGACCTCTAAGAAGCTAATTGAAACTGAGGAGGGAAAAAAAGAGGCCCCCTCAGATTTATTTTATTTTTGCTGCTTTTAACTGTCAAGGAAAAAAAAAACAACCTAAATCATCGCCTGACTTAGGCATCTATATTTGTTTATTCTGCTCAAATCATTTTTAATCTTCCTGACCTTGATGAGAAAGGATTGTGGCACATTTTTAGGAGGGTGTAAGCAGTAGATTTATTCACAGCTATGAGTCATCTGCTGCAAAAAAACAAACGCTATTCTCATACAACAAAAGCACCATTGTTAAAGTAATAACTACTGCACAGTGAGTATGATTTCAGACAGTTAGAATCATCTCTAATGTCTTTGAGATTATTAGAATACTCCTTAAAAATTGACCATTGATACGCTACTCCAGACACAGCAGGCTGAAGAGGACTTTAGTCTTCATGTACACATATGAATGTTATATGTTATTATCCATATTATATGTTATTTCTCCACAAAAGCATCTAACACATATCAGTAGCAGCAGAAGTATGGAGTTGTTTAATTATACAGCAGCTATGTGTGTTTGGCAGCCAGATGGACAGTGAGGAACAGCTCGGATTCTCATCACCAGACACATCAATCTCCAGAGTTGTGAGGGGAGGAGGGGAGAGGGATAGAGTCGTTCCACTCTATGCAACAGAAGGTGATGAATGTTGGGGGAAACTCTGATGCCATGTCGGGGCATGGAGGCCAGCTGACATGTTTGGTCTACAGTTTAAACAGACCAAACTCTGACAGCAGAGAAATGGCGGATCTTAAAATAAATGTTCTTGCATCTGTGGCCACCTTTCAATATCTGTTACCAGGTTGGGTAGTGATTCTACAATTCTACAATTGTAGAACTTGTAACTCTACAGAATCCCCTTACTTTAATGTGAAGTACTGATCTGCAAGTGTGAGGTCACGAGGAAGCAGATGTTACTTGCTTTACCAGTGTAAAAAGTAATGTATAAGTGGGGCAAAGTAAAAGTGGGGCAGATTTATTCCTTGTTTTAATACAGCCCCTCATATGTGCTCACTTCCTGGGGAGTTTTCATGAGCAATAACAAAGTGACCCATCAATCTATAGAGAAGGCTGGTTTGTTTGTTGATAATATCAGAAAGCTGTAATGGATTTCCTGTTTGTGGCTGCAGAGGACAAGATTGATTTGTCTAAAACTTTGGATGGCGTTTTTATTAGAGGGACTGTGTCTTTAATGGCAACCTATATATGACCATCTACAGATGTCCAAAAGTTGCTTACAAAGACACTTGTCTTCATACACCTGTGCCCAAAGGTACGAGAGCGCTCCGATTATTTCAGCAAACAGATTGTTCTGAATAAACACTGCTGAGTCGACACCTTTAAGGGCTTGCTTTTTATCCAATTCTAATAGCAGTACAGAAAAATGTGTTGTGTCTGCATATTAGTATCTTAAAGCAGCCAGAAAACACACTCACTGAGTTTGGTTTTCCACAGTTTCTCTCTGTTATCTATGATACCACCACCAGGGGGCATCTAAGACACTCCCCCTCACCTACACTCTTATCCACAGTATACTAGTAGCAGCAATAAATGATGGATTATTGGGTTTCTTGCTAGATAGTAAAACAATATTAATGCCTAATAAAGGGTGACAGTGAACCTCCAACATAGAGGTAATCCAGTTTTAAATGAGAACCATGCCTCCATGTAAAAACCCATTAATCACCATTGAGAATGATGGGACACAATTAGTCTGTGTAATGTACTGCAGCTAATGAAATAACCAGAGCAAGATCAATTCATCTCCAGAACTACACCAGATCTCTGGCAATCAATGTGATATTGCCACCTATTAATGGTCCAAGGCAGATTATTAAAAGTTAACTACGGAGTCGGTTTTTGCCATCTCAGACATTTGTCATTTCATGCTGTGGTTTAAACAGCCCGGGCAAATATTTTTGCTACAAAGTTTAATGCTTATTGCTTTGCACATTTGCAGGAGATTGTTGCATTTACTGATGTGTATGTGTGTTGTGGGTTAAAAGCTCCCTATGGAGCACAAAAAAAATCAAACTCAAAGGACAGAAGGTTGAGATAAGCTTACCCTTAATTCTCCAACCTGTTCCAATGAAAGCAGCCATTAAGATCCCACGATTATATGACATTTGAAAAGCTGAATACAGACAGTTGGGATGACAGCCTGTCATACTGCTGTCTAATACATTGTATGATTTAGCTGTGGTTCTTAATAGCAAAAAGCCTTGCCAGATGTATGGCCTTTTATTACTATTTATAGCCAAGCCGGATGGGCTAGCAGTTTCCTTTGATATCATCCATAAATATTTATTGCCCGAAAAGTCACACAGCACTCCAACTATTCTATTATAAGAGATGGAACAAAGCACAGATTTATGGCTGTCAGGATATTCTAGAAACACAGAGTACCTTTAAATGAATAGCCTTCTCTCCTTAATGAGGTTATGGAGCCGTGTGATTCATCTTAATGTTTTGTAGGAGAAAAGTAAAAGTACACAAACTTGTGGCATCATTTTCGATAACTGATCTAGAAAGTGCGCAGTTTTAGGCTGGTTGTGTTGTATATTCCACCATAATTACATTATAATTACTAATGATTCACATTCTAATGAACCTGCCACAGCAGTGTTTGCTTCCTCCCTGATTCTAGGCTGATGCTGAAATGACTGAGACAATAGCTTTACTGGATAAGGAGGGAAGACAGCAGCATTAGTACAGAATGAAAGAGCGGCCCACGGATAAAGTGAAAGTGACTGAGACAAAGTGAAGAAACCAACCCTAGATTTTCAGAGTAAAACAAGATACAGTTGAAGGTGTTCTTTAAAACCAGTTAATTATTTACACAATACACACAGCAGCATCAAAATACAGGAAACACATAGTTCAATAAAAATGTTTGTATTTTTTAAAAACAGAGATGTAATTGAGCGAATAAAAACTCCTCAATAATATTAATAATTGTATTATTTATACAAAACACACAGTATAAAAAAACAGTCAGGAACATTAGTGCAGTAGTAAAAAACTTCATCAACAGCATACAGTAAAGTCACATTTGAATTATTGCTTGTGAAAGATCCGGTTGAAGTATGTTAAGGCACAACCTGGTCGACATTTTAGCATATGCAAATAGATTTCAGTTTCCTGGAAAAGATTTGTCCAACGTGTGCCGAACGTCTATGCCTGCAAGAAAGTTATGCGGCTGTTTCTATTCCGTCTCATGCTCCGAGCTTTTGTTAGGATTGTGTGCTTTTTTCCTCCTGGAACACAGAAGCATAAAAATTGATCAGTAAAGCGTAAAATCCAAATGATTTTCTATACTTATAATTATGCAAACAGCACTTCTTAGAGACAGATTCCCTTGGTTCTAACATATGAAAGGTTTGGAGGATATCATCCACCTAAACATGCCAAGCATTTTTAAAGCCTGGGAATAAAATCAGCTGAGAATAATTTGGTCTGGCATCAAAGCCCCACTCACTTTTTGAGTTTTCTCCAAAATCTAACCAAATACATGGGTCTGAGTACCTGACCTGTCTGAATTACTGAATCAATTAACTCTCTTCAAATGATCATCTTCATGAGCACTCTCACGCACCTCTCACACATACGTCCATGCAGCTTTGCCGCGAAACAAAGTTGTTGCTGCTCCCTCCACAGCCTGAGTAGACAAACTCCTCACACATCTTGGTGGCTGTGTTGTAGTAATAACGGGTTATGGAGGCTGAACACCTCCCGTTGTCCAGAGGGTCCAGACAAAGTACAGGAACTCCTGAAAATCAAGCACACAA
The DNA here is from genome assembly GCF_900634625.1 of Parambassis ranga. NCBI lineage: Eukaryota > Metazoa > Chordata > Actinopteri > Ambassidae > Parambassis > Parambassis ranga. The sequence continues at coordinate 11,415,943 of NC_041023.1, forward strand.
TATGCACATTATGAAACTTTTCGAATCTCCCCATGTACACTTGTAACCAGGTGACCTCACCTCTCCTGCACTGCATTGTGGGATATTTATGGACCTCTTGTAACATTAGTTTCATGCCATGCTTCAGCACTGACAGCCAATGTGAATCTAAATTTAAACAGGAGGTGTCAGCATTTCAGAACAGGCGAGCTTCTACTAACTTTTTTGAGGACTGCAGTACTCCATGCAGGTGGTCAGGTCTTGGAAGCGGTTGGAGTTCCCCTGGCACCCTCCATAAGAAAAGGGCTCACACTGCATGGTGGTCATGTTGAAGAAGTAGACGTGGAAGAGGGCACGGCAGGGTCCCTCATCTTTAGGAAACCTGCAGATTTGGGGAATCTCTGTGGAGGAAAATTAATTTTACATTTAGCAATTAGATCATTTTCAGAGTCAGAGATCCAAAAATGATTGTGACAGGCACAGCCACACAGACCATTCAACAACATTGTCAAGTCTCTTACTCAACTTACTTGGGATTCTGAAACATGTCTTCTGGCATTCCTGAAAACTCTTGAAGTTATTGGCATTGCCTTGGCATCCCCCATAGTAGAAAATCTCGCACTTTTGGGTGATAGTGTTGTAGTAATAGCGCTCAATGTCTGCTCTACAAGGTCCTTCCTCCACTGGAAGTAGACACGCAGCTGAAAACAAAGGCAAGGATACTTTTAAAACACTGCTGATAACACCCGGCCCGCCTGGATGCTCTGCGCCTGACCCTCATGTCGGCCAACTGTTTATTTATGTTTTTATTTTGTAACAGTTCAGTGAGGTATAAAATAAGCGAAACAAATATTGATGTTACCTTTAGGTGCTAACGTCAAGACGTTGTAGAACGACGATAGAAATACAAATAGCGCTAATGTGCACAACTCCATTGTACAAGTTTTGGTCTGACTCCCAGTTTTTCCGCTCTGCAGACAACCCCAGCCAGTTTTATAGTTGTGTTTCGCAGGGGAAATACAGGGGCGGGGATATAATGACTCATTTCCATACTAACAGTTCAGGCTAGATTAGACTAGATATGAATCCATAGACCGGATGAATATATGAGTGACATCAGGGAGCGACGTTTTTACGTCGTAATAATTGCGTAAAAGAGTATTAAGACTGTGACTAAGAGTATATTCAACACAGCTGAAATAACAGAATTAATTCCCAAATATCCCAGTGTTAGACTGGAAGGAAGGAGAAGAAGAAAATGAGTGAAGAAGATGAAGATGATGATGTTTATGAGGCAGCATATCTGTTCAATCTCTTTCCACAGAGTTCATTTTGTGTTTCTTGGAATGCATGTGAAATATTGATCCTATGAGTCTGAGACATCCTGCCAAGTTCCCACCATACACCCGTCTGACTGGATCTGTCCTTACTCACTCTCTCACTCTCTCTCTCTCTCACACACACACACACACTTTCGCTCACAGGCTCGTGGTGTCTTCCAGCTTTGTAATAACCAGTTATTTAATAACTCACTTCAATAAAACAAACATTTGGGGTTTTGCATAGTTTTACTTACTCACATAACATGTAACTACAAAACTGCCTTGCAGTCATCTTTACAACAATGATGTGTCTCCACCTTGACAGGTGGAGGCTAAATACAGATTAGCCGTCTTATCAAAATGACCTGATACATGAAGCTCCACACCTTAACCCACATTTATCTACAGGGAAACAAAAGTCTTAAATAGCACCAATCCAGAATAAATCCGTAATAAACGGTAAAAACACTTGATGGTTTTTATACCAAAGAGACACCTGTGTGATTTGCTCCACCGTAGTTTGATAGCACAGACCACTGAACATTCAGTGGGGCCTTGTTTTAATCAGATTAGTGGATTAGAATTGTTTATGCAGATTACTTTATAACCCAGATTGAGGGAGAGGAGAGGGATTCTTCAACAGGGTTTCAAGAGTGAAGGACTGCTCCTTGTAAGCATTCGTAAGTGAATTTATATTCTTTCTGTTCAAATCTGAAGGGAACCTATGACTTAATAGATTAACTTCTCTGTCACATGGCAGTGGATATGAAGGATGCTGAATGTTTCTTTTATTTCAACAGAAAATGCCAGTGATAAATGTGGATGAACTGACAGACAAAGACAAGGCTGTAATGGAACTAAACCAACGTAAACTTGAAGTGAAACTTGAGAGGTGGTTGGTGAGTCCTCAACACTTGATGTGATAAAAATGTTTAAAATTAATTTTGTGAATTTTTTTATCGCTGAAGCTTCCGTTTAATCTGATCGATTTAGACATCTAAATGCTGTGAGGAAATGAAGGACTACATTCAGGAGAGAGTGGAGGAGGACACCCTCGTTAAAGGCATTTCAGAGGAGAAGAATCCCTTCAAGGAGAAAGGTGGCTGCATCATCTGCTAGACTGGACCTGAGGAGCTTTTCATATCTCAGATTAGCACCCAAGGACATTCTCCCTCCCGTCATATAATGGATTATAATGAGAAGACTAGAAGAACATAAAGAAGAAAAGAAATTATTAAACTGCACAAGCTCCAATGTAAATGATTCCCCATCTTCTGATCAGATTTGTAGCCTTATAAATGTATTCTTTGGAAAGATGGAATAAATAAAGAGTTGTATTCGGCAAGTATTATATAATGCTTCTCTCTCCTGTGGTGTGTAGTCTAAGAAAATGGGCCCATGTGTTGTTTCACACACAGAAGCAACTGTTATTAAATGTGCGTGATTATAACTTAACCTGTCTCCATGACTGACTGAAGGTTTCAAAAGAAACAGATCCATCATTGAATACATTTAGTTATTTTTTTTTTCTCCATTCTGTAACATTCATCATGGTTTTGGAAGTACAGAAGTAATCTGTAAAAAAAAAATATTTAACTGAATTTGTACAAGCAGCCCACCTTGCCTCGACTTTCAGTGAGTGAAATTTCCTTTCACCTAAGCAATTCAGAGATCTAAAAAAAGTTTAAAAGGTTTAGATAATATTTCACATTAATAAAGGCAGAAATATGAGATCTATCTTGCGATGCTCTGGTTTAAAGCAACTTATTGTTCTGTAAGGGCAATAATCAGTTGTGGCTAATCTGTTTTCTATTGACAGTATTCCCCCTAATGATGGAACCTGTGAGAAAATCAAACATTTCTTACATGTTTATTTTCCACTGGGGTTAATGTTTGATACGTGGAGAAACCCCACTCCTCTGCTCTCTGGACTCCGTGTCAGAAGAACCGCAGTGTGCGCATGCGCGGCTGTCAATACAGATGGCGCTGCGCAGTGGAGCCCTGTGTTTGAACCTGCTAGCTAGCAGTCGGCATTTCTACAAACCAGCCTCATACGTAGGCGTCCGGTTCGTTTCTGAAAATGTGTCGTCTAAACCGTCAAGTGCCACAGAGACCCCGGGTGACCATTTAATCTACACACCAGAGCACTTTGCCTTAAAGGAGTCCCTCAGAAAGGTATGCTAGCAATAACCTGAACGTTTTTAAGTAATAGGTGCTATTTTGTTTTTTGGCTGGGGACAGGTTGATAACTTGACCCGTAGTTGCTTTTACAAAACAATTCCGTAGTACAAACTCCAAGAGGTCATGGGGAGAGTAACAGAAAAGTGGGTGAGAGGTCACAATGCTAGCTTGTTGTGGTCTCTGTTTAGCTCAGCTGTGTCCCTGTCTGCGGTCTTTCCTGGGTAATTTCCCTTCATGTTGTTAGTGCTACAGCTTTAGGTGCGTACAGTCCTGTATGTTATAAACAGAATGTTAAAGAATGGCAAGGCAAAGCGCCAAAGCTACACAGTTAGTGTGTTTTATGACTACCCACTTCATCCCATCCTTCTTTATTATCGTCTTTACTGCTATTGACAAGACGCAAATCAACCCTGCTCCTGCCACCAGGATTATGTGTTTGTCATCTATTGTTTTATGCGAAGGATTAATGTGTGAAATATGGGGCTTGGATGCACATACGTTTTTTTTTTTATCTAGAAAGTGAATAATCCGCCTTGTAGGGAGTCCCCGAGGTAAAGTAAGATACATTAGCAAGAGAATATTTGACAGCTTCTGTATTTTTATGGAGCCTCTTCCATGCATGCACTCTTTGATGGCTTATGAATGCATAAGCCTCCTGGCTGGATCTGGTCACTTTTCCATCGTGGTGGTAATCTTAAACATGGGCTTCTGGCAACATTCAGATCTATAGTGTCTTCTTCCTCATTACTATCTTTTTGGCCTGTCCCTGTCTCTTTGCAAATCCTGTCCTCATATTTCCTGTGCTCATTTATGCAGACGGCCCTGCATCTTTCAATAAATTAGCAGTCCATGTCAGCCGATAAGCCTGTGCAGGTCCTCTGAAGTAGTCGCATGTTGTTGGTTGTGATCTTGTACCTGCCCTTCCATTTATGTGAGTGATGGAAATTAATGCATCTCTAAGTTGTTTTAATAGGTCAGACCATGTTAACATTTCTGTTTCACCTTCACCATGCACTTCACTGGTTGACAAAGCCAGCATTGTTACTCATCCCATGTCTGAAATAATTATAGTATTTTGTGCCAGAGGACAGTGTGTGATGACTTTGTATTGTTGCACTTGGATTCATAATGAAACCATTTTGTAAGATATTTAAAGGGGCGTGTTAATGGGTGAAAGCCTTCTAATACCAGCTCGGTTGCTAATTGGTGTTTTTTTTTGTAAGACTTCACACATTGATGGTGGCTGAACTACTGAGTGGGCCTTGGCATTCAGATGAAACTGTCTAACCAGCCAGTGCAGTCCTGCCTGAATAGATGCAATTATTGTTTGTATCACATTAGATGGTGGTCCCAAATATATGATTTTGCTCAATTAGAAGCCAAATATGTTTACTAGAACAGTTGAAGGCTAGTATTCTGGCTCTGCACATTAAGGATGGCAGGTTTAAACACATTCAAGGTTAAAACTAATTTTGATTTAGTTCAATCAATATTCAGGTGTAAAAAAATGGCCTTTTTCCACAAAATCGCTCAATGAAACTTATGATAGTATGTGTAATTTGTATCGCCCTATTAAGATCATTTAAATTTCCCAAGTATGTTCATTCAGAGAGTTTCATTCAGTAATTTTTAAGACGACTTACTCTTCTTAGAGTAGGAGGTGTAGACCATAAATAATTTATTTTACCCAGATTTTTTGTCTGTCACTTTTTTTCCTGACATGCATAGATTCTGTTTTTGTGAAACTAAATTATAGCAGCCAAAAATTATGGCTGCAAAAAACTAAATCAAAGCAAGCATTAGTAATCAGCATGACTCATTTTGGATGTGAGTAGACGGACATTGGAGACAGAGGTTGTGTGTAATTTGAAGCATGGAGCATAGATGTTGCGGTAAAGGGAGGGGAGCTTGTTGTCTGACTAAACCTTCAAAGGATGCCAAGAGGTTGAAAATAAACTAGCACTGGGAATATTTGGACGGATGAAATTTGAAAAGGAAATGCAGAACAATAAGGTGGCAGTGGAGGAAAGGGAACTTGAGGCAGAATGGTTTATTAAAAGAATTCACTGTAGGATAGCATGTGTTTATATACAAATGGGGTTATAGGAAATCCTTTAGTTACCACTCAAGGTTAAACCCCTGCAGTGCCAATATTTCCACTACTAAATTTCTATTAATGGGTAGGGCCAGGTGGGACTGTTTTTTATGCCAAGAAATTAGTCAGGCATCCAGATTCCATACAACTCATCAAACCAGCTAAAGCTAGTGTGTGGAAGATCAACTGCCATCATTATTCAGGAACTAATACAGATTTCCATATCTAGGAAGAGGATACACATGTGCAGCGCCCTTTGGGTCCAGACAGGGATGTCCCACTCAACAAAGTCATAATAGAAGGCAGACCAGTAGTAAAGACCAGTACAATCTTTTACAAATCCAAAACTTGTCATCTGCTTGTTGTTATATCTACTCCTTTTATAATGCATTTTTTTATATTTTAAGTCTCCTCATATTTGCCATATATAACATGTGATAATAAAGAGAGATGACACACTTAAACTCTATGCCATGTGTGGTAAACAAAGAAGCCTTTGTGTATTTGTCCAAGAAGAGCACTGACACTCAGGTGGACATTTTGTAAGAGTATTTTTTTTTACCCTGTCTCAATACATACCAGTTTAGAGATGTTAAATAGTTCTGTATGTAACACAAATAGTGCACAATAACCTTTGTGAGTAGATGTGGGATTACTCCCTGGTGACATTTATGTTTCCCTTTCCAGCAACTGGCTGCCCTTCCCTTTCCCTCCTCAGGATCTGAACTTTGAACATGGATAAGTTTATTGCAGGTTAAAGGGAACCTCTACTTGTCTTTTTTGCTGTTTGTCATTGTCTCGTATGCAATGTAAGCAGAACATATATTAATTCTGTGGTGTGTGCCAAATTCATACATGTTGTATGTGTGTCTGTGGTTTTAGTGAAAAGTTGATGTCTGCCTTGTATTTAGATGTTCTTACCCAGTACATTTTTTTTGGCTCATTGACTGGATGACTGGTTTGGGTTTGTATGTTTTGGCAGGAGAGAAAATGAGTGTTCTTTTTCAATCCTGGAAGACAGGAGGAAAAAAATGTTTTATCCATTTTCAGGAATTATGCAAAACACAGTTTTTTAACAGTTTTTTCACATTTCTGTACAAGACTCAGTTCACTTATTTATTGGCTAAGGGTTGTATTTAATGATATCTATTTTCCACCAAATGTCTCTTCGGTTTTAGACTCATTATTGGCTTTAGCCACTATCTAGAGCATATTTTACTGAGCAGACAAACACATTAAGAAGCAACGAGTCATGAGCCTGCTGAAGCCATGGCCTATTAAAATTTTTGTTTGCGTTACAGTGAATGACACCAAGTGAAGTGAGGATACAGACAAGAAAAATCACAGCACATAAGGTTTTATTTTATTTATTATTATTTGCTCAATGATCCATTCGTCAGAAACTATTGTTGATAATGTGGGCACTAAAGCTTTCTGTTGACAAAGCCTGCTGTATGCAGCAGTTCAAAAGAACTGACTAAAAAATTCCCACATGCACTCTTACTTACTCTGTAGTTTTGCAGTCTATTCTCTGTGAAGCACCATGAGTTGCCACAAAAATAGTACCATATGAGCATCTCGATAGATTGTCCATTTATAAGTGCTTCTGCAGCTGTGGACCACTTCCAGGTGCTCAAAATGAGTCACAGCACCAAAGCTCCCTTGTTACAAAGTCAATTCTAAAAACCTGGTGGCAACCCACACTGCAGACATTTCGATGACTCACACAACCAGGCACTGATAAAGCACACTGCTTTAATTTGGCTTTGAGAGATAAAACAAAAGCTGCTGTCACTGGTAGAGAATTGGCTGTTGTGTAAAATTAAATTAGAAAATCACCATATAGTTTGTTGCCACTTAAATAAAATCTTAATTTCATTTTGATCTAATACATAATACCATAAATCTGGGCTCCTGCTGACACATGATATTAGCTTGGTTTTAAAATCAGACTTTAGCCCATTAGCACCTATTACCTCTTATTTAAAGGGAGTCCTTCCTTGACCATAGCTGCTGCACATAAACTCCTTTTTCTGTTCCACTCTAAAAGCATATAATATAGTCATCCTTCATTTTTAGGCAGCTGTATCCAGGCTTTGTGGCTGAGTAGATGGAGTGGCTGCTAACCCAAAAGGAATGTCATTAGTGTGGGTTTCAGCACTGAGCTCTATTTTTTGCATGCTGATCTAAATATTGCTTCAAAAGGTTTTTCCCATTCTGCCAAATGATGGCAGAAACATTCAGTCATTAAAATATTGGCACATTGGCATGCAAACGATTGATGTTGAATATCAGGAGACAGTACTGGCTTCCAACAGTGGTAAGGTTTTCAGAGGGCTTAGGTGCTAGTTGGGGTGGTATTGATGTTGTGTAAAGTAAATTATTCCAAAAAAAATGTTTGGAATAAATGTATTTTTACTCTGTTTTCAGACTTATACTGTAGGCACCATCGCCAGTAAAACCCTGGCATCAGTATAGAATCATCAGCCCACAGAATCCTGCATGTTCCAATAACATATTCATGTAGAGAATAGCATGCTATGCATACTGTCACTGTATTCATCATTCATCATGATTATACTAGACCCACCATGTAATGCATTCTATAAACCTGCTTACTATTCATTGCTATGTAATACCTTATGTTTCTCTCTGCTTGAGATAGATTACATAGACTTTAGTAAAGATGTGCACCACACAGCAGGGGTCTTGTATGTGATTTGGTCGTAGTTATTAGACAGGACATAAAATAGCAGTGCTGTCATTTGTTGTCAGCATCACATAAGAATGAAAAAGATAAAGATATCATTGTAGAAAGTAAACATCTGCAGATTTATGCTTAAAAATATCATGCTCAGATGTATTCACACTTATATCTCCATTTTTGTGTTTATGCCATAGCTCATCGACCAGGAGATCAACCCCCATGTCGATCAGTGGGAAGCAGAAGAAAAGTTTCCAGCTCACAAAGTTTTTAAGATCTTAGGAAGTGCTGGCTTTCTTGGAGTCAACAAACCAGTTGGTAAGACATGTATTGTTATCTGCCAAGGTGGAACATTTCATTTTTTTTTATAAATACCCGTGTGGATGATGCAGTATCTCCACAATCAACCCCCCCGAACAACAATCTACAGGATAGCTTTCAATCCTCAGTTGTGTTTTCTTTTTCCTGTGGAGGCATGAAATTGCACATGAGTTGGTATATTTGTTTGGCCACCTGTCTCCTTGATGCCTCTCGGTTCCTGCTGGGACAAGTTCCAACCCCTGTTAATCTGTGAAGAAATTTGCTAATGTGATTTTGTATTTTAAAATCAGAGACAACTCCTTTTCAAAAACAGTGTAACAGGTACCACATATGGTTCTGTAAGGTGGTACAAGTGCAAGTAAGTGAGGTAAACAGTGAAAATAGTCAGCAGGTGGATCATGACAGAAACATGGTACTATACTAGAGTAAAGTGACAGTGCAGATTACAAGCCTGCTGAAAATACTCATCACATAATAAAAAAGCTAACTTTGAATTAAGCAAATACAGTAAAACCTTGTCAAATTAAGTGAGAAAGAGAAGATAGTTTAAAAAAAGAGGTAAAGGCCATAGTTTTTGTTTTGTTTGTCTTTGTAAAATATGCCTCTGTTGAATGAGAGTGACTCAAAATGTATATGTGAGCATTTTCTTGCATAGACCCGTCCATTTGTGTTCTTGTAAATCATATTTTGTAATCTATGCAAACATGGTGACTGATTATATCATCTGCACAGTTTATGCACTGCAAAACATGCGCATGAACATGTCTGTAATGTGTCTGAGAACTGAAAATCCCTTGGCACTAGATACAATATGGCTTTTTAAGGACACAAGTCTTGTGCTTAGACTCATAGTTTAGGTGGTGGAAAAAAACTCAAACAAAATTATCCCACACAATAAATACTTCCTTCACCTCTTCTCAACAGACATGCAGCAGTATTTTCTTTGCAGCTGAAAATATGTCTGATTTATTTTCTTTATGTTTGACAGCCATACATTAGTCGGTCAGATTACAAATGTCTCCCACTGTGATGATGGGTGTTTGTGTCACAGTATCACCCCACAACAGCTGTCTCCTACAGTATAACTCATTTCCAGATGTGTACCCAGCTGCTAAAGTAGAGGAGGGAAAAGGATGAGTGTAGTACCACAAAATATTTGAGGTTGTGATAGTGTAGTCCAGTCCCATAATGTGACTAAGAGCTCTATGCGAAAGGTTTTATGTTACATAGTAATGGATTAATTCCTCCTAATTAGTTTGCTGCATCTGATTTTTGTCTTTGGTAAAAACAGCTTTAGTTTATGGGAACAGCAGTGTTGGACAGTGAGTCCTGTGAGGAAGATTCCACCACAAGTCTGTAGGTCAGAGAAGAGGGAGGGCGATGGAATTAAAATGTGCTGAGTGCACAAGCTTTAAGCATTAGTTGACAAGATTAGAGGGTAAGATCGGCCCAGCAGTAGACTGAGCGAAGACGTGCAGCATAATCAGGTGGTGGCTGTTCTGTATAACTGAATTTACAGCATGTTGCACCGATGTATGAATTTCATATGAACTTAAAGACTCGGGACATGTAGAGTGAAGTCAGGCTGCTCTGATCATTCTTGCTGAATTTGTTTTAATTATAATAGCAAGGATCAAAGTCTGTGAAAACATGTGTGTGGATGTTTTGTTTTGCCGCAGTGTTGGCTAATGAAGCAGCCCCTTAAAGAGTTCTGCACTGGGTTAATTGATTTAGAGGCTTGGATTACAAGAATGGGAAAAGGGATTTAGGAGTCTGTTTAATGGAAAATGATTCATCAGCGGGGATTAAAAGAAGTAGTTGCCCTTGATTTCATTAGAAGTACAAATGCAATACAGAAATAGAGATGTGCAAAAGTAAAAAAGGATTGTAATTATGTTTATTGGGACCATGACACTGTTAACATCAAACGTGTAGCATCAGGACAATCAGCACATCAAATAAATCTGTCAGCCCAAAATAGTAATGAATGAATGTGATTTATGCAAGTTTCTAGGTATTCTCTGTAAAAAGTGCCTTAACGTAGATCTCACTAAACACATCTAACACAGAGCATGTGGCAGGGCATGTTTACAACTTTAGGAGCCATATATCAGTCCATGGACACAACTCAACACTTACTGTTTTCCCATGCACAAGGAAAGGCATTATTACCTTTCAAAACATGCGAACAGGAAGTTTTCCCAGGGCAGTCACGTTGAGAGAGAAGACAGTGATGACCCTTGGCACCCTGCCTGTTTTCCTCTGCTGTGACAGAGAGGTTTCTGCTGATCTTACCATGGAAGTGGCCTTGTGCCCTGCCTGACAGAAAGAACCTGGCAGCCTGCAGATTCTTCTCTTTAACTAAGTATTTTTGATGCTAAATGAACTTTCTCTTGCCGAGGCATGTGTCTCCTGGCTATTTTCTTTTTGACAATGTTTACTTCAGTAATGCAATTTTAAAAGCTTTCCACTGGCTATTGGATGTCAGACTTTATTATTACTGATAGGAAAAACAGTGACACATGCATTTCTGACTTTGATGGAGGTAGTAGAAATGATCCTTTGACACTAGATGTTAAAACGAACAATTAACATCCAGGAGCTACAATCAAAAGGAAATGTCACCTGCATTTAGATGTATTAAAAGATAGATCTGTACACAGGGTTGGAAATTGTGGTCTACTGTGCACATTTGATGACTGTGATGCCCTTGCAGAGAAAAAGACTATGAACGTCAGTGCAGGATGTGATCAGAATATCAGCTAGAACAGTCAGTTGTCAGTTACATAGAGAGGGACATTGCAGAAGCCCCTTATTTTAAAAGATGAATGTCTATTTAAGAGTTCAGGGGTGCAAACATCAGGTTTTTGTCATTCATTACAAGAGGGTAACATGTGTTGCGTACACTAAGAAAAATGGTGCAGGTCTGAATGGTTGACCCACACTGAGGGGATCTGGTGTCTCTGTTATGCTGTAGAGGCATTTTTCTGAAAGGAACCGGATCCTTAGAGGAAAGGAAGCCTGCAAATCAATACAAAGCTGTTCTCTGTGATTTCCTTTTTTCTGCGATGAAACCATGCTTTCCTGATGTGGGCATTTTTTACCAGAAAATTGTATGTAATGGCTTGTATAGTCACCAGGTTTCCACCAAATTAACCTGTGTTTGACTAACATGACCATTTTTCCTCCTTGCTACCTATCTGTGTGTTGGTTTTAGTAGTTCTAGAATGCTTCAGAATAATAGTGGCAGTGGCATTATACAACATTGTTCTTTGTGAACAGGTTAGGGTTGAGCAGAGGCTACAGCATATTGCAACCTCTGTGTGTAAGAGGTTTATTTGTATTCTTCAAGTTACCAGCCTTTAGGTAAAAGTAATTGCTGTACAGTTTTCTCAAATTGGTGTACGCAACACTGAAAGAGAAAATAATAACTGCAATACGCAATACTGCATACTTCTATCACCAGTCTAGGCTTATGCTTCTGCTGCCCCGTAACATTTCCAGATTTATCTACCCTTCAGTTTTTCCTACATAGATCTCCACCCAAAGCTATGGTGTGGAACATCTGCTGCTCTGATGAAATGTATAGGCTTGACATTTGTGACAGATTTCTGTTTGTTTTTCTTCTGCTTGCTTGTTCGACCAGACAGCCTGCTGTTTTGTTTAAAGTGGGATAAACCTCAGTGCTGCTTCCTTTTGTTCACATCATTCACCACAGGGTTTCCAGTGCTTAGAGACTTATCATTGCACAGCTGCACCTGTTTCCTCTTATTTTTGGCTCCCCCAACACTTTTTTGCTTGTCCCACTATATCCCACTTTCAGTGTCCCAATTTATATTGCTCTCTTTGTTTTATTCCCTGTCTGTCTTTGACAGTCAGCCAGACTGGCCTTTCCACTGTTCAATAACTAGTCTGACAGGTGATATCAAACCTGCTCTGTCAAGAGTTGCAGACCTGTGGTAAATCCAACTCATAATTATACGTTGTGAGTCAGTGGTAGTAGCCATCATTCAATTCAGTGGCTGGCTTGCTGTATTTAGTCATCAGAAATATGAAAGCAGAGCATTTACAAATGCTTGGTCCTTAGACTGCTTGGACATTGTTATCAAGAGATTGTCCTAAATGAATAACTGTCATGTAACATTTGCTTGTCCAGAATGAGATGACAACGCTCAGTTTTTTTGCACTGCATAATGACAGGGTGTGGATCATGTTTTGTTTTCCGAAACAACTTGAGGAAATGCTGTGTGAAAGCAGAAGCATTAGTCTGATAATTTCATGAGTAGTGGATAAAAAATTGGTCTTTAGCATTGAGTATGTTATAAAAACTGAGCAACTGATGATGAAAGGAAAAGAAGCTACAGGCGAAAAGATAGGTCTTTATGAGCATGACTGACAGATAGTGGTGTTTTAAGCGTGGTTTATAATGCACTGTTCAACTCCATTAAGGACCTAAGGTCTTTGCAAATGTCTCATCTAGCAGAGTAGAGGCAGAGTAGAGGAAATATACACCCTTTTTCTAACTTTTTCAGCAAATGGGTTGTTGAAGAGATTCAAAATCAGGTTTGATATTCTAAGTAGAACAGATGAGATGACACTGAGATGATAGTGACCCTTATCTGCTGCGTGCTGCTGATCTCCCAGCGGTGCTTTTTATAAATAATTACAGATGGTGCAATTAATGATAACATCCTGTAATTAATTTGAGTGCATGCTCCAGTGCCAGCAGATCAGATCAGAATAATATGCAGGGATACTTTTCTAGGTGATGATTTCATCACAGAGATAACAGAAAAGATGAAAGTGAGAAGGTGAGGTGGCTGCAGGGCTACTTTAGGGTGACTGGAGTATTATTCAAAGCAAGTTTCTCTACTTTGAAAAGTAAAGCGTCACATCACTATCACAATTGCACAAACAAGTCAACAGTAGTGAACTGTCAGATGTTGCTAAGTGTAGATATTGTGTCTTCTGCAGAGTATGGGGGCTTGGGACTTGACTTCAGCTACAGTGTGGCAGTGGCAGAGGAGCTGGGCACCATCAAATGTGGAGGCATCCCCATGGCCATCGGTGTACAAAGTGATATGGCTACCCCTGCACTGGCCAGGTACAGTCCTAAAATCCTTTCATCATGTACTCTGAAGCCATTGTTTTAAGTATTGCCATAAAGATTTTTCTGTTATTACTTTGATTAGCCTTGTAGCAAATATATCTATATTTTTTTTATTTGGTAATAGTTTGTCACACTCTTTTAGTATCTTGGCTTGTTATGTAATACCCTCCTATGAAACAGCTTCTGGTGACACAAGACAGAAATCAGTGAAATAGACAGTTTGAGTCCCTAGAGTTTAATTAGGGGTGCTACACTCGCTTGCAACAAAGTTTAAGAGATGTGTAAGAGTAGGGGAGTTATACCATGGGAGCCCCCTCCTCTGTCCCACTGGAACTGTGACTGCCTCAGACATGGCAGTGTTGTTTGAAGGCACTTGATCTACTGTTTTGTCTTGCCACACTTAGGCAGTTTGAGAGTTTGATACAATTTAATTAGATGGTGACCTGTCTGTCTTCTTCAAATGAAATAAGGAAAGTGTTAAGGTTTATAAGAGTGTTTGTTTGTACAGGTTTGGTTCAGATGAACTTAAGAAAGAGTTCCTCCTGCCATCCATCATGGGGGACAAAGTGGCCTGTCTTGGAGTAAGTGAAGTTGGAGCTGGCTCTGATGTCTCTAGTAAGTCTCTTTCACCATTGTATAGGAAAGAATTGACCTCTTTTACATTATGCCACTTTCTGTTTGTCCGTTAATTTAACCCTCCCTCTTTGTCTCACTTCAGGTATCATGACCAAAGCGGTCAGAAAAGGGGATGAATATGTAATCAATGGAGGAAAGATGTGGACCACCAACGGCACCCAGGCTGACTGGATGTGCCTCCTCGCCAACACCAGCGATGGGCCTCCTCACAGGAACAAATCTCTCATCTGTTTACCCATGAACCTGCCAGGTGAGGAGTCCGTTTTTTGTGGATGGTGTAATTTGGCATTAAAGTAACTCGGTCCTCAAATGGAAGGTTCGGCATGTAATGTTCTGCTTTTTAAAACTGAGTATTGCCAAGAAGTATGATGACTTCATAATGACTTTGCCTCCTATTATAGGAGTACACATCGCCCGCAAGATTGATAAACTGGGTATGTGGTCATCAGATACAGCCGAAGTGTTTTTCGATGACGTCCGTGTTCCCTGTAAGAACGTCATCGGCCAGGAAGGCATGGGCTTCACCTATCAGATGCTTCAGTTCCAGGAAGAGAGGCTCTGGGCAGTGGCCAATGGTGAGTGAACCTTACTTAATACAGTTGATCTCTCCACCAGAAAGCTAGTTGTCAGATATCCCCACATCCATTACTGTCCTGCACATTTTACTGCAGAATTCCCAGTTTGTGTTGTTGTTTCACTCCGTCATTTCCAAAAAATGGGGAGTACAGGTCACATAGTTCAATTAATTATTCTTTGGTAAAGTAGTTGTTTACATTTTCTGAGCAGCAAGCCTGAGTCAATGTTTTTCTTGGGCAGCACAGCAAGGAAACTATTTAAAATAAGTAAAAGTTAACTCCATAATTCTACTCGAGTCGAATGCTCTCATATTAAGCTGTAAACCTGCATTTGCATAATCCAGCAATGAGTTCTTGTTGTACAGGTAGATTCACAATAATGCTCAAACAATTTCTGTCTCAACTATTTCACCTCCAGTCATAACCACGATGGACAACGTCATTCAGGACACCATCCAGTACACAAGACAGAGGAAGATCTTCAAGCAGCCTGTCCTCTACCACCAGGCAGTTCACTTCAAGCTGGCAGAGCTCCAGACAGAGGTCGAGCTGCTCCGCTCCCTCCTCTACCGTGCTACAGGTAGAGTAACTCAATAGACAAGACACAACACAAACTTCTGGCTGGCTCTGTTGCTTCTTAATGTCTGTCAAGTTTTTTGACAAAAATAAAACATTGGAAAGAAAATCATTTTTGGGAATAGTTTGCACAACATATGAGATGACATTTTATTATTACATTGTGAGTATGTAGTTTTAGGTGCTTTCCTTCACAGTGTAAGCCATGCGTTACCCTTAATCTATGTTTGGATACATTCTTAGATTTGCTTGTGTTGTATTTTAAAAAGTCATTCCCAGTGAATGCTCACAACTGTCCTCATGCGGCTTAATACCATAGATAAGACAGAGGCCACAGATGAGTCAGCTCTTCGAGAATGATGTGAATGCCCAAATAGACTTGTGTGTTCATATTGGTTTGAAAAAAAAACAGCTTTAAATCCTTGAAGACTGTAGACAAGTGCAGTACCTCTGTATTATTACTGAAGAAATGCTACATGCCAAGTTCTTCCACTATTCAAACCATGTGTTTTACACTGCACTGTTCATCAAATGAATATGTGGGTGCATCTGTCAGGCAGGTGTCCAGACAGGTCTTGTGATTTTTTTTTCATTCTGTTTATAACCTCTTCAGTTCTGATCCAGTTTGTCTGCCCTTCAGTTCATCTGTTTGGCATCAGCAGAAGAGCACAAACACACTTCTTTACACACAAAAGCAGGAAAAATCATGTGGCTCACACATGTTCCTTTGGAGAGCTGTACCTACAATAGAGGCATTTATCAATTGTACAGGGAAATGGCATGAATAGGGAAAACACTGAATCAGAGCCAGACACAGGTGACTCTGAAACTGAAGCACTTCTGTTTATTGTATTTATTTTGCTGGACATTCTTCACTCTCTCCTGTTTGAATAATGTCTTCTGTCTTTTTTTCTTGCAGCATTGTACATCAAAGGGAATGACGTCACCAAGCTGGCATCCATGGCCAAGTTAAAGGCAGGCCGCCTGGCCCGGGAAGTGAGCGACAGCTGCCTCCAGTACTGGGGAGGAATGGGCTTCACCAAGGACGTGCTGGTTAGCAGATTTTACAGGTATGCGGTTTACCTGAATCATACTGTATATTTGGTACTATTTGTATTGGTTTCTTAACACAAGTTACAACATGCAACATGCAATCAGACTCAGTCTGATTGTGCTGCTACCTTTATCCCCATATAATCCCCATAGTTTTAGTTTTACACTGTGCTGACATCTAGTGATGGGGCAACTAATGCAATGTGCAGTAACAGAAAAACAAAATCACTACTAGAATAATTCATATTATTCAGCTGCAGCCTCCACTTCAGGGACAGTGTTCACAAACATTCTGAAAATACTCTCAAAGAGTTCTTAATTTAGCCTGAAAAAACTCTAGCAAGGCATTTGAGGTCAGGAGGGATTTAGGAAATTCTCAGAGCAACTGTGAGCAAGAAGGTAACAGCAGCTCTTACCTCAGAGAGGAAATGTGACATTCAACATTTTTTACGAGCATTTTTAAAATTTGGTCAATTAATAATTAAAAACTAAAAATGCATTAGTAATAATGGGACAGGAGCATGCACAACAGTAGATATTAATAGTGCTATTGGGAATTGATAGGTTGAAGATTTTGTGGTACATTTTTTTATGTTTATGTATTATATGGTGCCACTTTTTGTGAGGTGTGGAAATAAAATATATCTTCTCTCTGCAGGGATTCCAGGTTGTTGTCAATAGGCGCAGGAGCAGATGAGGTAATGCTGGGCATCATCTGCAAATACATGGACACTCTGCCCAGGAAGTGATGTCATCAACTGCTAACACAAATAATCTGCGTGCTAACACACCTAAGTGCAGTTTTCTTGTAATTCTTTTACCTCTTCAGTAAATGAAGATGTCTTGCTGTTTGCCTTTGATTCCTGTGACAGTACTGTAAGTGATCACAACACTGTTTTGCTTTTTCATGTACTTACAAATAATGACAATGAAAGTGACATTGTATAAATTTAGAAAGCAACTCAAATGATCATCCTTTTAAAATGTGCTCTATTTTTTTAGAATAAAGCTTACAATGATGTGCGCTAAAACATCTTTTCTGTGTGTGATTTTTTTGAACATGTTTTTAAAATAAGCACACATACAGAGCATAAAATCTGTTTATGTACATTAACATTTTTACAACAAAGTCAAAGCAATAACTGCTATGGTAATCAAATGATGTAAAAATCCACCATTCATTCTCTAGAGTTTTTAAGATATTCAATAACCTTACCACACTTTTCACAGCTTGTGCTGTAGGATAAACTGTTACACTGATTTCTAATGGTTAATCAATAAATGTTCTGTATTAAGGTTCTTGACACAGTATCATCTATAGCTGTCACATTTTCAACAACATATGTATACTGGCATTGCGTGCCTCAGATATACATAATACTTCTCATTATTATTATTTAGCTCAGACCTTTCCACAATACATCTTATCTACTCCATTCTGCATCATTTGTGATTTGAATTGTGATTCAAATTGGGATATGAAATGCTCAGACATTCACCTGTAAAGCTGAATCATTAAAAAACATCCCTGCCTATTGTCATCATTA
Organism: Parambassis ranga; assembly: GCF_900634625.1. Taxonomy (NCBI): domain Eukaryota; kingdom Metazoa; phylum Chordata; class Actinopteri; family Ambassidae; genus Parambassis; species Parambassis ranga. The sequence continues at coordinate 11,434,042 of NC_041023.1, forward strand.
TAATGATCTAGTTTTGAGATGCATCAGTGTGGCACAGACTGGGAAGATGCAGAGCTAAATGAGCCAAAAGTCCAACAGGATCCTTCTATCACCTGAGCTTTATAAACCAGTACAGGACAAAGAACACAAAACAGCAGAAGAGCAGCATGTAGCACAGTAGTTTGGTCTGACTGCCTCTGGACAGCTGCTTGACTCTGCCAATGGTGGCGCCGAGGAGCCCGCCCGTCGAATCAAAGTCTGTGTCCTGATGTGGGAAGAGGAATTGGAAAGTCTGAATTCCAGGCAAGCAACAACATCAACTGATCTAGCCAGTGAGGGGAAAGGGTTAAACGTCTTGGTATGTCACTGCATGGAAGTTGGTTTTAGGTTGGATATTTGTGAGACAAACAAGATACACCCCTTTTTATTCATTTCAAAGGCTTTAAAATAATACAATTTTTACAATAATAAAATCAATATTTCTTTAATAGCTTTCACATTATGTGACCAGGTGGCCCCAAACCTAATATAAAATGGTCTACTAAGAGAGACAAACAAGACATACCCCTTTTTATTCAGCCTTACTAAATATTATAGGCTTAATTAAAATCTTTATAGAAAAAAAATATATTTCTTAATAGCTCCCACATCTTGTGGGATACCATAAAAAAATGTACAAAGGGGAGGGAGAAGGGGGTGTGTCTTATTTGTATCTCCTAGTAGAATATTGCAGGTAAGGTTTGGAGCCCGTCGGTTACATGATGTGGAAGCCATTGAAGACGTTTTTTTTTACTTCAAAAAAATTATTAAAAAATAGAAGGGAGCCTTTAAAACAAATAAAAAAAGAGGGGTGTGTTGTTTGTCTCTCCCACTGCTAGAATATAGGTTAGTCCTGTCCCACCACCACAGCCCCCCTGTCCCCCCACCACCACAGCCCCCCTGTCTGTAGCCAGTCACACACCAGACACAGTCAGACCAATATGTGTAGGTAGTACTAAGTATGGAGACATTTAGAGCTATCGACCACTGAGGTCCTCTACAACATATAAACCTGGTTTCCCACTAAACAGCTAGAACTGATGAAGCTGCTGGAGAAGCAAACATCATCAAGAAAACTCTACAAATCCAGATGCCTTGCTTTAACCTTCTGAATGCAAATGAGCTGGATGACTGATAATCTTCAAAAACAATAAGAAAGCTGAATGTCTGTCAATTATCCAACCTAAAACCAACTTCACCACGATTTACAATTCTATGCCATGAGACCTACATAGAGGGCAACTTAAAGCTGCTGGCGAGAGTTAAGTGTAAATATCGGCGTTATTGACAGCCGGCTACGCCAGTCGGAGGTCACCAATTGGTGTGTAACCATGCCAGACTCCGTAGCATTCTCAGTCCCCTTCCGAATCTGACCAGTGATGACATCTTTAGCCGCATGTCATCGCACTAAGTTTAATAATCTCATAGAAATAGTGTCAGTACCACGTCCTCCCACAGTCCAACATAAAACTTGTGTTAATCAAAATACCCTTATAAAAATATACACTAGCACATATTCAGAACCAATAAATAGAACTATCAGATGTGGATTTTTAACTGTGCTTCCTCCTTAACACTGTAGCCAGGCTGACAAAGAGCCACAACTCTGTTGAGCCTTGTATTTCCTGCAGATCTTAGTAGTGAAGACTTCATGAGCTTCTTCATTGTTAACATCACTAATATTAAAGAAGTAATCAATCATCTCTCTGCAACCATTGAGGATACACCCCCACTTTTAGAAATAGATCCTAATCTAACTCTGGACTGCTTCGGGCCCATAGACCTCCCTGAGCTGACCACCAGCATCAGTAAATCTAGTCCCATATATCCCCAATAGAACACATAGATCAAGAAGTGCAGGTTTACTTTCCCAGAATTCATACAAGCAGAATTGGAAGATCAGCCTTCAGGGACCGCTACTACAGAACCACCTCTACCTTTAAGACCAGGTTTGAAACCTTTCTGTTTAGCATGGTGTACTAGGTAAGCTAGGTATAGAGCTACAGTCACTGGGTGATTTGGCTACAGCCACAGGAAGAAAAGGGGCGATAAATTCTTAACGTTTAGCATAGCTATGCTGCCATAAGCCTACGCTGTCAGGGAACACAAACATTATCCACTAAGCAGTTCCCTCAACACCTATTACCCTCTTATTCTCATCAGCCTGACTCATGCTAGTGATTCATGTCCTGAGTTTTTTCTCTCCCTCTGCAGGGTTCTCTGCTTCCAGACCTGCATGCTGACCTGCAGGGGGCCCCTGACCATACCAATGCTTATTGCCTGCACCAGTCTTTGTTGTCTATCTTTGTGTTATTAATTAACTTATCAATAGTTTCAGCATGCTTGACAACATCAGCTGTGGGTTTCTGTAAAGCGCCTTGAGACAATTCTGATAAAAAGTGATATATTGAATTGAATTGAGACCAGTTGCTTGATTTTAAAACTCTTGAATATAATATGACTTGGATGAATGTTGCCTTCACAGATAACAACCTTCATTCCCTGGGATATATCTCTACAGTAGTGGACTTTGAGCTACTTGTACTTAGATTTGACACTACATCATACCTATTTTACACTATATTTGAAGGGGCACTTTAATTTGTATGCCTGCCATGTTACTTTGATAGGACAACATATGAAGTGGCAACATATGAAGTGGCTGAGTTGCCTCCTGAAAACTACCACTACTCATATTTTGGTGATAATAAATATCAAGAAAACAAAAGTAAAACTCACCATGTCCTCCAGCATTTTATTCTGGTATTTGACCTCTGTTCCTATGTCAATGGTCAGCTGTAAATATCAAGTTTCAATACATTATTTTTAATACATAACAACTATTAATCACAGCAATCAGTTGTGACTAGACCAACTAGACATTGCTAGTAACAACCAACAACAACCAACAAACAACCACATCTCTTCTCAAAGTAGTCAAATAGACAACCACAACAGTGATATGTGCATTTCCCTAAGTGGGTCACTGACAATACAAACATTTAACATGCCATCAATCAATACGTACACTTTTTAAAGCGCTGACTTTGGCTCTAAGTCCCTCCTGTAGGTGTTCATTTTCCTCTTCATACACACTGTATCCACTTGCTACGTAATTCCCAGAGCCTCCGTCACCTGCATGAAAAAATGGCACAGTTAGAGAGCTACTCTATTTTAATCATGTAATACAACTTTACACACGTCAGAGCTGTATAAAATTGAGACTACTATTGACCACATCGATAGTCAATTGGAAACAGCAGTGGCTAGCATCAGCTACATTAGCTAGCAAGCTACGTTGAGCTTAAAATATTGGATTTATACTTGTTTCTTACCCAGTCCGGCGCGCCTCATGTCGACACCCTGATGCTAGCGCTGTTTGAGGTGTGTGTGAACTAAAACAACTCAAACGAAAGCGAAATATAGCGGTTCTGGTTGGCAGTAACCGGGTAAATGCGTTTAGCCTGTGTGTAACGCCTGTAAACGCCACGACATCATACGGTGGCCGAAGAGCACAATCATTCTAAGGCAAAATGCGCGCAATGCAAAGGTAGACACAAATACAAACGCATGTAAAATGAAGCTTATGTAAACAATTAGAAATGATTAAATGAATAATGTTTGTTTATCAGCGTGGTTTACACTGTCTTTTTAAAGTATTTTAAACTCATCTTGAATTCACAGCAGAAACTGTCACAAAGCTCCTAACAAAGATGAAGTGCACTCATCAGTAAACTCATCACCATCCATCTTTATTGACAGTGCCTCATATGCATTTAGGACTAACATATGGCTTAAGGATGAAGTTTAAGTGGACCATTGTCAGACAACAGTAAACACTGCATAATGCTTTCCAATTAGTTCATTCCACTTCCTTGCTTTAAATATATCCAACATGTTATTTAATATGAGAAATAAACAAGCTGAAAAACTGCAATGTAGACCTAATTAAGGACAAATCTGCTGAATCATCTTTGCATCCTACACACATCTTTGAAGCACCTCAGTTCCCAGAGCGGCAAACATCAGCGGGTTAATCTCCAGGAGAACATATTATTATGAGGAGAAGATTGCTACAATGTTCCTTTTAGACAGAGACAGATTGTTTCCTTTAAACATTTTGAAAAGTGATCACCATAAAATGGAGACAAATATTCTTTGTGGGTTTAATAACAGGGGCTTACTGACACATCCATCTGTGCTCTATGGGACAGAAAAGAGTTTCTCAATATTTACAAAATCCTGGAGGTGCTGTTTAGCAAAGATTAGCTTTCTTCATCTCCTCATACATCATCTCTCACCTAGCCTTGTGCCAATAGGAGCAAGAGACAGCTGGTATGATATGAGAGATTAAAATGACTTCTATGACATTAATTTATTCCAATCCAATATCTTATAAATAAATACAGCTTTAAGCTTCCATCTACCACAATGCATTTCAATACCCCGGCAATCATCTTTTTATGTCCCTTCCAAAAGCTTTACTGTATGCATGACCTTGACATGAGTGCCAAAGAAACAAAGGATATTGATAGAACTGTGTGTGCGCATCTGAGCTGCCTTTGTGGACCTCAGAAGATTGGATTTATCAAACAGGTCTTTAGGTTGGAAAACGGCCAGTTTCAATCCTAGTTGAAACTATGTGGATCCAGAACATGCATTCACACTGCCTGCGCAGTCTTTCATGTGTTTCATGCTGTGAGACATTCTGAATACTCTCTTTGGAAAACTCTTTGAAATGACAATACCAGATTAGAATATTCAACATCATACCATCATTTTTCTGCATCAAGAATTATTATAATTATAATGAATATAATTATATAGGAACAAAGCTTTTTGGGAATATTAACCAAAAGATATCCTTTTGAGAAAGGCACCTAAGCTTTTTCAATGGGCTAGATGAGAAGATTCATGCACTTTGCATGTGTGTATTCTGAAGCTAAATCCAGGAATGAAGCCCATGCATAACTGAAGTTGGTCCAACTTCATATTCACTGTAAATGAGAACAATACCATTATGCTCATCAAACTCCAAAATGTTGCAAAATTTGTTTCATTATAGTATTTTCAAAAACTCATTAGCATTATCATCTACTACTAGAGAGCTAAATAGTGCAAAGGATGAGAGGAATTATGCATTGACTTTCTCCACATAAAAAATGAAACTCATATCTGATCACTTCTATTTGCCATTTGGGGAAACAGGATCATAATTAGCTGAAAATGAGTACCTATCTCTGCACTGCACATCTCACTGGATGCTGCTGATTCTTAACAATATCTTGCTCTCAGCCTGATTAGCATGATTTCTCCAGAGAATGAAGCGATGAATGAACCATATGACGGAGGAGGAGAAATGCAGAAGAAGCCATGCCAGAGGATAGATCAAAAGGACGCTATGTGCTTCCTACAGTTTGTCTCAGGAGAATGGATTTTGATTCCCACACTTAACATTGCTTTGAACCACAGTTTAAAGCACTCTGCCGACCTTTTAGCCTCATTATTATCTGGTTTAAGTTGAGGATCTTTTGAGAGTTGTTTAATAATAATTGACATTTAGATGAGACATAATAGAAGGAGGGAGGATGAAGACTAAAATGTGTTTCTACATATTAATCCATCAGTCTATATATTGTAGTTTGGACATGATCAGTAACCGGCAGACGGGCCACAGGAGTCAGTGTTAAAACTGCGCATGGTTGTAAAAATCTAGATTTTACAGTAATCATTCAAATTCTTGTTCAATCACATAGATACTAAATGATGTCTTAACTGAACTGTGTGTTGGAAGGCAAATATGGCACCAAAGCTCAAGGCTCTGTGTGTGTGTGGCAATCAGAGCAGGTTCAAGTCACTTCCTTTAGATCTGGAAGGCCGGTGGCCATGGAGATATAAAGAAATCAACCACACGAAGCAGCATCCAGAATGCCAGGTCACTGAACTTTCCAAATGAAGCTAAAAAACCAGAGAGAGTTATCTCTAAACAACATCTGTCATCAGAATGGTGAGGACACAACCCTTTGTTGACTCCTCTATGCCACGAACTTCCATACATTGTGCACAGATATGTATATATGAGCATGCATTTTCATTTAAATCAGCTTACATGCATTGCCTGTCACCTTACATTTATTCTGTTTCATCACTATTTTATTTCATTTTATTGTTCCTCTATGGCTACCAAGCATTCATGCATATAGGTGGTAATGGAAGTTGACATTGAAGAACACAGAGAGTGGAACCTACATTTTAGCTTCATAGCTATACCATGTTGCAGAATTCCTTCAGGGGATCCTCCGTCAGTCCTAATGAACAAGACTATTACTCAAACTAAAGTAAGTTGTTGCTCTATTGTAAGGCTGAAATTATCCACTCATTTTATCTTTGTGGGTGTGTGTGTGTGTGTGCAGGGAGGGCAGAGACGCTTGGAGGGGCAGGTGCTCAAAGTGAAAAATGGGCACACAGAGCACGAATTTAGGACACTATACAGAAACATACCTTATAATATAACTTGCTGAATCGTAGCAAGCAGAATCAGAATTGTGTTTATTGCCATGTAAGTGAAGGGGATTCATATTACTAGGAATTTGCCTTAGTGATTGGTGCATACATAAAAACATATACTAATTAACATGAAATAAGATAAAACTAAGATAAAATTAAGGTAAATAAACTAAAAGTAAGGCTAAATTGACATGGCATAACAGACATGACATAACAGACATACAATGAACAGAACATAAAATGAGTGGCGGTTGTAATGGCAAACATAGACCCTTATATGAATGAGTGGAACAGTGTAATAATGTAATAGGTATATTCATATATTCAACCTATATTCATAAAGAATGTAACATAGAATCACAACATACCATATCAAAGCAAAAGTGATCTATGTAATACCTGATAGGGAACGTTGAGGGTGTTGGTGAGGAGATCACTGATGTTGATGATATCACTGGAGGTGGGCTGTATTGATCTAAAAGAGCAAAAGTTACAAAAATAATATATATATCATTTAAATATGTTGTGTTTTTATTCAGTTTGTACAAGGCAGTAAAGTTCTAAGTTACATGTTTTATATGCATATATTCACACACATGCCTGTGTGCAGGTGTGTGATTTTGCGGCCTCATGATCCTGTTGAATCCTACAGAAATGTGAAACTTTTTATTGACTCCTTCTTTAATCAATTATTGGCTCTCTCAACAAAGATGATGCAACACAATTTACAATTGAAGTGAGGTATTGATTAGTAGTTTGAGTGTTGTTTTAAGACTGATTATAATGGACACAGCAGGGTTCAGTCTTTCCACACTGGTGATGTTTTAATCCATAAATGCCATTCAAAGTGCTTGATTGCAAATCACATCTCATCTCCTTCACTGTCTTTGTAGAATGCAAAGAAAGCCCTCTTCAAGATCCCAAAAGATAAAAAGGAAATGACCACAGCAGCTATTCACATAGTCTCCTGCTAGATGTAGGCCTTTTATTTTGTAGGGACTTGTTAATAATATTGCTTCAACTGACAACTATTGCAATCAACTTTGACTCAAGCACCATATAAAAAGAGTCAAATTCCCCTTCATGTCTTGGCACAGAGGCTTCAGTTTTCACACAGGACAATCTGCAGTGTTTAGGAGCTATTCCACTCCAGCAGCACCTGTTTACTCTTCATCTTTACTTCTGAGTCATCTGGCAGAGTGTGTGTGGTCACCGTCTGCACACTGATGCTCTGCTGAACACATTGTCTTCGTGCATTAGACACACAGATGCACTGAGACTTAATGAGGCCCACTGCAGGCTGTTTACCTGAACGCACGATGTAGCAGACTGTAGCTGAATCTTCACCTGGCAGAAATTATCCTACATTACAGCAATCAGGCTGAAATCTCTTTTTCAGTCAGACGCTGAATATAGTGGCAAGTCATTAACTCAGTGTCCTCTCTCTCCTGTTGTTTATGTCCTCTCTCTCCCCCTGCTTTGCTGCAGGGCTGCATGTTTCTGATATGCAGTTCCAACATGCACAGTCTGTTATTTTTCAGTGTTCATCTTTTCTTTCTCTACTTTCTTCTCACTCCGACTGGTTGAGGCAGATGGTCGCCCACCCCTGCTCTCTGGTTCAGTCAAAGGTTTCTTCTGGTTAAAAGCAAAACTTCCCTCCCCACTGCTGGCAAATGCTCACATAATTTGACATTGTCTGGGTTCTCCCCATGCACTAATGACACAAAAACACATGTACGCGAAATAAATGTTCAGAATAGAGTTGTGTGCTAAGTGTGCTAATGATCATCCTCTCATATTAAAGTACCAGATCATGTTGTTAGTGGTTATTTCCTTCAGGATGTTTGCCTGTCACAACCTATTTTGGGAACCATTTCCAGTCTACATTTATATACATAACACATTTCACATCTAGGATTTTTGGAGCAGAGGTGCAGCTCACAGATCTAACTGAAATTAGATTTTGTTAAATATCCCAAAGGGGAAGAAGCATTGGTAGATTAGTTACAGAATTAAATGTAAATAGCAAATTACAGGTTATGAATGCTTACTATAAATGAGTGCTTTCTGAGAGAGCTGTGTGTTTCTCCAAGGTTCCACCACGCATTTGTTGCTCTTTTGCTTCACATTGGTCTTTTTTAATGTATTTTTCTTTCAAGAACATTAGCTGTAAAGCATTCCACCCAGCTGAAAAAACACATTTATAAAGTATGGCTTTAATAAGTGGTTGGGAAGCAAATCATCGCTTTCTCCCGCCATGGACGCCTTGGACTAATTTATGCTCTGCCTGTGTGTTTGTGAAATGCATCTTCGTCTGTTTTTTTAATGCTCCTTCTTGTGTTTCATCTGGAGCGATGGAACAGAGCACAGTGTGTTGCTCTGCAGCAAAGGCTGCATCAATAAAGGCAATCACATGGTGTTTACACAGTTACATGCAATTGCCTGTCCGAGTTTCCTTGAGCTTCATAACTCAGCTCTCCGGCTCACAAAGTCTGAGAAGAGATGGTAGTGGGGTGAAAAAAAAAAACAAAATACTGAAGAAAAGCAACTTATTAAAGACCTGCCACTCATCCTGTGAAGTACTCGTGGAAGTTGTCCTCACACAGAAGAAGAACTGTGACAATGAAAGGAACACTAGCGTGCACATTTATCTTCTCCTGTCCACTTGAAGGAAGGAACGTTTGCAAGCCAGGGAGCAGAGTGAGTGATCAGGCAGCCAGGAGCAGACTGAGCATGTTATCTTTGATCATGGTGAGAAAACATCTCTAATTCCTGCAGTCAAATTGGCTTCTTTCAAATTTCTGTGGCTAAGTAAGAACACTATGTTGGTTTTGCTCTGCCCTTGTTTTCATATGGTAGTCTTGCACTTTGGTTTCTAATAGAGGTGGAAGCTGGAAAACTGACCACACGGACGTGCTGAAACACCACTGAATGATTTGCTGCTGGTACAGGCCTGACAGCTTTCTATGAACTGCCAAGTTTTTTTTTTGTATTTTCCTGAAAGTGAAAGGAGCAAACCAGACAAAGCCCACGCTGATGTGGAATCCATTTGAGAGGCTTACTAACACACCAAAAACTGAATAACAATTTTATGCACTGCTGTGTCCTTTATGTCACCAAAAGCTTGGTCTACTGCACCTTCCCTTCCTGCAATATGTCACCACGCCACATGCCTTTGTCCTACTATAATTGAGTATCACCAGGGCTCAATTCCAGCACCCTCTTTAATTCCTGGTGCTATGCATGACAGGCTTTGACAAGTAATTCATAGTTTGCTGAGTGGTGCTATGAATTGCTTTGCAGTAATCTCCCCCTGGGGAGGTGGCATAATGTCAGAGCTCCTGTTTCGTTGTGTCCGTTGAATACTTAGTGTGACCGAAGATGGCTCGGCCAAGGTGCAGTTTATGTATTTATGTCCAGGCAGGGACAGCTCCTCGGGGCTGATATTTAAATTTCACACAGGGAGAAGCATCACAACTTGTTAAATTAGGCAACATTTGAGCAATATCAAGCTTTAAAAAGTGCCAAAAAATCCCCCAATGTGCTTAACTGTTCTGCTTATTGCTTGTTATGTTACTATTATTACTCAATTTCCTATCTTATTCCTCTCGCTACAAAAGTCATCGGCCTGCTTTTTATCTCTCAAAGTCTCATTTCTATCACATAACCAGTGAATCACTGTGCATTTAAGATGTTTTATGTTTGTTGGTGAAGTTACATAAGAAAAAAGTGACAATTTCTGTGGCACTCAACTCCAAAGCTCCCCTCTGCTCTGTGGAGCATTTAACATCCTCCATCTTATAGTTGTAGTGACTTTATTTTGTTGGGTCAGTTTCACCTTAGTGCTATTTAAAGTCAAAAAAATGTAAAAAAGAATTCATTCTTTGTGCTGTATCAGCAAACACATAAAGGAAGTAGCAAAAAGAAAGCAGCTTTCTGTCACTATACTTAATACTTAATATTAATACTTACTGCATTGTGCCTTCATTGTGTGCCTTGTATTTTGTGTGGGCCTCATTGTAGGTACATTTTTTTACACTTACATGTTAAATGTTGCGGAGTGAAGAGTAACGCAATTTCGATTCTCTGTATGTCCAGCACATATAGCAGATTTGACAATAAAGCTGACTTTGACTTTGACTAATAATTCATGCTACTAAAAGGCCAAAGATGCTTCTGTTTTCTGAATTTAGAGACCAGAGGTCTACACTCATCATGCCTCTGATGACACAAAAAGTTGCTCAGTGAAAATGATGCTATTCACTAAAATTATATACACTGTTAGGAAGAAAACAGTAGGATTTCTTTTGTACATCCTGAATGCTCGGGCCAGCTTTTCTCTGAGTCTGAACCCATTATCCAAGAAGAAGTGTTTATAAAACACAACTGTTTTTTTCCCCTGTTTTCTGAAGTTTCACAAACGCTATACGCAGTGACTTTGGGTTCACCCTCTGAAGACACCCGGTATCTTCACAACAAAAAAAGAAAAAAGAAAAGAAGAAAAAAGGAGACTTAGTGTGGGAGGAGCAGTCAAATCTCATGCTGCTTTCATCATCTATAACATCCTTACCCACTTTCTGCCTTATAGGAAGTACAATGTGACTATATATACTATAATTTGATCATAGAACAATAACAATGATAAGCATGGACATTAGCGCTGCAGCATCTTTCAAAAGGAGAAACAGGAAAATTCACCATACCTCTGAAGCAGCGGGGCCTGTCTGTGTATAATGTAGCACAGCACTATGTGGGATCACAGAGTTTCATTATTCCTTCTTTTTACCCTGCATTGGATACAGCACTATCAGAGCTTGTCCAATATCAATTACAGAGTTTGTACTCCCAACAGTGGAAAGACTTGGAGAAGTGCAACAGTGCCTCCTAGTTTGTAAAAATCTCTCTGTGTAAGAGTGAGCCTCTCTGAGTCCACGGTTACAATCGCGCTTAATGGCAAGACATATAATTAGAGAGCCTTTATATTAGGATTGATTGACATAATGAGTGATTGGCACTGTCTGTCTGCCCCTGCTCTGTCAGTGCAGCAAGATCACATCAACACACTGCTGCCAGGAATACATTAGACTCGACCTTCCTGATAGATATTAGTGGGAAAATTTACACACTTAAAACAAACTTCAACACATCCTAATTAGTCTCAGGTCAGCTCCTCACTGTGCTGTGTGAGCTCCTCGGATGGCACCGTGCAAATGATATCCTCCTTACTTCCACTGCACGACTCAAACAATGAGTCATCATCATCACCATCGTGACACCGCCAGCAGGGGAGAGGAAGCAAACAAACTGTAACTACACACTCTCTGTCACTGGAATTCAAAACAACACAAGTCTGGGGATTTAAACAGGAATGTTTTTATGGTTCGTGCATCAAGTGGCACAATCTTTGCCTCCATTTCTCTCTCATTCTTTTTGTAAAGGAAGTATCAAGGCTCAGCTGCTTATCAATCTTGTGCCTATTCTGATTAATTATACTGAGGAGGAATGTCAGTGTCAGGGTATCCCTGCCATGTTGAGAGCCAACAAGTCACAACTCAGTCTTCAAGTACAGCCAGTTATCAGTTTGACCAACCAATACTAAGAGAGTCTCTGAGGTCTTCTGCATTCTCAGTTAGCTAGAGGGCTTCTCTATAGTCCAGGGAAATGGAGCATACTTAAAATAAAAGGCATTTTTCTGGTCTGTTATTTCAGCCAAGAACCATCAACTTTTATCTTTATTCTCTCGATGATATTCTGGTCTCTATACGCCCTTTTGAGAATTTTTTTCTGTGAAAATATGCAATATTTATGCAGATTTGAAAGCACTCTAAGAAGAAACTGTTTGAACTCCTGGCTTTTTTTTTCTTCTTGCAATTTCTATTCCCAAGGGGAGCTCGACAGTAGAAACCCCTTGATGATATGCTTCACAGTGCTTTGGCTGGCGAACGTCCATATTTATCAACAAATTAAAAGAAATTAGAAGAGGTCGGCAAAGAAAGATGTCATCAGCAGGTGAATACAGGTGGCCTTCATCATGCAGAAAATGTCACTGAATCTGTACATTGTCAGCTGTTAGTGACTCTACACAGAAGTAAAGGCCTTAATGTGTATCCTGATAAATCCACAGTAATCTATTTATACATTAGAGAGATTTTAATGCAGATGAGGAAGTATACCTTTGTTGATTGACAGATTACTGAGTTGGCCTCACGTGACTTGAACACAAATGGAAAGAAAAGGAAGACATCATTAACACTCTGTTCACAAAGTGGACCAGCTCTCCCTAGACTCACAGTATTCATGTGAAAAAAAGGTGTTTGATTTGAACCTCTGGACATGTGTTTGGATGTGTTCTGCTTGTTGGAGAATATCAATCAGCTGGTAGCATTATTTTTTGGACTTTAATGAGAAGACGCAAGGGAACGATGTTGAACTGCAAACACAAGGTTTGAATTCAGGTGTGGAATCTTCTCAGCTTTCCCATCTTTCTGCCATCACTGTTCTCTCCTGCAGGGGGAGATGCATAGTATGCACCACGATTTCAATGCTCATGTCTAAATATGTTAAAACGTCACAACTTCAGATCTGCAAGACACAATCACAGAAGTGAGAAGAAAGGGATGGTAAAGGTGAAGTGGAACCCGTAGTGATTTTATGGTAATTTTAGAAATGGAGGTGCAGGCAGATGTTTCTAAGCCCACAGTGTGAGGAAAAGTTCAGCGGTTCAGCCTAAGGCCTCTTCTATAAATTGCCACCAAAGCCACTGTATCTAATCTTGCTTCGTGGTATCAAGGATTCAGTCAGCGGTTTGTCACTCAAGTAAGCATTAAATCTACACTTTGAAGTTGAAAACAAGGCAGAAGAACACGCACAAAACCAAACTATCAGCTGACAGTCACACAACCACAATATGACAGCAAAGACCTCATTATGGCTGCTTCTGTCTCACAGACTGATACTGTTATGTACTGTAATCATTCAATGTGTCTTTTTCTAGCTAAGTGAAGACAAATGTAATCTGTCTAAACCCTAATGATACAAATCTTTTTAAAGGGAGGATTGCTCAATGTAACATTAGAGCTATTTTCACTGAAGGCTAGCTGCACAATTTTCTTTCTTCTCCCCATCTATTTTAGTGTGCATCCTCATGAAGCTGTTTTTGCATAGCTGGAAGGTAATTCACCTGCTTTAATTTAGCTGCTTATCTCCCCTACCCAGGTTGTTTTCAGGTCAGCTCTATATGTCAAACCAAGCTGAGACCGCTGGTCTGATCACCACTAGTTTCTGAAACCAAGCTGGGCACAATCATAGTGAAAATAACTGCAGTAAGGCACTGCTTTGTGAGGATTCAGGTAGTGTTCTCATCCACAGTGTGATCATTTGGAATCTCTACACATTTTTGTTTGATGATATTCTCCTTGATGTCTACATTTTTGTGACTCAAACCCCACAAACCAATTTATATGAACCTATATGATTAGAATCAGATTGTAATATATGTACTGTTCCTTGGCTTGGGTTTAAAAGTATTCATTAGATAGAGTCTTCTGTAAAAACAATCCTTCAACACAACAATGGCTTCAATTTTACTATAATCACATCTATCCATGTTAAAAAAAAGATGAAATTCCACTGATTAATGTGTGATAATTTGAAGGTAGCTGTGCTGGATTGTAAAAAGAGTCTCTGATTGAACAGGAGAGCCAGCAGCGGATGAGTGGTCCCTATAGGCACTGGGTGTAAGTGCTGATGCTTCTACGTGAGTGGCTGAAGTGATCGGCAGAGGAGGAAATCTCACAGCATTTCTTTAATGCACAGAAACATTTGACTGGCCGGTATGCCAATCTGCAGGATTAGTATCTTTACTTTGAGTGTCAGTTTACGAAGCACTTATGGACATGTTTTCAAACCCCATACTGAGAGAGAACGCATGTCAGGCCAACACTAATCACCTGGGTGCTGCTTGTGCCACGAAGTCTCAGTAAGCTAATCAAGTGTTTGCACACTTCGGGTCAGGGTGACAAGAGGTAAGGTGGAAACTGGTCGACCTCCTGATGGTCTGGACCTTTGACTGATGAAGAACACTGTTGGCACAGTGGTAGAAGCCTCTCAGTGTGACACTGTAGGACACGCAGCTAATTATGTAGCTTCCTCTGCAGTGTGACTTTACATGGAGAGGATGGGTGGATTTATACATCAGTCATCCTTCGCCTTGTATGTTAGCAGCAGTTTCTCTCTCTCAGGCTTAAATAATGAACATTCAATGAATGAACAACAAACCTACCTGTTGTTTTTGCACGTAAAACCTGTACTGTGAGAAAATGCAGCCTCCCAGACTGCTTGCATTCTTTAAATCTTTCTCTTCGATCTGCGCAGATATGCCAGAAAGACGGATGACAACAACCCTTATATAAATATATATAACCTCATATAAACCTTAATAACACAATAGATTCTAGGTGGTCATCCATCTGTAGTTGCTCTACTTGTTAATTAGGCAAACTACCCACCAACCTGCCCATTATCCAACAATTCAAATTAAATCTTTAGAGCCCCCCAAAAAAACCTTATTTCTCCTCAAGGACATACTTTAGTTAAGTGAGCTAATTATCATATGCATAATTATCAGCGTGTCCTGGTGGCCCATCTGTCTTCGGTCTGCTGATCTGAGCCTTTCCCCTGCCTTAAGCTTGTCTATGAAGTTCTGACACTTTTTAAAACTAATCTTTATGTATGGCTGCTGTCGTGAGCATCTGACTCCATTTACAATTCTAATGCATGCAGATCAAGCTTTCTTTTACTTAGTGAGTCTCCTGGTGACTCCTGAATGACTGAAAGGGGACCTTTAGTAAATACAGCTTAGCAGGGACAGGGGAAGCAAACATGACAGGCTCTCTCTCTCTCTCTCATCAAAACATACGTCAGGATAGATTAGGGACAGAAGTGAATCAAAAGTAGATCAGACGTGACACGTTTCATTTTGCTTTCAAAAGATGTCCAACACCACAGATCGTGTGGGGCTTCTTTTTGATATCAATATTAATATAGTGATATGCAATTGTTCCTGTGTTAGGAGACAAAACAAAGCAGCCAGATCAAAAGAATATCTGGGAGATTGTTAGATGATGCTTGGTAAGACTGCTGCACCTAATAAAAAATAGCTTACAGTATTACATTTCACATGAACCCACCCAGGCGTCCTGTAAGTCACGTGGTGTAATGGAAACCAGGAATGAAAGTGTAAGAAAATTAAAAAAGGGTGCACAGTGTTAATAAACCCAGGACATGGTTCTGATCCTCATTTAAAAGGAACAAAGCCCTGACCAGAAACATCACATCCTTTTCTTTTTCTCTTTTATATAATAAAAATATGACATTTTAATTAAATGATTTTATAGAAGAAGCCTGACCGGTATCTCTCATTCATTGGATAGCTTCAGAGACCTGTCTGTCATCCCACATCTTGAGAGCCGCGCACTGCCGCAGGACAGCATATAAAAAATAAAGTATTTATTCTGCAGACTGACAGCCAGGTCACACTGTACTGAAGAGTTTCATTTATCTCTGGGCTGGTCACTAAGAGTTGGATGAGAGTAGATGGTAGAGAGGGGATAACACATCTTTAATCACAAAATTTTAACTTGTGTTAATGTGATTATTTGATTCAAATAACAATGTTGTCCCTAACTTAAATAAATTATAATACATTTTGGGTGGGTGCATGTGTGAGTCTCTGTGTGTGCCCAGCATACATCGACACCGTTCAATTACATGAGAGGTGCAGCTCACAGAATTCACAACAAATGGCATATTCATTGAACTGAGCTCTAGAAACCTGCTATTACAGGATGCTTCACAAATCAGTAAGCAGCTGCTGATGCCTTTTGCATGCTAAGGACCAAACATGAGCTGATGGTACTCTGTGTGAGGCAGGGGCACCCTCCAGTGGACAGAGAGCTGCTGAGGGTGGCCAGACAGACGTGTGATCACATTACATTTGTGTATGTATTTAAAAATAAAATCCATGTTGGAGTAAGAAAAACATTTACATAGCAATGAACAATGACTGAACTCACAAGTGGGAGGACCTTTTTGTTCAGCATTTTACCAGAAGAGGATGCTGCTCTCTCACTCATGGAGGACCAGGCGGGAAAGTAGACCAAAGCTGGGGTTAACAGAGGAGCCTGTGGTTGGAAACTTTTTGCTCACAGCAACAGAAAGAGCAAAAAAAGAAAAAAGAACACCGACAAACTACTTAAATAATGCTTTATGGAGGTTTATGCAGAGGACTGCACTTCTATGTGATGGCATGATAAAAGTAAAGCTAGCTATGGTCGTGATTTTAGGGATTTCATAGTTTTCTTTGCTCTATTGCATTAATTTTAGGGGAAGCCGTAAACGTTTTCTCATCTGCAGATGGTCGGGGCGGACCCTGGTGAAGGATTTCGGGAGGTGTTTCAGACACTCACGTTTCTCACATTGTTGCCAGAAGCTTTTGAAAATGTTAGTGTGATCCTCTGTGTTTAAATTTTTTAATGAGCAGGTAGACAGAGCTACTGTCTCACAGTCTGACTGAAGAATAGACACTAAAGACCTGGATGAGATGAAATGGTGTCAAGGTGTGTTCTAATGTGTTCATGTAAAGGATTAGGAATCTGTGTGTGTCTAAAGGATTGTACGTGTTGTTATTCTGAACTTTAAGTGCATTAGTTTTATGCAATTGGCAGCAAATTATATCGTTTTATCGATTATTAGTTAGTACACCAATTAATCTAAACCAGTAAAAGGTCTGCTGATGATCAGCCTGAACTATTTGGTGTCTGTGACTGTGGTGTCTTATTTACGGAGGAGGAGCAGCCGCCATCTGGCCTTCTGTGTCCTTCAGAGGATCCAGCACCTCCTCCTGGACACACCTATCGACCAGGAAGTGATTAATTACATGCAATCACAAGGACAGTTGATACAATGCACAACCTGACTCTATGGCTTCATTAATTACAGAGCACATGTAGTTAATGAAGTGAAGAAAGCAGCAAATTTGGTGGCAGTTTTGTCAACTTTCTACAACTAAGGACAAGGAGAGAAAACAGTGCTATTACTGTTGTTAGTAATGGTAATAAATACAGCAAATGAAGAAATGAGCTCAAACATGCAGTGGGTATTTTGTGTATGAAGACTCATGGGTGCCAACACAATGTCTATCTGAGCGTCCTGACAAAATGAGAGAGTACAGCTCAGTGAAAACGGCCTGTGACCCTAAAAGTGCAGCTGAACCATCAGCACAGCCTGCATGCACTGCTGTGTGGTCACAGAGGTGGCATTTAGACAGGAAACGAGTGGACGGGACTGACCCACCCATCATCCCTGCAACAACAACTACACCATCATCAGACAGGAAAGAAAGAAAGAAAGAAAGAAAGAAAGAAAGAAAGAAAGAAAGAAAGAAAGAAAGAAAGAAAGAAAGAAAGAAAGAAAGAAAGAAAAGGAGATGAGGTAAAAATAGCCCTAAAAGAGATGGCCTACAAAATTAAAGAAAAAAAACCCACTTGTAAAAAAGTAGAGCGAGGGAATGAGGAAGAGACTGAGAGAGAGACAGGGAGGGGAGACAGACCAGGAGAGACAACGTGGCAGGAGGTTTCCTCTGAGATGATGCAGGAGTCTGGGTTCATGTGAGGTGGTAGAAAGCTAAACAATCATTACTTTCTTTAACTGCTGTTTGCAGTTTTGCATTGCAAAATTTAGTTTTCACTCTCTATTTGATGCATAATGTGGGCCATTTTCTTATGAATTTATCTCTAAATTAACATTGTGCTTGTGAAATGACAGTACTGAATGTAATGCATGAGTATTAAAGGGCTGTTTCCAAATTACAATCCCTGGCTCTCCTTGTATCTAGCAGACATACTTTATCACAAAGATCCCACTGTCTTATTAAAGTGGAGCTTCCTGATTGGCTTTTGAATAAATCTGTAGCTTCCATGAGGTCACAGGATTCTGGAGACTGTTGAAATAGCAAATCCTGTGTAAAATCAGTTTGATGTAAGCAGCTCAGTCTGTGCAGAAGGAGCCATTCAAGCCCTTGTTTACCTCATAGTTTAGAATACGACATCGACCTCTTATTTCAGGAAGCAAACCCTGAATTCACAAAACAGCAGCGATTTTAGGAAAGGACTTTATCAAGAAGACTCCAGGCTTTAGTATGACCCCATAAAAGGTTTCTAGCACTGAGGGAATACAGCTACACGCAGCGCAGACAGCAGGTAATTGTAGGTTTACCTCTTCTTGGCTCACCTTTCAATTTTACACTTATTGCAGGTAAAATGGGGGGATTCACTCAACATGCAATCACAGGCCACGCGCCGGTAAAGACAAGGTAGGGCTGACACACACACACACACTTCACAGGACTTGACCAGACCACAAGGTGTGTGTTCAGCTGCTTTCCTTTCTGCACAATGATAGTCATTTAATGTCATGTTGCACAACATAATTATACAAAATCTGATGATCAGTGGTCAATAGTCCTTTCAAATAAAGCATATCAAACCACCAAAATAGTTTACACATTTATAGCACCCACTAACATCTGGCTTTTGTCTTCACTACATACAAGCCATTCCTGGGTCAGATGAACCTGCTGCAGTCACATTTATGTTATCAGACGGCCTAATCATCCAACTCAAAGCAAAAAAAGCACAGACTAAGGAATCTGCTGGGGAGGGTTCACTTGCCAATAGAGCATTGCATCGACTTCAAACCTGTAAGAAATCAGCTGGAACATCCATCCACCAATCACAAGAGGCATCATCCTCCTCGGGAAGTTGCAGGACTAACCCGGAAGGAAGAAAAGTGTGTGAGGAGGAGGAGGAGGAGAAGGAGTGTGTCTGGGTGGGACAGGGAGGAGTGAGGAAGGTGGGAATGCAGAAAGGACAAAACAACTGAGGAGGACGAGGAGTGGCTGTAAACCCCCTCCCATCCCCTTTACCCCTGCCATGAGTGAAAGTAATGTAGCCCATAAGAACAGCCATCCACCTTCCTTTATCGCTTCCCCTGCAGCTGGAGGTGTGTTTACCTCACCAATACCCATAACACACCTGGGCAGGCAGGTCCCATCTCCTCCCTCTGACCACCAGGGGAGGGAGATAGCGACGGTGCAAGATCGTCCACAGGCAGGAACCCTTTGGCTATGGAGATTTCACATAAGCCTCATTCCTTCCGAGTTTCTGTTCCACTGTTGCTGACAAGCACGGAAGGCTGATACAATCCAGCAGTAGGAGCTTTAGCACAGGGAAACAGACAGATGGGAAAGGGAAAAAAGTCATGGGGGAGGGGAAAGCTTTGGACCTTTTAAGATGACTGTGGAAAATGAATCATGGGGGCCTGCACAGGGGCAGATCCAGAGGAGAAACACATCTGGTTAGGAAGGGGGAAAAAGAATAAGACTGAGAAGAGACATTAAAAAGCTTTTGTTTCAGTAAAATAAAATGGAGTGTAAGATTTGTTTTGTCATTAAACATAATCTGTAATGTACCTTTTCTAAAATATAGCTGAAATTGAAGAAAAATAGGATATTAAAAACCGAACATTTACACAGTAGATGGAACAGTTGTCATCTTAGAGGTTAATGCCATGTTATTCTAAGCTGGAGACGTCCCCTCCCTAAACACCGACTGTTCTGCCTCACAGGCGGGCAGCGCTGCCAGCTCTCCATCACTCTGGCTGCTGGGGCTTGTCATTAACATTTCTTTTATGCTTGTTCTCCTGTTCTCTTTTAGAAATGGGTTTGAGCCACGAGCAGCACAGGCTCTGACCCAGCCACGTCATCTGCACGTCTGTGTGGAGGAGAATGATCACTGTGCATTAGCAACATCCTGTAAGGACTGAAACTATATCAAAGGGGCAGAGAAGACATTCAGCATGTTTTACACCTTTGTTTCCTTTTGAAATAATAAAGCTTTTGTACAACTTTCTCACATATCTTAATTTTTTTATCTAGTGCATAAATCCTTAATTCCTTCATCAGTTTAAAGAGTAAGTAAACGCCACTACAGATTTAAAGGTTTTATTTAAGTTAAGGGAAATAATCAATAATGCAGTGAATACAAAACACGTCAGATTATAAAATGACAAGTGCTGTTGCCTCTTTTTTTTCATCTGTAATTGTTGCCACAGTGGGAGTGGTCACCAGACATGGAAGAGAAAAGAAGAAGAAGAAAGACGAGAGAATTCCAGACATGTTGGAAACAGACCAGGTCAGTGAGGCTGCAGGCTACAGGTTTCAGGTTCAGACTACATGCTGGAAGACTCTCTGTGTCATCACAGCACAGAATCTTTGGTCAAATTCAAATGATGGAACTTTAGCATACTAGAACTGTATTGCTCAGACATCAGAAAGCTAAGAGAGTGACAAAGCTGTGTGCATACATACACACACTGCATGTGTGTGTGTGTGTGTGTGAAGCAGAGAGTGTATTGACACTACACACCCCAGGGAGCAGTAAGAGGAAACACCCCTGATTCCTGCTCAGTGTGGTTGTCCTGTCTGACACAGGCTAAGAAAACACTCCAACGCAGCGCGCCCCTCACCAGCAGACATGCTTACAGGAGTGTGTGAAAGTGTGTGTGTGAAACCGAGCCTCAGGTTGGTGGAAGCTGATCATCTGGCAGCCAGGACGACTAAAGGAGAGTGTTAGGGGCATCAGTGGAAGTGATCGTGTTTATGTGATTTATGTGTACATGTTTTAGAAGGTAAACTGTCTGAGGAAGGGAAAGATGTCATTTCAAATAGTTTCTGGTCAGGAGCCTGGCTTCCATGATGAAAGGATGAGTTGCCAGGCTATCTTTTAAAATAACCTGCTTCTTTACATCTTTAAACTCAAAGTGCTTTCTCAGTAAGAATCTGAACAGATTATTAAGAATGAAACAGTCAAGATCAAAACCCACCATCAGTGTGAGTACTATCATTTCCTCATCCGATCCTTTTTACAACCACTGTTTCTTCAATCCATCTCAGCTTCAAAGTCATTTCCTCTTTCTTTTAATCTAACGTGCAGATTCAGATTACAGGTATGGATTTATTTCAAAGGATGTCATATTTCCCATATGGTGTGTTTGCTTTGATTTGAAGAGCTTGTTGGTTGTTGACAAGACAAAATGAATGTTTTTAGATACGTGAATCACAACATCTACAGAAAACTGTTCTTCATGGATTTGATTCAAACAATGTCACCGGTGTTGTCTTCAAACAAACAAAATAACTTATAGCTGTAACAAAATGGATACGATGGCTATATATTCTGCTGCTGAGGTCAACTCTGCTGGATGATGGAGGTGAAAGTATCAGTCAATCACCTCAGTCACATAACACTGGATCTCTGTGATTGTTATGAATAAAGACAGTGAGAAAAGGGGGTATACCCCTCTTTTTCTCTGTCTTCCTCTCTGATACCAGTCGAGGCCTGTCTCTCGAAATACACCCCCAGGCAGACCGCCTCCACTCTCTCCTCCCCTCAGAGCCTGGGTTATCCAGGTCATGAGAGGAAAGTACTGATAAACTGAGCACCTAACATGCCTGTAATATTCATATAGACAAGATTAACATAGACTCTGCTGCAAAGCCTTTCACTAAATATAACCTTTTCTTACTGTCTTAGAGTTTCGTAAAGTCAAACAAATCTTAAGTTATGTATTCCATTGCAGAGTAAGTAGTACTGCAGTACTACTACAGTAGTAGCTGGGTGTGTGGCTCCTCTGCAGTGTGCCTGTGTTAATGTATATAAGGGGGATATTTTGCATTTATGACTAAAAACTCACATTTCAAATTCTTTCAAAGAAGCAAAACCACTCAGACATGTTGTCCTTCTCCCCTCCTCTGTCTGATTCCTGCAGTGGACACGTGGAAGAATTTTTTGTTCATCATAAAGTTTTGGGTTCAGCTGGAGAAAAAAAAAGAAAAAGACAAAAAGCAGGACTGGAGGGGGGGGGGGGGAGAAAAGAAACTCAGGCTCCGCCTCGGCTTTGTGACTGGCTGCAGGAGATCATCTGGTCAGCTATAAGTGAAGTGGGTGAAGAGTGGACGTGTGGACACACCCAAAAGCTACACAATGCATGTGTGGCATGTGTGTCTTTATGCTATAGATTGACAAATATATGATATATTTGTCAAAGCATCTTATGGTCATTTATCTTTTTAATTATGCATATAGGTTTCCCATAATGTAAGAAAAGAATGGTCTATAAACATTTAGAGAGGGGAAGGTGTGTGTGTTTGTGTGTATGAGAGGGAGGAGAGACACACATGTCCATACCTGTCCCACTGCCCTGTGTAAACCCTGGAATGACTGCAAGATAATGGGAGCAGGGACCACCACAATGTTTTTCAGCATGTGCTCATCCAGTAATCTTTATGGACATCGTACAACCAGTGCTCAGCTGTCTCACCTAAACACCTCGTATTTACTGTCACTGCATGTTGAGGACTCAATAAACAAATGACAAAGTAATCAGATTACACACCAACGTACTTTATCTGCAGTTATATGTGAGAATCTACTCTGTAGAAACAGACTGGAGAGAAGAACAAATGGTAAAAAGAGTTGAGAAAGATGGACAGACAGAGAAGAGAGGTGAGGAAGACGAGGCAGGGAAGTAGCGAGCAGGAAAGCAGAGGCAGTAGATTTTTACCAGATGCAGAACTTTCACAGTGGACGTCAGCCAGCAGGCATGTACTCATGCTTTAGCTATGTCATGGGCTGCCTGCTCTCCCCTTAAACCTCCTCCCCCTTCCTCTTCTCTAACCTTCCTCTCTATCACTTACGCCAACGTCTGTGATGGGTTCCCTTCTTTCTACCAAGCTAGCAGCCTCTGAGACATACTGCTGTATAAACAAATGTCTGACAGAGATAGGACATGGGTTCTGGGTGGATAGTAAATGGGCCGTGCTATTTTGTCCAGCCTTGGGAATGAAGCTACAAATTTAAAGCCTTTAGAAATTGAACTAACGTGAGAGCAACAGTCTGTAACTTAGGTCTGACTGAGTGAGTGTGAGTGCAGACACAGGCTAGCATTTGCTATGATGGTGATTTTCCATTGAGTCCTCGTGAAACAAGAGAGATGGAGAGAAAGCAAGAGAGAGAGAGAAAGAGAGAGAGCAAGTGGGAGGGACTAGACAAAAGAAACTGGAAAAAATAAAACCATCTGTAATTCTGAAGTGGAATTTCTTCCATCACCAGCCAGACCTCCAAATGTAACCAGCAGAGGAGGTCAGGACTAAGTCTGGCCTAGATACACAATTAATACCTCCAACAGCTAAATTAGAAAGAAGTCCCTCAGCCTACACAACACAGGCTAATTCTAAAGTTTTGACATAGCAGAAATAATGCTAAGTGTCTGTTCAGTTCCTCAAAAGAAGCAACTTCACACAGTATGTGATGATGTCATCGGGCCGGTCCAAACGACCAGTCAGGCGGGGGGTGCAGACTTTACTAATCACTGTAATGTGGGAAAGGCAGCCCCTGCCTCTTTAAGACGCATGTGCCCTCCGCACAGCTCCATGAGGATGTAATGACTTCCAGGTGCTGGGGGAGGCTTATTATTATTATTATGCGGGGAATGCATGCACAAACATGAATCTACAAATCTATACAAACAAACATGCACATAACACCAGGAGGCATAAAAAATAAAGTGATTTTCTTATACCATCATAACTGTGTGTGCTAAAAGTTAGCTTTTGTCCCACAGGTATGCAGAGCATCATATTCAGACACTGTACAGGAAACATAAAGCGGTTCAAGCTGAGCTCCTGTGGAGCAGACTAACTGCTGTACTTACATGAACCAGGAGCAATTAGCAGCTTATGTCCCACGTTACTGAAGTCATCTGCTGCTCTGTATCACAAAGAAGTCTGTTATTAACATAAAGGGAAACTATTCACCATTTTCATATTTCAATGAGATACTTGAGGTTCCATGTTTGATAGCCTGCATTGAAACGGTCTCTCCTGCGTCCATGTAGTTAGTGAGCAGCAGCCCTCACCTGCTCCAACCACAAGCCACCATGAGGCCTGGTTGTCTGAGAGGATTGTAATAAAGCCACCAACTTCTTAACAAACTACCTGAGCTCACTGTATAGCTACTCCTGCAGTGAGACTTTCACCAATTAGTACACTTAGTGTAGACTCCCACAGGTTTTTATTACTTTAAATCCACTGTTTAAAAAGAGTGGTCACCCAAGACTATACATCTTCCTGTGTAATTTATGCTAATACACTTGTGTAAGATGCAGCTTTTCTATCTTGACTTTCCTCTTTTACTCTCATCTCAGATTTGAGAGCTTTACAGTAAAAGGCCTGGGCCTGAGGGCGTGTGAAACTGAGACATCAGATATTGTATGAAAATTACCAACAGATGCAAGATAAATACAACAGTGTGAATCCATGACAAGTGCAAGCAACAGATCTTCAAACTGACTCTCTAAACTGCATCAGATTAGAACACTGACAACCCATCCCTGCACTAACGTTTCCCTTTTTTTTCTTTGGCTCTGTGCGGTGTTTTCTCTGGACAGCAAACCCTAACATTTGGACTATGATCCACAAGCATAGATCCAGACAAGCTGTGCTGCAGAAGAGAAGAAAAGAGAACGAAGACGACGACAGTGGACGGAGGAGGGGAAGTGATGATGTGGAGGTTGAGAACGTAGAAGAGAAAAGAAATAGTTTTGGGTGCGTTAGTTCAAATAAGATGGATAATAAAGACCAGCCCCTTATTATCATACTCTTTAAATACCAAAGGACAAGAAGAATAATACAGTTAGCTTTGTTGACAGAATTTTCTTGAATTTGTTGTGGAGCTGTAATGTTTGACAAGTTAACCTCAATTACACTTAATGTTTAAGAATTTAAAATGTTCGCTGACTGTATTCTGATGATTGGCTTCTTTTTTAATTTTTATTTTTTTCTTACAAAAATAGCGTAATCGGGGAGCATTGTCTTGCTGGGCAGCTTTTAATGATGGCTGCTTTTCTTCCTGCTGAGAAGGTGTCTTCCGCAGACGCACTCCTCCTCCCACTGGCTGAGCGGCTGGAAAAAATGACACAGCAGCAGCAGCAGCAGCAGCAGTGGACTATAATGCAAGAAGTAATGCTGCTCTCAGACTGAGGGATCAAATGAAGAGAAAAAAGATCTCAGGACCCAAGTTACATTTCCAGGATTTATTCAGTCACACACACAACAGAAAGTGTATCACAGACACTTGGGTCGACCATTCACTGCATGGTGTATATAGGCCTACAGCAACATATGGAAAGTGTTTGTCTGTGGAGACAGATGTATGGTGGGGATGGTGCTCACACACACACAGTGTTCAGTCTGACCACAAGAAAGTCTTCAGTTTCAAGTCAAGTTATACATGTGCAAAGCAAGCTTAGTCCTTCTCAATGTTACTATTTCATGTGATATAAGGTCTAAGGAAAGGAGTTTGGCGAGAACCTCACTAAGTTTCTTTCTCTTAAATGTCTGACAACAGTCTCAGCAGTGACAGTAGCTCGCTGTCTGTCCTCAGGCCACATCAGTTTACCACAAGCTCCAGGAAGTTTAAAAGGCTTACTGCTCTCAGCAAGCACCCACCAGGTGTTTTATGTGACAGGTGGAGGTTTGATTGGTGGCAGGTGCCAGACAGTTTTAGCCCATAACCCAGCAAGGCATGGCGTTGGAGAGGTGGATTTTACACTATTCCTAAGGTTGTAAAGTGGGAACACGACACCAAACAACATTTTGTAAACAAACACTATTACAAATGAAGGAAGAGGCGCCTGCATATATGTCCTTTTCTTTTAATGTCAGAGGTGAGATTTCATAGCTTATAATAAATGTGATGTTCTACAGCATAAAGCCACAATGTTCAGGTTTGTCACATCTGCTGACATGAAGTTTTGGAAAACTTATTTAAGAATGACAAAATCACCTACCCAATCCACTGTTCAGAAAATCTAAAATCAGTGAAACCTGAAAAATCAGGACTCTTTCCTGAGTTTACTACATCCAACTGTTTTGTTGGCCCTTTTCTTCCTTCCCATCTGTGAAACCATTCAAGTGCGGAGGAGGTCTGGAGGAGTCATTTTACTTCCTTGTTGTCACACTGACTGCAGCATAGTCATAAAGTGGAGCCAGGCACTGAGGTTCTCCTTCACAAAAACTAACACAGTATCTGAAAGCTAAAGAAGCTTTTTTAGCTGAAACACACGTCAGAACCTTGTGTTTCCGCTGTGTTTCCCTATGACAGTTATTTGTGTGTCCCAAATAACTGTCAAAGGAGATAAAGAAATGACTTTGTTGGGATTCCCTTAAATACCTCCTCTGCAGGACATGGTAGATTTGAGGTCAGGCATAGAGGGGGGGCTGGCACATGTGGGGTTTTTTCTCCTTCAACTTTGACCTCATCTCTATAACTCTTGTTTGCCACCCATCATTCTCACTGCAGGAACCCTGTCACCAAAAACAGGATGAAGAGAAGTGAATAAGAAAAATATAAAAGAAGCAGTCACATTTTCTTTAATATTAGAAATGAAAGGTGTTAGAGGCAGCTGAACTCATGGAAGCATGGACCTGGTACTGAAGGGAAACAACATTTTCCATAAAGGAAAAAAAATCCTGCAAAGATTCCTCCCCGCTAGTCGACGTCCGTCATACCAAAAAATAAGACCAGAGCAATTTGAAAGGGGTGGGGTTAACAAAGGGAAGTGATAGGAGGAGCTACAAAAAGTCAAATTTTTTGAGACACATACCGTTATTCTCACACTTTTATAGGTTACAGTTTCGTCAGTGGCTGCGCACTAACACAAACTCTGTTCTGCTCTTACAGAATGCAGAATCTTCTGTTCATTGGTGAGCCTTTGTTTCTAACCACTGAGGTTGGTTATGGATGGAGCTCATTGTCTCTCTTCTTTTTTTGGTGTCATCCGGGGCTCTGAGTCCACTTTCCCAGATGTGTAATGATATACGGCTGTGCTGAACTTGCCCCTAACCAGCCAGAGAGAGAGAGAGAGAGAGAGACTCCAGACAGCTGAACTCACTTAAATGTGTTCCTCATGTGTGTTGTAATATGGAAAAGATTTCAGCTCTCTCCCCTCTGCTCACCAGAGCTGAGCTCAGCTTAACCCTTCAATGACCAGTACAGCACACACAGCATTTCACTGAACACGATCACAGCGCTTGGTGTTTCCTCCATCCTTTCTGTTCTCCTCTTATATGGAAGTCCATTTTAAACTTTTTGCAAACGTGCCCTTCATTGATAGATATCAATCAATAGACTTCAAATAAAAACATCTAATGTCCATGAAAAGTTAAACACTTCATGTTCACTAATAATTAATTTATCAAAAAAGTGAGTAGTCCTTCATTCAGAGACTTGCAAAAATGGCATCAAAGGAACTGCAGCCGAGGTTGAGATGAGGTTTTTTAACTAAAGTACAACACTACCCTTTAAGCCCAGCTCTACACTGAGACATAAACTGGTCCACCCCAAGGACAAAACTCCCAGGGACAGACAGAGCAATGTAATCTATGCAGTTCAGTGCAGTGAAAAATGCTCTGATCTCTATATTGGTGAAACCAAACAACCACTACACAGAAGGATGGCTCAGCACAGGAGACCCACCTCCTCAGGACAAGACTCTGCAATTCACCTTCACCTCAAAGACAGTGGCCATTCCTTTGAGGATAATAATGTCCAGATTCTAGACAGGGAGGACAGATGGTATGAAAGAGGAGTCAAAGAAGCCATCTATGTGAAATTGGAAAAACCCTCTCTGAACAGAGGAGGAGGGCTGAGGCATCAGCTCTCACCTGTTTACAACACTGTCCTTTCATCCCTTCACTCCCATTCAAACTCTAACGATGGGCCGTCAACTAGTCCTGCACATGGCCCAGACACAGTTTCTGGTCGTTAACTGACCATTACCCAACTATAGGGATCTTAGTCATGTGAGTTCCTGCAAGATCCACCAACAGAGGTCCTGATCACATAAAACTCAGATTCCCCACACCAGAACATCAGCAGAACTGAAGAAGCCACTTGGGGGAGTGGCCAAACGGTTTCAAAAAACAATCCTTGAGTCTAGTTGCCTCGATTAAACTCTTGGAAATGACTATGATGGATGAATGGATGAATGAGAGCATCCACAGATATGTTTCACTTTGTCATGTATTTAGTCAGGAAAATGACCCAATGTTATATACTGTATTTGTGAGTGGCAAAAGTATTGAACCTTTAAGTGTCATCTGTGACCCCTCCTGCAGCAATAACAACAACCAAAGTACAGAAGAGAATCTGAGGTGTTGAGGGGTAACCTTACATAAACTGCTTGTTTCAGGTGCTTCAGAACTTTGACTTCACTGTGTTCTTCATTCTTTTGTAGAACGAGTTGTTTGGCTGCATGACAAACTTTGGCTGACATGTCCTTGTCAAATCACCGGTATAAGAGAGAATTCATTTTTAGTTCAAGTCATCCTGGTTTAGATGCAGCAGCACAGGCCCAAACCATGACACTACCACCACCAAGTTTTACAAATGGGGTAGGTAGGTTCACATACCTGAATAAACTGTCAGTCTTGCTCCCAACATTAGAATTGAAATTTAAACCAGATATTTCTGTTCTGGTCTCATCTGTCTGCAGAATATTTCCCAGCAGCCCTCTGGGTTTTCATATTAACTTTAGCAAACTGCAGATGGGCAGCAGTGGTCTTTTTGGAAGGCAGTGACCTTCACCTTGCAGCCCTGCCATGATCACCATGGTTGTACAGTGTTCATTGTCACAGTAGATTCATGAACATCAGCCAATGAGACAGAGGTCTTCAGCTGCTTACAGGTTAACCTAAGTTCCTCTGTAACCTTGCTGTAACCATTAATGACTTGTTTTAGAGAAATTGGATAATTTTTCTTAAATAAATGACAATTAAATATTTTGGCTTCATTTGTTTAGTTGGGTTGTCTTTTTCCACTGTGAAAATGATCTTATGTCGTGGGTCATATTTATGCAGAAATATAGAAAGTTCCATAGAGTTCACAAACTTTCATGCAGTGCTATACATTTACATTTAGAACTGTCAAAACTGACATTTTTTTCTGTGCCACCCTAGAAGTGATTAAACAGTTTTATGAAAGAAACTTGACAACTTAACTCCCCTTTGCATATTTATCCTGCTTTTCAAAAGAAAAATGACATATATGGACATTCATTTGCTTTACCCGTATACATACATGTTGGACTTCTTTGCCTCTTTCAAACCACGGCCCAGCTCTATCTAGCAATTAACTGCCTGCCGTGGACTCTGGTGACATTGTGTGGGGATATTTCTGTCACGTTTATTATGCGTTTGCTGACCAGACTGTGAGTCATGTGGACATACAGGCAAATCTAACCATGTGTTGTCCCGAGCCAAGGGAGGTGCCCTAACTTTGATTTTCATCCTCCTGCCTTCTATTTTTTTAGTGATTCTCACGTTTCTTCTGCTCTCTCACTGACAGAAAGGCTTTTTGAGACAAAGGACAACACAAAATCTGCAAGTTCATTACGGTCTTAGTTTGACTGCTTTGTTATGTGGATGAACCATTCTCTCTGACTCATCTTCTCCGCCATGCTCGTTTGTGTATCCTGACACATATTTATACTCTCGCCCCACACTTCCCTCCCTGCACCCATTCCCAAACTGACATTAGAGCAGCTTTTCAATAAGCCCGCCTCCTTTCAGCTACAGTCTAAATGCTAGAGAAATATCTTCCAATGGAAACAGTCTGCAGATGTGGTAACCTGAGGGAGTGAAGACAGACGGAGAAAGAAACACAAAGACAAAGATAGGTAGGAGGGAATACAGGAGAAGCTGGAGAAGGCAGGGAATGCGTGTTACATACACAGACGCATCACAAACTTGGCCGGGGTGTTGTATAATTTGAAGCACTTAAAGTAAATGAGAGCTCCTTAAAAAAACCTAGCCTGTCTTTTACTAGCTCTCCCCCAGTTCCTTCCTCTCAGGGTGCTGCAGAGTCAGGCAGCAGGGTGAATAATGCCGGTGGCCTCAGCATGCTGATATGCGCTCAGGCCTGTCGAGCCAGAGAGAGAGCTGAATTCTTTGACCCAGCCTGCCTTTTCATCCCACTTAAATATTTATGCAAGTGCCTGCAGCTTTTAAGCTGCTGCACAACATCAACTTGTGCTAAAAATACATATTTTGGTTACAAATGTACATGTATTTAATCAGTTATTGTCTTAAAAGAGACTAAATAGCAATGTTAACAAGCAGAAGCAGATATTGCTGAGCCCCATCATTTTATTTTGTTTATGTGAATATACAGTTGCAGGTATGATACATGATGAGCTGTATACCTGATAGTTTTATGACTTTATGACTTTCATGCCCTGCCATATGCATACAATGGGATATAGATGAGCATTTAAACTAACAAATACAGACATAGAAACCACTGATCCAGGAAAAAGACTGATGTGCTGCCAGGTACCATGTAAGAAAATGTTAGAAATATGTATGTGAGATAATCTTGAATGGTACAATTTAACTCATATGAAAATGCGTTTTGTAGTGTTCGTCCTCTCCTACAGTATTCCCGTGTGGAAGGTTCAACAGAGAGAAAGAAAGGAACTGCCTGGAATAAAGGCTGTAATTTTAAAAAACCTCAACCGCCCCTTCATGTCTGCTAGTGTGTATGTGTGTGTGTGTGTGTGTGTGCGTGTGTGCAGTGCCCTGTTTAATCAGTACCTATGTCTGTATGTGTGTGAGGCTATCACAGAGGGCAGAGAGTCTGAGCCGTTACATCCATCAGTCACTGTTTCCTTTAAATCATTTCTGTCTGATGCCTCTGCTTCAGTCAGTGAAAGGATAATATGTAATGTGTGTGTATGAGTGTGTATTCTGCTCCTCTTTAATCACTTACTCTCTGTTTCATTTCTCCTACCTACAGATACCTGTGTGGGCCACATGACCACATTGGAGCATCTTTCCTATTAAGAGTATAGACCAAATCCTGTTTAGCAAGCTCACTAGTTGTGTGTCTGTGTGTGTGTGTCTTTGTTCCTTATCAGTATTGACAGGTGGACAGCCAGACCTGACTTGAGAGGAAGAACTCCACATAATCCTTTGCACTCGCTTCTGCATTAAAACCCAAGATATGACTTACACAGTAATTGAGGCCAGTGAGGAGACAACTATAGCAGCCTATCAGAGTGAAGCACGTCTGGAGGAATCTGGAGTCTGCAGGTCCTGCTGGCAGCTCTGTGGGAGACAGCAGAGGACACAGAGGCAGTGAAGACAGTGGGTTCAAAATGGCTGCAGATTTTCATTTACAAAGAAACTGGAGTGAAACAGAATAAATGAAACTTTGAAGGCAATTAACTTAGATCAAAAGTTCAGCTATAGGTGACCAAAAATGTGACTAGCTCAGCAACTTATTAAGTTTTTCAGGAGAACACACACTGTTCCCAGTGACTCCCAGTAGGCTGCTTCATCTATTGGACATCTCTTACTTTCTTATGGAAAAATGACAAAATATTTCCAGCTATGGGAAAATATAACAGTTAAAAGACAACCACAATACAGCTGCAATGAACTCAGCTAAAACTACTTTTGTTCATGTCCCCACAGTACAAACTTTTTTTTATTAATTTTTAATCTTCCTATAGATGTTATTTTATGTCAACACTGGCTTTCTATATGGAATATGGATGCATAGAGAGAGAAAAAAGGGCTGGTGATGTGGAGCTCTGCAGCCATCTTTGATTCCCTACGCCTGTCTGCTCCTCTCCAGCTACTTCAAGGCTTCAGCTTCTCAGCTAACATGAGAACGTAGCAGTGAATGGGAAGCCTGCCATCATCAAAACACATTTTATCTCTCCTGCCTCCTCCTCTGCTTGTCTCTCTTCTCTCTTTCCATCGCTTTAGTTTGACTCAGGGGAAGAAGTGAGGTGAAGTTGCAGGAGTGTCACCAACTTACTTTTTCCTTCTGGCACAGAGGGGGAGGAAAGATAAGAGGTTTGCTTATGGGCAGGAGCAATGGAGGAGCTGCAGTCCTTTAGGATAGATCAGTAAGGGAAGTAACCCTCTTTGTGTTAATTCTGAGTGGCTTTATGAGCTCTAAGATGGCCTTTTAATCCAGGTTGCTGCACAGAATCATTTAGGATCATTCACACATAAGATTTTCATCAACTTGGTCTGCAGTGCATGCAGCATAGAGAGTGAGAAATCTGATTTCTTTACAGAATCTCCTTTATTAGGCACAATATGGGTTAATTAGGACAATAATCTATCACAGTCTATCATATCTCAATAAGAAACTTCTTTCCCCACATGCTAGGACACACAACTGCCTCTTATGGATGGTGAAATAATGACATTTTAACATCCAGTAATGCAAACACTGAACAGGCAGTAAGTGTGTGACATATAGCACAATGGAGACCATGCTGTTGGAGTAGTAGTAGTTGTAGATGACATGTCTGGTCATGTGGGCAGGTAGGAGCTGCCCAAGGAGAGGGAGAGTAAAAGAGAGCAAGAGAGAGGAGTTGAAACTAGATCTCTCCTCACACCTGTCTTTTGTCAGTTTGACGCTTCACATGTTTATTGTATCTGAAGTCTGCATTCCACTGATTCTGTCATGTTTTGCTGAGTAAAAGCCATTTGTTTTTATACATTCATCAACTCTGACATATATGATACATTCAGCAAGACTTCCACCTGACAAAGGTGCAGATGTGAAGTCTTTTATTGGAAGACCGGAATTTGTTCAGGAAATAGTGTGTGTATTTGTTCTGTGCTTGTGTGGAAAAAGTGTGACACTAAATCTGGACAAGATTGACAAACATATACAACTTAACATATAGTTAAGTATGAAACTTAACATTAAGCTGTAAAGTCTTTGGTGGACAAATTAGGGTTGTTTCAATAATCCGTGCGTAAAATGGCACAATCCAGTTTAACTCCAAAAGAGGACATCGTCAACAACCTGACAGATAATCACAGACTCTCTGCTTTAAGTTTCCAAAAAAATCCAACGCAGACGAGAAGGACCCATGTCCACTCGGTGCCAAATAATACCCACCGACAAAACGGGCGCATTTTACGCACAAAGTTAAACTGCGCGCAAAGGTTGTGCGCCGGGCGCCCGTGTCTCAGCACTGACGCTACGGATTCACTGCAACCCGTAAAAAGGGAAAAAACGTGGGCCTTCTTCTCCCTTTTAAACCTCTACGCTGTCCACGTCCTCAAAAAGAATGGATCTAATTAAAACGTTGCACTCGTCATCATCGCCAAAGTTTTGCCAAACGCTTTCTGGTGGAGAGGAGGCAGGGAGATGCAGGACCACATGACTGCCTTCGAGCTGCAGAGGGATGGGAGTCAGATTGGGTTTCTTCTCTCTCATTGGCCGGTGGGCTGACTTTTGACACGCAGACCAGGGACCCTCCTGCCGTATAAATAGGCCTGATAGAACTTTATTATTCTAGCATCACGGCAGCAGGTTTCTGCTAAGTTTGGAGTTACTCGTGTCACCACAACTGTATGCCTGCTTGAAGGTGGTTTAAAAACAGGGGCTCAGCAGCACAAGGAGTCTGCATGTCTGCTTAGACATGCTCAGCTTTGTGGATACCCGGATTCTGTTGCTGCTTGCAGTAACTTCATACCTAGCATCATGTCAATGTAAGTCTGATTATCTGCTTTTTTTCTGTGATGGATATTTTTTCGGGTCCCACTGCTTGAGGATCTTGCGCTTTGGCTTTTGTTTGGGAGTTACATCAAGGCCAACCTGAAGACAGCTTTTAAACACTGCTGAATAAAACTCAACGGATTCAGAGCTCATGCAGAGGAATCTTCACTGTTTTTTTTTCCAAGGATACAATTATGATTAGTTTCCGAGAGGGAGAGGTTGCACTGCTGAAAAAAGTTTTCTCGCTTTGAAGATACGTTTACGTAGTTTTTTAAAAACATTTAATGCATGTGGAGTTATAAAAAATAGGACAGCTGTGGAATCTCTTTAGGAATAGGATGAAAAGCTTTGTGGGGCGTTGGACACATTGTTCCATAAAGACGGCCAGGGAATGAAGTTTTATTATAGGAAGCTGAAATGTCCCCCCCTGGTGGTCATGGGTGCAAACATCTACTTGGCAACAATGTGATACTCTTTCTTAGCAGACATAGGTTTTTAAATATAGATAACTTTAAAAAATATATATAATACAGAATATTCCAATATTTTAATATGTTTTTAAACTCCCTTGCAGTTTATGCTTGTATAGGTAAATATAATTTAAAGTATTCTTATTATAGGACACTTTAAAGTTAAAACATCAGAGGCTGAAGCTTCTGGGCACCTTTGGCATTATTATATTACAATGAAATATAGAAATAAATAGGCTTACATCAATTAGAACGTCCATGTGCGCCACCTTGTGGTCCTCATGGGACATAGCATGCCAGAGTTCGTGGGGAGGTCCCAGCTCTGCAAGGCCTATCAATGACCAGCTGGTGCAATGTCACAGGGCAGCTGATGTTCACCTGCAACACACACAGCAGCCACCAAAGAAGGAAACACTCATTAGACTAAAGTTTGAAAAACTAACAAACAAACAAACAACAACACTTTCATATTATTTCAGCAAAAGTTACAGTGGCACGTGTTATACATTCATACATTTCCATCACAAGTAAGCAGGCCAGCTATACCTGTCCTGGGGGCATTAACCATACAGGTTCAGGCCTGCTAGCAGCTGCAGCTTTAATATGTGGAATGCTGCAGTCTGAGATTTACATTCATTAAAGATGTTTGCTCTGATTCACAAACCGTGCAGACATGGCCCTCAGCTACACTTGAAGGTAGGCTCAGACATGTCAGACAGAAACATGCAGGAAAGCTAACTGTATTCATTTAAAATGAACAATGAAAATAGTTACAAAAGGCTCAGATTATGTTTATAACAATCTGAATACACAAAAATCCAGCTTTGTATTTGACCATAATTAATCTCTGCAGTTTGTTTTGTATGTGGCATCACTGACTTTAATACAGTCAAGGATTTTTAATTTCCTTCTCGAACTCAGAGGCATCCTAAGGCCAGTGTGTGTGCTTTTACAGGCTTTTACAGAAATTATGTTTACGCATTGAAGAAGAATATGATACTGATGGACAGAAATGACTATGTTTCTTTTTCAGGTTGTTACCCAAAATGCTTAATATACTGTATGTTCTAATGGATTATTCCCTTTTCTCTCCCTCCTCCTGCTCCTCATCTCCACACCACCACAGCGGTTAGTACACATGCATGCTACCATAAAATGATAAAGATAGCGTTACCTGGTTATTTTGCATTCTTCATTCCTGTACATCCCACGTTAGAGGGTCTTGAGTGGACCTGACCATTTGAGCTATCTCAACGATGGCAGAGCGTTTAGTTCAGGAATTTCTACTAAGCTATTTCTTGCAGTTTTCTCTCTTCCTGTCCATGGATAGGTGAGGGTCCTATTGGCTAAGGTTTATGTCAATGAAAGCTAAAACCGCAGTGCTGAGGCACCCATGGGGCCTGGTACAAAGAATCCTTTCTGAAGGCAGAAGAGAGGGGGCAGAGGGAGGTTTGCCCCTCCACAGCTGGCTCTGGGTCAGCATGGAGGCCTCCTCTGCACCTTGATTTGAAACAGATAACTGGTCTAAGACCAGTTAAGTCAAACTTAACTCTTAGGCTTAGATAACCCAAAAAGATAGCATATCATCATCTTTTGATGCAGTGGCTCCCTGCTGAAAGTGTTTTCTTGAATCTAGGTTATTATAAGATATTCTGCTCATCTTTGAAGTTGCATAAAATTTAGCACCTATCAGTATTTCCAGCTTCAGCAGCAGCAGTTTAAGGTGCACTGTGTGGCTCTGGTAACATGTCAGAACGTCACTGGTTCCATGGACCAGCATGCTCTTACTGCTAAGACATGGTTGAGTCTGCTTTGAGACACTTCATCATGTTGCCTTTCAGTACCACATGCACATGCTCTTTTTAATTCCTGGTCTTGCATGAGCATCTTTAATGTACCGCTGTATCATTACATCTGCATGATGAGTGTTTATTTACCATAGCTACTTACTATCAAGCTTAAGCTGATAAGCTGAATGTTTGGCATAGCTGACACATGAAAAGGACTGAATAAATAAATCTTATATTTATTTATCTTCTTTTCTGTATAGGGAGGAGTAAAGGTGAGCAATCATGCTGTTCTTATGTGTCATTTGTGTGACATCAGACACATGAAGCATAGATTAGAATGTTTAATCACTAAAATGTGTTGTAACCTGCTTGTAACCTCACTGTAAGGTCAAGTTTGCTTATTTACACATTTGATTTAATAATAACCAGATTTAATGATATTTCATATATAGATTAGTAACATTATAGTTAGATCAGTGGCTTGCTTTGCTACAGGAAGAGTTTGAAGCTGAATTAATGCAATAAAATGTGCCATGTGCACTGCATTTCGGTCTGACTGATAGGTTTTGTTTTTCTGCTGCAGGGTCCCAGAGGAGACAAAGGACCTCGAGGTGACAGGGTAAGCTGAAGTCAATCTGCTGATTTTGATCAAGCAAGCAAGCAAATGCATAACTGAAGTATTTAATCAATATTTATGAAGAATGTTTGGCAAAGATGTGATCTAACCCTTTAACCTCATCAGGCCACACCCCTTTGTTTACATCCTCCATAGTCAAATGTTGATGATAAAGATAGTATAAACTGATAAGATGTTTACAACATGATCTAATGTTTTCTGTTGAATTAAGGGCCACTGATTATCCCTACAAATATATTTTGTATTTATTTGTTTTTAAGTAACAGACGGATGGGCCTTTCAACTTTTGTACAATCCTCTCAACGCATCCTTACATTTTACCAACAACACTCACCTCGTGTCCTGTTTGTTTTGCAGGGTCCTAAGGGCCCAGATGGAAAAGATGGCAAACCCGGACTCCCTGGACCCCCTGGCCCCCCTGGTCCCCCTGGACTCGGAGGAGTAAGTGCAGTCTTTTGCTTTACTGCAAAAAAAGCAGCCTGTTTTGACAGTGTGTTAAACACATGAGCTAAAAATAACATGAAACTGGCTGTAAAATGATCAGAATGATTTTTCAAAATGAAGCAAAGCCTGACGGTGTAGAGCACCAAAAACATCTGTTTGCTGCTGTGCCATCCATAAAACGCATGCTTCATTTTATTGTTGATTATTAATGATGTAATAACCCTGCGACCTTTGACCTTTGGTCCTTTACCCATTCGATGTCAAGGCCTGTCTGGATGACACATGATGCAGAATTAGGTCAAAAATTTAATTTCAATAAATTTGCAATATATTTGAATTGAAAACCCTACAAGTGTTAATGAAATCACAATAACTGTTGAATACGTTACAATTTGGTAAATTATTTACTACATCAACAATGCTGTTGTCCTATTTTAACTGAGTTTTTTTACTATACACAAACACCAGACATGATAATTAATCTGTGCTAATGTTTCTGTTCAACAGAACTTTGCTGCTCAGTATGATGGTGTAAAAGCTCCTGATCCTGGTCCTGGACCTATGGTGAGGGCCCTTGCCTTGTCCTTACACTGGATACAAATGATTTGTTTAAGTGTCCTGACACTTAAAATAATTCTCAGTTCCAAAATAAGACGTATAGACAACTTATTAACTTTCTCATTTTCAGGGTTTGATGGGACCTAGAGGCCCTCCCGGACCTCCTGGACCTCCTGTAAGTGCACATTCTTAACACAATTTTAAATTGTTCATCTTCTTTATATCATAACTAATTGCTGTTCCTCTTCTCCCACAACAGGGACCTCAGGGACACACAGGACACGCTGGTGAGCCCGGAGAGCCCGGACAGACTGTAAGCTTATCCTCCTAAATATCCATAATTCTTCAAATTAGCCAAATTCAACAGAACTGGAGGTTGTTGTGACAGTTATTCAGATGCTGCCTCTGGATTTCTTTCCCAGGGCCCCGTTGGTGCCCGTGGCCCCCCTGGACCTCCTGGCAAAGCTGGAGAGGATGTATGTACATAGCACATATTCTCAAGTTCTGCTTTAGTATCTTACTTTGGGATGCTGTTGTTGTTGTTGTTGTTTCATGTGGTAAAGTCTGTTTTGTTGACTTTCAGGGTAACAATGGCAGACCTGGCAAGCCCGGAGACAGAGGTACCCCCGGCCCTCAGGTACGAGAATTAGAGGGGTGACACACAAATACAGTAATAACAGACTTTTGAAGTTTGTAGAAATAATATTGTCTTTGTTTTTGACTGTCAGGGTGCTCGTGGATTCCCTGGAACCCCTGGACTCCCAGGAATGAAGGGACACAGAGTGAGTGTTTATTTTATCTGCTCCATCCTGCTTACCTGAGTTTGAGACAGTGACAGTAGAGACAAAACTAGAATGTTATCACATATTGTTTCCCACAATGACAAACACTAAAAGTGATTACTGACTCTACCTCCCTCACCTTGAGCAACAACAAGTTGCACTAAAAAAGCCAATCTGCCGTCATCCCTAAAATCACTCTGTGGTTGTTAGACATGTGAATCTGTTTTCGTGGTGTAAAGATTCCCATGAAACCCCACTGGAGAACACAAGAGCTTATGTGAACTATCAACATGCTAATTTTCTTGGGAACCTGAATTGTCTACTCAATTCAAATTTCTTTTTACCTCTGTGTCATTTTTCTTCATATTTTGCCCTAAATGTGTTGTCTCTTTATTCTATCATCACTGTGCTTGTGTGTTTCAGGGTTACACTGGTCTGGATGGACGCAAGGGAGAGCCTGGTGCCGCTGGAGCCAAGGTACAGAACCATCTAACTTTTGCATCCACAAACTCTTAGTCCCCAGTTTCTCTCCATGAATCATGTCATTTAAATCTTCTTACAATTCTCCTTCCTCCTCTATAGGGTGAGCCTGGTGCCCATGGAGCACCTGGAAGTTCTGGACTGGCTGTAAGTTTTTGAATATTACTCATTCAATTCAATATTACGCAGTGCATACTATTGCCCATATGACAGGAACACAGTATCTTAGTAGGGAAGATATATAATGTTGTATGTCTTACCTTTAGGGACCTCGTGGTCTGCCTGGTGAGAGAGGTCGTCCTGGCCCTGCTGGACCTGCTGGTGCTCGTGGTGCTGATGGCAACGTTGGACCCGCCGGCCCTGCTGTGAGCATTTTCCCTTTAAAACCATTTTATCACTGTAAATTAATAAAAGAACACACTCATAAGATACATACTGTATTACGCCTGTACTTCAGCTTATCATATTGTATAGATCACCATGTCTAACATAGTAACATGTAAAGAAGCCCCAGTGTTAAAGGTTGTCTGACATTATGTCTGCTTCTCCTTCATCCAGGGTCCTCTTGGTGCTGCTGGACCCCCAGGCTTCCCCGGTGGCCCTGGCCCCAAGGTGTGTGTGATGTTACTTCCAGTTGCATTATCCTGTTTAGTATCACAAAAAAGCTCTCGCTGACACTTAGTGCAACCCCCTCCACTATCTTTTCACACTGTATCCCCATGGGAATTAATCACAAATGTAACAGCTCCTTGAACACCGAACACACACTGATTTCACATCCTACACCATCACCAATAATTCCAGGGACTTTTGATACATTGACTGATGTGAATCTATTTTTGTCATTAACAGGGAGACATTGGACCTGCTGGAGCTACTGGCCCAGGTGGACCTCAGGGTTCTAGAGGAGAGCCTGGACCCAATGGTGCTGTGGGCCCCGTCGGACCCCCTGTAAGTATTCTGTACACAAAGATGCTTTAACCATGTTCACTTACTGTCACATTATTAGTCCCTGAGCTGACTTAGTTTAGTTGAGATTTTGACAATATTGTAGTGATGACAAGTTGCTTGCACCTTGATATATGATATATTCTATAATAAGTGGTCAAACTAATTTTTCCTCTACTTTCTCTGTAGGGAAACCCTGGTGCTAATGGCCTGAACGGAGCCAAGGGAGCTGCTGTAAGTATTCATGTTGACAATATGTAGGTCAGAGGTCGTCTTGGGTCACATGGAGGTCAACAATGGGGCCTCCCCTGTGCTGCAGGACATACATGTAGTGTTGCAATTACAGAACATTATTTAAAAACACTTGTAGTGGCTGTTTCACTGACCTGTCTGTGCTGTTTAGGGCACCCCTGGTGTTGCTGGAGCTCCCGGTTTCCCTGGACCAAGAGGAGGACCTGGACCCCAGGGACCTCAGGGTGCTGCTGGACCCAGAGGCCTAGCAGTCAGTACACATGCAACATAAAAAAACATCCACAAAATGCATCAAATTAATAAATTAATAATTTGTCTTTTATTTAACTGCATCTGTTTATCTGTTTCTGTTTTAGGGAGATCCTGGTGCTCAGGGAATTAAGGGAGATGCTGGTCCCAAAGGAGAGCCAGTAAGTTCACATTGTAAACATCTTAAGAGAATTTTACCAGACTATATTTGGAACCTCTACATAACGTTTGTCCTCACCTCCTCTGTTGCCGTCCTCAGGGTAACTCTGGACCTCAGGGAGCACCTGGATCTCAGGGTGAGGAAGGCAAGAGAGGACCCTCTGGTGAGGTTGGTGCCACTGGGCCTGCTGGAAACCGTGGAGCTAGAGTGAGTATCAGATCACCATCACTACACCCAAGGCAATGTTATTAGGGTCAGTTTTTGATGTTTGTGTCTCCTGTATAGGGTGCCCCTGGCGGCCGTGGTCTGCCTGGTGCTGAGGGAAGAACTGGCCCCATTGTAAGTATTCAATAACCAAATCTCTTTACTCTCCTATTACATTCAATGTGGTTACATTTTCTCCTCTTAATGTGTCTCTTCTATCCTTTACATAGGGTATGCCCGGTGCTCGTGGTGCTACTGGTGCCGGTGGACCTCGTGGACCCCCTGGAGATGCTGGCCGTGCTGGTGAGCCTGGCCCAGCTGGTCTCAGGGTAAGTTCTGTTCTACTATTCTCTGTGTGAGTTTATCACAAATAAGTTAAGACTGCTCACTGAAAAATAGTCAGCCAAATGACCCATCTGTTATATACACATGTAATTAACATATATATCTTAACATTTACTTTACATAGGGTCTCCCAGGAAGCCCTGGCAGCTCTGGACCCCCAGGAAAGGAGGGACCTTCTGTAAGTAAACCTCTGTTTTACGCCAATTAAATGCATTGTTAAAATTTTACACAATTCTTTGCGTTAAACACATACCTCCGGTTTTCATTCTGTACTCTTTGCTTCGTGCTCCAGGGTCCTGCTGGACAAGATGGCCGTGGCGGACCTCCCGGCCCAACTGGACCTAGAGGCCAGCCTGGAAACATTGGTTTCCCCGGACCCAAAGGACCTGCTGTACGCAGAAATAAAAAAAACATTTTGAAAAATACCATCTTTTTATCTTTCAACTTTTCAAACAACCTGTCTTTTTCTTCAGGGTGAGGCTGGCAAGCCTGGAGACAAGGGAGCCACTGGCCCTACTGGACTGAGAGTAAGTGGCAGTAAAATTATAGAGACAAAACTATACTATATATATCGAGTACAAGAACACTGCCACTGTCAGTTCTTACAAGGTATCTTTTTCTTGTCTTTGTGTTTAGGGAGCCCCTGGACCTGATGGCAACAATGGAGCTGCTGGTGCTACTGGACCTGCTGTGAGTGTCTTGAATAGATTTCAATAAGATTCTTAATCATAACTTGGATGTGATTTTCTCTCTAACGTTTCTCTCTTTTGATGCACAGGGTGGTCCTGGTGAGAAGGGAGAGCAGGGACCTGCTGGAGCTCCTGGCTTCCAGGTTTGGATCAATTATTTATCTTTGTTAAAAACCATTAAACCATTCTTTCTGAGAAAAACAGTTAGGCCAATACAGTGATAGTATCTTACTGCAAGATACCATCACTGCATTTACTGTACATTTATTACTGTGCAAGAATCTTACATCTAAATATAGTGTACTATTTTTAATGTGACTTTTCTGCCGATTGTTGAGTAATGCAGTACTTCTCATGCAGTGGATCCCCACTGCCCTCCCTGGAACTGACACTGTGATTTTTATTTTCAGGGTCTGCCTGGACCCGCTGGACCTGCTGGAGAGGGTGGCAAGCCCGGAGATAGAGTAAGTAAACAAAGTTAGTTCTAGTCGAACTGTGAAAAAAAGTTGTAGTGCATTGCTAATCTACCACCCATATGTCTGTAGGGTATCCCAGGAGATCAGGGTGCTTCTGGACCCGCTGGTGCCAAGGTGAGATCACCTGTCCATGCCTTAAAAGTGGTTGTGTGTTCTATAAAACTCACTAAAAACACAACCAGAAACCACTCTGTTATATTTTTGCATATATACTGTATAATGACAAACGTGTCCTCCAGGGAGAGCGTGGTAACCCAGGTGCTGCTGGAGCTGCTGGACCTCAGGGACCAATTGGAATCCGTGGACCCGCTGGTGCCCCTGGACCTGATGGTGGCAAGGTAAGGCAGCGACATGACTGTAGGAACTAATAAGTTGCCATGGTTATGATGAAGAAAACAACACTGAGCACACTAGGGTGTGTTGACAATACATCTATGCTGCCAATAATCTAATAATCTCTGTATGTTTCAATGTAGTAAATAGGCCGAGCTATTTATAGATTGTTCATATTGTAAAAAAGGAACTAAAATTGTACCAACATTTTCTAGGGAGAGCCTGGCGCTGCTGGAGCTGCTGGTGGTCCTGGACATCAGGGACCTGGTGGTATGCCTGGTGAGCGTGGAGCTGCTGGTGCTCCTGGATCCAAGGGAGAGAAGGCAAGTTCTAAAAATATGATTAAAATTTGTCAGTGATGGTGTGTTGTTTCATTTCATTGTCACACCCTCTTTCTTTTACTGTCTCCTACAGGGAGAGCTTGGACACAGAGGCCCTGACGGCAATGCTGGCAGAGATGGTGCCCGTGTAAGTTCCCTTAAGATTTTTCATTCACTCCACTAGTTTGACTGTTTTAGGAAAAACCACAGGCTCACATGTTTGTCTCTCTCTTTTTAGGGTCTCCCTGGACCAGCTGGACCTCCTGGACCCACTGGAGCCAACGGTGACAAGGTAACTCAAAATGATTATTTACTGGAAAATCAAAAAAAAATCCTTAACAACTACCATGTGTTTAGGATTGGCCTCACATTACTGATAAATATTATGTTATATTTTTTGTTAGGTTTTTACGTGACCCAAAAAAATGGCTGCAACCAGTGTTATTTAAGGTCCACTATTTTGACTCCTGCATCAGTCTCAACAATAGAACTACATTCCACAAATGTGCACTAATTTAACTGTGGAGCAGGTCCACACCCTTACCTTTGACCCCCCACTTCTCTCTTAGAGAAATTGCAGATAACCCACAACATAATGTCAAACCTGAAGCTAGAACCTCAACACTGCCACCTAATGGTTACTTTTTAAATTGCAACAATAGTTGCTAAAACCAATTGTGGTTATTATTATTTGTCTTATTTATTGTTTGTTTGACAGAATACATATCAACTACTACTTTAAAATAGTTTTTTAACAAAACGAACATAAAATAATCAGACATTGTTTTCGCTGTGGTTGCCTTAGTTTTGCCAAAATAAGCCTACCCACAGTTATACTACTGGCGTAGATGAACTTATTGATGAATATGCACACACATTAATAAGATTAATCTAAGTTAATGTTGTCTCCTCCAGGGTGAGATCGGTTCCTTTGGACCTGCTGGCCCTGCTGGACCTCGTGGAGCCAGTGTAAGGACCTGCCTTCATATTAACTCAAAATGCTACATTTATCATTGTAACAATCAGATAAATATGCCGCAATAGTAAGGGTTTTTATGTATTATAACTTGCAATTGTTTTGACCTACTTTATGTTGTTCACAGGGTGAGCGTGGGGAGGTTGGACCTGCTGGAGCTCCTGGATTCGCCGGACCCCCTGTAAGCCTACAGACAATTTTCCAATCATGATCATCACATAAATATTAACAAATAAATATATAGGCAAATAAATGTGCCTTGAGATTTGATGCAGATCTGCTCATGTTCTTCCCTGTAG
Organism: Parambassis ranga; assembly: GCF_900634625.1. Classification (NCBI taxonomy): domain Eukaryota; kingdom Metazoa; phylum Chordata; class Actinopteri; family Ambassidae; genus Parambassis; species Parambassis ranga. The sequence goes on from NC_041023.1 coordinate 11,478,686, forward strand.
GGTGCTGATGGTCAGCCTGGAGCAAGAGGAGAGCGTGGACCTGGTGGAGGAAAGGGAGAGGTTGGCCCCTCTGGCCCTTCTGGACCCGCTGGACAGTCTGGACCTCCTGTTAGTACCATTTACTCTAGACACACACATAGCAGTACAGAAGTATTTCAGATAGCATGTAGGTTAAATATTCTGACGGAACATAAGTAATGCTGATTTGTGACTTCTGTGTGTCTAGGGTGCTTCTGGCCCTGCTGGACCTGCTGGTGCTCGTGGAGACACTGGTCCTGCTGTGAGTATTTAAATGAAATACAAATGCACAGATTTACTCACACAGCACAGAAATCTTAGTGTAAATCTGGGCTTGAACAGATTTACAAATATAGAGCTCTTGTTTGGTCTTGCTGCCTGTATTTTTACCTGTATTGCAGTAAGTGACTGACAGTAACTTTAAGTGGCTATCAAGATAAAAAATACAAGTGTTTGTTGTAATTTTGACATTATTATATATTGTAACACACACTTATCAGACACTTCCAAATTCTCCCGTGTAACCACTGTGTGTGTGTTTCTGGACAGGGTCTGACTGGTTTCCCTGGTGCTGCTGGCAGAGTTGGTGCTGCTGGTCCCGCTGTGAGTACTGATCTTGTATTTAAAATATTACTCCACTTTCTCTTTCTCTCTCACACACACACACTTAATATTAACCCACACTCTTACTTTTCCCGTCTCAGGGTATTGTTGGACCCCCTGGCCTTGCTGGTCCCGCTGGTAAGGATGGACCTCGTGGTCTCCGTGGTGATGCTGGTCCTGCTGGTCCTCCTGGTGAGCAGGGAATGGTTGGACCACCTGGTCTAGCTGGAGAGAAGGGACCCTCTGGAGAGTCTGGCCCTGCTGTAAGTGAAAGGAGTACTGGGATTAAGTGCCATACAAAAATTAAAACTAGAAAAATAAATACCACTTTTCTGCTGATATGGACCTTAAGAAGTCAACCGATGTGTCAATGATTTGCTTTCATATTCAGGGTCCCCCTGGTGCTCCTGGACCCTCTGGACCTCTTGGTCTTCAGGGATTCGTTGGTCTGCCTGGTGCTAGAGGAGATCGTGGTGCACCTGGTGGAGCTGGTGCTCTGGTGAGTACAAATTAACACAACCAAATGAATAACCTGCACTACAATCTGCACAAAAAGCAATGTTATATCAGTGTTTTGTCATCTCAATATGAAAGAACTGTCATAAAAGTGTATTGGAGGGACAGGTTCACAGTGCACCCTATACATAGTGTATAACCCTTACATGACCTACTGTCTTCTCATAGGGTGAGCCTGGTAGAGTTGGACCTGCTGGTCCCTCTGGACCCCGTGGTCCCCCTGGAAACATTGGCCTGCCTGGTATGACCGGTCCTCAGGGAGAGGCTGGACGTGAGGTAAGGTTTTAACATGTTGATTAAAAGTTATTGACCCATTAATCGGCAGGGACTATAACTATACATATGTATGAATGCTGCTGCATGGACAGAAACCTTCAAGTAAACTGTGATATTATATATATTGATATACTATTCTTCACCACCCATAGGGTAACCCTGGTAACGATGGACCTCCTGGCCGTCCTGGTGCCCCTGGATTCAAGGTAATGTTGTCTGATACACCTTAAAGCCATGTTTGCATCCTGCACTCTGACCTGCTTGTGCACTTACCCTTGTGTTTAGGGAGACCGTGGTGAGCCTGGACCTAGTGGTGCCATGGGACTTGCTGGTGCCCCTGGAGCTGCTGGACCCACTGGAGCTGCTGGTAGACCTGGAAACCGTGGAGAGGCTGTAATTATTAGATTTTTTAATCAAATAGCATCATTTGTAAAGTACATGCAACTACAGTCATTTGATTAAGTCATCTTTTTTATCCTCATTCTTTCTGTCCCTAGGGCCCATCAGGCCCATCTGGTGCAGTTGGCCCTGCTGGAGCAAGAGGTGCTGCTGTAAGTGTAAACCATAAAAATAACACTGGGAATACTTATGACTAAAAGTATGGTCCAATGTTCCATTCATAACATTTCACATGTTTGTTGTAGGGACCTGCTGGACCCCGTGGAGAGAAGGGAGTTGCTGGAGACAAGGGAGAGAGGGGCATGAAGGGACTCCGTGGACATCCTGGTCTCCAGGGAATGCCTGGACCTTCTGTGAGTGGCAATACACCAACACAATGTGACACAAAATGTATAAAATACACAGTGCACTGCGTATAGAGAAAGTCTGGCTGTCACTGCAATGTCACTGTGATGTGTTTTCTCCTCCTACAGGGACCCTCTGGGGACACTGGAGCTGCTGGACCCGCTGGAGTTGCTGGACCCAGAGTGAGTATAATAAATAAGTTTTTACCATGGAAATTAGCAGAAATGATTTCATGGCAATCAAATAATAATAATTTCTCTTTCAGGGACCTGCTGGACCCCATGGTCCTGCTGGTAAAGATGGCAGAGCTGGTGCCCATGGTACTATTGGTTCTCCTGGTGCTCGTGGACCTCCTGGATACTCTGGACCTGCTGTAAGTTCAGCTTTACATGCAATGCTTTTTCAACTTCCCAAGTGGTATTTTGCAAAAGATCCAACTTCTATCTGCATGTCAATACACTGTCTTGACCATTTTAGGGTCCTCCTGGACCTCCTGGTCTGCCCGGACCTCCCGGCCCTTCTGGTGGCGGATATGATGTCTCTGGATATGATGAGTACAGAGCTGACCAGCCTGCTCTGAGAGCCAAGGACTACGAGGTTGACGCTACCATCAAGTCACTCAACACTCAGATCGAGAACCTGCTCACCCCTGAGGGATCAAGGAAGAACCCTGCCCGCACCTGCCGTGACATCAAGCTCAGCCACCCTGACTGGAGCAGTGGTAAGCATGAAATTATCCCTAAATGCTCAGTTTAGTAAGGCTTAGATATTTTTTGGAGCCTGTAGGTACTGTCCTTTCATCTACTTGACTCTGATTTCTTCCTGCCCTCTAGGATTCTACTGGATCGACCCCAACCAGGGCTGCATCAATGATGCCATCAAGGTCTTCTGCGACTTCACCTCCCGCGAGACCTGCATCTATGCCCACCCTGAGAGCATCGCCCGCAAGAACTGGTTCAGAAGCACCGAGAACAAGAAGCATGTCTGGTTCGGAGAGACCATCAACGGCGGTACTGAGGTGAGATGTCAAAAAAGACCAGGAGACCACCAGTGTGATATTGTCTTTGTCCAAATTATTGATGGTTGTACTTTCCTCTCGCAGTTCACTTACAACGATGAGACCCTCAGCCCCCAGAGCATGGCCACTCAGCTGGCCTTCATGCGCCTGCTATCCAACCAGGCTACCCAGAACATCACCTACCACTGCAAGAACAGCGTTGCCTACATGGATGGTGAGAGTGGCAACCTGAAGAAGGCTGTGGTGCTACAGGGCTCCAATGATGTGGAGCTGAGAGCTGAGGGCAACAGCCGCTTTACCTTCTCCGTGCTGGAGGACGGCTGCACTGTGAGTAGCTTTTTCTATTCATCTAGTTTACCACATGAGAAATAATATAATTTGTATTGTAAGCTATTAGATGAATGCATTCAGACATTCATGATCCCTTTCCTCCATTACCCCTGCAGAGACACACTGGTGAGTGGAGCAAGACAGTGATTGAGTACAGAACAAATAAACCATCTCGCCTGCCCATCCTCGACATTGCACCTTTGGACATTGGTGGAGCTGATCAGGAGTTTGGTTTGGACATTGGCCCAGTCTGTTTCAAATAAATAGACTCATGATAAATTAACACCAAAAAAGAGAGAAAGAACAAAAAAACAAAATCTCTGCCCTTCTTTCTGTGTTGTTTTTTTTATACTGAATGCTGATCTCTCACTGCACATCCACTTGCTTATGATGGGCAACTATCGGAGAGGACTGAACAGACTGAACGGAGCGTTTGTGCAATGCAAATTAATACAGGAACCCAAAGGGACGCGGGATAACACCTTGTTGTGGGACGTCATGTCATCCTTTTGTAAAAAATAAAAGAAGTGTAATAAAAACGCTGAAAGTATGCATCACTTTGTGGTCTTTGTATATCTTCCAAAGAGGAGGTTTAAAACCACAATTTCCATGAAAAAAAGGTTTAAACTACCTCATGCATGTACCTAAAGAAAATACTATTGACAAAACCTGGGTCCACAACAGAGATGTTAAGACTTCTAATGCTTCGAGCTTTGTCCTGTTTCAGAAGGTGCTCAGTTACTTGAAGCAGAGATCTATGGTGCTAATATGCAGCTGTGGAGCAAACCACTTTTTACTGTATTACTTTGTATTGACCTTTTAAGGAGTCTTGCATTCATCCCCTGATGCTTTCCCATTTTAAGCAGGTGGAATGGTTCTTAATCTGATGTCTGGTTTTTTGTTTTTTTGTTTTGTTTTGTTCAGGCTTTTTTACTCTTCCAATCCCAAAGTGTTCAAACTGACAGCACATAACTTCATCCCGTTTTAAATGGTTTTTTAGGCGGCCTCTCTCTCTCTCTCTCTTTCTCAAAAAAATGACACCACAAAGTCTATTGTACCTATTTTGTATATGTGAGATGTTTAAATAAATTGTGAAAAGTTCTGAAATAAAGCATGTCCAATGTTCCAAAACACACTACGCAGTGACTTAAGTGCTTTCATGTTTTAAATTGACACCACTGAAGGTGTGTCACTGTATTTGGTTGGAGGATGATTTTACACATCATCATTGACTTAAACATCTTCCTATTGTGGAAGCACAGCCATATTCATAATTACCCCCATAAAATGCTTTTCAATGGTACAATCTGATTTTAATGTACAGTAAATTTCTGTTGACACTGTCAATGCCAATGTGTGATTACTAACGTGCATTGTTTCTTGTAAATATGCATCCTTCACGTTATGTTGCTTTTTTTCTTGCATAATACAGCTTTTGCATCCAAATAAATGTCTTTGATTTGGATCAAGGCTTGCAGTGATGCATGACTAGTGAGATTAAGACTGGGAACAGTATTTCACACAGTCAAACAAAAGGCTAATCAGTAGTCCCAGTAGAGACTGGGGGAGATGCAGAATCCGTATAAACTGTAACTTAATAATGCTTTCACATAAAAACGCATCCAGGCATCGACACTGTAAGAACCTTCTACTACCACCAGAGGGCAGTGTGGCTTGGATCTATTAGTATCTCTGCTCTGTGTTCAATAGTTAGGGGGAGTCACATTAAAAACATTATTTTTGAGCACTGTAATTTGTCTGAGAGCACCCTTAATACACCAAACTGGTAAAGAATGAATACAAGATAAAGTCAATAAAGTCCTTCATTTTGTGTTTTAAGATATTACCTCTGTCTGGCGCTAAGAAGCACACAGTGTCAATTGTTCCTGGATCTGGATTGATCCTGTCTCCTCAATGAAGTTGTTGCTGCTGTAACCATGTGCGTAAATGCACACGACTCTCTTTAAAGACGTAGTAAATCATTTTTTGTAGACACATGATCTACTGTTTAACATTTGGGACGAGGCCAGCTGTAGTTGCCTAATAGACTATGCAAACTCACCACAGTAGTACTGGAAACGCGTCACAGCTGGACAATTACACACAGTTTTCTTAAATGATCCGTCTACAGCTGTCAAGTCAGGAAAGGTTATACTCTCTTAGAGTTATCTTTTTTAATTTAGTATAAAAACACAGCACTTATATATACTAAGACATATAATTTGAAACAAACTAAACGTGGAATCCCCGTGAAACTTATTCAAATCTGCACCTGCGTTAAACAAGCGGTGAGTGATGGAGGAGGAGGCGGTGCCGCATGGAGCCGAGCAGGCAGATGGTGCACCAAGAGGAGCTCCGCCGCCGCTACACCGCACAGCTGCTTGTTGTCATGGAGGAGCAAAGATGGCGGTCCTGGCCTATAGCCTGGGCAAACGCGAAATAAATCAACATTTTACCATTAAAAATGCCAAACTGATATCGCTAGTAGTTGTTCTTTTACTCCTCGTGTTTCACACAGCTTCGCGTTACTATGGAGGTAAGTGAACATTTGTTTTTTTTTTTAAACTTAGTGTTGATGCAGCCACTGAACCACTTGACACAAGCTATTGCTAACGGGTAGCTAGTTGTTTGTGTCTACGAGCACTTCACTGTGCAGCTTAGCACAGTGCCGTTATCCAGTGTCGCCTTTAAGAGGAGAAATGTACAGACTGTAAGCCTTACTCGAAACAAACAGAGAGTCGCAGAGACTGCATTCACCTAAACTAGCTGCACGAATCGACTTTGTCCGATTAGCTAGCCGAATAAAGCTAACACTGCATTTAGCTGTGTTTACATGCTCCTGTCAGAACACGCTGGAAAAGCCGTGTGTAGGTTGATAAAGCTAACATTTTACATTTTTACCGTTGTTAGGACATTGTCACGCAGAAAGCCGGTGCTTCTTATTTAGTCGCGTTTAATAATCAGTAAAGGTTTTCATAAATGTATGTGTTGTGCAGTAAACGCGAAACAAACGCAAGTTTTACCACTTAAGTACATTTGCACAGTCTGTATAGAGTCTTAATTTTTTTCGATGTTATGGGTGGATCACATTTAGCTCGTCTCAAGATTAACAACGACACGCTGGACCAAAAAAGAAATAAGAACGTGGCATAGACCAGCTGGACTGCACAGTGGACTTCGATCATGTAAAGGAAAAGAAAGCGTAGACCTCTGTGCACACACTGTGAGCAGCTGCTTTGGCTGCGGATGATACCAGCATCTATTTCCCCTGCCTGCCCACCCTTCATGTTGGCCTGTTTCTATGGATTGATTCAGTTGCAGATGGCTCTATTCATTTTGCACACAAATGAATAGCTGGAGAGATTTATGCTTGAGCTAAATTGCTGATGACTTCATTTTGCACTGTGGCCCCTAGCAGAGCCATGTATTGTATAGTCCTTTGACTGCACTGAATGAAAAGCCAGGGTACTATTGAGACAGCAGGTTTCAGTCATACAGAAACTGTGGTTGAAAGAAAGAATAAGGGTTTTTGTTTGGCCTTACTGGAACTTCTCTCTGTTTGCCTCCAGGCGGAGACTCATGTGAATGGCTGCTATCCAGAGGACGTTACTTGGGGGAGAACGTGTGGCAGCCTTATGGCTGCATGATGCACAAATACAAAAGCATGTGAGTCCCTCTAACTCCAGAGGTACTACTATACATTTACAGTATGGTTAGGACAACAGCTTATCATGCAGCAGTAATAGATGTGGATGAAGGCCTCTGTAAGTATGGATGACTAATTCATGAGCTGAATAGTGAGTTGATGACATAACTTTTTGTGTAATAAGGTCTAAGGTTGTTTGTGAAATAGTTAAGCACATAAAAGGATTTTTCCATCTGCAGACTCCTCACCATCATTTTTTTCTCACAGTGAAGCCAAAACCTGCCTTGCTGAGAAGCGGGTGGCCTTCATTGGTGATTCACGGATCAGGCAGCTATTTTATTCCTTTGTCAAAATAATTGACCCTGAGCGAAAAGAAGATGGAAACAAGGTAATCATAAGAACACAATTCAAGCTAGTGCTTTTATGTAACTGTTGAACTGTGTAGTGATGTTGCACTCTCTCTACAGATGTAAGGCGCATTCATTTATTTACTCGTATATACTCAGTAAAGTTTATATACTTATCAGAATCCCAATGCTATGTTCTGACTGACTAAGGTTGCTACAACAACATACTTGGTAGAGCCGTGTGTATCAATCCCAGCAGCCTGTATCAATCCCTGCAGGCAGGCCAGTGTGTCTTCCTGTGAGACTAGTCTTTTCCTCCTACACTTCCTCAGTTGATAATGAGTGATTCAAAAAAAACTACACTGGGCACTGCATCAAAAAGAAAATGTCAATTTGCACAATGCAACAAAGACATTCTATATACATATCTGCAGCAGAAACTATTTTGGTCTGATGTGGGATGAAAATGAGGAATATTGTTCTAACAGACATTCTCTGTCTGTCTGCATTTAATGTCCGCAGCATGAGGACATTTCCTTTGAAGAACAGAGTTCCTCAGTTAAAGTGGTGAGCTATTTCTAGATGCCTTTTATCGTCCACCCAATAAAAAGAGTTTTTAAATGTTTTTAAATACATATGTCCTTTGTGTGTAGGACTTTCTGTGGTATCCAGAGGCAAATAATTCAATGAAGGAGCGCTTGATATCATGGACACGTGTGAGTATAAACGGTTTGTTGTCTACAAATTGGAAAGGTAACACAAATCTGATTTTTTTTTTCTTTCATCATCATCTCTCATTGTGCAGGAAGCTTCACTAAAGCCTGATGTTGTCATCCTGGGAGCTGCCACTGTAAGTTTTATAAATGTGTACCTAGCAATGCTAGACAGATGCAAGATGCTGCCTAAATTTTGATGTTATCTACTTGTGTATTTACTACAGTGGTCCATCAAGTTGCACGGTGGCAGCAGCAAAACCCTGCAGCAATATAAAGTCAACCTGACAGCCATCGCTGTGCATCTAGAGAGGCTGGCAGACCATGGAGAGGTCTACTGGGTCCTGCAAGGCGAGTTCAGCCTCTAGGAAAATTCCCAGTGTGTCAGCTTGTTATGATCAGTCATCTCAGTCAGGCTGGTAAAGCATTACCGCCTGTTGCCTTCACTGCCGCAGTTAATCTCTCATGTGATGACTGCATTCATGTCAAATAGGATTACTATAAGGATGACTTCTGCCAAAGTATGCATACATTCCATACAAGCAATTTTACTTTACTTCAAGTCTTGTTTGCCCCAAATGTTTTTACGGCATAATGTGTTTTTATATTGTTACTGCTAAAATTGATGGTGTGACTTTAAGCAAACATTAAAAAACAATAAAAAATGCTAATCATGTATTTTAAAGTAAAGTTTACATATTTAGTAATTTCATATGAAACCTCTTTTCCCTCTTACATGCCCCAGATCCAGTAAATGAGGAGGCATTAAGCGAGAACAGGAAGATGATCACTAACCAGCAACTGGAGCTCTACAATGAAGCAGCAGTGGATGTGCTCAACAGCAGCAAGCGTAGTGGCAGATCTCGGATCAAGCTGTTGGCTGCCTCTCGTCAGGCTGCACTGGAAACCATTACCAAGTCAGATGACGGCCTTCATCTGCCTGAGAGCACCAGGAATGTGGTAGGTTAATTTAAGAACAAGTTGTTTGTTATTTAGATTAGCAGCATAAAAATATAGTTTGTGTCGCTAAATATTACTCGCATCTTATTGCCAGGGAGCCATGGTCCTCATGAACTCTGTGTGCAACAAGCTACTGAGGCCCATTGACGGTTCCTGCTGCCAGACACTACCACCCCCAAACATCCTTCAGAAGCTGTCAGCCTGTTTTTTCCTGTGTTCAGCCCTTATCTTCCTGGTCCTCCACATCCTCGGCAACAACCGCCACCGCCGGCCCGTGCCCCCTGATGTGGAGAGCCTTGAGGAGAAGAAGCCAGCGACTGCAGCTGTCCCTTTTGGTCCAAAGGCCCCTTTCCAGGCTCTCTGCAAGATGGGCGTCATAATGGGCTATTTCTACCTTTGTGACAGAGCAGATGTGTTCATGAAAGAGCAGAAGTTCTACACACACTCAACATTCTTTATCCCGCTCATCTATATATTTGTGCTGGGAGTGTTTTACAGTGAAAACAGCAAGGAGGTGAGCTGGCACTGATCAATGTGGCATTATAATTTTTTTAATTTGTGAAAATATTTAGCTAAAACACCACAGTCAAAAATAAAATCGAATCTGGTACATTCTGATGTTGACATCAGCAGGGACAGTGATCTTTAATAGGTCAACAACAGTTTTAGTTACACATGTTCTTCATTGTCTCTTTTGTTTCTCTCCACGCAGACCAAATCACTGAACAGAGAACAAACTGATGAGTGGAAAGGCTGGATGCAACTTGTCATCCTAATCTACCACATATCTGGAGCCAGTGCTGTGAGTCTTCAAAAAGTCCCCTGCACGGCTATTTGAGATTGTAATGGTAACAACATAATGATGTTTTTCTTTTTCTCAGTTCATTCCTGTGTACATGCATGTGCGGGTGCTGGTAGCGGCGTACCTGTTTCAGACTGGCTATGGACACTTTTCCTTTTTCTGGCTTAAAGGAGACTTTGGACTTTATAGAGTGTGCCAGGTGAGGTTTATACATTAACTTTTAATGCCTCCTAAACTATAATAATAGACAAACTGTATACAATATAAGACTGATGCTATAACTATATTATTCCTGTGTGAATTGTGACAACTGTTACTGTTCTCATTAACCAGTAATTTCTGGACACGACAAAAGGGAGGTTGTATGGAAAGCAATTTCTTTCTGTGAATCTTTCACAGGTGCTATTCCGCCTGAATTTCCTGGTGTTGGTGCTGTGCGTTGTCATGGACAGGCCGTACCAGTTCTATTACTTTGTCCCCTTGGTTACCTTCTGGTTTGTAATTATCTACACCACGCTGGCCATGTGGCCTCAGATTCTTCAGAAGAAGGCCAACAGTAGGTGTCAAATAACGTATCCATATACACTGGTGTCATTGTCTTGTATGCAGTGACACAACTGCCAAAATAAATAGTTAATTAAGCAAAACTCATAGTCTTGGACTAATGTATTAAAAAAAATAAATGTGTCAGACCTAAATTTCTACCTTATTTTCTAAACAGACAGTGGAATGTGGCATCTTGGGGTCTTGGCAAAATTACTGGGCCTCCTGCTGCTCATCAGCTTTTTTGCCTTTTCACAGGTAGGTAAATGTAACATTACAACCTCAATTCTACTTAAGGCTTTTCTAACTTTAAATAAAAAGGCCTAATAGACACATAGTTGTTTATGGCAGAATGTGATTTTAACTTTTTCGGGGGGCATTTCATTCCAGGGTTTTTTTGAGAGTATTTTCTCTGTATGGCCCATCTCCAAGCTCTTTGAGCTGAACGGCAGCATCCATGAGTGGTGGTTTAGGTGGAAGCTGGACCGATTTGTAAGTCAAATGTGTTCTGTCTCTGCCTTTGAGCTTTGTCATTTAATGGATTTCATGCCAAACATTTACAGTGGTAATGTTGTTTTGCAGGCGGTTATACATGGGATGTTATTTGCCTTCATCTATCTGGTGCTGCAGAAGCGTCAGGTGCTGTCAGAGGGCAAAGGGGAGACCCTCTTCTCTGCCAAGATTTCCAACTTGCTCCTCTTACTCTCTGTGGTCTCCTTCATAGTAAGACCTTTCTTTTGCTAACACAATGCTGAGGTTTACACTTTAAAATACTTGCAAAGAACAGAATTTGTCATTACAACAGGAGTCATGTATACTTACATGTGACACACCCTGAAGCCTTAGCAACCATAAGTGACTTGGGCAAGTTCTTGTTTGTATTCCCTGGAGACAACAACAACTGCCTGGCTCCAGGCTATTCAAATTAGAGTCAATGCCTTCATTTTTCATTCATACAGTTACTAACTACTTCTTTTTCTCATCATTCTAGACTTATTCTATATGGGCAAGCAGCTGTAAAACCAAAACAGAGTGTAACGAGATGCATCCCTACATTTCTGTGGTCCAGGTACAGTTTTATCTACTGTTATATCTAGCTTTGTTTTTCTATTTTTATCAGGTGGTTTGACAGCTAGGAATAACTGTTTGATTGTACCACATGGTTATAATTCTTTTGCTTTATAGTGCCATAATCTTGACTACACAACAGGATAATGGGTGTAATAAGTAGGGAGTTGCCTTCCTTTATGGCTACACATACCATCTAGGACCAGACACACACAAGGGACATGGAGTAGTGCAATAGATAATGACACCGACAAAGTTTCCTCTCTTTTTATATCTGCTATGACTCAAGTGTTTAAAGCTCTTTGACTTGTGGATTGGAACTGCATATGATAAGAATCTCATTATGTCGTCACACTGTGACTCTTGAAAATGTCTTTGACTCTCTGTTGTCCACAGATTTTGGCCTTCATTCTCATCAGGAACATTCCTGGCTATGCCCGGTCTATATATAGCTCATTCTTTGCATGGTTTGGAAAGATCTCCTTGGAGGTAAGGTGATCCTTGCATGAGAGTCTCTAATATAATCCTTATAAAAAAAATCCAGAGAATCTGTGAAACAAACAATCAGTAAAAAGACATAAAACGAGGAAACAGAACAGATAAAATGACAAGAAACTGCAATGTTCAAAATCTGACAACTCATTGCAGGTTTGTAAAACACCCACAGAAAGACCACACATCAGAACTCTCTCACACTGAATTCTTGTGAAGTGGTTCTGTGCACAATGCTCTCTACCTCTGTGGACACAACTTGAATTGATTTGTTCGTTTGTCTCCCCCAGCTGTTCATATGTCAGTACCACATCTGGCTTGCAGCAGACACCAAGGGAATTTTAGTCCTGATCCCAGGAAACCCTTCACTCAACATCATGGTCAGCACATTCATTTTTGTTTGTGTGGCTCATGAGGTGTCCCTCATCACCAATGACTTGGCCCAAGTGGTTATCCCAAAAGACAGCATGGCCCTGCTGAAAAGACTATTGGCTGTTGGGCTCTGCAGTCTGGTGGTGTTGTTGTTACCCAGGGGTAGCCAGCCCACACCTGGCGCCTAATGGACACCTTATGATGAGGTTTGGGGGGGCAAGGAGGCATAAAGAACTTGCTGAACCTATAATGAGATTAAAGTGAGGTACGGATACAAGCCAGGTGCAGCCGGAAATAAAAGCTACTATTGCCCTCAAGAGACAGTGCTTGTTACCTGTGGGAGAACAGTGTCTGTCTGCCTCATTTCAGCAGCGTCTGTGGTTTTTGACTGCTGTGAAAGTCACACACTGAAGGAAAAAAAAGCCCCCAAACAGAGGGGGAACTGCTCCTTTAAGAGCAAATTACACAAAAGAGAAAAGAACAAAACACATGTTTACATAATCTGGGTCCTGGATTTGGAATCTCCTCTCATTTCAAGACATCATGCTTGCTGTGTGAAAATTTGCAGCTTAGATTCTATTTAGCCAAACACACTAATAAGATTTTGTCACGTACAGTACTTCCTGTCATTACGCCACACACTCCGTCCACATGGCAGTAGCAGCTGAAGGTCATTTCACTCAGGTGGATCCATATTTTACATATTCAGATATCTGCTGTTTTTATGACAAATGTTTAATTGTGCTGCATTTTACTAGCGCCATTACTTTGTATAGTATTTCTGGAGACGTCAAGAAAATAGTGTTAGATATCTAAATATGCAAAATATGGACTAACAATGGCTTGGGTGATGTTAAAAAAAAAACTGTCAAGAGTGAAGTAAAAAAAAACGGGGTGCAATTGTTAAAACATTCTTCAACATATTTTTGCTAATGTTTTTTGTGAGTAATTTTAGAAATATTTGCCTTACAGAAAGGCTCTGTGGTCACCTGCTGTAGCTCTGAAATTCTATGTGATATGTACAGTATTTAATGATTTAAATTAAGCTTATATTTTATACAGTTTTTGGCTTTGTTTTATTTTGTACTTGGCGCCCATGACTGCTATTTGTGAAGGAAGTATTACATAGACAATTTTGTACCCATCACTGAACCTTATAGATGATTACCTGATAATGAGGTTGAGCCTCTTTATAGTCAAACTACCCATGTGTTCTGTTAGCAGCTCACTTCCTAGTCTGTGTATATTTGTATGATAGACTGAGAGATTTATTTTATACAGCACCCTTTCGTTGCCGTTACGTTGCCTCATAGTTCTGGTGGTGAATGCACCAAGTTGCACATAATGTTCTACAATATTACATCCTCCCTCAGCTGTCTCAACCAGTTAACTTTTTCATCAGTGAGTGAGTGATTTCTTTAACTCAATGCCTTTGAATTTTTTTTTAAAAGTGGCTTATACATACAGCACATCTTCAGTTGCGTGGAGTCACATCTGTGATGTAGCTGGGATCACAAGCTTCCATCTTTTTAGGCACTTTGCATCAACATTTAGTGGTAATGCACTGACTGAGCTGATAAGACACATTACTGTTGCATCAATGAAAATATTATATTTTGTCAATTGGTAAACGGGCCATGCCTCTTTTGCTTGTTGATCCTCACAGACATCTGAGAAAGCACTTTATTTCTGTATTTGCATCTTTGAGGTAAATACAGTATTTAAGGAGTTTAACATGGTACCAGTGCAGATGCTGCATGCACTTTGGCATATTTTCTATTAGGTAAATCAAGGTTTAATCAACATCATCACTTATGTAGCTTCTGTTTAAAAGGAAGACATGGGCCCATGTTGTTTTCTTTGCAATGCAACAATCTGCAGCATTTGGAGGTCTTATCTGCACCACGCTCTTATCTCACTTATTAGATAATGTAGTTCTCTAACAGAAAACCATTCAGCACCTCATTGTATAGATGAGAACGGCAAATTCTATGTTGCTGTTTCCTTTCGATGTGTAAAGTTTACTGATCTGTCCTCTCATCTACGACAGATCAATTATTTATACAGCAGTTATACAGCAAATTTGGTAATTGTTTCAGGCCTTAATTGATCTCTTTGGGTCATGCAACATGAAAAGCAACAACTATTTAAACCCCTTTGCAGGGCCTCTTTGAAATATGTTACATGTAATTTTTTGTGATGTCTTAAAAGAAATGTGAAATGTATCCATATTATTTATAAATGCTTTTATTCTGTTGTACAATAATAATAATACCTTCATAAAAGCTGCTGTTTTGGGCTGTTTTTTTGTTTTTTTTTTTTCATGAAATCACAGAAACCAAATATTCTGAAAGCATTTATTGTTACCATGTGACACAGTACATGAAATTACAAACACATGACAACCAAAGCATTTTAATGTAAAACTCCCTTTCCCTCTAAAGAGGCCCCTTGTGCAAAGCAAGTAAATAGAAACTTTTTCCACCATTTCAAGAATTACATACAATTGCAAAATATTCTATTGTATATTTCTAATCATTTTAACTCTACTTAACTCTTTCACACTCACTCTTCCAAAGTGTAAGTGCATATGGACAATGAAACATGCATTGGCACAAATGTTAGGAAAAAAAAACCCAAAGAACATGAAAGGCATTGTAACAAAGCCAGCCCAGACACTGGTGCTTGTGGTCATAGATTCAGTGCTTCGGCAACCTTTCTCTCCTCAGGAATACCATTTACCTGGAATAAAGAGAAGTGAATGTTAATCTGAATTGTCAGCAACATATTTATGTTATGAATAATATTGATTCTGTTCAGCGAAAGAGATTAGCAAATTGTAACAGCAGCACCTACCTCCAGCCTTCGAAATGTCGACATGACATAATTGTCTCCTTTGTTAGCAGTGAACAGAAAGAGCAGCAAGTTAGTGCATCATGCAGCTGAGCGCCATGTCCACAGGAGGGCGCTCAGACGCCAGTTAGTTATCTCATGCAGCAGAGGACAACCGACGGGGTGGAGTTGCAGTTGTGCACAGAAGGGATGGACTGAAATCATGACCTTCATGTTATTTATGTCAGAACAGTAAATGAGGTTGAGGCATTTTACTTGGACTGCACTTAATTTGATTTGAAGGAAAAAAAGCATGACATAAAGCAGAAGCACTGATGCACATGCAGCTCCTAGATTATTTAAATGTTGTAAACTTTTTTTATGTAAATCCTAATCTGTTAATTGTTACATCACAGATTACACATGCAGACAATGTACATCAGATTGCATGACCGAAGGAAAAACTTACCTGATGGCCGTTGTTGCGGTATTGTAATCTGGTTTTGCAGATTCCTGAAATCAAGACACTCATATTTAGTATCATGTGAAAGCGTGGTATACTTCATATTAACGCATTTTTTAGTTCCAAGCCCATTAGTAGAAATCATGGGATAGCTTGAACCTATAAGCTGTGGTCGTATTTACAAAAGACCTGACTTGCATTCTGCAGCTTTGGCTGTAAACATTGTACTGCTGCTGGAAAACAAGATTAAACCATAGTGGCATTGTTTCTACAGATTTTTTTTCCTATACTGGCGCCTACAAGCCTCACATCTGCGCCTGCTAATGAGCATATGTGTTTTCCTGTACAATCACAAGCATGTGCTTGACTGCTTATTTGTGCCTTCCCTTACTACCAAATCCTTCAACTTACGCCTGTGTCTGCATAAGTGGCATGCTGGTGGTCTCGTAGTTGTCAGGGTGGATGGGTGGCACCACCTCGCCGCTGACTGGGTTGAAGACAGGCAGGGTGGAAAGAGGCCAGGAGATCTCTCGGTTCTTGGACATGCTCCTCAGCTCCTTAGAGGATTTCTGGATGGAACTGTGGTGAACCAGCTGGATGCTGGAGACGGAAGAAGCAATGAAGTTGTATTGTAGCATGTTTTTGACATCATGGTTGCCGTTCTTTCACCAGAACTTTACTGATCTTATCCTTTGTTCTGCTCTCAGTTTGTGCATGCACAACAGCAACATAACATCCACCTCACCTATTGCTGTGATCTGAGTATGCCGTCAATCTATTTAATTAAACTGTTAACAGCCCTTATTAAAATTTTCAGCAGCCCACTGGATGGATGGATGTCAACACACATATGAGTATATGAATGGATATGTAACAGCCATCAGTAACAACAAAATGACAAAAACTGCAAACAAAAGATAGGGGAGGGAACAGAAACAGACCCAAAATAAAGAACACAGGAGAGGTAAAACACTTACTCTGGTGTTTGCATGTTTCTTTTTTCCCTAGAAACAAAACAAAATGGATGAATTAAATACTAATATTAATAGTTAAAGCAACATCTACACACAAGCGAGCGGATAATGTTGGATAAAGACACGAATTGTCGATGATGTGGTGAACAAAGGGGGCACGTCTCTCCCAGCCTGTAAATGATGTAAGAATGTAACACGGATGAATGATCTTCAATGTTTTGGCTGTGCTTTAAAACATCAAGATGTACACAACAGCGTTAACAAAAAAAAAACTTGTGACAGATAATGATGAGGAACTTAATATAAATGAACACACCAGTGAATGGTAATGATAAGCTGCAGTTCCAGTCCAGATTTCCACTTTTATCTCATTATCCTGCTGCTAACTGGGCCCTTCACTTCACTGTAATTTCTGATAGTTTTCAGAAACTTGAGTAAAGCTTTCACTGCTCTGCTCAAATAGTATAAGACCAAGCACACTTACACCCCTTCCCGTCTGAAGCACATAGTGTAGCCAAGGATGAAGAAGAGGACTACTGCCACAGCTGAGGGAACGCCCAGTGTGACAAGGAAGTCAGAAAAGTAGTCCCGGCTCTTCAGAAACTCAGATGGAGGTTTGTACTCCCCAAAGTCAGGCAGGATCCCAGTGCCTGGGTCGGGACGAGTAATGTAAACCGGGACTACTTTATTGATGTCAACCTAAAAACATGAGTAAGAATGAATTCAGTATGTGTGGAAGATAGAGCAGGAAATAACTTTTTTATCCCCTCTTATTCAGCAGTATTAAAAAACTTTAAGCTTCTAGTTCTCACCAGAGAAATTTTGCACCAGTCAATATGAAACTGAGCTCTGAACTTCTTGTCACAGCTGATGGCAGGCTCCATCTCCTGACTGCATCGCAGCTGGTTGTGTGGGCTTTCCACCTCCCGCAGGCACGACGAGAAGGGAACATCAGCGCCAACCATCACATAAACACTGAGGAAAGGAGGAGACATTGAAACATGAAGCAATGAGATGAGAAGAGAAGCTTTCATCTTCCAAAACGTCAGCATGAATCTTTGATACGCAACTTATGGCAGCTCATGTCGGCTATTCCTCTCTAAACTAAATGAACTGACAGTGTCTGTCAGCACTGACAGCCAAGTGTATTCATCTAACTCACAACAAAATGAGGTTCTCTAAGGCACCAATTAAATAAAAATCCAGCATGGTGTGAGTGGGCTGAAAGTTTTTCAAAGAGGTGACAGGGTTGCACATGGGGAGATT
Organism: Parambassis ranga; assembly: GCF_900634625.1. Classification (NCBI taxonomy): domain Eukaryota; kingdom Metazoa; phylum Chordata; class Actinopteri; family Ambassidae; genus Parambassis; species Parambassis ranga. The sequence goes on from NC_041023.1 coordinate 11,496,669, forward strand.
CTTCAAAAGCATTAAACCATGTGCACTTTGTTTACATAATAATATTAATTAGTTGTTATACTAATATTAATTAGTGCAGATGATGAAGAGAGGCCAGTTAAACCTGATTTTTGATTTAGCTGTACCTAGAACAGATCCTCACCCTTCTTTTAGGTTGTTGATAGGCAGGGGCACACGGCCACCACGGTCCAGTGCTGAGGTAATGTTGATAGCATTGAGCCGCTCAGGCTGCCATACGTTCTTCACAGCTCCCAGGAAGTCTCCCAGCACCTCGCTGGCCAGCATCTCCTCCACATTCATGTTTTTGATGTAAAACTCAGCTTGGTAAGGCAGAGGGAACTCTGTGCACACAGACAGGGAGGAAACAGTTAGGACTGGGAGGCTGGCGTCATATCAATGGTGCAGTGGCGCTCTGTAGACATCATTATTACTTTATTACTACTGCAGCGCTGACGCCAGTTTAGCAGTCTGCCCAGCAGATGCTGGTGTGTCTGCTCAGCCTTCTGGGGCCAAATGGCACATGACACCACAGCACAGGAAGGGTGATGTCACAATAGTACTGCAAGCAGCTGCTGAGCACTCTCCCATCACACTTCACATTGAAATGCATGTACTGTGACTGGTCAACAGGCCAGGCCAAGCACAGATTGCTTTCAGTGCGGGCTTTCCATAAAACATACCATTACAGGACTGTGTGTTTGTGTGTGTGTGTGTGTGTGTGTGTGTGTGTGTGTGTGTGTATATATATATATATATATATATATATATATATATATATATACATACATAAGTCACCTATATTAACATTTTCTGTTTAAGGGAAGCCAGTTACCGTCAGCCAGCTACCAGTCCACATACCGAATGTGCCCTCAGAATTTAATCAGGGAAATGCAAACTGATCTTGGTTTGCTCAAAGCTCTCATACTGGAGCCTCTTACCTTCTGTAGCCATGATGTTTATGACCAAGTTGTGCCGTGCTGTCTCGAAAGTGCGTCTGTTATAAGCAGTAATCTGCAACACACAGGGGTGAAAGTTTAAGCCCAGATCAGTGCAGCTTATATGGAAACAGCTCTCTGGGCAAGGCTGCGCTAGTGCATGACACAGGTTCTTTACCCAGCTGAGGCGCCATACAGCGCCACATGTGCTCCATTGGTAATGTTAAGTCTTTTGGGAAAGAATTTCTCCAGTAGCTTATGGGGGACAGGCAAAAGCACAAAAACATAATGGAATTTAAGTCTGAAGTCACAAAGCATAACATTGTGCTGTCTTACTACGAAATGCTTACAAATTAGCTGGGCTCAGTAAAATCAATTCTAATATGTTTCTTCCTAATTACTTTCACAGCTCAGACTACAGATGCTTGACAATGTCTTCTGTTTTAACACTTTTAGCACAAAAAGCAGTATTCTGTTTCCTCTCTCCACATAATAAATAGCAGAACAAATCATCTCCTCTTCTTTCTCTTTGAGCACGCTCCAACCACCCACCTCTATGACAGTGGGCTTGCCAACATGCTCTGCAGTGGGAGAACCGTAGAGCACTCCGTCACTAAGTGGAGTCCTCTGGATATAACGCAGCCAGCCTGGCCTGTCAGGGTAGCCCATCAGGTTGGTGTTGAATGTGATTGGGTCATTACTTGCATCGCCTATAGATAGAGAAGCTTAATAAGGAGTGGCCCAGTGATTTGTTATGCATCAGCACCAATTCTATAATCAACATGAGTATTTTTAGCTAAATAAAGTGCTTCAACCCTATTTAGCACCACTGTGAAGTGCACAATATTTCATATGAGAATATTATACCAGATTTGGGGTAAGGAGGAAACTCTCCTTTGAAGTACTCTCTCTCCAGAACATGGACAAACAGCACTCCTGCAGATGGGTACACATTACGGTCTGCATGCGACCTCGACAAGATGGTGACCACTAAAAAACAAATCAAATGTTAAGGGGAATGGAAATTAGAAGAGCATTTTCTGTTAATGAACAGACTGTAGTACAGAATAAAAAAGAAGAGACATTCATCAACTTCACACTTTCAATCAAAAGTGTAAGATAGGTAATCAGGTAAGTAGACATTATTATTAGCTGCTGGAAATACTACAATTTAGCTTGTAAGTGGTAAGTGCTACCACTAACCACTAAAAGGCACTGTGAGTAAAAGCAGCACTAATAAGAGTCATTCAGACTGAGTTTCATTCATGCCCTCCATTATTTGGCTCTGCATTATGCTGTTCCTTCATCCCCACACCATTTAAAATAGGAATATTTAGTCTTTGTTTGTGAAGTGCATTACAAGGAAAATAGCAGTCCCTTGACAAAAGTTGGCACAATGTTAAGGCTGGAGGTGGTTTACCCATCTCTTTCCCTCTTTTCATGTCCTTCCTTACCCTTTTACTATTTCTCTCTCCCTCTCACTCTTTAGCATTTTTGCACAGCATTTTTCTGTTCTCACTTTTATCTCCCACTGTGGGTGGGAACTCATTTTTTAATCACCATGGGAGATTGAGAGTGAGTGTACAAGGAAAAAGAAAAGGGGGCAGAGGTTAGGATCTGTACTATGAAGTGCAAGACAGAAAGAAAGTGAGTTTGGACTGTTCCGGCCTGCAGACATACAACTCCAGACGCATTAAGCAGCTTGGAAAGAGCCTGGTAAAGCTTTGTGCCTCCCTACTGGCAAACTGTCACAAGTTCTCACATTTTTTTCAACTTCTCATTAGTATTGACCTGCATATTCTACATGACTATTACAGGCACGAGAACACAAAGTACTCCTCTATTTCTGCACTATAAGGGGAAGCTGATTTCCAGAGAGACTACTGAACAGAGTAAAAGACCAGGATTTACATTTTAATCCAAGACGAAGGAAGTCCATATGAGAGGTTTGGCTGTTATCTATTACCAGGGAGCACAAAGGGGTTAAAGAAGATTAAGTGACACCGTAAGCTTCAGATTAGTAAGAAACTCTCCCAGTCTACATGACCAAAGTGACTAACTGCAATCTAAGACCACTGATAAGCTGCTGGAGAAGTAACATTATAAAACAGCCCCATGTGTATGATAATGTGGGCAACATCTGTGACCAATAACAGAGATGCTGAACTGATCATATGTCTAATATCCCCAAGGGCCCAGTCACTGTGAGAAACAATCAATAGTATTTAGCAGCCATTCAATGTGGTGTTACTTGAGTAACCTGAGGTTATAGCCACCACATCTCTGGCACCTGAGCATAATGCTCATTCTTACAGCACCCTGTTACACTGTAGGATCCAGGTTACTCAAGAGATCAAAACTAAAATCTCATTCAGTTCCAGCAGACCAGTGGCTCAGTGATGACTTGAATCTACAAAACCCACTCTGAATGCAAACACTCAAGATGCCTTTATCTGAACCACTGGGCCTCATCAATTCTTCACCACACAAAAGACCACTTTCAGATTCTCCCGGTCAAGGTCAAACATGGGCTATTCTGTTCTCCTTAGAGACCAACTGGACGTGGTGTAAACATTGGAAAAGACAGGCAGGACATTGAGTGAGCCCAGATGGCCGCCTAATATTCTGTGGAATAAGAAATAGCCCATGGGATCTGAAACGTGTTTTATCCAATCAACATTCAATCGTTCATTCAACAACAAACACTTACGCATACGAAACACCCTGGCAAAGTAGTCAGTCCAGCTTACAGGCTCCTTCTGGACTGTGTTTCAGCCTCACCTTAGTTCACAGTCACTTCCATTTTAACTACAGCCAGAGGATTTAAAGATCACTGACCAAGCTGCACTGAGGATCTGCTAATAGCATCAGATCTGCTTATTTGTGGCAGGGTAACTTTCTGCCAGGCTTTCTCGAGATGATGACCTGCTGCAGTCTCCTGCACGTAATACATCACCAATTAAAGGTTAATACAAAACCATCCATTGCAGGTTAACCTGTTGGCATTAGCTTAAAGAAACAAGACACATAATAAAGTTTTCCCTTACACGTTTAAAAAAAATATAGAATTATTATATATAATATCATCTGTAAACTGCAAATCACACACACACAACACTGGAAACGGACTCACATGTCCATAAATAGTAGATCACTAACAAGCCATGGGGATAGTGCAAATAGCTAACCAGATGTCGTGTTTTTTTTTGGGTTGACCTTGGACTAGCTGAGTGATGCCATACTTAAAAATGCAGTTGGCAACATAGGGGGGGGGATAAACCACCCTTGTCACTTGAATGGCTCCAGCTAACTGAGGCCTCTAACTAGCTGAAACAGAAACAAGGAAAGGGTGTCCTTTAGGTCTGTTGAGTCAGCTTCATACGCACATGCAACCTGGGTCAGGAGGAACGCATGTGCTTCTTTGGTGTTTAGTGGGGAAGCACAGACAACAAGGATTGCTACTGTTTGGTCCAAGGCTTTGGTATTCTGTAAGTGATGAGTTTGAGCCTCTAAACTCAGATGTGGAAGTGAAACTAGTGGGTGTCACAACATGCAAAAGGCGATGGCAAGGATCACGGCTGCCCACGAAACAACCAGTTCGTTCTTCTAACAGTCTTTAAAGGTAAGTAAATCACTGATTTGTCTGAAATGATTGTTAACAATTGCCGTATCCTCTGTTTAGGCTATATAAAGAATCAGTATATTGTTAAAAACAATATTCTAACAAATCATTTTAGAATAAATTCTACTTCTAGCATGGCAGGTTTATACAAGATTTCAGTAAAGTGTTGTTACAGCCACAGAAAGTGGGCCAAGTCTGATAGACAGACAACTCAAAACAATAATGCCAGTATTAATGGGGAACCAGCTGAGCGTGTCACTGTGTTATGACAGGGGGGAGGGGACAGCAGGTCAACACACGAATTGCACAACTGCACACACCCACTCACCATCTCTGTACAAGGTTCTTCTTCGCTGCAAGGCCATGGATTGCTCCATATGGACATTTCTCTCATGCAAAGTGCTGTGTTTTGTACCACAGGCATGCACAATGTAAACTAATGGATCAATGAATAGAAGCATGAATGGAACAACTGTGTCCTTCAGCACTGAATGTTAAACAATACACCCAGTTATAAACACATGGAACTAAGCAGCCTATTAAACAGTCTATTATTAGATGCAAAAGAAAACTGGGCCTATGTAGATGACTTAAACAAACAAATACAACAAATACATATTTAAAATACTGCAGTGAGTTATGAATAAATGCACATTGAAAGCATTTAATTTCAAGTGCTATTTTCTCAATATTTACCTGTGGCCCTGAGACTTCAAATGTCTGCATTGTCTCTAACTCAACAGTAAATCATGTGTCTTACTTTCTATGACCTCTCAAACAGGGAGATACTGAGACTTTAACATTATTTAGACCAAACACACAATTGACTAGTCTTTAAAAAAACACAATCAAAGTAATCAAAGTGCAGGTAGAGTGAATAAATCAAGGTTTCTGGTTTGATTTAGCAATTTAAACATTAGGTAAACATTGACTGAACAAACCCAGATGATTACAAACTTCCTGTTGGAATGATGCCTTGCAGATAAATTATAATTTGACATGTAACTCGCTGTGACTAATGCCCTAACAGCAACGTGTGTGCCAATGGTAGGCAGCTTGAGCTAACAGGATGCCGTCACCTTGTAGACGTAACATCAAACAACAGCGCATTTATATGATTTCACCCAGGCAATTAAAGATTACTTGAACTCTTTAAGCTAACATTAGCCAGGCAAAATACACCTGCTCTACATAGAACGAAGGATGGACAATAAACAAATCGAGCAAGACTGTGTCATTATTTACAACTCTGGATATGTTCTATATCTCTGTACATCTTTGTCGTGGCATTAAGCTACTTCACTGGTATAACGTCAGCCATTTTTCCATGTCTCCTCCTCAAGTCTCCCATTGGAAAAAATGAGTAGTAGCTACACATTAGCCGGCTAACTAGCTAGCTTGCTAACTAGCATGGAAACCGCATCTACGCTAACGGCGTGAAAATGTCTTGGTGTTTGTGGATTTAATCGATACTTACCCGTACCCAGCCACGCCACGGCAGCTGCGGCGGACATGGTGCTTCTCATTCTCGCAAATCTTACATGGAAAATGATGTTTTATCTAATTGCCACAGGCTTTGACAGCCATAATAATCATAAGCATCCTGCTGCAGCATTCCTTCCTCCGCCTCCTTCCTTCACTGGAAACAGCTCTGCTTCTCATTGGCTGAACATCTGGATGGAAAAAGATGGTTGTCTCGTAAAATAAAAAAGGAAACGAGGAAGGTAAAACAGGATGTGAATCAGAACATGAAGCTTTATGCTTTCGGCAAACATTTCACTGCAATTGTCTGCCTGCGACAGATATTTGCAGCCTGTGTCTGCCTGCTCATTAAAAAGTTCATTGTCCATAGTGGCTGCTTTCACTTTATGGGTTTGTAAATTCATTATGCTCTAGAGATACCTCCAAAATTATGGACCCACTTCATTAAGTCTTAGCCTCCTTATGCACAGCTGTAAGAAGGCACAGTCATATTTGAGGAGTCTGCTCCAATCTGCCCAGCCCCCCCTGCAGAGACAGTCCGAGCAGACAGATGGTCATGTTTTGGCCCCTTGGCTCCAAGTCAGGTCTGCTAAAGGGCTTTGGGACCCTTAATTCACCCCCTCATGCTCCCTTGATGTCAGCTGTGATGTTGCAGAAAATCCTTCTGATTCTGGCTAACACACTGACACTGCATGGTCACTGCATGCTGCTTGTTTGATAAATTCGTATTAGCTTTACTAGATTCTTGGCTTCCTCTGGTGGCATAAAAACATGATGCCATCCATCCTCAATGTTCTGCAGTGCGTGGCTGTTTTCTTCTCTCGCCCTCCCGTTTATCCCTTTGGATTATTTTTAGGTTGCTTAGCAACATCTTCACATGAGCCTGTGTATGGACTGAGTATAAATGTATCCCAACAACAATCACTATAGGTCTGTGGGTGCACTATTATGCATGAGAAACAGGTTTAAGAAAGCACAGCATTTTGGATTAAGGACAGATCTGTCTAATGTGATACTGATTTTGACTAATTTCACCCCACCTCTGTTTCTGCATAGTCGGCACTAAGTTTTAATTTGCAGTTGTCCTGAATTGGGTTGTTGTTGAGTAAATGCAAAACACTCTGTGAACAACTGTTCGGCAGTGAGGGCTGTTACAAAGTGTGTGTGTGTGTGTAAGATACAAAAGAAACACATTTGCACATGATTTAACTCTAAATTCAGGATTCATGGAGAGTAAGCGAGCTTATTGTATAGATGAGAAACATGCAAACCACCCCTGCTTTGAGTGCAGCTTAGAGTGAAAAGCTCGCATAATGATCTAAATCACATATTTTAGTAGATTATGACTTGACTGCAAAAACGTGAGTCAAACGTGACATTATATCACTTTTAATAATCCATAAAATAAAACAAGCTTTTAAGAATAGTTGTATCCAACCCAGTCCGGTGTTTATGCAGTACTATTATAAGCAACAATGCCATCTTTTATAACACATCAAAATCAATGATATAACTTGGTGAAAGGCACACGTTTGGATGTTAACAAAGCTTCCTTTTTGTTTTATCACATGAATCCGGTCCTGTGCTGAGTCTGTTGACTTTTATGTGACCCAACAGCTACAAATTTTTACACTGACACTAATTAAATCCTACATTCTTACACTGTATCAGTGGTAGAAATGGACTTATGTTAAGCAAAAACTAGTTTGCTGGAATAAAAAAGGAAAATTTCGATAGGTCCAAAGCAAAAATCCATGATTAAAAGAAAATATATTTTTATTTTTATTTTTAGTATAATTTAATTATGATGGCCAGGCTGGTAAGGTGCTTAACATTTTGTCAAAGGATAAGCAATAAAATCCAACTTTTGCTTATTTTTCTGAAGTCTTCTTCTCAGGGCCCCTCACCGGACCCCACCCCATACTTTGGACAGCCCTTATAAACACCGATCACACTCAGCCAGACTGCTCCTTGACCCTCTGTACCCCGCCCAATGCCCATTGATGAACAATAAAGCACCCAGTGAAGTTACAGTTGCTGTGTGTTGGTATTTATGCCAGACTGCAGCTCACTGAAGCCCCCTCCGCTCCGCTCCGCGCAGCAGATTACCGGACCGAACCATTGCCGCAGTTCAGGTTTTAACACCTGTCACATGAGGCTTTACATCTGCAAATCACCAGCTATCACTGCAGCTAAGCAAGTTTACTTCACCACACTGCGGACGTACATCGGACCCTGGCGTCCTGTGAATGCTGCCACAGTGCAGCTCTCAGTGAGATGCGCTGCCAAATTGCACCGACACCCCTATTGTGCGACTGGCAGCATCACCCACTGCCTGCAATGGCGTTGTATCGGCTCTAGTATGTCCGAGCGTTTCTATAGTGGCGATTCCGTCCAGGACTATTTTACCAGCGAGGGAGAGAGATGTTATATTGGAAAGGCTTTGCAGCGAAAGCATCACGATCAGCACAAGTTTACTCTGTGGATTACATTTTTTATTTGTATCGCGCGTCCAACGAACCAGGAGCCATGAATGTAAGTCTGACTCTTTGTTTTTGTAACAGTGAAGCAACATCGCTGTTGTTTGTGGTTAACTTGGTCTTCTTGCAATCATTAAAAAAGCTCAGTCGTGCGTGTGTTTGTGCAGAAATGTGCAGAAGGAAAAATGTAAATAAATAAAGGGTGTCAGTCAGAAGAGAGGGGGAACCTGAGCTGTCATGTTGTGTGCGGTGTGAGGCTGATGTGCGCCTGTTTATGTGATGTTAAGCCACTTCATCCTCAGCCTCTAACGTTATTTCCCTCTTTTTTTTCTTGTGCAATATCTTTTCAAGCAGCACAGCATGTTCCATAAGTTTAAACCCATGATTGGTTTTTACACATATGTGTTAGGGACCAGTAAGAGTCCAGCATGGTGAATAATGAATATTGAAGCAGGACGTTCCAGTCACCGCTGCTGCTGCTGCATCTCTCCAGCCTGTGGGTTACAGCACAACTTAGGTTAATGGATTCTCCGTGTCCCAGATGTTTTGTTTAAATCTCTCAGTTATTGTGTCAGATTTCATCTTCCTCTTTGTGGATGCATTTCTAAACTGGATTATTAATGGCTGTATAGGTATAGAATATTTAACTACAGCTGTCCTTTCCTACTGCTCCCACAGGCCTTGTATTGTATCGTATTATTTCTCCAAGATGTCTTTGATTGCATCTAATAACAGCCATGTTTGAGGGCTGGTTTTTAGTAGGAATCTCCATCATGTCAGTGATGGTTTAGAGTTGAGGGATGTCTTAGTGTGCAGGGCTTACTGTAGAAAACAGAAGGGTAGAGAGCTAACAGTATTTCCTACATCACAGCACCACTTTAAATAAAAAGAGAGCATCTTTACACTGACGTCCACAATGATATTGATTTGAGGTTAACAGCCCAGCAGTGCTGAATACACAGCATTGTCAAAGTGCTTTTAGAGTCTAATAGGCTTCCATAGTTCTCCACAAAGAGTTTTTTATATCATGCACAGCATCTGTAATTCATTTGGTCTTCATCTTTGTGAAAAGTGTTATTGATGGTAAAAATCTATTATCGAGCATAATCATGATTTAAAAAGTGCCCCTCTCAGTTTAAGTGATGTTACCTGTATAAATATTTTTCTCTTTGGACTTACATCATGCATTAATGTTTCTCTGTGTCTCTGTAGGTGGACCTGTAACATCACCTGGACTCAGATCAGTGCTGCAGTAGTTCAAACTAGACTCCTCACTCCCTTATGTTGTAATGAGGCCACGGCGATGCTGACATCTCCTCTGAATCCAAAGACATCATCATGCTGAAGACGGAGGCCACGGGGGAGAGAACCAGCCTCCGGAGTGCCTCCCCCCACCGTAATGCCTACCGAGCTGAGTTTCAAGCACTAAAGAAGGCCTTCGACCAGCCTCGGATCGATGGAGACTCGAAGCCCAAAGACCTCGAGCGGGTTAAACAACCCAGGGGCCGTCAGTATGGTGCTCATGTCAGTCGCATTAAGGACATGTTCATGCAGATGGGCACTGAAAATGCCACAGCTAAAGCCAGGGGTCATGATGATTCCTCACCTCAAAAGCTGGTGAAGCCCACCAATTTTATCAACAAGTCTGATGGATCAGTGATAAAACTCCAGCACTCCTCCTCATCTGAACGAATTGGAGGTGCTGGAGCGAAGTTCTCTGAAACCAGGAGGCTTTTTGAGCAGCAGTCACGTGATCAATCCCAGTCTCCAGTCTTTCCGTACGGACGTGACAAAAGGGGGTCCCATGAGCACCTCGATGACTGGCGAGGGGCAAGATCTAACCGAGGCAGCACTGACTCCTTGGACTCACTGTGCTCCAGAACAGAGGCGTCCTCACCAACTGTCAGTCAGCTCAGTGCTGTTTTTGAAAATGCAGACCAACACAATCAGGGTGTTTCCTACAGAGGAATCAGCAGACGAGCCCTCTACTCCCCCGATGGATTCCACCGCCCTGGTGGAGATCTCAGTGAGGATGACTCACGACAATCTCCTGTTCGTGGAACCTACCGCAACAAGGTAGGGGGCAAGTTTCCTGCATCCTCATCTTCTGAAGACCTCCTAAGCCCAAGTCCTGGGGCAGAGACAGAACAAAAACCCGAAGTCCCACAGAAGGAAGGCAAGGATGATGATTCTGAAGTAGGGGACAGAGGGCGATTGTCTGGCGTCACCACCAATGGAAATCAGGTCAATGGCTCTTGTGAAGAAGAGGAGAAATCTTCAGATACAAGAAAACAGATTGAGAATCTAGGGGTCTCTAAAGCCTCCAAACCTACACATGGTGCTGTGATTACCAACAAAGATTTTGAAGAGCCGATGCCAACCCCAACAAGCCAAGAGGACAAGGACACCACTAAGAAAGACAAACCTTCTGAATCTCCCAAGGACCAGGCGGAGGATCCTGATGAGGAGTACACTGGAAATGAGCGAGTGATTTTTAACGCAGACGGTGACGCCTGTTACCAGGGTTGGGGGGAGAGCTACACGGATCCTGAGGATGAACTGTATGGTGATGATGAAGATATTGTGTATGACCCAGGCTGTGACCTGACAGAGATTCCTGGTCTGCCAGAAGAAAACAAAGATGACATCCCTCCAAAGAGGAAGATTCGCTTCAGCACCTCTCCCATTACAGTAAGCTGGATTCTGAGTAGAAAGGGTTTTGTAGAAGCCTTAATTGTGTAAACACACTAAACACAATCCCACCATAAAGCTCTTATTGAAAGTAGGTTAAAACAACACAGAACTCTGAATTCAGTTTTCTTTTTATGGGGTTATTGTTATACAGCTGATCATTGTGGTTATAGCATTATCCGAATGAGATTATGGTTTTTGCTTGCAAAACCTTAATATTGTTTAAGGATTAGTGACTTCTCCTATATTGTAGATAAAATATCTAACTGCTAGGTGCTGTAGGTGTTGCTCCCTAACGGTAAAGGCTGTTTTGTGATGCACGGTTTGAGGGTCAAAGCGTCGCCCTCTGGGAACTTGACATGTTCATGAGCAGAACATCTGTGCATGTGTTAGTCATGCTGGTCCTGCACCCACACAGTTTTCACACAAAATATTGTTTGTGTTTTTTTTTTCAACCCAGAACCCAGGATATGTCAAAACAATATAGTGGATCCATGGTCTGTCTGTTTATTGTATAACCTTCCTGCAAGGTTACAGTAAAGAGTAGATTTTAACCTGGATCGTCACAGAGGGTGGAAATGTGGTAATTGTAGCAAATAGAAAAAAAGGTGAAGTGTTTCATTTTCTTCTTAACAAGTCAACTCTTCAAGATTTTTTTTTCATATAATCTGATTATCTTTAACATGGAAAGCTATGCGTTGCATCATCCTTGTAGTATTTTAATGTCATTTTTACTTCTTAGTGGGATACAATGCCGCTAGTGTTGTTTGTGGAAGGGGAAAATGGATTTGGAAGATTATGGAAAATATTTTTCAGTCTTTATCCTGAAGTATTTAGAATCAATAAGATTAACGTTAAGAGTTGTAAACATGCTTTACATTGCTCGTCATTATTTTCAAGGCACAGTTTAGAAGAAGTTTTTGTTTTTCATTTGTAGCACTGCTAACTGAAATCTTTGTGAGGTATTGTTGCATCAACTGGGGTATTACTAAACACAAATCATTCCTTGAGAGAACAGTAAGTTACTTTTATGTTGTCAGACCCAAGTCTGTTTGACTATAGATAATGGGGTGGGACAGTTATAATAACAATCTGAGCCTTTTCTTGGCTAAAACAAGCACTTTGAGAGGACCGTGGTCAAATGCACCATGTAATTACATCGCAGCAGTTGCCATAGCATTTCCAGTCTATGTAGCACCAAATATTTTGTATGTATTAATTATCTAGACCCAAAAAGGTCTTGAAGGTAGATAGGGCCCAAACATTCCACAGGTTCTAAATCAGTCCTATTAACATGTTGTAATCTGAGCTCTTAGTCAAGTTATTTTTTTAAAGAAGATATGGTGTTAACACACTCTTTACCTTCTACTGTCTCTGCAAAATGTGTCCTTGGGACACATCAAACATCCATAAACAGACACTCACTGCAGATTTTAGTGATAAATGTATCTGCTTTAGTGCAATACTTAATACAGTTTATTCATGTTTTATATATACCTTTCAAATGAATTAATAGAAAACTTGACATTAACGAAACTTTCATTTTAGCTGTACAGTAATAATGAACACTGCAAAGCTTGTTGTCCCATTTATGTTGGCCTGGCCAGGAATAACAACCCCTGTTGTTGTGTGTCTGTCGTTTCAGGCTTCTGTTTTCTATGAAAAGGGCTGACGCTCATTTATCATATAGAAAATTCAAGTGAGGAACGGCCCCCACCCCTACAGAGACGCACATGCACAATTAGACATGCACTCCTCCCATTTCTTCATCTCACACACACACACCCTCCTCCTTTCAGCACACCAAGAACAAACAGGGTTCTGTCTTTTGTTCATCCATATAGTGAAGGACACAAAGCTGTTCTCTCAGTCTACAGCCCCACACGAGTCCAGCTTGACCCCTGTGGGAGGAGACTATAAAGAACTAAACTGCCCTCTTATAATCTAAAACCTAACATTCCCGTTCTCTTTGTGTAATATGTCTTAGTCCCGCCCATTCTGTTGTGTAAAGCGGATAAATCAGTCCAACCTGCCAGCTTTGAAAGCTTAATTAATTTAGAAATCTTCACAGGGAGAAGATGACCCACAACCAGTTTTGTAAACACTGATTTATGTTTGAGAAGACTTAACAGGTCCAGCTGATTATTGTGCTGATTTTGCTATAAACCTAGTTTTTGGCTCACCACTTCAGTCCTGAGTGGAATATCTGAAGAGTAATTGAAAGGATTCTCGTGAAATTTGATTCAGATATTCATGTCTGCCATAAGATTAACTGTGGTAGTCCCTTGACAGTAACTGGTTTACAGTATTACCAAATACTCTCAAAACTAAAGACATCTCTGCACCCCCAGCTTTATCTGTGCACTGCCTGCAGTGAGTAGAGCTGTTACATCCTCGCTGACCCAGTGAGAGAGCACTGCTTAGAGCCAGTGGTCGAGGCATCCTGCCTTCCAGAAGGAGCTGACCTACAGAGGAAAATCAGGTCTGATGTTCATTCGAGCAGCCGATTTTATCCTTGACATTAGGTTGGTTGTCCAACATTCACTAGATCCAGTCTTCTGTCCCACTTTAGATGTGCTGTTGTTCTATGTAGATTAAAATAATGTGTGATGTTCCCCTCTCTAGTTTTCTCAGGTGTTTGATCGCACATAGATCCCAAAAGCTTTAAACCATCTGTCACTTGTTGCAGATTTGTTTTTACCATGCAGTGTGTTCTCTCTCCCTCTTTCCTGATCTGCATCCCCTGGAGTTTGACAGGAGACGGCTGTGTCAGTCTCCTCTTATGTGGCATTTACTTCACCTTTGTAATGACACTGTAAAGGAGCTGTATTTTCATCAGTCATGACGCCACAATATCTTAATAGAATTAAGTAGATGTGATGAGTGGAGAACCAGTTAAATAGCCACTGAAGTGGCTCTGTAATCAGCCCCTCAGCTCTGCATGCTGTGTGTTAGTGGATCAAAGAGGCTGGTGTTTGGTCCATTACATTCTGCTGCTGCACTGTAAGTGCTGAGCAGCATGGCTATAATCAATATGATAGATGTGTGTCACAGATTTGTAGATGTCTCCGAGTAGACTTTTTTTGATTGGCGTTATGTGTCCTTCATGATGAATATATGAGATGCATTTTTCTATATTTAAATGACATGATGTATGCATGTGGTCACTGAGTCATTTGCCTTGAAGTGATGTGTTCATACTTGCAGATTAAATACCACTGCAAATACTTGATTAGGAAAACAACCTACACACATTTCTCTCTGACTTCTGCGGTTTGCAGCATCAAAAACCAATTTACAGACTCATCTTGTATTTTACTGGAACAAGAACATAAAGACAAAATTGCTGGGGCTGAAAAAACAGCTCTCAGTGCTGATCCTCTGACTTGCCAGGCGTTAGGAGATTGATTTTTCAGTGCACTCCTCTGTACATGAGCGTTTATCCAACAATATTATGTACACGGATCACCAGTAAACATGTGCGTCTGTATCTGGAGCATCACCTAATACAGTCTTGTAGGGGCCAACTGAAATGAGATGGCCTGTTGCCTGGAACTTTGCTTTCTGAATGTGTTTTCTGATAGAAAGGATTACTGTACTCTAGAGCAGACTGTCTGACTCTGGATGATGATATTATGTGAGGAAGCATTGCTTGAATTTTGGATTTAATACGGACATATCATTTTTAAATAAGTCTGCAGCAGCACTGTGTTGCACCTAGTGTTTTCGCTCTGAAAGCTCAGTAAAGCTGCCTGTCCAATTCCTCATTATGCAATCTATGGCTGGATACAATGGCAGAGAACAGGGTTTTGTTAGAAGATAGTTCCAACGCTGCAACAGCAGCTTTGCAAAAGCTGACATTTTGGTTAGCTAGACAGGTCTCAAAAGCAGCGGCTGAGCTCAGTCAGACTGACAGTCAGGTGTTTTGGTAAAGCTTCTTCTGGGGAGCTTAAATCAAAATGCCCATAACAAGACTAACTAGACTAGACTGTGGTATAAGACTAGATCTTATACCACACAAAAATACAACATGCATGTTATGTCATTTGTTTTTAAATATGGTTCCATTGTGGCCTAGGGCTTTGTGTCTCTATTCTAAAAAGCAAGCATTAAACAACACATTATTCACTCCAACCTGTCCTGAGAAATATTGTGTCTGTGTAGTAGTCACGCTGTCAATGGAAAAACAAATCCACAGATTTTTCCTATCTCTTGACAGGTACAACTACTCTTGACTCAGGTGTTGGATGCGTGTGCATGCTTGAAGCTTAGTCACTCCATTATTAATTTAGTTGTGTTTTTGTTTTCTTGTTTCGGTGTCACCCGATCTTCCCTCCGGGATGCATTTTTAATGATCAAGGAAAGGCGAGATGTGCCTCGTGGTTTCTGAGGGCTGGTCAGTCGCCACACGACAGACTGTGTCACGAACCATCATATCCCCCCACCTATACCCAATCTGGCCCCTGTGTTAGTGAAATTATCAGTAAGCTGTGAGTTTTTATTGGAGTAAAAACTGCCACAGAACTCAGTGACACAATGTACTCAGTGACTGCTAAGCTTGTGCTTAGGAAGGTTCAGTCTGCTGCTGTGACAGTGTCACTATGTCCCTGTTTATAGTGAGTCAGAAACACAATTAAGGTCACCAGAAACCATCAACCATAATTTAATTTTTGTCCCGTCTCGGATAATTTTAGGGATCTGTGCCACATTCACAACAGTCCAGATCAGACAGAGCGGTTATTATGCTTTGTAGAAATATGGTCCCACACTCAGCCAGGTCATTATTGCAGCCTAATGAATTACATAGCATAGCAAGTGGGTATTTTCTGTAACAATCAACATGTTGTTGTGTTAGTTTTGATCCCTCCCTCCCACTCACTATACATGATAATATCCTTTGCCCCCTTGTTTTATGCTGGCCCCTCTCTCTTTTCTCTGTGTGGGAGTCATGGCAAACAGTGGTATTGTGACAGAAAACTGAAATGCATTCTTGAGTGGGGAAAAACAGGCCTGGTGCAGTACAAACACAGTACACACACAAAATGATCTAAATAAACTTTGATCATTTTAAGTAAAAAAAGAGTCTACAATAAAAGTGGCAGTTCACCACAAAATCTAGTGCTTATCCTGCTTATCATTTGGCAGCAAAACCTCAGCCACTCACACCAACAAATTCTAGATGTTTAATATCACTGCAGACATTTTGGAGTGATCTGTCCCTTTATATCTTGTATTTTTCCTGGAGAAGATTGTGGAGTTTTTCTTACATAGATATACACATTGTGTGTGTGTGTGTGTGTCTATTCTGTATGCAGAAGTGGAGGTTAAAAAAAGAAATGCTGACTTTGTGGCATTCCCTGTCAGTGTCACTTCCTCAGATGGATGATAGTGCATGTATAAAACAGGGAAAGGTTGGTCTTAAATGAACTGTATGTTAGTGTGTACTGAATGTTTCCATCAGCATCGCATCCTATCTCCACGTCTTTATATATATATCAGTCTCTGTCTGAGGTTAATTCCTTTCCATCATCAGCGAATGTCTGGTCAGTGTGTGTGTTCGTGAGTGTATGTGTGGGTGGCCGCAAGTAGAAGAAGTGGAATGTAAATGTGCTGAGGTGTTGCAGCAGGCCAGACTGTGTGTGTTTATGTGTGTGTGTGTGCCAGGCAGTAGTTAATCCACTGCAGGGATTGGTGGGCTCAGGCCAGTAGCAATAGGAACATTTTTCTGTGTTTTCCAACCTCATAATGCCCCTGGGCAGTGTCCAGTGCCTGGAAGTTGCAGGCCCGGGTGACAGCACTGGCACCAATACACCAAAGACCTAGTTTAATACCATCAGAGGCTGTTTGATGGGAATGGGTGCCATGCCGTGCCATCTTAAGCAGGGACTCAGACAACCCTGGAGCAAATTACCCCCCCAGCCCTACCCAGTCCACAGTTTTTCTTTTTTCATTTTCTTTTCTTGATTTCTCTGTTATTGCCTGTTTCACTGTTCAGTAAGTTGCTGCTGTAACCCATGAATCGTATGAGTCATTCTCTTTCTCTCTCAGTGGATCTTCTTTTTCATTTACTACTGCTCCATTTGTCTTAAAATTGCTGTATCTCCTGCATGCACTTTGCTTTTTTTTACCTTTTCGCTAGCCTCCAATTCCTATATCCTAGAGTTATTGCCATGGGCTAATTCCCTGCTAGCAGGAGAGCAAATGGGCTTGCCCAACAGCGAGATAGGCTTCGGCTTCATTGAAGTCAGTGGTTCAGGGTTCTGCAGTGTAACAGCAGCTGCATTTCAGAGGAGTCAGAGCAAAACTCCCTCCATCCTTCTGTGAGGCAGAGAGATAACAAGACTGCCTGTCCAAGCAGAACCACTGTCTGGTCTGCACTTAACTGCCAACGATTCTGTTGTTAGAGATGTGTGGACTGACAGAATATGTAAAAAGTGTGCATACCATGTGTAGCACGTTATATCAATGTACTGCATGGATGATGGGTGAGAAGAGGCGGAGAGGGGTTCGAAAATGACAAAGTTGTTAATAATCTCTAAAGTTTAAATATCAGATTTGAGAAGTAAAAACTGTTCAAGTGAAGCACTTTTATTCCAGCCGTTCCAGAAGAATGGAGATTCAGCGGAGATGAACATATTTACATGTAAATGGTTGTGTTGTGTTAAATCCCCCAAAAGACTGTTTCAATTCAGTTCCAGAGGTCTATTATACTATACTGTACTTCCATTTATAGTGGCTGTCCTTGTGTGAAGCCTCTTCAATAAAAACTGAATTACAATTACCGGTATTACACATAATAACGTGCCTCAGCCCACACCAAGAGCACTTGAAAGTGAAGACTTGTCATTGTTTGTTTGTCATCATGATGCGATAAAGGCATAAATTACACACAGTCATTAAGAGATAACAGGGGAATGCTCTGACTTTCACTGTATCACTCCATCGATCGATCACTTTATTGGATTATATGTATCAACATATTGATATGCTTCAAACTGTGTTTGGTGAAGCTGTCAGGTTTTATTTCATGTCTCACCTTCTGTATTGAACTGCATGTAAAGCTGAATAGCTCATCTTTTTTTATGGGGCCAACCAACATGTCAATCCTCCCCTCACCACTCCTATATCAGGAGTCTGCTGTTGCTCAATGCTGTTGAATTGCAGAAACGTTATACAGGTGTCACGAAGCAGCCTCACAGCTGTCTGACTACTGGTCTGGTCTTATGTGCTGACCATTTTTCAGCTCCCTGTAGTGATGAAAACAGCGGGCAGCGGTCTCCTACCACATCGCCAAGGTTAAACACAGTCTCACTACGGCGTATCAAATCCCTTTTCCCCTTCTGCTGTTACATCAGATCAGCCAGAATAATATTATGCCAGAACAAAATCCAATTATTGTCAGAGAACAGGAAGATTTACTGCACTCTACCTCAGGAAGAAAAGTGTGAACATTTTTCTTTACTCAAACTAGCTCTGACAGTGGAATCAGTTATTAGTCGGCACTTGTTGACCTTTGCATTTCAGTAAGTCCTTCTACCGCCTTTACTCCTTAATGGAGAATTTGTGAGCTGCTGTGTTGCTTTCAGAGTTCAAACCAAAATGAGTAAACAATCATTGCCGTGTTACTTTGGGTAACCAGGTGGTTTTGGACAAGATGGGGACAGGTGCCATGATTTTCCTTTATAGAGCCAGATAACCATCAGGTGTATTTGCATGGAAATGATTTCCAATTGATGGTGCAGTCTGCCTCTGTGTTTATCTTTCAGTCTGTGTCCATTCTTATTTCCCCTGTGCATGCTGTTTAATTTGTCATGTCACTCCCTCGCTTGGTCACCGTTGCTCGATTGTCTCTTTTTGCCTTTTCACTAAATCCACCACTTAGATTTGTTGAATTCCCTTTCCTGCCCTTTTCTTATCTGTCTCCATCACTGCACCGCCACCACCTCACAGATCCACCCTCATCTGTCCTCAGCTTCCTCCATGACCTCCTCTCTCTCTCTCTCAAGTGACTGACCACATGCTAATGTGTTTGTAGATAGCACACACAGTGACTGAGAGAGGCCATTAGAGAGTGTACTGACTGCCAATGGTGGCCAGGACAGTGCAAGCGCTGGTGTTAGCATTTGTCTGCAGTGTATGTGTGTGCAAGGTTGTGTACTCCATATGTGTGTTTTCTATACATATGTGTGTGTGTGTGTGTGTGTGTGTGTGTGTGTGCATGCAAGCATTAATAATGCAGGGCTGTTGATCACACTGAATGATTGATGACAGGGGGGTCATGGACAGAGCTCACGCAGAGGAAAGAATAAAAACCATCTCTGACAGCATCACGCTATCAATGCACCCAAGCTGTGCACACAACCATCATACTGGCTCCAACCAATGAGTGCCATTTCCTGTGATTTATCGCATCTTTATTGTGTGGTGAGGATCAAACTTCTCGTCACTAAAAGCACAAATATTTTGACATTTAGTCAAATATTGACAACAAATGTATTGCTTATTATTATGCTTATGATACATTGATTTTTATTGATGTTGATCGTACCGATCTGCTCTGTGATCACAGATGCAGCATTGTGAATAAGTGATGATTGACGTCACTGAGCTAAAAGTGTGATACCCTCTCTGAGCTTGTGGGAGACAACACCAAATGTCAGTAGTGTCTCAGATAATAATAGCAGCCGCAGCCAGCCTCGGTGTGCAGGTGTCTGTCAGTCACAGAGACAGCTGGGGTGCCGTTATGAACTTGTTTATCTATCTGCGTAAATTCTTTTGCTGCAATACACCTCACTGTAGATGAGACAAGAGCATACAAGTCATCTTGTGCACAGCTCTCTCCCTTCCTGCTCGGTGCAGAGACCAGTGGGAGCCCTGGGATGGGAAGAGATATGAAGTGACAGCTGACTTGCAGGGAAAGAGTGAGAGGCATCCCTACCTTCCATCACCACATTTAGTTAACAGGCTGATTTGTGGTTTGGTTTACCACAGAGCTGTTCTGTACATGTTTTTCTAGTTGTAAACATAAAAGCTCTGTGTAAAATTGTGTTGTTTTGTTGTTGCTAGGTGCGTAGCTTTACTTATGACACATCAACACCTGCTTCTATTTAAGCCATTCACTAACCATTAATTGAGGTCTGCAACTCTTAATCTGTTCTCTCTCTGGAACATGAACAGCTATATTTAGTCATGTTTTTTGCTTTCGCTTACTTCTCAGGTGTTCAACACCTACTCCAATGAGGACTATGACCGACGTAATGAGGAGGTGGATCCTGTGGCCTCCTCTGCTGAGTACGAGTTGGAGAAGAGGGTGGAGAAACTAGAGCTCTTCCCTGTTGAGCTGGAGAAAGGTGGGAATAAAAATCTCAGAGCAACTTTTCATGAGGGGGTGGATTCTGTCAGTTACCTAATCGACAGAATCACCCACATGTGGGATGTCACAGTGTTTCTCATTTTAAATCTAGGTTTATTATTTCAGTATTTTTGAGCTAACGATAAGGCTGTCTAATTTTGAAAAACATTTTTTGCTGTTTTGAATGTTCACATCTTTACTAAAATGCGTCCTAATTCCCTAGCATCTGCTGCAAAGAAATTCAGTCTTTCCAAGAGCCTAAAATAGGCGGACTTTACGTTGTAGGTTTCCAGCATCCCTCTCTGTGATGTAAGCCTAACAATGAATAATGAATGCACAATGAGGATGAAAGGAGGGAA
Organism: Parambassis ranga; assembly: GCF_900634625.1. Taxonomy (NCBI): domain Eukaryota; kingdom Metazoa; phylum Chordata; class Actinopteri; family Ambassidae; genus Parambassis; species Parambassis ranga. The sequence goes on from NC_041023.1 coordinate 11,517,590, forward strand.
TTCCATCTAGAATACTTCCTGTTTATCTGCAGGTCAATTCTTTTAGACACATGTCTAGTGTATTATAGTAAATTCATTATTTCTGTTTTCCTCACACCCACCATGCATTTGACATGTAACCAGAAGCCAAGTAGCAAATTTAAGAAATGGAAAAAATATTAACCAGTGCCCTGTTTTGTGAATTCTAGATGAAGACGGCTTAGGAATCAGTATTATTGGCATGGGTGTCGGTGCTGATGCAGGGCTGGAAAAACTGGGCATTTTCGTCAAGACTGTCATTGAGGGTGGAGCCGCAGAGAGGGACGGCAGGTGAGAGGGTGTTTCTTCAAATATCACACATGTTGGTTTGAAATGAAAAGGCGTGTGCAAGGTTAAAGATGCACTTACACTCATGACAGATTAAAGATGCACTTAAAGATGCACAACAGTTTACCAGCCTCCACTAGCTCACCATCTCTCTCTCTCTCTCGTTCACTCTCTCTCTCTCTCTCTCTCTCTCATACACACGCACACACAGTCACACTCTGTCCCTGTCAGATTTAGCAGCAGGGGTTCGGATTAGATCCTCTGGGAGAGGCACAGTCTGGGACATAAAGTCTTACACTAGATATGTATGCATGTGAGTGTGTATGAAACTTTATGTTAGAGTATGTCTTTTGTATTCTGTGGCAGTTTTGAAGTGCTTGTCTGCACAAATTTTTCCATATTCACAGTGTTTTTCGCTATGTCTCTAGATGATGTATGTGTGTTGTGTGCATTATAAACAGTGCAAAGTAAGCAACCAGGAGATGACAGCTTCTCAGCAGGGAAGCAAGCTGTGGCTTTCTGCCTATAGACCAGCGTCTACCTACTAAGAGTGTGTACGTGTGTCAGGTTCCCACAAACAGTTTAAAAGATTCTGCTCAGTGCACTATGCGCACAGTAAGGTACTATAAGCTCATCATGCAAACTGGGAACCCTAATGCCCTAATGCAAATGGGTTGTTTCGCAGTAGGTGTGTTTTCTTCGGGGATTAATTTTTTTTCTTTTATGTAGCAGTCACGGTTGCCATTTTCAGGAATGTGACGGTGAGATTAGTTCAAATGAAGCAAGCAGAGAGTGAGAGGAGCAGTGAGAAAAGTTATATAAAAATCTGTTCCAAGATGACAGATTCACTGACTCCAGAAAGTCTCATTTCCCTCAGTGAGCAGGAGAAGTATGAAAAGTTGAAAAGATCAGAGGAAGTTGTGCTGAAGTTCATTGTAGATTTTTTTTCTCATTTATTTCAAATGAAAAAAACTGGGTTTCAGTTCTCTACAGTGATACTCTTGTGTTAATAATACATGAAAAAAAGAGTCTGTGTTACTGATGATAAACTATACTTGCTTACATTAATTTTCCGCCATGTTTCCATTATTACTCCTGCTGTGGCAAGCAATAATGAAACTGTTGGCTGCCATGAAATGTTCTTTCACACCTTTTTTCTCCAGCAATATACACAGTAAGTAGGGAATACATTTTATAAACTGGTAAGAAAGGGGATGAACATAGAAAATCTGACAAAACAACATTATAAAGTATTAACACCTTTCCACAGTGTGTGAAAGTCTGCAGGCAGTGTGGGCTGAGCACACATGCACTAAAATCTATCCGCTGGTGTAGCTATTAAGACTTCCCCATTTGCTGCTGACCTTTCCACATAGCGCACATTGTGATTTAGTTTGGCCACAGTAAATGTAGCCTTCCAACATTATATTGCTGCATTTGTATTGGATGTGGAAACAGGACTGGCCTTTATTAGGAAGCTGCAGTTCTGCCTGTGTCCTCATGATGGATTTCATAATAAACCCTGGTTCATAATATGAGAGAAATAAACTGAGGGCTTGGGATTCATTTTTCTCCAGGGCAGTGCATACTTGATAAGTTTTGCACATTCATTCACCCTCTAAGTGCTTGTACTCACACTCAGGGGAGGAGTCAGTATCCAGAATGTGATTTCCTCCTGTCATTACCCCCCTCCTATAAGGCCCTCTGCCCCTTTGCTGAGTCAGACTTAATGGTCTGATGCCTCACACTCACTCACAGGCAGACATACAGTTTGCTGGAGTTTAGAGACAAATGTGTGCGTGTTGTTTTTGTGTGTTTTTATCTGCTGCCTTTGCTCAGCAGTCGTGTACCTGCCACCAAGCGAAGTCATATTAAGATGTTAGAAGGTCAGAGAAGCATCTGACAGGGAAACAGCTTGCTGTCTGTCTACCTGTCAGGCCAAGGTGTCTATACATTCTCATGACAGCTCTGGTTGATGTGTCGGTGTGCATGGTCATATTAAATCCCTCTCAGCAGCTGGTGTGTGTTGTGACAGGCTGAGAAAGGACCAGAGAGGGACACCAGCTACTGCTGTCGTGGACGAAATGACTTCATTTAAAATGTAATAAATGTAATAATTAGACACATTTTGTAGTGGAGTGGTGTGTTGCAAGGGAAAAAAGAATTTGTGTTATGCCTTCTAGCAGCAGTATTAAAACAATGTGTTGTTTTGTTTAAAAATACTGAGAGCTAGTTTTTATTTAATTCATGAGTCAAAGAAATTCAAATTATTCTTTCTGTTTCATGCAGATTCATTTGAATCTTTTGAGTAATTTGTTCTCCTTTCCCCTTCAATGAATCATCAGTAGCTTTATTTCAGGTCGAGAACTGAAGTGACCTCCTATCATGTCCCAGAGCAGAGCTGAAATGTCGGATGTGTTGTGGCCCAGGGCGAAAGGCTTGCTGGCCTCTGTGTCCTCGTTAGCCCTCCTACTTTGTTTTGAGCTTCATCTATTCTGCCTCTTGGTTAGGCTGCATAGTTTGAAGCTATCCGAGTGGAAATGTGTGACCGCAAGAAACTGCAGCGGTGTGGTAATTTTAGAAATAATGTGATCATGCAGGATTACCCACTCTGGGACACTGTGTATGAGCCTCTCAGTCACTTTTAGGTCATTTGTACATGAACTCAGGAAAATTAAAGTGTTGAATTTTTTTCTTGTCTGTGTTAGGATCAAGGTAAATGACCAGATTGTGGAAGTGGATGGGACCAGTCTGGTGGGTGTCACCCAGAGCTTTGCTGCCTCTGTCCTCAGGAACACATCAGGAGTGGTCCGGTAAGACAAGCACACACACACACAGTTTATTGCAAAGATATGATGCAATGTTCCCAGACTCCACTGTCAGATGAAATTAAAACTAAAATAACATGGGTCCTTCATCAAACTCTTTATCCATCTTGTCCAATGCCTGTGCAGGTCTACTGTCTTGGTTGTGATCTTGTGGCTTGCTGCCCATAAATACAAGTACATAAATGCTATTGGACCAATATAAGTGTTGCTCTTGAAGACAAAATGCTTCCAGTTCAGCCATGATGTGGTCAGAAACATCTGAACAGACAATCACAGTGTCTTTCTGAATGCACGTACTCGTCCTGTCTTTTTAAGACTTACCATACTCTGTATGTCTTGTGTGTTTGACAGTTGAGAAGATTTTGGCAGGGGTCCGCTCAGAGCAGTGAAAAGCAGGCAGCATACACACTTACACACACACATACGCACAGCATGGCAGGAAGGCTTTGATTTGGAAAGCCAGAGATGTCCTTGGCAAGTGTCTCAGCCTGCCATCTCATTTTTTCTGGTACAGTTTAGTGTTTGCTCTTTGATCTATATTCTTTGTTGTGCTTCTATTTGCTGTTGTTCTTGTGGATCAGTCCATCCACATGCTACATTTACATGACTCACATGACTGAGCTGTGCATAGATAGATGGCTTAACACTGACATGTCCAGCTGTAATAAAAAAGACTTCCGGCTGGACAGATGGTGTTTGCTAAACTAATATTGACAGTGAAGGTTTTCTGCACCCGGATGTAGCTATAGAGGTAAAACAGTCTTGGAAAAGCTCCATCTACCAGCTGTCCTTGCATGTAGAAAGTAGAGATAGATTCATATGATGCTAACAGATGGCCGTATAGTCTGGTCCAGCCTTCAAAAATCTCCACACCATCAAGCCAGCATATGAAAATCACACCCTGACAGTTATAAGAACGAAGCTGCAATGCTAATTCTTACTCCACAGATCAATTCTGACTCTTCCTAGCCTTTCTTCACTCTCACTCTTTCAATCTTCCTCCATCAATTCTCACCCACTTATACTACTCCTCCTCCTTCTCATCATCCTCCTCCTCTTCCTCCTCAGTAAATCCTTCTCCTCACTCTGTCTGATCACCAGAGGTTTTATGGCCAACTGTCCTAGATTTGCCATTTTGGCTATATTTAACCCTGACTTCCAGCAGTAAATCATCCAGGTTTTAGTCAGAAGCTTGCCTCCACCTTTCTGACTGTAAAACACAGTGTTTTAAAGGTCTCTGTCACATAGATCATATTGTTGTTATCACAGGAAAAGCATGCAGTTTTGGAATATAACATTGAAACAGCAGCAACTGTCACGGCAGAACAACGGTGGCTGCATGTGGTGGCTTTAAATCTGATGCAGCAATAACTGCAAGCTCAATGCTGCTTGTATACAGAGTGTTCTTTGTTAATATAAACTCATCTATATCTACTGTATAACTGTTTGCTTTCTTGACAACCTACAACTCTAAAAGACAGTTGCCACACAAAACAGGAAACATCAAACTGCTGTTTAAACACTCAGAACACAAAATGCAACTTGTTTGTATGCATCCCTTTGGATTCCACATTCTGACACTAACACACACTCAAGTATGAAACACAACTTCCCAGCTGCAGTAAAGGAAAACATCTGTTTTTCTTAAAGTTTATACTTCAAGTAAGTAATATTATTGGAAACGACACTGGCTGATAGAACACACTGATAGAACATCTCCACCATGGCTGACTGGTCTTATCTGTCATGAGTCAATCTGTGCTGACATCCTCAAATGCCTGTCAACCCAATGCTGCCTAATCTACAAGACGCGTCCTGCAGAGCTTCTCCAAGCAACACTTTCTGTAATCAGTGGCCTTTTCTTCTAATGGCTTAAGTGTTTTTTTTTTACTTCTTCCCTGTGTCCTACCCTTCAGTTGTTCCTTCACATGTAGATCAAATACCCCTCTCTGCTGGAGTGAAAGGCCTTTTTTACATCACCTTTAGAAATATATGAAAGAGCTCTCAGGAAATGAATTCACTTGATTAGGCCCTATCTTGAATCCACTCTTCACTCTCTCACACTCACTCTAACACTCCCATGCATACAGTAGATTGGACTGTGCTTAGACATACAGGAACCCTGCTGGGTTTGAGAGTTCCTGTAGTAAGTCATAGAAATACTTATACAAGTAAGGTGGTGTATTAGAAAGCTTGAGTATACTTCTTTTGACTAGCAGTGCCATTATTTGCCTTGAAGAATGGAAAGGGACACATCTTTTACCCTGGTTTTTCCACGGTTTCTGATCCATATGATCCAACACAAATATATAAACACGCAAAGCTGCTTATATCTTTCTACCTTTGTGGTATTTTCACTGATTTTTTTTGTCCCATGTGTAACTAGAGTTGTTAGCAGTCGGTAGCTTGGAGGGACATCCTAAGGTTTTCTCAATTCATCTCCCTGCCAGCCTAATAACAGTCTGCCTGGCCGAGCTGACTGTCTTGTCACATTATTATGCATGTCCTGTCTCCCAGCCCTGCCCCGATATGTCAGCAAATATTGTTGTCAATGCTATGTGGCTGTGGGCCTCTGCTGCTCTCAGTCAGTGGCTGTTTCTCTGCACAGTTACACATCAAAAAAGAGAACATGAAATTCCAACAGAAATATTCCTCAGACATGATCCTGTGTACCTATAAAGTTTTTTTATGCACTAGATAGAATAGATAAAAAAAACACTGGAGCTACAACACAGCTGTTCTGTAATCACAGGCTGTTTGATTGCTTATAATTGCAGGTTTGTGATTGGCCGAGAGCGTCCTGGTCAGCAGAGTGAGGTGGCCACGCTCATCCAGCAGACCCTGGAGCAGGAGAGGAGACAGAGAGAACTACTAGAGCAGCAGTACGCCCACTATGACGCTGATGATGACGAGGTAATGACCATATACACAACACACACACACAAAACCATGGCCACTGTACCTGATGCAGCAGTGCAAGTAAAAGACTGTGTACATGGAATTATAGTGTGAAGCCTGTTATCTTATATTAACAAAGCTCATTATATCTGCATTTATTTGAAGTTCTGCTGCTTTCGTATTTCCTGATACATGACACTGAAGTGGGAAAATGAGGTCTTAAGCTGTCACCAAATGTAAATCAGCTCCTTTTTCATGACAGTTGACTTGAAGTTTTAGTTTATTAACTCCTTAAAACTGACTGACAGTAGGCTTTGATGCTGGCATACAAAGCGCGCTCTCTCACAGCCACACATATAAGAAGAGGCCATGTGTGCGTCAGTCGTAAAAAGCATCACTCAGCGTTTCCTTCTCTGATTCTTCTGCTGCTTTCTCACAGCATGTTTAATCCACCAGATACTGGGCTCAGAGCCCTGCAACTTCTGTTATCAGTCTATGTTTGTGTGGCCAATGTAGACACATTCATCAAACAATACACTGTAGAAACACGTTTAAACAGTCAGCTCTTAAAGCTCCCACAGAGAGTTAAAGCTCCACCGTACTTTTTCAAAAGTAAACATAAGAGTGTTGATGAGTGTGATTATGGTCAAATTGTTAATCCATCCATAGATTAGGACCTGCGGTAAAAAACACACTTAAAACCTTCTGCTGTGGAGCACTAAAGCATCCATAAATTCCTACGTAAGCGCTCACGGGGTAAACAGTTACAAAACCATCACAAAGATGTGTAGGGCAGTGAAAAAGAGCTCATCAATATTAATATCTCTATAAATATTAGAACAAGTCTTCCCTGGGTGAGGGTGGGGGATATTTTTCACTCTGAAGGCCACTCAGCTTGATGTGACAGATAACTTGCTAGGAATCAGATCCCAGGAGGAATAGCTCATTATTAGATTGTATATAATCAAACACACGTGCATGCCCACCTGTCAGTAGTTAAATATAAAGGTGCACACAAGAAAAGGGGACACTCACAAAGGCCTTCATATTTACTTAATTTTTGCTAAATTGAATAACCTTTACTTACACTACACACACACAATTGTATTAATGTATTTACTTATATATTAGCACAGACTTTAGAGAGGGACTTATTAATGTTGTGACTTTTAACAAACACAGTCCTTTCCTCTGGTACTTATTTTACACATTCATGGTACAGATCATCAAGTAGAAGGCACTTATCATGTATATTGGTGTTTGACTGCCATCCCATGTGCTGAATGGTTAACTCCCCTATCAGTAAATGGGAACGTAATATAGAATAATGGTACCATGGCAACAAGCAAGCCCGTTATGGAAATGGAACCGGGTGCCGGCTGGGCATGCAAACAAATCAGGCCTGAGTGCAGTTATCTGGGTGGGAGAGCAGAGACAGAGATGAGGGGAGGATGTAGGCCAAGATAATGAGAGAAGAGATGAGAGCAGACACACAGGAGAGTGTATGCGTAATACATGTGCACGAGAAATCACAAAAGAGAGAGACATCATCTATGCATAATTATATGGAGAGTATGAAATTTATACATGAGATGGATGGATTGATTGGAAAGAGAGATGTCAATAGTTATATGATGTAAAAAGGGAGCTATACTCAGAGTGACTGTTGGTGTGTTGGTCTTCAGCCAAAGACTGAGTCAGCCATCCATTTAGGTCCGGTGCATAATGGTCAATGCCAACATTCATTATACAGTATTTGGAGAATCATGGAAAAAAAAAACATGCAGCATAATGGCTTACATAAATGTCAACAAAAGGTTTCCATTACCATACTGTTAAAAGCTGTAATAATGACTTGCTTCCTGTGACTTTTATTAGTCATCCCAGATTGATAACATCTTGAATTAGACCTCACTGGGTTTGACCTTCTTGTACTTGAGGCTATATGGTGGCTAATGTTTAAATATAATAAAATGTGGCATTCAGATTTTGTCAACATTTCTTTTCTTGTGGATTATTTTTATAGAAATGATACTTTCAGCTCAGCAGGCTGTCAAACTGAATTATTTTAGACAAAGTTTTAGGTGACTAAGTGGGTTCCCAAAAAGTTATGTAACCAGTAGCATTAAAATAGCATTACTTATGTAAAAGTGAAAAGAGGGCAGTTTTAAGGGAATGGATGGAAGTTTCTGGTAGTGCTTAACACGCAAAGTTCCAGGATGAACTCTGACAGTTGTGACATTAAGGACAGATTATGTTAGATAGACAGATGAAGGAAAACAGATGTTTCAAGTCAAGTCTTGTGGAAATACAACACAATCCTCAGGTTTGTTTGCTGTGGTGAATTGAGATAAAATGTCCCTCACATCTGTAGAGAAAACCTACCTGAAGAACGTTAGTATAGGCAACACATCTGACTTGTTTTTCCTCTTAAAGCAGACAGGAGAGTACGCCACAGACGACGAGGACGCGGGAACGACAGTGGCTGGCGGAGATAAAAACATTGAGGTGTTTGACCTACCAGAGACAGAAGACATCTTGTCTCCATCAGAGCTGGATGCCACCAAACTCTACCAGAAGTTCAGAGAGGTAAACTCAAATGAAACACCTGGATGTACGTATGTGACCCTGTCATTGCTTTTAGAGTAACTCCGAACCATTGTAGGAGACGAAATTAAATTTAGCAACAAAAGACACCAATACAAGCACCTCTGCTTTAGTAGGCAGAGTTGTATTCTTTTTGTCAACATTTAAGATCCGCTTACCCTCCCTAATTCCTAATCTGGATGATTAGAAGTGTGAATACAAAAGCGATGTAAGTCTTGCGCTCATTACACCTAATTATCCATGTTTGCTTGAAACCCTGTAGAAAAGAGAAAGGGAGCTTTTAAACCTGCATTCAAGCCATCGCGAGCTTGGCAGCTCTTCACACAGTCGAGAATAGAAGCCCATTCTGCTGAACATTTAGCACCGTCACTAACAATGAATTCACCTTAAAACCCACAGCAGTAAAATGGAGCATAAATTTACAGAGTTAAGTCATTTGTGCTTTTTTAGGCTGGTAATATTGATTGAACACTCCAGCACTGTTACACAGTGGCACCATCAGGCTTCCACAATGGTTGTGTGACACATTTAACAAATGGCTTCAGCTGCACTGCAGGCGCTGCAGAGGATATTGAGTGAAAATATAATGTAATCTCTGCTCTCAGGGTGTATTTATTCCCCATTCTGCGTATCTTGACCTCTCTCTCTTACATAGTGTAGCTTTTACCTTTTATGTTTAAAGGGTGATCTTTTTCTGCCTTTAGGAGCTGACAGGGAAATGAAAATGTGAAGCGACTGTCTGAATGCATTAAGAGCTGCCACTGAAAGTAATCCCTTACTGTGAATCTGTACACTACATACAGTAAACCACTGAGGTGTAAACTATTCCATGGCTTTCAGGAGAGCTCACTTTTCTTTTAAGTAATTTGGACATATATACAAGTTGAAAATATGTAAATATTCGTATGTCAAACTTTGCAGAAGTGCCACACCTTCATGTTTCACTTAGAGCTCTTATTTGCTTCCATGTTCAAATCTCTCTTTCTCTCTTTCTCCCCATCTCCTCTTCTATCTTTTATTGCCACTCTATCATGATCGCCAGCTCCCTGTCTGCCTTTTTTATGTCATTTTTATGCAAGAAAAAAAATATTTCTTGAAAGAAATATATCTACTTTTTAAATATTTTTTTAAAACATGTTATCTACGTCTGCATCTCTTGGCTTCCTCCTGCTTTTCCTCTGAGACCGTTTGTGTCAGTGCTGGAGCTGGGATGCTGTCAAGGGGAGGACAGGGTCGGCTGCCTCTGTCCGTCACACAGTATCGACAGCAGAGAGAGCCTGCGCAGCCATCCATTTGATTATCTGACCGCCCTCTCTTTTCTCTCCCGTTTCCTCTTTCCTCCTCCGCCTCTGCTCCAAACAGCTCCAGATCAAACACACAGTGACCGAGGCCGAGATCCAGAAGCTCAAAAACAAGGTAAGAAAGTGAGCAAGCAGCTTTTTTAAGAGTTTAATGGTGTAATAATCCACTTTTACATGGAAATAAAATGTTGTGTGTTTTGAATCTTTAGATAGAGGTCTGACAACATACACTAGGCTGATAAAACATGAACAAATTATCTAACAAACAAATTATCAAATTATTATTACATCTAACAAATTATCAAATTATTATTATTACTTAAAAATTAAGAAAAGAAGTTACTGAGTGTTGATCAAATTTACTATCCTACTAAAAGTCCCCATGTTGCAGATAAAATACTGTAGTTTTTCGTCCTCTTGCAGTTGGCATCAGTGGAAAAGGAAAAGCAGCGCTGGGAGAAGGAGAAGAGCCAGCTGAAGGCGAGCATCGAGGAGAACAAGGAGAGGATGCTGAAACTGGAGAGCTACTGGATCGAGGCACAGACCCTCTGCCACACTGTCAATGAGCACCTGAAGGAGGCCCAGGCCCAGTACCAGGCTTTAGAGAAGAAGTACAACAAAGCCAAGAAGCTCATCAAAGACTTCCAGCAGAAGTGAGTGAACACCTCTGGATGTCTGGTGTAGACAATCTTCAGCTTGTTGAGTTGCACCCTGCTGGCCATTAGAAAGACTGCAGGCTCTGCATTGGTGCTTAAATTCAAAGTTTTGCATAATGTGTTTAATCTATGATAAAATATGAATGAAATCCATTACTTCTAGGACAGCTGAGGACATGGTGAGGGTGAAGTTTGATAGATTTTGTCCTGTCAGCTGAATGAAGCTATGTCCTCCACTCCAGACCAGACCACTGTTTTGAATAGAGAATATTTCTGTGTGGAAAATGTACCTTCTTCTTAACCGGTTCCTCAACCTGCTGAGAAAGGCCTAGTCGTTTACATGCCACTCAAACCATTTCCTAAATCACTGCTTTAATAAAAAAAAAGAAAAAGAGTTCCATCATTACTCTCTTCACCCTCACTTGCCTCAGTACGCACAACAATTTCCATCTGTGAGCTACAGCGTTATCCCCTCCAACACTTAGAGCTAATGCAGTGCGGCTCTCCTGTTTTATTGTGGGTTGATTTCTTTGGTCAGCCCCATCACAACCTTTCCTGCTCAGCTCCAGTCTGACTGCCTCTAATTGGCTCTGCCCCTGCAGGCCAAATAGAAGCAAACTGATGAAACAAACTCTTATTGCTGCTGATCTGTAGCTGAGGACTGAGCTGCACTGACTTCCCAGACCAAGGGCAAAGCAGGCAGGAGAAAATGGCTGCATTAAATATTTTTATGGGAGCAGATATATGTGCTTCGTATGTGAGTGTGTTCACCAGAGCTAATCGAGAGGCAGGCACTGTCACACAAGGTGAAACATGCGCACACATACATTGCTGATGTATCTTGTTTTCCTGTGTTAACACTCACCTACTCAGCACATTACATATCCCCTCCTCCCTCCAGAGAGGTGGAGTTCATCCAGAAGGAGGATGCAGAGAGGAGGCGGCTGGAGGAGGCAGAGAAAGCTCACCTGGCTGAGATCCAGGGGCTGCAAGTCAGGGTAAAGCATCTTTTTTTACTCTGTCTATCTCTGTCATGACTGTGTTTCTGCCTCAGAACCCTTCACATTATCAGCATTTTGGCCTTAAAGAAATCAACAGACTTTAAAGCAAGCTTGGCTTTTGTAAAAATAAATCTAAAATCTACATGATCAAAAACACTGCAACTGTATCTGTGCTGTTCTGTCTTTCTCTCTATTTACTGTGTTGGTATAGCTGTGTCCCTGCGCTCTGTTCTTCTGTCAAACTCAAGCACAAAATCATGCATTGATTTTGTGCTTTCCTTAATTGTGGGGGTGCATGCCATACAAGTGCAATGTCCATGAGTTGATCTGTAGCCAGAAGTCTTTTGTTTCATGTCATACCCGCTTTATCTCAGCTTGTTTCCTCTCCGTACTCTGTCACATAATAACAAGACAAAGCCGTGACAGTTTTGCTATTTTCTGCTCAGGCCTTGCTCCACAGTTGAATGGGCAGTCAGCCTGACTTTCCCCCACTATTACCCTGTGCACATATTCCCTTGTTGTACTGTGCTGCAGTGTAAAGGGCAAATAGTGAAGTGTAGCAACAAAGGTGGAAAACACCAACGTCCTTATTTCAAGTCTACAAGTATGTTAGTGAACATACTAACATACTGTAGGTTTAAATGTTCACCAGTGCCTGCACAAAATTTAAATAGTTTAAAACTTGAGTGGAAAAAAGTTTTTTTGTTTTTTTTTAATACATTAAGGCACTGATTTGACAGTAAAGGCTGTGATTTTTCTTTCTTTTTCTCTAAAGATTGCAGCCTTGGAGTCCGAGCTAATGCAGCTGATGAAGCAGAATGGTATCCAGGTCAACAACAACAACAGCAACAGTTCTGAGAGACTCAGCGCTCAGCAACAGAGCCCGAGCAGAGCTGCAACACAAGCCAGAGGTCTGTTTGAGCTATAATTATGATGACAATTCTTTACATTGTGTTACAGTTTGCTTAGATTTATAGCTGTAACATAAATACAGGGACCAAATTTGTGACAAAAAAAGTTGTGGTTGTTAGCAGGTGCCATGTGCTGGACTTTAAGCCAATCTTGTTGCCTGGCAACCACAAGTTATCAGGGTTTTTTTGCAGATTCAACTAAAAAAAGTAACTCTACCACCTTTGTCACTATGGTGACACATAATGATGCTTTAAACTTTTTATTCATTAATTTTTTATTTAATATATAATATTAAAAAATAATTTAATATAATCCCTGCAGGATACTGACTGTTCATGTGAAGTACAGTTACTGCAGTGTTTGGTTCTGCTCTGTTAACATAATCGCTGCACACACACACAGAGCAACCCCAGGATTTTATTTAACACACATCACAAATCCCCCTCTGCTCTGCTGCCTTAACCCTAACATGCACTCGCACTTTCTGACTCAAGTTTCATTTTAGATCTCTGCAAACCAAAACAAACAAGTAATCTGTTTTGAGCACATCTGTCCGGCTTTGTTCTCTCTGTCAGTCTTTTTAAGCTCCGCTGGCTTTATTTCAGTCGGTTGTACCTGTCAGAACAGAGCGTGCCAAATCTGATGTTGTTCGGTGCACGCAGGATAACACAATGATGGGATCAGCACCGATACCAATGATGCAGCCCATTATGCAATATTAAAAGGAGGGGGTTGAGGGATACGACTGGAACACGATGTATAGGAGAGATAAGGCGTGGGAGGAGAAGATGGTATCAGCTGAAATGATCTTTTTTTAATTGAAGTGTTCATTTCTTCTGACAGCATTTTCGTGTGCAGGAAAGCAGCAGAAAATGTTCATTTCCTGCTTAATTAGCAGTGCCACTCTTAGGGGAAGATTTGAGTTATACATAACTAATGGATGAATAAATTCACAAATTAAAAAATGGGACTTAATTATTATTTGTGTGTATGTTTTTTTGTTTGTGTGTGTAACTCTAGACCTGAGGGAAGGATCACCCCGTAAGAAGCCAGCCTACAGAGGAGCCACCAGAGACAGCATCAGCTCCACAGAAGGAGAGGTTTGTAATAATACACACACACACATAATACACATATGTAACAACAGATGTTGTTGTGAACAGATGTGATTTTTAATCAAACAAGCTCCATTATTCTCATTAGACCACTTTTAGATTTAATATGTCTTTAATTTCACCGCAGGGTGTTTAATTAGTGTGTGTGTGTGAGAGAGAGAGTGAGAGAGTGGGCCTGTTTGTGTGTCTTTAACCCCTGTCCATTCCACTTTATTTCTTCTAATGGATTAATTGCTGTGTGTTGCTCTGCAGCTCTAATTGAGTCTGTGGTCCTGTCACAACTTATTGTCTCTCCCAGTGTGATAATAACAGCCACAGTCTTTTTCTGGATGAAGGCCTCTCATCTGGCTAATGCCGTCACTTATAACTCAGCTCAAACAGGAACATGGAAGCTAAGGTGCTGTAGTGGCTTCCAGGGAGAAAAAAAAGAGAGCAGGGAATTAGAAATTGTGAAAGTATGTCAAGCGACTTCTGTCGGATAAGTCTGCAGCTCCAGCTGTTCAGATCTTGCTTTGATTGCACGTTATTCCTTCTCCTAATGGGCTTTGCTTTCCTCTTTTTCTATTCCGTCTATTTCATTTCTCACTCTCCCGGACATTTCTGACTTACTATCTTACCCATTCTCCACACTATAACTATATCTGTTTTTCTATCTTTCCTTCTCTGTCTTGATTCAGGTCTCTGAAGGACATGGCAGTCCAGCCCACAGTCGCTCTGGTTCAGTTCGTAGCGCTGTCTCCAGTGATGGAGGTGCAGCAGTCCCCAGGGGCCCTGGCAGTGCAGAGGGATCCCCCAGAAAAACACTGCATGGTCAGTGAATGTGCGCCATCATACATGCACAATTAGACAACAGTAATCTGTATCAAATTTGATCTGATTAGCCAAGTGTGTTTGTGTTCACAGGTTCTCAGTCTCCTGCCATGTCCAGCCCCTCTCACAGTCTGGAGGAGCACAGACAAGCTCTGGAACCAGGGTAAGACAGCAAATACTGCATCAGAAAACATCCTAAAATGTTATTAGTAATACATGGTTTGTGTACCTGTTTACCTAGCGATGCCTTCTTAGTCTCTTCTACCTTTATGTTTAGGTCCTCCCTCAGGAAAATCAAAATGAAGGACAAGGATCCCAGAGCCTCGCCTGGAAACAGGTAAAAACTATTCTTAGTTGTTTATGTTTTAATTAAAGGGTAAATATCATTTTTTTTAGTTTTTCATTTGTGAGTAAAAATGTAGTGATATGCATCAGCACCTGTGGTGGCTAACGATGACGTTATGGTGCTCTATTTTTGCATGTCTGGGGCTATCTAATAAAACTATACTACAATGTTCTGTTGCAGTGCTTTTTATTTTATGAGTGTGTGGAGCAATAATCATCACCATTGACCTTCATTTAATTCCTCCATGTGTCTTTCTCTCAGCTCCACAGAGCCATCAGCAGAGGACAGTCCAGAGAAACTCAAGGCCAAGGTACATGAGGTTTAGTGACTGCTTCTTCTGGCAAACAGTGATATATTTTACAGTGAGGACAAACGAAGGACACTTTGACGCTCGCTTCTTTCCAGCCCCATATTCCTTCATGTGTTACTGTTATGTTGTAATGTATTGTTTCATTTCTGTTGAACAGACATCACTTACATGGCCCCATTTCTTCTCCTATTCATATTACTTGGTATTGTATCCTTTTATTTTGTTTTTATACCTCAATGTTTTACAGGGGTCAATAATGTGGACATGGCAATCATAGTAATCAATGATTGCATTATAATAATTCTGAAACAAATCAATAAATGGGTGTAATCATGTAAATCATTTTTTTTTACCAAAAAAATCAACTTTGAAATAATTTGTCTTGAATTACGTTAAACGTCATGTTGTTACAATAAGCTTACATTTGTTAACATGGGCATTTGTTGCAGTGCAAGAAAACTCTTCCTAATCCTGTGTAACATCAGATGTGGTTACCATAGGATTAAAAGGGAGATTATTTTTTCATCCTGCACCAATCCATTCCTTCCCCCCCTCTCTGAGAACATGCTCAGGAGTGTGCACATCATAAGATAAATCAATGCAGAATTTATGCAAGCACTAATAGTTAGGTAAGGATTCAACCCCGAAAGCTGAAAGTCTGAGCCTTGTGAGATTAGCCTCACTTTCACATCAAACAGCTCAAAGAACTCCTTCAGGTACAGGGTGTAACATGGAGCTCTACACCTTTAGTCCACAGTCTTTTGCTTTTATAGTGGACCAAAGGAACGACACATGCTCTTATACATACATTATATTTCAACATTCATCCACTGATGAGCCACAGCCTCCTGCCTTCCTGATAGTTTGTATTTCTCAGCAGCACCTTGTCTCTGAGTGTTTTAGTTTTGAGATTAGATGTTAACACTATAATCCCAGCATGTCCCCTCTCATAAGTACAGAGAGACAGAGATAGAGAGAGAGGGAGCAATGTTTGGCCTTAAATAGCAGGAGGCAGCATCATCAGTCATCCTGGTACATGGTTAGATGATAAGCTTTCATCTTTCATTCACTATCTTTGTTTCTGATTAATAACTCCTACTTGAATAGACAATATCAACTAACTATGCTCATTTGAATCAATAACACTTCACATAAAAACACCAATAAGAGAGAAGCACTCCCAACTAATCAGCTAAATTCGGTCTCACAGCCAGTTGGCTCTCGCTGCCAGTCTTACTGTACAAGTGTGTCGTTGATTTCTCAGGGACCCACTTTGAGCGATGATCTGAGTGCCAGCAGCAGCAGCTCAGTGGAGATCAGCGGTCTGCTCAGCGAAGCCAAGATGTCAGGACGCTCACACAATCTGGTGCTCTCCTCCAACGAGGTACACAGTTTGTTCCATTATAGATTCTTTTTGCTCAACCACATCAGGAATATGAACCCAGAACGTTTCCTCTGTCTCTTCAGGGACTCGGTGTACTAGTTTAGGCTCATTATCTTGATATGTTGGAGCAGGCTTCTGTGGAGGAAGCAGCAGTTCTCTGTTAACAACACAGTCTTTTTTGTTGTTGTTGTTGTTTCCTATGCTGCACTCAGAGTCTGGATATGATTGATGATGAGGTGAGACTGAAGCTGCACACCTCCAGAGAACATGTCTTTTCATGCATGTGTTTATGTTTTTTGATCTTTTTCTCCGCACGCCCAACTGAATGCATACTGACTGGGCTGATTTCTTATGACTGGAGTCACCAAAAGTTTCTTTACGTCCATCATGTATGTCCAGATCCTTGACGAGGGCCAGCTGTCCAAGCAGTACCAGTGGCAGAACCGAGGCATCACAGAGTGGACTTCCCAGCAAGTGGCTCGCTGGCTGATGGGCCTAAACTTGGAACACCATATCCCAGAATTCACTGCCAAAAATATAGACGGAGAGCAGCTGCTTAAGCTGGACAGCCCTGAGCTCAAGGTAACTTTCCAAAGTTTTCAATACATAAAAACTATATGATATGTGTGTGAACTTAATGTGTTCTGATTATCCAACCTCAACTATTAAAGATACATGTAAACAAAGGTACAGAATAACATGTATGCACATCAATTTGTTATAGGCTCTTGGCGTCACTAATTCGCAGGACCGCACCTTGATCAAGAAAAAGATCAAAGATCTTAAAGTCCTGATGGAGAAGGCCAAGAGGAACCAAGAGAAGGTGGAGAGACAACGCGAGAAGCTACGGAAGAGAGAGCTGGAGCAACAGCAGAAAGACGCACGCAAAGAAAGTGCGGCAGAGTGAAAGAAACGCTCTGATTACCTCCTGCTTTACTGTAGCACCACACCAAGTAGCATCTTGAGGAACAGAACGTCGGTAGGCCCCATGAACAAACCCTGAGGGACGCCTCAGTACTTCAGTAGTTCTCAGTGGTGGAGCTCGACAGCCAGCTGTTGGAGACGGCTGTCAGACGACAAGCGACTTAAACCAAAATGAGCAGTTGGATGATAGAATGCTGCCCTTCATTTTACACCCGCCCTGTGTTTTTAGCCATATAAAGATTTACTGAGTTCTATTTATTTTTTCTGTTTATAGCTGTAAATTGGGTTTATTTATTCATATCCAGAGTAAGTCTGTGAAAACGTCATCATCCCTCTCCCATATCACGCCTGTAGACATGTACAGTGGTAAATACAGATACAAATGTGCCATTTCTATAGACTTGTGGACTGTATATCCTGTGCAGATGCATAAATCACTTGGATCAAGCACACACAGTGTGGTGGATTATAAAAAAACAATGCTCATCTCTCACCACTGGGTGTCCCCATGCTGCTTACTTTCACTACTGAAGAAGGCAACACTGGAACTTTCCCATAGGAGCTGAACTTGGAGAAACAAGCTCTCTCTGCAGGAACACTGGACGTGCAAACACTGTAAATGTGACCTGTGCACTGGTGTACAGTATAGGTGCACTGAAGCAGTTCTTAAATTATAAATGGCATCACTGGACTGGGTCTAATAGAGATTTCAGGTATGGTGTAATCGCTAAATTTGTAACCACAAAAACAAAAAAAAAGTTGATAACGTGAAATTTCTTGCATATATGCATAACGTTGCTTTGACTCCGCTTGTAACCTGCTTTTGACCTCTTTTTTATATTCTCTCAGTAACAAAGTAATACCCCGCTGCTGCCTTTAGAAATCGTAGAGTAGTAGAATTACTCTGAACTCTACCCGCTTCTGTGTGACTGTGGAAACACATACAGTGGACTAATCATCCATTTTTGTCATTTTATTATTTATGAAGATTTCTCTGGAATATTAACATTTAGGAATGCTGCCATACAGATGCAGTGAGTGCAGAAACTGTAAAGATTATTGTACACACTGGAACTTGCACCTGATGGATGCAGATGTTTAATTTTAATATGAAGTAAGTTTAGTTAAGACGAGCATTTTGATTTGCTTTTTTTTTGTTTGTTTTAGCTTATTTAATGAAGCTCAATGAGAGACACGTTCCCTGTGTTACTTCTTTATCATTCCCGAGAATCATTCCGTAGTAAATATAAAAAGAGACACCAGAGTCACCGTGATGAGACATGAAGGCAGCTTTGGTAATGATTTCCTTTTCTCTTTAGAGCCCTGCCTGGTGTGCTGCTAAGAACATGAATAGGTGGAGTTACTTCCATGCCACAGTAACACTGATCGTATAGTTAATATAATTACTTTTTATTTATTCCTGAAGCAACTATTGTTTCTAATAACTTATAAAAAATAAGAGTATTATTATTATGATTATCACCTAATGATGGTTTATCCAGAATTGTATGATGAACTCCTTTTGCCAAAACACGATCAAAACTCTTCATTAATAGTGATTTAGATTCAAATAAGGAAAGAGAACACAGTAGTATCCTCCCATCGTGCTTGTGGTTTTCCTCTAATACAACCATAGTGCTGCTCCAGTGCTCCTCCTATAAACTGCTCATGATGTGTTCTTATGGAATATTTTGTAACACTTGAACCTTTCTGTGAATATCCTCCCTCTTCACGCCTCTGACAGGTCGGTCAGTCAGTCAGCAGACCGCACTCTTTTCTATGTACAGTAAATCACTGAGAGCAATATGCTGTAAGAATCCTAAAGAAGCCTTGTTTTATAATTGTGTTGGTGTGCGTGTGCAGTTTGTCGAGAGGGCTGAGGAGACCAAAATGTGACTTGAGATCTTTTCTAATGTGCTTGCCTCGCATGATGAAACCCAACGTATGGATGAGATACTGGTGCTCCCGGCAGGCACAGTCATTTTGAGTCATGTCTGGAAGGGTTTGTCTTTCATGTGCATAGAAAGCAAACGATAAATTTCCACAAACTGCTAGCCATGCTTTCACTCAGCCGTGCTTATCTACTCCCTTTTTTCTGTCATTGCCTTGCTCTCTTTTTTTTTCGCATTCTGAAAAGTCTGAAAGGGCAGCTACCTGTCACTGAATAAAAATGTGCAGTCACTGTCCAGCTTGCTTGTGTTTCTTCTTTATGAAATCAGTGTTTCTCACCAAATGGATTACTGGAGTAGTGTTTGCTCCACTACATTTATTCAACAGCCCTTTGGAGAAGCAGATTGCATTAGTGTTGCATTTACACAATACAGAAAAAAGCAGGGGGTGCAGCAGACTTTCAGGGCCTGGTATGTTTACCCTGTGACTGTTCTCTTGCTCTCCAGTCACTCCCTCTCTAACTTTCTATTTTTATTTCACTCCAGGACTATTTTTGCCTTCCTGTCACTTGTTGCCCTTCTTCTTCTTCTGCTTTATTTCCGTCTTCCTTCCTCATGGCTGGCCTTGAGGAGGTCTTACAATGGTAGGTATGCTTAGATCCTTCATCGTTACTATTTGCACATTTATTTCCAACCTCTTCCATGCGGTGTGGACAGTATTAGAGCCTGACCCCCCTGCGCAAGCTCTTTCTCTGCTGGATTTCATGGAGAAGCTGAGTCGCAGACAGCTGGCAGTGAAGCAGCTGAAGGAACAGTTCATGGCAGCACTGCAGACCAATAATACAGAGGAGGTCCTGCGAATTCTGCACACCGGCAAACTAGACATTGACACGGTGCTGGAGGTAGATGACCCCAGCATGGTCCTGGCTTCATATAAACAAGGTGAGAAGAAGAGAGAGGAAGTAGAGGACTGACCAACATTTCACATGCAGCACCAGTGAAGCTTTAGTTTTTTGTTGTATTGAGTGATTTTGTAAATCCTTGCAATGAGATTCCTTTCATTAATCCCTTTAGTTAACCAGCAGATGGTGCTAAACACTCATAAATGCAAATATGACACATAGTGAATCAGGGTGCTGTGGAATGTTATCTTTATCATGTTTGCATCTTTAAAACTCTAAATATCATATCCCTTCATGTAACTAAACACAATTCTTGGCCTCTTTTAGGATATTGGCTACCAGGCTACAAACTGGAGACATCCTGGGCGATGGGTATCCATGTGTGTGTGATGTACAATGCTGTAGAAACAGCGCTGGTGCTCCTCGAAAAAGGTGCAGCAGTGAACCAGATGCCCAATGGGAAGACGCCTCTGCATGTGGCCTGTGAGGTCTCCAACAGCGACTGTGTGGCCTTGCTTCTTGCTCATGGGGCAAAGGTGAACAGCCTGTCTCTGAGCGGACACACACCACTGCACTACTGTATCACCAGCGAGTCTGTAAACTGTGCCAAGCACCTCATATACAAAGGTCAGAAAGTAAAGATGCATGTGCACAGGGATGCATATATACTGTCAACTTAACAGTGTTAAACAACAACCAGCCTTCTTCCAATGTACTGTAGGTGCCCAAGTTAACATGGCCAGCCGCAACAATGAGGAGGACACGCCTCTACACACAGCAGCAAGGTTTGGCGTCCCAGAGCTGGTTGCTCTCTATTTAAAACACGGGGCATCTGTGGATGCCATAAACTCTCTGCAGGAGACACCACTGATGACTGCAGTGTTCTGGGCCTTCGACGCCAAAGAACAAACCTACAGCCAGGAGCATCATTTTGTCTGTCGTCTCCTGCTGGACCAGGGAGCTGGTAAGCGGTCATGGATACATTTCCTTAAACCTTGATTAAAAACACACCTAAGTGTCAAGGTTTCCTTCTGCTGCAGATCCCAACCTTAAGGAGGAAGACCACAAAACAGCTCTTCACAAGGCGGCCTGGAACTGTGACCACATCCTGATGGAGATGCTGCTGGAGGCTGGAGCAGATACACGAGCCATGGACATCAACGGCTGTGCCCCCATTCAGTACCTCCTCAAAGTGACGGATATTAGGCCTATGGCCATACCTGAGCTCTGCTATCAGCTGCTGCTCAACTATAATGCAGCACGGGTCTACCCACCACAGTTCCACAAGGTGCAAACTATGCATTACATAGTAAACTATCAATGATTTGGCACATGTTAACAATTGTTGATGAACTTTGTTCAGGTGTTGCAGTCATGCTATAACTTCCCAGGAGTCATAGAAATCATGGTCAACTCTTATAAACGTTTAAAACCTACAAGGAAGTGGAGAGCTTCTATTCCTGATGACTGCTACGAGGTGGGACCGCTACAAATTCCAGCTATGTAAAATTGGCATCTTAGTGCTGAATGGTTAAAAAATATTTCATAGTCAAGTTATGCTTCTGTGATGTCTGTCTCATTTTGTCTTTTTAGCGACACAAAGACTTCTACGACTCTTTGTTTGCTGTTTGCTCCAACACTCCTCGCAGCCTGCTTCACCTTAGCAGATGTGCCATCAGAGCCAGCCTGGATGGCTTCTGTCACAGAGGAGTCACACAGCTGCCTCTGCCATTTTCCATGAAGAAATATTTGCTTTTGGAACCTGAAGGGATCCTGTACTGATGAAGTGACTTTTGAACAGTATTGGAAATGGAAAAAAGCTGCTGGTTGGATGATCCATATCACTTAGAGGGGTTAGAACCCGGGATCCTCCAGATCCTGAACTCTAAGACAGTGCCTGCCAGGTCAGCCACTATTATAGTGCATGTATGAATGGATTAGTGTGTGTGTGAATGGGTGAAAGGGAAAAATTGTTAAATGCTTTGTATACAAGGTGAATAAATGTTGACCATGTAAGTCTTCTGTCTTCTACAGAGGCTGCTTTCCTGTTTCTTTGTTTTCTTGCAAATGCAAACTGTTAACTGACTTCTCTATTTACCTCAGAGCTTCCTCGTGCCAAAAAGGATTTATGTCTACCTGGCAACCAAGATTATTAACGCTCACTTCCAAACCACTCTACAACAAGTGTTTGCTTTTCCAGTGGACTGCATGAAGCCTCAACTACCCCTCCTCACAACAAAGGTTTATCAGAATGTCCACCTTTTCATTAGTGAATGGCTTTTAACTGTTCTTCATTTCTTCGTCTTGGAAGCCTATGCATATAGAGCATGGCCTAATGTGTTTACCCCAGTCATAACTGCTGCATGCTGTAAAATCTAAGTCTGTTTTATCCAGATGTTAAGTCTAATTCGGGGAGATGATGCTGGTGTACAGCCAAGGATAGACCCATTAGACTGAGGCTAAGTAGGAGACACAGAGAATGGAAAAAAGGTACTGGCAACTTTAAAAAAAACATTAAAGCTGCTCTCTCTGCCTAATTTTTTAATCATGGCATTTCAAACAATTCTTTCTAAAAAATAGTCTTGTTTTTACTTCTTTTCAATGACGTTCTATATTTGTAAGAATGAAATACTACATAATACAGCAGTTGTTAACAACTGGTAATGTAAACAGGGATTATGAAACAGTCCAGAGGTCATGCACACACTGGACAGGTGTGTCTGTGGCTTTGCATTTGCTGCTACATAGAGGGAACATTGTCTGGATGACTACATGGTCAGAAATGACTCTCTTCTTAAAATAAACCAGTGAGGATCTCTCTTTTTCACTCACACACACACACATACACACACACACACAAAGGTCCAAATGTCGAGGATTCAATATTTAACTGAACCTGACTCCTGCTGTAATGTTATACTAATGCTTCATTTAATCATCTTTAAAATGTGTATTTGTATTGCTGACATGCTAATAATGTGCATCAGTAAACTACAGACACTGCAGACAGACAGAGAACGGCAACAAAACCAGAATAGAGCATGACAGTCGTGGGCACACTAATGAGGGTGCAAAACAAAGCAGGACAGTCTGTTCTCAGCCCCTATTGGCGGCAGGCCATGAAAAGTCACTGGACTGTGTCTGCAACAGTGACTGACAAACACAGCAAAGTTTCCAAAAACATTCTGCAGAGAGGGAGGGAGGGAGAGAGAGGGGTAGCAACTTGCATAGATATTACAAAGAGCAGCAGCACACAGGGCTAATTTAGTTATGTTAATGGAACAAATTTCTCACAATGTGTCAGCTAAAGTACAACAATGAGGAGATTTTTAATTTCCTACATTCACTGGTCCTTTAGGTGGTGAACCACACTTGTACAGTAACATGGCCTATGAGTGATGCTTACAGAGAAAAATGTGAACAAAAAACATGTCTATTAGGTCTAAGAGCAAAGATTAAACCATTATGTAGTGAAGGCCATAAATGCAAAGTATGAAGTATGACTGGTATGTGACATTATTACATAGAACCATTGCTGTTCAATAGATTGATACAGCTTGGCTTATACAGTTAGTCATATAACACAAAGCAGAAGTACAGTTCCTGCAGCGCATTATTTCGCTCGCACAGCTCATACAAGTCATTTAAATATAAAACACATGCATCATTACAAAACACTGGTGGTGCTATGGTGGTGATGCCTCAGAAAGTTTTCTTAGGAGACACTAAAAACTGGGAAAATGTTTAAAATGTTTTAACCTGTTAAAATCATTTGTCACTTGGCAGATGTCTTATTTTTACGGATTTTATATTTGATCAAAACAAAACAGTTTAGTTGTGTTTGTGCTGAAACTGTGTGGTTGAAGCAATACTGAATATTACAGCCGACAGACCTTGTTCCCCTCGTTAATGTCATCGAACATGCTGCCGTCATGTGTAACTTGACTGACCACCCTTCCCTAGCTTAAGATCAGCTTGACAACAACTGTTGATAAATATAAAGCTCTACCTAGAGTAGAAATGTGATTAACCCAAGACAGTGTCTTTAGATTGTGAAATGAAGCACCTTAAATATAAACAGCTAGCTTGATCATTATTTAGTGTAATGACTAAAGGCATGAGGTGGTTAATATTTGTTCCATTACCAGCACAAAGTTCTCATACAACCAAATAAAATGTGGTGATCCCCTGCAGCTTTACATTGCCTGGAGGCTGGTCTGAAATCAGGTTCAGATTAATCATTGCTTTTTTTACACCAGCAACTTTCTCCTTTGGGTGAAAGAAGAGTCCAGACACCCACACACAGTGCTGGTTTATCCTTTTGTTCCATCCTATACTCTCCTTTTTTGATTCTATGATTTAAACTGTTTCACACGGTCCTTGACTCTTCCTTCATCACAGAGTACTCTTGCCGAGCTTCTTTGGGTCCTTGCTGGGCATGCACCAGTCGTCGGCCTCGGTACTGGACTGATAATGCCGTAGGGCCGACTTGTTGAACACAGGAAGTCTCTCCACTGACTCTGAAGAGAGGGCCTGGTGACACAGAAGAGAAAGGAAATCATTACTCAGGAGTCACATCCAGATTCAACCAAATTCCTTCTATGTACTTAAAAATGCAAAGTAACAGCTGCACACAGTTATTAGTTACAAATTGGTAGAGCTGTCCTCACCTTCAAGTATATGACAGCCGAGGTGCCGTAGCCCTCCATAGAGTAGAGCTGCAGGTCTCCCTGGAAATACTTGGCATAGAGGCGTGAGATGGGCAGGCCGTAGCCAAAACCCGCCTGAATGAAAGTGTGAAAATAACATTACAGATTAACCTTTATGTTGTTTTTGAGCAGTACTCACCTTCTCTTGTGGTTACAATGTAAACCAATAAAATGCAGTCCACTGTGTAATAAGGTAATTTCCAACCATGCTCTACTGTGTGAGGCTCCTTTTAGAACAGGGTGTAGTGAGGTTTGGATTAACTTTATTCTCAGTTTAGAAGACAACAGCAAGGTTTACTAAAGTATAAATGTAATGTCCTGTGTGTTGTCCTGTAGATGAAGACTGAGACTGAGGCTGAGGATTAATAATTGCTGAAGAATTACCACTTTACCTCGGTTTACATCAGTCATATCAGCTCAGACTTATGTATGTGGTGATAACTTAAAATGTGGTATGATGTACATTATATTTGTATTTTGAATATTTTCACATATGAATTCTGAAATAACAGTATAAAGTCATGACACATTGATATACATAACAGTGTAGTCTCACCAGAGGCGCATTACGAGAGTTGTCCACGTGGACGGGACTGGGAGCCGTAGAGTACATGTAGCTGAAGAGACGTTCAATCTTCCTCAGGGGGACTCCACCTCCTCTGTCAGACATCTGACAATAAAACAGGGCCATGCCAAGTTCACAGTGGTCTTCTGATTATTCACTCACATTCCACTCTTTATCATTTGGCATTTAAACACATCCAAACAACGTGATGCTTTGTGTATCAAGTTATCAGGTTGGTGCTATTTACAGTACATACTAAGGTTCAGCAGAGTTAAGCAACCCTAACCCTAACCCTAATAACCCACTACAGTGCAAAAGCTGTGGCCTATCTTAACTCTTATTATTCTCATGCACCTTGATAGTGAGGTCCTCAGATCCCAGGGAAACACGAACTTTGACTGGAGGCAACATCGGGCTCGTCTCATGCGTCTCCACTGTAGCTCTCATGGCGTTCTGGCAAAGAACATGGATTACAAATCAAGTCCTGGATCTGGGACATAACACTTTATTTTGATGTTTGCAATACCTTGAAGAGCTCGAACAGCATATGGTAGAGATGTGATGGCACATACACAATGTGGAGAGGCTGGCCCAGGCTTTTGGCTGTAAAACACAGGAAAAAATAAGACATAATGGTAAAAGGTTGAAAGTCTGAATGTTGTTTAAACCTACTTTTTTTCAACCTTGTGTGCACAACAACATAAAGCCAGCTTATTTCTTTCTAACTTGTCTTTCTTTTGTAGGTATAAGCTGTATGGTGCAAGCAGAGGAATTTCTGATGCTGACGCAGGACTTTAGGCAGAGCCAGCTGACAGGAAACACACTCAGGTCAGGCTCCATTGAATAACAAGAAAACATCAGTACAACTGTTCTCTCACATGTCTACAGCAAAAAGTAGGTCTCTATATAATTGAAATGTATTACTGTAATATTATTATGTTACAAAAAACGTTTGTTTTTAATACTTACAGTTGATTTCTGTGATTTCCATGTCAGGAGAGGTCAGGTAATACTGCTCACACAGCATTTTTGATGTCTCATAGGCATCTAAAGAGTGAAACCAAACATGATGTTTTCTGTCCTTACAGTGAACCTGTTCAAAGGTGGGTATATTACAGCCACAGAGCTAGTGATAGCATCACTTCTCTATACTAAGTATATTGACTCAAAAACACCAGATAATGAAGATTGTGAGTCTGTATAAACACAGTGGTGGAAAATAGATAACACATCTAGTGTGTGTGTGTGTGTGTATGTGTATGTGTGTGTGTGTGTGTGGGCACAGATAGCAGAAACATCATTCATTACCTTTTATTACCTCTACAACATCACAGGTGGGGTCAATGCTGCCAATGTGTTTGGGATGGGCTGGATTTACACTGCCGTCAAAGATTAATGCTGCAGGACACAGATGACAAACAATGTGTCAGCCATGTTACACACTTTGTAAATACTTACCTAAGTACAGGTATGCAGTGGGGATAGGTGACAAGAGCAGGTTACACATATACCCTCATTCTCCAGGCAATCAAGCCAGATGCATTGAATACAAACATTTCTCAATGACTATTTGACATCTTATAGTGTATTGTGTTGTGTAACATTAGATGTGAATCTAACTTTCTTGTGTGTCATCTCCTCAGGATGTCTTTACAACATAAGCTGTGAGTGTTAGCAACTGTGTTGATTAACTCACAGTTAATCACAGAGTGCTATACTGACTGTGCTGGTTCATGAGCATGCGTGTGGAGATGCGGCTCATGTAGAAGCGGTCCAGGAAGTACTGGACGTTCTGGTTGGTGACGGGGTCCACGCCAAAAGCCTCTTTGTACTCCAGAACACCCTGAGCCATGGTGGGCACCACGTTGTTGTGGCGGTTCCGGATGTTTACCAGAGTCTGGGTGAAGCTGAGGACAACAACAAGTGAATATGTAAATATGTGAGGCTGGGTACTACATCATTTTCACATTTGAATGAGTCTGACCACACTTTGGAGTGAGGAATCGCGACTGCTGAGTAATCATTGCAGAATTATTACTGTCAAATCCACAAATTGGGATTAGTCAGTTAATAAATAACGTTAAGGTCTTTAAACAACTTACTCTTTTAGGACATGCTTGTCATCTGGATCTTTTTCTAAAAAGTCTACAAGCTCCATCAAACTCTGTGAATACCTAAGGAAGACAGAGGGACAGATTTTATAACACAGTACAGAAACCCATCTCTTCCTCAAATCACTGTCTAAACACTGGTATTAGTTACTCGTCGTATCACAGGGTTTTTATCTAGGCCAATGAATGAAGAGGTCTTGAGTGCTTGCCTGCGTTGTGCTCTCTCGCGCTGTCTCACTTTAGAAAAACTGGGTGAAAGGTGAACAGCAGCGCAGCTAGGAGTTTTATGTGCAGAGTTTGTCCCTCAACTGACCTTCAGCCCTCAATTTTGGATCAAGTGCAAGTTTGTGTCTTGAAATAGATTATTTCACAAGCTTATCTGAACATATCAAGGCATTGCCTCCTCTCTTATCTCATCAACAACATTGACAAACGAGAGATCACAGTGTTTTTGCTGGCAGTGCAAAGAGCCCTGCACAGAGAAAAGGGGAAGAGAACTCCACAGCGCAAGAGGTACAAGTGGGGCCAAATATAGCTGCTGTTTTGAAAAGAGTGGAGGATGGGTGGGTGACCTTTGTTGTTAGCATGACCTATATTTCTAGCATGACCTCAGTTGACCTGTTCACCAAGCATTATAAATGTGCAAATTTGAAGTCTTCAGCAGAAGTTTTAACTACCAATGATGCTACAGAGAAGCAGCTACTGAGGCAGAAAAAGATACTCCAAGTGGTAACAGTACACAGATACAGGACCGCTGTTTTGGCTTAAGCAGCAAGCAGGTGAGGCCTTTAGTCAGGCAGATAAATTAAGTTAAACTCTCCTGAGTCGAGCCTGTAAAGCAGAGGCTGAATCAAACAAGTGTAAACAGTGTGTCAAGCCTGTGTGAAGACTGTCTCATCAGACCATTTGTCCTACACATATGCATGTGTGTTTAGTGTACCCTGCGCGTGGAGACCATGCACACAGTGTACCTTGTAATGGGCGCATGTGTGTGTGTGCACAGGTTCACATACGTAGGTATAGCTGTTGGAAGTTTGTGTTCTGTCCACTGTGAGTACAGCAGGCGTGTAACATGTCACGCATTCTTCAAAAGTCAAAGTCTGTGCTGCACCATCACAGGGGGACACGGGAGTGAACACTAAAGCAAGTTTGAGTGTATATGTACAGGCATAAAGGGCCTTTACATAACAATGTGTGTGGAAATGGAAACTGTGAGGCTGGTTGCTATGGACACCGATTACTGGAGATGACATTGAATCTGTTAAACTCAATTTTGGATCAATATTATAGGTAAAATGCATTGATTCATTTGTGTAAAATGCTGATTAAGCCTTCTACCAGCTGGTGAGCAGCTTCAGGGATGGAGTACTGAGGAGCTTGTCAGGCAGAAAATCAATTTCCTTCATAATGTTGGCCAGTCTGACAGGAAGCTCCTGCCGCAGAAACACAAAGGAGGTCTTCTCACATGCATTGGCCGAGCCTGCAGTCACATGAGGGACAGGAGGAAAAAATCAACACAAACACCACAATATAACCACTACTCCAAACAAAGGTAACAGCAATCACTAAAGCGCGTGGATGGTTTGTAAATGAGGTGAAGCATGGAAATATCTGCAGCCTTCTGTCAATGACATGCCCGCTGCAAAATCAGCTGCCTCCACACACACCTAAGATAACGCTTGTTGTGCAACATGCCATGGCCCATGTGATTGTGGTAACATTTTGTCCAGTAAAAGCAGCACTTACCAAAGTCAATGAACTGCTTCATAGATAAGGGGGAAGGGGAGAACTTGGAGAATCTCTCCACTTGTTTGGGTATTCCGGACACAGAGCCGTTTTTTAGTAAAAACTGAGCGAACTTCATCTTTGCTCTCCCCCTCTGCAGACCCCAGCTCTGAAATGTATCCGGGACGATCAGTCCTTTTTTAACAATCCAGCTTAACGCTTTTTATCCAGCAGACCTACACCTTCCAGAAGAAGAGTTCCTTCATGGCATCCTCACAGCTGGGTTTGAGTTTCTTGTTTATCTCGAACGCCGTCCTGCCATGGTCGCCAGTTGTTTTGTGCCCTCCAAACATACAGCACTAAGCGATGTGTGTTGTTTTTGGACGGGTGACAGACAGTGGAACAAACCAATCAGCGTCAACATCCTGGTGCCTTTGGGCGGACTAGTCTACAACACGTCACGACAATAAAGTTAGACTCACATTAAGTTGAAGGTTAATTTGAAGAAACCTGAACTGAGCGCTGTCTGGTCCCATTTTTAAAAGAACTAAAATATGAAACAATATCAATAAAAACATAAATCTGTTTCTAAATATGTGAAACTTTCTTACAGTAAAGCTTCTCTTCACTTTGTCGCTTGACTCTGAATCACAATCTAACTTCAGCACCAACAGATTTGAATAACAGTGTGTGTGTTACAGCACCCCCTGCCGACAAGATGCCCCAAATGCTCCTCAACTACTAATTCACAACAAATAAAAAGAGCTAAATGATCCATCCACATGTAAAAAAAGTAAAGAAAGTGACTTGCCATCAGGTCCTCACTGATTCTGACTCCGTGTGGATCATTAAAGTTGCCGACTTTGTGCCATGTGCGTAATTGCGCGCAGCCGTCTCTTTATTTTCGGAGATGTTTTCTACTCCCTTGCATTTCACTTATTAAGAATTGCTACCAGACGGCCACAAATGATGTAACGTTACCTAAAAAAGTAAATTTACTTCTCCAAATGACCACGAGATGGCGACGTTGCCCCGGAGACTGTGTGTGTAGAAGAAGGTGGGATTTCCTCTCCTCCTCCTTAACATCATCCTGCTGCGCTTCCGAGAGATGTAACGGCGTGCAGTGAGTGCACCTGTTTTATGTATTATTCGGATGTTAAGCTGCTAAAATGACAAATTGTCAACCGTGTGACCAGTAACCACACGGAAAGGTTTGCACGACCTGCTCGGTGGTGGCACGCAGGCCGCGACAAGCTGAGCTTGGAGGATGTGTTGATTTTTTGTCGAGGTGCAGCAGTGAGACAGCATCTTTGAGTGCCGGTGACACATCATTATCACCCCGAGTGGACAAGGTACGAGTGACACACACCACATTTTACTGATGTTTACTGTAAACTATCCAAGAGGCAAATGTTCTCAGGCAGGGCGTTATTAAACGTATAAATGCATTCCTGCTAATGTTACCAAGCTAAACCACCACTAGAGAAATGTGTGCATGATTTGGGATATGATGACAAAAGGGACGATAGATATCACAAACTAGGCTCAGTCACTTTAAAAAATACATATTTTCATACATCATTTCTTGAAAATATTCACTGAATGATCATTAAATAATAACAGCATGGGATTGGTGCTCAGCTTTTTTCCGTAAAGTCAAATAGAGGTCCTGTAAGGTGGATTATTAGCTCAGGAACAGAGAAGAAGAGCTGGCTGCAAGGCATGTAGCTACAGTGTCTAAATAAGCAGCAAGTGCCAAAATGTCTCATGGACCCCAGGGGCCCTATACTGTTACTACTGTTTCAAGTCCTTATTGTTTACAAGGTTGATGGATATACAGATGTATAGCTGCCACACCCAGCTGAACATCTGAATTGTTAGTCAGGCTTACTGGATAAACTGACGATCATATTGTGGCACTGCCATACCCTGGTCCTCTTACTCAAAGCCTTGTAGGACACCTTGTAGCACACCATGTCGGACAAAAGTGACCTAAAAGCAGAGCTTGAGCGCAAGAAGCAGCGCCTCGCCCAGATCAGGGAGGAGAAGAAGAGAAAGGAGGAGGAGAGGAAGAAGAAAGAGGTAAGAAAAAAAGTGAGTCAATTCACACTACTGGCACTCATATTGTATCACCCTCTTGTGTGTGTTGTTTGTGTGTTTGGAATCGCTTCTCTGTCAGGCCTGAGACACATAAAAGCCTGAGGTGTTGTGTGTCCTTGCATCTATGTATGTGCAGAAGGTCGGTGTTGGAATTTTGGATCAAAAATGTGCATGTACACGTGCATGTTGCTGTTTAACTTAATAATGTGTGAGCACTGCGTCTGTTTTTAAAGCCATGATCAATGAGCTGATGTTTGTCTTTGTATCCGGAGCAGTCAGAGAACCAGCAGAAAACAGAAGCCACCCCAGAAGATTCAGACTTAGATCGCAAACGCAGGGAGACTGAGGCCCTGCTACAGAGCATCGGCATCTCACCAGAGCCTCCACTAGGTACACTATATGCCCTAAACAATAAAATATTCTTTCACTCTTCTCTGTAAGCGTGCAACAAGAGGTTGCAAAAGTGGAGACACCTCTGAAAAGCCCTTTAATGGGTGGGTGAAAATTCAAGACCACTGTGACCCTTTCATGCATCATCTCGTACTTTAGCATATTTGGACGTAAGCTTAAAAAAGGGTTAAAATAATTAATCACAGCTGATCCAGTCATTCCTCGTTGGGCCACATGAATTCAGGAAGACATGGTGCTTCTGAAATATCTTCCTCCACAAATCTAAAACTGTACAGCATGTGGGTTCCCTGGGGTGTCTGCCTCTTTCAGCAAGCTTTTTTTCAAAGCCACTGTGCTCTAGTGGTCTGAAATTGTAATAGCACCCATTGAAACCTTCAAAACTGGGTCACTGCTTTGCCCTTTATCAGCTTAAGTTATTTATAAAGCATCTTCAAAAGCAGTTGGGTACAAATAAGCAGTAAATCCACTGTGCTCATTTTTCCTCTCTTATATTAGCTCATCACTAATTTTAATGTTGTTGCTTTTCATCACATATTTTCTGAACAATCTGTTCTTAATGTGAGTAATTTGTTATTTCCATTATTTAGTCCCGACCCCTGTGTCCCCCTCCAAATCAGTGAGCACACCCAGTGAGACGGGGAGCCAGGACTCAGCTGATGGAGGAGCAGCAGGCAGGTAGGTTGAAATCACACTAAATTCAGGTTCAGATCTTGACTATTAATCTCTCATCTTGGTAAAGAACACAGCATTAATCTATTTTTATATATAGCCTAAGAAGAAAATTCACAAATTTGCATTTTTATGCAAAGCAAAGAAAGATATATTTAGATATTGTAGAAGAGACAACACATACGCAGTAGAAGGCTTGACTGTTCACACATACCAGGCATGCTCTTTGAGAGGTTACCAATGAACTGTGTAGTCTAAGTTGAAGGCTTCAATAATGATAATTCCAAGCTGATTATTTTATGACAGGCTTCTATTATCTTTGACACATTTCCTGTTTTTTTGTTCCTTATTGATGGCACACAGGTTTAGGTAAGGATGGGTGGCACAATTTCCTCGTCAGGTTTTGGATGTGGTTTCTGTCATATGTCTCAGCATCTGGTGTTTGGTGACCACTATGCAGCTCTTACTTCTTATAGCTGAGATACAAAGGGCTATTTTGAGTTAGACAGTAAATGTTAACAATGTTGGTAAACGTTCAGACAGCAGCCTTGGTGAGCCAGTTAATAGAATGTGTTCTGAATATGACACAATATCTATAAACCACAATGTTTGTAGCTTATTCGAGCACTAGCGAAAGGATACAATCACAGCTCATGTGTCATACATGCTCCTGCAGTGTTTACATATATGCTTATACATATTCATTACTCACCAGACCAGAGCTGGGGCTGTTTATTGTTTATCTTGATTTCTGCACATGGCTGCTCCGGTGAATAGTAAAAAGAGAAGAGTGGTCATCAAGTGCTTTCCATTTGCTTTTAATG
The DNA here is from genome assembly GCF_900634625.1 of Parambassis ranga. NCBI lineage: Eukaryota > Metazoa > Chordata > Actinopteri > Ambassidae > Parambassis > Parambassis ranga. The sequence continues at coordinate 11,550,893 of NC_041023.1, forward strand.
GCAGCTCACTGTGAGGTCGCTGTGTGAGTGATGCCTTCAGGGGACATTAGTCCTGTGTTGTTCTGGTACAGCCAGGGGGTGGAATTGGGGCTGAAGAACATGTGAAAGTCAAGTTCCTGGCATCAACAAATTTTCTTTTTTTATTTCTTTTTTAGCTTTTACAAATTGGATTTTACAAATTGGTGAGTTAGTGCTAATGCCTGGAATGATACATCTGTCCCCCCCAAATCCACCCTGGAAGATGGCATGCCATTTTGAGCTTCTCCATTTGTGGCTGTGTATGTGTGTGTCCCTTCTTAGGTCAGGTTTCTCTAAAAACAAGTCCCAAGTACAGAGCTCAAGGTAAGCATTTTCACGTCAAACCTAGGACCCCCACCCCCACCCACCCCCTTTCCCTTCTGTAGCTGAGCTCATGTGAACACAGAACGGCACCCACAGTGCTCATATATTCCCAAGAACACAACAGTGCAGTGCCCCTGCTCCCTTCATTTCTCCAGTGTCTTCCTGTGTGAAGCCCCGCTGTCTCACTTAATACCAGGTTGAAAGATTTCTGCTCGCATGAGTTGAGCCACAGAAGTCATTTCAGTCTTTGCCGTGCTGCTTTAAAGTGTCATCTCTGTTACTGTAAAACAGCCGCTGTGTCAGGATAAAGAGAGCCTTGCCACTCTCACCTGGTGCAGTGTTTAACAGGCGGGTTCACTGTCCTGAAGGTATCATCAGGAAGTGTAGTTATCCTTTTACTTAGCTGGTGTATTTCCACCACTTACCATGAAAGTCTTTAAGGCTTCTGTTGCTTTTTGATTCCCCTGTAAGTCAAAGAATGAGCTCAGCACTTTCCTCACTGTTTGTCAAACTCATTTATCATGCATGGCAAGTACATTGTCATGCATGTGAGGCAAGTATATACATATATTTATTTTCAAATATTTTCCATTAAATATGTGTCAGTGTGTCAGATATATTTTATCCTGCGGATGGCAGATATGAATCATGTTTCTGGACACAATATTTATGATTTCATGTGAAACAGTACAATATTTTCACCTACAAATTGCCGAATCATTGCAGCATTAAAAAAGTTGGATAGGCTTCTTTGACTCCATTGTAATTTGATTTAATGTCTTTAAATGGGTTTGCTTAAAGTGGATGCAGAAAATGAAACAAAATATATTTTCATCACATATTTATATATAAAAACACAAAAAGACGTATAGGCTATTGAAAGATAATCTCTCTATCTGAACAGTTTCCCTCAATAAAATGCATGAAATTCTGTGGGAAATCCTGTGATAAGCTGTTTTCTGTAGTCTGTAGGTGTGTGTGTGTGTGTTTGTGTTTGCATTACTGATACATGTGTGTCTAAGTTTATTGCCTTTGTAAACAAGCATGTCCTCTCTTGTCCCCCCTGTTGTTGACATCAGGACACTGCAGTGGGACACAGACCCCTCTGTGCTGCAGCTGCAGGCTGATTCTGAGCTTGGGTACATCTTTCTCCTTTCCTCTTGTTCTTCTCAATAACACTGCAAAAAAAAACCTTTTGGTATTGCATGCTACATTCATAACAAATAATATTCAGCACTGTACTGTGTATGTTGATAAGAAATGTGTCTCTGTGTGTAATCTAGGCGCAGGATGCATAGGCTTGGGGCCTCTAAGATCATACAGGTAGACTTCCTTCCGAAAGAAGTGGTCGCATACAGCAAGGAGACTCAGACGCCGCTCAACGCCCACCTGTCTGAAGGTGAATATTTATAACTTTAATATAAATGTTGTGACATTACTTGTCATCCAAACAGTCAAACCTTTGGGTGCCGAAGTTCACGAGGAGCAGAAGGTTTCACATTGCAGCATGGCTGTCATGGTGAAATTGATACTGCTTCGGTTAGCCATTTAGAGTGATTTAAAGTTCGAACAAGGAGGGAGGAAGGTGAGATCACAGGCCAAAGAGAAGCTGACAAGTGGCTGCCTGTCAATTATGGTGTCCTCAGTCGCAGAGCATCATGCCTTTGTCTCTGCCTAATAAGTGGAAACAGGCTGAACGATGCAATTCAACCAAGACTAAATATTGCTGTGTGTGTGTGTGTGCATGTGTGTGTGAATATACATTCATTCTTCATATGGTGTTAGAAGAAATGATCACATGAAAAAAGGTTGTGTGTGTGTGGGCAGCTGCACATGAAGAATTTGAGGTTTTGTATGCATTCATGTGAAAATGTATATATGCATATTTGTGTCTGTGCAAGTGGGCGTTAACATGTGTGCTGAGCTGCAGCTACTAAACAGATCCATATGGTGAGAATGTTCTGCACTGGGTCTGGCAGAACATTGGTGGCTGCAGATTTAAGACCTATAGATGGATTTCCTTTTTCTATTAGATGACAACATGATGGCAGATTTGAATGGAGGACAGTTGGAGAGGTAAACTGGGCTTTAATACTTTTCCATTCAAGAAACAGCTTCTTCACATGTTGGAATTACAAATACAAATACACTTACACATTGTTTGTCCAAACTGACTGTTAGATACACACAAACATATGTACATACACACACACACACACACACACTCCCCCTATCATCTTCTCTATCTTCCCTTTTCCAGTTGCCAAGACAGCTGGCAGCCATGTGACTGTGAAGGGGTTGTACTTCCTGCTTCCTGTCATTATAATAGATGGTCTGGTCTAGATTCATACTGCCCCCCACTCCACCAGCAACCACCACGCACATACACATGTCTGTCCTGATCAGCATCCAAATGGTCTGCTTCTACCCCCCCTCCCATTTCCTTGACAGACCCAGAAATAGATTGTTATTCAACAAGTGCACACACACATGATTTCTGTCAAGTTTACTCACACATGCAAAGCTCCAACAAACAAACACAACTGTTGTAAAATATAAAGGACAATTTGGTAAAGACTAACAAATAAACCTGCAGTAGTTACTGAATACAGGTCAAGTGGTCTGCATACACTAGCAAACAAACACACACACTGCTGCCTGCGGCGGCACTATGCATCGGCCCATTTACGTTTGTTTGTTTTCATCTTCCAAGTGCATGCTCAGGAGTGTGTGTGTGTGTGTGTAAGTGTGTGTGAGTAAAGAACATCTGGGAACCAGAGCAGAGCTGTGGTGGTCTGCAGGGAGGTGACCTTGGCCTCAGGAGACCCTTCCTTTGCAGACACAAAGCGTGTGTGTCTAGAAAAAGGAAGAAAGAGGCAGATGGTAGCACCTGCCTGCATTTCTGGATGTGTGTTTGTTCAGGCCAGTTCCTTTTGTTGATTACTGAACCCAACTCGCAACATAGACAGAGAGCTCATTTTCTCAGCTACAGGTTGTTTACATACATGACTTCTATTACAAAAGTTAATATAAAAGGTATTTATAACCATATAAATTGATTGGAAATGATTTATACTCACCAAACTCATTTGAAACCGACAGTAAATGTCCAAGGATTGACATCACTGGATTTAATTTCTTTTTTCCTTCCCTTTCCCCTCATTGTGTGAACTGTTAAGCAGAAGAAGAGTGGGATGAAGTGGGAGAGAACCCATTTGGCTGCTCTGGAGGAAGAGTGAATCTTAATGATGGTGGTGTGTCCCAGTCATGTGTAAAGCTCTACATGGGGCTTGTTTGGATTTCCATAGTTGTTTTTTAAACCTAAGTTTGTGTTTTAAATAGTGTTGGTGTGTTGTTTTATTGCCAGTTTATTGTTTACTGTTGGTCCACTTGATATATTGCCTGCAAAACACAAAGGAGAATTTCTAGAGAATGCCCTCTTTTTTACTGTAACTTTATTAAACAGTTCACACTGTCCATAAATGTCTTTACCTCGTGAACTTCTGACCTCCTTGGTTCTCATATCAGGCCTTGTACACATGAAACTGTGAATGCAGTTTCATCAAATTGGATTTGATTCGACTTTGCGTGTGTTCATCCTCTACACATGAGTTTGTGTTTTTAAGCTCCGGTAAAGTCTGTGTGTGTGACTCATTTAAGCAAGTCAATGATGAGGCTTTTCATTTCCGTGACTAATTTGCTTCCATGTAATTGTGAAGTGTTGCTGTCTCTGTATGTTTTTTTCCCATTGGATGCTCACTGATCCGTCTGTACCGAGTGGTCATTGTGCCAGGCAATCGGATTAGCCCCAGTCACGGTTGGCTCCAGCCATTTACTGCTATTCTAATGGGTATGAATGGACATACTTGTTGTGAGGGATGGATGTGTTGTCTGAGGACATTGCAGGGGAATAAAGTAAGGTCTAGTGTGGTGTGTGACAGTAACCTAACCAGCCAAGGTTAAGCTAAGTGTCTTTAGAACTTGTATCCAGATGTTTTGACATTCTGTTGAGAAAGAACAACTTACATCGACGACAAATCGTTTTTGGTTGGTGTTCTTTATGAGTTGAAATCTTAGGACTAAAAGTTCTAGGTACTTTGGGTACCACCCTGGTCTATGGCTTTGTTTCTCTCCACCTCCCTCTCTGGAACAGCTAACACCACTTGGCTGTGAATGAAGCAAATGTCAGTCCTTCGACAGCCCCACTCTACTTGACTGATCCCAATCTGCGGAGAAATATCAGTGTGTATGTGTAGGTGCTTACTTGAGATGTTGGCAAGATAGAGCAAGGTCAAGGAGATTATAGCAATTTTGTGTACATGGATGTGCACGTATACAGGTGTCCTGGTTTGCATGGGAGTATTGTGAGCCTGACCCAGTTCATAGTAAATTGGTTTCGCTCAGTGGAGCCTTAAAAGACCCATAATGGGGCCGCAGTGGAAAGGAGCCAGAGAAACAGGGTGAAAATGAAGGAGGGAATGTAAAAGGTGAGGAGAAATTTGTGGTCAATCGAGAATAAACAGTAACGCAAGAGAGAACCAAATGGAGGAGAAGCAGTAGAGGCGCTGAGGGACGATGAAGCAGATCTGATATTAAAGCAGTAATTGTTTGCAGTGATCCAGAAGTAGGTCCTCAGAAATACAACTCAGTGTGCATAATTTAATATTGCAACTTTGGAAAACCCCCATCTTAGGGTTAAAAGTGCATGGGGTCAAGAGTTTATTTGTGTGTCTGTATACAAAAGTGTGTGTGTGATCTCTCTGCCCCACCTCTGTTATATTTTCTGGCTCATTAGCTTTCAGGCTTGAGTATACAGTTGGTCAGAAATTCACCCCTTCAGTATATTTACTGCAATAAGAGGCTTTCTGTGACATTTGGTGAACTGGTAATGGCCCTTAATTACAAGAGAAACTTCATGTCCAGACCCTAATCTGAAAATACATACACATTTTAGTAAATACAACAAATGCATGAACACAACATAAACAGGAATAAACACACCTAGAAAAATATATACACACACACATACTGAAAAAAGTGGCCACACACACGCGCATACATCACATTAGATTCACATAATCCCATAATAGAGCAGTTAAGAAACCAAACTCCAGATTTATTAAATGATCCTGACCATTGGCAGCACATTGGTCCAATTAGAGTGTTTACTTTGGTGTTATTTTCCACAGTCTCCTAAATATATGGTTCAACAAATACTGAACTATTTATCAACAGATTGTTTTAGGAACCTTAGGGATTGTAAATCGGCAAAATAATAATTGGATTTCATGTCTGACACTCATTACTATCAGAGCTGACTAGTTTAAAGTGCTGGTTTATTGGAGCTCTGGTATGATATGTGTGATTTGACTTATTGCATTGTAATGGAGCAATCTGTTTGGACTGGCAGCATTTCGGTAGAACTAAAGTCAGGCTTTAGGAGTGGTATCAATAAAACTAAGATAGATACTATGATAATTTCAAATTCTCTGCAACATTTCACATTTTCCTACAAGACAAGTCACAATTTCTTGCAGTGGATGAGTTTTCTACAATCCATTGATGCATTTGAATAAATAAAACTTTGGATATAAGTTACTCTATATGGAACTGACATGCCTGATCGGTTTGTGGGCAGCCTTTAGGGATCTGGAGGATGGAATGTGGTTGTTGGAGTGTGTATTTTGCATGGATAGACACTTGCATGTTTTTGTCTGTGCATATATGTATGTGCCCAGCCACATATGGAAGTGCTTGTCTGATACATTGTTGTTTCAGCCAGGCGGCTACGACAGGCTGAACAGACCAGAGAGAGAGAGAGAGGAAGAAAGAAAGAGTGTGTGTGCGGGTTAGAGACTAAATTCATGTAGTGCATAACCACAGTGAGTGCACCCAGAGGACCCTGAACAAAATGTACTTTGAATTTGTCCTGCTAGAAGTTCACATAAGAATGTTTTTTATATACTTGGTGACTTCAGGACTTTAAAAAAAAGTCACACATGCACATACTTCAAATCAGACATTGCTTTTGCTATTAGGACCCACCCCCCCTCCAGTGTCTTCCCTGCAGACATACATAATCGTCCAGCGTCTCTCACCTTCTCTCCTCATAAAACAGCTCTGAGTTTGGCTTTCATCGTCATCGCCCTCCAAAGGGCACAGCCTTCACTTCTGTTTCGCTCACAGAAATGATGCAAGGTCCCAAGTGGTTTCTGTCCAAATGGTCATGGCAGTCAAAACCCAGGAAAAAACTTGATATTAGAGAAAAAATAATGTCTTTCACAGTGTGTAAGGTATTCCAAGTGAGTCACAGATGATTGCAATTTTCCCCTATGACCACCATATAATAAGGTACATGAAGCCTTTCTTCATCTTCCTCCCTTTTGGGCTTTCTGTCTCTCTTTGGTAAAATGGCCATCATCCAAAATAATATTTGCCATCTGATGAGCGCTTGAGATGAGTGGGAATACAGTTTCATGTTTCCCCCTTTTCTCTTTTCAACCCTTTCTTCTCTTCTTTGCTTACATTTTGCTGAACTTGAACTTTTTGACAGCATGCCCCCCCACCCCCACCCCCCATCTCCATGTAGCATTTTTTCATGCACGTGTAAAACAACAGCGGGTCTTTAACATTTGCCTGGGTGGTCCCTCTTTACTCTGAGATCCCTTCAACTCTCTAGAGAGTTTCATTTGAGAGGGTAGCGGTTCACTGCCACACAGCTCGCCTGCAGCGTAGAACTCCGCTTTGTTTTGGTGGATGTTTGTTAACACTTTGTATGAAAAGTTGTAGCTCCTTTTTTTATAATAACTATAATATTTGTAAAATATTATTGTAAAAATATTTACAGTGATTGAGATTTAAAACCATCTCCTCTTCTTAAATTTCCACATCATTGTCAGACTTAACGGTTGATTGGATGACCCTCCTGCTTTTCTGTCTGGCTGTAGTGCTGTAGTGCTGTAGTTCCGTACTTCTCCAGCAGGGAGCACTCTTGACACATACGTCTGCTTCCCTCAAAGTCTTAAAAAAACAGAAAGTGACTGATTTTATTAGACACTAGCATCAAATAAAATTAAATAGTTGTATTATAAACTATAACAATTTTACAATTAATCTCTAACACGTGTTGATTTTCAGAGCCTTAATTACATTAACACAATCAGACGGACTCTGCTCTCTTTGCTTTCGAGCAAATGCATCTGTTATTTGACATTGTTGCTGATGTGCAGTGGGTACTTTTGTCTATTGTTGTACAACAAACCAGGGGGGACTCAGCCTCTAGCAGGCTTATAAAAAAAGTGATTGTCCGTCCGTCCTTCATTAAAACTACATGAAACACCATTGTCTTCTGATTGGCAGGCAAGGACCACCAATTGGTACACAGATGCAGGCGGCTCTATTTCTGAGTGACACAAATACTAGCTCAGATGATGTGTTGAAAAGTAAGTCGATGCCACAGCAGAGATTTTATGTAAGGCGTTTTTTTGTTGTTGTTGCTCTCTCTCTCTCTCTCTCTCTCTGTCTCTGTCTCTCTATCTCTCTCTCTCTGCCTCTCTCTCTTGCCATGACTGACTGGGTTTTTGACAGTTTGGAAAGTTTGAAGTCATGGGTTTTAATCAGGGCCTTGTGGTGGGGCTCAGAGCATGGCATGGCATGGCATGATGGCTCATTTTGTAGATGTGGGTCTGGGTCGGGGCCAAGCCTGGGTGGCACTGGTAGAAAGAAAGGGGGGGCTGCTGGGAACCAGAGTGAGAGAGAGAGAGAGAGAGAGAGAGAGAGAGAAGCTGAAAGGAGAGGAGATGGAGAATCCACCAGCCCACAGCACACAGCAAAGTTGGCCACAGACCCCTAAAGGCCTGTATGGGCTACATTAATGAAAGCAGACTATGTGTGGGCATGCAAGTGTGCGCATGCATGGTGTGGACTTACACACACTCTTACACACTGTGTGATCAGTGTGGGGAAGTGTCGTGAAGAGATGAATTAATCTAAATCATGCTGCGGGTTTTAGCTTTACTAGTTTTACCTCAGGTCCTGCTGCTAATGTGTGGGTATGTGGGCAAGACTTTTACCCCTTACTGTGGCAATCATGATTTGATGAACCATGATGAATTTTAAACATTATTTTCTATTAAATAAATGGAGTAGGATTAACAAAGTGTGTTTAGAGGATTATGTATTTTGACTTTGTCCTGGAAATATAAAATGTCCTGGGTCACTCTTATTATTTAACATTCTCGATTTGTTGAAAGCTTAAACAATGTTCTGCTCTGGATTTCTTCGCATGAAGTTGTGGAAGTAGCATCCGTGCCATATTGCTGTATATTGCTTTACACTCTGTCTTTGACCGTCGCCAGATCTGTGAGATCCCTGAGCAGGTGGGACTGCCCTCTAACCCTACAGGAAAACATTGGTTGGACTTTACTGCATGGATGGCTCCAAACTGCCAATTTTCTGTCCAACCTGATGAACAGAGGTCCCTAAAATGTTAGCAGTGTGTCTCTGTGTACAGAAAGAGAGCTTCACGTCCACCTGAAGCTACCTAGTGATCTGCTTTGCGTCTGGGCAGACACACAGCTGGCAAAGTCAAATCAAATGTCAAAAAACATGACAAGTATTGTAGAATGGTTTATATTGTAATCTCCAGGACTACATAGAATGAGCTTATTTCTGATTATAAGATTTTTAGATCCTAGATTTAGGATTGCGTCATTAAATTTGAAACATGTATTCTTATTTCAGATGTGGTTATATGATTTTTTTTGGAGGGGAAGGTTCTTATATATCAAGGATTACATTACTGGAGGTGGGACGTAAAAAAAATAAAGTGAGAGAATTCCCCTGATGCCTCAGGTCAGTTGTAAATGAGCAAGAGGTTATGTTGTAGTGTGAATATGTGCGTATTGTGTCTTTCTTTAACAATAAGAGAAGTTAGTGTATGTGTGTGTGTGTGTGTCGTGCCAGGGCCACATTAGAGAAGCCTTTCAAGTCTTGTTGACCTCCTCCTACTCCTCTGCATAGTGCTTGTGTTGTGGTCTACTCAACAGCCAACCCCTGAGAACCCCTGTGAACTCTGTGTGTGTGTGTGTGTGTGTACCCATTCCAATGTGTATATAATGTTGTAGGGTTATTCCCAGCGCGTGAGATCCCACAAAAATCCTGCTGGATTTCTCTTTTGTATCCCTCTCCGTGCTTCCGACGCCTCTTCTCTCTCATATCAGTATCTCTGTCTTTCTTTGTGATTAATACAATGGAGATCTTTAAAAAATATGAGTACTGTCAACTTTGATTGTGTGTGACTCAGTTCAGTAGTCACCTCCATACTGCAGTGATAAGTCTGCAGCTCAGCCCACCATAATGCTGCTGATGACAAACTTGGTCCCTGCTGTAGTCTCATCCACACACAAACAACCACAGCTCTTTGATAACTATGCCAAGCAAGCACCAACACATTCAACACACCAGCACTTACTGTTGATTGGGTTCACAATAAAAGGTTAGCGGACGCTTTGATCCTCACCGACCGGCTACATGCTAACATGTTATTGCTGAAACACACTATGCTATTGTGCTCTATGTACTGGCAGAAGGGGGGGGGGTAGTGTACATCGTTAATAATGCTGTCTATTCTTCTCTCCACACGCTCAATAGTAGCAGCCCACTGTGAAATAATACAAGATATTTAAACTAATGAAACTCCCAGCAGTCGATCTGCCTTCATTAAGACTATGTTTTCTTTATTCCACAAACAGATCCGCTCATTACTCTCACCTGAACTATTTCACTCTTCTGTTATTTTATAAAGCATATAATCAAGTTTAGTCTGCCTAACAAGGGCTTTATGCTCTGAAAACATAATAATGTGTTTACTGCCTGAATAAACTACTCTTAAAAGAAGACTTTAAGTTATTGGATGAACCACTTGTCATTCAATATTTATCATAAGCTAATTTAAGTCAGTTATATGACCACAGTGAGTTCACACATCAAGCATGAGGATCATTGAAAGCCAGTAAGTAGCAATGCAGTAGACTGTTTTATATAAATATTACACAATATATATGTGCATGTTTGAGCCCATTTCTCTACAATAACAGCTTTTTGACACTACACACCTTTTGCGCGTGTCTGTCTGCATGTACACTTTTTACACATTTTACGTGTGTGTGTCTCCACACTTTGAATCTGAGTGTCTGCTCACCTGCTGAGCTGTTCTGAATTGACTGGGCCCGGTCAGCATGAGTAAGCAGCCAGGGGAAGATTGAGACAGCCAGATGCGGCAGCCCAGGGCTACTGAGGATATCATTACCCCGGGTGTGTAGTCGGCCAAAACGGGAGCCCACAAGCAGAGTTTCATCAAGGTGGACCCCTGTCTGTGTTGCGGGGGTGGATACCAGTTAACCGGTCGTCCTGCAGTGAGGAAAGGTATTAAGCGGCAGGTGGAAGGAGAAAGCATCCCGTGACTGGAATGAGGAGGAAACGAGAAAGTGTGCAGACGCTTAAAGGGTAGCAGGCAGACACGCTCACACTGTGAAAGATTGTCTCTTTTGATTTCCCTTCCCTGCTTCTTTTGTAACTCAACAGGAAGCTGTAGTGCCTCATTGTTTGTGTTTGCATTTACATAAAGTTTTTTATGATCTTATCATTTTCTACTGTATAGCTCTTTCTTTTCTTTAAGCACATAGAAAAACATTTCCACTCAAAGCAAATTGCTGGGATATTTTTGGTGCAGGACTGTGACAGAACAACTTGATGCATGGCCATTGGCAAAAACATCAGCAGTATCTTCATACGGGAATTGGACCGTCTCCCCTCAGTGAGGTAACCCATAGACCATGAATCACGCTGCCTTGCTCCAGAGTCCTGTGGTCCCGGGGGTTGACAGTTTGACCGCTCCTCAATGTGGTCTCTCTCTCCTCTCCTCACGCTCCTCCCATCACCATCACCACACATTCCAACCACCGGACCGGTCACGCAAGGTCAAGAAAATAGAGCAGAATAGAAGTAATGCATCTTCCCGTTTTCTTTTTTACATCCTGAAATGTAAAAGATCAATGACCTCAGTTTGTGGAGAGGAAAAATGACTGATCAATGACCAAAGAAAACAACATTGGAGAGAAATAAAGCTTCATGAAATGAGGCATGGAGGAAGAGACAAAAGCAGCTGAAGAAAAGGGTTTCCCTGTGAGTTTCTGTTTGCAGCGTGTCTGTTTTGGCAGCTCAGACATGGAACTAGTCTGGCAGTCTGCCTGTCTGGTCCTCTCTGGTCTCTCTTTCATACTGGTGGGTCACTGGTGTTTGGATCACTACAGCTGGCTGTTAACCACTGACTTGGACGGAGCCTCGCCGCCGTGTATTTGATTTAGCTTAGTCATTTATTATATACACACAGGATGAAAATGGAAGTCATATATCAAAAACTTTTACTTGGAAACTAAGCAAAATGAGTAAAGAAAGTAGCTATTGATAGCTGATTTTAATGGAAAAATCAGGACAGACTCTGTCTTATTTGCAATGTGCTGTGATGATAATAATAACATCACTGGTGTGTTAGCCCTTATTGTATTTAAAACCTTTAAAAGTGAGTCTATTTGATAAATGGACTGTTCATCCAGTGTAAGAGCAGCCCTTAAGCGAGTGGTTTTAACAGTGCCCTAGGCCATACTCCAGCTGAGTTAAACACACCCCGACGTGTGTGAGGGAGAGACATGACATGTCTGAGGGTGTGATGTAGTCACTTCCTCCCACTGGACTGAGCAACTGTTGTCAGCTTGACCCTGCCAGTTAACCCCTCGCCACCCTTGGCACTGCAGGCGAGGGCCCTGGATGTGTGTGTTTGGGAGGAAGAAAAAGACAGATTGTATATGTGTGTGTGTGTAGCATGTGTGTTGGCAGACCACAGGTGTCTGGTCGCGGTGTCAGGGTGTTAAGAGGTCTTCAGAGAGGCCCCCTGACTCTCAGCATCTGTTTCAGAGGGAGGGTGCAGCAGAGAAGAGGAGGAGAGGTTGGCGAAGGTTACCAACACATACCCTGAGGGGTGGAGGGGCAGTAGCTGACAAGCAGGTGCCTTTGTTGACAGTAACCCTTCATACTTGAACCCCCAAAAAACTCACATGCACACACACACACACACACTTACACTGAATCCTAGAGGGCTGAGCATAATTGCAGAGCCTGATTGGAGTGAATGCAGAGGGAATCCCCTTTTACACACACACACACTGCATCTCTTTACTCAGGGTCAAAGGTGAGAGAAAGAAAGGAGAGCACACACACACACACACACAGCTTGCACATTTCCTGCTGACAGTGTGTGTGTGTGTGTTTGTGATTTGCAGACATGATAACCAATGTGTGCACACACGTGACAGGCTTGATTCCTGTTGTATCTCTTTTTTTGTCATATACACAAAATAAAACCCCAAACTACAGTGCGTGTATTTATAAATGAAACCCATTTGGACTGAATGTTAGTTAGTCAGGTGTACCGGTGCACGACTGGGAATGATTATTTTGCTAAGAAGGAGGGGGGAGGCGGCACACAGCGGGAGGTTGAGGAAAATTGGAACAGCTGTTGATTAACATGAGTGCTCCTTTGTTTTTGTTTTTTACTCTTTTAGTAGAAGAAGAAGAGGAAGATGAAGAGATGATGGAGGCGAAACCAGGCCCGGAGTCAGAACAGCAGGATGAAGATGACAACAGGGAAACCAAAGAAGGTACTAAGCATAAAATAAGTGCATGTAGCAGTTCAACCCTCAAAACACAAAACCGTCTTTATCCTTTAGTCTCCTCCTTTCTGTGACTTTTTACACACTGCTGGTCAAACTGTCATGAAACACGGCCACTCGTGTGTGACACCCTCGGCCAGTCAGTGGGTGTATCAGATGGGAGGGTGAGGGAAGGTTACAGTGGGGGTTAAGGCGGCAGCATGGCATGTGGGGTCAGCACTGATTAAAAACCTGTTGGTTGACCCTGGGGCCTGCATTTCAAAGTGAAAAGGAATGGGTAGTGTGTGTGTGCGCGTGCGTGTTTGTGTGTATTAGGAGGTTTTATGTAGTAAAAAGTAAAGGGTATGCATAAGTAGAAGACATGATATACACAGATAGATGCACATATTCATATTTGGCCACATGAACTGAATATTCGTGACTGTAGTAAGTGTGAGTCAAACACACGCACACACACACTCATAAACACACAGTCATCCGTCTCCTCTCCATCCTATTAGACGGTCTGGCCTTTTGATCTCTGCCACTCGATTCACTGGGTCTTTTCTGACAACTCGTAAGAAATACAAAGGGATGGAGGGGATCAAAGTCAAGAGGCAGGGTAAAGGTCGATATGCGTGTCTCTGTGCATGCTTGTGTGTGTAAAAAAAAAAAAAATAAAAAATTGCATGTGTGCTAGGGGACAGTGACTTCAAAAACTGGACGGCGTGCTGTGCAACCATTACGTTCAAAGGGAGGCGGGTCTCTCAGAGGCCTTTGTTTTTCTCTTGTTTATGAAGTTCTTGCTGTAGCATTTTACTAGAAAAGATGCATTAGGAACTGTTTGTAGTTTATTATGTCCTGAATGGGATTCTGGTTTTGATAGAGATGAAGGGAATGTTAATGTGACGTCAGTAAGTACATGGTGTGCTTACAGTGCTTCTCACAGTAGTAGACATGCAATTGTGCAGGTATGGTTTTATAGATTTCAGTAGGGCATCTGTATTAATGTCAGTTGCATTACAGAGAAATATCATCAGTCACTTAACAGTATGCGTCCAAACATCACCTCATATTGAATTAAAGTTAAATGTTAAGTGACTGCATATCTTCTCTTTGCAACAGAATACATGTATGTCATGGTTTGGTTCCTTCCAACAGGCTTGTTTCCGATGCTGCGGGAGCTGACTGAGGAGGAGAGGCAACAGATCCTCCACTCCTCTGAGTTTCAGAGTTTCTTCGACTGCAGCATTCGTGTGATGGAGAGAGCGCTGGCTGAAGACAGTGATATCTTCTTCGACTACAGCGGCCGGGACCTCGAGGACAAAGAGGGGTGAGCAGAGAGGAGACACAGGGGGGGAAGAAGTTGGATGAAGGAGCAGAAGAACTCTGTCTGGAAGTGAGAGCACATGTGAGCGTTTACTACCATGCCTCGAACTCAGAAATGTGCTGAGAGTGACTCATGCCCACCCTGTCACTCCAGGGGCCTGGGAGCTTCTTTGTTCTTCAAAATACATGTCTTCATAGTGATGTCACACTCTCAGAGGGTTAAAAACTTCTGTGAACTGACAAGCATTGCAACCTAAAGAGCATTGTACTGCTATCTGAAGGGCTGCCTCCAAATGGAGGTTATCAAAGTGTTGGTTGAAGTTGTAAGAGTCATAAGTGCAAAGCTCTTTCAGTATACTGCTCTGCTATTATAGAAGAATGCTGCTTTTACTGACTCACTTCAACTTTGACCACTGCAGCCACAGGGAAGCATGTGGTCAAATAGAGATTATGTCTAAAACAGGCCATGGCCTAGTGCTCAGCATCAGTGCTGCTTTGTCTCTGGGCTTCTGAACGTGTAACAACATAAGCAATATTTCACTACCTTGTTTTATTAGGTTATCTCATGTAGTATTGCACACAACATCAATAAGACTACAGACACCTGAAGATTTGTTAACCTTCCCTTTCGCTGGGTTGAAATGACAACAGTCTCACTACCATGCAATACCAGTTAAACACAATGCGTCACTGCCTTTCTTCCATTCAAACTGTTGTAAAACCTTGAGTGGCTCAGGCTTTGTTCACAAAGAGCCTCATCAGGCTGAAGCAGCTTTACGCTGTTTACTCTGACAAGAGGAACAGAGTTCAGTTGACTTCGGTCACCTCTGACCTTTATCTCTACTGTTTGCTTCCAGAGACTTGGGCAGTGGCTCCTGTCTGTCCTTCAGCAGGCTCTTCTATGATGAGCACTGGTCGAAACATCGTGTTATCACCTGCCTTGATTGGTCCCCTCAGGTGAGGCCTGAAACTGTTAGGTGTCCTACTTTGGATCCAAAACCCTGCCTTTACAAGTGTCAAATTTACTTGTCTTTGGAGAGAGAGTGAATTAAGTGTGTTTGAACTTGTCTCTTCTTCCCCTTGCTCCTTTCTGTTTTCTCTCAGTATCCCGAGCTGCTGGTCGCCTCCTATAACAACAATGAAGATGCTCCCCATGAACCAGACGGCGTCGCCCTGGTGTGGAACATCAAGTTCAAGAAATCCACACCGGAGTACATATTTCACTGTCAGGTACCTTAAACACACAGTACACCACATAGCAATGTTCGTCTGTTAGGATTCTCCATCCTCATTATGTCTTACACTCATTGTGAGTCCATCCAGCAAGCTACAGAGTATTTCCCTTTCCACTTTTTAATGACAGGACGTTTGTCAGTAAAATCATAAAATGATGAAGCAACGGGAAATGAAATACAGCCCTACAGGATTGGATTAAAGACCCTCACTGCCTGTGGAGGCCACTTTTTTTAGTGAAACGGAAGGTTTGGTGGGAGAAAAAACACTTTGACAGGAGTGATGTTAATAGCAAATGACACTATGAAAATGGTAAGAGCAAGGAGAGGAGGGATTGGATGTGAGGACTCTCATGGCACCCACAAAACAGGCCATATATAGACATCTCAGTAGTAAAATGATGTGGCCTACCACCACTTCCTGATCCAATGCTGTGTGTGTCAGGCCACCCATGCTGATGCGCTGACTTACTGTATGTCGGCACTGATTTCCAATCTTCTCATACACAATACTGTAAAAGATGGAATACACCTGTATTATTACTGGTGCTGTGAGAAATCGCCTTGCCTTGTGCGCACACACTTTCAAGGTTCTGTCAAACAAGGGGAAAAAAATACACACAGAAGCACATGCTCCTGCATACCGCATGGTATGTGCAAATATTTAAATATGAAAGTTGCCATACAAGCCAAGATCTATAATAGATTTTTGAAGGACTCCATTCTTTCACTGCACCATAATTTATGCTGCCGCTGAAATCCATGTGGTCATTCGGATAGATTACAGCTATGCAGTTTGTAGCTGTAGGATTCTGTAGATTTTCCATGTGGTGGTTCTCTGATGAAATATGTGCAGAACATCTGACTTTATTAACAGTGCGGTTTCTCCGCATGCTGATCTGTGAATTGTCCATGTTGGGTACTCAGACGTTTGGGAACAAGGATATTTGTGTAAGCAGACGATAAAATGCTCAGTGTATCAAAAAAAAGGGGGACGTCTGCTGTTAATGCATGCAGCAGAGGCATTTGTGTTTAAGTGAAAATACAGTGGCAGGAACACAGTAGTTGCCAGTTTGCGTTGAAATATTAGGAAATTGGATCTGTGACAGACATACAAACCGCTGCTACAAAGACAGCAGACATGTCCGTTTACAGGGATTTGTTTTAAGTGAGTGTTCACTGGAAATATGTGCTTTATATGAAGTGATGCTGATGGAGAAAAGGGGAACCAGTGCAGGGTGTACAGCAGTACCCACACATCACAGGAGTCAGCAAACTAGTCTTGTTTAGGAAAACATAATAGAAAAGACAGAGTTGAAGAACAGTATAATATAAAATGGGGATAAAGTGATTAAAGAAAGGAGCTTGGGTTGGGTTTGGATGAAAGAAATCTAGGAGTGACTACAGGGGAGAGGACAGGAGTTTTTTTCTAGTGAGGACCTCTGCAAACATAGTTGCAGCTCTCTAGTTAGCTGCGGATCAAATGGCTTTTAATGTGCGAGCATGTTGTGCAGTTTAACCCCCCAAAACCACAGGGCTTGGTGCCTCTTCCCCTCTTGTTCTCTGCCTCCTCCTTTTTTTTCCTCTTTTTGCCTTCCACCTCTCATCTTTAGCTGGAGTAACAGAGGGGCCGGTCCTGTGCTTTCTCCCTGCATCTGTAATCACAAACAGTCTACTGTACACTGGGTTGGCACACACACACACACGCACACACACACTTCTGCTGTTGGCAGGAACTGTGTTTAGCAGCACTTCAGCCATTTTTGTTGTCCCAGTCTAGCCCTCAGAAGCCACTTTGGCTGTGTAGATGGATAGGTATATGGCTGAATACCGTATGTGTGCACACATGTGCTTGTGTGTTTATTGTGTACATGTGTTGAGGCTGTGCAGTGTGTGTGTGTGTGTGGAGGATACAGAAGAATGACAGTGTGGGCTGGTATTGGAGGGTTGGTGCTTGTGGTTGAGGCTGGATTCAGCAGGAGCTGTATTGTATAATGCTATGGCTTATAGCGGGCTTCATATTTCAGTTGGGGTTTCGGGGAGGTCAGGCTGTTTTATTTCTTGTGTAGCGGTATGAAGTTCGGTAAATGAGCATGGCAATGCACAACTGACACTTTTTTGTGGGGGACAGATTTCAGTAATTTTGTAGCTACACCTAGACCGCTCAGTGTGATCTTCATCTTGCTTGTATAGGCCAAGCCCACTGAAGGATGCAGCCCTGAATTGAAACACACTTTCAGAGATTTTCATAGGATTTTGAAAACAAAAAATGGTGGCCCGAATCCTTTGCTTGCGTCGTTGGATGATGTCATAGGCATGTGTGGTGGAAAAGTAATTTCTCAGTTGTCCCTTTGGCAAGTTAACTCCACAAACTGAGCACAAATATTTCTAGGATTGAGCAGCCTTGCTGTAAATGTTGCATTCTAATCCAACACTTAGGCGGACAGGCCCTGGTTTGACAAATGATGCTCCCATGTGGACTCAGTCATGTCACATAAAACACACAGTTGTGCATTCATTTTCCGTTTCCTCTCTGCTTTGCTGTTGCTTTACATTTACCCTGCACTTCTTTATCAAAGCTTTTTTCACTCTGATCTACAAGTTTCAACATCCTACTGTTGGATTTAATGTTTATTTGAGAATATTTTGTTTAAACTTGTATAATTTGTATTCCCCTCTGTTGTTCTTCTAGTTGTTCTTCCTTTAAGGCTGTTCTGAAATGAAAATGGTGATCCTTCTGCCACAGCCTTAAAGGACCAGGCAGTTCCATGGCTCCACTTCAGAAGCCATTGATCTAGTTGATATAGTAGTGGAGGAAGTGTGTGATCCATCAGGGTGTGGGTTGGATTTATACTTCAGGAAAGTGGCTACCACTGCTGTGGATTCTGGTACCAGCATGCCTCTCCTCAGCACGCCTGTCCCAGCAGTTGGACCCATCATCGCCCCATCCCAGTTGGGTCCAATCTTGTAACTTCACACCAGTCTCTCAAGTGGGCAAAGTCACACCACATTAAAGGACCCGTTTGACTTAAAACCTCTGCTGAACCCCCCCAAACCACACGCCTCACTGTAACAACCCCCGCCGCTACTGTCATATCCCATTGGACTCAGTCATATTTTTATTAATATCTCACTGCCTTGCATCGCTCCCTGGGACTTTGGCACTTCCAGAAAAAGTTGAGTAAGAGAAGCAAAAGAGGCAGAGAGGAGGGTGAAGAGAGTTAAAAAGAGCAAACTGCAACAACATTATTCATATTCTGTGTCTGAGTTTGAGCCCATGTATGTATACCAGAGGATGGAGCTGCATTACATTTTGGAACACTAAATAGTGTGGTCGTAGAGTGTTGAATTGTGTAGCAGCAAAACATATTACCATGTATCTCCCTGGTTCTGTGCATCTCTGTTAAAAGGAAGGGGTTTCACAGAGCTTGTAAGCTGGGCTGCTGCTTCCAGTTGTCTTCCATTGTTACACAGAGGTTGCCAAGCAACCAGTAGAGTCTGCAGCTTTCTGCAAGAAAGCAAAGATGAAAATGTTTCTCTGAAAGGTATTGACAAAGTGAAATCCTCTGTCAATACTGCCACAATATGGAGAATGTCAGATTTTTAGGTCAATGCTACATTTTAATACCCTTAAAATGGCCTAACTTTGTTTAATCGAGCAATATCAATTGTGAATCAGTTTCTGTAGAGCAGAAAACAGACCAGATGAAGAACTTGTTGCATAGTTCTCCATGTCAGAATAGAATTGAGCAGAGTATGGTTGAGTCAAACATCTCACACCGTATTATATTTACAACAAAAAGCCAATAAAACCACAGACCAGCAAAAGTGAAAATATGAGCCAGACAAACAAACAAGATATGAAAAATAAAGGAGAAGGAGCTCCAGGAGGGAGAGAAAGGCCTGTTTGTGTTCCCAGAGTCTCCTCCTCATGCTCCATTCTTTGCCTGGTGAAATAGAGACTCTGGCTTGGTATTTCTCTCTTCTTGCCAGAAACCACAGAGTGACAAAATCTGTGGGGTGTCATAAACGAGTAAAGCCAGGGGGAGAAAGGGAGGAGAAAGGTGGTTGGGAGAAGGAGGAAGGGGGGGGGGGTTCGTGAAGCCAGGATGCAAGAGAAGACAGTTGGATCCATCTGGACCTGATAAGGCAGAGTGGAAAACAGATGAGTGTGGTGAGGCAGAAGGAGATGAGGGATGGAGCGTGGATCTACTTGGGAGGATATAGTGTCTAGCATGCCCTATCAGGCTGCCCCCCCCTCTCAGTATAGCACTCCATTTCTGCCTTCGACTTCAGCAACAGTGTGTTGCCAGAGGAAAGGAGGAGGCAACAAAGGAGGGAGTGTTTGCCTCTTTCTAGCTTTCTTTCTCTTTCTGTCAGTCTTTTAAACATCCCTAATCCTTTGCTGGGTGCCATCTTTCATCACTGTGTACCATGTGTGTATTATCCTATACAGAACACTTCCCATTAATATAATAAGGGCTGCCAGTAACACTCAGCCTCAGGAGCCTGTGTGAGATATGGTAGATGATACTTGTGTGTGAGTTTCTCCTTCACACACCCACAGCAGACCTTCCCTGAGGAAAGAAATGAAACCACCCTCCTGCACTGCCAGAGTGTCTCCCTGTAAAACTTCCACAATTTATCTCAGGCCTGATACACTGAAGTGACTCTTGCTGCTGCCTTTTCTTCCGGGGGTTGTCACTCTCCACATCCTCTCTGTGTGGGCTGGCAGGAGATGACTTAGCAGGTGTCTGACCTCCGCTGCATGTTAAATGAGAACCATCCGCAGAGCCACTGTGAAATGTCAGCCTTAGCTCCAAGACAGATCTTATATATACACTCAACAAAAATATAAACGCAACACTTTTGTTTTTGCTCCCATGTTTCATGAGATGGACTTGAAGATCTAAACTTCATTCCAGATACACAATATTACCATTCCTCTCAAACATTGTTCACAAATCTGTCTAAATGTGTGATAGTGAGCACTTCTGCTTTGCTGAGATAATCCATCCCACCTCACAGGTGTGCCACATCAAGATGCTGATCTGACATCATGATTAGTGCACAGGTGTACCTCAAACTTCCCACAATAAAAGGCCACCCTGAAATGTGCAGTTTTGTCTCACAGCAAAATGCCACAGATGCCACAAGCATTGAGGGAGCGTGCAATTGGCATGCTGACAGCAGGAATGTCAACCAGATCTGTTGCTCGTGCATTGAATGTTCATTTCTCCACCATAAGCCGTCTGCAAAGGCGTTTCAGAGAATATGGCAGTACATCCAACCGGCCTCACAACCGCAGACCACGAGTAACCACACCAGCCCAGGACCTCCACATCCAGCAGGTTCACCTCCGAGATCGTCTGAGACCAGCCACTCAGACAGCTGCTGAAACAATTGGTTTGCATAACCAAACAATTTCTGCACAAACTGTCAGAAACCGTCTCAGGGAAGCTCAACTGCATGCTCGTCGTCCTCATCGGGGTCTTAACCTGACTCCAGATCGTCGCCGTAACAGACTTGAGTGGGCAAATGCTCACATTCGATGGCGTCTAGCACGTTGGAGAGGTGTTCTCTTCACGGATGAATCTCGGTTTACATTGTTCAGGGCAGATGGCAGACAGCGTGTGTGGCGTCGTGTGGGTGAGCGCTTTGCTGATGTCAATGTTGTGGATCGAGTGGCCCATGGTGGTGGTGGGGTCATGGTATGGGCAGGCATCTGTTATGGACGAAGAACACAGGTGCATTTTATTGATGGCATTTTGAATGCACAGAGATACCGTGATGAGATCCTGAGGCCCATTGTTGTGCCATACATCCATGAACATCACCTCATGTTTCAGCAAGATAATGCACGGCCCCATGTTGCAAGGATCTGTACACAATTCTTGGAAGCTGAAAATGTCCCAGTTCTTGCATGGCCAGCATACTCACCGGACATGTCACCCATTGAACATGCTTGGGATGTGCTTGACCGGCATATACGACAGCGTGCACCAGTTCCCACTAATATCCAGCAACTTCGCACAGCCATTGAAGAGGAGTGGACCAACATTCCACAGGCCACAATAGACAATCTGATAAACTCTATGCGAAGAAGATGTGTTGCACTGCATGAGGCAAATGGTGGTCACACCAGATACTGACTGGTTCTGAGTCCCCAGACCGCCAATAAAGCAGAAACAAAATGCACATTTCAGGGTGGCCTTTTATTGTGGGCAGTTTAAGGTACACCTGTGCACTAATCATGATGTCAGATCAGCATCTTGATGTGGCACACCTGTGAGGTGGGATGGATTATCTCAGCAAAGCAGAAGTGCTCACTATCACACATTTAGACAGATTTGTGAACAATGTTTGAGAGGAATGGTAATATTGTGTATCTGGAATGAAGTTTAGATCTTCAAGTCCATCTCATGAAACATGGGAGCAAAAACAAAAGTGTTGCGTTTATATTTTTGTTGAGTGTAGATTCAATCATACAGGGAGCTTTGCAGCCGTTAAGATGTTATGTAGACAGATGTGGTGTTTGTAGGACTGCTATGTTTGGAGCCTGAAATGAATAGAAAGATTTAAATGGGCTTACTTTAGATTTCCTCACTGTTACGTAGCTTAAAAGACTGTGTCTGTGTCTCAGAGTGGGGCCACCACCAACCACTGGCTCACTATGATTAACTGGTACAAACAGGACTGGAGCTGGGGACCACTGACAAGGTCTGTGACACGGCAGGGCATCTCCAAAGCCCTACAGTTATCTACAACAAACACTAAATGTTTAAGGTGTGAGCTCGCTGGGTTCTGAAAAGCTTGATGAGGAACAAGCTCACCGTGTTAAGAACAATCTGCCATTTTTGAGGTGGAGAAAGAAAAGGGTCATGCTCTAGGAGGAAATCAGGATTCAGTGTGGGAAGCTGGAAGAGGACACCTGGACAACAGCGCAGTGCCCACAGATGCAAAAACAATGTTTGAGCCACTGATGGCAAAAGCTTAAGAAATGAATTTAAACAACCAGACTGCAGATATCAGACAAACACTTCCTGTAATTCACATACAGAAAACTACATGATATAAAAACTGAATATCTGTCAACCAATTTCCATTTAGCTTAAATCATAAACTTGTAACAGCCCACAAATTGATCTCATTTCTGCGCCTAATTACGTACACTACATTTAAAGGGGCTAGAACTGTGAAACATATGGGCTGATGTGACATTGAATGAGAAGCATTTATGGAGAATGACTTTCATGTTAAATCCAGCTGGCAGGCGCCTCGTAGTGCATTATCAGGGCAAAGTCGGCCTAATTTTCAGTAGCTCTTTCACTAAGCCTGACGGTACACGAGGGGAATGATGGCATAACCTGTGGTTTCTCAAAGAGGGGCTTCAGAGTTTAGTCGGGAATTTTCCTCTTAAGATGGGGACACTGATAGGGCTTAGGAGTTAAACTAACATATGGAGCAAATAGAAGGGTCTCTTGATTTGATTTAGCTTTTCTTTGTCATTACTCATGTGGGGTAGAGATGTTTATTTAGGGTGGTGACTGGTGGAAGAAGACGGAGGGAGCAGGGATGTTTTCTGATTGTGTCTGTTTATTCTTGTGGATTTGTGTGTTTATCAGTTTCACTGGTGTTAATTGTAAAAGTTTATAGCTTTGCTTTTTAAGACTGATAAGTGGTTTGGATGGGACCATGTGCATGAGCGTGTGTTTGTGTATTGAGATGAGACAGGGTGCCCCACTTGGGTTTATTAACCCATGGATGGAGCCTGATGGAGAAGGAAAAGGCCTCAAACAAAACAAAAACTCGAACAAAAATCTTTGATCCTTTTTTTTGTCTGATTGTGAAAATAAACTTTTTTAGCAAGACTCCTTGCCAGCTGACGAGCCACTTTATTTTTACCTCTGGAGTTCAGTTTATTTTGAGTCCTGACGTCTCAAGCGACTCCCAAGCCGTTCCCTCTGGAAGCCGTGACAACTCAGAAGTTACAAAAAAGAAGAAAAGTTAAGAGTGCCCAGTGTTTTCTTTCCTCTGGTTTGTTTTTCAGCCTCCTTTCAAAATGAACTGGGGTTTGGAGTTGGCTGCTGTGCACATGCTGTGGTGGCACGGATGGAGAGCGAGGGGGGGGGCTGTATAGGAGGGAGAGAAAAAAGAAAAAAAAAGAATTAGATCTAACACAAAATACACTTGTACTAATGTTCAATAAAATAGTATGATATAGGAATAGTATTTTATTAATTTAAATAGTCAATTTGACTATGACATAATGAATCTAAATCACATTCATTGTGTTTATTACAGCTGTCAATGTAGCAGAACATCTATCTTATTTTAATACACTGCCATAATTTTTAACAGTTATTGCCTTGTTAATACAGAGATTCATTTGGGATTCTGATAATTAATGACATGTTCAGCCCTGCTGCCTCAGAGCTGCTGTCTGACGTACAGTTCTCAGGAACAATAAAACTGTCATCACTGCTTCTTTTTGGAGATCTACGATCATATTAGGCAACAAGATTTTTGCGAAACCCGCCCTGCGTGTTGTTATAGTTTTACTGTTTTTAATTGTGATTTGTGTTTGTGAGCTTGGTGTTTTATACTTTTTGGCCCCATCTTGCCTGTAAATTACTCCCGCCTTCAACATTGTAACCAGGATTATGGATTGAATTGAATTTGTCCATGCATAACACCGCTTACCCTCCTGCAGCACCGCGCATGCACAGGATGCTTTTCTCATAACTCAGACGCACACAGATGCTTCAGTGGCTCTGGGTCAGGAGAAGCTAGCTGTTGCACGCAGACACCCATATGGGACGAGCACTGAAGAGGAACCAAAACTCAATAAACACAGTACTAAGGCGGGGGAGGGAGTTCAAGGGTGCGCTTGTCATGATGGAGGCTACAGTTAGCGCTCCAGTGGCTGCTGGGGTTTTGATGCTGTAATGTGAAACGGCTGGGGGAAAGAGGACTACAATTCCCCTCTTTGTCTGGTCTTCACCCCAGCATCACCCCTCTCTCTTCTCCTCAGCGGACCCTCACAGTGGCCAAACTCATCATCTGCCTCTCTGTCTGTGTCCCCATGTCTGCCACCCATCACGATGCCTTGATTGCCTGTTCTCACTCTCATCCCATCTAGCATTACAGGTTTCGGTTCATATCTCTGTTTTCTCACAGACTGCAGTTTTATATTATCTTTTCATCTGAATTCCGATAATGTTTTTTTATATATATTTTCATAAAATAATTTCTTTTTTCTCCTCTCTCCTTAGTCTCCGGTGGTGTCTGTGGGTTTTGCCAGGTTCCATCCCAACTTGGTGGTCGGGGGGACATATTCAGGACAGATCGTCCTGTGGGACAACCGCAGTCACCGTCGGACTCCTGTGCAGAGGACTCCCCTGTCTGCTGCTGCACATACTGTAAGGCTACATTGCAGTGACACTGTGACATGATAATGAGTGAGTCTCTCAGCTTTGAAGCTAAATGTCTCACAGTTCACACACACACACTCACCTGATGGAAGTCATACTCTAAGTAAGGACAGCTCAGTTCAGCTCCAGTCAACTCACTGACCCTGAACAAATTACTGTCAAATATACACTAGTGATACATTAAGAACCAGGGTCCTTTATAATCACAGCAACAGAAGGCATGAAGGCGCACACACTGCTACATGCCATCCATATTGTTGGCTTAAAAAAGCCTGTGGACTCCAATAATGAGGCCGCCTCTCTGGTCAGTTAGTGAGTCCAGCATGCTAGTATGGTGCTGATTGCTGAATAGATTCTTTGTGTGGCCCAGCACACAAATCAATTACTGCCCAGTAATGATATAATGGCTTCACACACTCGTGGATTTGAACAGCAGCACATGTCCTAAACGTAGACTGGTTTAAAAGGACGAGTGCACACTGGCATGTGAGCTGTCTGTGAGCCTGCTGCATCTCTTGGCCCACTAAGTATTTAATGATGTCATGGGTTTAAGGGTTACGTGATCATCACAGGGACATGTTTAAAACCTAATTTTATTAATTTTAGCATGTCAAATTAATTACATATTTCATGTTCTTGACAGCCTGCTGCAGTTCAGGTTTATTAGGTGCAGAGCCATTCTTGTGCAATTATTATTTATTATCATTGTGGTATATGCATCGATATTGTTGTAATTGTGCTCCATCATTTGTGTGTTTTTGTGCAGCACCCCGTGTACTGCGTGAACGTGGTCGGCACCCAGAATGCCAACAACTTGATCACTGTGTCCACAGACGGCAGGATGTGCTCCTGGAGTCTGGACATGCTCTCCCAGCCACAGGTATTTCATCACAGCAGTCTCATATGCATGAACTGGGGTGTGTATTAACATGTTTGAATGTGTGTGAATTTGATCATGTATAGACACACTTTGGTGCTCTCTGTGTCTCTGTAGGAGACCATGGAGCTGGTGTACAATAAATCCAAACCTGTGGCGGTGACAGGCATGGCCTTCCCGACAGGAGACGTTAACAACTATGTGGTTGGGAGTGAGGAGGGAACAGTGTACACTGCATCCAGACATGGCAGGTTGGTGCCACAACACACTCTTTACACATCTGCATAAGAGTTAGGTGCACACCAATTCCTTTCTTAACATGTTAGGATGCTAAATATCCGCATGTCATGTCTTACATTTGTATTTTCCTTCTTCAGTAAGGCGGGTATCTG
Organism: Parambassis ranga; assembly: GCF_900634625.1. Classification (NCBI taxonomy): domain Eukaryota; kingdom Metazoa; phylum Chordata; class Actinopteri; family Ambassidae; genus Parambassis; species Parambassis ranga. Next base: position 11,577,206 of record NC_041023.1, read on the forward strand.
TGAGATGTTTGAGGGCCACCAGGGGCCGGTCACAGGCATCAGTTGTCACAGTGCAGTGGGCGCTGTTGATTTTTCCCACCTCTTTATCACATCCTCTTTCGACTGGACCGTCAAACTCTGGAGCACCAAGGTATGTTGTGGGAGGCGGGTGAGGAGGAAAAGGAGGGTGGGGGGTTGATTGTGGCTGTGGAGAAATTCTGAGAGAGTGGAGGGGCAGCTGTGTGCAGTAAAGTGGCAACTTTTTTCACAAACCTTCCCTTATCTTACAACTTGTGTATCTGTATTTGTGGCAGTGAGTAAGATTTGTTACAGTGTCTATGAATGGGGAGTCAACATATTTTGTAGTAAGCCTGATTTTTATTTGAATTCAGCCAGTTTCTTTCCCTGTTATACAATAATACAATAACAGTAACAAGTAGATGTATGGCCTGGATGTCTGGAAGGTGGTCTACAAGGCCAAAGTCAGGGCAAAAAACAAGACACTAGTTCCTTTCACACAGTGCATTTATAGGATTTTACCTCAACCTAGTGTGAAGACCAATAAAGGATGAGTCTTCTAGCAGCATTTTAGCACAATTTCTGGTCTCCTTCAGTGGTGGAAGAAGGATTCAGACCCTTGACCTGAGTTAAAGTACCAACACAGCAATGTAAAAAAAATGATTTGCCATTTAGTTTACTTGTGGTGTGTATGTGAAAATCCCTGCTATGCCTGTGTGTGTGTGTGTACTCCTGCCTGCTTATACACTTACACTATAGTCAGACACACTCTGAAGGCTCCACTCAGGACATTGTTCTGCCTTCAAACCAGTGTGATGAATTCCATTTGGCAGCCTGTTTGTGGCGGTAAAAAACGGTCAGTGTTGTTTCTGTCAGTGTAAGGCTGGGGAAAGAAAATGTTGGCATATACACTGGCTGTATACATGACTGCATGGCTCACATGGGTGAGGGTTAAAGGTAGAAGTTAATGCTAAATAATCATGTCTTTGAAGGATGGAGAGGTGCAGCAACATCTCATGGTGAAAAATACATAATGCATGTTGCATAACACCTTCAGTATCAAGTTACAGTGTTCACACTTGGCTGTGACAAGCAGTTAGGAGCTTTGATGAGCTTAAGCTCAGGTTTGCATGCAGCCTGTCCATACGTCCTGTGACACATATTAAAACATTTCTGTGGATTTTCATCAGAAGAGTGTGTTATTTTTCAGGATTTGGGAATTCCCTTTCCTTTGAGGGGTGCCGCAGGAATGTGTGTCTGTCTCTTATCCCACGTAACCCATATTTGTGTGTGGGCAGGCGGAATACCTGAGCGAACGTACACGCGTGTGTGTGTAAATACAGACGCACCACACATCCCTTATGTACACCTTAAGCAAGCTGCCTATGCTTGCCTAAAATCCCCTTGAGGTTTGCTTTCAACCCTCCAATCACGGCCCTCAAACACACACACATTTGCAGTGAGTATTCTTTGCATTCACACACATGATTGCCCTCAGTTCAGAAAGGCCATCGTACAGAAGTCTGCTAATGTTTTTACACTCAGCGGTGCAAATATTGTGGTTAGCGAAAGCATGCAGGCCGGAGCGTAAAGACGTCGTGACAGCTGGGAGCAGGTTTATGATTGTGCATAACTTGAACCATCTTGCTCTCTTGACCCCAAAACCATCATCTTCTAAGTGATTGGATGGAGCATAATTATTCCACTTTTGCTCTCTTAAGAAGATAATTAAAGGCCTGCATCACTGTCATTTCAGGTGATTGTTAATGAGTGTTGATACGAGTCTCTGTAGATATATTTGGAAACGATTGAATCGTTTTGTCCTGGTGTGCTCTTACAGTACGGCGCATGCATGCATCGATTCATTACAGTTTTTCTAATTTGGGGACAGCGCCTCAGTCCCTACAGCATGTGGTTATTAAATTTGGTGTGAAGTTATCAAACCAGCATGAGGTTGAGACTCAAAAACAGCCAGGATGGAAGCAGATTATGTGATGTTCAGAACATCTGAGTGATGAAAGGTTTCTGCACCTTCCTCCATTTTATGAAAATATGACGTATATATATATATGTTTGAGTATTGTATTTCTTCATGGTGACATGAACCATCAGTGTTTCGGTTTTTCAGCCCAGAAGACCCAAAAGCTCCACAGCTCACAGCAGAGGAAAGATAATGACAACCAGTTACCTGATGTGCGGCGCCGTAAGGATTAAGCTTCATTTTAAGATTAGGTTTAAGACTTATTTACTCACATCATATTCCTTAAAATTGGTAGATATGTGCAAAATTGTAGTTTTGAGCAGTGAGTTTAATACATGGAGGACTTAAGTTATCTTATGTTTCCTTCCAAGTGAGTTACCTGGAACTGACAAATAGTATCATAATATAATGACATTTTGAATATAACTGAAAGAGAGAGAGAGAGAGGCCAATCAAGTGCAGAAACTGTGAGAGCAGAAAAATGACCTCTGCTGTCATCTGGCCGGTTGGAAAACAGGTTCAATCAAGGCTTAAAATTGACTGGGCTCTGCTTGTTTGTGTGTTTCTGTGTGTGTGAGTGTGCACTCTGAGAATAACTGCATGGAGTGAGAGAGTAAAGGTGAGGAGGAAAAAGAGAGCAAGCAAGAATGAAGAAAACAGAGAGAGAGAGCACATTCTTTCATTTGCTCTTCCAGCCAACCTGTCTCCTCTCCTCCACCCCTCCCACTCTACTTGTCAGGAACGCAGGTTGTAAGCCTCTGGAATCCTAATTCACACACACACACTTGGTTGTAGTGTGCTGTATTTACCTTATGAGGGGATTCTTGAGACAGCACAAGTGTGTCTGCCACAGCTGTAGTATTAATATTAGTAATGTTGACATTAATAAGCTCGTTGCAGCGACAGACCTGGTAGCTGAGCATGAGCACTAATATACTCTCTGCATCATCAACATAAATATGTACAGACATGCTAGCAGCTATATAATTACCCTCCATTTGTAACTGCAGCACAAGCAGTAGCCTGGAGCTGTTAGCTGTGGTCACAGGGGTCGTTGTGGCTCGAGGTCAAAGTTCAACAACCTCTGCACAGCTCAGCAAAAGATGTCATTCTTTTAAAGTACTTTTGCTGACCTCTCATTTAGTCACGCGGCTATATTTATGAAGACATTTGGTTGACATAACATCACAGATTTAGCTTTACATTTAGTGACCCTATTACAATACTGTCACTAAATACATAATGTGTCCAGCAGAGAGCACTGACAGCACCTCCACGTGCTTTTTAATAATGTACGTTTGTGCTAAAAGGTTTTCTGCAAATACTGATATTGAACACAAAACAAAACGGCCCCTTCCTCTCCGTCCATTGTCCACCCCCTCCTCTTCTTCACATTTCCTATCTCTTAACATCTCTGTCTCTCTTGCAGACAGATGTTGTGTTAAGGTTACAGTACACCTTATGGCGGGCCCTTCCCTTTCATCTCTCCCAGCGGTTTTATGGCGCTGTGTGAATGTGCGAGGCTTTTTAATTAGGCTCTGCACCCAGACAGGCCCCAAGGCTGAGGCAGCGCCACTCTGTCTGAAGCTCGCTCACTCCCTCTCTCCATTCCTTTTCTCTCTCTCTCTCTTTTCTTTCTATCTCTGGTGTGTCATCCACTGTAATCCCTCACTCTTCTCTTTTATGCACACTTACATAGATGTCTCTCTTCTTCAGCACAACAAGCCTCTGTACTCGTTTGAAGACAACGCAGACTATGTGTATGACGTCATGTGGTCACCCGTGCACCCCGCCATCTTTGCTGCCGTGGATGGCATGGGCCGCCTGGACCTGTGGAATCTCAACAACGATACAGAGGTGTGTGTGTGTGTGTGCACAAACAGGCGTGTTTTCTGTCATCTTTTTGTGTTGATGTGTGTGTGTGTTCGGTGTCCTCGGGGCCTGTTGCTGGGCCTCAGCCCTGAACCGCACAACCATACACCCAAGACTTTTCCCTTCCCATCTCCCCCACCACTGCCTCCTCCACCACCTCCACATCCCTCCCCACACACACACACACATGCAAGTCAAGACTCCCCCGTGGGCGTTTCCCACAGCCTTTGCTTTAAATCAGACTGGGTGACATCTCCTCATCCCAGCTCCTACCCAGCCAGCCCACTAACATTTCTACAACCTCTGTCCAACGTTAAGGCAACCTCAGGACCCCACCACCCCATCCCATCTTCCTCCCACACTGCGTCCCATCAGAGGAGTGCACAGATGTGCTGGAGACCACGAGCACAGAGCCCCAGCCCTCAGTGTGCAGAGTCTCATGACAATAAAAAAAGAAAGTTCTGGGTTGAGTTTTTCAATGCTGTGGGGCGACAGTTATTTTAAGATGGGTGCATTAAAGGTTATTGAATTACTTAAATATGTAATTTACATTTTTTTAATTAATTTATCAAATTTACTAAGATACTGTAAAAAAAATCTTCCTTGTGACTAACATTTAGGAAGCTTTGGGCTGGTTTGCAGACTTTAGTGGAGTAGAGTGAAAAACTGGATTCTGGAGTTCCTTCTTGCCAGACTGAAAATCATACTAAGTTACAGCTCTGGCAACAGAGTGGGCATCAAACCTTTGATCAGTCAGGTAAAAGTAGTGATAAAAAGATGCTCCATTCTCCTTCCCTCTTGGTTTCCATGGAGACAACAGCCACAGTTCTTTAACCTTAATACAGTCCACATCTCTGCTCCCCCTCTCCCTTTTTTCTTATGCACATGAATAAACTTCACATCTCTTCTCACAAGGTTTCATCTCACATCTCAGTTCATCTCTTCTTGTTTTTGACCTCATCACTCTGAATCCATAGGCAGCCTTAGGTCCTCCCTCTGCAGCACAGATGATAAGTTTCCCATGGTTCCCCCAACAGCAGCCTTTTCACAGACAGAGGAAGAGTTCATTATCGGCGGCCTAACTCGACTAACAATGTGCTTTATGAGAAACATTTGCTCAGACACACACACACAAGCACACAAACACACGCACACAAGCGGATGTATCGAACACATGCATACACACATTCACTCACACACAGTCTAATAGCAACAGGCCTCCATTGTTGCCATCATATTAAAAACACACAGTCATAATGACATTAACGGAGCAGTGCAGCACTCTGCCTGGTTCTCATTTCCACCACACACACACACACTCACACACACACAGCCAATTTAAAGCGCTCAGTTCAGATCCACTCGTGCGGAGCAGTGGAAGCTAGCAGGCTAATGGCAGTCAGTCTGTGGTTAGCACTGCTTTAAATACGCAGAAGCTTGGTGTGTGAGGCAACATGATGCCAAGGCCTCTGTCTCCACCAGTGACATGTGTCAGCCTCGCCTGCCACTTGTCAGGAACAGTTTATGGAAACCCTGCAGATGTTTTTTTTTTTAAAGGTGCAACATGAGCTGTTTACTAAGAGCCACAACATCAAATACGAACAGAGTGATTATACAGTAAATAGCCCTGTGTGTGCGCGCATGTGTTTGTGTGTGTGTGTCCACAGTTGAATTAGAAGCTGTAAATTTGACAGCTTTGTTTCTCTAACCCCCAGTGTATTTGGAGAAAGCTGCACTTTTTATGTAGTAAATTAAACCACAATGGTGTAATAGTCCCATTTTCCAATAAACATTAAGAAGATCTGCTGTTGCATAAAAAAAGAACTCTTTATTTTTTATTTTCCACACCTTGTTTAAAAATTAAAGGACCTAATGTCCATGCTACTGGAGGATATCCTTTTTTAAATGAAACTGGTTGTTATTAAATTTACAAGCTCACTCATGTATTAGTTTATATTTAGTAAATAATAAATAGAACACTGTTTTAACACCCTTTGCCTGCAGGGGGCAGACTAGAGTTTCTATTTTTATTGTAATTTTTAAAAAATATTATAATATGATGTAATGTATTATTGATATGATTACACATTGTTGGTATGTGTTTTTTTCCCTCAAGGTACCCACTGCCAGCGTGACCATAGAGGGTGCCTCGGCCCTCAACAGGGTGCGCTGGTCGTCGGGAGGAAAGGAGGTGGCTGTCGGGGACTCAGAGGGCCGAGTGTGGATCTACGACACTGGAGAGGTACAGATAATAGAACATTTGTGGAGTAGAGTGGGCACTCACATGATACTCCTGACATTAATGGTGATATTCAAGCCAGAGTGCTGTGATGCTTAGAGCAGGTGGTTCTCGTGAGTTTAGTTTTCAAACAATCAAGATTTAATTACACACTAGATGACAAAAGCATGAGTGAACTACACTGACCACAATTTAATGCAATTAAGTTGTATTATGGGAAATTGAGAGATTTAAGCGCCTGAAATTTCTTCTCCTTATCCTACTAAAACTGGCATGTGGTGGAAAGTGCATGACAGTAAGTCCTGTAACAGTGCATATTTTTGCATTTTACAAGAACACAACTGCCCATTTGTGCCATAGTTCTATATGTGTGGAGGTATGTTTTGATTTTTTTGCATCCCTGTAAATGTACTCCATGTGACTTTGCTGTCACCACAAAGCGGCCAACCTCCCTCGCCTATGCCTGTATATTCTCTATGTATATTCTCTAATGTTCGGAGGGCTCTGGTTAGGATCCCCATGTGGGAGCATGTTAGCCTAGCCGCTCAGCTTTTTTTAGCATCTTTTTGTTGTGTGGTTGTCTGTGAGGTTTAGCGGAGCCGGTGGCCTTCATGCTGGGCTGACGGTAATGAAGAGTCATCAATAAAAGTGAGCAGGGCTGTGAGGTTTTATGACTCTATGGAGCAAAGTGTGTGTGCATGTGTGTGTGTATAAATGCGGTGGTGATGTGGGTATTTACTTTACTACAAACTCCCCAATATAGCTAAAACAAGCACATGAAAGATGCACTTTATCCAGAGAAATGTGGTCCTAGAATTTAGAAAGCAAAACGCCACATACATTTATTTCAGTTTTATTTTACTCAAGACAAATTAGTTATAATGAATTTCTCATCAGATATTATGGCTGATCTGTCACAGTGTATCTGTGAGACAGATCAGGGTCAGCGGCCTGATACCGATCCAGGTCATTAAAATGTTTTGGATAAAGCCTGACAGCATTCAAGCTTCTTGTACTTTTAGTCCACCCGCCTGCCCCTGCTCTGTAGGGGGTGGTGGGTGGGGGCGGTTCAAAATGGCTGCCTCCTGGTTCCCGATTAATTACAGCTTGGCTGCGCAAAGCGGTTGCAGACATCTTGGGTGGCGGCTGCGGCTTCTGTCCCACTCACTCCGACTCCCACTGTGTGCAGCTCTAGCTACACACTTGTAAGAGGAATGACAATCAGTTTGACATTCTAGATTTTTTTCTTACGGCCACTGCAGTTTGCGTGAAATCTAGCCAAGCTAACTGTGTGGTTATGGATTATGATACTAAACATTTGTTGGACCACTTTGCTCCAGCATAAAATATCTGAAGAATTTGATGGATTGACATTTTGTAAATGTGTGATAAAGTCATGTAAATGGTAGAAATATGACACTCACAGTGCACCATATACGCGTGTGTGTCTGTGACGACTCCTCTAGCTTTCCATGGCCCACACTGATGACTGGGCGCGTTTTGCTCGTACCCTGATGGAGATCCGTGCTAACCGGGCGGATGGTGAGGAGGAGGGGCCTATGGAGCTGGCTTCGTAGAAGAAGAACCCCAAACCAAAGTGGAAGTACCAGAGAGCTGGCGTGCTTTTAATGGTGTCACTGTAGCATGTGCTTCTAATTCAGTTTTGTTTCTCTACTTTTACGTACAGGTTGCTGTCTGGTCCAGTCATGTTAGATGCAAACAGTCCATAAATGGGAACATTGATTTGTCCACTCTTATTTATTCGTTTATCAACCTGAGGTGATGATGTGTTGCTTGCAACTGGTGCGCCTACAGTATATACAGTGGCAGTCTTATATACGCCTTATGAAGTTATGTGTACTGTAACAATGCTTTGCACTACTGTGAAAACTGAAGCAGGGTCCATAGACTAGTCATGTTTACAAAGAGTCATGTTAACTTTATGTTGTGCTTATTTTCCTCTGTACTAAACCTGCATGCGACACATCCCTAAAATCTCCCACACACAGAAACATGGTTAACGTTGCTTTATGTCTAAACCTGGATCAAGTGAAGTTTTGGCCTTTGTCTCCTGTACTGAGCGAGAGCTTCAGCTGTATATTCCTAAATGACTTGTAACAATCATGCAGAGGTATATTGTAATTGAGAGTGATCGCTGTTTAAACCTGCTATTAAAGCATAGCTACCAAATTGCTCTTGTCTTTATGTTTCTCAGTGGAAATAAAAAGCCCAGCATACATTTAGTTTACTAATATAAGTTTCTCTTTACTCTCAGTACACATGTTGCTGCCATACATACAGTAAGGCACGATTATTATTACACAACCATATGTAACTCCTATATTCTCTGCACTGTACAAATTTAAATACTGACATACCACAGAACTGCAGCCAGCTGTCTCAGATATTTACACATCTGCATACGTTTAGACCTAAAACCAAACATCTTACAACATCATGTACACTTAGAATGTTACACTGTGTCTTTACATTCAAGTATTTTTGTTTTTTTGGTCTTTTGATCTGAACACGATGGAAGGAGCCTCATAGAGTATGAAAATATGTCTCATATATACACAGAAGTGCCATATTTATGATGCTTTTTTAGAGATGGCTATATTCATAATAAAGCAGGAAGACACTGGAAAAAAGCTGCAACAGTAAGTAGCCACTGATTATTTTTTTTAAAAAGGAAGCAGTTCAAGTGTATTTTTATGCAAGCCCTTCTGCTGCCATTGTGCATATATTTAGACTGTATTAAAACTAACATAATACAGTTTTATACACTGTAAAACACTGCATACAGTCCTACAATGTAGCTCTTGATAAAAATGACTCATGACACTAAAATAAATAATACGAGAAAAATCAAATACCATAAAACAAAACTGGCTACTTGGTGCTGTGCATGTGCTGAAGCCCTCTCTTTCACCTACATGTGGAGGTTTAGGGGGTGCTCACACAGGAGGGGGCCGCTGCTGCTGCTCTGCTGCCATCGCCACCGTGTAGCGTGGGAGGTGGAGTCCAAACTTGCTTTCGATGCCAGCAAATGTAGCCACAGCCAACCTGAAGCCTCCGATGTGGTCGGCGTTGGGCGCCGGCAGGCTGATCCGAGACTTGGGGGTGGGCTCAGAGCCAGCCGGCTTTCTGTGGTGTGGAGAGAAAGAGAGAGAAGAGGAGGAGGAGGAGGAGGAAGCCAACAGGCATGGTGAGACACAGAGTGGGAGGAAAAAAAGCGGGCAGAAAGGAAAACTATTAACAGACACAGGTTTTATTAGCAGCATTATTAAATTAATATTATCGTATTCACTAAAAAAATAAACGTCATAATAGAAAGTTAAACAGTTCAACTTTTCTCCCTCAGAGCAGAACTAAAAGATTTCACGCTGAGCTCTATGATTCACCGCCAACACAGACAGCAAAGGAGTTCACATCAGCTCGGTCCAAACCGCACTGAACATTCTTTGGATCTGCACTTGGTTTTGTGTCACTGTGTAAGAGAGAGAGAGGGCGCTAACATGTAAGAGCCGAGCGATCTGATGCATACATGCATGTATGCAAAAAACAGCCTCAGCTGTTCATTAAAACAAGCAACCAACTCCATTCCCCCACTGGACCTCTTTAACTCCACAGACTGTGGAGAGTGAATTATTCCTGACAGTGACCTATTTTAAGGAGGAAAATGAGCCAGAAGTGGTGGAGAGTACAAGTACAAGTCAAATGGGTACTGTCTGCCCTGATCACAGTGCGGTTAAACTCTCCAGTTTGAGAAAATTGTCACATCCAGAGCTTTGAGTGAGGGCTTCAGCCTGTCAGCTAATGCGCACCAAATGTATTTTTGGTTTTGTGGCATTTTGTCCTCTGTGGGAGATGATGGTGGACACGCAGCGAGCTACGATATGATGAAATTATACCTATTGCTCAGTAAGGAGCTCCTTGATCACAGCAGAAGTTAGCTGTAGTATTCTGTCAAGGCATGAGGAGAAATTGCTGTCTTTTAATTTAGCAGTAGATTTGAATGTGACCGACTTACTGTCCTCCAAAGTCGACGTAGAACCAGCGCTGCAGGAGTTCATAGGTCACCAGGGTCACTCCAAACTGAGGTGAGGACCGGAACACTCGAGCTGGAGGAACAGATGGTTATTTAAATATATACAGGCATGAATCTATGTATGATCTATCGTATGAATCGTATGAATCGTATGATCTAGAAGTGAGGGGTGCATTTGTATTAATATAACAAATACTTATCAACGATAACTGTTAGTGAGGGATAATTAAAAAGTAAGGTAAAAAGGTAGAAAGACCACTAATATCGACACAGGATTGAAAAATATATACAAAATCATATACAAAAGCAAATACAGAAAACCTTGAGCATAAAAGCAAACAAAGCACTCGCTGTTATTAATTTTGTTAATAGGATAAAATCCACAAGTGTGTGTCATTCATAATGTGTACCTCCTGCTCCTTTCCAGAACGCACGGGGCCCCTCTTCTCTGAGGATCTTCCAGAAGCAGTCCACCAGGCCGCTGTAGGTGGTCTGGCCTGCACGTGCCGCCACCTGTAGCCTGGTCTTGATCACATCTGCTGGGGTCACCAGTGAGGCTGCTGGCATGCCTGTGGGAAGAATCCAAAGGCTATTTAAGTCATGTGATGTTTTCTTTCAAATAGTCTGGCGTGTTTGGTTTCAAAGTGCACAGATTTAAAATCAGCCCCAAACAAATGAGATGATTTGCAGAAAGCAGCCATCAGCAATGGACAGAAATCTTGCATATCATCATAACTGTGTCTGATGGAGTGGTTTTAGTGGTCTTTGTTCCCTCCTTTAAAAGCACGTCTTCTGAATCTTGACCATCTTGCAGTAAGTCTGCTGCATACATACACTATACACAAGTAGGGGCCAGTTCCTATCACTTCACCATCGAGCAATCCAGGCCATTATTTAATCTCTACCTTTTTTCTTCCTTTTCTTTTTCTTCCACTTTTCTTACAGCCGTTTGAAAGGGGCCAGACAATGGACAGTAATGAGAGCAATGCACACTGTGCCCCGTGTGCCAGTGAAAGTGACTGGCTGACTGAAGGGAGTGACTGCAAGGCCCCCACTCCAGCCACTTCAGCCATGAATGGGCCCAATCATTGATGGCTCGGTCATTACCATCAACTGCCCTCTTGACGATTTACTCTGACTTCTTGGTTTTTGTAATGGCCAAACGAGCTATTCAGCGAGCCTGATCAACTCAGCATTAGGTAGCAGACCGGCACCCGCTGGAGGCTGACCACCTGCACTGAACTGAGAGGAGAGGAGAGGAAAGGAGAGAACAGGAGGAGAGGAGGGGAGAGGGGAAAGAGGGTAGAGGAGAGGAGAGGAGAGGAGAGGAGAGGAGAGGAGAGGAGAGGAGAGGAGAGGAGAGGAGAGGAGGGGAGGAGAGGACGAAAGGCAAAAAAGGTATAGGAAAATTTCTAGGTGCTGCTTGATCTAAACATTTGTGCTGTAATAAAGTGGAGTTTTTTATAAGCTCTAAAAACATCTGTATTTAAAAACTGGTGGAAAAAAGCATCTAAATGATTCGTTCTACTGCTGCTGACTCACTAACATTCTCAGTGTAAAGCAGCTTGAAAGCAGCAGCAGTCAAATACAATCCTCAAACAGTTTCAACTTGATTTGGACAAAAAAAGTCATTTGTGTCCAGTAAGACAGAACAACATGATTATTCCTTCCTATCCCCCGAGTTCGGCAAAGGCTTCCGGCCCTCCACTATTTCTCACATTTAGAGCTAATGTGAGCTAGAGATGGCCAATGCCTGTGTTCTTCACAGGCCAGAGTAATGCCTAGCAAAATAATGCTGTGCAAACTGAGCGTGTAATTCAATTTCCTGTGCTGACTGTAAAACACTAATTGCCAGAATGCTGCGACCGCTGATAAATATATGTGAAAGAGGGGATGATAAATGTGTCAAAGTAATGCAAAAAATAAAGAAGTCATGAGGCTTGCCTCAGTCTGTGGGCCATGGCTGCCAGTCTTGTGGTGAGAAATCTGGAGTAAAAACTGGAGGAGGGAGGCAGGATTTATGATTTTTTCCATGTTGTGCCGTGCCTTTGCGTTAAAAAAAAGAGTGCTGCTGACACATCTCTGAGGATTCAAAACAAATATTAAGTCTTTTATGCAGATGCTGTAAAGCTTTTTAACTTGGCAGGTCTGTGATTAGTGTTTTCTTTAGGGATGAATCTAGTATTAAATTCCTGCTTGGGATAAATCAGTGGATAAAGTTGTTAAGTCATCAGTAGATGTCTCAGTGCTCAATGTTATGACTTAACTACAGCACTGCTCCCCCTGCTTCCAAGCACAGTGAACATGCTTAAAGTATGCACAAGCATGTTTGTGACTCTGTGTGTGTGTGTGTGTGCACATGTACAGCATATTAGGATTGGAAAGCCTCTCTGGTTGGCAGGCATCTGAGGCGCTTCCCTGCAGCACAGCTCCAAAACCCCAATCCCCAATCACTGAGCAGTGCTCTAATTAGCAGCTACCGCCATGGAGCCTGCGGTCAGAGGCTGCCTGGCTTCCAAACTCTAAGCTCTGCTACTGCTACTGCAGACTTGCAGAGGTCTGAGGTAAGATTAGAGTAAGACCCGCTCTTACTCTTTGTTCAAAACAGGATCCAGCCAAAATATTTGATTTCATAAACGTCAAAGCTCTGCGCATGATGTCCCTGTGAAGCATCAAAGTCATTCTGGACCACCTTGAACAGTCAGATACATTACAAATAAGCAATGGACAACACAACAAGGATATGAAACCAACACTTCAGGAAGAGTCTAAAACCTCATCTTCTCTATTTACAGAGACAAAGAAGGAGGTATTTTCCTTGACTCCTTGACTCTTATTCTTAACATAAATGCATTCAGAAACCAAATATACAAGTGCTCCTTTTTGAGTTGAAGCAGAAAGGTTTTGAGGGATGGATATTTCACCTGCCAGAGCTCCAGCAAACAACATCTTGGCTGGCCCTATTCTCCCGTCCTCCTCAGTGAGGTAAGCCTTGATGTGGGCGTAGCATGGGAAGTAGATAGCTGAGAAGGGGATATCCCGCAGAAAACAAGCCTTGGAACCCTAGAAGGAGAGATGGAAAGATGTAAGATACTTTAGAAAGAGTTAAAAAATTGATCAAAAGTGATGCATTCAGGAAGCACCTTGTCACAGCAGACAAATAATGTCCTGCCATATGTAAATGGTCAGCAGGTGAGGGGCGTCCACAAAAGAAAAAAAGAGAAAGACTGACTGGCTGACGGAGACAGCTCCTTGTCTACCACTGTAAACAACACTGTATCATCAAGCCTATAGAGTTTCCTGCTGTATTTCAAACCCGCTGGCACTCTGCCACCTTTTTGACACAACAACTACAGTCAACAGAAGACGTTTAAAGAGACGGCTAGAGTCTCCCTGTGTTGGACAGGCTTCATTTAACTCCTATGGGATAATCCTTTGGTTCCTCCAGACACACACAAACACACACAGGATTGGTAGATACCTGGGCTATCTCTTTCCCTCTCTTTCCTCTGGCACTTCTTGTCTGCCTGTCCCTCCTGGCTGGGGCCCGAGCGGCTGCTGAAAGCTGGGAGATTCTATCGGGGCAGGACAGACAAGCAGCGTCACAGGGACTGGGACTAGAAGCTTTAATATCTGTGTAATGCTGTTAGGCTGAGTAACACACTGCAAGTGTATTACAACACAGCGAGAGTGTGCACATCTCAATAAAACCTTTAGCGCCAGGATCATTTTGCTTAGAAAAACGACACAAGTAAAAGCACATACAGTGGCTTCATGTATATGAAACATCATCCGGCTTGATATCCTACAGTGACAGCTTTCCCCCAGTGATGAATGGTGGCGCTAGAGTGTCAGCCACTCTACCAACCAGTAGTTCCAGCAGAGGAGGCTGAGCGTCAGGATAATTACCCTGACAAAGGCAGCTCTGTGCCTGGGTGCAGCCCCTCCGGAGCCAGCCCGTCTGGGGCTTGCAGGCTGGAGCTCGTCTCCTCCCCACCTCTCCTCCACCACTACTGCTGCCGCCGCCAACACCGCTACCGCTTTCTCAATGCACTTTGTCTCCTTCTCTCTATGCACCAGGAGACGAATGCAATTAAGTGTGTGCACGAGCATGAGCGCATTAACGTCCACTCATACTGGTGACATAGCATGTAGCAGGATTCTCACAGACAGGTGAATGGAGACAAAAGGTATGTGGACATACTCATAAAATCCAGAAGTGTTCTGAAAACCAGAAGTGAGCACACAAACTGAGCAACAGGTAGACAGGAGGAGGTTCCACATTCTTTTACAGCCTTGTTAACAGAACCAAAAGGTTGCAGGTTGTCTGTGCTGGCAGGTGGCCACATCAGCACAGCAACTCAGATACACCTGGGGAATTTAGAAGGATGGTCCAATCTTGGAAAAATAACGCCAGATCTGAAAAAAAGTTTACTTATACAAAATAAAATTCAATTATCTTACTTAACATGACAAATAATTTACCGCAGGTATTAGATTGACATTTTCACAGCTGATTGTGTTTGCAGTTGAGGCAGAATCTCTCCTGCCAGGCTCCATTAGGACTTATTTATGTAATTCAATTAGGCATGCTCCATTTCACCCTGAGGGCTAATGTCCTTGTCAAGCCAGTTAAGCTGCTAATGTTAGCAGTAGCTCCCTTAGCAGCTCTTCTAACTCTTAGGTAACTGTGTGGCTGTAAAGCTCATGTGTATAATTAGACAGTGTAAGTTGTCATATTATGTAAAACAACAATAATTATTCTTCAGAATATATATTCTTTAAAACGTGACAATATTGCTGCATTAGCCACTAATATGAGTCTAATCTTTCACGCTTGCTTTACAATGTGTTGGGTGCACAATATCACACAAAACTAATATGTTCAACAAAGTGCACTGTAATTTTTAGCCCTGTGCCATTGAAAAATACCAATTATGGCAATTAAGGTTAAATACAGCTTTTAGCATAAATTGTGCCTTTTCTTGTTCTCAAACAGACCACGTGAAATTGTTGATTTAAATGATAGCTAATGTGGGGTAAGAGTAAGATAATGTGTATAATTGTGCAACAGTTAATAGAAAAATCACATATGGCTTAGTCATAACAGTTATGAGAAATAATTGATTATTGGGAAGAAAACACAAAGAAATGGATACGGCCATTTGCAAAATAATTAAAAAGTAACACACCTTGCATGAATTTATTGTTTTGGATTTTTTTTAAAAGTGAGTGAACCAAACTAAAAGATGGCCCTGAATATTCTGACCTCCGACCACTACAGGTCGAACAAGATGCGCCCTGTTTGGATTAGCAGAGTTTGGCAAACTCAAGATGGTGATGGTTGCAGCCACCTAACGAAGTGTTATTGGCAGCAGCAGATCGTTTGCATTACATTGCTCTACAGATGCTGAGACAGGCCATTTGAGATTCCCACCTTGTAAAGTCCGAAAAAGCCCAGGTCCCTGATGACAGACAGAGCACTGACTCTGGGCCCTGTGGTGATCTCTCCTGCTACCTGCAGACGGATCTTTACTATCTCCAGAGGGTTTGTGAAAATCACCTGTGATCCACCAGCCTGGAGTAACACAAAGAAAAGACAGAAATCGATCAACTTAAAATTACTTTAATTGCTACGCTAAAGTCTATTTGCAATAGAAACTGTGTTTGATGCAGGAATTGTTAAGTGCTGACTGAGATTCACTTATGACTGCTCATTTTAACACACTTGATTGAATTTATTTTAAGGATTATTATACAATCAAGAGACAAAATGTTGCTATTAACTTGCTTGTACACAATTGTGATGTAATTCAATGATGCTGCAATCTCAGCAGCCAGCTTCAACAAAAAACAAACACGCAGAGAGGAGGAGAATACCAGGAAACCCAGCTGATGCAGGCAGGTTTGTCAGCTGTTTGTCTTCATCACACAGACCCTGCGGGGACTCTGACTTCTCTTTTTCTCTCTAACCTCTCACTTCACATCATCCTCCAAACCTGTACTTGTGAGGGAAGGGTAACAATACTGCAGCAAGTTCAGACTGGTTTCTGTCTCTTTTTCTGGTCAGCAGGGCTTTTAAGTATAAGAGGTATCTGCTGTGATAGAGCTGTGTCCAAACAAACAGTAAAATGTGCAGTCAGGGAACATAAGAGCATTTCCAGAAAGCTTCTGAGACAGATTTTTATTTGGAAAGTGGGCTTTTTACTGTCTTTTCAATATAATTTCTCCCCGTTTCTTGCTTTGACCTCCTCTCAAATGATCTCTCTCATCTTCTCCAATATTGTCTCCCTCTTTCTCTACGGTTGCCAGTGGTTACTGTAACTACAAGCAAAAGGGCGGCACATCGCAATTAGATTGCAATCGGTTGCCATGGTGCTGTTTCTGTCTTAAATAGGTCTGGTCTGTTTGTTGTTGTTTCTCAGTCTTTCTCCCCGTCCTTTGGTATGAATGATGGATTGTGCTTGTCTCTGCCTAACGGAAAGGCATCAAGCACTAATCTGTGACAGCTAAAAGTCCCCTTAATTTTAAGCGTTACCATATATATTGCCTAAAAGACGAGAGGAAGGCGGGTGAGACAGAGATTATAATCGACTCATTGAAGGTGTGTGCAGCCGTTTTTTTAAATAACAAAGCAGGCCACTGCTTCCCTTCCAAACCAAAAGGCTGTGAATAGCAGGAGGGCTGCTGCTCCAAAGCTGCTTCATCTCACAGCTAAGTCTTTATGACTTGTTTTATGGAAATAACCTAGTTGATTACATGCTGGCTAATAGCGCAAGCATTAAGAGGCTATTGGCTCTGACTCCAAGCAGTGTTGGCTGCTTCAATTGGATTCTAATGAGACTGGAGATAGAGGAGATGGAGATGTTGTTTACCCAAGAAGAATAAACAACGCTGTTCAGAGAGATGAGCTGACAATTAAACCCGACAACATGAGATAAAAGGAGTGATGTTGTCGGCTTCTGCAGTGCACTCTGCTATCTCACATTTCTAACAGTGGAAAGTAGCCAGAAAACTTTAAACATCCAGGATGGGACAGAGAGAGATAGAGAGAGACACAAACAGCAAATAGAGAACGAGATAAATAAACAGAGAGCTAATGAGAGAGTGACCAGAACAGAGAGAGGAGCAGTCAAAACAAGAGAAGTGAGGGATGGTCGAGATTGAGGTAGAGAGGTGGAAGGTTGTGATTATGAAGTGACAGCGTCTGTGGTTCTCTGATGATTTCCAGGTAATTACAAGGCAAGGTGATCCTTGGAAAGCTGGAACGTCAGCACCTTATGCACGCATCACAGCTCCAGGCTGTGTGTGTGTGCATGTGCTGAAAAAACAGTTTGGTAAAGTTAGGTTCCCCCACTTCCATCCAAAAACCCAAGACAAATACACTACTCACATAAAAATAAGGTGAACACTTAAAGAACACAATGTAACTCCAAGTCAATCACTCTTCTGTGAGATCAGCCTGTCCAGTGAGGAAGCAACACTGATTGTGGATCAATTTCAGCTGCTGTTGTGCAAATGGAACAGACAACAGGTGGAAATGAGAGGCAATTATCAACACAAGCCCTATAAAGGAGAGATTCTGCAGGTGCTGACCACAGACCATTTCTCACAATGGGTCTGAGGATCTCAGACCCATCTGGACCTGATCTGGGACATCATGTCTCGTTCCATCCACCAACACAACATTGCACCACAGACTGTCCAGGAGTTGACTGATGCTTTAATCCAGGACTGGGAGGAGATCCCTCAGGACAACATCCACTGCCTCATCAGGAGCATGCCCAGGCGTTGTAGGGAGGTCATACAGGCACGCGGAGGCCTCATTTTGACTTGTCTTCAGGAATTTGCACACAAGTTGGATCAGCCCATAATGTGATTTTCCACTTTTATTTTCAACATGGTTCCAAATCCAGACCTCCATGGGATAATAACTTTGATCATTTTTATGTTATTTTGTTCTCAACGTATTCCACCATGTAATGAATATTTTAGTGTTCCCTTTATTTGAGTAGTGTACATGCATGGGAACCCCTTACCTTGGGTAATAAATGAGATTAGCACCAGCTAAAATATTTACCACCACCTATAAATAATAATCATACTTTCATTTGTGGCTGTGTGTGTGATAGCTTCACAGATGTTTTTTTTTTAAAAACACATTAAAAACCAGTAAACCAGTCCTGCAACCTGTGTTACTCTGACTCATAGTTCTAACCTCACTCTCCCCATCAACAATGACCTGCTCAGTATTTTGTGTAACCTAAGTCCAGAAAGGCAGGCCAGCATTTGCCAGATAAGCATCCAGGCAGCTCAGTAAACGAAGCATGCCATTCTTACCAAATAATCATCAGAAACTGGCAACCCACGCAGGAGCTTAATGGTGCTGATCCACAGGTTTAGACAGAGATTAGGGAGTGAGAGGAGGTGAGGTGAGGAGAGAAGGATATTTAAGAGAGAAACATGAGGCAAACAGCACTTTAGAGGGGAAAAAAGACATTGACTCTAAGACTGTGACACTTTTGAGGGTACCATACAAATTATGATTGTACTACCAAGTATGGATTCACATTTAAGTCAATTGGAGTTTAAGTGCAGCAAGAGTGCATATAGTTGACATGGTAACAGTCAAAGGTGAATACTTGTCATTTTTCTAAACCTGACACAGACACTGCTCCGTGCAATGCTGACCAGGACTGAATGTCTTATCTAAAACACAAATTATTTCTAGGACCATGTCACAGCCCTAAAGTCCCGTTCAGCAGCTGTAGATAATATTAGCAGCATGGCTACAGCCAGTGCTGGAAATGTTGAACCATCCATGAATGCCAAAAAAATGCATTTAACCTCATCTGTGGGTAATTCGACAAATACTTGGATATGTTATAGCTAGAGATCAGGTCTTCACTGTCAAATTCTATATCTTGTGCAGAACATAATGAATTCCATGGATCAGTATTAAATGTGGATGACACTTAACCTTAATTAACACTATTTTTAAATGTGCAAAGTTTATGTCCGCTGTTCACTTTTCTTTCTCTCATCTTCTTTCTTCTCTGGCTTTATAGACTGTGGATCTGAGGCTGACACTGTGGTCCAAACCAACACTTTCACAGCTACCAAATGATATAAACAGATTTCATGTGCTGTGGCTGGAGCCTCGCTAAAACAGGGTTCCCGAAGGTTGGATGTGTGTGTGTAAGATAAAGTGGCAGGGAGAGTGCAGTGCCAGCACTAACACCGGGGCCTCAGCCAGGATGAAAGGAGCTGTCATGACGGCTCACAGAGGAAAAGAGGAAAAATCCATCCATCTGCACTCCTCTCCTCTACATTTATCCTCTCCTCTCTCCCTGTCTGTTATGGTTCTGCTTTTGAATCCATATAGGTTATATAAAGAAAGAAACCACTATTTTTCACAGCCAGGATAGTGCAGAACATTTTGTTGGTATATTTCCTGTACGCTTTTCTTTCCTGTCTTTCAAAAAAGAGAAAATTACTATCCAGAATGTTGAGTGTACAGCAAATATACTGTGCCACAACATTTCTTAAACATATTCCTTGAACTAATAAGGTCAATTGAATGTACCTGAGCAGAGCTAAACCCATAACGACTTGTGTATCCTGAAATACTTTGCTTTAGTGATCAGCATCAAAAGAAGGTTGAGTGAAAGACCTTCTTTCATTTGCTGAGGCTATGGCTGCCAGCCTTGTGTGTATGCTTGTGTGTGTATGTGTGTGTGTGCATACATGCATTGGGGGTTGACTGTGACAGCTCAGTGATCAAAACCTATGATGGGAGGAGAACAGGTAACAGACTGGTCTGGGGGGGGCTCAGGTAGCAGCCGCTGTCAATCTTCGTCTCTTCCCTGAAAGCACTGGTGTGTGTGTGTGTGTGTGTGTGTGCACCTGTACACGCTCATAGGTTTGTTACACATGCACGCATGCACTTCGGTGAGCATGTACAGTGTATGTGTTTGTTCTTTCATGTGTGATCTTTACAGGTTCCATCAACAAACAGCACTGCTGGCCTCCAAACAAGTCCATGTCTGTCTGCTCAACTGTCACAGGGCAGCAGTCAGAAAACAGGCCAACATAGTAAAGTGATGCACGCTGCCCTAAAACTGTACACACTGACTGTGTAATGTAGTGCATAACTGAAACGCTTAGAGGGCCAGGCTGATAAAATATTTAAAGTTACCTGTATTATATTAGGATACTTGCCACAAAATCTAAGGGGCATTGTAGACATTGGTATAGTGCATTCAAATAGGGTATTACTCAGTTCAGAATACTCAGTTTTGTTAGCTAAGTATAATACTCTATAGGATTTATTTAAGAGCATGCAGCAAGGTAATTGGACTTGCTGGAGTTCCTTGAAGATGTTTTACTGCCCCCTTTAAGCAGCCTCATCAGTTCAGAAGTGACAAAGCTGCTATAAGCAACCAGTCTAGTTGCCCTGCTTCAAGCTCTATCAACTAAATAAAAAATGATGAATGAGAATCTTCATCTGCACAAATCAGTATATTGTATACAAAACTTTTTTTTGGCCAAATTAGTTCCTAACATGGCCAAATTCACAAAAGATTCAAAACTTACACATCCACCAGCCAGGATCTCAGCAGCCAGAGGGACTGTACCATCTTTCTGTCTGGTCTTTCCTCGCACAAAGTCATTCACCTGCAGACAGAGCAGTTCTGGTTTTATTGGAAGAATATGAAGCTACTACAGTAATTATGATGAATATAAAGTCTTTGAGCAATACATGAATCTGGAATAAAAGTGTAACACAATGTTTTACTACTCATACTGTTTAGTTTGTTGATTTAATCCACAGCTGGATTTATAAAATGACATCAACATGTTGCAATGACAAAAGTAATGCTGATGTTGCAGACCACTAAGTGTACCACAAGGTCACAGGTAACAGATACAGGAAGATTAAGCAGGTTAAAGTATGTATTTATCCATGTGTTGTATGTAGTATCAAATTAAAAGAAAGTCCATCTATTAAAATGATGAAAGCGCCTCACGCATGTGAATGTGCATGCATGTGCCAGCACTCATTCACAGTGACTTACTGTGAGCTTTATGGCTTTCTCGGGCGCCACACCCAGTAGCTGTGGTACCAGACCTATCATTAGGAAACGACAAGATGATTAGAAAAAAAAAAGAGTGCTGTGGTACCCCTACTCTCACACACGTACATACATATACACATCCACTTCCATACACTCCACATCAAGTGTGGCTTCCCGCTGCATATGTCCGACCGTTCAAAATCCCCCAGACACTAATGAAATCTATTGATGTGGAGTGTGGGGACATCAGAGTAGCAACAAGAGAGAGAGAGAGGAAGAAAGGGGTAAAGAGAGGATGAAGTGAGTGAAACTGCTTCCCAGAATAGAAAAAAGAGCAGAGTATAAAACAAACCAACCAAAAGTTTACACAGACCTCAATTACAACCCAGAGCTGGATAAAAATAAACAAAATAATCACAACAGAGCACAATGAATCTTGGCCCCCTACCCAGCCCCAAGGCAAGAAGCACACATACAGTGATTTCTTCAAAGTTAATAATCTACAACAGTTTGAGTGTAGTAAGGCCGCACTCATATACACACACACAATCATATCCTCAATTTGGAACTTGAAAAAGGACCTCCCTTGATCTCATAAAAGAAAACAACAATCAAGTATTTTTTTTCTAAAAGTTTGCATGGTTGAATACACAGAAACTTTTACTTGTGTTTTGATCCTGAAATATTAGAAAAGGTTAATTTTGTCAACATTATTGCTATATAATCACATTTTGTATAGCAGATGTGTTTTGTTAATGCTCTTTGTGTCAATGTGGCTTAATGCCGAAATGATGCCCACACATGCACATAGACAGTAAGGAGCAACATTGTCAATACTGCACATACAAGTCATTAAATTAAATAACTACAATAACCATTAGTAGTGACCAGACAACCAACATAAAACATGGCATAACTACAGGTTTTGCTGCCAGGATACCTGTCTGGCCATCTATCTGGAGCCAGACCTGTCTGTCTCTGTGTCTGTGAAGCCACTTCACTCCTGATAGGCTTTGTGTTTCCCACAGAAATTCAAGTATTCACGTTTCCTCTCTGGAGCCCAGTTCTGTCAATCAAAATCATGGGATTTTACAAAGGCCGCGCTGCTGTTGCATGGGACCTCTTTTCAATCCTTCTTTAATCTGACCCTAACAATACAGACACAGACACACTAACCGCAGTTTCTGAGGACAGGGCAGGTAGTCATTACTTGCCCAGGTATGTAGGTACCTGCATGCCCAAGTGGTTCTCTGCATGCCTACATAGTTGTGCGTCTGTTAAGTGTCTGTATGAGTGTGTAGGTCTAGACGTGCACCATCACCTTATTGTGACACAGGCCTAAAGGTATGTGGCCTTGCGTGTGACGTTCATTGTCCTGCTCTGTAAGTCCCCTGCCAGTCGGTAATCACTTCAAAGAAGACAGGTCAACAGAGAGGTGAACCCACACCGCCCTCCTGTCCACCCTACACTTTTCTTCTCCTCTTGTCTCCTCTCGCTTCCCATCCCTTTTATTGTCACCACTACTCGATTCTTCTTTCTTCTCTCTCAACTCTGGTGCTCTTTCCTAAAAGGCTGTTCTCTTGATTTGACTGCCTGTGAGTTCTTTTTTTCCTTAAAGCTGTTTGCAAATAAAATTTCATGTCAGATACGGACTTTATTTACTGCTTGATTTAGTTTTGGTTGAACAACAGGTAGTACTATTTAACACTTACAGGAATTTATTCATTTATTTTTTTAATAATATGGATTGCATAGTGCAAGAATAATGCAATACATGCAACACAACAGCAAGTTCTATCTTAAATCGAACAGTTTGTAACCCTAGATATAATGACATAATGTAAACATGCGTGGCACTGCAGGTATACATTTCCTGTTTGTTTTTGTACTGACCTCGGTAAAGGCCAAAGAAGCCCTCATAGCGCACCACCTTCTTGAAGCAGTCAAAGCTGTTCTTATACATGAGCTCTCCCACTAAGGAGCCACTGCTTCTCTGGTTCTGCATGCGTGTCTTCACCAGGTCGATGGGGTACACTGCTGTGGCACCCACCGCTAGAACACGGGACAAAAGACATATATTTAGACATTGGTCACAATTTATGAGGATTGTTTTATATATTTTAACCTCAGTTCTATGAGTATGGCACCATCATCCTTTTACCTAATACATCAGCATTCCTGCCTCTTGTTTGTGTGCTATAAAGGCTGCAGATATAAATGAGCAGAAAACAGATTTCTTCTAGTAGCACCTTCTGACACTGTGGACAATGTTCTTGTACTTGTAAGCCACAAATGTAAGCCTTAATTGAGATCACAACTACACTGACTTATTAAGCCCATTCCGTGGGCTTAAATGTGATGTTAAACTGAAACTTACCAAAGGTGGTGAAAAAATACAATTATATGTATTGCTAGGTATAGTTAATCAACAATATCTTAGTTCATTTGGGTTCTTTAAAGGAGGAAGATGTGGAGGAGCAGTAAAGGGAAGTTTGTGAGAATAATGCTGTCCAACTGTTTTGAGTCTTTGGCCTTTCACGTGGACACAAACAAAGAGAACTGACCCAGGGCGACAGACTTAATTAGAGAGAGAGAGAGAGCGAGAGAAAGAAGAAGGGATGGCAGACCCGTACCTCCTTATTAAGCTGTCTCCCTTGGGATAAAAGATGGAGGAGAAGGGATGAATGAAGAAAAGGAGGAGGAGGTGTAGAAAGACCATGGGGTGTCTAGAACCAAACACAAGGACCAGACACCACTCTCTACCCACCCCACCCTCATCATCTGTCTTCTGATAACTCACACAGGTACAAAAGGACACACGGGAGGGTTTTCCCATGGCATGCAGAGAGACATCAGACAGGACAGAGCAGGACTGAGGGATGGTAAAGATAGAGAGATTGAGCGAGAACAAGAAAGAGTTGGAACACTTCTCTTTAAGCAGGGGAGTGACTGCTGCTCTTGTAAGGAAGGGAGAGGGCCATAGAGGGGCCATTGTCCTGTCTCTCTCACCCTTTTCTTATTAGGACAGCACAGGGCGGGGGGCAGGTAGGCAAGCAGGTAGGTGGATAGGTGGGTGACTGGTGGGGGTGAAGGTATGCAGGGAGCCAATGGGGCGTGACTCTTACCCCCTGCTACTGAGCCAAGAGTAAATCTGTAGACCGACTCGGCCACCTGGACAAGGATGGGGCGGGAGCCGTCACTGCCCTGGTGCTGCCCGCACACAGGAAAAGAGACAATAAAGACATTAGTACAATGCAAATTAAAGACAGACAGCAGCTAAAGAGAAACTTTACACTAGATGTGACTACTATGTCCTAGAAACCCCCCATATCTCCTATACAGGGCCCAGTTTCATCATGGGAAATGGTATACAGTAAGAATGACAATTTTATAAAATAAAGCTCACAAGAAAT
Source organism: Parambassis ranga (assembly GCF_900634625.1). Taxonomy (NCBI): domain Eukaryota; kingdom Metazoa; phylum Chordata; class Actinopteri; family Ambassidae; genus Parambassis; species Parambassis ranga. The sequence continues at coordinate 11,601,837 of NC_041023.1, forward strand.
GGGAAGCTACATGCATATAAAAGTATGTTTTAAATGATAGACTTAACACAAGCTATACACTACAGAAATTAGTACTAGCAACAGAATGAGTTCTGAAGTATGAGCTTTGAAATGTGTGTTGTCCTTTTGTTAGTTTCAGGATTGTTTTCTAGATCTCTGCCCTGCACTGCCCGACTCCCATGATAAATTATTGTTTACTTTTTTGATTCAAGGAACTGATTGCACACAATTTAGCAAACAAGTTAAGACTTAAGTGTTAGTATCTTGTATTAGCCACACAGTATCAGTCACACTGCCCCATCCACCTGAAGTACCTGTCACCTTGTCCAGGCTCACTAGACCCTGCAGGGAGGGAAGAAGACAGGATTGCATGTGTGTGTCTGACAGTGTATGTGTGAGGGGGCTGGGAGAAAAAATCCACCTGTCAGAGTGAACTCCCCCACTCCCTTTACACAACATCTTCCACTTCATCCTCCTCATTTCTGTCTGCCTGAGCACTCATTAAGCACTGTTTGGATGTTACAAGGACAAAAGAGGGAGTAAGTTAACGGGATAGAGCAAGAGAAAAAGAGTGCAAAAAGAGCAAGCGAGAGAGAGCAAGAGAGAGAAGTAGATCAAAAAAAGAAATGGAGAGAAGAACCAAAAGATGAGGAGAGAGAGCTCTAGTTAGCTGGCGGCCAGCCCCTCAGCCTTAACCACAAGGGCCTAAAGTGGCTCATTGTGGCGGGACTGGCGTCTGCGTAGTGCTGGGCCCCTTTGCTTTCTCCCCTTTGGCCCCAGCCTGCTCCAATATGGCCTGGCCAAGCCTTCACTGTAGTGCTGGAACCCACCAAGCAGCAAAACTCTGAACAAACTAGAGAAAATAGTCCTCTGCTCATCTGTCTGGCTGTCCATATGTCCTTCTAACTTTCCCAGCTGCAAATTGCACTTGTTATCTCACCATTACTTGCAACATAAAGCATGTTTGACTTTCATTAAATCTTGAGGATGGCTCTGTCAGTCTTTATTTCCATGGATTTGGGAGTTTTGTTTCTTTAGCCATCAACCACATGTCATGGAGAGGTCTAGTGGTGATTTTTCTCAAGAGCATCTTTTTAGGTTCAAGTCAATGATGGAAATTGGTATATACTTTAGAAAATGAGAACTGACCAGCTGGCTTTTTGTGGGAAAACGTTCCACCTTACACCAGACTAAACTTGTTTTGTTCAGTGTCTGCTGTATTTCTTTTTTTCATTTCAGTCTCAACCCATAAATTGTGAAATTCACACCAAAATCACAAATCAAACTGATGTTTTGTTTTAGAAGATGAATTACATGTTACCAGGAGATAATTATCCTTAATTATGAATTATCCAGTCATCTGCATGTTAATATTTAGCCCATGAGAATGTATCAGGTAAGAAAAGGGCTGCCAATGTGGAAGTGGAAACCAAACACATCAACAAGTCTTCATTTTCTGTACCTGTCTCTGGACCTCAGCCAAGTTGTAGGGCAGGGCGCCTTCCTCCAGCGGAGCAATCTTCTCAATGTCTACTAACCCAACACGTCTGGTGAAGAGAAAGAGACAGCAGAGAGTGAGAGGTTTCAAGTAACTCTCAGAGGATTATTATATTTCATGCATGTATCACCAAGACCATGACCTTTGCAAGCAAAATCCGTCAGTCTGAAATTACTCAAAGTTTACAAATACTTTTTCCAGTGGCATTCACAAATCCAGACCTGCGTTTGAAATGGCTGAATTAGACAGCGAATCTATAGAAACTGACAACTCATATTCCTTTATCACTTTATCCAAGTACAACAAAGATATTCAATCTTTGGATGTCTTTCCATTGCATCTCCCAGAATTCCCAGGCTCAGGGAACTGGGAACGCCAAAAATCCTCCACCACCTTCCCCTCCTCTGAATATTGGGGCTATTATCTCTCACATCTCCAATCAAGGGGAGAGGAGAGGGCTATTATAGTATCCCATTGCCCAGAAATAATAATCAGGTGGTGTCTCAGGCCAGGGTTAGAAATTATGAGCACACTGGTCGGGCCGCAAGGCAGACGCAAAGGAAGTGGGGGGAATGTGAGACATATACAGTTGTTTTGTGCCACGGATCATAGTGACTGGAGTCAATCTTTTTTTTTAAGATAAATGAGAGTTTGGATTGTGTTTGGACTGAAAGAAGATTCTCTGGCACTGGATACATGTCTTTCTTTTGATCCATTGCAGGGAACTTTGAGAAAGTGCTCGTCTCTAAGGTATAGACCCTGGGGCTAAATGTGCACTTTGGGGGGCAAGTTTGGAATAATCTTACACTACATAACTTCCAGACTAGCAGGAGAAATATAAAATTGAGACACTATTCCTCTGTAGTGCTGAAACATAGCAACAATTTCTGCTTTCCTTTGAAGTATACAACAAGCACACCAGCCTGCTCGGCCATCATACTGTATCTCCATTACTGATAATTATGCTCATACATGTCACATTAAACTGCTATAGACATAAATAAATGTAGAAAACCAGAAAATATGGTCCAAAATGTGGTTACATTACACTAACTGAGGTATTAAATAACAATACAATATATATGGTATACATGTATACCATAAACTGTGTGCCTCTGAGTGTGTGCTTGCGTGCATGTCTGTCTTACCCACGAGGCTCTGCCAGGTCAGCCAGCTGAAAGAGGATGTCCACCTCCATAGGTGTCACCTGCCCGAACTTCTGGGCCGCTACAATGAACTCCTCTACAAATAAAAGAATTTTTCATGTATTTTCCATGGACTGTCACATCATAACATACAGATGCATATAGATATAACCATTACCTTCCCCTGACTATCTGTGTACAGGTAACAACTGCAGCAACTAAGCCATGTTCCCTCAACATAACTCAAGCTGGGATATGGGATGTATGGGATGTACAGCAACCAATACCTTCTGCATGTATTAGCAACCTCCACTGGAAGTTACACAGGAGCATCAGGTAACATACGAAAGCAGCTGTTTATCCACTCCGTGACACTTCTGACTGTCTCAGATATTATAAAGCAGCATTGCAATGTAAACTGACAGGTAAATTGAGAGGTTATAGCATTTTCACTGTAATAATACCACAACACATCACATAAGACAAGGCATCAATCTCCCTGTCCACTGCATGCTTCACAATACCTTCACTTACAAGGTTCACCTTCTCTGTACTTTTGGACAACTCTCCTGTTGGCTGAAATAGTGTTGTTTCCCATTCACAGCCAGCAGACCTTAGAGATAGCCAGCAGACCACATGGAGATATTTGCTGAATTTGGACAAAAGTATATTGGACTGAAATGTTTTACTCCACCTTTAACTCAGTGTATGGAGGTGTTGACAATTATCTTAACAGATGGCTGCAAACCATCCAAGTGCATGCTGAAGTCATGTCTGATGGAAGCAACAACTACATCATTGGCAAACCACAATGCGTCCACACTGGATGCTATCAGCTCCTTGGCTGTAACTTACAATTGTGTTCAAGAAAACTATAAACAGAATAGGAGACAATGAACAGTCAATATTAGTTTTAGTGGTAAGCTTAACTTGATGCAGAGACAGGTGACCAAGGGCTGGATGATACTCTGACCGAATGCCTGCAGTTCTACACAACCATGGGCAAGGCTTTAACTGAATCTGAGATGTTACATTGCATTGTGCTCTTATTGCTTTTGTCAATACAGAGGAGCACATACACTGAGAAACAAAAACATAAGAGAGATAAGGTTGGGCTTGAGACAGCAGGGCTCTGCAGTCAATGGCTGTATTAAATATTAGAGTGCTTATGATGGATTTTTCTCCACAACTTCTGCCAGTCACAGCAGTTTTTCTCTGTGCCTTGGTTGTGAGTAAAAACTGTCAAAGCATGTTGAAGAAAACAGAATAAAAAAATATGTCCATAGAGAGTTATGGACTTCAAGAGGCCTTTGAGGCAGCTTTAGTATGTGGTAACTTAAGACCTGCTCTATTGTGAGGTGAAAAATGAACAGGTTGACTGTAGGCTGGTTTACAGTGGAGGAGTCAGCATTGTTTGACCTGCATTATTCAAAGTGCAGCAGGCTGGGGTTGTGACAAAGTCGGCCTACACTGGAGCCATTCACCCCGCCAGAGCTCAACTTACCCCTGAGGCATGCTCTTTCTCTCTCTCACACACACACACACACATATCTATGGGTACATGCAGGTAATGCTCAAGCATGTGAGACAGCATACTTACACAAGAATAAAATCTCTCTAACACACACACACACACACACACACTCAAGCACACACTCAGGCTCAGACAGAATTCTGTCTGGGGAGATCACAGATCACAATGCTGATAACTTGTCTACCGTCTGTCTGTTGTCTCTACATATACACACATGTATACACAAACACACAAATCATTGCACATATGCAGATGACTGACACCTAGACAGATATTATATAGTCAGTAGATATCATTATTTGAAATCTAAAAATCACAATTTGTAATTAATCCCGTGGTCAGTAGATCTCATCCTCAGGGGACACTGAATGCTAAGCTTAAGCAAAAAAACTATGCTGATCAATCTGATCACTGGAATTTAATTTTTGGACCAATTACTGGTGACAGTTCTGGCCCAATGTACATAATTTCACCTGATTTTAACCTGCTAAAAAACATAAAGTCATGATTAGTGCATAGCCGGCTGAATTAAAGGTGTATTCTATTAAGGTCATACACATGTGTGCACTCAGTGTTGTGTAGGCGTTAAGCGCTGTAATGGTGTCTCCAAGGCAAAACAGTGGCCTTGTTGCACATAAGGAATCAATCAGGATTATTACGCATGTGTGCATGCTTGGCTGTGTTATGCTTGTGTGTATGTGAGAAATGTGTGTAAAGAGTGTATTGCAAAACACACACACATGATACATGTGGATGTCTGTACACTCAGTGTTTTTGGGCCAGCCAAGTAATACGTAGAACTGAGCACTTGCAGTCCCTGAGGAGGCCATAATGACTCAGGGAGTGGAGAGTGGGTGGGTGGTGGCTGCGGAGGTCTGGCTGGCTATGGGCCACCATGGGTCGAGCCAAGCCCAGGCTTGGTGTACCCATGGTGGGAACAGCCTGTAGACTGCATTGGCTCTTGGTCTGGGTCTGGTATGGTCCACACCCTTGATAAGGCTTCAGATAGCATCATAACGCTACACTAGTGGCTCAAGGCAGTGTGGAGATAGATCAGAATAGTTTCTTAAAGACAACCAGAGCTGGAGAAAGCAAGAGAAAGAGAGAAAGCCATCTAGGCTTGCTGCCAAGTATTGAGGAAAGGAATGAGAGACAGCAAGTGGGGCAAGCAAGTGAGGGAGATAAGGATTTAAAGGAACTAACCATGGGAGACATAGGGATGTGTATAAGAAGGTCATGGAAAGACAAAGGCTGACGGTTCAATAGAAAAAACGGCTTAGCTTTGCATCAATAACAATTATTGTGAAGTTAGAAAAAGGTAATAAAATAGTTACAAAATGTGCATTTTGTTCTATAGGGAATGACCACACACTGCTTTCACAAAAACAAGGACAAACTTTGGAAATTTTTTAAGAATTAAAACACTCATAATCAACTAAAAACAGATGCCAGTATGTGTAATCGTACAAAGACGGTGACCATAAGGGATTGTGGGTGTGCAGTACGTGTGCTGGGTCAGATCCAGCATGCCCATTTAAATGCCACTGGGAAAAAAGAAAACCAAACAAAAACAAGTTTCCACCCCACTCCAGATATCTGGAGAGCACATTACCATACAAAACAGAAATGTGTTAAGCTTACATTTTGTGCCTTGTGTCTTCTTACACAAATCTGCTTTTTGGTTTGTCTGGATTAAAATATGTTTGTGAACTTTGTACCTTTGGTGACTTCCACATCTCGACGGTGGCCAGCCAGGGTGCTGTAAATCTTTCTAATCAGCTCCATGTTGTTGAGCAGTGAGTTGAAGCCGTTAAAGTAGGAGAAGCTGACATGATGAGATGTGCTTCCCCCTGCAACCTGAGCAAGGAAAAAAAGGAGTGTTTTAACAAGCAATTTAATAACATAAATAAACGTAAACTTTCATACAGCATATAGATATTCTCACAAATAGACAACAGGTAAATTGAGTTTACAGCATGTTCACTGTAATAATGCCAGGGGAGAAGGAAGAAGTAAACCTACTTTTTCCATCACATGATGCTGACTCTAAAGGAGCTTAATTAACTTTCTTTATGAGGTGGAGGGAAGTGGTAAAAGAACAGTAAATAGAAAAAAAGGTAAGAGATTAAAAATAGATACTAGCCTCTGAAGGACATTCCAGACTACCCCACAACTCTTTTATGTGAGCCATGCTCCCACCTTTGTCAAATGAGGCTCTCTGGGTCTCAAGAGTAGCAGCTCTAAATGATGTCTGTGTGTTCAAATATGTTTCATGGATGCTGCTTCCTGTTTCAGGTCTTACATTTGTTTTACAAGCTTTGCTGCTCTTAATGGTGGAGCCAGGAGAAAAAAAATGTAGAGCTGCCTTTCACTAGATGGCACTGTTTGCTTTACAGACACAGTCAGAATGGCTGCCTGCTGCTCACTTAGGTTTGCAACAAGAGAGGGAAGCTCTGACTTGGGTGAGACTGCCCTAACAGAGAGACACTTTTGTATCTGTTCATATCTGTGAGCCTATAGAGATGGATCTTCCCACGATATCCAACACAGAGTTTCACAGAGGGGGAGAAGAGGACAATATTTGGGTGAAAAGAGTGTGGTGCTGATCATTTATGATAAATGGTGAGTCAATTAAAGGTTGCCGTTTCACTGTTTGTGTTCTGCAGTGTTTGTGAGATTTTGAGTGTGTGTGCATGTGTGTGTGTGTGTGCAAGAGTTTACTAACAGCACACCAAGATGCCTGGTCGGTGAGGTAAACACAGTGGAGAAAATGACAGAGTCTACAAGGTGTTTATGAAATGGGGCAAAACATGGACAAAGACACAAGACGCACACGCACAACAAAAACAACCAACACACATAAAAAGGACGGGACACAAAAAAAGACAAACATTTTAGAGTTCAAAACAAATAGAGCACACGTACGCACAGGCGTGCACACACACACAAAAACACAGGCAAAGATGATGGACTGTAAAGCTCCAGTCTCCATCTATCTCTGTCTCTATCTTCCCATTCAGCTGGCCTGCTTGGCTTTGACACTGCCAGAGAGGTTAGATTTAATGACATGTTGGGAGAGAGACAGAGACACAGGGGAAGAAGGGAGGGAGGGAAAGAGGGGCAGATGAGAGAGAGAGAGAGAAGAGAGAATGAAAGGAGGGAAGAAGAGATGAGAGCTAACAGAAAAAAGGTAAAGACGGACAACAAGAATGAGATAGCTGAAGAAGAGAGAAAGCAAAGTGCCTAGTTGTGGGAGTGTAAGGAAAAAAAGGGACCAGAAGAAATAAGTAGAAGAAAACAATCTTGACTTCATCTCTTTTATGGAGAATACGTAATAATAGGCTGCTAGGCTTCAACAACCATAGGCATGCATTCCTTATGCAGTACACGAAGATATGTGTGATAAGTGTTCCTTACACTGAATTGTGTGTCATCTATGCATTTTGTTAACTGCTACTAAAACTTTATATTACCACACAGCTACCTAAAAAACTAATTTATCATGTGAGTGCTTTTTGTGGTGACTTAAACTATCATTGCTCACTGTTTTTAACCATCCTGACTTTGGCTCAGTAAAACAAAAAGATGAGAAAACCACCAAGCCAAACAAATGAAAACCCACCGCCACGAGGCATTCCTCCACGAAGGGAGTGAGCATGTGTGGCCGGATGGTGACCATGATGTCCCTGAAGTCCAGCGCGGAGATGGAGCCGCTGTGGGCTTGGTCCCGCTGGATGAAAGCCTGACGCGCATGTTCCAGCTGCATCTCCTGTGGAGGAGAGAAGAAAGGAGAGGGGGTTGGGTGTTGGTGGTTATAACAAATGTATACCATTGTGCACAATTGTGGGTCAGACACCTCTTTGAGTTGCCTTCATACATTTAAAATGTACATATAACCACTTATGCACAAAAACACAGCATTTGCTCTGACTGGGCCCCTCATACCCCATGGTGCCATCTCTCTCCTCTCAGTTATGGGCAGCCAGTGTTTAGGCAGGCTTCACTCTCGACTCCTCTTCTAACAGCAGCTTTTCCCACTGTGAGGCGTCGCTTGGGCTTTTCACACCCTCCCCAAATCCACATTAAACCCACTTGAGGGAGAAACATACAAACACACACCCAGAAACACACGGACATGCACACACAGGCAAGACAGCTAATCACCCAACTGCTCACTTTGTCTCTCTTCTTACACATACACACAAAAGGTCCGCAGGGACAACAGCAAGCTGCGGTGGGGACAGATCCCACAAGACCTTTGAAATTAGCAGCCATTATCGGTACCTGCAACCACAAGTCTACAGAGAGAGGCTGTAAACAAACTGCTGCCATCAGTACTTCCTTTATCTTTCCTGGAAACCCAGAAACACCACAACTGGGATTTTAGAAAAAAAAATATACCAAGAGTCATTGTGGAATATAGTGAGCTGGTTGACTCGCCTGCAGTGTATTGTGGCCTTCACGTCAATGAAGTATTAAAGCAAAGACATCATGAGCCTGATGAGGTTTCTAATGCACCACCAAAGAGACTCACTTTTATGTATACTGTATATATGAATGTCTGACCCCACTGAAGTATCCAGATAACAAAATAAAATTGGCCACATTCACTTTTTCTTGCTTCCACACATTTAAATGTTTGTTGTTTGTATAATATTTATTTAAATACCTTAATTATATATAAGGTTAAATAATATTAAATTAAATTTACATTTATTAGACACATAATCCAACAAATAGCCTAAAACTTTCAAATGAATAATCAAAATGTAGAGCAGGCTTAGGAACCTTTTTATTTCCTAAAGTATTTACTGTCTTGGATTAAGAATAGACTGTTTTTTTGCCAGCAAAACACATGTTGGACAAAACACATTGTGGCGGCAATGATTACATCCTGAACATGGCATTATTCAATTGATTGATTCAGATGTTATTGTTGTAAATGTAACTCTAAAAAAAGTGGTATTACCACAACACAAAACCCTATGAGACTATGACTTATTGTTGTGTTGAATTTGAGTGATATTTCACTGACAGCATAACTGATCAAACTCTAAATTCAAGCCGCCTGAGAGAAACGACTGAGGAAGAGTGACATTTACACAAAGCTGAGTGGAGACCGGAGGGGAGTAAGAATAGACATTGCAACAAAAGAGCCAGATTAGCAAAAACAGCAAATGTAGCAACCATGTGTCAATATCACCTATGAGCACAGCAGGGGCTCTGCAGAGTGCATGAGTGAGTGGAAAGCAAGGAAATGAAGAGAGATTGACACACGTAAACACTTCCAAAGTAAATAAGGTGAGATATTTTGGTGTCAGCATCCTGAGTGTAGTGACTCACTTCTCCGGTCGGTTGTGTGTGGGTCAAAACACTTTGGTGAGAAATAAATGGGAAAGGAAGAAAAGGGAGAAGGGCAGCTGAATATCTAAAGTGAAAACAAAAAGGGAAAGTGAAGAAGTGACTTGTTTTGTGGGCATGACTGTGTGCAAATTCTAACACGGGTAAACATTTATCTGTGTTTGTGTCCATCTGTAAATGAAGAAAAAAAATTAGATCTTACTTCTCTGGACAACTCAAGCCACAAAGAAAACACAAAGAGGGAAAAAAACAACTGTGGTCCAGGGGATGGAGAAGTTTACAGCCTCAGCCGCCTAAAAACTTCACTTGTTGCAACCGTATGAGTGTTCCTGGGACGTGGTTTTTATTTAGGAGGGGGTTGAGTGAGGCAGGAGACATAAAGCTGGGAGCTTAAGACAGCCAGCAAGAGACTGCAGAGGCGCTCGCAGGCGCTTTAATTGTCCTTGGACGAGAATAAAAACACATGACAAGCCACCTCTGTTTGTTTTCAATGGCTGGGATTCCTTTCTCTTTCAAAAGTTAAACAATAGAGTGTGCAGGATTGTTCCCTTTTTTCCCATTTCCAACCCCTGCTTCTCATCAGCACGGGGATAAAGTTATTACAAGGAGAAGCATAAACACAACTGCCCATTTACATGTGTGCCAGTGATGTTAAGGGCTGCCCACTGATTCTTGGTAGAGTCAAACATATAATTGGGGCTTTTAAAAGTAATGCCAACAATTCACTTTTCAGAGTGCTTAGGACAGAAGTGGGACATGTGGTGTCCCTTCCACGTAATCCAAGCCCATTGCTTGCCAACATTTATGAGCTACCATGTGCCACTATGTGCCACTTCTCTGGACATCGACGATCCCACTGCCAGGCACAACACTAACCTGACAGTGCGAGCTAAGCCTTGGCCGGCGTCCACGCGTGAGACGGGAAAAATGCATGTAATTGGTGAGAATCTCTGGCTTCCATCAAGACAGTAATTGGCCAGAGAGAGCCCTTGTGAGAAATATGCGGCGCAAACGTTTTCCCCGATAATCCCATCTTGTGAGCATCTGGCAGTGGCGTGGTTACAATGGCAGAAAAACACAATAAACACATGCATGTATGGCAGGAAGAGGAGGAAATAAAGGATGGGAACATTTTTCAGGGGAAGCTGGGTGTTAGGGAATTATCAAAATGACTGAGAAATAGTCACAATACGATGGGTGGTTTGGTGTTCACAACTGTGAAAACTTTTATGGTAGCATTGTTGACGTTTTTTACATTTAGCTGAACTGAAGAAAAATTCCTAAGTGTATAATTTTACAATGGACAACATATAGGAAATGAAACCCCAAATTTAATTTGTGTTGTAGTACTATAACTAAGTGATTAATATTGTATTGCCAACAAAATTGATGTCACATTTTAATTTGACATACATAATAAGGAATTTTACAAATTCAGCAGACCAGCAGAACACTTACCTACCCAGAGAAGCATCCTCCAATACCATGAACCTTACTTTGTTCTGTCATTTATTAAGGCATTCATCAAATGCTATGAAAATGATTAAATGCAGACAGCATGTGCAGGAAATGTGCATTTCATAGTTGAGCAATGAGTGTGGCTGGCTGCTAGCCTGCTGCTGCTGCTGCTGCGAGGAGCTGGAAACCACTGTATGACTGACTGAGAGAACCGGGCATGCTGTCAATGCAAAGTACAGCATCTACTGGCCACAACGCCACACAGCTGCACACACAGGCAAAAACAAGCATACACAAACATTGATATAAACACAGTGGTGCAAATCTTCCAGCCCTCTGCTGCATGCTAAAGCTAATAAGTCTGACAAATGCACATGCATGCAACCATACATATCATCTAATACAATGTCCCAATATCCACGTGCTGCTACCCACTGTGTGTGGAAGCCATCTGGTCTAAGTTAAGTGTAATATAAAAAGCTCATTCAGATACATGGTGAGTGTGGATGCAAACTTGGCATAGTTTCGGCCCTCTCTCCCACTCACTCCACCACCTCTCCCTGCTTAGGTCTGATTTTAGTCTAGACATCATATTGGAAACTGGCTCACATGCCACAAATATACTAGGAATATTCCTACTGTGCTATTTATGGAGGTAGAAATGTGTCTCTACCTGCTTTAGAATAGGTGGAGTAATGCTAGATGTATGTCAGCTAATGGAAAACAAATGCAGACAATGTCCCAAATGCATAACCTCAGTGTTTCATTAATGACTAATCTGGACAATATGAAGGGCTGTGTTTGAGAGGGAGACGAGCAGCAGGAACATGTGTGTAACATGTGCATTAGCCTGATCCAGCTAAATCAAATCTGAAAACACAGCTACATGGTGACACTATTGTACAACAGCTTGTAAGCCACATGTGCGGATAAGACACAAGTGCACAGTGGACAAACAGGAAAAACACAACATAATTTCACTTCAGCCATGTAAGAGACAAAGACAAGAGGTGATCAATGTGAACCCTACCAGGAGAAACTGGGTGAACTCGCCGTAGCTGAGCTGCTTGTCCCTCTGCGAGCCAAAGTGCAGTCGAATAAACTCACAGTCCCAGTTGAAGGGGATGTGCTGATGGATGGTGGTCTGGTTAAAGACCTGCTTTACATCCTCTGCAAAGGAGACAAACAATTAGCATGACTCATTTCAGAATAACTTAAAAGTAGAAGTAGAAGTCTCAGACATAATGATTTAAAAACAAAATTAAATAAAAATCAAACAAGCAATGGGGTCCTATAAGGTTTTCTTCAATTATAGAATAAAAGTTCTGTTTACCTCACTTTTAGGGCTAATGGCTGTACATTAACTATGTACTATGAGGTCTTCACCTCCATTAAAAAAACTCTCCTTTCTGTGTATTCATGTTTTCATAACAAACAATTATCAAATACTTCTTCCTGCTTTGGTTTGCTCTAATTAAGACTGAATATCTGTTGGTACAAAGTCTTGTGAGTCAAGCCCTAACAAATAGCATGTGTTTCCTGTCCTGTGGTTAACATTAGTAATTATTTGATTTTGGCGAGAGAGAAAAAAATGTGCGCAATTGTTTCTGACAAGATGTCAATCTCTGGGACACAATTCTGCTCTGATCGAGGACTTAAGTTCCTCAACTCTAAACCAGTCTTGAATAACACATGGCAGAACTTGTTTGAGCGGTGCAGGCTCTGCATTGAGAAGGAAAAGCCTTTTCTTCTCACTTGTGTTCCTCTGCCTGAACCCTCTAAGCCTCTACAGCCAGTGGAGTGGAGAGACACTGAACATGAGTCCTAAATTACAGCCTTACTAAAGAAACAAAAACAAACCAATAGAGCGACCTGTTTCTTATTACCAAACAGGCTGCGCTGGAGGAGTGGAGAGAGGAAAGAAGGAGAGAAGCTATTTTACAGACAGGGAGGGAAATAGAGAGAAAGGTGATATTTACTTCAGCTTAGCTTTACCTTCTGAAGGAAGACAGCTTGTGTGTTGTTGTTTTTTTCACCTTTTAATGAGGCAATAAATATACAGGCTTTAATTCTTTAAAAGAGAGGCCGCACCAGACTGTGGCGTTTATATTATCAGCTTTTATAGACCTGTCAACACTCCGTCCTCTTTAAGTTTTTCTTTTTTTTGGGGGGGGGGGTCTATCTGGCTGAGGTAACACAGCATTTCATAAGCCACATTACGCTGCAGTTTTTATGAACTCAACATTCCAACAAATTATGCATTTATTTTTTACGGGTGCCGGCTGGACTTAACAGAAACTACTCAGGTTATTATCAAATAAAATAGCTTTATATAAAAAAATGAAATAAAAAGAAATCAGAGTACAGACATTTACTACTTGGGAAAACAAACAGGTCTTTAAGCTGCAGCTATTAATGTTTTAATAGGTAATAAAGATGTAATTTTGTGTCTTGGTGAGGCTGTTTAATCGAATGGCAAAGAAAAAAGAGAAAGTGGGAGAATTCTGTAATGTTTCACAATAAAGCAACTTTGACAAGTCTATAATCTGAGTCACGAGTTATTTGCTTTTGGTGAAATGGTAGCCCGATGCAATTGGCAGACACTGAAGTCTGTGTTTGTGCATTGCATGATGTGTGTTATGTTTTTTTATACAATTTTCCACTTGTACACCAGTCTCATAACTTGCAAGCATTGGGATATTCATTAACCTTTGGGAGACGAAGAAAAACAGCAGACCTTTTAATTGCCACCAAGACAACGTCACTCTAATTGATCCTTTTAAATATGAAAATTTACATATGTGCATATATAATCACACGCGATGATCTTGCACCCTGTCGACAGCAACAATTAAAATGAAATTCACTTACTCTTCCCCTGTTTGCGAGCGGGATGTGTGTGCAGTGCATTTCAAATCAAGCCTAATGTGCTGACGACGCCTCGCACACCTACAGAAGGGCTGGCATTAGACTTGTTTAAATCAATTAGGCAAATGTGAAATGAGCAATGAGTACAAATGTCTTCCCTTTTCACCTCAGAGCTTCCAGGCATCACAGTAATGGTGCCAATCATGCAAACACATGGCCACCCACCCACCCCCCTTTCCTCCATCTTCATCTGCATCCTGCCACCAACCCTCTCCACCTCCAAACCTAACCTGAAGGTAGGATACAGGACCGTGCACCGTATTTTTGTTTGTAGATAGCAAAATTGATGAGCTGAGGTCATACTCCTACATAAACAACAAAAAAAAGACTAAAAACTTCTCTAGGGGCGCATTTAAGAGGAATGCTGTCAGTGCTCTGTCTCAACAAGTCTTTGTTAAATGTCAACTGCAAAAAAAAAATAGGAGCACCTCTCAGACATGAACTTTTATTTCGGTTTACACAATAACATTAAAAATGGCAAAAAGGTTTTCTTCTCTGGATATATTTATTTTTCCAAGTTTTCTTTTGTGTATCAACACAATAATTTCCCTGATAATTTGCAAAGAAAAGGGTGAATTATGTTGTTTTCATGATCTTTGGAACAAGGTTAAATAAAGACACAGCGCAGTATATAGTATAAGTGGAAAATAACGCTGCTAGAGAAGAGTGGAAGACATGAAAAAACATTTTTTTTCCTGTAACAAAAGTTATGATGGGTTTCTGATTATCACAGTCTCTTTAAAAGCAAAACACCCAACATAAGCATACTAATGGTTCAGGAAGACGCTAAGTGCATCTGTACAAATTTGTCTACAGTACAGTTCAATCTAAACCTGTAAGTCAGACGCAGTTACTCACCAAAAGTGGTCACTCCTCTGCCTGTTTTATCAAACAGCAGGAAGGCAACCATGAAGAGAGAGTCTGGTGCACACAGCACCGACTCGAATGCTACAAACTCCTGGAAGGAGATCAAGCTGGAGGAGAGAAGAACACAGAGACACGAGCGGACGATTACAATGCTGTCATTAGAGCTGATTCATTACTGCGGTACTTGAGATTCAGGTCCCCTGTTTAAATACTTCACAAGCTACACATGTGATTATCAAGTCTTTGATATTCAATTAGCCATGTAATACATAATAAAGACTTAAGCCTAAATTAAACTAATGATATGAAATATTAAATAAAAAACAGGTTATTTAGCACTGAATTAAACTACAGACTTCATTGTAATTACTGCCACACAGTGGCAAACCAGCACACTGAGACAACCTATCAATCTGCACTACACGTAATTCAGGCAGCCTTTTATCCAGTAGTCTGTCATTCCATATGTAATGTCATAAACTCATCGAGTGTGACAGCAAGAAAATAAAACATTCTAAAAAGCTCAGTGTGTGTTCCCAGTCTGAGTTGGCAGCTGGTATGGAGAAGGCCAACTTTACACCACACACACACAAAGCTTGAATATGAAGTTTCGTATTTATAAGTGCCATTTTAAACAAGTAGACAGACGTGCAGGGAGCTGGGAGCCAGTTAAGGAAATATAATTCGTTATAAAAGTATGAGGGTAATAAGTGAATGTCAAGAGAAGCCAAGATGGAAAACGGTTCAAAATGGTGAACTTTGATTAGTTTCAAACAGCCCTGACATAAACTATGAGTTAATTAGTTGTAAAAAGTTTAGTATTGTGTGTATTTATATCTCTCAATTGTCCATAGTAACTCAAAAAAGCACAAGTATCATCAACCGCGAAATATAAACATAAACACCGCTATTGTGTGAGCCCCCCTGGGAGAGTCCTGCTGTGGGGAAGTGGACCACATAGTCTAGCCTTTATTTAGGCCCTGGTTTACAGTTGCCATAAGTCCATTATAAATTTCACAAATGGATCTGATAATTACAGGAGGGGGTCAGTGCTAATGAGTGGTCCCCTAGCATCCATCTATTAAACCTATTTCAATTTCTGAGGGGGAGTATAGCGAGGAGGAGAGGAAGGGGCAATGATTACATTTTCCTGGTTGCTGTAATTAATTATGTTACTGATGAAATTTAGAGGTGTTTGTTTGGCCCCAAAGCAGTTCAGAATTGCATGTGGGTGCTTGTGTGCACAGTATATATGTATTTATATACATTTTTATCCTAGAGGTACTTCATAAAGCACTACTGAATATACAGCTTTACAAAAATGCTATTCCTCCCTTCAAATATTTACCAAAAAACCCAATAAGACACATTAGTGAATACAAAGGACCTGCTACATAAAGTCAGAAAAGTCTGCATGTACCATAGCATCAAAGCCATTCTAGAAAGGAATTGTGTGTGTTGGAACGAGAGCAACAAAGGAACAAAAAGAAATATGGAGAGGGAATTAAATTGAGCATAGAGTTCCCTTTAGTGTCAAATGAAATCAGCTGTCGTTGTTTCAAAGGCAAGATTAATTGTTTTATTAACTAAGCAGGTAGTTCTTAAGAGCAGGGCCCTGCTGATGGCAAGTAGGTGGAAGGGAGCACAAAAGTGCACTGCTGCGACCGTGGATCCACTGTTAAAAACAAAGCCAATACCATCGCTGCTCACACTGCTGGAATATTATCAAACTCTCCAACAATGATCATTCCTTTGTGACACATGTATAGTACACTGGGAAATTACACCTCAGAGAGGTTAATAAAAGAAGTTTAAGCAGGTACAGGTTGCAGCACAAAGGCCTACAGAGGACTCGTGTTCTCAGGCAAAACTGAGGTAAAATAGTAGAAGTTGTTTTTTTTTCATGTGCATCAATTTTCACATAGGCTGGTTGTCCTGTCTGTGTTTTCCCAGACAAGGATAATCAGCATATTAGTGTAACTGAGAGGGCTGTTGATCACGAAGGGATTGGACCATGGTTTAGGTCAGGGAGTCCAGACAAGATCCAGGGGGCATCTCCATAACACACAAGAGAAACATTCCACATACTTACACACAACTCTGCAGCCAGGGATGAAGCTTATGATGGTTGATTAGCAGCGCCATGACGGCTGCAAAAATGATTACCGGGAGTGGGGGGTGGGGGGTGGGGGGCATCATTTTGTGCTTCAAAGATGCAACCTCAACCAGACATTCAATAATCAAAACAACTGACAGCATCTCCCAACCATCAACTGCTATGGCATGTGTCCAGGCTGCCCTATCCATGTAAGCAGCCTGGGATGAACTTCGGAGACAAGGCTAATGGGATACTGTAGCATGGCATCCCCTTGTTTTACTGTGTGCTTAACGTCATTCCACAGGATTTGTTAAATCTTTAAACAGGAATATACATATCCGTCGCATGCATCAGACGAGACAAGTGAGACACAAAGACTTGAGTGTATTCCTGTGGATGACAGCTGAATGACACTTTTGTTATGATGCCAACACAATGCAATTTAAACCGTCTCTGATATGTCTGACATAAAAATGTTTGTTTGTTTTTGTCTCATCTTCATCACCCTCTGTCTCTGCACAGCAGGCATCTAAATACTCTCCTCTGAACCAAAACCCAGAAATATTGTTTACAAGTAACATAAATGCATGGTGTTGGTTTGCCCCAGCTGATAGAAAGACAGCTCCTTTGCTGATTGTAGCAAGAGAGAGGTGCCTAGAGGGGCTTCAATAATCCCCTGTCCCTGGCATCTTGGCATTGTTACTGACAGCCTTCCACCCACCTGGAGCATATTCACACACAGACGTGAAGACACACCCCAAAAACAACACGCACATTCACAAACACAGGTGAGCGCTAGGCTGCTAGTATCTCTTCAGTTTCGAGGAGAGGACACCCACCAGTCCAAGTCCAGAATGCCCACAGCAGCTGGCAGACTGCTATTTTCCCAGCATGCTCCCTTAACAAAGTTTTTTCCTTTTTTTAACCTCCAACAGTCGACAGGGGAAGTGGGTTTTTTCACACTTGAACAGATGCTTCTATCAAAATATCAGAGGTAAGAGGCAGAAAGGTAGAGTTGGAAAAAAAAGCAAAATGAAATGGAGGCAGCTTCCAATGCATTATGAGTTTAAAGAAGGTTATGATGAGAGAGGAGGAATGTAAAATAAGTAAAAAAAGAGAGGACACGGAAGTGGAAAGAGGAAAATCTTTAAACAATCTTGTAGTTCTGCATGTCAGATCCCTGGAAATTGAGGCATCTCCACCCTCCAAAGCCATCTTTCATCCTATCTCTCTCTTTCCATCTGCCTATCTGTCTCTCTGTCTCACTGGAGCAGCCAGAATAAGAGAGAGAAAAGTGATTTCCACATAACAGATTGTTAGGACTGTCACTATATCCCCTGATTTACACAGCCGCAGAAGGGGAGGCAGACAAATGCATCTTCACTGTTTACATCATTCCCCAAACACACACACAACTATCTTAAGTCACTCACACACAAATACACACTGGCATCTAAGTAAAAATGTTTCTCACACACAGATAAACTCCAACACCAAGTAAGCAAGCCTGACTGCCTGCCATCCGACCCCCCGCTAAATCTATTACCACAGACTCATCTTGCTGAAATGGAGCCCTACCTGGCAAAAACAGTTGCAGGCGCAGAAGCTTCAAATACACTGTGACTCACATACCAACCAAAATGTATTGTTCAGAAACATATTTGCATAAGATCGGTTGAGCTGGATGAAAACACTGCCGCTAAAGTGGATTGTTTTGTTCTGCACCTTGGTCTTTTCATAAGGCTTCATGAGGCTAAGTATCTAAAAAAACAATGGCGGATCTCTCTTGTTATGTGTTTGTGAGATACAGGGCAGCAGAATAATCATCTGGACTTTTACAATCGCCTATAAAAGTTCAGGTTGAAAAACATCACAATGTATGAGCATCATGAGCACTATGCAGTTTCAATTGTGAAAAAAGAGAAGTCCTAAACAGAGGTCTAAACCTTATTTGGGAGGGATCTAAAAAAATGACTTTTTTTCCCTGTTTTGCCCCTGTATCATTTCCATTCCCCTCCACAAAACCAAAATGAGGTTTAGATACAAAGCCTGGGCCATGGGTTCCTAATAGATTTACCCCGATGCCACGGCCACCATTTATCCTGCTCCAAAGCCACACAATGCGACAGAGTGCTGCTGAATAGCATGGGCAATTACAGTGCACGAGTGTGTTTTTTACGTGTGTGTGTGTGTGTGTGTGTGTGTGTGTGTGTGTGTGTGTGTGTGTGCGTACACGCATGCTTTTGTCTCTCTTTTTCCAGTTCCTAAATCCACTATTCTCTGTACATGCCCCCCCCAACACACACACAGACAGACACACACACACACACCTTAAAGCAGATGTAATAACATGAAGCTGCGCAGCCATGTGCACTTTGCTCTTTGTAGAACCCAGGTGGTTACCATGGCAATGTGTTTTTTTTATCCCTTTTTGAGTTACCCTAACATTTTATTACCCATCATTATGTATCATTAAATACATACATATTAATGTAAAAAACAGGGGTGATGGCGATGAGGGGAGGAGTAAGTGTGAAATTGGGGGAGTAGCTACAAAGAAGGAAACACCTGAAAGGAGCTTTGGTGGTTTGATGTCTCTTTGCTATATAATTCATGTGTGAACATCCCTCTGTGCATTTTTACACCAAATAGATTTATTTACAAAATGCACTAGGAGGCAGCCACCCATGATCAAAGGGATACATAATCCACATACTAATGGCTTTAATAACGGTTTTAATAAGAGTCATAAGATTACTGCTTGGCTTCAGATTAATAAAGATAAATCTGGTTCAAAGCAAAACTCTACTCTAGATCTGTTCAAAGACTAATGAAAAAAAACCCTCACAGACCCTAATTTTTTTAAGCATTTTGTTAAAGAAATCTATTTCCATATTTTCCCTGAATCTATCAAATCCTGTCTGACACATCACTCCACTTACAACACCTGTTATTCCATTCAAACTCACACTAAACTATGTGTCACCATAGCACATAAACACTTCAGGCACATTTTACATGTGGTTTTAGAGCATTAAGTGACACAGCTTATGATTCTGCATTAGTGTTCTTTTGCGTAGCTTACTATCTCAGTAGAATGATGGGTTTGAGTGTTTTTTAAGGTCACAGATGTGTCCTTGCTTAAAGACACAACGAATTTAGGCTGAGACAAGAAGGTTGCACTAACATTGGATCAGTTATTCAGTGTGATTTTATGACATAGCATCAGAGAATAGCAGCCATTAAGGATTCTTCCTTGACTTTGAGAAACAGATACATGCCTGCAGGAAGCCCTACAGAGGCTAATGACATAACCACAAATAAAAAAGCTACAGGAGATAAATGCGTATCCTGCAAAGCATGGACAAGAAGCTTTGGAGCTAAAAAAACAATGATTTGGGGAGCTACTCATACGCCTTAGGTGATACCAGACTCTAAAGGATATAAATAATTGAATTTTAAAATGACCCATGGCATGTGATCATCAGATCACCTAAAATGAAAAGTCAAATGTTACACTAACCCATCTTTCTTTTGGTCCACCACTCCAGCCAGCAGCTTTGTGGCCTCATCTGACAGCCGTATGTCTGTGTGAGCAAGGAGGAAACGGCTCACAAAGTCCTCCGGTGACATGAAGTACTCATCGTTCTTCTTGACACTGGCATACTGTAAAGAGAAAAACAGATACAAACACAGGGGCGCATGCTGTGCTTTAGAATTTTGATCAAAAAAGAGATACAAACATAAATCGAATGATGAATGAGAAGCATCGTTCACACAAGGCAAACACAAAAGAGAAAAATAAAATACATAAGTAGATTCCTACCTTTTCAAAAATGGATTTCAACTCAGTAGGGTCGGCCCTCCTAGGCAGAACTGCCTGAAAAACAGTGACAGAACAGTTTATGTAACTTCCATACACATCAAATGAACAGAGTATACAGCTTAGTACTAATAGCACACATGGAGCAAGAACATTTTTGGCTAGTATGTGATGACTTGTCACAAGTTGGAGTGGGAACCACTTTCCTTTTGATACATTTGGAGAATCACTCAGTAATTCAAACTTGTTTTAAAAATCTAAAAATCATTACAATGCTGACATTACTGTGATATTTTAAAAAACATAAAGAGATATTCATATTAAGACTTTAGACAGTAGTTTTATGTGTTAATGAAGCATCTTCTCTGTGTACAAGTAATGAGACTACAGCAATGTGACACTATGTCTTCAGCTGTTAAAGTACGTGTAGCATCTACAGGTAGTTCATGGCATGCCACTACATGTAGCATGATGCTAATCAAGGTTACCGGTGAATACCACCTGCCTCGTAGCAGTAGTTCAACTGGAGAAGGGGCGTGGAAGTAACTAAATTAATAGGAAAAGGAGTAACAGTGTCATTACTGCATTTGTCACCACTCTTTAAAGGACAGCTCAGTCAGTTCAGGTCATATGCTATTAGCAAACTGTACATTAACTAGCTAACAGGCTACAGTAAAGCCTCAATGTCATTGCCGTATGGTCAGTGTTAGACTCTTAGCACATCCTCTTAGCAGGCTAACCGGGAGTTAGCTAAACCCTGCAGGCAAACATCTTAACAAGACGGCGGACACTCCTGAACGCATCACCGAAAGTGGCGACAGCTCCTCTGTGAAAGAAGGAGGGGGACAGATGTGGGGAAAACTCATCAGCTGCTGCTTACCTTTGCTGCCATGCTAAGCAAGCTGACTGACTGACTGACTGACTGATAGTCCCCCGTTCACTTCCTCCTGCGTGACGACGTTCCCATGGAGATCACGCGCCGGGTGCAGAGTGAAAGGAGGATGTAAGAGGATCAGCTGTGCACGTGGTCAAGTGGTCAGTGGCTTATGCATGTCAGATCCATTCATTGATCCCTTAGTGAGTGTGTGTGAAAGAGTTTCTGACTCTGTGTCTTGTATTCTTTCATTTATTGGCTTTATTTATTTATTGACATTGACTGAGTCCATAAAATGATGTCCTGGCCTTAAATCAGCTTCCATTTCTGGTTGTATGATAATCATGGATTATTATAAGTTAAAGGGCCTACTGACCTCCACCTTATGTTCTCATAAGCCATAGTCATGTCAACCAGCGAAGCACCAGTATATTCATGAGTGCTGTAGGACTTAATTACAGCTCCTATTATATCACTAGTATGAAATGTTTGCATTTCAGCAGCACAAAAGTTATTTTTCTGCAATATCCACTCAGCCCTTTAATATATATTTAACATGTTTTGGGTTTATTCTTATGCACATTTCCCCTCCTGTACAAAGGAACAGAGGTCTGTAGATATCAGCATGAAAGCTTTAGTTCCTTCCCCTTCTTTCCCCACAGTAAATGGTTCCTGTACTTTATTTCCAGCTTTTCCAGCCCATCTGTGTTTTGTGCCAGGAGGGAAAAGGTACAGAGAGAATTTCATGACTACAAAAGCAAAGGTTAACATTACTCACAGCATAAAAACAATTTAAAAGGGAGCAAAAGGGCTCTAATGGCCCGACAGTCTTCAAAGAAAATGTATTTTGCGCTCAAAATAATTCATAGCTTTTTGCCAGTGGCTTTTCAGCTTCCCGGAGACCCAGCATGAACCACTGTATTTTTCCCAGCAGGCTCTCTGCTCCTCGCAAAATGGCCTTCACCAGGGCATACCTTGCATCCCCTACAAATATTGACAGCACTGGGTCCATCACTTATTGGAAAAATGGCTGTAAGTAATGTTTTATCAGTCGATGCAATCTCCACACCTGTATTTTCTCCTGTCGTATGACAATATTTGACCAGATTAATGATTTGATCTGACATTTATTTCCCATCACTGTCAATCCGCCAGCAAACAACTGACTTACTAGTGGCATTTAGTGTTGGAGGCATGTAGCAGCATTTGCTTTTGTATTATTCATGAACTGCAAAGTTTACTTGTGACATGTAAGCTTTTGAGTCATGAAACTTTTGACTGTTTACGTGGAAAATTCTTTAAAAATTACACTCAATGAAGTCAAATGATGATTGCTTGTCATGTCACCAAAAGCTTTGGTTCTATTTTTAGCAATCTAACCAGCAATGATTGTGTCAAATGCCAAAAAAGCAAGTGGTTAATAATAAACCTTGCAACCTTTGAGCTTTTGTGGCTTGAGGGGTCTCCTGCCCACGTCCCTAAGGGCCCACGCGTCCTGACAGCTTGAGCGATGAGTGGCGGACGGCTGTCTCAATCTGCCTCCTCCTATTTTTAACCCACACTAAACACAGTTTCAAAAATAAGCTCGAGCTCTAAACAAATGATTAATAGGGCACTTAGGGTCTAGCCGCTGACCCATGTGTCCCTATTAACAGCCAATAACGGGGGCCCTTTGGGGTCAAAAGGTTTAAAGACTTTCTAATAAAAGTAACAGAGACATGGGGATGTGTTTTAGAGGAGAAAAAGTTGTGTCTCAGTTTGAAATGCTGACAAGTTAATAATCCCTTCTCAAATGGCCCTACCGCAGTAAAATGGCCAGTTTGTTCTTACTTTTATTGCTATCATCTGTCAGTCACTCACATCTTCCTTTTTTTTCGACTTCTTTTTAAGTGGACTGAAAGAGCTAAAACAGCTTTACAGTAATGTTCTTGCTGGGGCTTTATTCTCTGTCTTACCTCTTTCTTTTCTTTTTGGTTGAATATGAATTCTTATTGTAGTTTTAGGCAGGGAATGTCTAATGGATTCCCAAAGATGTATTCATGACATGGTAATGAGATTCAAATTTGTAAGACACTTTTACCTAAAAAAAAAAAAAAAGGAGAGAGAGGCAGAGGCAGCTTGTGGCAGTGGCTTTGTCCTGTTTTCCACCCCCCCCCCCCTCTTACTATTTCTAATCTTATTTTAAAATGAGTGTGAGATTTATAAAGGCTAAAGAATTAATTGAACTATCACTTTTCAAAATAGAATGTATAGTAAGGATGAATGGTGAGTTGCCCTCTGCTGTATTTGGCACAGCAGCATCATGTCGTCTAATGGACTCAGTGGCTGCAAACCTTTATTATAACCACTGTCCTTCTAATTTCTCTGAGCACAGAGATGTGCTAAGGTCATTCTAGTTGTCTCAACATCTTGAGAGAGAGGCAAACATTTCATATTGTTCACACAAAAAAATGCAAACATCACACTCTCCAAAGTGGGACGACTATGCACTTAGGAGTGTCACCAGCAGAAACCACACAGCAGACAGACGACTCGATGTCTGTGGGATGAGTCAGACAAATCTGTTTTGCATAAAGGACAGGAAGGTGGTGAAAAATGATGTGAGCATCCTTCTGTTGCACAAACAAGACAACAACACGCTCCTTCACTTCATTGTGACATTTAGTGTTTCTTTAACGTTTCTTTACCACCAAACCCATTACATTTTGGTGCTAATACTTACAGCAGCTATTATGTACTTTCTTTATCAATCATAGAGCCTATTAGCAAAATAACAGAGTTCTCTGTGTTTTCTTTGCTGGCTGACTAACAACAAAACAAGCTGTCCTATAATCTACTTACTTTACTCCAATCAGGTTGTCAAACCCTATTCTTAATTATCATACATAACATGCAGTGCATTAAAGTGGCATTCTTGTAAACACCATATCTGTAATAGTGTGTGACAAGCCGCCTTTGTTTACAACATAATAACTGGGTGTTTGAATAACTTCTCAATGACTTTAAGCAGCCAGACTCACTCTGCTTCCATTCAGCTGTGCAGCCCGATAACCTGGACTGACGTTTGGCTTAGAGAGTTGACGGTTACATCTCACAAAAAAGGCTGACTGGACTTCACCTGAGGCATAAGAGAGCCTTTCCTTCAAGTATTAACATTTGAGACACATCTAGCAGCTTCAGCCTCATGACACACACTGACACACCAGCCTTTGCTTCCTCTGCACACTCTCCCTCTTTTCCATCTGTCATTAAATCCTCCGAAAACCCTCAGGCGGCTGTCTTCACTGCAGCTTCTGAATGAATCTGTTCAGTATCTTTCAGTTTAGATGAAGCGCTACACTAACCATGCTTCAGGGCATCTGGGATGGGCCAGGGGCCTGGTGAAGCAGGGGAAGGGGTAGTTGGGAACTTTGAGATGGTCCAGACAGACTAGTGGGCAGACGTAAGCTCTTCTCTTTCACAACAACAAGGACCCACACTGCAGCGTGCTCAGACCCTGCAACCTGAGAGGGCACAGGGGTCCTGCAGGATGCCTGGGTTGGGATAAATGAACCCAGATGCTTCCCACAGCAGAGCCACCAGGCCCTTGGAATGAGGATTACAGAAAAAAAGAGAAGGCTTGCCACTTTTTCCTCTTCTTCTTCTTCTTCTTCCTCTAGTTGAAGTACTTGTCTGTCAGATTCCTGCACTTTCTCATAACCGCTGATCACAGAGGCCTCCGTGCAAGGAGCATTGTGGGAAATTATCACAGGGGCGTTTGTCTTTGAAGGAAAATGAGAGCAGCAGCAAATCTTTAAGTCCTTTCCTGTTCCTCTTCCTGTCAAGCTGCCACCTGGGCTGAAGGAGCAGGGAGTGAGAGAATGATGGTTCCATTTGTCTAAATCGCTTAATTGAAGTTCAAGTTGGCACAGGAAGTTTTAGAACGTAACATGAACAGTGGGAGTAAATGTGCTGAATTATTTATATTATAGATGCAGGTCATCTCACTGGAGTCAACACTAGATCCAATATGTTAACATACCTGTGACAGAGGTTGAAGTTGCTTTAGGACCAGTGCTTACCTAGCTAAGCTGGCAATAGTTTCACATATATAGTGCATCATTGGTAAAATATTTGGACAATTAGCAATGAAAGAATATTGATGTCATTGACCCTTTTCATCCATGCCCAGAAATTCCCAAGCAACCTGTAAGGTGCAACTCCATCTTCAACCAGACATGGGTAGTGTAATAAAAAAAAACTGCATCCAAACACTGGAACGCTGATGGGTTCTTTTACGCAGTAGCGCTTCAAAGCTTCTTTGCCCCTGCAGACTTTAGCAATGTGTTTTCCACCAGGGACCTCGGGAGTAACCTGTGTCACTAGTAATCTGCCAGGCTCTCCTGATGCCATCCAGATGCCCCATCCTGAAACACACACACGGGCTTCTTTGTTTGCTTCACTTGAGGTTTAGGATTTTTTTTTCCTCATACCAGCTTGGGATAGCCGTATAGCACATGTACACATGCTTATACCATTTCATGAGCACAGGCGCACATTTTTAAACCAACATAGATGTTTGGATACACACTAAAGTGCCACATGTTCACACACCTACACTCACAAGCCGCCCCTGCCTGAGGGAGATGCAGCAATGAGAAATAAACGACAAATTTCCTATTTCATTTCACTAAACTCTTGCCTGTTTAAGCTCACTCCTAACCTATCCTGCCATGTCGGAAGACCAAGAGTTAAATTAGAGAGGACTAAATTTCCTGAAATGAAATGACTGTCAACTCAACTTTGCTCCAAGAGTGCAAGAAAAATACCCCAGTCCTTCTATTCTGTTGTTACATATTGAACAGCAAACAGAGTTTGAAATATCAAAGGAAGTCATGGTAAAAAGGCAGCGCTTTCAAATGAATTATGACAGAAAGTTGAGTGTTTTGTCTGTCTTTGATCACAGAGATTTGTTGTGAGCTGGCAGCATGTAGCCCCTGTGTATGTCATCATGAACATCAGGAAGTGTTGACATCGATCTGATTAGGATGACAAACCAGTAAGCACCTGTGTGTGTGTGTGTGTCACATCTGGTAGCAAAAGTGTCCATGTTTCTGCATTAATGTGATCTCTCTGCTTTTTCACTTTCATTATTTTACACTGAGCATCTGGGGAATTGTGTGTGCATCTTTGTTCTTCCACATCTGTGTGTGTGTGTGTTTGAGGATGAGAGAGTGCATGCCTGCTTAGTGTGCTGGCTGGCTGTCCTGCCTTGAGGGGAGATAAATGGCTGAATGTTGTTGTTGTCCAGAGAGCAGACACTCAGACAGCCGCTCACACATGATTAATTGTTTCCTTGTTGGGACTGGGACCAATCGACTGTGGCTGTGGCCAAGGCCTCCCACCCAGCATTTCCAGACGTGAGCGTGTATGCGTGTGTGAAAGACAGTGATGAAATGCAAAGACAGTAAAGGGAGAGAGATGGAATGTTATGTCCTATTTTATGTGTTTGTCTGTCATTGCGCTCTCTTTTTAAACATGTGCTATTGTTTTGAAGCCGGCCACACAGTGAAGTGGTGAGGGTCTTGGTTGAATGTGGTAAAAAATGATGGATGTGCTGTGAGGGGTTGCATTTGTCCTGCATCCTTTTAATGTTCACTTCAATTGACTTGTGCAATGTTGGATTGTGCAAGTCTACACTTCAATTGTTTATCTCTCATACATGTATGTGCAGTGTTGATGCAGACACTGTGACATGACATTGATGATTTTAAAGAAGAATCATGGCCGTGCGTATTGAATCCTCAGGTCAGCACTACTCAGGTTGAGCTCCAGTGATGCTGGGTTTCATGTAAGTGCATGAGTGAGCCTGATTGATTAATTACAATTATCAGAGGCCTGATAATTCACCACAGATGATAATAACATCAAGTGTGCTTTATTGCTCTGGCGGAAAAAGCCTCTCCGGTGTCTAAATTGTCCCCCCTGTTAATTCCTCTTCCTTCACTGTCCAATGCTTTTAAGTGCAGCAGGACAGGTGTATGGCTGAGCTGGTGTGTTCAAATATTGAGAGTTTTCGGGAGGGGACAGGGCTAAAAATCTGGGAGTAAAAAATAGAAAACAAACTCCCTAATTGCCAGGTATCATTGGTGTATGGGAAGGAAACCCAGCGGGGGGGATGTTGTTGCTGCAGACGTCACAGTTAAAAACACACTGCCATCCTCGCAGGGCCATTTGGCTCAGTTGCACATTATGGTTTAATGATGGCATGAGGATGACTCACATGCAACACTGATTCACTTTACATTAGACCCTTAATCACAGCAGCTATTATCCCCCTTTGTGCTGATAAAAGTACTGAACTCCATGAGACTTTGTGTTACATAGAAACAAAACATTTACTCAGTGAGACGTTCTACTTCAGCTGATAGGTTACTATCAGTCTGGTTTATTATTAAAAGGTGTTGCACGTGGATGGTCATTAGTTTTGCCATTTCGCTGATGCTAATCACCTTCCATTACTGCCTGACTAACTTTAAAATAAACAGCAACATTAAGAAAATATAACATTATACGGGTTAGTAGATCTGGTGACACAGTGGTTATGAATAATATTCTATTTAACAGTTTTTTCTTCACTATAACACAGTTTTGATAAAACTATAGGAAGGCCAGATACATAGTTATGGGCCACTGGAGATATATGTATATTTCATATTTTTTCACCTTCACCAAAATTATACATCTATCTGTCAGACGCCTATGAGATGGATCATGTCATAAACTGCACGACTTAAACAAGGCACTCATAATCTGTCCTGACATCAAAACCAGAGTCTAGTGTTTTTATAGGGATAGCCTTAAACTGAAACATACCAATCTTTTTCTTTTTTTGTGTGCCAACATGTCAGATCGGGTTAAAATCTGGAGGGATTTAAGTGACAGTGAGGCCATGGCGTGATCCCACACTGTCTGAGCTACCCAGTGTCATGTTCACATGTTCGGATGAGTTTATCCACATTTTCAGCTGAGCTGTGATGGCACTCATAAAAACACATATGAGTATTGGGGCAAAGCATGAAATGTAATCCAGATATTGTATTTATGTGTGATAGGTGGAGTCAAATATTTCCTTTTTGGATGTTTCCTTCTGCCCACAGCTGTGAATTCTTTGGCTAAAGACACACTCAGTGCTCAATTTTAAATATTGAAGACTTCTGTAGATTTCTAATCATACAAGTCAAATTATGCAGATTTTTTTAATTACATGTGGCTTTAATTCGGATTAGTATACAGTATGTAATACACTCTCATCTATCAACTATAAGGCCCTAGTCAGCAGCCAGCCTTAGTTTAGCACAAAGACTGTAAATAAGGGAAAACATCAATTAAAGCATTTTATGGTGGGTTATGTGCCAGATTATTTTTGGCTGCAATCAGTAACTTCCTTTCTCTACTGGTTGCCAAACAACTGCTCAAAGCCAAGGAATGGTCCAAGACATATCCCCTTGTAAAACAGAAAAATGAGTTCAGGATTTGGCACCATTTGATAAAGCCAACAGAGAATTCTATCAATCTTCTCATTTCTGCTAGTAGGTGAATGAGAATATTAATATATCCTAAACCGCTGGATTCATTATGGTACTTATTGTAAAGATAGCAGTAATACAAGACATAATTGGTGTCTCAATCAGGTGACCAGGTGACTTTGATCTGTTGACAGACTCAACATTATTGTTTGTTGATTTTCTGCTGATTTGGCACTATATCTAAATATTGCCCATTTGCCCATATTGCAGTTTTGGATAATACAGAAGATGATGGTCAGAATATAATTACATTAGTAAAAACCAAATTGAGTTTTAAAATTAGATTTTTTAACTCAATTTATACGTGATGATCCACTTAGCATTAATGCTTGCTATCAGCAGATCTGCCTGGTCGCAGTATGTATACAAAACATAACTTACAAAATGGGCATATTCAGAGAAACTGACATTTAACCTTTAAATAAATCAACTTGTATCTTCAATACAAAGACTATATGCAGCATGAATCTTGGTGTTCAGTACAATTATGGATACATATTCTGTCTCTCTTCTGAACCCTAAAGGTGTCAACCATTCAAGACAACACAGGATCATTTTGGAGAGAATGAATGGAGCTTACAAAGTAGCCTGTGGTCAGTCCATACTGGTTAATTGAGGTAGTTGGGGTAGAAAGGACTTAAAAGCCCAAGTCCTCCTTGACACTGATGGCTGTCCTATAAGGTACCCTCAGTAGGGCCCTCAGGTCTTTTGATAGGGCACTCGCCGGCATCCTTTGGGGCTGTTTTACCCCCCGCAATAAACAGGCAGCCCTTTGTCACTGCAGAGAAGGGGGGTCTGGAGGGTTGCTCCTCGTTATTATTTTCTAAAGTAATTATACCTTATTATCTGTGTTTACTTTAGCGGGGGAGCAAGTGTGCAGGTGTGGGCCATTCGACAGTGGGTTGGCAGTCTCACTGGTGAACGCACCCCTGAGTGTCTTTTTTTTTTTTTAACTCTCACCCCACCATCTTTACTTGGAGGTTTTTGGGGGGTATTAGTAGTAGTATTGTAGCCCCACTGCTAATTTCAGCCCAACAAAAGAAACGTGCAATTAGGGCTATTATAGTAGCAGCTGCATGCTTCCTAGCTGTGCAGCGACAGCTACATCTTCACCGGGACTCGTTGGTGAAGGGATTGGACAGGGGAGAAGCAGAGAGAGAGCAAGCCCTATAGCAGTGGGAGAGAGAGCTGGAATGGGCACAGTGGCCTCCAGTGTCTGCAGAAAAGAGAGGAAAATATAGCCCTGAGAGGCTGGTGTGTTTCTTCAGTGTACACCCAGCAGGGACTCTCGCCCACAGGCTCGTGGGCCTAGAGAACAATGGATCTGCCATCTCCCAACATGAAGTGTTATGAAATAGTCCTTGCCACAGTTCCATTGGCTGCTCTCTTGCATGTGGTCTCAGAACTGCGTGGGCTGAGGGAAAAAAGCGATTTGCAAATAAGAAAATACTTTTTGAAGAATCCGGGCATTCAAGAAAGACAAGACTTACTTCATAGAGTTTTCTGCGTGCAGTGGTTCAAATTTTTGGTCCTGATTTTATCTCTAAAAGATTACACAACTTTAATTTCCATATGAAGACAAAGCAAGAACAGGTGGCTGTGTATTTTTATACAATAACTTTAATTATTGAGATATTCACTCGTCTTCAATTCTGTCAATATGAGCAGCAGTGAGCCATCAATGTCAAGGTGAATCATATGGGTCACAAAGGAATAACAAAAAATGCTTGTACAAATTAGAGTCCTGATTGAATGGGATCAAAGACGAACAGAGACACTGAAAGGCTTGGCGATCTGTGTGAGGTTGAATATTGAGGGCCCATCGAGGCCCTCGCAGTGCCAAACACAAGGGACCAATCTTACGCTCTCAGCACAAACAAAATGGTCACAAGTCCGCTCCTCTGTTGCTCTCACTTACTGATTCTCTCACTTGACTGACTTCCAAACCTTTAGAATAATCAGCTGGCCCAGGGCCCTTAGTTTCAATAGTATAAACAGATCTGACTATGTCGCATGTATGAGTTTGAGCTCAATAAGTTCAATATATGAACACTGTGCTGCAGCTTGTGCCAAAAAAAATCTTCTTTTTTTATTGACATTTAGTACATCCAGCAGCAGCTGGAGTATGGTATGTGCACTCAGGAGGGCAACGATCATATACTGCTGATTGAGATAATAACTGGTAGTAAACAGGGAGTTACAATCTTCCCTGAAGAGAACACAAGATAGTCAGATGTTTGTCAGCATGCTTTCAGTTGCCAGCATTTAAACCAAAGCACTTAGTACAATATGACACAAAAAGCATACTGCTGCTTAATTTAAAGCTAATCGGTAAGGCAGATGTCACGGGTGTAAAAAATCCTTAAGTTTTACTTATGTCATAACTGGTCAATATTTAAAGCCATTACTAAAAAAATGACTTTATTGAGCCTTAATTAAAAATGGTCTACTCCTCACATTCTCCGAACATTTTTACCATTACTGTATGCAAACAACTAAACCTCCTCCTGTTTTTTCCATTGTGCCACTCATAAAGGTGAACTTGAGCTTTCACTTAAGACACCAGCAGCTGCAGATTTGCAAACACTTAAAGATTTTTTTAGGATTTGCATAAGTATTTCATTAGATACACGAAGAACTAATCTCCTGTTATACTTGATCAGCAACAATCAACCAAAGAACCTTCTAGCATAGCACATCTAAACATTAGAGGTTGGACAAAATGAACATAGAGCTCAATAAAAACAATGTACATGAGTACAGTACTTGAGTAAATATTTTCAGGTAGCTTTCCACTTCTGACGGTGGAGGATGGATATTGTTTTCAGGATGAAAGCAGCTCTTGCAGCCTTGGTCTTACTGGCATCCATTTCACCTCATTAGGACCCTGGGACCAAGAGTCGACAAAACACTGAGAGAAATCATTTTGCCGGGAGAGTATGGTGGGGATAAATTGGCCTCTGGTTCAGTACAAGAGTCCCTGCTGTGCCAAGCGGAAGAGAACGGCCTGGCTGGCAGTAGGGGCAGGCCCAGGCAAGGCAGGCTTGGAGGCCCCATGCTGAGACCCCCTCTCTTGTCTCTGACAAACACGGCAGTGGATAATCTCTCCTTCAGGGACTCGGCCCAGCGCTGCGAGGCTGAGAGGGAAGGGGGCTGTTATACCGCACGGTGCAGAGGAACTGCCTCTGCATGTGTGTAGCATACACCGCCAAACACACTTACACATTTGTATGCATTGTGTATGCTTCTACTGTATGCAGCTTATGTATATCTCCATTTTCTCGTGTACACTTTTGTTCACTCTTCCTCTATCATGCAGACATGACTTTGACAGTTTCAATAAACAGAGCTTTTCACATAAGTACAGCTGCTCCGATATGATCGTGAATATCTGTTGAGCACTTGAACTCAAGTAATATCATGCAAAATTCATGTTGTCCAAAATAAATGCACAATGTGTCAGAGGGCAATAACAGGCTGCCCATTACAGGTAGATTGTGTTGACTTGGCAGGCGTGCTTCTGCAGAGATCAACAGCGGTTACAAAGACTGTAATTTGCAGATATTTTTAGCCAAACCCCAAGTCATCTTCCATAACCACAAAAATAAGTGTATGTAAGAATAAAGCTGAAATCTGGTAACAACCTCTGCCTATGCTGCATGAATGGAAGATAGAAGGCAGTTATGATGTATATATTGTTCAGCTCACTTTCAACTAAATTAAATGACTACTTATTAGGCAAATGTCACACAAACACAGAAACTAAAGTGTAATGCATAAACAATGGCAAATTTATTATCTATAAATGCCATCATCTAAACATTTTAAAAACAAACAACACTCAAACTGTTTCCTCCCAACACTTTACTTCCATCAATTTTTCTTACAAAAAAAAATGAACATCCTCAAATCTCATGGTGTGTGTGGCCAGCCAGTAATATAAGTGTCCATATCCAATGTCATTGAATACTGAGAGGGCTTGTCAGCCTCTATGATGTCTCCATCTTGTAACCATGTTTTTCAAGCTCCGCTCTGCAGGGAGGAAAAGGAAAATAGAAAGATCA
The DNA here is from genome assembly GCF_900634625.1 of Parambassis ranga. Classification (NCBI taxonomy): domain Eukaryota; kingdom Metazoa; phylum Chordata; class Actinopteri; family Ambassidae; genus Parambassis; species Parambassis ranga. The sequence goes on from NC_041023.1 coordinate 11,635,055, forward strand.
AGTCAGCAGAGATGATTACAGGTGGGTGGTTGAGGCATAAGTACCCTCTGCTATTGATTGTAAGAACCATTAAGAGATGTGAGTGAAAAAAATATATATATATATATATATATAAAAATATTGCATAATGCATGCAGCTATGGATTTGATGATTACACATATATATAGCCGCTGTGCCCTTTAACAATAATGATATCTTTAAGAAACAACTTAATAGTATGGCTATTGTAATTGGCCTAAATAAAACAATAGCATATTACTGTCTAAAGTGTACTCAGATGAAAACAAAGCTGCCACTTATCTATCAACAGTTATTGGTTATTATGTGTGTAATCTTTTGTCTTTTGAAATAATGTGTGACACTGTTCTATTAAATACGCAATGAGCCAATAAAAGTAACAGACATTTTAGCTGCTGAAGAGAGAGCACTGCTAGAGCAGCAGCGTGGCAGGTGCAATGTATTTTGCTGCAGTTTCCATGCCACAGGTTAACATAAGTAGTTTCTTAAAAGACAACGCAGTGGTGAGCAGTCACTGTGCCACAATTCCAGCCTTCTTCTGTATAAAAGGTTTTAATGGCACGTTTACTTAAATCTTTTTCAACTACATCAAGCCAATGTTATAGAGTAGTAAGGACATACAATCGCTACATTTAAAATGCTGATGATGCCAATAAAACTTACAAGGCCTATATTTTCATTTCTGATCAATTCCTGTAATAATGATTGTAGCTGTGTTGAGATATTGGTTAAGACAGATTATTTATGAAGATTCATTGCATAAATTGACTTCAACATATGAAACATGTAATCTATTCAAATTTACAGCACAGCAATCTTAAACAAGTGAATCCCCAGGTAAATAACATATTATGCCATTGGAATCCGAGAAGCGAAACAGACTTAAAGAAATTCAGAGATCAAGTGACTAATGATTCTCGCAAGCATAGCCAAATAATTTGAGTTGTACTGAATAATCAGATTACCTCAGCTGATTGGAGAAATCGTCCTCTACATTGTCATCGTCCCAGTTGTCTTCCCAAACATGAGCATCTTCATCCTCATCCAGCCCCGTCCAGTCTGGAAATTAAAGCATAATATATAGATACAACTACAGTCATAGCTTTAAATTAAACTCTCACAAAACACAAACACACACACGCTTTGACGCTGTACTGTTTACCTTGACGCTTTAGCTTGTTAGCTGGAGCTATATTAGCTAGCTAACATTAGCTTTAGCACGTAAGAACTAGAACATGCGCAGTAAAAATGACAAAAGACATTGCTACCACGGTAAACTAACATCGCCTTTTCCAACAGATTTAAAGCGTTATTCGACCGATGGAGTACACCAGAAACCCACAGTAATGTGATTTCCCAGCAACTTTGCCAGATAACGCTAATGCTAATGTGGCTATGCTAGCTGAGTCACTGCTGCTGGGCCCATAACCAAAAAATGTCGCAACAGTTACGACTATAGAAAAAAGACAACAAGAGTAATATGACTACACATGAGACTTATATCATTTACCTTCGGCTGGGAATTCCTCAAACTCATCATCCTCCTCCAGTAAGCCCAGGTCGACGGGCTGCTTCTTGTCTGACATTTTAGCTGCTTTGCAGTGTTTGCTGTGGCTTAATGAATGGCTCTCCTACGCAGGAATTGTGGGATATGGACGTTGTAAAGCGGGTGGAGGGTGCGCTAAAATGCGCAGAAAAAGCGCAGCAGGCTCCATGCTTACTACAGAGGCAAGGTAAGACCATTTTTATGGAGGTTTGATCAGAAATATATCTAATGCTTTATATTAAAATAAATGTGCACTCACCAAAACACGGTAAAAGACTTAATTAAAGTATTCAAATAACGTTTTTTAAATAAACTTTAAACAACCCTTCCTTTATTGAAGACATTTTGTTGTATAAGTCATGTAAGTCTCATTTAGCTAATAACATCTGACCTGAATACAATGCGGTTTATAAGCTTTTCATATAGTCGCTGACAATAGCAGCAGCAGCACATGTGCAAATGTGAAAAATATGGAAAATAAGCTGTATCTAAATCCACAAGGTGGTGGTGTTATAGAGTGCAATCCAGTAATCAAATTTTAGTCAGTTATAACCCCATTGATTGTACAGATTCATTGGGAATATGTGACATAGCATTATCTGTAGGAGCATAATAAGGGTCAAAATCCTAATGTGTGTAGTGCAAACCTAAAGTCAAGTAAAGTTAGTGTTACACATAGACATTTAAAAATGATGCAGACATTCAGGGTCTTGCGATACAGTTGGGACTTCTGCAGAGCATCTGTTTTCTTGTTCCTGTGTTTTCTGCATGGATGGTTTTCAATAACAGTGGTTCGAAATTAAGGTGAAGTAAACCTTAAAACGTACTTGCAGATATTTGAGAAAACACTCCCCCCCCCCCCCCCTCTGAATTTCTCCCTGCCTGTTGACTCTCTCTGTCTCTCCCAGACTTTTTCCCACGCCACCACAAAAACCCTCTCGCAAGCGTCTTTCCTCAAAACATATGCACTCAAGTCAGTCAAATTTTGGCAAAGATTTTTCATTTAGGAACAAATGCACATTGTAACCCATGCGGCTCGCTCAAATAATGAAGCGGCAGCCACAGCTTAGGATGTATTTTAGTTAAATGAGAGCGCACATTTAACCACAAAACCACTTGCACCACAATGAAAATTGCTCTGCAGCTGTCATATGTTGACAGATGGAACAAACCTCAACTTAGGCTGTGCGTACTTATTCTATTTTCAAATTATTTTGTAATCACCCTAAAGCTTTACACATGACAATGCCACAACATTCAGAGAAAAAAGGGACAAGACATGGAGCAGTACAGGAAGTTAAAGCCTCTATGTTTAAATAGCCTCATCTGAATGTTGAAATGTAGCGCCCGAAAAACAATTTAATATCATGTGCCATCGTGTGTTATTTATTAAACCAAAACTGGTATCATATGGCATAATTTTCCAAAGTAGTTTGTCCATTTCTGAGAATCCATAAAAAGGTTCAAGGTAATGTTTTTAGAGTAGCACTTCATGATAGCACTGCAGTTGTTACTGAGCAATATTTTTGACATGAGAATAAGTCTGTGTCAACTTAAATACTAAAAGATGAGAATGACGTGTGAGACAGGTTCATTCACATAAGCTTTATGAATGATGTACTGTGTTGCTTTGAGCTGCCCTCCCTGAGGTATAGCGCACGCTGGCTCCTGTGTCACTCAGTCTCAGGTGCATGTGAAGTCCTGGGAAGTGGCTCCAGCGTCCGCCCAGCATACCTGAGACTGCAGTTACACCGCGCCTGGCGCCTGAAGTCTCTCTGCTCAGGAAAAATGGGAGGAGGTGGGAGTTGGGGGGTGGGGGGGGGGGGTGGGGGGGTGGGCTCAGGTCATAAAAGGGAGATACCAACAACATGGTCACCACAGACCGACTCCAATGCAACTTGTGTCTGGGTCGCAGCATCACATTTCTGTTCTTTTCATGAAGCCCTCTGGGAAAGGACAGGCCGGCAGCCACTGTAAGTGCACTGACAGAGCAGACAGAGGAAGACTTCAGGTGAAGCTTGCCCTTCCAGTCTGCTGGTCTGCGCCCCCACCCCTCATTGCCTCCAGGCATAACACAGAGAGAGGTGGTTGGATGGTGCAGAGACATTATTGTGTGTTGCCAAATAATGCAGATCACCTCCCAAACACAACAGATGAGCCCTAATCTTCCTCATACAGAGTGAAGCTATGCTCTGATGCAGACGCCACCGTCGCTGCAATTATACTTCACATTGTCATTTCTCCTCACTTTAAAATGGAAGCTTCCCATGGTGCCACTCAAACTGAGCGTGTGCATGTGTTAGAGATTGTCATTTAATTTATCTTAAAGCTGCGGAGTCTTAATGCAAAGGAAAAGTTAATGGGGCATATAGGCTTTAAGAAATGCCTTAAGACATACAAGTAAGTGATCATCGTGGATTAAGGGGACTTAAGCAGCCAATTAATGAGGCAAATCCAAGAAAAAACATGTCAGCTTTGCTCCTAGGAAATCTGCACATAAAGCAATATGCTTCCAGGATATGTCTGTCAAGATCCTGTATTAAATTTAATCCCAGGCAGTCAGTAAGTCTACTCCATTGTGTGGAGACCCTGGTTCTCTATTCATGTAAATGCTTACATTCAGTAGAGAGCAGTGGACATTCACTATTTCCGAAGAGAAACTTGGTTATAAAAATCAATTAAACCCCAGGTGTTAAATGAATATAAGAACGGACAAGAAAGAGCCTTTTAATGTTTGTTTTCCTTTACAAATTCATTTTTCCGGGGGTCTCATTCAGTGAGATGTCTGTCATGACGAATTTAAGTTTCATATTTTCCCCCCCTGTCTTTCTTGAAAAGCTCTGTCATCTTGGGCTTGAGGTACAGTTTGCCAAGAGGCTAATGGCCCCTTTATGACAGTACAATCTGATGCCTGTCCCGGCTAGCCTCCAGGTAATCCTGTCCACCTCGGCGGCTAAGCCCTGCTCAGGCTTAAGTTGCATATTTTGTTTTTATCAGGACACTGCTGATAAATGCTATCAGCGCAGGAGAAATGAAATATGGGGGGTCTAGCTCCATTTTGCCTGAGCCCCCAGTTGAAAGTTGAGGAACAATGACACCTCTATGGGTGGATCTAGACCTTTCATAAGAATAAACATACTGAGCTCAATGTGCAATGCACAATTTAAAAATGTGAAATTCCTTTGCATAAATGCATGACAATCCCACCACTCAAAACACTTTCAATTAGGATTACAGCAGCTTTACTTTTGGACCCCCAAAATATCATTTAATAAAATCATAAAATTACATGCTAATTTATTTCCAGTAATGTGCACTAATAGTGTGCTACCTCTGTGTCCGTGGACCAATGCCGTGGACCTATACTGTCTGTGAAAAGCACTCACACACTCTTACCATAGGTGATAACCCCCTCTGTGAAAAGCACTCTTATTGGAAGTACCCATTATCTGCAAAGTCTATCCTCATGCTGACACTAAGTCATTAGCTTAAGCTGTCCTCTGTGTAAAATCAAGTTAATTTCTTTGGCTTTGCAGCATGGTGAATTGAAACATTTGTTTCATAGACTGCCACAAAAATACAGGTGAATTAAGTAAGAAATATACATGTTATATTCATACTGTATGTATATAATCTTTCTTTTGTTAGAAAGCACACATTAACTATTACGTTATGTTCTTCATGCTTTTTAATCCTTAGCTGATTTAGGCCTGAAGTGCATCTATTGTGCCATGATGTGTCCCAACATCAGCATCACAAAGGCGCTTTGTGAGAGATGACACATGTCACATGTCCATGTTGAAATGCAGACTACCTGGATTTCTTAGCTTTTTTACATTAAAGAAAATGTACCAAACAAATACGTCTTCCGTTCTCCTTATACACTCCTTCAGTCTTTTTTGTCTGCTTGATATTTTAAGAGGATCATTACATATTGTCTGTTGCATCCATATCTATCATCACTCACATCTCGCTTTTCTCCCATTTTTCTCCCTTTTCCCTCTCCCCAGTCATTTTCTATTTCTCCATCTATCACACACAGAAACAGACACACCTCCCTCTCTCTCCGGTTTATAGTCACAGTATGTCAAAGTGTGCGTGTCCCACACAGTGGGGGGTTCAGTGAATGACTGACGAGACCTGCTCTGCTCTTCTCTGACACCTGTCAGAGCCTCATCTGTCATCTGTGTGCAGAGACTGCAATGAGCAGGAGTGACACAACATGCCAGAGGTGATGGTGATGGCTCACCTCTCTCCATCAGCTTCTAAATCAGTTGCACAGCTCGCAGCTTGTGTGCTGGCTGGGTAACAATAATTATGTACTCCGAGCCTTTAGATGAGGCTCATTTGTAATGCAGTGATGTCACAGTGTCTAGGCTTATGAGATGCAATCGTGTGGATGTGGCGTGGGGAAACACACATGAGATGTACGCCTGTCTGCATTCACTTTTATGTTTTTATACTGGCATTGATGCTGCCAGAAACATACAAACCTCTAATGCTTAAAGTAAAAGTATGAAAATGAAATTAGGCTTCTTCAATAAGTAAGTCTGTATGTTTTTAAACAAGGTGAACCCAGTTAAAAGGACTGACACATTGCTGAAGAGTTTGCCCCACATTTGATGCCGTAAACTCGGGATCCAGGATAAGTCGACAATAAAACAACAGCATGATGGCCGCTGACCATGTCTGGCCTTCTAATTTATAGCTGACTTTAACAGCAATTTAACAACTAATTTGAGGCTTGTGTGGTCATTTGACAAAAAGATTTAATGCCAACTGTACCCTTTACCACTGAAGACCTAAGCCCGATGTTTGTGTGTTTTGAACCTGTGAAAAACGGGCTTTATAGTTTGTTCTGGTAGCACTAAAGCTGCACTGGCGTACTGTATGTTAGTTTCACTTAGGGCGTCGTGATTTTAGCTTGACTGGTGAGATAACAGCACATCGATCCAGCTGCAACTGCAAGTGTAATCCAACTCTTCTAATTGTTGATTTGCTATAATCTCTAACTGATTTACTCTCCACAATTTAGTTGTACTGAATTCCCCTAGACTAATCCCCAACATGTGGCCATCCCAAACCCCGGAAAAGTCTGTGATTGGTCTGATTGATAAATGAAGCCCTTCCTTATGCTTTTGGGCGTCCGTTTGAATGGGGCCTCTGCTGGTCTGGACTATGTCCAGGAAACTTGGGACAGCCACTTATTAAGTAGTTAGACAGGGACTGCTGGTGGTCACCTGGGTTTGGATTTGGCTTCAGCCATCAGTTAGGCCTATAGAGAGCTGACTGCAGTTAGGCTACATGTTGTGAATGGGACACAATCTTCTCCTCTGTGCTGAGGTCAAGGTTTGTGTTTAAGTTAGACATGAAAACACATAATTATTAGCACTAACAAAACAACCAGGAAACAATCTTCGTTGCATGATAATAATCAATCAACAGCATAGAAATGCTTTGGATCATAAATGGAGTTTTACAAGTGAACAATTTCATTATTATTTATCAATTCTAGCTCATGTTACCCCCATTAGTATCAATTTAGATTTCCTTCACATGTATTGTTGTTTGTACTGGGGAGGTTAATGATAAAACAGAAAGGAACGAATGCAAGAATAGGCACTGAAGTCATTACTGTTTCTTAATTGGTTTTTCTCCTCCAGTGGCTTTCTGCACAGATTCACAGTGTGTCTGTTCATTGTTATTTCGCGAGTTTCAGGAGAAAAAAAGGGAAACAAAGAAGAAAATTTTTTACATTGACATATCATAGTATTTCCTTTCGTTTGATTGTTGGTCATACCAACTGACTTTAGACAAAGGAGACACTGATTTATCATTCAAGCCAGCTTGTGTGCAGAGCCACTAATGATATGAAATCAATCTTTCCAATTCAACCAAACACCACCATTCCCACGTACTCTGCCAGACTGCATTGTCAAATAGCACTAACAGCTAGTGGTAACAGAAAAAGGTCACTTTAGTACTAAAGACCAGGCCGGAATGAAACCAAAAAATGTGTTCTTGAAAATATGGCCATGGGCAAAGCTTAGCAGGCTCAGCCAATGACGTGGAGGCTGCAGGATCGGAGCAGAGCACCCTGGGTAGAGCCCAGATGAAACACTAGGAGGTGAAAGGGAAAGTGGTGATTTGTCATTAAGACTTTTCAAAGAAAGGCCAATGCCAAGGGTCCAATTTATGCTTGTTATAATTTCACCCAATCGCTCCCCCATGCCCCTAAACACATTCTTCTTCCAGGTATCCAGTGAACCCCACACAAGTTGCAACCGGAAGTGTGTGATTAAATACAGAAATATCACAATGCCAGACAAGTCTTGTAAGGTTGCTTGTATTTTTAATCACAGAGACAGAAATAGACAGTAATTCCTTCTCTTTTCAATTGATGAAATCAGCATCTTTTTAGCAGTTTGCACATTAATGTTTGTCATGCAATACTGTACATTTGGCAGCTCCCCCACACTGAATGTAATCTACTTTGGCTTTGATTCTGAGCTGTTTTTGGTCTCATTAATACTGAGCGAAGGTGAGGAAAGCCTGTTTCAGTATGACTGCCAGGTACAGTTTCTCTTGGCCTGCGCAGCATTTGTAAAACATGCTCTCATAAAACTGAAATCAAACGCTCCAATTCTTGAATGGGATGTTGGAAAATTATTTACAGGCAAATAAAGTTGCGTGCGACCACGTAAAAAGCCGCCCAGTTTTTGGTGCATGGTTCTGTTTAGCAGAAATCATTCTCGCTCTGAAATTTGGAAGTGTCGACTGTGATTTGCTGCACACTCTTGTTAATCCCCTACACAGGCTTGAAAGTTGATCATCTAAATGTAACACAGCTTGTGCCTTCTGCAGGCTGCAGCAGCACGATTTTATGTGTAAGAGTGTGTGTGTGCATTAGGTCTCTTGGTCTTGTGTAGGTGTGTGTGGCAGTGAAAGACACATTACTGTTTTATTTAAAGAATTCAGAGGAGAATTGCTGCTGCATACCTTCCTGCCCTCACACACACAGATGTGCACCATCACTAGCTGATTGTTGGTGACCTTGGCTGATTGAACTGGTAAAGGGCAGCCAGTTGTGCAGCTGGGTCTATCTGTCTGTCTGTATGGGGCATGTGAGGCGCTAAAGGGGAGAAATGGTAGCGTGACTGTGAGGGACTGCCGAGCAGCCACTTCGTGACCCCAGCAGACACACTCTCAAGTCCACGCACTGTGCTGCACTTGTTCCCCTAGCACAGACGACAGAGACAAAAGAGCAAGGAACTTCCCCAGACCTTCATTTGGGGTGTTTGAACAACTATAAGGCCTCCTCTGCACCCCCGGGGGCCTCTCAGCTGGACTGGCGAGTTGGAGCAATGAAAAAATAAGGCAAGACAGTCTGAGCAATTAAGAGGGGCAGTGTGTGTGTGTGTGTGCGCGCACGCCTGTGTGTCTGCAAGAGTGTGTCTCTTAGGAGCTATAGGCATATGGGGAATCCATGACACCAATTGGACCTATGGATTTTAAAAGACAATTCTACAATATTTAAACTTAGTCAACTGTGTTTGTTTTATAAATTAATTGAAAGCTACACTTTCTGTAGATTCCATCTCTAACCAACAAAAGCATGCGTTTCGTGCCAAACATACTGAAAATGATAAAAACACTTCCCTTGTTTTCCTGAAGTCAGGACACCCATAATGTCAGATACATTTGACAGTCTGAGCATGTCTGTTTAAAACACACACACACTCTAGTTTAAAAAATGTGGTCTTTCTTCCCAAAAACATAGAAAAGGGACTAAAGAATAGTGGAATTGTCCTTTAATCTGAAGACGTTGCAGTGTTTCCCCTCTTGCATATTAGTACTTGGAATCATTTTGTGTCATAAATCTAGCTTCTGTTTTATAGGTTTGAGAAAACCCTTCCTTTTTATCGAGCATGTCTATGACTTTAATGGACATATAAAGTCTGTTCTACTCTATTATTATCACCCAAGTATACAGGAAGCATACATAAAATCAAATATTTTCGTAGTTTATGTGAGCATATCCAGTGTTTTATAGAAGTATGACGCATGGTTTCTCCATTGCATGTTTATTTGTTTGTTTATTTGCTACCCATATATTTTGGTAGATAATGACCCACCTCAGTGAGCCACATAAAGCAAAAGGGGAAACATTTGTAATGGCCAATGCATTGCTTATTTTTTCCAGCAAGACTAATGGCCTAAACAGAGAATAAAACAGGCTGCTGTAGTCGCCTGTGAAAAGCAACAAAACCATCCGTCAAGAAGAAGCAAAGTTTTGTCTCACGACTGCCTGTAAGTGTTCAATTATCCTCATATGGAGCCACAGAAAGAAAATAATTGTAAAACTTTTGGTAAAGAGGCTGTTGTTAGTTGAGACATCAAGGCTTTGAGGAAGTAGTTGAAAGGGTGAGTCAAAAAGTCATCAAAAGAGGTTTTTAGCAAGCTGAGAGAGACGGAGTGGAGAAAGGTTTGGGTGTAGTTACATGAACGCAAGTTGGCCTCGTCGGATGACAAATTGTCCAGAGCTGGGACAGGACGGTTCAGCCAGCTGGTTGGCCCCATCTGCGGGTTGATTGATGGTGTTGATGTTCTAAATCGGCCGCCAACACGCCGAGAACAGGACTCGTAATAGCGCAGCTTTAGATTGGCCCTGGAGATAGCAGGAAGTGGAAGGAAAAGGGGGGACTGCAGGGGAAAAAGGACACGTTCCCATGCATGCATATGGGATATGAGGGTTACAGCACTGCTGAGTCCAATGAGGTAAAGTTAACACAGGACAACTTACTGAGGAGAATCAGTCAAGCGATGTGTTGCACATCGTATCACCCAGGCATCTGCCTTACATCGTGCTTAGTCATGTCTCAGATAAATACATGCGGGGTCATCATGACTTAAACAAAAAACCCAGGGGTCAAGGTGCGATCATTACTGTCAAGCAGAGGTCAGAGCCAGCGCTCTCATGTCCACACAGTCGTCTGACCAACAAGACAAGAGTGGGTCTGGTGGGATGGTGAAAAAAAAACTCTCACTAATTGTAACAGGAGCCCCTTTTATCATAGTTTCGGGCACTCTGAATAACACACTGCACCTTTGATCAAGAGCAAGGATTGAGTCTGGGATTGTGTAGGAGGTTCTCAGATCTCGACACACGCAAAGGGGAAATGCGGGGCAGTTCAGGGTCGTACTGGACGCTTTCCACCATCTCTGCAGAAGAAAATTAGATTTTCCTAAAAGTTCAAATTGTGCTGAAGTCATTTAAAAGTGAGATTATAGATCATTAGAAGCAACATTAATGATGAATAATGCCGTCTTTTGATCATTTAATCACTGCTGTACGAATGTTGACTCAATATTTCTGTCAGTGAGTTGTACTCCATCTCTGAAAAATGAAATTCAGTGGTATTGTTGCTACAGAATCACAAACACATCCATGTGCATGCAACAGTTTCGTAGCCGATTCCCCAAAACCTCTTTTGTTTTTAAAGTGTGCACATTTTAACTGTGTGAAGAGACGATAAAGAGTTTAGAACGATGCAACTTTGAATTGACCTGCTCAGTGAAACACCTCTTCTCCTCCATTATGTGAGCATTCACAGCTCAGAATAATAAGCATATAAAAACATACCTGGTAATATCAGGCGGTAACACTGCTCACTGTACACAGCAGCAGTGTGAAGAGGTTAGCCCCTACCTGTAATGAAAAAAAGATCCAACTGAGTGGCAATAAAATGACAGGAAATTTAAAAATACAGCAGCCTGAATTATGTCTGATTGCTTGACACTTAAGGGCGTGAAGGTTGGGAACGTCACTCTATAAACTTTGGCTGTTCATCTGTCAAATGTTGAACTTTTTTTTTTTGAATGTGCCAGATGATAGTTTAAAATAAAAAGGATTATCATCTGTAAATACAGATTTTTAAACTCACTGAAATAGTTTGGCAGTGTAGTTGAGAGCATGATAAAAATCCTAATCTCTTTCACACAAGAGACAAGTTTAGTCTTCACTTAATAATATTAAGATATGTGTCTGACAAATGTCACAATGTGAAGCCTGAGTTGTTAGGTTTTCCAAGATGTTATACACTTAGCTGTTCACTGATTTAGTGGACAGTTCTTTCCTAAAAATGGCTTTTTAGGCATCCTCAGGTTTTGCTACTGAGACTATTCATTAGCTCTTCCAAAAGGCCAGAGAACACAGAGTAGTTCTGGCTGGCCCTTTGGAGGAAGATAATGGGCGTGAGGCCAGGGAGTCGTCTGTGTGAGCTGTTGTTGGGCCAACGTCCTTCTGGCCTTGGGCTGCTTATGGTGGCGTCTATGAACCAGTCCCATTGTTTACAGGCGAACATGCACAGACACAGGCCTACACACAAACACACACTCAGACATAACGGCAAGTCACATGTGCTTGCACACACTGCAAAATGCCTGAAAACACTGTCATGTCTTAATTAGTCAGATATAATTCTTTGTATTGTGTGCATAAACCTGCATATCCGCTCTGATATGAATTCATTTTTTTTTAAAGTGCCAGCACACAGCTATGACTTTCTGTTTTGTTTTCCTGGTAGTATATCTTGTAGAGAAGGGGGGGGGGTTATAATATGTTACCTGATAGAATGCTAAAGAGTTGTGGCTAGATGTACATGTGTCAGAGACACATGTCATAAATAAACACACAACGAGCCTACACACTCTAACACACACTGTTCTCAATTCGCAGAAGGTTTTGTAACCACCCAGTGTATGATCCACTCTCAGGACATGTGCACAAAGGTGTAATTTTCACCCTTTTCCTCTTGAATTAGGACACCCCCTACTACATACACACACACAAACACATGCACACAAACTGTTCACCCTGAATTCTTGGATAATTTTGGTCACTTTTCACCCTTGGCAGGCTAGTGCTGTACAAATGATAGAGACAGAGCAGGCCTTGCAGCTGTGTTTCTGAGACCTGCCCACCCCCTATGAGGTACACACACACACATACATGCACACACACACTTGTTCACACATACCACCTACTGGCACAGCAGTGGAAAAAAGAAGACTGTGGTTACCTCACTATTATGTTCTGTGTGTGTGTGTATGTACGTGTGTGTGTGCTGGATTGTCTCTTTCTCCTTTATCTCGTTCTCCCCGTGTCTCTCTCTCTCTCCCTCTGCCTCCTCCTTCTCCCTCTCTTGTCCTCCTCCTCTCAGATCCTTCTTCCTCACCATGATTTCACAGACCTCCACTTACTCCATTGTGCAGAGAAACAAAAAAATAAAAGAAACACAATCGCCTTGTCCTGTTTCTCATCTTAATAAGCAGCTCCAAGTTTGATAATTACACGTTCAGCACGCCGCATGAGTTTCTATGCAGTGTTCACATCAGGGAGAAAGCCATTGACTCCGCTGTTGAGGGGAGCAACTATTAGGAATGACTGACAACTGTCCCCCACCCCTTTTTGGTCTGGGAGGCTGTAAAAGTGAGAACAGCGCCGATCAATTCTGTCTCCTCCTTAGGCGGAGTGTGTCCCTGAACGCCACCATGTAACCAAGAGAGTAGTCAGCGGACCACATACGTTGCAAGGCCCATATAATCCATTCCATAACCTATCGCCATGTGCTGCCGATTAATGGGGGTTTCTGCGGAGCAAGCGCCGAGGAGACGGCCAGACTGAGGGTTTTCTTCTGTGGCGGAAGCCAATCTGTTTGGGATTAAGAGAATAACTGGTGTGGCTGACACCGAGGCATCCAACATGCAGGGCTGAGAAGAAGAGAAGGCAGCAGCAGGGGAGAGAAAAGAGGAAGAAGTGCAGTGGATGTGTTGACAGGGAGTTGATTGTGTTTTGGCAAGGGTCTGGTTATTGGTGAAGGTTTGAATCTTTAACAGTCGATTGTCTTGGGAGTCCAAAGCCTGAGGACCATCTGTAGTTGTTCAGTCCATTCTCCTGTGCTATATTTGGTCAGCATCCTCACGTTTGCATACATTTCTTTGTCAATTTCCATTTTTTTTTTCTGATGATTGTGGCATCCATTCATTTACAAATCAGTTGTGGAGCTTATCTGAGATCATCAAAATAAAGGAAACACTGTTCCCTTTTGTGTTTCCAGACTATTTGAAGCAGAGACATACCTTATCTGTCTCCTCCACACAGAGAAGCCTTCTTTTGTGAACCACTGGCCCACTCCCCCATTATGATGGCAATCTTGATGATTAAAGACCCTTGGAACAAACTGGGCTACCTGTTGCCATGATGTCATGTCTAGTCTCGGGCAACTGCGATGATTAAGATTTAAAGCCATTAGAGAACTTTACTGGATGCTGTTTGTGGAAAAATATCAATTAGCTGTTGGATACAAAACAGCAGCTTATGTTTTGGATCTGAGGTTTTGGCGTTGGCTGCACACTAAGGAGCACACAAAGGTGCAAATGCTGACTTTTTAAGTGATGATGAAATATATAAGAAACAGCTGTGTCTTAAAATCACACATATATTGAGACTCTAAGCAACCAATTATCACTTTTAGATTATTTCTTTATTTGTGGGATTTTGGTTTTGGATTCCACAGCACAGTGCTATATAAACTTCCTAAGCAGAGTTTCAACGAGTGTGGAGGTATCTGAAGTTACACAGTCTATTTCCCAAGAACAATACCTCCACTGCTGTCAAATATAACCAATTTTTTTGTGAGTTAAAATATTTCAGCAGCAGCAGCAGCTACTATGCACTACATATGGGTGTCTAGGCTGCAGAACATTTTATTGTCTTTCAGCTCATTGTTCCTGTTTTTCAGATCACAACAGTACAGCTGTACTTCACTCTTCCTCACTAGAAAAATGTAACATGAGGCCAATATTTTAGTCCTTGAAAACTGATCTCTACATGTTCATGGAGGTGGGGACTCATCCAGGCAAATGTGTTACACTCATGGTGTAAGGGGAACTCGAACCTTGGAGTCTTGAGTAAAAGTCCGCCACTTTGCATATACCCTTGCATGTGACTGTATCTATGCCATTGGACAAAACAATAATATGGCCATTAACATAAATGTGATACATCCACATGTTCAGAATAAACTTAACCATGTGTTGTGTCTGGTGAATGTATTATCAACCAAATGTGTTGTTTTTTTGTGAGGTTGTGTTGAACTTGTCAGTACTTTTAGCCAAAATGTTATGAATAATGGCCTTAATTATGCAACTTTAAACCTTCATACAGTGATTATACTTGATGAGAGGAAGGTACTCTATCCACATCTCGGTTATTTTGTTAAATCTAAGTTGGCATGTTTTTTTCCTAGTTATTTATCTTCTGGATGTGTCGGGAAAATAGTTTTATGCTGCACGTTTGAAGATTGTTGTGCACTTATCTTTATGTGTCGCACTGATGCAAAAATGAGAGAAACCTAAGGTGAAAGGTGACTGAAAGCTGAGAATACTGAAAGGAGGTTGAAGAGAAAACAAACACTGAGCAGGAAGGTTGATACAGGTGTGAGGAGACACACACATCTCTCTTTATGTGCAGACACTGCAGAAGGCTGTGCAGAGAAGCCTCCACTTTGCCTAGATTACCTCCACCTCTGGACAAGCCTCTGAATGTGAGGATAAAAAGGCAGATTATTAACTGTTAATTTATTCATCTTCATATGAATAAATCTTCCTCTTGTTTTCTCACTGTCTCTTATTTTTCTTCCACCTTACAGGTGGCTGTGACCCCAACCTTACTCACAGAGAAGCAGGCTCTTCACATCGCCCAGGGCCTTGGCCTGTGAAGCACTTCTCTGGGAGATTCCACCACAGACCTATAGGCCTGCACTCTTAATGCAAATGTGCAGCCACACTTGAGTTGGAAATCCAAGTGACTGTGGCCCTTGGAACGTTTCTTTTTACAGAGGCAGCACAGACACACACAGTGTCTAACACTTTGATATTTAAGCATGCAACCTAGCCACACAACAAAGCACTCACCTTCTCCTCCTTCGTACTCCGTCTCCCTGCACAGTGCTGTTATTTTTGGCTCAGTCCGGGACATATGTCATTGGGGAGTGCGTGTAGTGCCTGGTTAATTAAAGCTACCTCAAAGCAGGCATAAAAACGGAGGCGATATTTATTAGGCAGCATTTTAGCTGCTTGTCATGTGTGCGTGTCAGAGCTGTAAAACAAAGTCTGAATGGGCGAGTCAGAAAATGTTCTGTAAGCAGCCATCACTACCCTGCTGCTCATGGAGAGATTGACACTTCATAAACTTCATAAACACATCCCTTTGCTGCGCTCCATATACACTCTCACGGAAGATGTATCCCTCTCCCTGTAGTATTTATTTGTTGTAATCAAGCAGACAGAGCGATGTTTGTGCCATGGCTCTTGCTGTGCATGGCTCCTTCACACACCAGAAGCTTCTGTTAATGTGAGATAAATTACGATGGTCATTTTAAGGTGGTTATGTCAAAGCAGACTTGTTTAATTTTGCACTGAAAACTAATAAATTCCAGAGGCAGCATGAGTTAGTGTTACAGTAACTGTTGTTGTGATGAAAATCTGTTGTACCTAGTAGGTGTTGATGTATGCTGACTGTGCACTGGAGTTACAGGCTGCAGTAGGACCGCTTATCTAAAGACATTTTCAGTATGTAAAAATAAAGCAATGTCTTTGGCACTTTGATAGACATCTGTTGAATGTATTTAGTTAAAATGAGACATAGGACTCCCTTCAAAAACAACAGACTATCAGTGATAATGTAAGTCATTCCTTAGTTCCCAGAGTCCTATGTTTCCCAGCTTTATATAGCACATATAAACATGTTCCCATTTGAGTTCAAGTTGGGGGTTAGTGGAGTGATTTGACACAGAGATGTGACATTTTTGTAATAAAACACCTTAAGCAGCGGCTTAGAAGCTTTGGATATGAGATGAAATGTCTTCAATTTAGCACCTAGTTTTAGTACTGAGATGAACTCTTTAGGCAAAATAAGGGCAGTTCCACAAATGGCCACTTGAGGCTGCCTGCCTCAACTATGGGTGATGATACTATCATTTAATGTTAAAAGCATTTAAAAAGTGTAAAAAGCAGTTTAAAAAGTATTATATATATTTATTGTTTTATGTAAAATAATGTGGCTCAAAAGAACATTGCTATTTTTATTTTGATTTTCTTAGTTCACTAATATTTAATATCACTAATAATTGCACTTTTTGTTAAATTAGTGTAACTTCTCTTTACAATCCCATAGCAACCGATTAGTTCGGCAGTTTTGCTTTAAAACAAAGAATATTAATCATCTGTGGAAGCTATAAAACGCTAAAAACATCAGCCAATCCTACAAGGCGCACCTGCGCAGAGTATTGGCTGGTTGTCACTCTCTTCCTGCTCTGCATGCTCCAGAGAGGTACGTGCATGATGGCCGAAGTCACAGACTGGTTGGGAGGCGTGGCTTCGGGGTAAGCTCCAAGAAAAAGGGGCGTGTGTTTACTTTCAAAACTCTCACTGAGTTTTCAAAATCTCCTACCCTACCTTTAATCCTCTCTTAGGTAAATAATCGAGAAATGCGATCATTTTTTTTAAAAAAACCTTGTGTTGTGTTACTTATTACTTACATGAAAAGAGGGAGTGATTCATTAGAACATATGCAGTTATACATAGTTAAGATCTTTATTAAAAATATAATTTAAGAAACGTGATTTCATTGATGGGTAAAAAAAACACTACATGTGTGTACATTAAAGCGAGCTCCAAGTTAATAATTAAAACTGCATTAATCAGGGTTGAAGAAACATTTAATAAATACTTTAAAAGAACCCAAAAGCCCTGCCCTCATCAATATGACGACAGAGGGGAGCTCTACAGAGCCATTAACATGACAGCTGGGTGCCATCACAGATTGCTAGCTGTCTGCTGATGTCCCTTACCCACTGCTACTCAAACTTCACCTCTCCATGTACGAATCATCCATCTTTATTTACGGTCTATATTGAGCTAACACTGATGTCTTTCTTGCATTCCCATGTGAAGTTTGAATAAGGTGTCAATCACACTAAGTGAATATTTGCTATTAAAAAGAACCAAATGATGGTAGCCTGGCTGATGTAAAACTCTTCCTAGTATGAAAAAAGTAAATCGACAAAGCGAAAACAAACATCTGCCACTTTTCTGCAGCCCTTCAATATCACATTGATGTAGCTTGTCACGCACAAACTCTTTGTCACCTGTTTGTCTTCTTCTAGTCAACACAAAGACTATTGTTTTTGGTTGACTATGAAGTATTTTGGCCACTTCACACCTGTCATTCTCGTCTATCCCAGCCTCTCTGTTTAGCAGGGAGGGTCATTTTTTTCTGTGAACTGCACTAATTATCCTGGTGAATGGACAAACATGTGAGTGTCCAAATTACACAAAAGACAGACTACCTACTAATTGCTCCCACAAAGACAGTCTCATGAACAGCCAACGCTTGTGTTCTTAAATCGAAACGCCTACAGTTTCTGAGAGCAGACTAGTCTTGGGATTGGAGTTTATATGGACAGGCAGCATGGTGAGAACAGAAGACACAGCTATGATATTATTACCTGTAACCTTGAAGTAAGAGTTAGGTCATCCAAAGGTTTGTTGCTGTTGACCTGAAGGAGAGTACGTTGTGGATGGGACCAATGGTATCCCCTAAAAATGTCATTTAATGTAGTAAAATGATACTCAACAAGCCTCAGTGAAGTCTGCTAGTTAAACAGAATTCTATGATATCACATTGTATATGGATCTGTGCACCATGAGGAGGACTCTTTCAGGGCTTATTAGCAGTTCTGGCTCATTTCTGGCCAGGGTTACCTTTGAAAGAAACAAGAAAAGAACAAAAAAGAAAAAAGAAATTATACTGCAGTAGATTTTCCATAAATTTGTGTTAAAATCGTGACATCTAACCATTCTGTAGTGTTGTTTCTGCAAGTACCCCAACAATTAGACATTATCCAGACCCTCTTGTGCTTCCACAAACAGAAATTGTATGCTTTGCCATTATTTATATAAAACTGTTTAAATAATCAATGCACAATTCATTAAACACAATTTATCAGAGGGAAAGCCACAAACTACTCACAAATACCATTTGCAAAGATGAAAGGAAATGTAGCAATGATTGGTTTTATTGGTGGGCTGTATGGGGTTTGCAATGATTATTAGAACAGCATTATTGTACAGTTAGTGAAATAGTTATTTTTCCACCTTGCGTGCATGCATGAATATAAGTGAGAACAGCATGGTCACCTACTGTAAGTTAACAATTAATAGCTCTATTACACTATTTAAAATTATTACTCTGTCTCATAGTTTTATGAGATGTTTCTCGGCAGTTTTCTTCTTTCCACTTTTACACCATACCTCCTATAGCTCTGGCAATTTAGCATAAATAATTTGGTGATGGCCGCATGCTTCACTGCAGAAACATTAGAGAGACAAGGGAAAGCTCTGTGTGCTGCTAACAGGGAGTTGTTGAAATGGAAGACAGCCTCTGATGTGTTACATTTAAAAATACTCTTCATTGTTCCCTCATCGTTGATTTTACAGCAGCAGCCATTTTGATGACTTCTTCATGTTGGCTTTGGAAGGGTAAAATGAAGCATGTAAAAGCTGCCAGACCTGACGAAACTTAGACTAAGAGCTTTACCTAACCGTAGCGCCGACCCAGCCACTAATGACAGGCTGCCAAACCAGGTCTTGATAGCTAGTATACTTCATCAAAAAGGGACTACGTGAAAATAGGGAGTTACCATCTTTGCTTACTGGTTTATTTTGTATAGAGACTCATGTTGGCATTGTTGTATGTGTTAGGCAAACAGCTCAAACTAACTTCATTTTCAAGCAATCGAGGTTGAACAGTAGAGAATTTGATGGTCAAAGGTCAGTTTAAAGAACACATTTTTAACAGCATAAAATGCTCAGGTCAAAATTTCTTCACAACACACTCTGAGCCTCACTACATACACTATGACTCGGGATATGGATGTAACTGCAGCTTGATTGGTTGGCGAAGGCACTACAAGGTTGTAATTGTTATTTCAGGCTTGGAGTCCACATCTTCTTCCATTATATTTACAAGTTAAATGATACAAATGTTCATTTGTCAGCTTGCAGTGGGTTTATTTTTTACTTTGGACCTCAGCCTTAACCAAGGCTATGTATGTTTTGAGTACAGGTCTGTAAAAGACATGGAATTTATCAGTCTTCTCAGGTCACTGTTAGTGATTCTCCCAAATGTTGAACCACTCATTAAATATAACAAACACTTAAACCTGATTTCAGTGCAGAGTGCTCTGAAACAACACTGCAGGATCCTCCATCATCACTATGTTTGTGATTAATACTTGTGGGGTTTCCATCAAACAGTGGTTTACTTGAACATTTATGCAGCTTCTCACTCAGCTGCGAGGATCTTGCAAAACTCCCTCCAGTCTTGATTAATTTGATTAATTGATAACACAGCCGGGTTGAAGCTCACTACAGAAGATTTATTCAGCGCCAAGGTCTAACATATTATTGAAAAACTGGAGCTGAAAAATGGCAAAGGGACACGTTGGTTTGTTTTGGCTTGGGAGTCCTGTTCCATTCTACAAAATGGGTTTGCAGACTACTGGTGTGGAGCCGCTCTCTCTTATTTGACTCACTGTGAGAAAGGAAAAAATGGCTTTGTATAATCACCAACCAGCCATATAACCTGAAAAAAAATGTTGGCAACTGTTTTTTGTGCAGAACATTAAAAAAGAGAGCAAGAGAGAGAGGTTGGGGGGGAGGAGGGGGAGACATTTCTGACCACAACTCATAAACCGCACTTTATTTAGACTGGCGTTCACCCATTATTTGTTCACAGGGGCTTTCAGTCAGTCTGAGGGAAATATGTTCCAGCATCTAGGGGGAGGAGTAGGAGGGAAAGGGGGATGATGGAGGGGAGAGGGAGAGAGAGAGAGGAGGTGGGATGAACTCTTGCCAGGTGTCGGCCGTTGCCATGGCGTTCCATCAGGCGACTCCATTGCGGCTCGGCGGGCTCATCAGTGACTGAATGCCAATGGGAGGGCATTTGCGCTGTAGAGAAACTGAAAGTGGCTCTAAAGCACTGGGCTCAAACTAGTCCCCACCCTCCCACCCGCACCAAACCACCCACCCATCCACCCACCCTTCTATCCCACTCTACGGGAATATATAGAATGTGACCGGTTGGTGTGATTGGCAGGGAGAGTCTATAGTAAGGTACTCTGTCTAAGTATGTCAGTGTTCTCTGTCACAGTGAATTGGGCATAAAATGAGACTAGAATGATGTGCATATTTTTCTACCCCAACTACCCTTTGGGCTTCATTTTTGGTTGACTCTCTGTGTGTTACAGCTGCAGCCCTGACACGGATTAGGATTCTCAGATCCACAGAGATTTGCTTCAAATACCACATATCACTGACATTTTGTCTTTTGTGCTGCTATGGCATGAATGGTTTACATTATCGTCCTCCCCGCTACCCATGATTCCTAGCAGTGTTTCCGTGTTCATGAATATTGTGCTGCATTGTTAGAAATGTCACCATCATCATCATCATTGATACACAAAACAGCTCTATTCACCTATATTCCTGTTCAGCCGCAACTGTACATATTCACAAACTGAATAGGCCTCGCTTGCTGCAACTCTTAGCAACTGTTGCTATGTGTAACATTGTTGAACTCCACCTCTCTCTCGCTCTTCAAATGCGAATGACTAATCCATCACGGAGCGTACTGAAAGCTCTTCGTAAGGCCCCTGGAGCCGCTTGACGCCCCCTGTGACCCTCTCCTGGATATTTCCTCATTACTTTATAATGTATTCACGCTTATGCTTCCATGGCGCTCGCCCTGGCCTCGTAATGGGAGGAAGCAGTGAGCTGTTCCAATGCATACGAGCCCGCCACAATTTGCACTTCATTTTATTAACAAAAAAACAGCCAGCCCAACTTCTGGTGGTGCCTTGCCAAGGCTCACCAGGCTCCAGCGTTGCACTGCCGACAAATTTCCTGCAATGTGACGACAGGATAGAGTCTCTCAGCATCAGTGGGGTACCTCCGCTGGCCCCCGGGAGATGCTGTCATTATGCGTGTTTGCAATCATGGGAGCTGAATACCTTGGCTGGAAGTGAGGGAGAGGACTGAGGGAGGCAGAGGGAGAGGGGGAAGGAATGGAGAGAGAGAGAGAGAGGGAGAGCGAGAATGTTTCGGCTCCTCTGCAGTGTTTTGAGCTTTCTGAAATGCATGTGCTATCATAGCAATGTTGTGTTTACCACAGCAGGAGGCAAACACAGAGTCACAGAGGAGAGGCGCGGAAACGCCAGACACAGTAAAATGAGCAAAATACATACATTAGGACTCTCTGTATTCACCACACACAAGCCGAGCAGAGGGAGAAAAAACTCATTTCAATATAAATGGAAGACAAGCCGGGAGTGTGTGTCTTTATATCAGCTTTTGAACATCTTGTTTTTATGCTCACCCCATGGAAATATCCAGCAGAAGCCCTGAGACGAGTTTTGCTGGGAAGTCAGGATGTCAATGTTAATTTTCTTCCTGTTGCTAAGGAGACTCTCTCTCACAGAGGCCCTGGTTCCCTCCCCCATGGTCACCGTGCTTTCAGTCAAAAGAGCCTTTCTGTTTCCACTCTTCTCCCTTGTGCAATCAGACACTGAGGAACATCTCTGCATCGGGCTGCACGATGGACTGGGAGACCCCAACATCTGGGGGCTGTATTGATTTCCAGTGGGGGGAAAATGTCTCCCTAGTGAGCCATTCAGAGCAGCTACTTTAGCACACAGCCAATCTTCTGCTGTGATTGTCATGCTAGCGTTTTGATGGCAGGGTGTAGTAGCCGCTTGTCTTACAGGGATAACACAGGCAAGCACTTTAATATATCACACACCCCCTTTGAGCCTGGTAGCCACATCAAGAGGAAATAGCTAATGTGAGGACAAGTTGCAAGGAAAGCGGTGTAAACACTAAACATTTTAGTCTGTCATCGCCTAGTCAGGAGTGGAAATCACTGACACAAATAGCTGTTGTGTGGCTGCCTCAAAAAAAAAATGATCCCACTCAAGCTCCATAGTCACCTTTCCGACTGGCACACCATGCTGGTTATCATGTAACACATCAGGAGCTTAGCCTTAGATGATATGCTGTATGGCTTACATGCCCTGCCAGGCGCAAAAGCCCCCTTCACCTTACCGAGCTCGTTTTCTCCCTCAGAAACGCTCAGGTCATTCAATTACACCACATCCCTGCTATTTGCTGTCATAGTCTCAAACATTTTTAGTCTGAATCAATCAATCACCAAAAGAGTTCTGAGCAAACACTATGTTAGTTTTTCAGGTGCTTCCTTTCCAAATTTAAGTTTAAAAAAATAATAATGTTTAAATAATATATCAAGAAAAAAACACAGAGCAAGTACTATGTGGAGAATTTTATTCAGCTTAAGATACAGCCTGAATGTTTCATTTGAGCTTGACAGATTTAATTACATTGCAATTACAGAGGATTTTTCACTGTAACAATATAATTATTGTATTTTACACATTTATCAATTTAGTACAAATATTGTGTAAATCATAATACATTACAGTTCTAAATGAGCATAGAGCATTTTATTTATGATATGACAACAGTTATGGAAAAGAAGTCTTACCGAAAACCATCATTTATACTCTAATACAGTGAATTTACAGCGATATAAAGAAAAAAAATGAAAAAAATCCTCCAAAACCAGTAGCTTTTTGCTTTAATATTCAATCAATATTGTTGCAGATTATGTTTCATCTGTTGAATTTCTTTGATTCTCCTCTGAATTTCTGAATCAGACTGTTTTTATTTCACATGCAGAGCACACAGAGAATGTCAGCTGCATGCTTGCCTTTAAGATGGAAATTGGCTGAGCCATAAGACAACATCTTCAACTGATTTCTCCTAAGTGCATATATGCAGGCAAAAAAAGGGTCGCTGGCTGAGGGCTAAACAGGGAAAAGACAAAAATGACAGGGATTTCACCACCGAATCCTTTTAGCAGGCCACTGACACATGAATGGGGGCAAAGAGAGAGAAAGGAGAGAAGAGAGAGCGAGTGAGCAAGAGAGGGAGGGAGAAAAAAAGAGTAGACAACCAATTTGGGAGTAATGCAACTAAAAACTGACAAGTGTAATTTCATCCATCTGGGCCGATGTGTAAAAAGCGCTGCTCTGAACATTCCCCATGATTCCCCCTGATTGATCTTCCCCCGGTCTGAAACACCTATTATTAGCCACGAGCCTAATAGCACCAGGATGGCTCAGCGCTCTCCCAGGGGCCAATTCTCCGGTCATCTGCCCCTCACTCACCACAGCTGTGGAAACCAACCAGGGAGAGGGTGGAGAGACAGGGGAGATGTAGCTGCCAAGAGGCGTACCTATTGGTAGGGGAGGTGGGGGTTGGGGGGGGCAGTGAAGGAAAAGGGGTGAGAGAGGTGTGGGGTTAGAAAGAGGGAGCGAGGTTGAGGGGAAGGGAGAGAGGGGTAGAGTGGCTATAAAGAGGGAGATGGAGAGTAGAGAAGGGGGGATGAGATGGAGACCAGTGGCTGGACACGGATGGAGCTGTAAGAGGGGGTGCAGGACATAAGAGGAAGGTGGGCGTGATGGAAAAGCCAGGGAGAGGCAATGAAGAGGGGGAAACAAAGAGAGAAAAAGTTAATCATCTCCAAAAAAAAAAAATCAATCTCACGTTTGCTGATTGTCATTAAAAGCATCACACTGTGTATAGATTCAGGTGGAAAAACAATCAGGGAAATAATGCCTGACCCTTGTTCCATCCTTTAGCTTCCCATAGATGAGGAAGCCACACTCATATGCTAATGTTATAGCCATAACAATGCTTGACAGTAGGTTTTAAATTCAATTAAATAGCCAACAATGTACTTTATTTCAGTGATTTGATGTTAAACTCCACCATAATGTGGCCGTTTCTACATGATGATTAATTTTCTTTAATCACGAAACCTACTTTGAACAATCTTCAAACAGGGTTAGGCTATAGGGAACCCCTATATAGATCTAACACATTTTAAAACCACGGTGTTGTTTATGAAAGTAATTATTTCTATTTATCAGCCATTATAATTGGAGTATGGTGTGTGAAAGACAAATAATAACGCAAACACCCATTTAAATCTGCTTACATTTGTTTAATAAATGTTTATAAAAAATGATAACAAAGGGGCACAAAATAAAAATTAAATACATTTGTGACAAATATGATGAAACAATAACAACAAAAGTCAACGTTCAAGGTCCCAAAGCCAGACCTGCCATTATGACGCCCAAGGTTAGACGTCAACAATAAGAAAGTTTGGCACACGGCAGGCTAGATGAGAAATGTTGATTATTGCTGTCTGAGCCTTTTGGGTGATTTTTTAGCGATGGATTAAGGTCAGAAGTCATCTGTTAATCGGCCCTTCAGTCTCTTTGATTGAGTGAGCCCTCAGGTGAGGCGTAATGCATTTTCAAGGGCAATGATGACAATAATTGGCTACCTTCACTTCACCAAAATGGACAAAGTCCTAAAAATGTCTCCACTCAAATCTGACAGTTCAGAGCAAATGAAACTAAAGGCCCTAGGCTAACGAATGGATAACTATGATAATATCATGATGCTGGCTGTGGACATGATCTCTCAGGCCAAATCATTAAGCTGATCTGTGGTTTGTTAACTGAAGGGACCCCTGCACTGTCCTGCTAACAGGATTTCACAGCAGTTTTGTGGATTCCATCAGGCTAAATATTAAGTGAATTTTATATTGTTAAGTCCTAAACACAATCATTTTATTTTGAATGATATAATATTTTAATGCTGCAGGTCATGACACCTGAAAATTGTTTGTTTATTTAAAAGAAGAACCGTTTTATTAGGTAAACTGAATTAGGTCTATCCAGCCTATATTATATAGGGAGTTGATATTGGTGTCTGTGGTGCACATGCATTCTGATATTATGCCCAGTTTTTAAACTGTACAACACTTGTTGACAGTTTTTGCATTGTATTTCAGATATTTTTATATATTTAGGTGTGGTTTATTATCAAATACACCAAAAGCAAACTGCATCAGATTTTACATTTTTTCAGAGACATGTTTGAATTTGACCTTTTCATAGCAGGCCTAAAAAAAATGCAGATTAAAAAAAAGAACAGATTTAGAATTTCAACCTTACTGTGCACACAGCAAGCCCAAACCTACACCCAGCCGGATGTGAGCCACAGTTTCAGGTAGGAGTGCCTTAGGTGCAGCAGACAAAGGTGCACAGCTCTCACCTGACAAACTCCTGCAGCTCATGAGAACCAGAGCAGCATCTGAGAATAAGACACAGCACACACACACAGTATTCCACCAGGTGTGACTCCTTTTCTCTTCATTTTTCTTCCACTTCACTTCACACTGTGCTCTTAAATTTCAAGCTCTTTTATTTTGCAGTCAGCGTTGGCTATTGTGTGCAGCACTTCCTCCACTGGTGGGGCATTCATTCCTATATGTGAGACTTTGCCGTCATTAGTTTGTACTACAGGGAGTATGTATATGTGTGCCTGGTGTTTGTTTTTAGGAGAGATCCACAGATTAAATTTAAAAAGCTTAATAGTGTTTTTATTTGTACTGCCTGTACTATAATTTTTAGGCATCAGGCTGTGATGTCCTGTAATTTTGATTCTTCTTATTCTTCTTCTTATGGCTCAGAGAGATATTTCTCTGTAACATCACAGGATGTAGGAGTATAACGCAGAGAAATGTGTACACCTAATACGTTTGCTTTAGTTTCTTTAGTGATTTTTGTAGATTTGATTGCTTAATAAATACAAAACATCATGAATTCTATCATTTTAATTTCTATAATAATTAAATGATAATATTCCTGTAATAATGGTTCCATTATAGGGCCTATTTTGTTTTTATTATAATGTCATTGTTTCTACAGAAGACGTTCATTGTTCGATAATTTATGATATCTTGCACCCTTTCGGGTGACATTTCTCCATCTCCATGCCACATGGAGCACTCAGTCTTTGGTGATTTTTTTTTTTTTTTTCAAACCTGCCTGCTCGGACAGTATCACACCCCCACCTCTTGTACTGTACTGTAGCTGCTGCTGGCCTCTCCACAGGATCCGTCCGAGTCACTGATAAAATAATCCTCAAATCACAGTTCATTAACGGAAAAATGACCAGCAGGACAAAATACCGGCTGTCTTCCAATCAGGATCAAATGATAGAAATGTGATTTAATTTTATAGATTTTAAACCTTTGTTTTTATGTTACATGGCCGCAGTGTATAGAAATAAAATATATAGCGTGCACTTATGCACTGGAGATGTAATACTAATAATTATTAATTTGTATTTTAATATTATTATAATGACAATCACAGTTTAAAATATTTGCTATCATCTATAAATATTTTATTATTATTGATTATAATATTCAGCTTTTTCGACCCCTATGAACAGTTACTGTTTGCGCCTTAAACATTTCAGGAGTTTGCTTAATTCTCGTCGTCAAGTATTCTTTCCTAATTTCTAACACTATCTCTCTCTCTCTCCCTCTCTCTCTCTCTCTCTCTGTCACTGCAGATGAAAAGGCGCTCTAATTATTCCAGGAGGTTGGGAAATAAATGATTGTCTTTGAAGTAGGCCCGGGCCCTGGACTACATTAGAAGCCAAGCATGTGATTTGCAACTGTTGAAGTAAAACCTTCACTCTGCTACAAGGGAAAAAAAAGAAAAGAAAAAACAGAAAAATGAGGAGGGTGGATTCTCGACAAAAAAAGGAAAATGGTATCTTTGTTTGCTCCCCTTTGTTTACCAGGGGATTCTTTCTCATTTCTCCCCTCCCTTTTTTTCATTTTTACTAATTCATTTCAATGGCTTTCAAACTGGAAAATGGAAATGTTGCTCCTGCCCTCTATTTCGGCGGCAGCGTCCTGGCAACAGAGCAATTTTCTATCATCAGGGATAAACGGCATCGAACAGTACATTCTGATAAAAAAGGAGCCCATGATTGCTGGCCTTCCTGTCTGTCATCTACCGACCAAATCCTCTCCTTCAAGACCGACCACTGTGCTGTCAGACCTAATAATGTGGCGTATTAAGTCGAGAGAGGGAAAAAGGGGGACTACTGCAGCCCCGGTACTCAGTAGTCTTATTTGTCACCAACATTCAGATCAACTTTTTGTATATAGCTCCTTTGTTACTGACTTAGAGCATAAATCAGCGAAACTTAACTCATTGTCTTTATTATAATAATGACAGGAATCTATTGGTATTGCAGCCATTCCCTAACCCTCTCAAGCGTAATGAACGTTTTGCCAATGACTGAATTTCAGGGTTTATTTGCCTTCGTTTCTTCTCACCTCGTCAGAAACAAATGGGAAAACATAAACACCATATGACTGGAGCAGGAAACTGAGCAATGCAATCACTCAGGTGGACCTAAACAAGCAGCGAAGGAAGGCGACAAGAGAAACAAGCAGTCTTAATTAGGACACGGGCCCTGAGTGGGACCAGAGCAACTTCAGCCGTGCCAAATTAAATCCATTAGTCTACGAGAGGCTGTGAAGGCTCAGTGGCGCAGGCCTTTTGGTTATTTTAGGTCATTTAGCTCCACCAGCACGCTACGCTGGGTCCACCTGAAGGCCTTTGCCTGCACCTGGGGCCATGCATCTGCCAATTTTGCTATTTATTCCAAGAGATAATGCAGTCCTAATTTATGATGCAAACTTATTGTAAACAGTCGTGTGCCTGGGAGCGCATGGTTTTCTTTATGACAAAACCACACTAATTTTTCTTGGTGTAGTTGCACGCTTTTACAAAACACACATCAAAGCTGTGCATAAATGGGTTTGCATTAGGATGCTGTGCGCAATTTATGTGCGTAAAAGCGCCGCAATTTGGGCACGGATGGATTCTATGAAGTATTAAAGGCTGATCGGTGATCATTTTGGGGCTGGTGTGAGCGTGTGTGTGTAAGAGAGCAAGAGAGAGGGAGAGAGAGAAAGAGAGAGAGAGAGAGAGAGGTTTGCTCCACTGAGTCTAGTTACAATGAACCACGTTATGCTGACAGCTGTGTGTGGTATGCATGTGCTCTTCCCTTCGCCACTTCCCGCCCTTCACACGGCAGAGATGGAGAGCAGTCGACGCCTGACTGTCTGTGAAGCGCCAGTGGCTTTTGCGCTGTGTTGTTTAAGTGCCTCCCGGTCTCTTTCTGCTGCAGTGACATGCTTCAGCGTCCCCAACAGCCTGGTCCCCGTGAAGCCAAGGAAGGTGGCTTTCCATGCGAGTCAATAGCTGTTAGTGGGACCGACCTCAAACGCAAAGCCTCTTATTACAATTACGACCCGTGTCTTGCTGGAACTCCGTGTTAACGCTCAGATATGATTAACACATGTGGCCAGACAGAAAAAAAGCAAGATGAGCCAGAGACACAAATTTAGAAAAAGGGAAGATCCTGAGGGGACGTTTTATATTTTTAACTGGGCTACAAATGTGAATTTGCATCTAACATGTTTGCATGCGTAAAACCACCGTATCAGTGCGCGTACAACCAATCAAAGATGTGTTAACCACAACATAACGTTATGTTACATCAACAAACGCAGTGTAAAATATTCTCAGTTTTCATGCATCCCATCCCAGACAATGGATGTCAGGGAAATCCCAGGCCTGACACAGACACAGCGGTTGGATATTGGAGTGATTTTAGAGAGTCATTCATCAGCGTTTATAAGACAGCTGGAAATAAAGACCACTTCTGTTAAACCACCACGGCCATTGATTGTGCTGAAGGTCAATCATCTACTTAGGGACAAAGTGATTTCTAGATTTGCAGCTGAACGCTGTTTCATTTTGTGATTGACATTTGGACGAGCTGAAATGTAAAATAATTTGCCTCCAGAATAAGGCTATGAACTCTTATAATCCAAGATTAATAGGGCAGAGTACAATAGGAGGTATGATACATCAGGTGAGGCGCGTCAAATCAGTAATGCGTCAGTCTTCTCATTTTTAAAACAAAACGATTTTTTTTTACTTCAGTCCACTGATACCATCTGATGTGGAGCTCTGTTTTCTCGAGGTACATAGCAATAAGATACGGTTGTCAACACGCATGTGATAGGCAACATCCTTAACATTTCAAAAGCACCAAGGTCGAGTATGTCATGTTCTCTCCATTCAAACAAATCCATCCTTTCACCATTTCACTTAATCTCAAAGCCTTCCCAACACGCCTGCGGGGCACCAAGACTTTGACATTACCCGCAACTGTTACCCCGCAACTTAATAATCCAGCAGTGGCGCACGCATGATGCCGCAAAAAAAATATACCACTAGGAATGAAGACGTCTCATATAATTGAGGCCGGGGCTTAACCCCCACAGGGAAGCGAGCTAACATCACTGCAAAGCATGTATGTCTTTGTAGTAGCACTCAAAGGCGATTAGAAAAGGTATAGGATCGGGTTTCTCTTCTGCGTGTCCAAGTGGAACACGGGCAGGGGGAATTGGCCACTATGTTAGATCACTGAGGGGTGACCAAGGTGTGCTGACTCCTGCAAGGCCACTGTGGGCTTGAAAGTACAGAACTAACAGAGCCAGCATAATCATTTATCAGTGTTAGCCAATGCAAAAGAGCATCCAAAAGAAGCTCTTACCTGCAGCCCTCCTCACGGCAAAGAATGACTCAAAAATACATATTGATCTGTAAGGAAGAATAAATAAATCCATGCGGATGCTTTCGGCTCCCATCACTGTCTCCGTGCTCCTCTCCTGGTCCGCTGCAGTAAAATGATTATCCGGCTGGGTTGTGCACTTTTAAATCCCACAAAGTAAATAACAACCGTTGCTGACGATAATAGCAAGGTACCAAGTTCTTGTTACAGAAAAGGAGAAAATTGAAACTAAACGCTGCATTTAGACAACCATTTTTGATAAGAGGATAATTGAGGCCACACTGGCGTATAATTAGGGGATAATTTATGCTATATCCACTTTTATTCCACCCTCCCAAAATAAATCCAGTCCATAATCATTACAGGCGAATTGTTCTTAATTTTATAGCTGCAATTTGGGTAAAGTGTGGCCGCTAATCAAATAGGTTTTCGCAGTAACTTGATTGCAACCATAATTATTTTTTCGTCCCCTTTTTTGCGTGTGAAATCGTTAAATGCTACAAAAATATGCTGCAAAATATGATTTGAATACCTGCTGCATTAGTATAAGCGCAAATATCATTTCATTCTTATTTGCCAATCGAACATTGCAGCCCTCAGAGACAAACTGTATAATTTACATATATTGAGGACCCTATCAGGCCTCATATTACAACAGAGATAAAAGACACTGTCAGTTTATCCGGGTATCCACCCTTCTATCTGCAAAATAACCTATTGTACCTCAGGCATATTGTTATTTGATGTGTCACATGTGCTGTATTTTTGAATTGTCTGAGGATCCTTAATCATACGGTCAGTAGCCCCAGGAAAAACGAACAGTGATAATATATGTTACTTTCAGAGCAGAAGGGAGGCTTGAAAAGGGGGCTGCTCATTAGGCGACATCAAAGCAAATACTACACTACTGAAATATGCGTTATTCTTTGGAAATGCAAATTATTAAAAATTGTGAATAATATATTTGAGTTGCGAGCCTAATTTTCGCCTATAAAGTTGTTCCACCTGTTTCAGCAGGTTCTTTGACATTGAACGCATCACTGCTTGCAGTATAAATATGTAAAGAGTCCCAAAATGTGGAAAACATTATTTGAGTGATTATAAATATGGTTATATATATTTTTATCTTAAAGAATATAGTTGACTTGTGAAAGAGTTTTTGAAAATACGACAACATTTAGTGGGATATTTGTTCAAAATTTGTTGCAAAATTTTCCTAGATGTGGTGTTTGTGTGATGCTTCCCCATATGTAATTAGATTGACTTGAACCCTGAGGGAAACAGAAGCACATATAGAGCTCATCAAACTGAATCAAAGTGCACTCTGTGTTGCGCGTCGTGCGTAATTTGAAGGTTTGGGTCAAAAAACAAAATCGACTCTGCAATTCCAAAAGAGCTGTTTTTTTCGTGTGAAGCTTGTCTGTAGGAATTAGGCGTCTTTCCCACCACATATTATTTCCCCCATAGTTGTGGTGGGAGCTGGTAAGGTGGGTTAACTCCAGCTCAAGTCTCCGTGAAGCGCAGAGCACTGATGACGTTGGGTTGGATGACCAATCGGGAGGCGCTGCCCTTTGGAGACAAACCATTTTACTTGTAGTGTCTGCATCAAGTCTGGAAGCAAGGGCTCAATTTTAACAGAATCCACCTTAAAATCTCTGCCCTAACTTATGCTTACCTTCCGCCACTTTGAGTGAGAATATCACAAGGACAAAGGGGGAAATAAAGACGCGTCTGGAAAAATCGGGTGTTAACAGGACAATATCTGTTCGCGGTGGAGAGGGGAGAGAGACAACAGCACAGCGAGAGAGAGAAAACCGATTTGGTCTTGAGAGAGAGGGGGGTGAGTGCTCTCAAGGCAGAAAATTCGATGATGACCATGACTACGATGGCTGACGGTCTGGAGGCTCAGGACTCGTCCAAGTCTGCTTTCATGGAGTTTGGACAGCAGTCGCACTCACAGCAGAGCTCCCCATCGATGGCCAGCGGCCACTACCCGCTGCACTGTCTCCACTCCGGCTCACACGCTCACCACCAGCACGACAACACCCCGTACTCCGGGACCAACCCCTACAACAGGTCGTTACCCTACCCCTACGTGAGCCATCCGCACCACAGCCCGTACCTGCCATCCTATCACAACAACACGGGAGGACAGACAAGGTTAGACGGCGCAGGTAAGAGACCCCATTTTCACCAGCCAAGTGGAAAACGCACCGCGTCACGTCCATCCCCGGCGGTACCATTTACATTCGTTTTGTACCGGCGGCCCACAGTGGTCATCAAACCTTTTGCTCCCTGCCAATGTGCTGGTGTGACGTGCGGTCAGTCCAAAATCGGGAATGATCCAGCCTGTTACCTTCCTTGCTTGTTTTGCCGTCCGGTTTAGTACTCCCTTCACTTCCCACGAAACCTGTTTTAATGCCCGGGGTGTGCTCATCTCGACCGTGCAATCCTCACCAACTACTCGTGGAAATTAGGCAGCCCGCACGCCTTGAATGTTGTAATTAGCATTTAATTGACATGTCATTACCAGCAATATCCTAAATATGACAGCGTATGAGGATTGTGGCTGCCACTGGCGCGTAAAAAGAAACAGGACAGATGTTTATCATTATTTTTTTTTCAAACACCTTCATTTTGTCGCTTCTGAATTTTTCTGTACAGTCTTGCAGATATTTCAAGCAGCTGCTTGGTGCTGTGTGTGTCTGTGGTTTGAATAATAACATTGCTTGTTTTTGTTGCAGAGCAGCAGAAAACGACAGTGATTGAAAATGGGGAGATTCGATTTAATGGAAAAGGCAAAAAGATTCGCAAACCTCGGACAATATATTCCAGTTTGCAGCTTCAAGCGCTGAACCACCGTTTCCAGCAGACACAGTACCTCGCTTTACCGGAGCGCGCCGAGCTGGCTGCCTCTCTGGGACTGACACAAACACAGGTATGAGGAGCTGCTTAACATTTTTACATGCAGTTACCATGCCCATAAATTATAGGAATTTAGATTTTTGTCGCATTTTTAGTGCTTCTTCTTTTTAACTTTATGGTATTTTTCATAAATAAAACATGCCTCCTTATAGGTGTTCTTATCCCACTAGCGTGCACCTCTCTTCCTCTCCCCTGCAGGTAAAGATTTGGTTCCAGAATAAGAGGTCAAAGTTCAAGAAGCTGCTGAAGCAAGGCAACAACCCTCATGAGAGCGACCCTATCCCGGGTTCCATGTCCCTCTCCCCGCGCTCCCCGACCATCCCTCCAATATGGGACGTCTCGGCGTCTTCCAAAGGAGTAAACATGCCGGCCAACAGTTACATGCCCGGCTACTCTCACTGGTATTCCTCTCCACACCAAGACTCAATGCAGAGATAGACTGACAAGGCAAAGGGGGTCAGTGAGCTGTCTGGAGGCCTCCGGATCTCCACCATGCAGTTTCCCAACGTAGCCTACAATTTGTGTCAGTGCAGAGACTGGATGCTCGAGAGGAGAAAAAGAAAAAAAAAACCTCTGCTGAAGGATAAAAACACAGCCAAGCCTCGGTGTGATGACACAAACAAGGGAACTAACCATTTCTAGCGTACATGGCTGTTCAGTGGGCTCGCATTTGTTATGCTTTCATTCATGTCAACATCTGAACGTCAGTATACCAAATATTATCAGTGACATTTCAGACACTTTGGGGCAATGACTGCTTACACTCTCCATGCGCTGTGGCGCCCAGAACCTTTTTTTTATTATTATTATTTTTTGCCATGGTGGGACTTCTGACTGCTTTTGTTTTTCTTTGGTTGTTTCTCCAACATGCAAAACCAAATTGTCTGTCTGTAAATATAATCTGCGATTTTAGTTGTACATACACTTTTTATGTTTTGTCAGATTGAGTAAACCGTGACTCAAAAACAGACGCCTGCTGTTGAATGATTTCCCAACAAAAAATATATTCATTTTAGGCCTTTTTTTCCTGCTTTATAATGGGCCAACATTTCATAAACAGTCCTATTTCTCGAGCACACAAGCTGATAACAGACACATAAGCTGATTGAACAGAGCTCAGTGAAAAGCCCATTTCATCAGAGGAAAAACATTTTAAATGATCCAAGCGCTCAGTGGCTGATGAAGAACGCCACAGTCTATATAGATTTATCAAATGCACTCAACACCAGAGGAAATTAACTTACCCTCCACCGCCGCTGTCTACATTCACCTCGAAAGACATTTGCTCCAGGTCCAGCTTATCTTGTCATTTCACCCTCAATTATTAGAAGTATTGACAAAATGTTTTCTCCCTTCTCTCCGTCCTAATGCAGGCCGTTAAATGCCAAGCTCCACGGGATCGATGTTGAACAAAGCAGCCAGCTGCAGTGGCGTTCAATATGAAGGAGATATTTGGGACAATTTGTGGGTTTTTATCCAAGTGAGGCTTTTTTTCCATTCTCATAAATGCAGGCATAATTAGGGTAATTTTTGATGTAGCCCGCTGATTACAGCGTTTTTACCGTCAAAGATAATTACCTGTAATTTTCTACCACTTTTAATACTAAAAGGCATCTTTATTTGGATTTGAGGTAGCACAGATGGAACAAAAGGGAAAATTATTCGGTTATTCATATACAAATTGCTGAGAAGAGTGAGCGCTAGGGATATTATCTGAAATTACAACGCTGAAAAGCTTCATGCAGCTGTCAAGTCGCGGATGTCCCACTGGCGCACATTCAGCGTATACCTGGGCCCCCATGCCTGGGGCCTTATCTGCTCCTGGGCCACGCTCAGGCTGCAGGGAGCCCCAAAGCAGCATGTCGAGTAAACATCAACAGAGCTCATAAATGCACATTTCCAAGCTGCAAAAACTGACACGTTTTTATTTTCATTTTTGCTTTGGATGAATGGATGGAAGGCTTTGATCAGTAAAATTAAAAGAGATAGATAGATAGATAGATAGATAGATAGATAGATAGATAGATAGATAGATAGATAGATAGATAGATAGATAGATAGATAGATAGATAGATAGATAGAGCAGCAGATGGGGGTGGGGACGCAGGGAGGGATATGTCACTTCATTTAGCAGCTGATGCACTACTGCACACTTCTCACATAAGACCTCCTATAGCCCTGGACAACATCTCACACAACTAAACCACATTAACTGTGTACTTAAACTGCGCCGCAGCAATCCTCATAAAGACACCAAATACCAACAAATTGTAGAAAACCCATTTCCACAGAAGTGGAAGTCGCAACCATTCACCTCAAACCTTTGTCAGTGAGTGTCCACCTGCACTAAGAATGGAACTGCTAACATGAAAATATAAGACTGATCCTTACCTTCCTCCGCTTCCTTAACACAGACTAACCAAAAAACCTCTGCAGGGTTATGCTGCTGGTGGTTGAATAAGCAAATCCAGGTGGGAAAGTGTTTGCACACCCCGGTAAGCTCTTATATATTGCCTGCAAAATTAGCTGTTATTACTGTCACTGTTTAGTGATGGCGAGCTTGAAAAAAAGCCCTCTGCAATCAAGAACCAAGCGCATCTTTGCAAATTATAGGTAATTGTCAATGTCCAGATTATGATAATGGAGGCCCTAATCCTGGAGAATAATTATTGTGGAGTGTTACAGTTGAAGCTGTCCAGTAAAGCTAACTGTCATTATTTAGACTCGATTTGCAAAACGGGGGGAAACTCGCTGAGTGGAAAATGTTCGGTTGGAAATAAACGGGGGCTCTCGATATAATGGCACCACTAGTGTGTATGTGTGTGTGAGTGAGTGAGAGAGAAAGATGGTGAGAGGCATACGGTAGTGGTGTGTGTGTGTGTGTGTGTGAGAGAGAGAGAGAGAGAGAGAGAGAGAGAGAAAGAAAGAGAGTGAGAGACATTGAAACCTCTGTGCGCATCTGTGCACGAGATTGCGCACAAGCAAAACTGAGCTTGGTTGTGTGCACGTGCTTTTTAAAAATCTTAATTTCTAGTGTGAAAGCTATTGTAATGACTGGAATTCTGTTTGGCCTACAGCTGAAATTAGGCTGAAATTGATTAAGAACAGGATGTTGTGTAGCATTTGCTCCAGCGTGAGTGTGTGAGTGTGTGTGATGTGTGCTCAGTGGGCTGCAATCAGGAAGAGGATTCTGTGTCAGGTGGAAATGGTAACATGCATGGGTCAGTGTGTGGGTCAGATGCAGCATTGTTTAGTGGGAGGGAGGTCGTTTTTTGTGCAACATAGTCATTTGTAAAAACTTACTTAAATGATCTTTGACCGCGCAAATTCAATTAGATCAATTCTCAAATCCCCCAATGGTTCTCACAGTGGCACGGTTTGTTTTAGCGGTTTAGCAGTGGCAGTGCTGGTGTTACCGCCTGCTAATAACGTGGTGAAATTGTGTAGGATTTTGTTTTCTTCTTTCTTTTAGTCTTTCTTTTTTTTTATTTTACCCGGAAGGTGGGCTGCGGCCGGGAGTGGCAGAGCTCTGGAGCCGGTCTACCCCCACAGGAATGCGGATTGTCTCAGATCTCCATGCCGCCCCCCTCGCCTCCTCTCTGCCATTCAAAGCGGCTAATTGTAGGGGACACAAAGCGAGAGCGACTGCAGACTGTCTGCAGCGAGAAGCAGGCATTTACTTTACAGCAGCAGAGCTGAGCTGAAAGGCTCAATCAGGTTCTCCAGTAAAATACAATCAGATTGATAAAAACGTGATCAGCCTGGTGCTGATCAGACTAATAATAATAATAATAATAATAATGCGTTATTAGACTAAAATTCGGGGTTGATTTGACAACATGATTCACAACCTATTAAAAACACAAATTGTATTAAGTGCTATCAAGCAGATCAGACAGTATTCTATTAAGAGAACAGAACAAATCAAGAAACATACGTACGGTAAATGTTATTATGATGGCAGGATATACCTAGTTAATTTAAGACATGATGCTGTGTAAAGTCTTTTTAGAATAACAAACGTGTCAAGTCATAATCTTTTCCGTCCATCACAGGGTAAACTAGTCTGATCCATGAAAGGGGAAAAAATGCAAATTTCTACCAGAGAAGCAGATGTTTGCAAGAAGGTCATTAAATTCGTCTACGCAAATCTGCAGACTTGAAGACACAGCCTCTAATAAAGCAGATCAAACCTCGTGGTTGTAATGGCAAATTTAAACTAAATCTGCTATTAAACTGTTAAATATTCATCTCAACACATCTCCCTCCTGTGCTTTACAACCCAACCTGAAAATGTCACCTAAGGCTCACAATCTTCGTGTATGTCTGTAAGTTACTATTTTCAGTGTAAATTAAAAATAACAAGAGACTTCACTGAGGCGGGCTGATTCAAAGATCCATTATCCATTTAAACGTTTAATAGTCTTCCAAAAAATGCAATAAATTACATGCACACATTTACACATTTTACACGTTTCTTCTATGACTGTCATCAAATACATTGCATATTCCTCTGAAATTTGAACACGAGTCCCGTAGAAGGAGAAAAAAAATGAAATGAACAACAGGGTTTTGTGTGTGTGTGTCTTTTCTTTCTTTTCTTTTTTTTAATATAACGTCCCTGCTCCAAGAGCCAACGAGTGCTGTATCGAGTTAGGGGTCTGAAGGTGGGATGTCATGGAGCTGCCGGCAGAGGCGTACCACGACCCCGTGTTTTCCAAAAAGTTAGAAGCCGTCGTGTTGATGCTTTGTGGCTGTAGACTGTGCGTCCTGGAGGAGCCCTGCGTGTCCCAAACGGCCGGAGACTGTGGAGAGTTGCAGGCCATCGGGTCGCTGGAACTGGGGCTGTGCTCCGGTGGAAGCTCGCCGTTTTTCATGATCTTCTTCATTTTTGATCTCCTATTCTGGAACCAGATTTTCACCTGAAAAAAAAATCAAAGACAAGCCTGTGAATATTTAATATTTCCCCATAAAAGAATAAAGCGTAAAAGAGCCATTGTGCGTAATTACGCACAAAATAAAGTCAAATTCCTCATTAATTTAATAGAGATGGATTTTAAATTACACGTCATCAGCCTGCACGTGTAAGAGGAAATGTGTTGAAAATCATTGTTTTGATTATTCTGTAACAAAGAGCTCACCTGCGTTTGTGTGAGTCCCAGCGAGGCAGCCAGCTCGGCTCTCTCCGGCAGCGCCAGGTACTGTGTGTTCTGAAACCGCCTCTGCAGGGCTGCGAGCTGAAAGCTGGAGTAGATTGTCCGAGGCTTTCTCACTTTCTTCGGCTTTCCATTCACCATCCTCACTTCAGGCTCGCTTATTTCTTTTTCTGTTAAAATAATCAGTCACAGTGATAAGCACAAAATAATGCCACGTTTTATTGTCTAATTTTGTTTATCGTCTAAATTCCTCACAATAATTGAAAAACATCTTTATGATTTAAATACCAGCAATTTTAGTAATGTTATTTAAATGATCTTAAATAATGGAGTTTGAAATAATTATATTTATAATAACATTAAATTCCAAAAGGCACATTTCAGGGTTTATATGTGGACGAAACAGTCATAAATGCAAAAATAATGACGAGAGGAAATCAATAAAATACTGAAAGATGATATAAATCACTTGGTCATTCAAATGCCAACTCACAATCTACTTTAAACATGAAATAAAACCAAAACATTCGGGTCCATACCTTGTGGACTCGGCTGGGCTTGCACTCTGCTGTAAGTCCCAGCATACTGGTGGTAGGCGGGGGTCGTGTACGAGCTGTAATCAGTGTAGGATTTTGTCGAGTAATTTCCAGCAGATCCATTTACACCCGGGTACTGGTACTGATAGGCATTCAGTGGCTTCCCGTACGAGGTGGAGCTGGGCGAGCAGTAGCCATGAGTGACTCCGCTGGCAGGACTGTAGTAGCCAGAATCCGTGGCGGAGGATTCGGGTAAAGTAGGGGATTCCTGAGACGGATGGTGCATTGTGGAGAGTTGAAAGGAGCTCTGGAAGTCTGCAGGTTTCACACTCGAGATCCTCCGGTCGAAAACTCCTGTCATACTTCGAGGGGGATAAAACGCGTGGGTTTGTTTTGTTAAATTAGCAAAAAAAACGAGGAAGTCTGATTCCAAGGTGACGTGAAAACTACACTTGCATTGTTGAAAGGCTCTCAGGCCGTCGGGCTCTAGTGAAGACTGCAGCCAGCCCCGCAGCAAAGACTTGGTTAAATCCTAAATCGCGCTCTTACGCACTGCAGGGAGGATCTGGTTCCATTGGCCAAGGCGCACACAGACACAGCTACACCCAATTCACTCCGCCAGCTTTCTTATAGGGGGAAACCACCCGGGTTATGTGGCTGCATTGTTGTGTTTTTATACTATCAATCAATAGGAGCAATTAAAGTGTCGCCAGTTCATCAGAGGGCTGAATTAGGGGGACAAAACCTCAATACTAAAAAAAGGCCTCTACAAGAATCACCGATTATTATGACTGTCTTTATTATTCTTTAATATGCTTTGTTTTAAAATACATTCAATGCTATTCTCTTTAGGCACAAAAAACAGGCACAAAATTTAACTCACATTAAA
Source organism: Parambassis ranga (assembly GCF_900634625.1). NCBI lineage: Eukaryota > Metazoa > Chordata > Actinopteri > Ambassidae > Parambassis > Parambassis ranga. The sequence goes on from NC_041023.1 coordinate 11,674,857, forward strand.
AGAAATAATACGCTAATAAATAATAATAATAATAAAGAGGCCTCAATAGAATAACTAGAGTTGATTGATGAGCTCAATTGTTATGTTTTCTTCGTTTCAGCACAAATCTGATGGAAAGTCTGATGCGGGATTTCTCACAACAAACATGAATACAAAATAATTATTATGTATATAAAATATGATTTATGCATTACCATATCATTCAAGATGAAGCTTTAAAAGAGACACTACCAAACACACAAAATCAATGCTATGCCACTGTCCACACATTCAATGGTGAGCAGCGCCGACCAGTGGACAAACTCAGGGACTGCAGCCCCACACAGAAAAAAAAAAAAGTGGCAAGTGGTGCACACTAGTTGGTGCCCATAATCAGTGCCTACGCATCATACCTGGTAAATAAAACAATATAATTTGTTAGAAAAAAGGTGTCCGAAGAGTAACTTCTATGTTGTTAAAATGTCCTAATAGCTTTCGAAATTTGTTACGAGTAAAGACAGTGAATGAAGAATTCAGTTATTGGGGTAAATGTCGGGGTTCTACTGTACCAAATGAAAGGGGTCTATCGTCAATATGGGGAAAGTGAGCTGGGATTTTACCGTCGTGAGACACGTTAGTTTAACCCTACTGATGATGTGTTGTTTCAATAGTAATCCTGTAGTACAACTATCATTGAGGTTTTGCCGCTGGCACCATCTAGTGTTCAGATAATATCGCGAGACTTGATTTTGGCGCGCCACGTCTACCTGCGGTATATAAAATGTAGCATATTCTGCACTACTTTTTATTGCATAGTTAGTTTATCCTATATCGTTCAAAACGTACATGCGTACCTAACATTACATTTAATTCACAATGCGATGTATTTGGTCTAAATGTAAACATTTTTCATTGCTTGAAGAAATCTGCTTAAACTACTCTGCGGTGATGGATTTTGTATTCACTTTCTTATATCACTGGCAAGAAAGTCTTCTGGCAAATCGCTTTGTCACAATACTCATGTCGCTGTTTAAATAACCCGGAAGTACTTCTTCCAACGAGGCCCCCGACGTCATCATAAGGTACTTTTTTTATCCACTCAAGTTGTGGCTTATATGTTTGTTTGTTTTTTGTACCAAGGCCACTATTGTTTTTTATATAATATAGCACGAACACTCATTTTTAATCAAGAAAAAGACCTATGAGATTATCACCTGATTTGAATTCGCATCAACGCTTAGGGCGCGCGGCGTGCGTCTGACGTCACCGAAGAGTCAGATAGTTCCCCTCCTTTCATATCCGTGTTAAAATAAACGTTTCAATGTGCAGCGGAAAAAAGCAAGTTTCAAGCATCTGCAACGATCTGTTAAAAGACTGTAACACATTAAGAGGAGGAGTGCTTCCAAAAATGTTCATCTAAACATTAAATCATTTAGACAGAAACGCCACACATTGTGGAGCTGAGTGTGGTGTTATGTGCGTTGTTTTTGTTTTTATACTTGTCTATTTTTGTTATTGACGCGATTATATGGTTTCCTGATGCTTAAACCTTTGCGCTACATACGTGTTTTGTGAAAAAATATGCAATAAAATGTGTAAATGTTAAGAAAACGTGCTAATTTTAGAAGAGTAACCGAAGGCGGAAGTGAGTGGGAGGGAACGCTCTCGCCACATGGGTCTTCTCTGTGCTATCTTTTCTCTCCGCTCCCGTTTTGTGTGTTGGGGGGATGGGGCCGTGCCGAGGATGAGAGACTCCAAATATTTACCACTTGGCTAACTAAATATCTTTATTTTCGAACTGTATTTTCATCCCTGGCTCTTTGACATATACATACTTTTCGACCACGTATGAGTTTGGGTGGAATTTTGTTAAAATAAAGTGGAGTATCTCTACGTCCACGACACACGCTCAAAAAGTCGACAAAATGTATTCCTCTGCTGGAGGTAAGTGGTGCTGCTAACGTTAGCATCGGCTAAGTGATGGAGGAAGCTAAAATTAAACACTAACTTAGTTGCGGAATAATTTCTGCTCCACCGCAGCGAACATTACGGATACTATTACAAGGTTCCCATTTCATTTGGCCTGTAATTATAAAACTCAACAAATCCCTTGACGAAGAACATGCCGTCCTAGTCTTAAGTGGAGGCATTAGTAACAGAGGCAAGCTTAGCTAGCGTGCAACAACAACAAGCTGCTGTTAGCTAAGTTAGCTTGAAAGGCACATCGCTTTCTTAACTTGTCTTCACTTAACTTCTCGCTGTAATTTTACGACGTGAGATCGACTGGCAGAGATTATAAACGATTACACAGAGATAATAGTGTGGAGTGTAATGCTGTCACAAACGAAGCAATATTTAGCGGCCGACCGTGCTACCTAATCTTATCTCAAATCTTGGCTACGATTAGCTTAACATTGTCCAGTATCAGTTTTTAAATTCTGTTTTCCATTGGTACCTAGTTCTTAACGATTTGTAATTACATTGTCAATGTAACACCGTCTTTATTGCAATTAAAGATGAACAAGAAGTTTAAGGCTCAGTATCTTGACGTTATCGACTCATTTGCATGGAGAGAAACACATTTGCAATATTGGATAAGGATTAAAGTCAATCTGAAGGTGATCTTTTAATCTGAATTTATTATCCAATGTGACACTGAGACTAAATTGTACTTCTCTTAAATCCTTTTATTTTGTCATTGTTTATCTTCTCTGGTAAAAACATCGACCCATCACTGTGCTCTTTGTAGGTTTACACATGGACATGGTTTGTAGTTGTGTTAATTGTAGGCTGTTTCCAGGAGAATGGGGTGGCTTCACAGAGATAGATTGGCAGCTTGCTTGGTTTTTTCTGTGTGCATAGTGATAAGAGTCTTTTGAATGTGGACATGGCGCTACACAAGTGATAAGAGAGCAGGACTCCAAAGCAAGTGTTGGCAGTATAAATACTCAGTATCTCTCTAGTCTTGCCGTTTGATACATTCTAAAAAAGTTTAGCAATAAATTGGTTCTCTGTCACCGCTACTTGTTCATTTTCACTGCTCTTTATATGGAAGTGTTTGTGTTAGACAAAATGAATATAAAGTATTCATAATATGTCATTTTTTTCCTCTATAGCCGCTGAGATGCTGGAGGGACCCCGTTCCTCTGGGTCAATAAGTTCTGGTAAGCTTTTTAAATATCTGGGCATTTAACATTAAACTGACCTCAGCAGTGGTCCAGTGTATGTGGTAACATAATGTTTTTGACATACTTCAGACAGTATGTAACTGAATAGTTAAATTGGCTGTAAATGGGGACACATGCGATTTGGTGCCATAGGTGAGATTCTAAAGAAGATCCACTTATTTTGTGCTTTAAATTGTGTTGCTCTTTTGCACACTAAAGAGCATTTCTTGCAGGTTATTCTGCATTACTGGGTTTTATGGGTGTTCTGTGTGAATGAACTTGGCCATTAAGATAAGGCAATGAAGCGCACGTACCATATGCTCTCACTGAGATATCTGAAGCTTCAGATATAGGGCTTTTTGAACAAGCATGCATACCAATAATGAAAGATTAGTGCACCTTCTCTCAGCTAATATGGAGTGCCTACACTTCAAAACATCTTTCAGACTGTAAGAAGAACATATAGGTTCTTATTTGGAGGCAGGGAATGTCCCAATGTGTTTCTACTTGTCAATTTGTGGTAGTTTGAGTTATGTTAACATGGTTGATGGCAGCTAACTTAAAGGCATATCTGTGATAATGGATGTTAGCTAGTATAGTATATCACTTTACTAACTTCGTAAGGTACTGCCACTTGTTATGTTTTATTATGTGTGTTTTGCATAAATAATGTTAACATCATTTTGTAGGTAGTTTTGTTGGCAAAATGTGGGCTTTACCTAGTGTTTTGTTTTTCTTCTTTTGACTCCCCTGTTTTAGACCCCCCATCTTCCCCAGTGCCAGAATATGTGTTCAAGCCACCTTCACGGCCAGATTTTGGCACCATGGGAAGGACAATCAAGCTCCAGGCCAACTTCTTTGAGATGGAAATTCCCAAATTGGAGGTCTACCATTATGACATTGAAATCAAGCCTGAGAAATGCCCCAGGAGGGTCAATCGGTACGTCCATGTTTTTTTTTTCTCTTTAGCACATCAGCGAGAGGTGTTGTGGTAATTTTTTTGTCATTCTGTTCTTAGTGAGATTGTGGAGCACATGGTTCAGCACTTTAAAACACAGATCTTTGGTGATCGAAAGCCAGTATATGATGGACGGAAGAACCTCTACACTGCCATGCCCTTGCCCATAGGCAGAGACAAAGTATGTATATCAAAGTATGTACTTTGTTTTTGAAAATGCAGAGTTAATAATACTTTCTTTGCTCATCTACCAAACAGGTGGAACTTGAGGTGACAATTCCTGGTGAAGGCAAAGATCGCAGCTTCAAAGTAGCCATCAAGTGGGTGTCCTGTGTTAGCCTGCAAGCTCTGCATGAGGCACTATCAGGACGGCTACCCAGTGTCCCCTTTGAAACTATTCAAGCCTTGGATGTGGTCATGAGACATTTGCCTTCTATGAGGTAGGTCTTTGATTATCATAATATTACTGAAAAGAACAAACACAGCAGCAGGGAGGTTTAAAATGTTTTCATAAAAATGTTATTGCATAATTATGTACTGCTCATCAGATATTATAAAAGGTATTATAATGGCTTTATAGAATCATCATATATTTATCTATCTATCTGTCTGTCAAGCAGTTGGTCGAATGTCTGTTCCACCATCAACTGTTCTGTTACAGGTATACCCCAGTGGGACGCTCTTTCTTCACTCCTTCAGAGGGATGCTCAAACCCTCTTGGTGGTGGCAGAGAGGTGTGGTTTGGTTTCCACCAGTCTGTCAGGCCTTCACTTTGGAAAATGATGCTCAACATTGATGGTAATTTTCCTGTTGCTCTTGTGCAAGTTGTGAAAAATAATGCAAGATGTTTTTATGAATCTAATGGGTGTGCTTGTTTGATTTTAGTTTCTGCTACTGCATTCTACAAAGCTCAGCCTGTAATTGAGTTCATGTGTGAGGTCCTGGATTTCAAAAGCATTGAAGAACAACAGAAGCCTTTAACAGACTCTCAGCGAGTAAAATTTACAAAAGAAATCAAAGGTGAGTAAAGATAGAGGAGCACATGACAGCTAATAAGAACTTATATTTAGATTCATTTTCACCTGATCCAGTAGGCTAGAAGTTATAGAAGACAAGACACTCAGTTCTCAAATGTGTAAAGATGTTTGTGTTGTAATGTTTTGTCTCAAAAGTGCAATACAGGTTGTATTTAATTAAAGTTAAACCAGCGTTTAACTTAAAGATCACTTTACCCTGGCATCTAGAAGCCGCATTGACAAATCATTGGCTGATTTGAACATGTTGCTTGAGCTTCAGTGCATTTGTAGTTGTCTGTTTTCCTTGCAGCGTATATATCACAGTAAATAAATATTTGTAACATGGGCCATCAAATGTGCCTTTTTCATCTCTCGGTGCTTGGATAAATGTGGACCTTTTGTCCTCTGTTTAGGCCTGAAAGTTGAAATCACTCACTGTGGGCAGATGAAAAGGAAGTACAGAGTGTGCAACGTGACCAGAAGACCAGCCAGCCACCAAACGTAAGCATTTGTGTAAAATTTCTGCTCTAATACCATTATTTAAATTATCAATTTTTTTTACCTACTTTCTGTATTGATTAAAGAAACGATAATTGCTTTGAAATATCTTACAAAAATGCAGTAAATATTAAGGCATGTCTGATATTGGCTATTTACCATTTAAAAGCTGAAGTTTTTGGTCCAGACTGACATAAAAATTCCAATGCCTGCAGATTTCACAGGGATGCTGAGTGTTTCATTTCTTTTTTCCCCTCAGATTCCCCCTACAGCAAGAGAATGGCCAAACTATTGAATGCACAGTAGCACAGTACTTCAAAGACAAGTACAAGCTCATTCTGCGATACCCCCACCTCCCCTGTTTACAGGTGGGGCAGGAGCAGAAGCACACCTACTTGCCTCTAGAGGTATGTATCAGCCTCTTGTGCCCACTGTGTTCAGTTCAGGAAGTGTCCTGGGTCATTACTGATTTTGCTGAAAACGTGCTTTGTTTTGTGTGTGGTCACTCCAGGTGTGTAACATAGTGGCAGGACAACGCTGTATCAAAAAGCTGACCGACAATCAGACCTCCACTATGATCCGTGCCACAGCTCGATCAGCACCAGACCGTCAGGATGAGATTAGTAAACTGGTAAGTCATTTGAGACATGGTTGATATAACTACAACTACTACAACTCATCCATCCAGATTTTGACTGACGGCATAAAAAAAATCAATAAAAATCAATAATGTTGCCACACCGAACCAATCATGTAAAAGATTTACAGTCACGTCAGGTTAGGTTGGCACAAACACCACAGAGCTGCAGCAGGTGGCAGCAGTGTGCGTGCTAATGTTTGGGTTACTGCTGAGAGTATGGTGTCTATTTAAATTCAAGGGGCAGAGTCAAGTGCACTGCAAACTGTCGAAAAGCATGTTCACCCAAAGACAGGTTATACCAGTAGCATTAGAACAAATGTCCAAAGACGGCCTCAACTGTGTGGCCCACACAACCCCTCATGCCACAGACACTGGGTAATTGCATTAATCCATAGCACAATACAAAACTTGACAGGCCCAGGCCCAAGCCAGTGCTGGTTGAAGTCATCCATGTTGTGATATACATTGATATCGACTTATTGCCCAGCCCTACATTTACTCAATGCAAAATGTAGAGAGCAGACTTTAAAAGCCACCCATTTTCTAAAGTTTGGTAACATCCCACACGTTTGACACCATTACTGCAACTGTGAAATGGAAAGCACAATGTTTACAACGTGTCAGCTGCTACAGCTGAGGATTCTATTGGTATGGTGCTATTGTGGTAATCTAACCGGCCTGGGGCCATTAGAAACCATGCACAAGTTTATCTCAGGCTCACTGGTGCTATCACGCCATTAATAGAAATCATACTACTACTACTACACAAAACATGTCTGACATTGACATTCTGGCAGATGACTATACCTACATACCAGCCTCCCCTGCAAATGTTTAATCTTTATGAACCGGTTTTTGAAAATTATTGGCTACATGGCCTGTTGACCTATTTAGCTGTGTTTAATTCCAATGTTGTTTGTTTTTTCCTCAGATGAGAAGTGCCAACTTCAACACTGACCCTTACGTTCGTGAATTTGGAGTGATTGTGAGGGATGAGATGACAGAAGTGAATGGCCGTGTCCTTCAAGCACCTTCAATACTGTATGGAGGCAGGGTATGTAAATCAAGAGTGTTTGTGTTTAGCTGGAAGACATTTCATTGTGTATACAGTGATATGCTCTAACAGTGTTTCTGTTATTTTAATTCCCAGAACAAAGCAATAGCCACACCAATCCAGGGAGTATGGGACATGAGGAACAAGCAGTTCCACACTGGTATTGAAATCAAAGTGTGGGCCATTGCCTGCTTTGCGCCACAGAGACAGTGCACCGAACTTCTGCTTAAGTAAGTGATATACACTGAAGTGCACAACGCAAAATACATAGATCTTTTTAAACTGAATGTGTTACTCGGTGTGTATGTCAAGAACACTGAAGCTGCCTTTGTTTTATGTGTGTGGGTCTGCAATTGTACTGTGTCCTTCCCTTTGCAAAGGTAGCACTGTGGTGGTCTAAGAATACATGTAGACTGTCTACAGTTGTACCATGTGTTTATAGAACATAAGCTGTGCTTCGTTTGCCAGGCCCTACATGTTTGCTGCTCTAAACATAATATGCCTCATATTAAAGTAAGTGTGAACACCTAACAGAAGTGTGTCTTTGTCTTTCTCTCTCTCAGAGCTTTCACAGACCAGCTGAGAAAGATCTCTCGAGATGCAGGCATGCCCATTCAGGGGCAGCCTTGCTTTTGTAAGTATGCCCAGGGAGCTGACAGCGTTGAGCCCATGTTCAGGCACCTCAAGTATACCTACCAGGGCCTCCAGCTGGTTGTGGTCATCCTACCGGGGAAAACTCCAGTTTATGGTGAGGGAACCACTCATACAGTTTGTTTAGTTGGGGAATAAATATATATAAATATTTTCAAATAAAAAGTGACACTTGTTTTGTGCTCAAGCTATGACACCCATGATACTGACTAAATTGATATTGCTAACACAGATTATTTGGTTAAATATCATCCTTTATGATACACCACTGCATTAATGCCCTACACTACACAATTGTATAACAAGTTCTCGTAAATTTGGTATGTTCTTTTGTAGCTGAGGTGAAACGTGTTGGGGACACCGTACTTGGCATGGCCACCCAGTGTGTGCAGGTGAAAAATGTGCAAAAGACAACTCCTCAGACCCTCTCCAACCTTTGTCTGAAGATTAATGTCAAGCTAGGGGGTGTGAACAACATCCTTCTCCCACAGGGCAGGTTAGTGAAATACTGCTACAGTCATAATCATGACATTATAGCTACATTTAAGTGAAACACATTTAAGAAATGATCATATGAAGGTGTGTAATGTATTTATTGTGCTGATATTTGTCTGCTCTGCTTTTAGACCATTGGTGTTCCAGCAGCCAGTGATTTTCCTTGGTGCAGATGTGACTCATCCACCAGCAGGGGATGGAAAGAAGCCGTCTATCGCTGCTGTAAGTAACACCAAACCACAACCTACCATTTATAGACTCTAATAAAGTGTAATGTTGGGAGACACTCACGATGCTAAAACTAACACCCTTTTAAGTGCCTTTTTGTTCCTGGGATGACGGGTTCTGTACTGTGAGTTGAATAGATTTTGAGGTATTTCCTGTAATGTAGTGAAATTTGCTATTCATTGTTTTGTAGGTGGTTGGTAGTATGGATGCCCATCCCAGCCGTTACTGTGCCACAGTACGTGTGCAGCAGCACCGTCAGGAGATCATCCAGGACCTGGCAAACATGGTGAGGGAGCTGCTCATCCAGTTCTACAAGTCCACCCGCTTCAAGCCCACCAGAATCATCTACTATCGAGATGGCATCTCTGAGGGCCAGTTCAACCAGGTGATGTTTATATCAAGGATGATACAGAATGAATAAACCTTGGCCTTTTTGTCTGATGTATGCATTGTTTCATAGAGTTTTACAATCTTGACTTTCTTTTTATGTGCAGGTTCTTCAGCATGAGCTGTTGGCAATCCGTGAGGCCTGTATCAAGCTGGAGAAGGACTACCAGCCTGGTATTACGTTTGTGGTTGTACAAAAAAGACACCACACAAGACTGTTCTGTATGGATCGGAATGAGAGGGTTAGTACTGCATCATAGTCTTATTAGCAATTAGGAACCTTAGCAAAGTTATAGCAAGGATTAAAAGTTAAGGGGCTGCAGAAAAACACATGGCCTAGAGATTTCCATCACTCAAAATGGTGTGGTTCTTCAGCCCCCCACAAAATTCACTTGTAATCTAAATTTTGTAATTAAACAATTACAATTACTGAAACATTTGTGTGTGGATTTTTACAGGTTGGGAAGAGTGGTAACATTCCTGCAGGCACCACAGTTGACACCAAAATTACTCACCCATCAGAGTTCGACTTCTACCTTTGCAGTCATGCTGGCATTCAAGTAAGAACTAAAATAGGGTGGTTGATCTGGTTGATCTATTTGACATGGGGAACTGTTCCATAAACATGAATAACACCTTGTCACTTATTGCAGGGTACCAGCAGGCCATCTCACTACCATGTGCTCTGGGACGACAACCACTTCTCGTCAGATGAACTGCAGGTCCTCACCTACCAGCTTTGTCACACCTATGTGCGCTGCACCCGGTCAGTTTCTATCCCAGCACCAGCTTACTATGCGCATTTGGTGGCTTTCCGGGCCCGCTATCACTTGGTAGACAAAGAACATGACAGGTGAGGACTTTTACCTTTCATTGAGACTTAATAAATATTCATAGCTGTCAAAGATGGGTGTTCACATCTGTAATTTTTCTTTTTTTCCAGTGCGGAGGGCAGTCATACATCAGGCCAGAGCAATGGCCGTGACCACCAAGCCTTGGCCAAGGCCGTTCAGATTCACCAAGACACCCTGCGCACCATGTACTTTGCCTGAGAGCACACAACCCCAGGTTGGTGTGGGTAAGACCCACTGGTGGAACACACAAGCCCTCGCTGTCTCAGTCAGCTGTAGATAGCATGACAGTGTTTTCACATCGTGATCTGCCTACCCAAAAAACCTGTCAGTTATGTCCACAATTGTACTTCAGCCCCTAAAGTACCAAAACAAAGCCAGCTATTAGACTGTAAGATGCAAAAGAATCCTTCTATCTTTATCACTGAGCTGGGACAGAATTTATTTCCATGTTGTGCATTAGTGTATTTTGTATTTGTTGTAGGGATGTTTGTTGCAAAGTATGAGTGGAAATGGTTTGAACACTGATAGAAGAAATTTGCCATTTCTAAACTTGCGGGCAGTAACATTATACAGTGCCGTGGTTGTTAATGTAGAAGAATCCTCCTATTTTTATTCATTAAGATCTTGGTGCTCAAAAAGGAAAAATCAAAAGGTGAGGGGGTCCATCAACTGTTTATATGCCCAACAATTCCTGTCCTTCCCCTTCCTTCTCAAAACATTATTTATCAGCCAATCGAAGCAAAGTGCACTGACCAGAATGGGTACTTCAATCAGGACAAAAGTACTTAATATATTAGGGGTTGTGTATAATTTGTTTTTTTTATTTTTTCACATAGGGCACTATGTGAGGGAAAGTGCCATTTGAGACCATCTTTCTGTTGTCACTTCTGTGTAAAACTATGAATTAATTTGCCCACATCTGCTGGGTATTTCAGTATTTATCCTTGACACACACCGATGATCATTTTATGCCAAATCTGGTGACAACTAATGGAATCTTTGCATCAGATTTGTTTAACTCTTGAACCCAACACTTGATTCTGGATGTGAGCTTTTACATAGAAATTCAAAGAACTGCAGTTTTTATGGTTCTCCCGTTATGTAATTCCCATACTAACAAATAGTATATTGGGACTGGTTCCCAACGAGGACGCCTTTTTGTAATGTATTCTGAGCCGTGTTAATGAAAGACATATGATTTAGAAATCAACATAGAGGGGAACACGATGAACTCTTTTTGGTTCCATTGTTTTTTTTTTTTTGTTTTAGTCATTTTTAATTTCACTTATTTTTGCAATAATTATACATGTAGCTGACTCATTTTTAGACATTTAGGCATTTGTGATAATTGTTTATTTCTTTCTTTATACACTTCAGCCCTATGTTTTTTTTAGTGTGCATTTATAGATAGCATCGGATAGTGTTTTCTGTAGTGTTGTCAGTAGAGCGGGATATTTGTATGGCTTCTCCATATACAGGCATTTGGTACAGTGGAGTGAAAGCTGCAACATTTTAGATTTTGACATCAAAATCCCCGCCAAGAACCCCCTTTGATACAGTGTTTCCTCAGAATGAGGAGCAGCCATCACACAAAGGCTTGGATTTTATGCAAATGATTTTTTTGTGGGTCTTTATACTATATAGTAATGTTGGTATATTTTGAATAAGCTTTCAGTGGAGGCTGCTGAAATTTTTCTAAAAAAAGACTGGCCCAAATGTAGTCTAAATTAACACTGTATATTTGTATACATATTTTAAATGCAGATGTTCTCTTGCCTTCTAAGACAGTTACAGTCTTACTAATAACATTATTGCATAACATCCCACCTAATTTTTTCCTAATAATTTAAGCTGGCGAATGTTTTCACATAGTCACGATTGGAGGCGAGTAGTAGTCTATATTTTCTAACTATGCATCATTTTTAACCAAGAGATTTAGCCGTGGGGTATCTCACACAATTTGGGTCATTTATAGAAGTAGATTATCAGGGCTTTTTAATGATGTTTTTTAGCATATTGCATTTAGTAGCGTTTCCTAGTGCTTTTCAGCATCTTCATGCCGTCTGAAGGGATGAAGTATTTATGTGGTCATTTATAACATTTTAGATTTTATAGCCTGAAATGGGTGTGTATCCTTTGTAACACAAAATCTTTCCTAGCCAAACAAGATTACAAACTTTTACATAATTGATTTTCAAACGATATGGAAGCACAAACGGACGTCTTGATTCTAGGTGCTAGAAGTTTTCACTGTAAACCACCATAAATCCTCACTGGACTGGTCCACAAGGCTTTTTTTTTTAGTTGTATGCTAAAAATATCTTCTCTCTCTCCCATCAATGACCTCGCTATGATCCCTTTTTATCTGTAGAAATCCGACTGACTGTGTTTGTGGGGCATTCTGAAAATCATGTACTTGATATTTACTGTTATGATGTCAATATTGTTCTTATCGGTGCTGGTCTCACAACATGTAAATTTGGATGCACTTTCGATGGCAGAACATTGGTATGATCTATAAGATATGTGTGTTCCTCAATCGAAGCAGAAGGCTCGGCCATATTGTGACACTGGTGTAATTGTGTGGAAATGGCCGTGTGTTCTACCTCTTGTTACCTGTTTAAGTGTTATGGTAACATCACACTGCTGGCCATTTCTGTATAATTACCCCTGCTATCTATCTAATTGGCATTGTTTGAGTCTTGCATTGAGAAGTTTTAAATGCTTGGTGTGCATGATGGTGATTGCTTTTTCTCAGTTTATGTAGTTGTGTGTGTGTGTTTTTATAGTTTTATTCAAACTGATAAGAGAAGAATGTGTGCTTTTTCTTTTAAGAGTGTTAAGCTGTACGACCAAATTCTTGAACTGTGTTTGTACCTACACACAGCTTTCCCGCTTTCTTTTTCCTTTTTATTCTATGCACCACTAAAATGACAGACACCTTGGTTTTCCACCTGAGCAGTATAACAACAAATGCAAAGCCCACATCTAGTATTGCATATCCTTGACTAGGATCAGTAATACTACAACCTTAGTGGTGCTTTTCAGCTAGAATAATCTAGACAACACCTTGAAAATTGCCACACAATGCCTGTTGGCATGTCTGATGGTGTGATTTCACCACAGATTGTACATACAATCATGCATTTAAAGCCTTCGTTAAGCACTAGTAATTAGTGTCAGTCTTGTTCCAATGCAGCTTGACTGTATAGAACAATTTATTTGTTTATTTTTGGAGTAGCCTCTGTGAAAAATGTGAATGTCCCTGTTGCATTTGAAGTCAAATGTTCCGTTGTCAGACTTCCAGTTCTTCCAGAAGATACCTATCATGAATTGTGGAAGTGAAACATTTGGACATCACATACAAACAAATCTAACTATAGCTTGAACATTTCAGGGTGTCTTTGTACTTGTTGTTCCTGCATCTTTGTGTTTTACATTACCTATACCAGCACCTTATTATAATAATAATAATTAATAATACCAGATTAGATGCATTACTTTTCCTGGACATGAAATTCATAAAAATGTTATTTTTGCACTAAACAAAAATGGACTTCATAGCTATTCATGCATTAAGAGTATTTATCAAGGGCAGTGGAGGGTGGCTTTCTTTTGTTTGACATTGGTAGTGGCTCTTCAGAATAAAAGCTGCACAGCCAACAGGCTGTAGAGTCTGGCACAAGATAGCCAGACCAGCTGATTGGGAGGGTTTCTATCTTGCTAGCCAGTGATATCACACACCACAGTGTGTCGATATCTCGATGCCTTTAAATGTGTAAAACATTTAGTTGAGTGGGAGGGTTGCCTTTGTAGAGCGATAGTGAGGAAAATGTGCTTCATGCAAAATAAACTGACAGGTATTGAGGGGAGCTGATTAGCTGTGAATGATATTTTTTTGTGGTCACTGCTTGTTGGATGCCAAAGTGCTGTGTGTGGATACACTATTCTGGAAGCTTTGACATGGTTCCTGTCCAAGACTGCAATGTGCACATATGAAATCATACTTAAAGCAAAGCCTCTTTGTGTCACACACCATCACAAACTATACATATCAAGACCTGAAAGAGGCATTTTCATCTTTGTCATGTGTTCAAACAAGAATGTTTATGAATCAAACAAATACTCCTTGTATGGATGTATGTGGCACTATTTCCCAAGTAAAATGGTGCACGAGGTGCTTTGTAAGGTTTTTTTTATGAGACATAAATTAAATGTACACATTCACCTCAGTTGGCTATTTTTATTCTTGTTTTTATCTCTTGGTATGGCCAAAACCATGGCAAAAGCAGCTTTTAGAGAAAGGCTGGTTCATGAACTAAGCGGCATATCATAAGCTAATGTAATCAGTTATTTTTTTCTTCTTTTTTATGTAGGTGTACATTTGTAAATTGTAGGTGGAAAGAGGCTGAGATGAAAATTTTTCCAAGTATAATAACGATCATCCCGTCTTGTTTCTGTTTTGGAATTTTTTTTTTTTTTTTTTAAAGGCAGATCTTGAAATAAAACCAATACATGGATTTGTTCCAAATCATTACCCCCTGTATAGTAAGGTTGCTTCTTGCTGTTGCTTATCCGTCTCTTGTAGAGAATCTATTGCTGATCTCTCGTAGAGTAGAGCCTATTTTCCAAGCTTCATATGATAATGAATGTAATTAGAGCCTGCGTGGTGTGTTATGTTGTACAATTATCCATACATTTATACCCATCTTTATGTTTTGTGTACAGCCTTTTTCTTCCTTTTTTGGTGTTTTTCCTCTTAATTTATAGACTTCAATCATTGCGGAAAGTGTTCATTCATTTAGATATCAGTTAATATCACTGAGAATAAGCAAGTCTACAGCTGAGATGTGTTTTTCTGGAGGTTGGCTACTGTAGTTTTAGGAAACAGATGTTTCGCACTGGTGCAAAGAGCAGTCCTCTTCTCTGTCATACTTGTGTGAGGTGCTGTAACATAAGAGTTTTGTGTGTTTGTGTATATATATGGGAGTTGCTTACATGTGTGATCTTGTGTGCTGTTAGATTCCTTTTCAGACCTCGCAGAGCTTTCCTGTAATATCTTTCCCTAAGTTTGACTCGTTTGATTGATTAGTGCCACATGAAACTTTAAGAAGCTTTTTGTTTGAGTGTCGCTTACTTTTTATAGTTGCATTACCATGCAGGTTTTTTCCCCCAGATTTTATTAATGAACAATTTGCATCTGGCTTCAGCAGGGCATCATTTTCCTCTTCCTATTCCTGGATAACATTTCCAAAGCATTACTTCGTGTAACAGTCATCATGCCATCTCCTCCCAAACACCTGTAGTAGACATGTGACACTAGCGTGGCATCCACATGGTCTTTGCAGTTAAACTTTGCCTGTATTATTGTTTATAGCTACACGCTTCGGTAAGTGAGTGCAGATTCAAATGGGATGCTGACATACCTGAAGGAGCTTCCCCTTACATCCACTGGATTCAGTTGTATTGCATTTTGGTTGGGTATTCATCACAGCATATTGACTTAAGGCCATAAGACAAATTTTATGTAGACATTCCCAAAAGGGTGAATCCCATTGACTGTGGATTTTTCGTATAGAGCTACCAGGAGGTCAAGTTTTTTACTCTGTATCTCAGCAGCTACCGTATGGAGTGGTAGTTGGTGTCCTCAAAGCCGTGAATGAGAAAGGCAGTTGGCAAATTTTGGCAACCAGAATGTGATATAGATGATTCCCAGTGGATTTTGGGGCTTTAGCAGAACTGTTACCAATCTCCACCAAACCAAACCAATGCCATCCAGATGCATCAAGTCATGCAGGACTCATTGTGGATATTTTGTACTTCTTGTCTTTAAAAAAGAGACTTGGCTTTTTATTTACCAACTTGGAAAAAAACTACCTCAGAGCAGTGTCAGGTGCTAGCTAATATTGTCCCTAAATTATTGCAATGATAACGAAATAAAACAATTGTAGTGACCAAACCAAGACAAGCCAATATCATGTGAGAGCACTGTTCTTTTTTTTCGTACCAAGTAATCCTGTATGACTGGTTGGTTGCTTTAGTCGGTTACATATTATAGGGGACCATTTTCTTTTTAATTGGAACATTTGTTATTTCATGTGAGTCCAATATATTTTCTTTTAAAGGACAGTAATAAACAAAATACCAGGACATTATGTGTAAACTGTTAATTTGGCTGGAGCTTTTGAGTGTGCCATCATAACTGCTATTCACCATGTGTTTAAATTCCAGCAGTGATGATGAGGAATGTTTGCAGTGGGTGGTGGATGTTTCTTGAGAGATGTATGTGCAGCAATAATGTTGCAGTGCAGGCTACAGATTGTGTGGTCTGGCCACTCTGGGCAGGTGAAGGTAACACTCTGTAAACATGTGTCGTTGGCTGGCTTGAGCAGCTACATGATCAGAAAACGAGCTCTAGAATGTCGAGATTCTGGATCCACTGATTGATAGAGCCATGCCACATGAATAAATGCCTAATTTTTTTTTCTGTCGTAAACCCAGAACTGCAATAAAACTAGGGTGGATGTCTTGTACTCAGTTCACTTCTGCTTTTCCTTCTGGTACCCACATTCAATGCCACTTTTTATGTCAAGAGTAGAAGCTGTAGTTTTGCATGTGACAATTAACAAAGGGAATATACACAAAAATATACTTCATCAAGTAATTGTGAACTTCGACGAAAGGTACAGGTTGTAATTTAGTCTGAACTGAACACATCCAGCGGTAGTTATTTTATGTGTGCCTTTTGTCGGATCTCTTCTTTTCCCCCCCTGCATCGGCTTTGTGAGTCCTTTCAAAATAAGGGTTTGACAAAATTTGCCATGTTGCATTTAAAAAATAAAAAAAAAGACTCATTTCTATTTTTAATCATCATGCAACCTTGCGTGTAGATGCTGCATAGAACGATCAGTATTTGTTTTTTGCACTTTCAAAGCAGTCTCAAATAAAAAAAAAAGTTGCCCATGTGAGGTTGGGTGGAAAGTAAAAGAAATAACTGACGAGGTATTTTATGCTATCAATAGGAACTATAAGGAATAATATGACTTTGAAGAGCTTTTCTAAATAAATTGATATATCTATATATATATTCATGAAGTACCTCATAAGCCTGATATATGCTGCATTGACTTTTTTCTTTAGTGTACTTCATATTGTCCAATAACATTTTAATATTCCCCTCTGTTTTTTTTCTTTAATTTTATTTGAGGGAGGTTTGAATGTCACTACAGGTTTTGCATATGTCAATCTGATAGCTATGTTTTTAACAATCTCATGGCCAAATTATATATGTATGTAATGTGTCATTTATGCAATTTATATGCAGCTCTCATCAGAATATTCCTAATCATATTTCTGTCTTTTTTTTGTACACTTTCCCTGTGTCTGTTATTCAGAAATCATCAGGTTTAGTTGATGTGCGCCAAGCGTCTGTGGTATAACACGACTGTTCTCTCAGGCATCGCCATGAAAGGGCTGTATCTGCTTACTGTGTCTCTTGTCCCAGACTCCCCACCCCAACCCCCCACTCCAGCACCTTTGTCTTAAAATAGCCTTAGATCTACACATGAGGTTCCTATCTGGCCTTAAAAGTTCAACAAATTATGCACTACAGTTTCAGACTTGACAGAGAGAGAGCTTGATTCAGACACATTCTTTTACGACTTCATGTTGTGTCATTGCCATGTTATCTACCTCCTATGAATGTAGGGTCTGTCCTGGATTTGACTGCAAAACTTTTTTTTTTCTCTTTTTCCTTTTAAAGGAAACAGACAATCATCTGTAGATTCTTTAAAACATGTGACATTTATTCCCATTTTACCAATAGAACTGGTTCCAGGACACTCCATATTTCCCCCTCCTCCTCCACCTCATTTTCCTCTTCATGTTATTTCCTGTATGGATGGAGAAGCAAAGTGACCAAAGTCTCTTGGGTAGGGCAGCCATGCAGAGCTGTGTGAATTCAAACCTCCCTTCAGTCATTTATAGATATACATATATATGAATATAAATATTACTTTCCTCTCTCTTTTCTTGTTTCTTCCTTATTTAAACCACAACATGCCAAAACTGAATTTGCTGTCATTCCTGTTCTGGTGAGGGTCTTTATGTTGCTGAATTAATTTGTTCACATCCACTGCTAAGCTCCTTGTTCTTGTTGTAAGCTTTGATTTCTGTTTTACATTTCCTTGTTTTTTTTGGTAACAATTATGCTTACAGAACACGAGATAATGCTGTAAACCCCATTAGGACATAATGTGAATATGTATCACTTAATATAGTTCATTCTCTGGCTTGACTGTAAGTTGCGTTAATTAATAAAAATGTTTAAAAGTTCCTGTTTTGTTGTGACTTATTTTTTATAATTTGACATTTGCACTGTGGATGAAATACAGTTAATAAAATGAAACTAGTCTGTGAGATTCATTAAAACTTTATTCATCATATTTCTGCTGATAAAAATAAAAATAAATCCGTAGACGTGTGTTTGATGTGGACGCGACTCCAACAGGCAGTAGGGCTGGCACAGATTAAACTCAGGATTTTTAAATGTTACTGCGGATACACTGCAAAGAATAACGCTTCAGAGCTAAACAAAACTGAGAATCTCTGACATTTTAAAGGTTTTAACATGTTTTGATAGACTTTTATTTTATGTTACAGTGCTATAGTTTTAGTATCTGGCTTTGCTCTAAGTGTCACATTAGAATCACTTTTTTTTTTAAATCGGATTAAAAGCTGAAATTCGGTCTTTATTTGGAATATATCAGGGCTTTGGCATAATGCAACACTGATAATAAGGACAATTAAGCATTAAGGAAGAGAGTGCCACATTCACAATAATACAACACTTGGCTTATGTAGACAGTAAAGATGGACAGGATAACTCAAAAACAAAGCAAATGATAGTTATGACTCAATACTACATGCTATAAATCACCACACTAATTAAAAAAACAATTGTAATAATAAAACAAAACTAGACATAATTAACACAGTGTTTGATCCTTAAAAAACATTAGAAAGCTGTGTTTCTGTTACATACTGGAGGCTTTTTAACCTCAAATGAATCCATAGAGGACACATGGGGTTTCAGGGCCAGTTACAGTAAAACACTCAGGGAGTCAGGTGAATGAAGGTGGAAATAAAACACAGCTTTACAGGTTGTTCATGCACAACAGGTAATGTGTTATAGATTCCTTGGACAGTGACTGCTTCAAGATCTTGTACCATCACCTTTCCTCATCTTGATTTTGGAGACCAGGAATCCTGCATATCAAAGGAGGAAGACTCACAAAAAACAGTGAAATCAAGAGAGATGACTACAAAATAAAGACGTTTAACTACAACAATAAATTAATGAAAAAATATGGCCAAAGTACAAGACAAGATTTTTTTTGTATCATTCTCACTGGAATAGAAAGATCTTTCATAAAAAGTTATAAAATAAATAAGCACTCTTTCCCTTTGAGTTTTGAGTAGAAAAAAAGTTGCACAGCCTGCAGGACCCAGAAGAAAGAGAGGAGCAGTAAGACTTCATGAACTTATTTTTTGCAGTAGTATCTCTGCTCTCTTCTCCTCTTCTTTAGCCTTTGTGGTCAGAAAAACACACACGCTGCTCCATCAGTGTGACCCACGCCGAGTGGACAGTGGAAGCACTGGTACTGGTTTCCTCAGTACACCCAGTTCACTGGGACCCACTGGGGTTCACTGCACAGTTTGTCCACGGCAGCCTGTAAAGTCTCAAAGGCCTTATCCAAGTTGTCGTTGACGATGGTCAGATCAAAGTAGTGGCTGTAAGCCCTCTGGATCCGAGCACTCTCATCCACCGTCTTTCTCAGGTCCACATCCTGCCAGAACACAGAGGACACGTCAGTTCTGGTAACATAAGGGTTATAGACAAGAAATAGGGTGCACATGTTTGGCAGTTGATAGCAGTTATCACAAATGACCTTTCAGATGTAAACTGTAACCTCACATATGTCATCCTGTTAATGTTGTGGTAATGTTGTGTCATTAACCTACCGTGAGCTGCTTAGTTGTGATGCCTGCATCCACCACAGCTTTGTGCATGGCCTTCAGAGTGTCGAAATCAGGCGCTGCGATGAACACAACGTAAGGCATGAACTCTGCTGTCTTCAGTACCTTCAGTGCCTGGAGAGGGATGAGAGGCGCCACAAGCTCATGTAATCTCCCTTTTGAGTGGATAATGTATTAAAAAAAACTTCAACAAACAAACCCCTAATGTACCTGTGGGTTGACATCCAGGATGCAGGTGCGTCCTGTGTCGACCACCTCGTGGATGGAATCTATTTTTGTGCCGTACAGGTTGCCGTCGTACTCGCCGTGCTCCAGGAAGCGGCCGGCTTTTACATCCACCTCCATTTCGGTCCTTGAGGTAAAGTGGTAAGAGTTGCCGTCAAGCTCATCATCGCGTGCCCTCCGTGAAGTGTCTGACAGAAGACATGATTCAGTTAACTGTTTGATGACTTTGAGTGTGGCTGAATGTAGAGATATACATGTTCTAGGCACAGCATACATGGTATAGTGGTGCCGAACCGCGTTGGATAGAGGACCATCAGTCGGTTCTTCAGGCTCCGTCTGCCCACTCCCTGAGCACCAATAAGGACCAATGTCTTTCTCTGGAATGCAGGGACCCTTGTCACTTCTTCATAGATCTGCAGCTCATGTCTGTCGAACTCTGTTTAAACACAGTTTAAACTGTTAGCCAACCAGAAAAACAGATATCATAATTAGCAGAGTGGAGACTTCTGACCTGCATTCTTGGCTGTTAGATACATCATCTTCTTCTTCTTTTTCCCTGCTATGGTACCACAAAGAATTCCTGAAATGCAAGCGAGACATTTATACATTCTTTTCTATTACAGCATTTGACCAGATGGGGGCAGGTATGGACCATTTTCTGACACATTAAGCAGGCCTTTTGCCATAAAGCAGTTATCAGTGGTGAAACAGTGGAGCAGTGATAAAAGTCTGGCAGCAGACCAGTTCACAGACCTAAGGCCAGTTTATCTTTGCAAACATCAGTTTATAGCACAAGAAGAGAGAAGCTGTAGACCTGAGTTCACTGAAATCATCATTCAAGTTCACCATAACATCACCTGGAGGGACATGTAAGGAGACTCACCTGATCCGTCAAAGTCTCGGGGGACAAACGCTTTCCTCTTCTCCTCTAAGAACTGACTGGGTATCAGTCCTGTGGCACCGCCTACTACATGGCACGCCTGGCATAGAAACACAGATCACCTCACAATTAATTTCAATTTCTTCTTCAGTCTAATATAATCAAAGGAGCAATGCTCACCTGCCACCAGTTGGGATCCTCTCGGTTGACAATCTGAAGGATGTCACCTTTTTTGAAGGCCATGCCTGCCTCTCGACACGGGATCAGGTTATCGCTGGCAGGGTTGTAGTCAAAGTACGGCCGCACGTGCACCTGTGATAAACAGATGCACCAGCTCTGAGTACTCACAGGATTGACATTTCTATTTGGGTTCTTCTCGGTTAAGCTTTGTGTTAAAAGAGGGACAAAAAAACTAGCCTGGCCACAGCAGGCCGTCTGACACAGAGAGAGCATTCGTTACATCCCACAGTGCACCCAACACAACCCTCTGAGCTGTGCCAACACAGGAGCCTTTTGCCAGGAAAGGGTAAGTGCTCTGGCCGATGTATTAGATTAAGCAAGCAGCCAGAGGAAGCAATAAAACAAGCCAGTAAAATATAGTGTGCACTGCGCTCTGAGCCACAGAGCAGGACGTGATTTGGCATTATGTCTCATTCACTTTTACTGCAGTTCATTCATAAGCCTTCTAAGCATTTATCACATTTATTTGTTAACATCTTTGGGATTTTGCTGCAGAAATGAAAACTGTCAAAGAAAATCAGATACTGCAGTATTTTCCATGTGAGGGAGCATGAAATTACAGGAAGCATGTGTGCACGTTTGAGACCGCTACAATGACCTAGATAGCATGTCGAGTGTTATTAATAGGGCTCCCAGGGTTCACATTCCTGTGCAGGGGATTGTGGGAAGGCCGTAGGACGGATCGTCACCAGCGCCCAACATCTGGCGCTCATTATGTAAGAAGGAGTGTGCGTGTTTGTGTTTACATGTTTACCTGTGGAGGTGCAGGGGTGTCTCTGTAGCTCGGGAGGATTTTCAGTGTGATTCCTCCGCTGCAGTCCTTCAGCATCTCCTGCAGCTCAGTGGGATTGTTGCCAACGTCTTTCCCATTCACTTCCTTAATGATGTCGCCTACGTGGAGCAGACCCTGCCTGTCAATCATCCCGCCATGAAGGATTCTAGCAATGACCAGATCATCTTTCTCTACACGAAATGTCACACCCTGAGAGGAAGAAGAGAGAGAGTAGAGCGGATATTTATTCTCTGATTACTGTGTACACACACACACACACTTTGTTTCATTCACCTTCACCTATAATCCCACTGTTCTGACATCCACTCACATGCTTAAGCACTCACTCAGCCATTCATGCAACATCCACTCACGCAAACACTTTCCGTCTCTGCTCACCAGTGGCTCTCCGGCTTTCTTTCGGATGCCGATCATGCGCACGGCATCGGCCTGCATCAGAGCGCTGTTCACTGCTGCATCATTGGCCGTCTCAACGGGGGGCGGGACTTCATAGCATTTTGAGGCCACCATGTCATGAGCCTCCAGAAGAGACTGAGAGAAAGAAAGGAGGACAAGGTGAAATAATGAAAAAAAAAAC
The DNA here is from genome assembly GCF_900634625.1 of Parambassis ranga. Classification (NCBI taxonomy): domain Eukaryota; kingdom Metazoa; phylum Chordata; class Actinopteri; family Ambassidae; genus Parambassis; species Parambassis ranga. The sequence goes on from NC_041023.1 coordinate 11,697,537, forward strand.
GGACTGATGATGGCTGAGGCAAAATATCTTTAAATGGGACATTTATAAATAAAAACTGTTAGCTCAAGGGCAGACAACAGAACACTAAGTCTGATTGTTTAATGCTCCTTCATTTCTGAAGAGTAAAAAAAAAACATATACGCACACAATGGAGGTTAAACACAAACTGTGGACGCCTGACGTGGATGTGGATGCCTTACTGGCAAATTAAAAAAAAAATCAATCAATTTCATAGTTCAAATCCCTGATATGGATTATCACTTCATTCTAATCACTTAATTTTTGGTTGGCTGAGTGTCCATTCGTGCATAACAGCTTTCATCCAAAGCTTTTGAACACAAATACTTCAAAATTACTTAAATCACAACCACAACTAATTACTGAAGAAAACAACAAGCTCATAATCTCAAACATTCAGTGTGTGATGTAACAGCTGCTTCTGCTTCCCGCCTAACCTTGCCTTCCCCTCACTCCCTGACTCTCCTCTCCCTCAGTAGGTCAACAGGGTCTTATCCCTCAGCTTAGGGCACAAACCAGCTCTGATTGGTGCAGAGGTTTCTCTGGTCTCAGAACTCTAGCTCCTATTGGTCCGGGCTGTGTAAAGCCCCGGGTAAGGCCAGGGATAGAGGTTAGTGTTATACTGATGCATGAGAGCAGGATCCAAAACATCTGATCTGTGCTACTGTAACTACAGTCACAACATGGGCAAGGTTACCAAACAGTGTATGAGGGTCACACACATGTACTCTAATATATTCTAAAACAGTTTCTCTTTTTGTCTGTCTAAACCGTAATAAACCCCTGTTTGTGCTGGGATTATATGTGACAGGAAGCCACAGAGCAGGTGCTGGTAATTTAATTTAAGCTGAGGCATCTGTATGTTATTTATTTAATTAACAACAGCAAGATTACTCCTAGAAACCCTGTTTGTTTTGTAACTGTGTTTGCGTTTGTTCAGTCTCACCTGAAAGTGTGGCTCTTGGAGTATCTTGGAGAGTTCGGCCGCACTGTCATCTTTAACCTTCAGTTTGTTGATGTCACCCAGGATGTCTGACACCAGCTCCACGTTATTGTCCTGCACCGCTTCCAGCTTCACCTCCTCCAGCTGCTCGTGAGCCTGGGAAAGATAAGAGAAGAAGCTCAGGGAGGGAGCATTTCTCACAGAGAGAAGGTTGGGGTCTCTCGTGTGTGTGTGTTCATTTTGATGAAGTGAGTCTTGTGTAATAGTAGTGATTTCTGCTGCCACGTGTTATTTGGTTTTTTTTCTGCTCCGTAAACAAGCCACTGTCTGCCTCATGTTACTGTTTTGTTTCTGTTTAGTCATCTGTCATTGTTACAAGTTGCAGCCCTGCAGGGAGCCGTGGAGCAGCGGAAAATGACAACAGCCTGTCTGGCAGGAGCTACAGCTGTCCTCTAACTGAACCCACTGCACACTAGACTTCAAACAGCAGTGAAGACGTGTGTTAAGGCAAGTGTTATAGACAACACATGCATGGTTAATACAAAAAAACAGCACTGTTTTCTTAGTGACAGTATGTAGCCATCCGGTCTTCTGTGTGCTGATGCATAGAGCGCTCTAGCCTTACTGTTCTTGAGCCAGAGGAAGCAAAGTCATGCTGCTGGCAGGGGGATGTTGGGAGGCCTCAGAGCTGGTTAGTCTGCCCACTGCTGCTCACCCTGCATTATGTGTGTGTGCTACCTTAGCCAAGGAGCGTACAATGGGACTTTCCATGATGCCGCGTAGGAAGAGCAGGTCAATGTCTTTGGCGCCCGTGGAGGGCGGCAGCTCACCCAGATTATCCAACACCTGCTGCATGGCTGGACACAAAGACAAAGAGAGAGAGACAGAGAGGGAGGCAAGGAGCGTTATCTAGGTTGAAGTCATTCAAAGCATCAACACACACACAACACAGTTGAAGACTGTGCAGCAGCTGCCAGTCACTCAAGTATCACAAAACTATGCCTGACTACTTTAATGTCCATATTTGCAGTCCATTCACTCTCTTCATACACAGTCCCCCAAAGTATACGTGTGAAGAATGGTCCATTCAGTTTGCTAAGGACCTGAACACTGCCCATAAAAACTCTAGAATTCACATGCTGTCAGTTCATAGAGTCTTTTATCCTGTTAACTCAAACAGAGGGAGAGGTGTGGACTGTGTGTATCAGCCAGCTAGCGCCTTAATTCCAGGGTCTCAAAGCCCATCTAAGCCCATCTAAGACACTTAAAGCCCTGGGAACGTGTGTGTGTGAGACAGCATGTGTCTCTGTGTCATTATACACTTATGTGGGTAATAAGTATGTCCAGTCAGCACTTGTATACTGTCTTCCACTGTATGATTTCCCTGCTCTACTGACCCATTATTACTCCATCACTCTTGGGTTATGTTCTGTGTCATCAAGTCAGGTCATATTACTTCAAGCTGTTCTTTAAAAAAAAGCGGCACTAAGTAAATTAGTGTCTTGAAAATATAGATTATAAAACACTGCTGTTGCTTGTACAACAAAACTTATCATTTCTCTTCTTTTTTCTAAATCTTAAAAGTAATAACAAGTCACTCCCAAGAAAAAGTCAACCGCAGTCTCTTGAGTTAAAATCTACTAATTTTTTCTCATTTATCAATTGTTCTCTACACACACAAAAGTCACGTGATCATGCGCAAAAGAAGAGGCGTAGAAAGCCTTCAGCGTGCCATAAAGCACAAACAGACTGTGCTCCATGCAAAAACAAACCTTAAATATTTATGATCCCCTTAAAGATGGACGAAGGATGAGTGATGGGGTGAAGATAAAAAGTGCACTGCAGACTGTTAAACCTGTATATTCATGTAGTATAACACTGTATATCTACTGCAAGTGAGCAGACTAGATACGCACAGGAGATAGTGTGCCTAAGAAGGATATTCATGGGACCACACACACATTCTGTCAGAGCAGAGCTGTAATTGTAGCAAAGGCGTCCACACACAACCATAAACAAGCACCAAACAAAACACCACCTTACACTGACACTTAGTTGTGGTCCAACTCCCTGAAGATTACAGCATTTTCCAGTTTTTCTAATTGTCATATGTACGCAAAATCACTCGTCAGAAGATAAACATCCCAATTTAGTGGGTATGAATGATGCACGATAGAATCTGACAGATTTTACATCAGTATTTGAACACGTCAAACCCTCACACAGCTGTGTATCTGGACTTTTTGTGCTCTCGGAGTTGACCTTTGCCCCACTGTCTGACATCAATGTGTCACTATGTCCAACCACAGGAATGTTTGCTCATCCAATCCCATCCCCTGCTACATGTACATGACTCATCCCAACAAAAAACACACTGTTTTCGATCCAGAGATAACCTAAAAGAACACAACATGAACACTTACAAGTTGTGAAGATATGAAAGGTGATTTCTCATTCATCTACAAAATGACTCATTCTCCTCACCTGCTTTTAATTCCTCCCCCTGCGGCATCTCTCACCATCTATTCACTGCATCTGTATCTACACCTAGCAGCATGGTGTGTGCACTGAATTCCAATGCAAAGACTCAATTTAACAATTCTCACCTCTATTCCTCATAGAATGGACGACAACTCCCATGAGTAAAGACCTGGCGACCTGCTTTATATGTGATATTATTGGTTTTCGCTTGTGAGATGAAGATCGGAGGAGGATCTGGACTGACACATCATCCATAACAAAATAGATGTCAGTGTATGTTTCAGTATTGCAAGTTAAGAACTGAACCACCTCCGGGGGGAAACAAGACAGCTCTCACAGCTAAAGCTCTTCTCAAGCTGGGCAGCCAAAGTCGCTCATACCACAGGAGGTTCACCGAAGGAGAGCGAAAGTATTTTGAGAAGGAAAAAAAAAATCAAATATTGAGTCTGGTGCTGTCCAGACCTGGATAAAGGGTTTGATAAAAAGGCTTAACATACATGGATTTGTATGAAAGCTGCTGTTTGATTGTAGAAATAGAAGTACATACATTACCAAAACAATCTGAACACTAATAATTAAATGATATAAAAGACATATTATAATTAATAGTGATTAAAACACTGTAAATTATCATCCAGAGCATAGCTTTGTATGAATGACAGTTTATCTGATGTTGCTCTGGGAGCATTTGCTCTAAAACATTGTCAGATTATTTACATCTCATAGTGAAATAGCTGGCAACCACACCTTTGTGCTACAGCATCTCTCTGTTCATCTAAACATGTGACAACCCGCCTCTTCCTCCTCCGTTCCTCACCTCCAGACGAATCTGTTCCCTGCGTAGACCGCACAGCCGGAGGCCCCTCCACGCCAGCCTGTCCCGGGAGTGTCACCTCCTTCTCCTCCTCCTCCTCCCGCAACCCATTGGGACAGGGATCGTCCATAGCTGTGACCATCGCCAAGACCTCTTTCTTCCTCCCTGCTGCCACAAGTATGCTAAGGCTAACCACTAGTAAACCACCAGTAGTTCTGCAACTATGTCTTCTTTCCTCCAATCTCGTCTGTTCTGGCACTGCTGAACTTCTAAACTCCCAAAAAACAAACAAACAAAACACAAAAAGAGTACAGAGGGGAAGAGGTAGAGAGGGGATTGGGGGCAGAGAATGAGAGGAGAGACACAAAGACAGTAACAATAGAATGGGATTAAGATCAGAGGATATTAAGAAACGAGGGGGAAAAGGGGAGCAGAGAAAAACAGGGAAGATGGGAGAAATTTAAGAAAAGGAACAGTGGCTGATGTATGGATAAGTTTGGAAAGACAGGCATAAAATGAGGCAGAGAGAGGTGGAAATCTGTGTCGCGTAAACAGATGTGGACATGCATTCAAGGCTTGTCAGTCCCCTCCCGCCACTCTGACTTTAATACCTTCCCATACTACCCCACCCCTTCTTGCACAGTTCATAATACACACACACACACACACACGCACGCACACATAATCCCACAATCCTCCCCTGCTGGGCTTCCTGAAGTACCCCTCCTCTTGTGTCCCCAACCCCACCCAAGTCAAGTTACCCCTCTGGTCTAGACAGAGGCACACATACACACCAGTTGAATGTGTCATTATGTAAGTAATCTTACATAAGTGTTACTGAAGGGGGCCTGACCCTACATTCCCATTCTCGTCCTCCTCCTTTCTCTCATTCACACTTCTGCTCAGGGTTTGGGTGACCTGCTGCTGCACTTTGCAGAAACTCTCAGCATGTGCAAACTGTGCTTGTACGTACTCCTCTCAGCAGTCCTCCGTCAGCCCCCTTAAAGCCTCCTCCTTAGTCCAACGGGAGCCATTTCTTCCTTCTGTCTCTCTTTTTCTCCTCAAATTAATGTGCCCTTATCACCTCACTTCTTGCTAAGTCAGTAGACTGGAGGTGCTGACAGGATTATGCACATTTTTTGGGCTGCAGTTTAAGCTGTTCCACCCCTGAACATGTACACTTCTGGAGAAGCTTCTGGCTGCAAAACAGGACCCCTGTGTTAATAAATATTCTCCCTGTGGTGCCTCATTTTACACGGATGATGAAAATTATGTATTAATTTACAAAGAAGACCGCACATGCATCAAACAACAAACACATGTGTGTAGCCTCATTAGCACCTTTGGCTGTATAACACGCTTACATTGATAAGGTTGACACATTATTTTTTTAAAGGATTAATGTTTCCCCTCAGGTGGCTACAAACTTTGTGTGAGAGTTTAATGAGTTACCCTTTAATTTCATGTTATTAAAACCAATTTGACATGTTGCCATCATAGGTTAGCATGCAGCTAAAATAGCTCAATGGGAATGCTGTTTTTATTCTAATCCAGCAGTAGAGATATGTTAATCTCAATGATGGACCCACTGACTGAGTAACTGATATTAAGGCAACACCCTCATTATGGCTAAAAAATGTTTTTAAGAGTTTTTTTTAGGAGTTACTGTCATGTTTACTGTGACAAAATCGAACATAATCTGGAACTGGCTGCTCCTCTTCAGCACCCATCAAGCTCCTCCCACATTGACACAGCTGTGCAAGGAGCAGATCTGTAGGCTTTAATCTACCCCGGTTCTCCCTCCAACACTGTCAGCCAACCCCTCCCCCAGCTCAGGACATGGGATTTTAATCTGGCCATGGAAGCACAGGATTATAGAATCTCTCTCTCTCGCTAGCTCTTTTACCAAAGCTGGTGATCAAAATCTCTACACATCTCTACATGGCTAGAGTATGATACATTGCTTGGACTGGAAAAGGCTGAGATGGCCTTTAGCCATTTAGCCACTGACACAGGAGATTTCTTCTCTGGCCGTCAATACTTTCTCCAATTGAACTACATTCTGATCACTTTCAGCTGAACACACACAGGCCACTTCCTCCAAAATGTTGAGAGTAAGAAGGCAGGACAGCTGCAGTAGAAGAAAACTAAGCAAGAAAGTATCATGGGAATCCAGTGACTGACAGAGTCTAAGTCTGTAGTGATCATTTTCTAACAACTACAGGAACCAAAAGCATATCAGCATGAAGCTAGAGCTTCAAATGTACAGATGTCCCTTCTGCTAGTCATAGCAAGTAAAATACCACAGTTATATAAATATTAAAACTTTTACATTTGAAGATGACCGGCCCTTTTAAATACAGAGGATGTACTGCCAAAATTGAAATCCACATGGACACACACACAAAAAACACCAGCTGCCTTCTTACTTCTTTAAAAAGTGAGAATTTTTCTGCCCAGCACAGTTCAGTGCATCTTCATCTTCAAAGACTGGCAGCGCTCCCATTGAACTGACAAAATCATGTCAGCACACACAAAAAAACACTTCCTGTTAACACATCTCCAGTGTGTTAACAGTACTGAAGAAGTTGTGTTTACCTATGCCAGACGGTGTAGCCCCAACTCCAGTCCTACTGGCTGTTCATCAGTCAACTGTGAAGACCTGGAGAGAGACAGAGACAGGATGGGAGATGTGAAAAGGTTTGTGAAGCTCCTACATCTGCCCTGAGCTGAGAATGTTCAGCTCTACTTGCACTGTTGCAGCGTTCATCGATCCTCACATACTTTCAGACACATACTCGTGTTTATTTCTCTCTCTCACACACACACACTGACTTCACTTTTCTTTGTGGGTTATCTGTTTCACATATCTACATCATCCCTGCCTGTTGCGAGATAGGAGTCTTGTCTGCAGAGCGAAGCGGTTGCTCTTTCAGAACGATGCACAGCACGATTGATTGTCCTCTGCGACTAAAGGATGCATGCATCATCAGCTGGCACTGTGCCACCAATGTAGTAAATGGCCACTATTCTCTGAATGTAATGACAAAGCAGTATGCATTCACCCTAAGGAAGACTCTGCTCTCATTTTACACACACAAACACAACACACAGGCTACACTATCCATCTGAAATCAATGAGAAGCGCACAGATGCTTTGCATAAATAAAAGAAACGATGCAAAATGTAAGATGCATTGAGGTGCCTCTTGTTGATATTATGCACATATTGCATATGGTATAATAAATATCACACAGAAATGGGGTTTTACTGGAAAAATTAATATACTCAAGTGAGGTATGATTTTTGAGAATAGGTTTTTTTTTAGATTCTTTCACTGATTATCCAACAAAATAAATAATAAATAAAACAGTAAGAACTGTACCTGAAATCAAACTCAAGGTCTTTTAAGTCCACAAGAGATAACAAGAGGTGCTCAGATTCATTTATTTGTTCAATTTCCCTGCAAACCATGACTGCAGATAAAGGCCTTGAAAGAAGAATAAAAGGATGCTGAAGTGATATTGTTTGTGTGGCTTCCAAAGTCAGGAATAAACTTTCAAGTTCAAGTGGTCAAAATGACCTTTTACTCAGAAAAAAAAGCTTTCTGCCATAAAGCAGCTGTTTGATAGACTGGTTCCTTTCTTCCTTTTCACTCATTTCTATTCTCAATTGACCCCGACTGAAGACAGAAAGGACTCCCTCTCCTCCCAAACGTCCCCCTGCCCTGCTGCTTAAAACATTTGTCTAATAACACCGCAGTCTGGCAGAGCTAAACCTATTCATGCCGCCTTGGATAGCCATTGTTAAATGGACCATTAGAAAATGCAAGCCAGCAAGAAGAAGGTATTATTAAAAATAAGTGATGCCTGCAGTCACCCAGAAAAACAACAGATTATGACTCTTGCACACATTCATTCATTTCAGATGCTTTCATACTGTCTGTAAACTGTGGTGTACAAGTCCTACCTGCTCACTGAGAGAGATAATCTGCCTATAAAATGCCTGAATGTATGAATATTAATAACACAATGCCCACTTGACATTTGACCTTGAGCGCCTCTCTGTTTAACAGACACCCTCCTGCATTAAACATTAGAGGAAGTCAACTCTATTTGCCATTATCACTCTTTTTCTGTTCTACTGGGATGTTTCTCATTCATCTTGCCAGACCTAACTGGTCCCTTACTGTAGGAGATTACAAGAGAGAGAGAGAGAGAAAGGGGTCGATTCATTACACAACACAGATTATAATCAGCTCCAGCACACTCATTGGAAGTGAAAGATATCCTTTGGAAGAATTTTAATGGAGGAAAAGCCACTGGGCAATTCCTCGCCTAATCATCCGCACCACAGAGCAAAAGCCAGTATCGACCACTCCAAAGGTCCCAACCCAATGAGGATGGAAGAGCAAGAAAAAAAGGAGGAAGGGTCACAACCTGATTTCAGGGGAATGTATAAAAAGGAGCGCAGGGAGTGGGCACATTTCAGAGGAGCTGAGGAGGGAGATTTGGAGCATGAGAATGAGGAGTAGATAAAAGTCACACTAGGACTCTCGAAGAAGAAGAGAAGAGAACAATCCTTAAAGATTAGACTGAGTGGTGGGAAAAGCCTCTCAAGTCATGGGAGGATGAGAGGGAGAGTGTTGAGAGAGAGAAGAGTGGTAGGAACACCTTTGTAATCTGTTTCTACAAACTACTGAGTAACTATTGATCATCTAGAGTAAAGCGATTAAGCTTTTTGTATGTGTGTGTCCGTGAATTTCTGAGTACTACATTTAATGCAGAGAGCAATGCTTACAGTGTTTGGACTTACAAAGCTGGGTCACCTCAAGGACCCAGAACAGGACTTTAATCACAAATTCAATGGCCAGGTTAATCTTTCTCTGGTGTCTAATCAAATCTGTCTCGTTCCTCATCTTGGGTCTTCAGACAGAGAAAGGCTGTTAACAACGCTGCCACTGCCTGGTACGTATGAAATGATGAGCCAACAAAAGCCCTCTGAGTGCCCCTGGTTTACAGGCACTCAGATGATTGACAGCTCATGGAAGAGGGATTATGGTGGGATCAGAGGGTTTGTTTTTGTACAAAACATCCCTGCTGTCTCACTCGTGTAAATGTGCGTGTGCATATGCACGCTATAAAAAGGCACAGAGGTGTTTGCTTTTAATTCCTCCAGTTGTAGTCATGCTAGCAGGAAGTCAGATCTCTACCTAAGACCTGAGGATCATTTTCTAAGATGATGGAGTATACTTGAGGTCATGAACCTTCAATTCACACACACACACAGAGCCCAGTCCATAAGGCATCTATCCAAAAGGAACCCCTTCAATTCATGTCTATATTCTCTCCACGTCTATTCTCTGTCCCCCTGTGCCCTGGGCTCTGCAGTGCACATGGCTCTGAGAGCAGCCGTCACTCTGAGTTCCTCTCAATGACTTGAGAATCACAAAAGAGCCCAGCGAGCACTGACTTGCCTGGAGGTCCAAATGCCACTTTATTGGCTGATTTCAGGAGTAGCAAAGGGCAATCTGTAAACCACCCTGAGCCTCGAGCTGCAGTGTGACACTGAACACTAGGGGGACACAAGATACAACATACATGTGTGTGTATAATAAACCGGCTATTCTCCTGTAACCACCCCGTCATGTCTCCTACACTTCACCCTCTGCCTCTAGACAAACCCTATGTAGGTCACTCCATGTGTTACCACAGCCGCTCAGTAAGAGGATTACACTAAGATGCCCATCTTAGATCAATATCTACATATTATTTATCAGCCTTTTCCAACAGGTTTCCACTTTATCATTGCAGTGACTGGACAGTTGATCAAAGCGGCTCATTTTCTTCCACCAGTAATAAATGCAACTCTATTTAACTCTCTGCTGATTCATACTGACCTCCACTCTTCTTCACCTGACATCGAATTTACATTACAAACAGCAACAGTCAACTTCTGCATCAGAGACCTTTGCACACATCATGCACCATAAATGACCTCAATTTCCTCATTGGTGACCTACCAGCTGGTGGGAAGTCTTGTGCTTTGCCACTCAGCACGGAATGATACAATTACACAGCTCGTCAAAGACCCTTCAGCACTGAACGGCCAGTGATCTTAATAAGGAGCACCTCATGACATAATCTAAACCGCCACATGACCGGGCCTGCTCTCTCTCCCTCTCTTTCTCCCTTCAAGCCTCCTGTTACTGATCATTAGTGTGAAGGAAAAGAGAATGAAGGGATGGGGCACGGAGAAGTGATGCAACAGCACTTAATACGACTGCAAAGTTTAAAGATGAGGAAACTGATGCTGTGTGATGTTGGATGTTAAAGAATCGGATGTGATGTGTGGAAGGGAGAGTGGGGAAACTGATAAATGCATTTGTCTTGTTAAATTTTGGAATGTTGCTAAAAACTTGCAATTAAATTCTTCTTCTTTGAGATAGCAGGGCTACAGCCTGTGGCGCCCTACTGGCTAAAGATGCTCCAGCAAACAGAATTATTCTCACATGTCGACATTATCTCAGTGTGAAGAATTTTATCATCTTTTCCATTATCAACACTACAGACAATCGATGTGATTACAATGTAAAACGCATAATGTCACTGTTGATCCGCAGCAATACGTCCCTCTAAGGTCTTGTTGATGAATCAGCAGTATGGAATGTGGCAGAAAATCCTACAGTATGTTTACTTGTCTGGTAGCACTTCTTTTTAAAATAATGTTTCATCTGTGTATGAAGGTGTGGTCTGGCAAATAAAAGGTCTGTGATATGTGTTACTCATGGTTCGGAGCTTTGAGTCACTTCAGTCCATTCTTCACTCGCTCTGCCCTTCTCCCTGTTTTCTGTACCATCCCTCCCATAGCTGCGTATTAATAATAGAAAAGTAGAAGCTTGTGTTGGATTCGGTCTCACTGACAACTCCCATATGTTCCAACCTTGAGGCCATGTTGTTTAACTTGAAATTCATGTTTTCTCTTATTCTTTCTCTGTACTTTGCTGACAGAAAGGAACATTTACACGAGGCCTGAGAAGTCCAACTCTGTACCTTATTCCAGCTACTTCAGCAGAACAATAAAGGTCATCCTGAATCCTGACTCCAAGGTCTGACTGCCCATCCCTGCAGATTTACACTAATGGACTAAACTGTCTCAGTCTTCTTCCCTTCCTCCTTTTGTTCATCCTAATAGATTCAAACAAATCAGATTAAGGCTAAGAAAGGAAGGGAGAAAGACTCATAAACTCTAGTTTACATGAAACAAGATCCATGCTACCCCTCTCAGTGGTTTATGTAGCCCCTCCCAGGAAGGATCCCCAAGGATGTTGCGTGTAATGCATGGGCTTCCCCAATCACGTGCCCGAGGCTAACCTTACCAAGTGACCCCCCCCCCCCCCCCCCTTGCTCCTCTGAGCATGAAGTCCCAAGATCCACTGAAAAGCTGGAGCCTACTGTGATATGAAGGTGGTTTTATGTTTCGATTAAGTGGCCACATAAAGTGTGTCTGACATCGTGTCAGTGTATTATTTATATTAGATGGTGCCCTGGTGCAATTTCAGCGGAGGACAAAAAATAAAAATCAATACGACTGTCTGGCTGCGCCTCCGGTCGGCCAGCCTGTGCCAAGCCACTTGTCCCCTTCTCCGTTTCCATCCAGCGTCACCACAGTACAAACAATGCGTGGTTAGCGTTTGTTCATAAAGTTTTACCAGTCCATAAAATAAAAGAAAACGTTCGTCCTGGAGCAGATATTACTTTGTATGACTTCTCAAGAACCTCTCTGGTAAATGTTGCTGTTTATTATCACGGGACAGATCCAGCCTCCTCATCCTGCCAGCACTATAACCTGCAGCGCCTTCCTGTTATCTTCCCAGTCATTAATGTACGCCACTGTTCTGACGCACGGCCACATCCGTGCGCCATATCTCCGTGCGCTTGAACCGTGTGCCAGACCTGTGCCAAAAAGGCTTGCGCCGTTTTGATTGACCAGACAGCTGTACGTTCACACAGATCTCGCCACACGTGCGGCCATTTTTTGTTACCCATCCGAGCCATTGTGGCGTGTGAACACTTAGGACTAGGAGCCCTCCGCTGTTTTCCTTCCCCATCATATGCAGGAAAAGGGAAAGGACGCCTCCCGAGTCCACACCAGGCGCCCACGGCGAACTGATAGGAGTGTGAAGAAGGCTCGTTCTGACAGCGGAGCGGGCTCCACAAGGGGACGAACCTCCTTTCCCTCTGTCAAACTCTATCGCTGCACCTCTAACACGGCTAAGTGTCTTTGTTTCCCATCTGACTGGCAATTGATGAATGAATTCATAAACTACACGTTTAAAAAAAGAATCACGAGCCGACACTTACCTGTGAATCGTGTGTGTGAGTTCACGTTAGTCCACCGAACGTCCCGGTTGGACATTCAGACCCCCCTCAGCTGTCTGTCCTGGTCCCGCAGCAGACTACCAGAGAACACGATGCCAATCAAATCCATTCACCCCGCCTCCTCAGTGACGTCACGCTGCATGGTCCAATGGTAGCTGAGGTAAAACCCTCTCTAAATGATTATATTTTGGACAGTAGTACTTGCTCTTTTTCAGTGTGACACATTCACTGTTAACATCAGTAACATAGTGTTTAAATGAGACTATTCCAAAGCTAATATCATTATTTTTTTAATTGTTATTAAAATACATTTAACAGCCTTTCTATTCATGGTTCAGTGATGATAATAATTAGTTGTAACAACAGGTTAAAAGTGTCTCATGATAAAAATGTGGAACCACCACAACTGACTATAGGATTTATTGTAATAGTGTTTTATCCTTTTGAGTATCTAATTTCCCTTACAGACTCTGCAGTGCCTCTCTAACTGCTTAAGATGTACTCTGAGTGGATGTCAAGTTGCGGTAGCTAACCACTCGTATAATTGCAATAATGCTCTTGGAAATATTCATTTCTCCCTTCAGGATAGGCACTTATCCATGTGGCCACAAGAGAGCGCCATTAGCCACCCAAGTAGTACCCTCAAAATGACCATATAAGCTACTTACTGAACCTTTCCAGCTTGTTAAACCCCGTTTAAATGTACTTTATGTGCACTTGCCACATTGGCCAGTCTCACAGAGTTACGTCTCTGGCAACAGTCATCAATTTCAGCTGGGAGACAAGGTGTGTCACAGCAAGTCCCAACTTGATCGCATCAGGAAGACATCCAGCCAACAGTCTCTAAAAACCAGCTGTAAATCAAAACATGATTCCTCATTGGAAACAGATTTAGGGACAGCCATGTCAAGCCATCAGTAATTACCCCTCACATCTGCTGTTTTACATGGCTTACACACAGATTGATTGTTTTGTCTGTCAAACAGATGCAAATGAATGCATTGGTTCCAACAGTGAATCTTTAATAGCACAAATTTACATTACAATCCACTTAGGCTTCACAGATGACAACTCTGAACAAATTATTTACAATTTTATGGCACATAACTATAAGCAGTGTTGACTGATGGGCATAAGGATGTGGGAGCTGCAGTACATGTAGGCTCACAGAGGTAAGAGGGGCAGAGGCAGGGTGAGGATTTGGTGCAGGAAGGCATGAAGTTTAGAGGTCAGAATATCATGGAGCAGCTGTGAGTGAGTGAGAGCCAACACTGATGACAGCATCACCACAAAGATGGGTCATATCTGGAGAGAGAGGTGAAGAGATTAGGGTCAGCTGCTTGTGATTAAGTAATACAGAGAAGTTGCACTGATAAACTGTGAAATGCACACATGCACACACACCTTGACTGTGGAAGCGTGTCTGTGCTTTCCTTCAAAAGCAGCTCTGAGACCAGTGTGTCCAGGATCTCAGGACTGGACCTCTTCCCATACCTAAGACCCACAAAGTGAGGTAAAGAGGAGGAAATTAAAGGACACCCTTGCCATTTTTTAAACTTTGTTTGACCCTGAGGACAGAGAGACCTCTGCAGAGGGAAATCAATATCTTTCTCCTTGTGCCCTCCTGTCATATGTCCAATTATAACACCAGTAAATATACTGAATAAAATCAGATTGAAACCCAGCGGGCACAGACAGGAGTTGCATGGCAGGTGGTCATATTTCTCATTTTGAGCTTTAGATGATAAGCCGTGCCGGCGTGCTTGTCCCTTTGGGTGTCTCAACACCCGCAGAGGCATCCAAACCCCTGACATTCAGAAGAAAGCTGAACACTGTGGGCGGTTCGACTTGACATCCTGATCGTGGCAGTCAATTCTCTTCAGATTTTTTTTTTACAGGCAGTAAATGGGCTGTAAATGTTTTCTGATTTTTCAGTGAGGGCGAAATATCTGCAACACCTCTAAGGATCAGACAGCTGCAATAATAATAATTCCAATGGATATATAGATTTAAGGCCTTGCCATACAAACACTGACAGATGTTGAAGGACGTTTTTTTTTAATAATGACCTGTTGGACCACAGCAGAACGTTATGTTTGGATTAAATTAACTATATATCTCTGAAGCTGATGATAACCTGCCAAAATTCGACTTTTGCACAACCTAATAGACGAACTGGAGACTCTAACTATGAAAGTACAAGTAGAGAAACTAATAAAATCCAATTAGATAAGGAGCACGGTTTTTAATTCAAACTAATATTTGCAACATAGTCTACATTAAGCTTGAAATAAAGTCCATCAGTTCTATTACATTCTGCTCTGGTCTTGCAGAGAGCTTCAATTAGTCCGCCTACCTCTGTCTTGTAATGAGGTTGATGTAATGTCTCAGGGCTGAGTAGTACTTGGCCAGCTCCTCCGCCGGGGCGTCCTCTCCTGGGTTCTCCGGTTTCACCGGGTATCCCTCCGTCAAGGCGCCCAGGCAGAGCAGCGCCCACAGCAGGAACCCCAGAGTCCCGAGCCAGCTCACCAAGTTAGGATGCATCTGCAAGCGCAAAAGTAGAAGCTGTTGCCCACATCACTGGACTCTTGGGGTTTTAAATTTCCATCCATAATTATTATAAAGACATATTGTAATAACTGTTGATCTTTGAAGTCAGTTGTTCAGGAATATGAAATAGTACAGAGTTACAATGAGCAGGACTTTTTTCAGCCGCACAAAGTACTGTGCGGGGATTTCAATTTTAAGCCAAGACTTCTGTAAATCAAACATCAGACGTACTTACATTTCCCAGAGGGTTAAAGCGAGGGTTGCGCACGGTCCTGAGGCGTCTCTTCTGCTCTTCTGGGCGTTCGGTGCGCGCTGGGATTTATATCTGTGTGCGCCAGACGCGCAGCAGAAGAACGCGTCAGAGCTGC
Source organism: Parambassis ranga (assembly GCF_900634625.1). Classification (NCBI taxonomy): domain Eukaryota; kingdom Metazoa; phylum Chordata; class Actinopteri; family Ambassidae; genus Parambassis; species Parambassis ranga. Next base: position 11,713,092 of record NC_041023.1, read on the forward strand.
GCTGTATGTAGCACATGTCTTTGGCTTTCTTCGTGTGAACGTCACTGCTGATGCTGTCATTAGAGTGAGTGTTTAAAACCCCTTTTCTATTAATTTGAAATACGTACAATAACAATGCAAACATAAACATAAAAATAGTGAGTCAATAAGCCCTGTTTCCAATGAGACCAGGAGGGATTAGGGGTAGTTTTTAAAGGACATGGTCAATCCAGCTGTTATACAGGGTGCAAACCAATTAAGACCAACATAGAAATATAACAGCAACACTGTAGTTATTGGTTTGGATCATAGATAGCATAAGTTCACACCGTCTGATTCACTTAGTGTTGGTGCTTTTAATGCAACAAACATAATATTCCTTTATATTTACAATGCAGCTTTCACACAAAAAGACACAGTGTTGCATTCACAAACATTCTGTGACGAATGTTTTGGTGTTTATGGCAGCTCCTCTATGGAGGAAGAAGATGATAAATTATTTTACAATCAAGTAGTGATTCTTCTACATAATGTGATCAATAATTCCATCTGAGATCACAAAAGATTGGTAGTAATGTGGCACTGTGGCGAACTTCAAATGATTCTTCTATACACAGCCTCCTAAGCAAAAGAAGCTCCTGTGATGACTCCTCGGGTGATCTGGAATAAAAAGACACACATGTACATGACTGAATCAGTCCACTAATTTCATTTTGTGGTTCACTCCATCAGATGCAAAGAGAGACTGTGACTCTTAACGTGAACAAAAGACCTAAATGTGAATATCAAGACACGTCAGCCAAAGAAGAGCCCAATCTCCCAGAAACCCACTTAATAAGAAAAAACCCAAATAGCACTTCAAATGAATCTGAATCCTCAAGTGCTTCATTTACCTCCCATTCATAATCCTTTTGTATACTAGCTCGCAGCCATATAATCTGACAAAATCAGTATTCTTCAGCAGTGCTGCTTTTTAAGTTGTGCAGAGGATGTGTTAAGAGCTTTTTGTATAACACAGGATGCTGAGAAGCAGATGAGGAATGAGAGCGCGAGGAGCACAAAGTCATCATGATCGCAGGCAGGAATCAGAACTTTCAGTCCTCTTTATGGGATTCATGAAGAGTCTCACTTCAACAGGTATAACATCATTTAAGCAAACAGCTTGCACCTGACATTTGATTGATGCAGATGGCTGAAAGCTGAGAGGTCAGTTAGTGTTGTGGAGAAGTCAGAATGATACTTTGGGACATGGATCAGTTCCAGCGTGTCAGACACTGGTGCCATCCAAAGACATGACAACATGTGCATCCTCTGAATGCACAACTCATTGGTCCTTGAACAAGCTGAGATGACCATGACTGGGAATTTTCAGGACAATGCTCCTTAGAAGCAATTGAGTGCCATCTACATGCTATTGTTACATTTTCCAGTAAAATTACACACTATCACCTCAGATAAGTTCTAACTGCAGTTTACTATGATAGACTGTGAAAAAACCCAAGATTTCTTTAACAGATCTCCTCTGACCATAATGTTCTGTAGCACAGTGGATTTGGAAACATGTAGGAGTTGAATCCATGTCTGTACAAATGTATTTTAGCTTTTTAAACAGCATGCATTCTTTCCAGGAATAGGCAAACAGCCTTTAGACACGCAGAAGAGAGACACTTTAATAAAATACATCATGAATATGAAAACTGCACCTCTTCATGTTAAATGTGCAGCTGCTTGACTGCAACCTTGATTAAAATAAAATAAAAAAAGTAATAAACATACCTTAACATGACAGACTCTGCACTGCAGTTCACAGCAAGAATCGTTGGTGGGTGTGAGGGATAATTACTATTTATCTTACTGTAAATATATCGGTGCAACCTCTCTGTGATGCACTACGTAGCATGTTCAACATACTGTGCACCATCCTGCAGCACACTGTGTATTAATCCACAGGTTTTAGTAGTCCCTAACAAATGCACCACTACTTCCTCTTTAAGTGATGTTCACTGACAACAGTTAGTTAGGACCAACAGGATGTAAGATTTCTCCTCAGATACCACTGCACATATAGTAGATTAGTCTATGCTTTAGGTTGTATCAGTCTCAGCCAGTATTACATTCATTAAATATTTACTCCATGTTCTATAATTAAAGTGTCTCTGACAGCCAGGTCAGATTTTGGAGCAGATCTGCTGAATTTCTGTGCATCACAAAAGATGAAGAGAAGGGACTCAGGGGAAGAAAAATGAACACATAACAAGGCGAAGAGTGTCGAGGGGGAATGGGATCATTAATTCTGATCTGCAGCAGAACTAATAATATCAACGCTACCAGTCATATCCAGTGCAAACCCTATTGTGCACACTAATTAGACAAATCAAAATACTCATAGTTAATTAAACTATGATACAATAGCAGAGCTCTAGACACAGCTGCTTTAGGTACATCTCACACAAAATAATTTCTTACAGATTTTGTGTTCTCAGAAATCACTTTTGTGGAGGCCAAGTCGTTTACAGAGTACGCCGTTTACATGCAAATTTGTTTTCCCCTCCTCCCATTGGTCTCCCGGTTCATACAATAAGATTTGTGAAGATGAAAAGGCCTGTAATTTTCTGCTGCTGTGAATCACACTTTTCAAATTTACACTGTGTACAAGTGCAAAAAGAAATACTGAGGAGCAGGCGGTGTGTGTGTGTGTACCTTATCTATCAGGCAATTGCATTCAAGCGGGCTGGGAAGACATATAAACAGGCAGAATCTAATGCAGCATTGTGCTTTCTTTAGCATTTTTACACACAACTCTGACATGTAAATTGCTGCTTTTGTCTACGCTATTGTACAATGGTGACAATCTGTTACTGGTTGTAAGCAAGCACTACCATTACTTAGATAGGGCATTGGCAGCCCACTGTTTGTCTATGTGGGCAGCAGCTTCAAACTGAAGGTTAAAATTGAAAAAGAGGTCTTGATATGAAGTTGACTTTGGAAGTTTGATTTAATCAACTAAACCATGAGATAATGCAGATTGGAGGAGTGGTTCCATAGTGGTTCATGTGGACTTCCATGCCTGGTAAGCCAAGACTGACGAACTGACAACATGAAGGCTGATTCCATCCATCTTCTCAGCTGTCTCAAACTAAAAAAAGGGGACTCATCACACATGATTATGAACTGCATGTGTATGTAGCAAGAGCTGTATGAGTCACGTTGTTCCACTATAGGCCAACAGCTCTTCAGTTAGTCCCTGAGCTGTTAGTTACCAGTGCTTTAAAGACATTGCTCTTTGTTTTAGCTGTGATTTGATTAATTGGCATCTTTTTGCACACAATTACTGAACCATTTGTCATCTCTGTAAGAATCCTGCTTTCAGAGAGTACACCATTAACAAATCCTCAGTAACAAGAAACAACATCCTTTGTCATTTCCTCATTTGTTCTTCTACTGCACTAATTAAACTCCCACTGCTTTAAGAGTCACCCTATCTATTCTCAGCATTTAAACATACTTGCCTTTTCCTCTTCCCTCAGAGCCCTGCTGTCGGTTCTAATCTGTGTGAATGTGTCTGTCTCCACGTGTGTTTGTGAAAGTGTCTCATCTGCTTCTGTGAAAGCAGCACAAATGTCACATCAAGAGAAACATCATATAAGGTTGTGTGATGGACAGGTGACCAGAAGGTCGTGACACCAAGCTGTGACAGGTTGGTTTGGCTCAGGTGTGCAGCTTGGAGTTCTGAGCTTTTTGATATTAGGAAGCCTGATGGAAGTTATAACCATGTCGAAGGGCACTAAACTCAAATTTAATAATGGTTGTGACCCACCACAGTGTGGATTCATCATTGTGATGTATGTGGTGACATTCATTTTTATGGTTTAATGCAAGGATGCATGAGGGGGGGAAAACACAAACAAATGCTTATGGGTGCATTAAACACATAAAGCTCCATTTACGTCACTGCTGCAGTTTAAGATTTGAATATTTTACTTACCACAATGCTTTTCCTGCCATTTCACTGTGAGAACCACAGGCTCAGCCAGGTTAAATATATTACAAACTTATTAGACACTAGGATAAATGCAGGCTTCATGGAAGGGAAGCCTGATAATGGAGGGGAAATGTATGATTTAAGCTAATGCATTTGAAACCGTAGATTCTCAAGAGTGTGCCGCATTCATGACAGAGCATTCACATTCACATTCGCTGTCAATCACCCATTGACTGTGTCTAAATACTTAGCTGCAAATTAAAGACATTTGCAGATTTAATGTTATTATTCAGGTAGCAAGTAGAGGGCTGCGTAATGCATGAATTACTGTGCACACAGATGTTGCACTTTTAATCTGAAGCAGCGATGAACATTTATAATTAGAAATAGCTATAACCAAGCTTAAGTTCTGGCACACTTTATTATTGTTTAGTGTGATGCAACTGTATTAACACTTAAGATGCTAAAATTCAAGTGTAAGTCAAGTGTGTGACTTCAGGCTCATAGTATGTTTGCTTCCTTTTCTTTGCTGAGTGTAAAGCTGTATACAATGGCTGGTTACAGCTATGTAAAGGCAGCAAAATCCTGTGCAAATAACATTCACATATTACCTCTGGTTTATTTCATTGAGTAGCTTTTGACTCTGTGTTCAGACTGTGATGCAGGCAGCATGACAAAACGAATGCAAAAACTTGATAAGCTGTATATTTGCTTGGGGCAACTCAGCAAGGTCTCTGTGATGATCCTGGTTTCATGTTTGCGCCTCATAAATGAATAAAGCAGAAAGAACCAGATTTTTGTGTTGCATTTTTAGCACAGACACAATCAGTGTACTTGTTGCTTCACAGAACATATAACATAAATAAAATAACAATATGTATAAAATATATAATAACTATCATGTAAACTCTAATCCCCATTATTGTTGACATAGTGCTTTTACATCATTGCTGGGTGGCATTGAAAACACGGCCCAGTGTAGAATTATCAGCACTGTGCCTTTCTCCAGTGTAGTGTTGCACTGCAGTGATATTTGTAACCTGTTTGTATGAGTGTGTTTGCCTGTGTGTTTCACATGCTACTATTGATTTAACCTAGTTATACAATACCCCTTTTCTGTTTATCACAGTGCTTTATAAAAAAAGCAAAATCCATTTCCACAACTCACTCTTCATCCTCCACCGCGACTCTGTCAGAACAGGAGGGGATCAAAGCACAGCCTCTGTGAAGTCCCTGCGCTGTCAGTTTCCTACTGTTTCTACCACAAAAGAGAGGCAACACATACACTTACAAGACCAATGAGTCAAAGTTATACGTAGGATTTAGTTTTAGGAGATTTTATTTGTTTGTTTTTAAGACACAGAACAAACTGTATTTCATGTATTAGAAATTGAAAATAGTCTATTGTTCTATTAGGATCTCTAAGAATAAGCATCCACAGAATTAAACGGCTATTTGTTGTTGTGTTTGTGGGCCAATCAAATTTGAGTGAGATTTGATACTAGCTAACCTGTCTCCTCAGACTTCAATTTTTTAAAAATTGCATTTTAAAAATTCTCTCTCGTAGTGTATTTATTGTGATGCTCAGTAATATCTATCTGGGACCATGATTGGCATAATCATGAACCTGTCTGTTATGTCACAGCGTTTTTCGTTATCCCCTCTGCCTGTGGGGAAATTAGGGGGAGTGTTCGTTTTTGTGTTTGCTTACCATAACTGTCACTGGGGTAATTAAGTGTTTCCTTGCACAGTAATTGGCAATTTAATCTTGTGTGTTTGCCTCTTGATTTGTAGTGTTGAATCTGTCAGTCAAGCTGGGCGTGGTTTCCATGGGGATAAGGGAAGTGAAGTAGTTATTTGCTTCAACCACTGGCCACAGTAAATTACCTGTGTCCTCCTTAACATGGTTGCTATGGAAAGGCAATTACCCCAAATTGTAATTGTGCCACACTAATGTGTCAGGCCTTTACCTCCTAAATTAATTGGGCTTTTTAACTGTTTCCCTCTCACAGTTCACGGGTTAAGTGATTTATCAAAGGATTCGAGCAGTCAACAAAACTCTTCTTAGTCAGAAAGGGGGATCAGGATTAATATCCGATAGCTTGTGTGCAGCTGCAGATCTTCTGGGAACCTTGGACATCGCTGACACACACTGAATCTGAAGTGTCAGCTTTCAGATGTAGTTGCCTTCCACTTGGTTCCTTTTCAGCACTCAGATGCAGAGACTCAGGTGCATCCAGGCCATCCTTCAGGCATGGCCCTACTTCCTTTTCCCTTAGACCACCTGCTCAGCTCACTACCACACTCACACACATACTCACACTGAGTTCCCTCAGGTAATACAAACACTACCACACAGGTGACTTGAGACACACTGTCCAGCACCAGAGTGGATGCTGATCCAGTTTGATTTGCTGTCCCTCACAGTGGGAACATTTGAGTGGGAGTAAGTAAGTATTTAGATCCCCCTTAATTGTGTTTCTCAGTTAAAGATGCTGGAAAGTGGGCCGCTTAATAGAGAAAACATTGCTTCAATCTCAATTCACTGCATGGATTAAATCAGCTCTCATCGCTGCTGATCTGCCGTGAGAAATGGGATTAATCAATCGGAGACAGTACATCTATCTGCAAATTAAAAACTGTGCTCATGACTGCGTACATAGCTCCATGGTTTTGGTGTTATTTTGGTTATATGTTGAGTGGGTGGCTTTCTCTCAACAAGAGAACATCAATCAAACAAACCTCAGACGCATGTACTGACCAGTTTATGTATTGAATGAAATAAGTAAGCCACAACAGCAATATTATTGTGTCTACCTTGTATCTATCATATGTGTTTTTTTCATCCAAAAGTTCACAAAAAACTGTCAAACTTGAAAATCTAGATGCTCACAGTAAAGCTGCCAGAGGCTCCCCACACACTAATCTCTGATTGTACCAGTACATTGTCAGTTAATTGTGTAGTTGTTTGGTGGGATTTAATCGCTGCTGTAGCTGACAGTTGATTACACCACTGTGTCACGACGCTCTCAAAGACTGAACTGAAAGCTGAAAGTATTTAGCTGTTAAGCAAGTCTTACAGATCAGGAGATATTTATGATGTATTATTTGAAAAGCTTAGTTTTACAGATGGATGTTGCATATCAGTGTCAGGGTTTGTGGTGTGGAATGGCTCAGTTAAGTTAAGCAGTTAAGTTAAGTTCTTTTATTTAATTACAAAATATATTTTGTGACGAGGAAAACAGAGTAATCCTGAACAGGAGCAAAAACAAGAATAAAGTCAGGCACGGCAACGTAACCTGAATCACATGCAGAGTAGGCATGGCATGAAAACAATCCTCACAAGACGATTGTTAGGATGACCGTGTAGCGGCTTGACTTTTCAAGTAGGAGGCTTGAGACATCGGTGGAAGTGAAGTCTATTAAGATATTTATTTCGGCATGTACGGTACAACATCAATCAATTGACCCACATGCTGGGAACCACAGGCAGCATGTGGTCCCAACAGCACACAAAGAAGCCCCCATGAATACAAAATGGCCGCCTTAAATAGTTGACGCCACACCTGAAGTCCTCTCCCATTCCCAGATGGGTGATCTCATTCTCCTTCCATTTTACCTTCACCCCACCATACACCTTACCCCAAACACAAAGCAATATATATTTACAATACATAAATGGAATTATTTTTATTAGTTTAAAAGCTAGTTTAAAACTCATCACTGTAATTGTCCCTCAATCAAACAATACAATCCCCCTACACCTATTTCCTCAATGGACTGGCCCGGAACTATAAATAGCTGCCTGTTCCAAGAGGGACTCTTTTGACCGTCACCCCTGGCCACAACAAAAGGTAAGAGCTCACACATTAGCACTTAAACAATCATTAAAACACACAATCCAATCATTGTACTGCTAATTTAACAATCTATTTCTTTGTGTCTGGCAGATAATGCTTCCACCCAAATCCCACCAGCAAACACTAAACAACAATAAACAAGTACTCTATGTTGCTGTGTGCTGTGATTTTATTTTATCACTCATCCCACTGCCACAAACAAAAATCATACTCCCTACATGGGTTAAAGGTGAACCAAAGAGGAATAACTGCTAGCAAACACTGATAACAGTAATGAAGAGGCCCTTCATTACAACGATACACAAACTCCATGAATGACGAAACAAACTGGCATGGGGTGCAGGGAAGACAAAGACTAAATACACAGGACCAGGGGAGACAACTAGATACAGGTGGCACACATTAGGGCAGGGCAGGTAAAAGGCACAAGGAGGGAAACCACAGGAAGTAAAACTCAAGACAATGCACAAGGTGGACCTTGTCTTGTGCTTCAAAATAAAACAGGAAGCACAAGACAAGGACAACAAGACACAAGAACTAAACAAAAACCCAGAGAAACAAAACACTATCCCTAGGATTACCGGAAAATAACAATAGCTAAGATTAAACTACAGATTAAACTAAAAACCCAAAACAAGGAAAACAAAACCATACATATACACCGGGTTGTGACAATCAGTGGTGTTTGGTGTCTTTCTTGAAGCGAACTAAAGTAGATGCTTTAGTAGGTTTTTGGTTTATACTCAATACTGAGATCCTCTGCTGGCAGCCGTAGTCACTGTCTGAAAAAGATACAGCAGAGGTAGCAGAAATAAACTGTGACAGGCACCAACACAGAATGATGTGTATCTCACAGGTATGGATCCCTTTTATAATCTACATTATATCAGGTGCCCTGCATTATTTTATTAGCAGATATCAAGATAAAAGTAATATGTGGAATTATCATATTATGGACAAATTCTGGAGTTATTCACTTTAGTAAACAGCTTATTAATGACACAAAAGTGAATAGAATAATAGAATTAATCATCAATTAAAATGAAGAGCTACCTCTCAGACGTTATGCAGGACAATATTGTTCTAGTTTTTAAATATATATAATATATGCTGGAGACAAACCTGCTCAGTCTCTCAGCAATAAGAGAGGAGTGTATTTTTGCATCTAGGATAAATCATGGCAGGAAATCACTCACAATCATTACTGTATCCTTTTGTCCTGAACAAACCCTGACTCTGCAGACTTATGTAGTTTGGCACTGACACTGAGCCGCTCTTTGCTGCCCCCACATGTCTTTTCAAGGAACTACCTTTATCTTATAAAAAACAAAAACCAATCCCCACATGTCCTCTGGCATTGTAACAAAGCTGGATCACCAGAACACTGACTATCACTCAAAGAATGTCAGAGATGAAAAGTGGATTGACCTGCATTCCTTCTTACAGGGACCTGATTGTTGCTTCACAATTGTGTGGAATGTTCCAGACTCACCAGCAGTAAACATCCATAGAGATACACAAATATAATTGATTACCTGTGCCACTGACTTCCAAAGCTAGGTAACCATCCAGCAGGGAGCTGAACCCTGTCAGCCCTCCCATAGCAGCATAAGGGACATCCCTGCCTACAGGCTGACCGCGTGCCTCCCTCTCTACTTTTGTTTCAACCTGACAGGAAGATATGACACAAATGATACAGAGGAAATTATGTAAATGTAACACTCAAGAAACCATTGCTGTCACCTCAATCAATTGCACTTGACCTTTACTCACCAGGGTCTGGTGGGCAGAGCTGGGCTGGCCACATCCACAAGTGTATGTACTTTGGAACCCAGAACAGGAACTGCCTGAAAGTGTAGGAAACAGATACATGAAAGCTGTCTACATGTGGGTAAGGAGTGAGTTTTATTCTTCAAACAAACTCACAAGTCTTGCACAGGTGGCCAGTGGCTTCACTATGATCCTCAGGTAAATGTTTACATCTGCAACGTACAGGGTTTGGTCCGAACCGAGGGACATACTGGTAGGCAGTACAGAAGCATCCTTTGACACGGCAGGGGAGGGCCAGGGGTCGCTCAGAAGGAACCACCTCACAATCTGCCTTATGTTGCTTGTACCTGATTGATATTACACACAGTCTGTGTACTATATGCACAGGAGATCAATGCCTGACATGATGTTTACCTATGTGCACAGAAGCACTGTGACTCAGGGCCGATGAGATTGCAGTCGATACCTCCTGGGACACCGTAGCTCACATACAACCTGTTGTTCTGCCGCTGAGGCAGCATCTTCCTCTTGTACTCTTCGTATTGCTTTGGAGTAAACAATGTCCCGCCATCATCATCACCCACAATCCTAGAAAGGCCCAACCACCAATAAAATCAGTAGAGTTTTTTTTGTCATGAGAACACAATCATGCAACAAACTACCTTGATTATAATAAAAAGCTATGTTATTTAATAATTTTCTTTAGATTTGAGGTTGTCTCCTATTTAACCTGTGTTGCCATTACATTGAAATATTTATAAAACCCTTGAGTCAAAAACATACACAAACAAACAAACCTTCTGTACTCCCAGTAGGCATCAACTGATTCTGAAGCTGACTTGTCGAGACAAAATTTCTCCATTGCCCGCACTCCCAAACTATTGTTTGCCACCACTTTCAAAGTTGCTATGGAGATGGTTAGACGTCCCTCTAACGGGCGCAAAGGGAACTACACGGAAAACACCGAATTGTCATTGTATGTTGATGAAGATTCTCAGTCATCCAGGTCATCATACTGTCATTGTAGAAACAAACGTATAAACAACTAGTATCCCAGTATTAGCTGACCCACATCAGAAATAATCGAGTCTCAAAATATTTTGAGACTCAATAATTATTTTTTTGTACATGTTACTACAACAAACAGGGCAGAACATTTCACCCTACCTAAATTTTAAGGCTTAAACCAAAAACAACGCTTTTAAAACACAGGAGGAGCCTATGAATACATTTCCCATAATTCAATAGTATTGACGCACGCCGAAGACGTTCGGTGGAACCATGACAGCTAACAGCACAGTTGCATGCTTGGAATTCTAGCTGCCGACTTTCCGTTCCGAGGAGCTCAGTGCTTTTTCGAGCCTGTGAAAGAAGACACCGAGATGAAGAGCAGAGCGAAAAGAAACCTCAACAGCAAGCTCGGCTGCTAAACTTTTTTAAACGGAAACGTCGCGCTGCTCCAGACATTTCCTCCAGCAGCGGCGGCAACAGCCCGAGGTTGCCAAACAAGAAGCATCATTCAGTGTCAGCAGTCAACGGTAGCAGCCGCTAGAGCTCCCAGGCGCCTCCGTCCCTGCTTCTCTGCTGCAGGCTGTAAATTTCCGCTTCAATATCAAGGTATGTTATCAGACAGCACGGTGGGCTAACATTTTGAAGGTTATGCTACAGCTGTTGGCCGTTAATTTGGTGCGTTGGTAAGCTAACATATGGAGCTAACATAAAATGTCAATGGAGTTGGAAACAGCTTGTGCTACGCTTGAGCGGCTGCTAACAATTGCATTAAAAAAACTGGTAAAGACCCCAAACTAACTGTATGAATAGAGTGAGTCTTTACTTGTTTTGTAGCCTTTATGTATGACACCTGACACTGTGTTATCTTAATGACAAGTTTAGCAAGTCAGCATTTTACTGTGTAGTCATTCAGCAATTGCCAGCTTTCCACACTTGGGTTGATATGTACATTCCTCCAACCTATTATTGACATTTCAGTGTTGTAACCTGTAACCTTTAGTGAAGCTGGTTAAGTCTGCTGAGTATGTTTACTGCTAAAATGACATGTGACATGCTACTGTCAATATTTAACCTCAGGTTCAGGCGTTTTTGCTGTTAGGGTGTGCCTTATCACCAGCATCTGCACTGCATTTAAATAACCCTCAAACCAAGTGGGACATTAAACGTGTGACCTGTTTGTCTTTCCATAAAACAGTGGCCTGACATTGCAGTGCCTGGATGCCAGCACTCGTCTGGTTGTCATCTGTCTGAGATAAATATGATCTTAATGGAAAGACTCTTGTACTTCATCCGCAGTCAACTAGCATTTCTTGTTTGGTTTGTTAAACTGTGGTAAATGCTCTCTACTATATGGGAAACATAATCTAAAATGCAGTTTTGCAATCAGTTAAACTTCTTAAACATTCCTCAGATGCTTCTAGAAATGACAGAAAAATGCTGCACATTCTAAAGCAGCTTTTTCGTTACATCTGACAGGATGCACTTTACTTCCTGACTAACTTAAACGGTTAGTCTTTAAACTCTGGTCTCTCTCTCCTCCCTGTGGTGCTTGTCAGCTGTTAATTTTTGCCTGGGTCAGTGTAAGGACATGTTTTTGTATGTGAAGCATCACTTACAGATTTAGTTACCTTTCTTTTCATAATTTATTCACTCTGTCACTGTCCCCTCTCTAGCTTCAATAGACTGTGACACTCCCATACTCTAGAGAGACCACAGAGAATGCACTCTGTGACAAAGTTGTGAAAACTGAGAAATGATTGCCTAATTTCCTCTGCATGTGCACAGTGCACCCACCGGTTTTTTGTCAGTCCAATAACTGTTGTGCAGTTGGGATTAGAGAATGAATACCTTCTATGAGTCTGTGTGTTCCTGTACCTCCGATCTGGAGCTGCAAAGTGGGTCCCATGAAATCTAAACTAGTAATCAGGTTTCTGGGCTAAGAGGGCTGAAAGAGATTTGTTCATGAGTGGGCTATTGTGCACTCTGACCCAAAGCAGTAAAGAAATCTCTCTCTAATAATACTTCAATAGTCTAGGAAGCCACTTTGATGTAGCCTTCTGCTCGTTGCCAGTGATGATGACATGGGTTTGTTTTTCTGTCCAGCACATGCAGCACTATAAATCTCTGATGTCCAGCCTAATGGTGAGGGTAATGGTGGACACCGGAATTCAAAGAAGTGTTTTGCTGGATGCAGATTAATACACACCCTCAGGATGATTCATGGCAGATGGGTCACGACAAAGCTGCATCAAAGCGACTAATGACATTGTTGCGCTAGATATTGGCATGTAGGTGGTGAACGGTGCATGGCAGATTGTATAAAAAAACAAATTTACATACTTGTTTTTATACGAATTTAAATACATTAAGATATTCAAAGATTATATGTTCAAGAACATGTTCTTCTTTATCTTTATGTTAATAATTGTCTCTTTTTTTGTGTACTTCTTAAAGATAGTCAACAATGTCTGCGGACCACCGGCCGGAAAATCCAGTCCACATTGGTGATATGGTGCCGGACATCATGCAGCTAAACCTTTCCAGAAATCCCTGACTGATGCTGTCCATGGGGTTTAGCCTGGTTCTCCTTCCTGGCCTCTGTTGTTGTCCAGGACATGCTGGTCTCTTAGGGATGTTTTAGAAATGTTATGTAGCAGACCTCTGACTTCTGAAAAAAACTTTACAGCGTTGTCACAATTTCATCCTGTTTTGTTACGTTTTTGGAACCTCTTTATCTAAAACGAGACAGTTAGCCTCAAACCAGGCATCACAAGCTTTACCACCCCAGTACCATGCTGGGTGCACTCTTGCGAAGGAACATGTCCCAGAAGCTGAGTGTGCTGCTGTTGGTATTTGGTCTGGCATGGGGACTCATGCTGCTGCGCTACACCGTGCAACAGCCCCGACATCAAAGCAGCGCTGAGCTGCGCGAGCAAATACTGGAGCTTAGCCGACGATATGTTAAAGTACTGACAGAGGAAAACCAGAATGCACCAGGTGGGCTACAAGGAACGTCAATGGCTGGATATGGTAAGCATTTAAAAATAATTGAGAGGTGCTGTAAAGTATGAAGCAGTATTCATTCAGTCATGTCGCATATTTGAGTGTGTTTTTTTCCTTCTACTCTTCCCCTCTCATACACAAACAGCTGATTTGAAGAGGACTATTGCTGTGTTACTGGATGACATTCTGACACGGCTAGTCAAACTGGAGGGAAAAATTGAATCAGTGGTCAATGCTTCTTCTACAAACACCTCCCACACAGCAGGGGGCATCCTTGCCTCTGCTCCTGCCGCCTTACAGAAAGCTTCGAAGCAGGACAATGCTGGCGGTCACATGGGGACATCACGCCTTCATCCACACTTCCCTAACAGGCCACGACCACATTAGGAAGGATAGTTTTATTATCTTTCTTTTAAGCACATCCTACTTTCCCGTCATTTTTTTTTTTGCTGATACTGCAACCGCAGACTAATGGCAAGGTGATGGTGATACTTGTGGACATCCAGAAACTTAAAAGGTGGGATGCATTTCAGAAACTGAGACAATATGAGGATGTCTATTTTCTAGCCTGCTCATATGCATTTTTTTTTTTACACACATGCATCATTTTTATATTCTCTTTGTTGGATTTATTTTGCCTAAATGACAATTAATATAATTATTGTTTTTTGTGTGATTGTTTTAAGCAAATGCTAAAAGCAAATGCTTGGAAACGCTTAAAAAAATACTGCCGTCCACATTGTAAACAATGTAACGGTACTGCTTCAACATATCAAAATACTTAAACCATACACTCATGATTGTAAAGAATAGCTACGGTTTAGATTTTAGCTGGCACAGTCGCTAAATACTGTTTGAAGAACATTCTTTTAGCTTATTAAAGATTAAAGGACAAATAAACTGTATACTTTACTCGTAACAGATAATCCAAAGAATATTTGCACTCCATCTGAAGGCAATATAAATGTGTATATGCTGTTGCTTTGAGGCTTATGGAGCATACGATGGGATTCGCCACTGTTAAACATGTGCGTACATGTGTTTGCTTTGTCCTCTAGAAATCCAGTGGGTCTCTTGGACCATGCTAAGAAATGTTTTGTTGATAAAACATTTTGAATGTACTGTGCAGTCAGTCTTTAGCCCTGTTATGCTGTTAAGGCTCACACATGTTCAGGGTTCATATTGCACTGTGATTGTAGAGATTTTTTTTTTAAATGCTGGGTTCATCCAACTTGGACTTAAGGAATATTTTAAAGTGGAGAGGACACCAGGCTCTGAAATATTAATACTTCTAGCTTTTCTCCTGCTGATGCTGATAAATTGTGGTGAATTGCATAGCCTTGTCCAGCCCAGAGGACGAATATTTCACAGAGATTGTAATAAAGATGATTAACTTGCCACAAAGAAACAAAAGGGCAGCACTTGTGAGTGTCTAAAATGCAATTAAAATCTTAACAATAGAAGCTATATTTTGAGTGACCAGATTAAATTATTGAGGTGTTTTGACTGTGTCTACACTCGGCTATGTCATATGTACTGTGCTTTATAATGCAAAGGCAGAATATAGATGGGCCACCGGCCTGCTGTGAGATCTATTTTCTAATAAATCAGCCTCCTGGAAAAAATGATTCTCCCACATTTCAAACTGCTAATATTTAAGAGTCTGAGCTTTTCAGTTTTTAGATTGCGTGCATGTTTATCTATTAGGTCATCTCCAAATGAAAGGACTGACTTACAAAGTCACTGGAGTTTGAAGGATCCGTTTTTTTATGGAGGAATCATTGACAGTGAGAAAAGGAAAAGGAACCTATTTTTTTTATTTGTCAAAAATCTTTTTTAATGAAAATGTGTGAAACCAATTTCAGAGTGACTAAAAAGGCATTTTAAATTCAAAATACAGTGCTATTTAAAAGGTGTTTAATTACATTTTAAGCTGAGTTCTTATTCAATGTATTATTTTTTAATGGGTGAAACCACAAGAAACCCAAATATACGCGGACAGTGGCCAACTCTTCAATTAATCCCATTGTTTTGATTGTGGGGAAACCCTGAGACAATAGTATTGGTACGTTCACGGCCGCCATGTTTTTTTCCATCGTGGAAGGGGGCATGTGAAACAAAACCGGAAATGACATCACATTTTGCGGCACATAAACACACCACCCAACTTACGCGCCATCTTCTAGCTGATAATCGGTGTTTCGGGGGCTAAAAACATTGTGTTAAAAGACACTGTCTGACCTACTACTGTCAAAATACCTCTTTTATTAGCCATACTGAACAATGAGTGACATTGAGGACGGAAACTATGTTGGACGGGTAAGTAGTGACATCAAATGATATGTATTGCCTTTCTTCCTTTTTCTTCCGTGTGGCTTGCTATACTCATCATTGCTAATGGAATTCAAGTCTAGCTAAAGTATATTTATGCCAGCGCTGAGTTATAGCTTATCACTGTGTTCATTGTAGCAGAAAAGCAGAGGAATGTTCTGTATCACATTAAAGCTAGCAGCGTAAAATACAAGGTTACTGCTCTGCTAGCGAAACTGCACCGAGCGCACCAGGCTTGTATGAGCCCATCAAGTTAGCACTAGCTTAAAAGCACCGGTGTTAAAACCTGCAAATTTTTCCCCATGAAATGATTGCCACTGGCCTGACTTTTGCGCTGTTTGGTCTAATTATGAACTATCTTCATTAACAATCAGAAACGGATGTATTATAACGCCGTTTTGTGCGGATATCCCTGCTACTAGTGCAGCCATCACGGCACATTGAGTTTTTTATAAGCCACTCCTCGTTCCTTTCTCCGCTTCCATTCTTTCTAGTTTAGCAAATTAAAATACCGGTACAACATACATTTAAGTTCTCTATTCGTAACCATATAGCTTACGTTGTTGTCACTTTGCTGCTTTTTACGTAATTCTTAAAAGTAAATGTAACTGTAATGCATTGAGTGTTTTTTTTTCTTTTTTAAATTTGAAGATATTCTTATTTTTTTTCTTCAAACCTTATAACCTTAATTTTTATTGAATGTTCTTTTTTCATTAAGGTTATTGAAGGAGAAGGATTTGAAGAGTTTTATCCAAGAATGATGAAGAAAATTTTCAAGATAAAAGAAGGCTAATGAAAACATGTACAGAGCAGAACATAGAAGTGGAAAGGGAGAAAATGTGACGGAAGAATGGTGTCAGATAGACGCACAGTGTAATGGCTAAAATCAAACAGACCTGGAATCAGAAAATGAGAAAACTGAAAAAAGAAGAATGAAGAAGGATAGAAATCCTGAGAGAAGGCAATAGCGTGTAAAGAATCTGGAAGAATGAATGTGTCCATAGGTTAAGTAAATACACTATTTGTGTCACAAATGTCTTTTCTCTATCATGCTCCTTTTATGTAACATAAAATGCATGTTTTTATTTTTCCCTTCTTGGCTCAGGTGGACATGGATATAGGCCTGTCATGTACATTTGTTATATATAGCTAATATTATGCCAACGATTAATTTATTGATAGTACAAGATTACTAACCCTTTTCTCCACAGTACATAAGTGTACATTTTAGATGGTGTACTGTATGTGTGACTCATACTTTACCACATTTCAGTACTTTGTGCTTGAGTTTCTGTGTTGAAAAAATTAATTGTCCAAGAGAAAGTTGTTAACATGCTGTTGTGGCAATAGGGGTCACGCTCCCAATCCAAATCGGATCGTGGGAGTCCAGCTCGGGTCAAGTCGGAGAGCAGGTCTGGCTCCCCAAGCCCATCCCGGGCCTCCAAACGCTCAGAGTCCAGATCCCGCTCTCGGTCAAAATCTAGGTATGTTGTTGTCAGTTAATATTAACATTTTTTTTTGTAAAATTGTGTTTCAACCAGATAAATGTTCTTTAAGTTTAGAAATGTTTCACCCAGCTATAGATTGCTTTGACTGATCCTATTTCTGTCACTGATCGCCTTACCATATGCAGTGCCATCAAATACACCCTCTCTTCTTTTCAGGTCTCGTTCTGGGCGGCATTCAAACCGCCGCTATAGCCGTTCACGCTCTCGGTCCTACTCTCACCGAAGAAAGTCCCGCTCTCGTTCCTACAGCCCAGAATACCACCGCAGGAAAAGCCAGAGTACATCTCCTATGTCAAACCGGCGCCGTCACACTGGGAGCAGGGTAAGTGTAACAAGATCTGAAGACTGGGCATATGATGATAGTGTGAAGGGACAAACATTTAAACATTTTAAGGTGTTAGGGCTGACATTGTGAGTAGTAGTATATGAACGATTACACAATTTTAAGCCAGTAAATAGAGGGACATGGTCTGTTACTACATAAATGGGCTAGAAAGAAACCCAAATATTTAATGTTAATTCACACTGTATAGTCTTGAAGGACTGTGTACTGTCATTAACCCTACTCCTGCCCAGAATAAATGGTACACAACACATACATAGCATTTACATATACAGTTTGTTGCCATGTAGTCTGTTTAAACTGATGCAGATGATTTACACATTTTTAGAAAATTCACTAGCAAAAGAATTTATCATGTTGTTTGTAAGAAGCTGTTTTATCAGATGATTGTGATACATGCTGTGGGAAATCCACCCTGACATGACATTTAATAACCCCTTTGATTAACCAACCCTCCTTTCATTATATCAACAGAGCCATGACTTCACAAAAGAAGCATACAGTCATGGAGGTGATGCAGATGTTAGGGTATGTGGACCTCCTGAAATATTTTTCGGAAAGAGTAATGTAATGGTTTTGTGTGGTTAAAGGTGGTTAAAGGTGCAGCTCCCATTGTGGTGCTGGGATATAGTCAAGTCCATGACTGCAGTTTTGAAATCAAAATGCAATTGAAACTTTAATTGGAAATGTGGGAAATGGGCCTCAAAGTCTGTTAAAAAATCTTTAGAATGAAATAACTGTATGCAGATTTTATTGTTCCAAAAACTAATGATTGATATTGATTTCCATGCTTGTGTGTGTAGTTCAAGTATTTTATTCATGGGCATTAAAAAAGGGCATTTTACACTGGGGGGTATTGATGTTTACATGGTGGAAGGTAATAGAATATAGTTTCTCTAATGTTAGTTTGTGTAATTTGTATAAATGTCCTTGTGACATTTGTTTGAAAGCAGTTAAGGGGTTATTAAAGCTGTCATAGTTTACCCACTGATAATTTACTGTGCTTCACTGTTTTTACTACCCCATTGTTTAAACATCTATGGTTTTGCAGTCTCGGTTATAAAGTAGAAGTCATAATGCAACATATCCAGAGAGGTATTTTTAGTGAAAGACAGGTCTAAACCAGTTAATTTATGGACAACTAAACTAATACAAGACATATTCTTAGTCTGTGTCTAGTGCATTAAACACATAAAATGCTGTTGTGTTTTTCATATTGAATTTGATTAATTCACTTGTATGCTAAACCTTAGCTGGGTAGATGTGATTAAATACACAATCGACTTTAACCCCTATTTTTGACCATTCCAGGCAAATCCGGATCCGAGCACATGTTTGGGCGTTTTTGGCTTGAGCCTGTATACAACAGAGCGTGACCTGAGGGAGGTGTTTTCCCGCTATGGTCCTCTGGCCGGGGTCAATGTGGTGTACGACCAGCGTACAGGCCGTTCCCGCGGCTTTGCTTTTGTTTACTTTGAGAGGCTTGAAGATTCCAAAGAGGTACGGAAAAGAGCCTCCAGTCATGTTTCCAGTGACTAATTGGTTTTGTTGTATTTAACTGCTAAATAAAAACTCTTAATGAACAGTGACTTGATAATGAAACATGTCATAAACGACTAGCACAGCATTAACATTTGCTTTTTCTGAATTATTCTGCAGCCATACTAACATCAAATATGTATTGGTTTTCTACCCTTCTTCAGTTTTTTTTATTTAGGTGTGATTACACAAATATGCCACTAGGTGTCTGTCTTGCCTCAAATTCTCTATTCAATCTGGTTGTGTATCAAGGGTTTGCAGTGTGTAGTGTTGGTGGGACTTTGGTGGATTAAACATTTTTGCTGAAGTGTGTACAACAGGCTGATAACATCATTGTCTTCCCCTCCCTCTTGTAAACCCCAGGCAATGGAGAGAGCCAACGGCATGGAGCTGGATGGGAGACGCATCAGAGTAGATTACTCCATAACCAAGCGGCCCCACACCCCAACACCAGGAATCTACATGGGCAGACCAACTCAGTAAGGCTGACGTTAAATCTGACATGCTTGTTTGCTTAACATGAAGTCTCCAAGAAATCTAAACTGTCAGGAATAGGAAACTGAGATGTAATTCTTGTGTTTAATTGAACTGTTTGGATCAACAGTAATGGTGGTGGTGGTGGTGGTGGCGGTGGCGGCGGCAGCGGCAGTGGCAGCAGCAGGAGGGGGAGAGACTCCTATTATGACCGTGGCTATGATCGCTATGACAGATACGATGAGTATGACTACAGGTATAGGTAAGTTATTCTTAAAG
Source organism: Parambassis ranga (assembly GCF_900634625.1). NCBI lineage: Eukaryota > Metazoa > Chordata > Actinopteri > Ambassidae > Parambassis > Parambassis ranga. The sequence continues at coordinate 11,733,171 of NC_041023.1, forward strand.
ATTCTATCCTCACTTGATTTGATTTGGTTCACAAGTGATCACTACAACTGAGGCCTGGAATAGCACACCATCACTGCTGCGTTTTATTACAGAGAACAGCTAGTGATGTTTTTTTGATGATTGTAGTCTGCTAAAATTGCATTTGTTGCATATAATGAGCCAAAGAGTTGTATAGAATAGTGAGATTCCATACAATTCCCTCTCTGTGATTGCATGGATAATATTGTATTGTTATGTAAGAGAAAATGTATTAAAGTTTCTTTGTCTGTTTGCAGTCGCAGGCGCTCTCCATCACCATACTACAGTAGATATAGGTCTCGCTCACGGTCTCGCTCCTACAGCCCACGTAAGTGTGAAGAGAAATTCAACAAAATGCTCACCTGACTGAATTTATTGTCATTTTTTTAACATAAAATGGCTCACACCCAGAAGCTGATTATTCTTCCTGTACTGTCTTTAGGTCATACTAATATAAATGTTTTTCCTTTACAGGACGATACTAAGCTGCTTCTTTGAACATCAAGCTTCCCTCCAATAATTGGTGTATATTATTTCATCATTTCAGAGGGGAACATTTTAAATTAGCATGTCAGTATAAACAGAACTCTAAGTTTTAAGTAGTTCATGTTTACATGCAATGGTGTCTTAATTTTTAGATGCATCCATGTTGGGTGTGAGCAAAGAACTCAAGAGACTGTTGCGTAGTCTTGCTTCATCCAGGCTTCCTTCCCTTTCCTTATTTTCTGCAGCATGGATCTCCTTTTCTGTGGTTGTTGATCAGATTTTCTTCATGTTGTTCTCAGGACAAGAAAAGAAAGCTGTTTGAATACGGTGACACTTTATTTTACATGCCGTTGAAATGGTCATAGGAGGGCTCTTGGTTTGTACAGTTTCAGTTTATGGTAAGGTTTAATTTGTGTAACTGTTAAGTAGCAGGTGAATAAGGCGGTAAAATAAAGTGTTTCCTGCATTCAGTAGTTGGGTCTCTGCTCACATTCATGATTATTTTTTGTTACAGACAACATTATTTGAGTTTTCTGAGATTTTTGTTATATATAACATTTTTTTATTGTCGTGAATTTGTATGGAATTACAGATATATAAAAACTCCAAAGTTTGTAAGGTGTTTTTCTCTCTTAATGTGCATGAAATTAAAGTTGGGATTTGGTTGTATGGGTGGGGGTTAATGCTGTAAATTTGAGTCATGTCAAGGTGTAGTGTACAGTACTGTTCACATAGGTTTTAAAGTGTCTGGCCTGCAGGCGCTCTTTCAAACTTCAATCTATTTTCAATACATTCAGTTTTCTATCATCCATGTTAAACCAATGAAAACTCAAGGACGTTCAGCAAGCTTTTATTAGAAGCTTTCATAAGATACAAAGTTCACATGGTAAGCCAGTATATCTTATAACAGAATGCATAATCTCAGCAGCAAAAAGTCTTCATTTCTGACAGTTAATGTTTTTCTTACTTGAGGTTATTTTTTATGGATAATTAAAAAAAAAAAAACAACCCGTGGTTGTTTGTTCCATGCGAAGCAAAGTCACATGAAAAACCTTCTAGATTGCAACAACACAACATGATCTGTCACTTTGTCCTAGATAGGCTATCGCAGTCCAAATTTTGGATCTAGCGCAAACAGGATCTCGACACTGAGTGGCTAATCTTTAAAGTAAACCTGAAGAAATGGAGGACTTTTTATCTGTAGACTTTGGGCCCAATTAAAGAGCACTTAATTCAGGTGGGGTTAATAATCACTGCTAACATGTCATGGGGCCCCTCAGAGTTATGCTTTCATTCACACTGATTCAGAGATAATTCTTGAGGTTCCATGCTAACCACTAGCTGGAAGGATACAGGGGTCAAAGTATGAGCTCTTTCTCAATAAGTATTCAACACCATCTCTGTATGTACACATTTTCATCTATTTTGTGAAGAAGTTTGAAAAAAGTTATTGTCTACGTGAGGTCTGCTGGAGCCTCTTCTGATCAGGTTTCATCTCAGAGAGCAGGTGCACAGAAAATCACTTAATCATTCCAGTGCATTCTGATTTTACAGCCCTTTAATTTCATAGAGGTTTTCCATAACTTTTATTATACAGCTTAACCAAAGAGTGGGTGGGTGTTTTATAATTGTGAACCAAACCTTCCCAGGTTTTACACCAGGTTCAACTTGTGGTTTTAGCATGTATTTGTGATTACATTAAAACTGGGAGGGGATGCGGTAACATACAGGACTGTGTCTGGAGGTCAACAGGTGGGAGCATGTCCTTTTATTGTATAGAGTTTGAACACAGGAGGGCTTGTGGAGGTGGTGGGGCTGTAGGCTTAAATTCTCCACTTCACGTCTGAGCAGAAAACAAAGCTGGAGTAACAAACATCAACAGCACTTAGCTCATTATCTTACTATTAGTCAGAGAAAAGAAATATGTAAAACCTCAGTTAGCAGAATATGCATTCTCAAAATATTTTTCGAAATATTATTAGAGAGAAAAAGATCTTTGCTGCAACATAAATGCACTTTTTTGTATTATCTCAACAAAACAACTTTAGCATTTTACAAACTACTCATAACTTGATTGTTTTGCATACATGTAAACCATAAAATTGTATTTGAGTGAGAGCAGAAACACTTTTAATTAGGTGGTGCAAAAAAACTACTAAAATACACATTATCTTTTTTATTTCTTTCCTTATTAAAATATAGAACTTAAATCAAGTTATTTTATGATTATTCTTAACTAATGAATCTTAAGTTTTCATATAAATACTCAAGCAAACAAGTTATATTTCTAATATAAGAGAATATACAACTCAGTAGCTTTCAGATTCAACAGTAAAAACAGTGTGAAAACTTGAGGCACAACACATCACCTCTGTTCTTACACAGAGCAAAATGTTGAAGACATTGATTGTTTTTTGAACCGTTAGGGGAGACATTTTCTCACCACAAATCACAGTGTAACTAATCAATCAAAGTGCTGAAACCAGTAAACAACAGCAACAAGGAGGAAAGTGCTGTTTTTTACCCCTTATAAAAGAGTCAAATCTACACTTATAATGATAAGTGTAGCTGCAAAGTGTGACAAAGTCTGCAAATATTCCTGTGAGTGTGCGTGACGACACCCACTTGCATTAAACTTTCTGTACAGCAAGAACATGTGGTGTTAATCTAATGATCAAAATGCTAAGCAACAATAAGAATAAAATGCAGAAAAAAACAGCAGATGTTTTAAGGAATAAACTCCAATAAACTATAAAAAAAAATCAATACTTTCTTTTACACACCAGGTAAGGTATGGAATGTAGAGTGTGCAGAATGTAACCAAATTAGCTGCTATATTTATATATGATCATTAAATACAGGTGGCAGCTGGAAAGAAACAAGAAGATGACGGTAGCTGTGTTTTTCTTCCTTTAGTCATCTTTTCAAAACAAAGAATCAGATATTTCATTTAAAATATCTTTACATTTAAATCATCTTTACATTTGCTAATAATTAACTTTTTCCTACTAATTTCCAAGATTTGGCTTCTTTTTGAGAAAAGGGTGACGAGGAAACAAGAAAAACTACACCTTCCTCCTTCCTCCCTGGCATTAATCTTGTTTTTTTAAAAAAAATAGCCAAGACTATATAGAAAGAATATATTTTGCTCTTTCAAGCATTGTGCCAGCAAACATTAACTCGTTATTTGCTGTGAAAAATGAATATTCCCTGGCATGTGCTGTGAGGGGGCACAAACCGCCATTTTCTGATGAGATGCAGGATGTCATTAAGTCTGTGTAGAAACACACATCCACATTTTGCTTTGTAGTTTTTTTCTCCTGGTTTGGAGTCAGCATGAAAGCAAAGGAAAACATGTGTCTGGTGCAACAATACATTGATTAAACATCGATCAGGAGAAGGTTTGCATCAGTTAGTAACTGTTAAGGTTCTCCTCAACATGGCGTTCACCACCCATGACTCTGTCCGTAGCGGTCAGTCACTGGATTTAATGGTTAAGTGGAAAAGGAAACATTGTTAAAATCGCAGTAAATAAAACAAAAAAAATAATAAAGCAATCTCACCGGTAAACAGAATCCCTTGATTCTCTCTCTGTAGCCTAAAGGGGTTTGTGAAAGAGCCTTGCGTTTGGCGACGTAGACTATATCTTGGAATGAGGCCAGCAGCTCAAAGTTGGGCTATAAGCTGCGTTTTTTTTACCTAAACAATCTCCCTCCACTCTCTTCTCTTTGTCTTTCTCTCTAGAAATAACCTACATCTATGTTTAACCAGATCGATTTGGTCAGTTCTTTTTCCTGCACTGACATTAAACCGCACAAATCTTCCCACATAGGATGCAGTCTAGTCTGAAACTTTATGTCAGTTTGCCCCCTATGGAATTTGTCCATAGCGAGGAGTCCTGCTGAAACTGGGGGCGGGGAGACTTTCTGTACATTCCTCAGCGATACATTCACTACTCCTCCTGCAGAGCCTGCAGCCACACACACACACACACAGACGCACACAGGCTGCAACCATGCATCAGTTCATTTAAACCGACAGAGCCAGGCAAGCACTCACATGACTGTCTCTATACGTCCAGCCACACAAATGTGCCATCTTAAACATCCAGCACACTTTTACGCAGAGCTCCACCGTGTGCGTTTCGTTAGTTAATTCGCAATGGAAATCATTAAAAACGTGTAAACTGAGTTATAAAAAATTGTATAAGCCTAAATAGGCCAACAGAAAGCGCCCAGGCTTCATATATTTCGTATATGGCTACATACAGCCGGAATATGTGGACATAACTTTTGACTGAAAAGTTACTAAGAAACTTTGCAGGAGTTTGAAACTTGAAACAAATTATAGAAGCATTAAAAGTTGAGAGGGAGCGTCCTCAGGGCGATTTTAAATACTCCCTTTTATTCTCTTTTCATCCCATCTGTTTCCATGAGAGTGCCATGGATGTAAACAATACATAAACTTCCCGAAAAAGCTGAGGACCGTTATAAAAAGCGCCAGGGGTTGGCCGCTGGCTCGTGTTTCGTTACATCTTTATGCCTTATGACAAAGTCTAACAGAGGAAACATGGGAAGAAACGCGTAATTGGCGCGCTGATTCATATAGAATAGTCGAGTGGGAGAGCCAATGAATGAGCGCGTTGAGGCCGAGCCAGCAGCGGTAGTACGGAACGGGTCTGCCGCGCTCTGATTGGCCAGCCTTCCGGTCCAATCAGAGCGCTCGGTGTGTTTGCACAGCAGCAGAGGTGTAAACCCACTGAGACTGTCATGGCCCCAGTCTGAGCTAGTGGCTGAAGGGCCCACTAAACCAACACTCCCTTTGTAACCTGCTTTACATGAACATGCACACCTATGCTTATTCATTAGCAAACAGTGCAGGGACACAGTGCTCTCATCTCAGCTCCAAGCACAGCTCCATGCACTGACAGGAGCAGGGACATACTGTGGAGGGCAGCTAAACTCTCTGCCCAATCATTTTTTTTTCCTTCTTATTGAAATTTGACTAACTTTTCAAACTGATACAACACACAGGATAACATGGGCTTTGTAGGTTATCGTAAAACATACTATAAAAGCCAAAAAGGTCAAAGTTAAGACTCTTATGTAACGTTTTATAGTAAACTTCTGGAAACAATTCTTACTTGGTGGTAAACCATATAGGACAAGTTATGTAACATACTTATTGGAATTAAAAAGCAGTGATTCAGGGAGAAAAAAAATAAAAACATCAAAGTGTATTGTCACCTGTCGTGAGCATATGTACAACTGCTTACATGTGTATTTTCCTTAATGTTATGTTTTTTATAAAAACATTCATTCCGTTCACAATTATAACTTGAAATAGCCTACTGTAATCCATGAAATCTATAATATTCTTAAAATTGATTTTAAAGAGGCATTCATTCAGCTTAATGTACTGAGGCTGAATTATGTTGCATAATTCAGCAATTTTCCCCTGAGATTAATAAAGTATCTCTGATTCTGATTTCTGATATTGACAAGTGTTTTTAATAGGCACACAGACAGACAGACAGACAGATATATAGATAGATAGATGTTTTATTATTTGAATGCTTCCTTTACATGCTTATTAGAAGCCTGGACTCATGATAATCATGACCTTGAGTATACGTTTTAGGATCCCTACTGTTGAAAAACCTGCACAGCTTCTGTTCACATGTATATCAACAGGTTTGGATCCCTATCCCCATTTGTGCTACAAACACAGCTATTATATATATCACTGTGACTTACCTGTAAACTACCAGACTTCCAATAAGATTTACAGATGTTAATGAAATTTGTGAAATCTTTCACATGTATTCCACAATTGTGGAAGGACGCCAGAGCCAAATTTAAGTAGGAGACCCCTCCCTCTTTCAGTAAATTCAAATTCAAGCCGGAGGTATAGCGGAGAGGACTCGCCATGTGTGCTGGCTCCACATGGCCTACGCTTCCTCTTTGTGCCAAACAGTCTGCAAGATGTAAAGAGTGCAATGCGGTGCAGCAGTCACATCGCCTGAATATTCCCTCTTAACATCAATTTGTGTGTCCACGAGCAAATCGGGCCTGCTTTTGGACTTTGAATTGCGGCTCAGAGAGGGCATGGCTCCACTCTAGCTGGAAAAGATGGATGCCGTCATGTTATAGTAGTACGTGTCAGTCCCACATTGCGTGAGGGCCCAATGGGCAGAGCAGGGCCCTCCCTATGTAAAGATACTTCAAATTAAAAGTATTCAGAAGGAAATTTAACAATATAGTGCAACATCATTATGGATGGCCACACCCCCTTTCCCCTTCCACTGTGTCATCAGTACAGCGCACTTAGAACAGCCGTGCGCACAAGCCCCCGCAATATCAGCGCATGAATGCTATGGGCGTGCGTGAGCGTACTGCCGTTTTACTATTCCTCAACCGACCAATGAGAATCGAGGCTTTGCAGAGAAAGGCACACCAATGTGATTCTAGTAACGATACACTAGTTTCTCACGGAATCCCTTTACGCACATAGCTCGCCAGGTTTTTTCCCAACACCAATCCACTCTTCCCCTCCTTTTTTTCTTCACTCCCCTTTGCTGTCCCCACCCCAGATTCCCGTGCAATTTTCCCCCAATCCCAAACACTTAATTGAGCAATTGGGATTCCTCACGTGTGGGCTGATTTGTAGTTTGAACACGTGGCTCATTCAAAAAAGCCGGAATAGCAGAGGATTTTTTTTCTCTCCCCCTTCTTCTTCTTATTCTAGGCTCTAGACTTAGAGGCGGGCGCCAGCCTTACCGTGTGTGACATTCTCTGTCTCTTTGCCAAGACGTTTGGAGGAAGACACAAAGTAGTTTCTCCTCCTTTTCACCCAGCCCGCCATCGTTTGGAGACACGAGATTAATAATTGAGCATTTATTTATTGCGCGATAGAGACAGAGGGGCGAGGGAGCGCAAACGCACTGTGAGGCTGCCAGTTTAAATCTATCTGTGGCTTGAACGACCGGGAAGCACGCCACAGCCACTCCGTAGTTGTAAAGGCGATTTAGGCTACTCCAAAACACTGCACATCCGCGAGAGCAAACTATCTCTCCCTCAGCGTAAAGATAGTCCCTTTTCGGCGCAGAACATGAATAAGCTATACATTGGCAACGTGAGCGCAGAGGCGAGCGAGGAGGACTTCGAAACTATCTTTGAGCAGTGGAAGATTCCGCACAGTGGTCCATTTCTCGTCAAAACTGGCTATGCGTTTGTGGATTGCCCGGACGAGAAGTCTGCAATGAGGGCCATCGATGTTCTTTCAGGTGAGAGAATATTTGTGCAAAAAAGTGGTGTTCAAATGCTCACGAACTGCTGCAATTGTGTCAAGATTGCCTTGCTTTCAGGGCCCCTACGAGAAAATGCATGTAGTCCTGTAGGGTGGGGGTGTATCCAAGCGTTTCTTTCTCTCACACAACCTTTACTTGGCCTTTTGACACTGTGGGCTCAGACAAATGGCTTCCCCGGGTTTGACTGAAATTCTGCCCTTGTAATTTCACTGAGTGTAGCTTGATAAAATGGTCGAGTAAACACAATCATGAGGATGAGAATACCAAGGCTTTCCTTAACGCAGGCTGTGTGCCGTTCAGGGCAGTGGGGCGCATAGACAGCGGGGCTGTGGACGCCGTGAAGTGAACCTTATTGTGACTCTTATCTCACAACCCACTTTGGCACGATTGTGAGCACTGTGTTGCTGCTTTTACCAGCTTCAAATTGAACTTACACTCTTAACCAGGTTGCAAAAAGCACAGGCCTTCTGCAGTATAGCCTCAACTCGCTACATTGTGAAGCCATTTCGTCCATGCTGACACACCAGGTGGTTTAATTGTGTTGGTCAAATGTAGGCCAACTAACTGAGCCACACCACAATTTGCTGTTTTATTATTCATTTCGCTTGTTGTTGAAGTTGGCTTCAACTCGTATAATTTTACGAATTGGAGGGGGAGTGGGTTAATGTCAGCCTCATTTGTGTCCTCGTGCTATTAGTAGACTCGCACACTTTTCAACAATTTGTGCTTGTTAAATCATACTATGCTGAAAATATCCAGGACGCTGCAGATCCACATTGTGCCTCTCTATATTTTAATATACACCATTTAAAAAAAAAAAATAAGCAGTGAACCCAAAAAATACATACTGTAAACGCATAAAGAGAGGCCCGTGTGAGAGGTCATTGTGAATTTAATTAAAAGTAGCTGTGTTCTTGTTTTTAGGTAAAGTTGAACTTCACGGGAAAGTTCTCGAAGTGGAGCACTCGGTCCCTAAACGTCAAAGGTAGGTCCGAGTTTTATAATAGTGTCTGGTTCAACTCGTAGGAGCTCCATTTTTTTTTCCTCCTCTCACTGTAGCCATTTTCTAAAAGAAGCATTTCTTTTGTTTTTTAAGTGACAGTGCTGGAGATGGTCTTTCATGCTTACGTTGCTGATCAGGGTTGTGTGTGTTTAGACTTTTGGTTTAAATATGACATGATTCTCCCCTAAATGTTCTGGGGTCAAATAAAAGGGGCGTATGGTTGGTGTCCTCCCTCCTCTCGCCATGACTGTGGGGTGCTCCAGAAACCGTTGTGCACAAACCAGCACATGCTTGTATTTTGCTCATTCGCCCGTATTTGTTGTGGTTGTTGTTGTGTATACGTACTCGACTTGTTGTTGTTGTTTAAGCTCAGGTCTTCGGGCGACTAGTAAAGGTTCAGAGTGTGCAGGCTGAGATGTGTGCAGAGTGGGAGTGCAGGCTTGATTTGAGGCGTACTAGGCCTTGTGGAGTCGTCCATTTGAGAAGGATATGCCCGTCATTCTCCCTGCCTGCCCTGCGCTTCCGCCCTCCTCAGCACATTGTGCTGCTGTTGCACGAGATGGACTCCAAAACGCGAGTGGAATGGGAGGCTTGGGGCCCCAAGTCACGAAAACCCCCCAGTTTCAGAGTTAGACCCCCGTAGCCACACTGGGCGGTTGTTTCAATGAGTGATTTCTTTAAAAAAATAGTCTAAATGGCTTTTTGTGCTCTGTGCGCAAATTGTAGCGGACGTATCTGTTTTTTGACAGTGTGCGTATTTTAGGAGAGATTCAGTGTCAGTATCTCGTAATTAGTCCCTTTCTTGAAATACATTGTTAATTGGTGAAGTCATTTGTATGGGGCGTTACACACTGTTTGCGTTGCTTAACGTAAGGTTGGATGTCTGCCTTTCGTGCGCAAAATAAGAATCCACATGCGGAATAATTTACGTCCTGATAAAAATATGAAGGCTTTTAAACTAGCATGCGTGGCTGAAATTAATTAAATTAATTTTAAATAGATTTGATATGAACACGAATATTTTTTTTTTTATATTTTACATGGAATGTATTTTCCACCTTCAAAATTATTAAAATAAACCAGGTGAGCTCCACGAGGATTTTTTTTCCCCTTCACGAAAATAAAATAAAAAAAAAAAAAAACTGGTGACGTTGCTGCAGCCTGTCGTGTTGGTTAAATGGCAGCAAAAGAGTCGAGTTTCAGCCACACTTCAAAAAAGTAAAACGTGCCCTCCCTTTACATCATGAAACATGGCAGTAGTCAATGGGAACAGTATTCTGAGTATAGACTACACACATACATACACACACACTCACACTTGTGCACTAGCTGGGGCCCCTCTTTGCATTCCAGCCTGCAAATATCAGCTGGGGGCTCGGCCAGTCACCATGGCTTAACCTTTGAACCCATCAGGAAGGGGAAGTGCCATATCAGACGAGGATAAAGGTTGGGTTGGTGGCTACATTTTGGGGGTTCACAAAGGAACGTAGTGCTGCATACAGTGACATGCTGAGGAGTGCAGATACGTGTTGGGACATTTTTTTTGTGGACATGACCAAAAGACAACTAAAATGTATTTGGACTAGGATTTAGCAAAATATTTGATATGATCAGTACTGGATCCTGAAATAAGACTGTAGACATGAACAAAATGCAACAAAATTACTTCAATTAAAAACACACTGTCTGCTGAAACATTTAAGTAAATCTTTAATAAGCCTAATGTTATTTTTTGGTGCAAAAATTGCACTTACAGCCATTCAGAGGGCATCTGCTCATTCTTGACATTGTCTTGCACTTTATTTATTTATTCCGAAAAAAGTATTTAAACTGTTAAACAAACAATTTCAAAATTCAAAATGGTTTCTAAAATGGCAATTATGATAACTTTTGACCTAGCCTTTTACACAAGTAGGTTTATTTGCTTTTTAGTGGAGCTGAGGGGTAAAAATCTATTTTCTTCCATCAGTTAGCTTTTTTTAAATTGTCATGTGTGATTTATAATTGTAGCCTACTGTAACAGTGATTGTGTGGTTCAACTCACACTATGTGTCGGGTAACATGCAGCAGGAAAAAAAACTGCGGCTAGCCCATCCCACATGTACAGGAAGAAAGAAAATGGCATGGCCATACGAAGGTTGGCCCTGTGTGTGTGTGTGAGAAAGCTGAGGGGAAAATACTCGTTGAATGTGAGCTTTTCAAAGGTGTGCAGCTTTTTGTTGTTTAAGCTCATAGGAGGTGTTCTTAATGGTGTAAAGTGTCAGTTATATTAATGGGACTTTTTTTTCTTTAGAACTAGCATTTTTTTGGGGGGGGGAAAAATCCATAAATTGTGATGCTAGAGTAGGTTGTTTCAGGCTTGTTTTAGAAATGGCTTCTAGCTCTTATCACAAGAATCCTGGGGTCACGAGGTCACGGTGAGGCCCCAACTGCAAAACATAGGATCTGGGACGGAGACTTGGGGTGCCAGAGAATTATGAATGTGGCCCCTTGTTTTACTCAGACTGTGGGCGAAGAGTTTTCTCAGCTCTGCCTCTCTCCAGGCTCTGATTAGAATGCCATTGTACTTTTGCCTTCTCTTAAAAATACCTGAAACTTGTACGTGTGTACTGGGTGAGGTGAAGACACAAATGTGTGGTCTGTTGAAAATTTTCCCACTGTTGATGTTAATTCTGGTTTATAGGAATCCAGTCTGTTCAAAATACATGTGTAGATGTAGCTTATTGGGTGCATGGTGTGCATATAAGGCCTGTAAGATGCCAGTGGAAACCAGACTATGTAGAGTTCAGTCATTCAAAGCCTTAGCATACTGTGAACAGTCAGTGGATGTGGATGGACGTTGAGCAAAGATCTCATGTGTCCCTAACGATGAATACAGGTATAGTGCAGTGTCTCACAGCTTCACCTTTTTATTTTTCTGTCATGCTAGTATACATGTCTGTATACACTCACTTGTGTGCATGGTGTACTCTGTGCAGCCCTGTACGTCTCAGCTAGGGCAGCCAAGGAAGCAGAGAATAAATGTGTAGAATGTTGGTCCCCATTTTTTTCTTTTTTTTTTTAAGTAAATAAGGAACTCGGCCTCCTCCTGGCCATCACATGATGAGCCAACCCCAGTCACTCCTGGCCCTCCCCCTCCCACTTTTAACCCTGCTCTACATGTTCCTGTCAGTGGACTTGTCCGTGTCCATGGCAACAGGGCCCCACCCCCACAGGGCAGAGAGGGCCCTTGTTACCCTTGCCTGAAACAGGACTAGCCCCCCCCCCCCCCCCCCCCCCCAACCAATACCACACCCCACTCGCAGACCCCTCCTCAAATCAAAGGCTGGGTCTAGGAATGTATATTACCCACAACCCCCACCCCACCACATAGCCTGGCTGACTTCTTATGTGTGTAGAGCTATAGGTTAATCCGACTGGAAGTGCTTTGTGCATTTGCAGATTTCGCATGGTTCCCACCGCAATGCAGAGCGTACAGAATGTGTGGAGAAGAGGGCTAGATCAGCCAGGAATGGCACAGTAGGCCGGAAAGGGCTGAAATTCCAGTTGGAAGTTATATGGGAATTTTCTGTACAATTTCCCCATTTAGAATGAAGCATTTTTCAAAGTGTCATATATTGAACTGCTTTTAGCTTGATTATGTTGTAGCAGTCTCAGCTAGTGTGGACCCTGTTGCACTCGTGTGTTGTATGAAATGTTTAATTTTAGTGGCATATCTTCAATTTGAACTAATCATTTCTGCATGGTGTAAAGTTTTATCTGCTACACAGATTACAAAATGGCCATAACAGTGGAGCAGTTTGCACAAGCTGCTGTTTAGACATTTTTTCTGTTACACCAGCTTCAAAGAGCTGGTGGAAAAGAAATGTATGGAGTCTGCACACATAACTTTGAATTGGCTGCATATGTGCCATGCGTGTATGCTAAGCTGACATGGAAACCGTTTGGGGTCAGAATCTAACTCCATTTTTCTGTGTGTGTGTGTGTGTGTACATTAGTTCTCAGCCATATGTACATTTTGTTCCTTTAGGTTTGTGTGTGTGTCAACAGGCAGTGGACTTTGGAGTCGTCTGCACTTTTTCTCACATTTTTACACGACGACCACATGCAGGCGGACACTTGTGAAACTCTGACTCATTGATCCACAGCTTCTATTGTCTGCATGACCTCCACATGCAGACAGTATACTCAGAGTCTGCTGTACTCAGTGTGACTTGAAACCATAATTCTTGAAGGAATGAATTGGGGAAAATCTGTCATTGTTGTTTCATGTGATGGCATACAGCAGCACCATTGTAACTGCTAGCCTCCACTTGCTTCTGCTGTGTGCACACACTCCTAAGCACGAGTCTTCCTATATGCTGTGACGCAGCAAGCGGAGATTTCCTTTAGTTTCTGATGGCACCAGCTCCCCCCTCCCTCACAACAGCTGGACGCTCCTGGATAAGTATCTATTTTGGTTGAAAATAGCAGGCCCTAGCCAAATCTCATGATTCAATGCTGCAGGGCCCATGCTTGACTCGAAGTGTGTAGACAAGACATTAACGTATCTTTCTTGTCAGTTCTTCCCCGCCCCCCTCCCCCCCCACTGCCCTCTTCTTGATGTGTCCTTTCTCTCACTTCACCGTACACTCCGTTTTGTTCTTTGCACTCTGTGCAACACAGCAAAGGGAGAAATGTGGTGTTTATATTTATCTTTTGTAGCTTTAATTTTGCGCATCCTCATCTCCATGTAGTCCACACTATATGTTTTACAGTCCACCTTGCAAGCTGTGAAATAAAGTCTTAAGCTTCTCTCCAGTAGTTTGTCAGATGGTAGAGTCTTTGGACCATTTTTTAAAAAAACATTTTTTTAAACCTTTGTCATTTGTATTATCATGTCCTTGGTATTGTCAACTATTAACTGTATCTCTTCCCCCCCATCCACCTTCATCTTTTCTTCTCTCTCTTCCTTTCTTTCATCCATCCCCCACCCACCCTTGTCCTCTTGTTCTCTCTCCAGGAGCTGTAAGCTGCAGATCAGGAACATCCCGCCTCACATGCAGTGGGAGGTGAGTGCTAACAGGCTGCTAACCGCTTCCAGGGCGGGGCACCATGGGGCAACCCAACCGCCTCTCATTTAGTGGCCTCTAGAGTCACCTTGCTCCCCCTTTGGGTTTTCAATTGAGCTTGCAATTGATGATTCGTTTGAGCTCAGGCCAGTGTGGACCACTGATTGGTAGAAGAGCTGGGATGATTGCTAGTGTCAATGAAGACTGTGGGACTTTTCTATAAATGCTGTGCTTTACTAAACAATGTCACCAGGAGAGCTTGAATGACTTTGTGATGAAAAGGATTTATTCATTTATTTTGTGTGTATGATGAGCGCATTCACAAAACAAAGATTTCCTGTGGCACTTGGTCTATTGTGGCATCTTCTATCACTCATCACGTGCTGGTTTGAAGTCATTCCTCACTATCCTTGCAAAAAGAAAAACATGTCAAATTTAAACAAACAGCATGTCGTCTGAGGGATTATGAAAGAATTGTGACAGGGCAGAGGGGCTTTGACCTGGCTAGCCCAAATGCATGAGCCTCATATTGTACAGGATGTTCCATCTTATTTTTGCATATAATTGTACTTTTTAAAAGGCAGTTTGTGTTTCATGCATGCGTCAGGTCTGGGAATGCTGTCATGAATTTATAACTTGCACATGTGGTGTTTGTGTTTCTTGACATGCAGAGGTTGGACAAAATAAAACCAGCACTTGTACGTTTTAATGGAATCCCTTGCCGTGTCTCTGCAATACAATACATTTTGTAGTGCTTGTTATGTTTGAGTCTCAGTGGTGCTGATTCAAGTGCAGTGAAATTTAAGGACATAGTTTTGTTAGACACAAGAAGACATTTTTACAGGTGGTTTCACACCCAAATAACACATTGTGATTTACACAATTTCTAAAAGCCACTTCAAATTACTATACACTGACAAAATATGACAAGGTATAAGTGTGAGGTTTGTGTTATTGTGTTAAATTGAACAAGTTGCGTTTGCATCTGCTACCACATTCTTTTACAAACACCTTAAAGGTCTTATTAAGAATATAATATAATAATTTGACTTGCAAGCTGGGTAACTTAAACTACATGAATTATTTTGTTGGATTAACTATGGGAATGAATATCGAAAGTGTATTTTTTTTCTTGCGATATATACCTGCACCAATTTTCTGTGAAAATTTGAGGATACCAGTTTGAACCGATGTGGCCAAAAATGTCTCTAGTTGCAAGCGAGGTTAAATCGCAGTTTTTTTGGTTTCCTAAAGGGTTAATGTATAAAAAGCTGCCATATAAAAATGAGTATCATAAGTGAAGTGTAACATGTTCAGATTTCAAGGCCATTGGCTGATTAGCAGAGGGAAAAAACTAGTGAGTTGAGCAACAGTGTGTGTGTGTGTGTGTGTATATCTTTCTTTCGGTGCATGTAATAAGCATTGAGTTTCTTTAGGATTCAGCGTCCGCTACGCATTCTGCTTTGACAATATACTAATCTGCTGCACACACGTATGCTGGATTTAAATTTGTCGGCCAACTTGTACTAAAAAACTGCACTTCAGGATCATTTGTGTCAAAATCCCTCTGTTAAGTTCTGTGTTGAATCTTGTGTGGCATTAACACAAGCTTTACGTGACTCCCCCCCCCCCTCCCTCCTCTGCAGAGGTTTAGCTGTGATAGCGTGTGCTTGCAGTGTTCAGTTTAATTTTCTGCTCCATAAAAGCTATGGCAGCCTAATGAGAATTTTCTTCTTGAATTGCACAATTGTTCACTGCTATTCTAAATTGTCTGTAAGGTTAATGCATGGCTTTAGATTTCAGACTGATTCACTAAACAATGATCAAATGGCTACGAACAGGCTCAGTGTTTTGTAATGGTGGGCTCGCTTTGCCTTATACGCATGTCCCTTAACTGCAGCTCCAGATCCACCCATGTTCCTAGTATGTAGCGAGCCAGCTTTTTGCTTTCTCAAAAGGTGACATGGAGGTTTCTCCCCCTCAGAGGGGGGAGGGGTTAAAAGAATAAGGGAACAGAATAGAATGAGATCTTTTGATGCAAAGGCCATGTATGTATCTTATCAGGTAGATAAGACAACGGGTCATGGTGTGTGCGTAGCCCTACAGCAAGAAGAATGGTAGTGAGAGTAGTGTGTTCATGAGCTGTAGTGGGTGGGTGGGCCTGGACTGCTTCCCCTTCCTTCCATGTGCTCCGATTCACAGAATGTGTAGCATGAACTCGCACCCCTCCCCCCAGCTGCTGCTTCTGCTTCCTGCTGGAATGTACCCCACCCTTTCCTGAATGGCCTGAAATCTCATTGGCGAGACGGCTAGATGGACAGGCGGCGTAGCCAGTCAGCAGCCAGCAACTCCTGGTTTTAGGGAACTCATATCAGAGCTGGAGCAGCCAATAGAGAGGAGTGAAGAAGGCAGGGAGGCGGGAGGTTGCTTGGTTGGTGGGTTGGTAGAGTGTGTGTGTGTGGGGGGGCAGGGAAGCTGTCTTGTTGGCTGAAAAGTGGGGTTGAGCTCTTGGGGGTGTGGCCTTGGGTTCAACTGAGCATGGTCGGAGGTCTTAGCTTAGAAACCCTCGCTCTTGCCCACAATTGATCACATCTATGTATGAAAATCCTGTGGTTTCCAGATTTGGGCTGGTGGCCAGCTCGGTATGGCTTGCATTTTAATGCATTCAATTATAAAGATGTGATGTGCTGTATCAAAATGCAGAGGTTTTCTTTTTTGCATGTTATTGCCAGTACTCAAAAAAGAACCATTGCTTTATGAATACTTTATTTTTGAATTATCACATTTTCTGACAATTTATTTTTATATGGTTTACAGTTATTAGTATTTTAATGTTGTAACACTTGCTCAGCACCTAGAGCTCCAAGAGTCATAAATAGGGGCTTTTACAAGGCAGCTACAAATGTATCCACGTAGCTCTACATTGAACTCAGGGGTACAGAATTAATGGACTGTGTCCTGGTAGAAAGCTGGGCTGCTTCCATGGACGAACCTCTGCTCACTTAACAGGTTCAGGTCAAAGCATTCAAAGTCAACAGCTTTCTTTTTCCATTTTTTCCCTCAGGTTTTGGATAGTATGCTTGCTCAGTACGGTGCAGTAGAGAGCTGTGAACAAGGTAAATGAATGTAATTTAGCTTTATGTTGCAAAACTGTTCCCCCAATTTTGTTGCAAGACACACCTTGGAAGTGTAATCATAATATTGCTTTTATTTATTGTACCATAGGGTTAGTTTGTAATTGAATAACAATGTACAAAATAGAATAGTGTGCTAAATGGTGTCCATGTTACTGACTGTGTGTATGTGTGTTCTCCCACAGTAAACACTGACACAGAGACTGCAGTAGTCAATGTTCGATATGCAACCAAGGACCAGACCAGGCTGTGAGTGTACACACACACACACACACACATGCACAAACAAGCAGTGCATTCACATCATTAACCTTCATCTCATCTGTCTTGATGTCTTTGATATGTATCTGCTCAAACCCAACCATTGGACTGTATGTCAACTTTCTCTTTCTAGCGAATTAACAGTACACCTGACTTCCTGCTTCCAAAAACCAGTCTAGTTTAATTTGACATGCAATGATGACTGGGAGGAGGGGGTGGGGGTGAGTGTATGTTGGAGGGGGTTAAATTAGCCATCTGGTGCCCCCTGGTGTACATGGATCATACTACATATTGCTCTCTGCATCAGTGGTTGAAGTCGTCTGGAGGCGTAATTGTTATGCAAAAAAAAAAAATGGTGTGGATACGGTGAGGTGATGTTTGGCCACTACCCCACAGTCTGTTGAGTGTCGGCTCCTGTTCTGTATCATTTTGTTTTAAATCCGGTCTTTGGTTTTCCTGTTAATAAAATCTTATATTGATTACCCAGGCAGAAATTTGATTGTCATTTGAAGCTGTCTAAAAGTCTTCCTGTGCTGTTTAAAACCCACCCAGCCGCAATCAAGCATTTTACACCGAGCTCTCTTTATACTCCTTAGGGCAATGGAGAAGCTGAATGGGTATATGATGGAAAACTATGCCTTGAAAGTGTCCTACATCCCTGACGAGACAGCTGCCCAAGAGGGTCCTTCAGCAGGAGGCAGGAGAGGCATGAATGCCCGGGGACCCCCTCGTTCTGGCTCTCCAGGATTAGGTGCCCGGCCCAAAGTGCAGTCAGACATCCCCCTGCGCATGCTTGTCCCCACGCAGTTTGTCGGGGCGATTATTGGCAAGGAAGGTGCAACTATACGCAATATCACCAAACAGACCCACTCAAAGTACGTACATGGAGGTCAGGAATTATATTGAACATTGCAAGTGACCTTTCCTTTGCTACACTGTTGATCAGTGTTGAACTAGACTAATGGGATGACTCTCTTCTGCAGGATTGACATCCACAGAAAAGAAAATGCAGGCGCAGCAGAGAAACCCATCACAATTCACTCAACACCTGAAGGTTGTTCGAAAGCCTGTAGAACCATCATGGAGATCATGCAGAAGGAAGCAGTTGACACAAAGTTGTGAGTTTATACCAATACACAGTCAGACAGAATATTCTAGTCAATTATAGTTAATTGGTTTAGTCAAGTATCGCATAAAACAATTTGAACTCACCTGTTGCAAAGCAATCAGAATGAGGTTAATGTAGTGGTTGGGTCTTCATCCTCAGCACTGTCAGCTCCTGCTTGTTTGTGATTAAAGAAATAAAATGGTTAAGCTTAGGATGTTGCCATGGTGTCCAGAATGTATCCAATATAATATCAGAGGAAACCTGCTTTTACTGATTAGAATTTGACCATGGTTGCTGTAGAGGTGAAACCTGCTTGTGCTTCAGCTTAAGAGGTACTCGCTGAACTTTAAAACCAGGCAATTTGCGTACTGTGTGTTGCAAAAATGTTTTCAGTCGCAGAAACTCACGTGAAGTGGAAGATATTGGCACTTCAGTCAAGTCAATGTCACTGCTGCCTGAGTGAAAAGATGTGGAATTCAACAGCGTAATGACAGCATCATCGAACACATTGTACAAGAGCAACCCTGTCAGACAGTTCTAAACATTCTTTCCAAGCATTCACAGAAACAAAACAAACGGCTCTTCCTAATTCTATCTTAAAATTAACACTTTTGGTGGTTAGCTGGCCATCACAATTTTTCTACAGCAGCAATGTGCAGATACCATTATGTTGCACCTGTGCAACCTCTCAGAACTATAACAGTTTCGGACATCATACATGGTTACACTCTATAGGACCTGTGATAATTTATGGTTGGAATATTTGCATAATGACTTACCATGCCCTGTTTTTTGCAGTACTGAGGAGATCCCACTGAAGATCCTTGCACACAACAACTTTGTTGGACGGTTAATAGGTAAAGAAGGACGCAACCTGAAGAAAATTGAGCAGGACACAGAGACCAAGATCACAATCTCACCGTAAGACATGTGCTCATTGAGATTATGGATAGATCCTTCATACATTTTTAATGTATTTGCTGTGGCGTAACGATTTCTGACCCTGCTCACCTACCGCATTGTTCATCCAGCCTCCAGGACCTGACCCTGTACAATCCAGAGCGGACCATCACAGTTAAGGGGTCCATCGAGGCATGCTCACAAGCTGAGGAGGAGGTGATGAAGAAGATCAGGGAATCGTACGAGAGCGACATGGCTGCTATGAACGTAAGCCTATAATGCATGATACAGAAATGACTTAAAACCAGATGACATGAATGGATTTTTCTTTCACCCTCAAGAAGTAAATTGAGCAGTGATCCTAAAACCTTTTTTTGTAATTGGGGAATAATCTTCCTTTTTTCTGCTATTGGAGAGAGAAAAAATGTTGAATGTAACTTTAGATAGTTAATTAATACAACTGTCTTAATGTCTCTCCAGCTCCAGTCCAACCTGATTCCAGGCTTGAATCTTAACGCTTTGGGTTTGTTCCCCAGTGGAGCACCAGGCATGGGTCCCTCCATGTCTAGTGTTCCGCCTCCTGGAGCCCACGGTGGATGCTCATCATTTGGTGTAAGTGACTGTTTCTGTTATTCACTACAGTACACTGCATTGCCCCATACAGTACATTACACAAACCTAGGACTGGCTGTGTTTGATGTTTTTACCTGGTTATGCTGCATCCTCGGGTCATTCCAGTGACAATGAATTGGAACAAAGCAGATTTGGTCTTTAGAGACTCAGTTTTGTTTGTTTCTTCCTTTAGTGCAGTCCTTATGGGGGTGAGGGGCCATTTTGGGCTTCTATGCTGTCGGCGAGCAGCCAGCCCTTTGCTGTAAGTCACCCATCCCAAAGTGCTTTGCACGGCTTGTGGCTGCTCGCTTCGGGATTAGGGGGGTTTGCTACATCCAAGTTGTCCACCAGCTGTCTGCCGATCTTTACAGGCAGACCCTGAAGTGCTTGCAGCTAGCCAGGTGGATGGAGGCACGGCAGTTGTTTTGGATTGTGAATGTTTGAGTAAACCATCCTTGGTGCTTGCTCTAGATTTGTATGCTTTCAAAGCCAAGCGTGCCCTTGGGTGACATGTTGACTCAGAAATTTGGACTTGATCCTGAATCAACAAGCACATGTTGTTTTAAAGTGTACTTCTGTAAGGGGAGGTGTCTGGACTGTCAAAACAAGGAATGAGTTGAAGGCATATGTAAACAATAATTTATTTGATCATCCTTAATGTTAATGTCCTTTTACCTTGTTGATGATAAACTAATGCATGTGTTTGGGGCACAATAAAACTGAGTACATTTGCTAAACATTAACACAGATCTACCAGTGGTGGCTTTGTGAATGTGCTGTGAGTCTAACCGGATGTGACTAAGGACTTTGTTGGACAGTTGTTCCACTTCTGACTACTAGTTTAAGCTGAAGGTGTAGGCTCCCAAAACTGCTTTTGCTAGATCCACAGTTTTGCATCTGCACACTGGTTGCTGGATTCAAGTGGTCTACAGTTGTACTCTCCGTGTGATCCTCTCTTGGTCACATTAGCACTAAGGTGTTTGTACCCCACAGGGACACCCGGAGTCGGAGACGGTTCACCTGTTCATTCCTGCACTTGCTGTGGGAGCCATCATCGGAAAACAGGGTCAACACATCAAACAGCTGTCACATTTTGCCGGGGCTTCGATTAAGGTTAGTGATGGACAGACCATGAAATTCTGAATTTCAGTGATAACATGTCAATGCCAGCTGTCCTCCTGTTATTTGATTCATATGCACTGAGAGTATAAGTGAAGCGTTTTTCCACATACTGGTGTCTGCTTCAGATTGCACCTGCAGAGGGAATGGATGCCAAGCAGAGGATGGTCATAATTGTTGGACCTCCAGAGGCACAGTTTAAGGTACCTCCTCATCTCAATAATATAATGCTCTTTAAGTAAGTCTGTAACAGCCTTTTTGCAAGATGTTGGGTTTATTTTGCTGTCTGGTCATGTAGGCATGGTAGCGACTTGTTATATTCAGTGCAGGCAGACATTTTCCTGTGATTTTTGTCTGCAAACCATGCCATTTCCAAAATGCCTCATGAGTAATCTCTACTTGAAACTGTCTGGCTGCAGGCTCAGTGTCGTATCTTTGGCAAGCTGAAAGAAGAGAATTTCTTTGGGCCCAAGGAAGAGGTGAAGCTAGAGGCTCATATCAAGGTTCCCTCTTTTGCAGCTGGACGAGTCATTGGGAAGGGCGGAAAAACGGTAAAGACAGATTCATAAATCCATGCATTTGCTGCAGTTTAACAGGACAGTTGCTTAGTTTCGTTGTTTTATTGTGGCTGCAGGTAAATGATCTACAGAACTTCACCTGTGCTGAAGTGGTGGTGCCAAGGGACCAGACGCCTGACGAGAACGACCAGGTTGTAGTCAAGATCAGTGGACACTTCTTTGCATGTCAGGTAGGTCACGTAAAGATGTCTAGAAGACAGAATAGGTTCAAGAAGCCTGCCACTAATATTTGATGTAATTAAATTTTGAAATTCCTAATTATGGACTAATCACCCATTATAGATCACTTATTACGCAGCTCACTTGGTACTGAGTTGTATGTACTGTGCTTACTAACCGTAATATTGTAATCTGCAGTCATGTTCCTCATTTAAATGTGACATGAAGTAGAAAACTCTGAAAGGTCAGATGGTCATATTTTCTCTTTGTCTAGCTGGCCCAGAGGAAGATTCAGGAGATCCTGGCCCAGGTGAGGAGACAGCAGCAGCTTAAACCCACATCTGGTGCTCAACCTCCACTGCCCCGCAGGAAGTAAAGTTCCAGCGGACCTGGAGGAATGGTGACTGAATCTGCCAGAAGACTCAACAGAAGGACAGATGCAGCAGAGAGTCCAGGGGGAGAAGAAGACATTGGGGTCCTTATGCTCATCTCAGGGGTCAAAGGTGATCAGAACCCAACCAAACATCCACCCCTCCTTGTCTTACTTGATGGACATTCAAGTGTGGCTAATAAGAGACCCTGAATCTCTGCCCACTTCACCTCTCTGCATCTCTTTGAGAATGTACTTCTGAGGGCTCCCACCAACGTCACCTGCCCTCGCATGTACACACCCCTCGACTGCTCTCCTCCCCCCCAATGGGTGTGTTAATTTTTTTTTTTTTATTATTTTTTTTTTTTTAGTTTAAATTTTTGTTCCTATTACACTAGAAACACAAAGAAGAAATAAGGAATCCCCCTCCTGTCACGTCCTGGGTGTGGTACTTCAAACATGACAAGATGTTTTGGTTGACTTCAGATTTAGTAACAGTATTTAACACCTGGTTTTTCTTCTCTTTTTTTTTTAAGTGTTTAATTGGTTGATGAAGCTTTCTCATGAGTTATCTGTGGAAAGAAAAGGCATTGCTATCAAGGTCCCGGTTGGACCGACAGAGGTTTATTTGGGGGGGAGGGTTGGCTCAGATTGGGTGGGCCATGTTTTGGGGAAAGATTCTTGTTTTAGGACAGGACCCCTGAAAGGGTGGATTATATTGAGCGTCCTGCTCTTGTAATGATAGTGGCATTTTATAAATTCGGATGCATTTTATAGATAGACCTATATACATAGATGAATATATATATATTTAGAGGTGAGGGCAGCGCTGCGACTAACACCTAAGGAAATGGTGCCGAACTGCTGCTGCCCAGGAAAACCAATTTAATATGCATTTTACTTAACTACCTCAGGATCTAGTACCTCAGAAGAGAAAAAGAAAATGATTATATATATGAAAAAAAATGTTCCTTTCTTTTTTTATTTTGCTTTTGTGGTATTTTGTATACTTTATAAAGCTGATAGTCTTTGAACATTTTTATTTTTTTAAGAAAATTTAAAATTTGGTCAGCTGCCAACTGACCTTGCCTTCAACTCTTGGTGCTTTAGGTGGCATTGTACATGTGTTAATGTGTGACTTAAGATGACTGTACATAAAGTCTATTTGTACATAGCAGCCCCGGAGCAAGAGTTGGCGCCCCTCAGCTGGCGGCTGACAGGAGTATTGAGAGAAAATCGCCTCGGTTTTTCCCCCTGAGGGTCCACCATCTTCTGGAAAGTGAGGAAAAAAAAGTACAAAACAACTAAGACATGCAAACGATGCCAACCGTACATAATTTCAGCAATGCCATTTAGTTTTGGGATTGACAGTTATTGGTAATGGTACTTTAATTTGTCAAAAGATTTCCCTTTTGCCTTCCTATGAAGGCTGTGGTCAGGGTGCTGCAGGGTCCTCCCTCCCTGTAGAGTCAGCAGAGTTTTTTTTTTTTTTGTCCATGTTCCCAGGCCATCTTCCACCTTCTTGACGCTGGTGTCTTAGCAAGGTCCAAGCCCAACTAGGTTTATTTCCCTAGGGCAAGCTTTGTCAGTTCGGAGTGGCCCTTTGTAGCCAGGCCAACCAGTCGATGTTAAACGTCATTCACTGCATGGTGAGGGTAGGGGGAGTCACACTGATAGATGCATATATAATATAATCGTCGTTTTTTTTTTTTTTTTGCGCTTTTTGGAAAATGATTTAAAACAAAGGACATTTCTCTGTAACCCGCAAATGTAACTTGATGTTTCATTTTGTTGTTCAGACAGGGAAAACGAGTCAGAAAAGGCACACGTAATACTGAATGAATCCTGACTGGGGATCAGAAAAGAGGAAAGAATCCAAAACTTAAATATACGATTTATTTCATTTGTTTCCATGCCGAATGTAAATATGTTGATTGTGGTAAAAGTGCTCGAGTGTATCCATGCTTCCACAGTAGAACGCCGTCTACCTCAGCTGAGGGGGTGGGGGGTTGTTGTGGCACTAGACGCCCCACCCTGCCCCCACTGAGCGCCAGCGCGCACTGATACCTCAGTCCCCCCCGAACACTTCTTTCTACATGGGCGCGCCTTCCTAACACCGCGCTTAACTGAGGGGCACAAGTGATACTTAAAAATGATCCCTGACATCTCCCTCCTCCCCTCCTGCCAACCAACCCATCCTTCCCGCACTCTTCCCCTCTCTCCTCCAGTTTGTTTTGATCTACCTCTTTAGACACGTATTTGAAGTAGAGGCATTCTTCTATTTGTTAGAATTTATCCCCTTTTTATGCTTCCCCAGATGAGAATTAAAAAAAAAAAAAAATCATGAACTCTTTAGAATTGAGATTAATCGAAAGTGAACAATATTTTCTTTATGCCAGTGTTTATATATAACCCTTTTTGGCTTAATTGAAATCCTCAAACAATTTTTCTTTCTGCTCTCTTTTTGGTGGTGTGGCTTACATGTATTTGAACTTTTGCTTGGGTTTTTTGTGAAAAAGGTCAAATCACGTGTTTGATTTTTGCATTCAGTAGTTAAAAAAACAGTTAATAAAGGGCCTGCCTTTTCATTTCTGATTTGTAAGACTTCAAAATAGATACAAGTCCTGTCTTTTTTTCCCCTTTGTCTTTCACAGATGCTACACTCACTCACTGATTTGGTAACTATTTTCTTCTGTTAGCATTTCTTGGCTGTGTAACGTGGAACATCCTCTCGGTATGGGATATATGTGAGGGACTCGGTCTGAGTTTTCGGAAAAGTGAACAAACTAGCATGATATTCCCTCCTCCCTCCCTCTCTCCAACCATGCTTGTGCCCCTTCACCCCCCCCCCTCACACACTCACACACACAGCTCCACTTGTCAAATGCCTCTAAATAAAAAAGAAAAAAAAATCCTGTATTGTGATACTTTGAATATTTTTTAGAAATATATGTGGTTGTCAGTATATTGCATTGGGGGTAAATATAGCTAAAATAACTATAGTTAGGAAATATCTACAGTCACCTATTAACAATTAGGTCAAGGCTTTAATAGGCTATTGGCTCTGTGCATTGTATTGTGTAAACATAATGGCATGGTTTAATTTTTTTTTTTTTTTAAATGAACATGTTCTGAATTTTTATGGAGGACCAAGATAGAAATGAGAATGAAATGAGGATGGATGATTAGTTCACAACCTTTATTATTAGAGAAAACATGCCAGCTTTCCACTGAATTCCTTAATTTCTCTTTTTTTTAATTTTACAGTGATTTATAAGTTTAAAAGGCTCAAATGAAGTGCATGCATGTATCACTACAAATGGAAAATACATCAAGGATTTTGTACTTAACTAAAGCATTATTGTGGCATAAGTGATAAGTCCTTGGCACACAAGCATTTACTTTAACCATTAAACAGCAATGATTTGAATCATATTCATTTTATAGAAACAATTTATCTTCAGTAAATCAATGGATCAATCACTCTGCTATAGCATTAGCCATTTGCTGGAGCCAGCACCCTTGAACGACTACATTAAGAAACAAACGAGTATTAGTATTATTTACTAATATGCATTCTGCTATTTTGACTTTTTAATCATTTGCTAATGACATTTTTTTGTTTATGTTTTAGTATAATTTGAAGGAGAGCCACAGTGGTGCAAGTCTGCCTACAGAGGGCGTCTCTCAGTCAACAGGTGACGGCTCTCCTCATTGGAGGGGAAGAGTGCCTCCCTCAGGCGAACCATGTGGCCTCCGACCCCAGCATGGGGGCAGGCGTCCTCCACCAGTGACCTGCGAATGGGTCGGTACACCTTGTAACGCCTGGTGGGGAAGAATGATACAGGATATGAAGGCAAATAAGAAAAGAATGGCTGGTAAATTTAGGACTTAGTGTAGGGACTGCTTACTTGTAGACCAGATAGGCGATGAATGCAAAGATGGCCACCAGCACAGCGCTCGTGGAGAGAACCACCCCAGCTGTGTGTGAAGTCTTGGCCGCTAAAAAGTACAAAGAGGAGTTTGGATGTCAAGCTGTTAGCTTTTCATAAAGCTTTTCAAAGTACTGGCATCTCAAAAAGTACTGTTGTGCTTGTGTAACTCACCAGGTGCATCCTGGGACTTGTTGATGGTGACGGTGGTGCTGGCAAGGGCCAGACTGCTGGAGTCCTCCAGGGTGATGTTCACACAGTAGGTGCCAGGTTCCAAAAACCTTCGCCTGAGATAAACTTCACACTGTGACGTTGGTGGCACGTCATCGCACATGATGTTACGTACCTGAGTGCAGCTGGGGTCTGACACAATGGTGCAGGCTGACGTGGGGATGCTGAGGTAGGAAGGTGAGACAGATAAAGGTTTGAATGAAAATTATTACTCTAAACTATTTTAGAATAAAATAGAATTAAATAAAATAATGAAATGCACACCTGCCCAGACATTTCACCCGGAAGCTGATGTCAGTGCTGGTCACTCTAGCAGCTGTTACATCCACAATACGACTGTTTGGCTGGATGTTCAGTGGGTGTTTGGGCTCTGCAGAGAACAGATGATGAACCTTTAGTCAGATTTTCTTGTATCCACACGAGGATTTTTCATTTTCAAGTATGTGTTGGATTATGTTTTTTTTGTTGTTGGTTATTTGTGACACAAGCCATCCTAATACAGTAAATGAACTAAAACTGGCTACAAAATATTTAATTCCACATAAAAATAATTTATTACATTTATCATTGTGCAATTAAATATGTTTCATTTGGCATCTTTGATGTCCTACAACAGCTAAAATGTGATAATAAGCTGCTTTTATTTCATCAAAGCTGCTGCCTCCCACTTACCAATAATGGTGATGTTTCCGACAAAGGTCCCGTGGGCATAGCGGAAACACTCGTTGCTGTTGTGGCGCCTTGTGTGTAACCAGGGCATGGTGGTGGGGTTAGCATCTGGTGTTGCGCTGGCAACTGTAGGAGGGAGGGGCTCTGTGGTGGGCAACCCTGTTGTCATGGAGATGACTGTGGATGCGGGGAGGGGCCGGCTGGTTCTGGGTGGCACTGAGACAAAAAGCAAGAACTGAGTGGACAAAAGACTGCATGTGATGTATGCTGGTAAATCATTAGAGTCATTAAAAATAGATTCATAAAGTTCTCACAAACACACAGAGAACTGTAGCACCTCACCTCGTGTGGTGTCCATCCTGGCGGTGACAGCATGAGTAACGGGTGGAGCTGTGGGAGCCTCTGCAGGAAAGATAAGGATACAGATCTCACCATCACAAGCATGTCTCTGCATTGTAATATCACATCATGTGGTTATCTGTGCCCTATTTCTCGGTCGCTGTGAATATTAGCAGGCAGAGTTGTGAGTTGTGAATGTTTTATAAATCACTTTGGTCATTACTATTATAAAATATATTCTTACTTTTGTCTTTGTGTATGTGTCTGTCCTGTACCTGTGTGAGGTGGAGACGTGGGACTTCTTGGAGTTGTGGTTGCAGCAGCTGGTGGACATTCGACAGGGAAGGCTGCCTCCACCACCAGCTTCACACTCATGCTCCCCAGCATACTGTAGGTGTGTGTGGTCACGTTACGGTGTGTTACCAGCTGATTGCCATCTCTGAAGTCCCAGATGTAGTCGATAGCGGCAGCGGTTTTGAGGTATCCACTGGGGTCATGGAGCTTGACGTTGAAGACCACGTCCTCGCCGCGGAAAAAAACATTCTCAGACTGGCCAATCGCAGCCTTCTGGGAGATGTTGACTGCCAGTGGGATCTTATCTAACAGAGTGTGTGGTTGGAAGGTGTTAAATAATTAATTTGGTGTCTGTAGGAACACGTAGTCTGATGTAGTTGTATAATCTTTGTCTCACCTGTGACATAGAAGACAGTGTTGTCAGTGGTGAGGGGGCTGTACTTCCTGCGCTCACGCTTCCTGTAGACCATGACCTCTATGACCTCTGCTCCCAGAGGGACAGTGGTGGTGTTAATGGTCACACTGGAGGATGAGCCATCACATGTCTCAAAGTACTGGCCTGGGACACACATAGGAGACAAAAGGGAGGACATTTGAGAGCCCTTTTTTCATTCCACCCACCTTGCCGCACCTGCAGACCTGTGTCTCACCCATTGTGTGCCAAACGTAGACGTAGCTCTTGCGCCTCCAGTCATTGCTCTGAGGGAAGGGCTTTCCATCAGGGAACACGTTGCATTTTGCAAAGTCTGTACACTTTCCAAAGCCATAGTCATCCAGCCAGGAAGTCCAGTTGTAAACATAGCCAGAGCGGGTCAGTCCATTGGCTGTTCAGGAAGAGAGAAGGTGTTAATTAAAAAACATTAAAGCTGCACTAATGATTAATAAAGTTTATTAAAGGACCTTATGTGAGGCACACTGTGGGGCTTGCTGTTATACATGTATGGGTACATTTTACAGAATATTTAAACTAAAATAATAATAATGATGACAATGATAAAATCAGACTTCTTTGGTTCTCCCAGTGATCATGACCACATCCATAGTGATGGTCTGTGGCAATGGTCAGCCCCTCAATAATAATTTTTACAGTGGAATCTAAAAACCTCAAAACTTCTAGTTTAGCAATAACCTGCAGTAATATCAGAGCTTTTTCAGCTCATGGTTTTGGTTGCAGGGGGAGTGCTAACCAGAGCTACAAGACAGTTGTGTTTACAGGGACATGCACTGCCCTCAAGTGGCAGAAAAGTGCGCCTTCAAGTGTGAATGTGTATTAATTTTGTGTTTTTTTAATTCTATATGTTTTAGATAAGAGGCTGTGATGGGGTTTTGTAAAGTGTGTGCAGCTTTGTGGCCTGGCCTGGCTTCCTGGCAGCACCTGAGGCCTCCAGCTCCGTACCGTCCTCACAGTGCTCATCCCAAACAATGTCCCCATTGGCATCCTCCTTCTGGCATGGAGGATACTCCAGCTTGGCAGTGAAGGTGATGCAGGAGCCATTGAGAGCCGGGCTGTCGCTGGTCAGACGGACCTTAGGTTTACCTGCAGAGAGGTGGACATAACAGTTTATCAAAATGCATTAGTTTCAGAGGAGAGAGAGAAGAGGAGAGAAAACAAGCCTGCTCACCCTTGCGGTGCATGAGTTCCTTAGGTTTGGGGTTCAGTGGTGGGTAGAGGTAATCATCCCATGGATTGGTGTCAGGATCCCAGCCAGGAATAGGTGGAATTGGAAATGGAAACTTCCCAGGTAGTGAGTGCTTATGGGGGAACATATCACTGAATGCTGGAGAGACATAAAGAGGATGAGGACATTATTTCTTTAGGCTGCATTTAAAGTTAATAGTGGTGGTTTTGTGTTTGTTTTTATGAGTGGAAATTGTTGAGTCTCCACATGATGAGTGATCCTGGATGAATAAGTTTGACTGAAAAGCTGATAAGAAGTTAAAGCACACAAGCTCCCAACTCACAAGATATAATAAATATATAAGTGTTGGAATATCTGAAATGATCATTTTGAATACAGTGCAATATTTTTTTTATCTTGAAGAAATCCATCTTTAGTCTGTGTCTGTGTTTCTGCATTCTGTCTTGATTTAGCCTGAGTGACACAACAGACGAAAACAACAAATTCCAACAGGGTAATTCAATTAAAGGAGAAAAAAAAATCCAGATATGTTGGACTGGACTGAAACCTGTATTCTTCCTTTGAAACAACTTGACTCTATCTTGATGTTATAATAAATGAAGAAAATAATTTATTTTATTTTTATAGGTGGAGAGAATGTTCTGTTTTCTGAACAGAGTGAATAGACCCACCACTGTCAGCTGCACAAGCCTTAATTAAACTCATGGGACTCTGCAGAAAGCTGGTGACAGGACAGGTATCACAGAAACAGAAAGAAGTACGATCATCAAAAGTGTTAAAGTTTATTCTTAATACTATGTGATGATTTTAGGTAGAAAACATTACAATTCTGTAATTTAACTGAATATCTCAATTTTAAGAAAGTACAAATACACGATGAGTTTAAAGTTAATATCAGAACTCTCTCATAACTTTGAGATAAATTAGGATTAGTAATGAATCATGTTCAACTTCAAAGTACTTACTTTTGCGTCCATCGACTTGATAAACAAAGCAGGCACAGGCCACAAGAAAAAGACATTGCAAAACGTCCATTTCTAACATTCAGTGGGAGAATGTAGCAGTTGTCACTATTTTAAAATAAAAATAAACTGTGAGGACGCCCTCTGATCGTTTGTCTCTGCTCTGCCGCAGCCGGTCCCAGCCTCTCCTCGCCCTGCTCTCCCAGCACTTCCCCCTGCCTGTCCTGATGTCCGCTAATGTAATCTGACTGCGCTCAGCGCACAAACATGTGATGCGTCCTAACGAGGCGCATCTCATCACTCATTAGTCTCCTGGACGCAGGAGATGAGATGGCGTGTAAAGTGCGCATGCTCGCTCTCTTCTGTTCCCTTCACGTACTCTTCTTTGATAAAGACTTTTAAAGTTTTCCTGTTCGAAATAACCTTTAATCATACAGGCTGCTGCTCGCTGTAGAACCGGATATAATTTACAAACATTGTTTTTGTTTTTATTAACCCAATAACCTATATTAATAGGCCTGAGTGCTAAGAATATCTGTATTTTACGACACATTTTTAGATTTTCCTTTTTTTCCAGCATTTTGAGTCTTAAGTTCATTATTATTAATATTATTATTATTTCCCTCCCAAAATCCTCATTGCTTTGATCAATCTGTTCATTTCAATGCCTGAAATAAAAAGGGGGCAGACATGACTTGGCCTCCTTCCTGAATTGCTCGAATCATAATAAAAATAATGTGAATACAAAATTGTATTATACAACTCGCTTTTATTGTCAGGTTATATTTTCGTTGGAATAATATCTGAACATGAATTGTTTGATCGCCTTCTTTATATTATTTTTTGAGCTGCGTCATGGAGACATAGATCCCTTGCCCCACAGCTTCATCCTTAAAAAAAGCAGAAGGAAAGCGTATGATATCCATCAGAGTGGCGTTCGTTCTCAACAGCACCCAACATGTGATTAATGTCATTATGATTGCGGGTCTCCTGCTGTCACAAGTAAAGATTTGGAAACAGTTACAAAGGGCTCCCAGTAGAAATATCTGCTCACAGGTCAGGAGCAAAGTGTTTTTTTTCACAGATACAAACAGACATGCAGCACTCTAACCCTATAAATTGACAAGTTACTTATTAAAATAGAAATTCTGGCTGCAATTATATGACACAGATGTACAGTATTAAATCTAAATTTAAAATGAGCAGGAATCTAAAAATTTAAGAGAAGCAGAATCTCTTAATCTCTCAAATTAAAATCGTACAAGATTATATTAGTGTAACATGGCAAACTGACACATAGAACAAGACATACAGTGACATTTAAACCTAATGACAGCATTAACATTAAGTTTTCAACATGCGTGATAATATTCAAGAAGCTCCGGGTCTAATTATATCCTCAATTTAATCATCCCAGCTGAAATCAAATCTGTTTATTATTACAAAGTTATTACAGCCGATAAAATCAGTTGGAAGTTTAATGAAGTTTATTGGCTCCTTAGTGACATTTGTCTTTTACTGATAAGGCAATCAAACGGTAACAAAACAGTTTGTCTACAAAATCGTTTCCACATGTGCTCATATGTTGTAAGATGAGTTCACCTGTATGGTCTTTTTTTTAATCACTGCAAACCACTAATGAAGGCCACGAGGTATAAGCAAAGGGTTCAGGAAAAAAAGAGTCAGGGTGGACCCTGAGTTGAGACTTCTTTTTTTTCTTTTTAACTAACCGTGAAATGTACAGGAAGAGTCGCTGAACATGAACGCTGTCTTTCTCCAGCAGAGGGCAGCACCACTCCGCGGCTCTTCACACAGGCAGCTGCTAAACTTCTGTCTCTAATCACATTATGCTTAATTCAATTTATTACTTTACGTTACTGCCAAAGCTCAGTGAAGCACTGCTGGACACTGTGCTATTTCTTACAGTCATACCCAAAACTCTGCAACTCACACCACGACACTCGAGATTCATAAATAACCCTGTAGAGGGGAAGATGTTTGTATTGAGGCTGTTCTGTGTTTGTTCTGAATATAAAGTGTCACCAAAATAAATTAAGCACACAGGCATGAGGTTACGACTAACCGAATGTTTAGTTTGCTCAAAAGTAAAAAAAAAGTTAATGGAAGTAAAAACTTTAAAAATGAGAACAAACAATTATTGTCCCCACACAATGGATCTATCCATAAATGCTTGCTCTATATTTGTCCTGTTATCTCTCCCACCACATGTGTGTGTTTTCTTTCTCTGTTTGTCTCGTCTCCTCCAGCACAGACAATTGGCTCCAGACATCACTGGTTGTAAAACACAGAAATATGAATGAACAACAAGCCAGAAAAGCACCATGCAGCCAATAGTCTTATTCTCCCTCTCTCTCTCTTTCTCTGTCTGTCTGTGTGTGCTTGTCGTGCCTTCTCATTTACAGCTCTGGCTTCTAGTCTGATGGTGGAATGTAGGAAACATTCCTGAGAATGTGGACTGGATCCTGGATCTTCAATATGTGTGTGTGTGTGTGTGTGTGTGAGAGAGAGAGATCTTTTGCTGTTTATGCATGTCTGAAAATGTGCTGGCAGTGGGAACTTCAATTCAGTGTGTGTTTTGGCTGCACTGTGGAACATATGGGAGTGTTCATTGGAAATACACGAGGGCCTTCTTTCTTTTTCAAACTTGAGGCTTATAAACATATTCCCACAAGAAGAATTTTGGAGTCAGGAGCCGGTCACTTCTAACACTCTCTGATCTTGCAAGCCACTCTTTCATTTCCCACCCTCATCTTCCTCTCTGTCTTTTCCTCCATTAGCCTCTCAGTCATTCTCTCCAGATGTCCCTCTCCCCCCTCTGTATACTGTAATCATAATGATCAGATGCTTTTCTGCCCTGTCATCCTGAGCACAGGGGAGTGTCCATGTGTGTAATCCCACCCACTCATTTTGAGACTGCAGCCGCCAGACAGTCACCAGCACTACCAGCAGCAGAACAGGAGACGTGCAGCCACCAGGATGGCGCACTGCACTGCTCTCTGACAGCCACCAGGGCGGCGCACTGCTCTCTGACAGCCACTAGGGTGGTGCACTGCCCTCTGACAGCAACCGGGATGGCGCACTGCTCTCTGACAGCCACCAGGGCGGCGCACTGCTCTCTGACAGCCACCAGGCTGTTCTGCCAACTTGTACAGAGTGGCTCCAGTCAGCCACAATGCAAAACAGAGCGGCGTGACGCAGAAGTCCATGTGATGTGGTTTAAAGAAAAACTGGTCCTGAGGTCACTCGGAAAAATGTGTTAGGAAATTATATTTTTCATTTTCCATCGGCACACTTGCAGCGTTTTTCTTTCCACCATCTCTTTATGGTAAAACTTTATGGAAGATTGAAATACAAGTTTATAAGCACTAAAACAAACACATACATGGTTTTAGTTCTTTTCTTTCTTGAAAAACAGGAGTCTGGTCTGCCAGGCGCTCCTCGCAGCTCCGAGGAGCTCGAAGCTGCGACCGCCCCGCTTCCCGGCACTGACAGACGGTCATGGGACCACGAGGCCCGCAGCCAGCTGGCCGGAGAGAACATCTTTGATGTGTGACGCATTGGGGAGACGCCTGCACCCTGCGAGCAGACACTCACACGCAGACAGGAGGAAACCTAAAAACACTGTCTGTTTCCATTAGAATGTGAGCTCATTTATAACAGAGCACATTTCGTTCGATTGAAACAGACCATATTAAAAGTCCTACGAACATTCAAATGACTAAAAATATGCGATTCAAATTAACAACGCCTGAAAAGTTGTTCTACTTTATTCGATCACTTGTGCGTCAACAGAACGTCTCCCCTATAATGCTTTTCGTTTTGTGATATTGTTTATTTTATTTAAAGCATTTTGTAAATCAATACCGAGAACAGATGGAAGAGGAAGTATCAGGTGCATCCTCCACTGGAGCTGAAAGTTTACGCAGGCTTTAGGACCACGGGAAGAGCTGGATGGGAGGATGAGAAGTCAGCGCACCTCCACCATTTAGAAGTTGGAGGGTTGTCCTGAACCTGCCCTGCCACTTCTGTACCAGATCTGCTTCTCCATGCAACTCCAGTCACCAGAAGTCTCATGTGCAATGTATCTGTGTTCAACTTTATTGGATAATCATTGTTTACTTTCAGCGCCGGTGAAATGCAGCCGACCTTTAAGTTAGGGCAAAACTCAAAAATGTGCCAGGTAAGACAGTGCTGGGTTGACTTCTGAGCTCCCATCTCTCTACCCCCTGCGCTCTTCAGCATGAGGCTGTGGGGCAGAGGCACAGCTGTCCGAAGGAGGATGCTCTGCCTCTGGCTGCTGCTCCTCGGGTTCGCCCTGGTTACCCTGGCGCTCTCGGATTTCTTTAACAGGGACCGTGAACGCAGCATTCAGAATCCTGGCCCTCCACGTCGCCCCCTTCAGCGGATTCCCATCCCGCCCGAGCTGGAGGTGATCGTTGACTCCCGCGACCCCGCTTTAGAGCTCGGCGTCGACCTGACCCCCTTAAAATCCTTCCAAGAGGACCAGCTTTTATTCGTGCCATCCACACAGGGCACCAAGAACACGCTGCAGAAGAAGGGAAGTTACAAAGTGCTTCTGCCTGGAAAGGATGCCAACGTTGTGGGGGCCCCGACGCACGGGGAAATGGGCAAAGCAGTGAGGCTGCACCTGGAGGGTTTCGAGAAGGATATGGAGCTGACTGCTGTGCAGAAGTATGGTTTTAACGAGGTGGTCAGCGAGAGGATTTCTCTGCACCGTAGGCTGCCCGAGGCGCGCCATCCTGAGTGAGTTCCCAGCGCTTGCATGACTGCAGAAGTTACCAGTTTAAAGCGCCGTACTTCAGTGTGTTGGCTGCTGTTTTAACATTGTGCACACATTATCATCACACAGGTGTTTTGGGGAGCAATACAGCGAGTCTCTGCCGCGTGCCACTGTTGTCATCTGTTTCCATGACGAGGCTTGGTCCACGCTTCTGCGCACTGTGCACAGCGTGCTGGACACTGCACCCAAACAGTATCTGCAGGAGGTCCTGCTGGTGGACGACCTAAGTCAGCAGGGTGAGTCCATCCATCCATCCATTTATCCATCCGTCCGTCAGTCCATCCGTCTAATTTTCTCCTTTTCTCTGGGCATTTCTTAGGTCACCTGAAGACTGTGCTGAGTGAGTATGTTTCCCATCTGGATGGGGTGCGTTTGATTCGCAGCACCAGGCGCCTGGGCGTTGGGGCTTGTCGCACATTGGGTGCTGCCAGGGCAGCAGGCGAGGTACTGGTGTTCATGGACTCCCACTGTGAATGCCACAAGGGTT
The DNA here is from genome assembly GCF_900634625.1 of Parambassis ranga. Classification (NCBI taxonomy): domain Eukaryota; kingdom Metazoa; phylum Chordata; class Actinopteri; family Ambassidae; genus Parambassis; species Parambassis ranga. The sequence goes on from NC_041023.1 coordinate 11,768,655, forward strand.
GGCTGGAGCCATTGTTGGAGAGAGTGGCTCAGGACAGGTACTTTTTACTCCAATCAGGAATCATGTTCACTGACAATAATAAACAGCTTGCACAAAATCCCTGTTGCTCAGTTGCATTATTCTACTTTAATCACAATAGTTGTTTGTTAAATATTAAAATGGCTTGGGAAAATCCAACCCAGCAGCTCTGCCCAGACTGCTTGTTTCTCTGTTGTGTTCTGCTTTTTGACAGAACCACTTGTGAGAAGTGAGAAGATGGAGAGTTCAAAGTTATCAGCTGTCCTTACTCATTAGTAAAGCACAGGGGACACACTTGTATGTGTATGTGTGTGTGTATACAGGATCTAGCTCTCATGATTTGGCTCTAGTCTTATGTCTCAGGCTGCCTGCAGCGTGGCTCTAATTAAGACTAGGTAATTAGGCTGAACTCTCAGGCCTGGAATCTGCAAACACTCAACTCTCTCAGCCACATGTTTGACCCTTCTCCTATTTCTCTCTCTCTCTCTCTATCTCTCTTTTGATTTCCATTTCAATAGTTTTATTACATTTCTTTAAAGCGTTACACACACATGCGTGGCCACTTGCTACAATAGTTCAGACAGCACATGTAAGCCAGCCGGAAAGACATTGTTTTAGTTCTTATTATGTGTTTACTCATAGAACCTAAAGGAAGGGTGGTGAACATACATTCATAACATACACTTGATATGTATAAATAAAAGACTATTTTTAATCTAAAAGTTCTGTTTGGATGAATGTGTCACCTCTACAGAACCAGAGTGCTGTCCCCCATTATGGATGTGATAGACTGGCAGACCTTTCAGTACAATGCCACCAAGTGGCCAGTCAGGGGAGTGTTTGACTGGAGACTGGACTTCTTCTGGGAATCAATCCCTCAATTGCAAGAGAAGGACCCAGAAATGGCTGTTCGACCTGTGCAGTAAGTTCACAGCTGCCCAGACACCCTTACACAAACTGAGCATAGAGATTTGTACTTAAAGAATCATGTACTGGTTCTTGTGCTGTAAGGAAACCTGCACATCGCCTGTGTTTGTTCCTGACAATAATACTGCAGTCTCCCCCTTACAGAAGCCCTGCATTAGGAGGTGGAGTTGTGGCCATCGACAGGCATTTCTTCCAAAGTCTGGGGGCCTATGACCCTGGGATGCTGCTATGGGGGGCAGAAGAAATCGAACTGTCAATCAGGGTAAAGAAAAACTTTTTTTAGAAAAAATGATGTCCCTTTCAGGTTGTAGACAGAAAGATAAAAGTCTGGCTTTGCTTGTTATTTCAAGTCATGTAAAGCATTTGCCTGATGATTTGGTTGGCTTCTGTTAGGGACTCAGGAATGTTATGCTGAGAGATAATGCCTTTTGCAAATGGAAAATCTCAGGTTGAATTGTCATCTGGGAATGTTTTTACCAAAAAGATGTCATGCTATGTTATACACACGTGTTACATGCATAGACATCTCTGTACTGTTTTTGTCCAAAGTATAAAATGCTTCTTCTCTGGTGTAGGTGTGGTCATGTGGGGGTTCCATGGAGGTCGTTCCTTGCTCTCGTGTGGCCCACCTCGGGCGCCACCACCTGCCGTACCGCTTCCCAGACCAAGACCTGCTTCAGAGGAACAAGATCCGCATTGCTGACACCTGGATGGACGCTTACAGGAAGATCTTCTATAGGAGAGACACGCTTGCTCATTTCATCAGGCAGGTGTGTTTGTGAGTTAACACATCTGTTCAAGAAGTTGGCTGTCAGCCAGCTGAGTGTATACAGACTGTACTGTCTTTCTCTGTCTAGTCTGAGAGCCCAAACATCACAGAACGCCTGCGGCTGAAGAGGAGTCTCGGTTGTAGGAACTTTCACTGGTTCCTGACCACAGTCTATCCACAACTCTACATCCCACAGGACAGACCTGCACAATCAGGCGAGGTAACAACAATAACAAACACACACAGACGTCTATGTGATAGACAGACTCTTATACAGTATGTGTCCATTTGAAGCTGTACAGTGTTGGAACTGGCAGCTGTGCAGACTACCCCAGTGGGCAGGGACCACAAGGTGGTGCCATGAGTGTGGCACCATGCAGCGGGACAGGCAGCCAGGTAACCATGGTAACCGATTATTCAGTGGTGACAGTCGAAACGAGACAGGTGACATAAAGTGGTAAAGATGATCTCTCTTCCTGTTTGCAGCATTGTGATCTAAACTCTGAGGGTGAAGTGCGATGGGGTCCCATGGGTGCTTTGTGTTTGGATGCCAAGGGAGAAAGGGTGGTTCTGGCTCCATGCCCCACACACCGACCAACTGCCAGCAGATTCCAGTGGAAGTTCATAAAGGTTTAAGGCTGAGGATTCAACTTTTTTATTAAATGGTTATCTAGGACATTTGGCTGACTCACTGGATCTTTTTTTCCACCCTTCAGCTCAGTGGCCAGCTCGTTCACCAGCAGTCCCAGTTATGTCTGGAAGCTGTAAAGGAAGGAGGGCCGAGAGAAGTCAGCAACAGCGCAGGAGGAGGTCTCTTCCTACGCCAGTGCACACACCACCCCAGACAGCAGTGGCACTTTGAGCAGCTAGTGGCTCCTAAAGGTACCTGATGCATGAAGGACAGGTGGACTTTGCAACCTAATACACTTAATATACATACTTATAGTGGCAGTTTGTTTATTGTAGTGCAGAAAACTATGTAAAATATTTCTCTATTTTTCCACTCAGCCTTTTTGTTCCTGTTTTAAGGATAATAATATCATAACAGATGAATTAATAAATATATATTTGGGATATCAATTTTAATGTTTATTATAGTATTTATGTGTAGTTTATCATATAAAATTTAGATGAAATTACATTAAGTTTGTCAATAAATGCTTTTATGACGTGTGTTATTTGTTAAATACATTTCTAAAATATTGAATAATACAGTAAAAGTGGTCGTATACTATATGCTTACTCAAGTATTGTATTTAAAAACAAATTAATGCACTTGTGCTTATTTGATCCAATTCAATATATATTTATGTTAATGAAAATATTTTACTCCACCTTTATGTATATTAAAATATTATTTTATGAGTTCAGATCTGTTTTTTTTAATATAAAGTTTCTCACAAAAAAAACATCTTACCATTAACTCTTGACAGCAGAGGGAGCCATCGGCCTTCACAACTTAATTTATACTCCTCCCATTGTTGTTTTTCTGCAAGAAACCCTCTCCATGCATGTCATTTACCTATCAGAGATCCTTTTGTAATTAAAGCTAATGTTGTTAGTCTATACAATAAGCTTGTCATGGGACAGTAGTGGCCTGAAGTGGATGCAGACTACAGGATGGCCGTGTGCTTTGTGTGTTTAGGTCACAGTCAGTCATAAGTGATGATATTATTTGAGCCATATCTTTAAGGTCAGAGCAGTAACTGACGGGCAGGAAAGATCCTAAGCTGCTCCTTGTTGACTTCACTCCTAATAAGCTCCTGACTATGCCACACAGTATCACTCCTCTTAACCTGTGATGCTTTTAACCCAGTCAAACACACAGCATCTTTTCAATAAGATCAGTCATATGGTATGTCTGCAGCTTCAAGGCATATGTCCAACAACATGTTGTTGAATGTTATTTCTTCTTTGGTTATGTAACCACCCAGTATTGTTAAAATAAATGCAGTATGTCCCTGCTGTGGGACCTCAGAGAACAGCCAGAGGTCACAAACTAATTGTATGGAAGATATCATTCCATGTTTCCCTCTAGACCCCTTGGAGGTCAAAGATATTTGGGTTATAGGCTATTTATTTCTTTTCACTTCAACAAAACGGTTGCATTTAACTACATTGTGATTATTTTGTAGACATAAGCTTCACAATAAGGATTGTGGCAAAAAAACAAACAAAAAGCACCCAATATCACACATATAAGTCATGCTAAAATCCTTTGTAAAATAAATAAGAATAATAAAATCTTTACTGGGTACAATACATGACTATAGAGAGATGAGTTCTGATTTTTGGGATTCTGGGAGGATTGTTACTGTAAAATTGCCTGACAAAGCTGTATTAACTGTAAAATCACTCTGACTAAGAAACCTTTTTGAAACAGTGCTCTGGAAAAAAACAGCCAGGTCTGCCATTTCAGGAGTAGTTACCATGACAACTTGAACAGGTAACATTCAATATATCACAGAAACATTTAAGAAGTCTGTAACATGGCCACGACTGCAGACCTGTAAAAAAGTTTGAATTATTCTAAATATCTGAACTACAGTGTTAAACTATGAGGATGCTTGTTGATGAAGATTCTCAGTCATCCGGGTCATTTTCATGGCTTCAAACTTCTGTATGGGGATGCTTGACTGAATCACACCTATAAATTTTGCATCAAGTCAAAGAGTGTCTAAAGATGATGTGCTCATCAGCATTCTGTTCAAAAGCTGAACCCTAAGGGAAGATTTCGATATTGTAATGATCATAAACACAGAAACAAAACCACCAGTGGGCTAAATGATAAAACTGCACATTGATTTGTTACACATGTTAATATTTCTTGCTCAGTAAACCCTTTTTAGATGCATATAAACAATCATCAATAACAGGGCAACACAAGGCCATATATACTACTCACCAGTTGCAAGTATGTTTACGGTTTACGAGACAATTATTAAAGCTATTATTTTTAAAGACACTAGCTAGTGTTCACATGCGTGGCAGCTGTATTGATGCAGTACTGGTGACGTACACGATGCACAGTTCACAAGTCTGACCTTATGAACGGAAACCTGGTTAATAAAAATCTTGTCACTGTTACATGATTTTAATGCTGCTGTCTGTAGGGATGCTTCTGGTGTCAGTTTGTGTTGCAGAGTACTGTAAGATGTGTGAAGAATTTCCCAGCAGATGCTTGATAAGTTCCATCACAGTCACTCACTGCAGTCTGTGTGAAATCTCTTAGTAATAACTAGTCAAATCAAGAATGCCGGCAGAGCGGCACAGTTTACATCATTCAGCTGGGAATATAATATGTCTTAAAGTTACAACATATGGCAACTTAAGGAGCTGTCATCTATTGCTCTTTTAGATCAGCTGGTAAATCCCTTTGGAAAATACTGTAAATAAACTGATCCTAAAATAATTGAGCTTTTGTTACCTATTTAATTTATCTAATCACTCCACTACATTTTATTACAAATATCGATCTTCTAGTGTAACGCTTCCCTTGCTGGATTTCTCTTGTCTAGAAACTGTCCCTCATGTCTGTTGTTGCATGTGACCTGTTGCCTGCCCTCCTCTCCTCCCACCCTTCTTGTGAGAGCATCCTCCAATCTTCCATTGCTTCTCCATGCTGAGGTCTGTGTGATAAGTAAAGTGAACACCCACATCAAATGCTGATGGCTGCAGGGCATGTCACATTCTCACCAACCCCTTTTTGTTTGTTTGTGCTCTTCTTTTATTTTCTACACACACACTACACACACACTTACACACACACACACACACACACACACACACACACACACACACACACACACATGTGCACACGACTTCTGAGGAAACCTGGGTGACTCAGACAGATATCAGCAGCTGTGCTGGAGGAAGTCTGGGCCCTTTATGAAGATCCATGGGGCTATTCACCCAGGACAGAGGTGGTTGTACTTACTGTGTGAGCCTCAAGGAGCTTTTTTTTTTTTTTTTTTTTTTTAACAGACACTGTTGTTTGCAGTGATTTGTAATGTGCAATTAGGTGTATGTGGATGGGCCTCAGGAGCAGGGCTGGCACAGAGCAAAGATTAGGTGCTTTAAAATGTGACAAGAACTTGGCTTGCAGCAGCAATTAAGGTCAAAGACAAAAACAGCTTTTGAATGCTTCATTTAGAAAGTTCCTGGCGACACCTTGTTCATGCACCAAGTACATTTTTTAAGAAAGTGTTTCAAAAATACATGCATATGTAACAAATATTATATAGACAAGCATATGGCCCAGAGTCTTTATAAGTTATGGGGCAGATCTGCACAGAAGACATAAGTATGTGTCTTTTGGCACATCAGATCAAATACCAGGCACAGATCCTATATTTAAAAATCTGGAGCAGTATTGTAACCAGGTCCAGAGCAGGTGCAGTTTTCTTCTGGAGAACAAATCTATAAGACTGCAGGACATACAATTTTTCTGGACGTCTTGTGTCTTTTTCAGACATCTTGAAGACGTCCTGTCCGAATATCTTCTGGACATTTTCTCCATTAGTCAATTAGATATCATCGTTACCTCAGTAATTCTTTTCAGATAAGAGAATGTCTAGCCAACTTTTTGTTACAACTTAAGTTTTCGGGTGACAAAGCAGTTCCCTGTTACTACTTTAAAGTTTCAACTGGCATCTCTGGTTTTCAAAAACCCTTTGAAAAAGAAAAGCTGCAGATCATTTTTGAAATGTCAATTTACATACATAAACCTCCACACTGCATAATGCAAAGGCACGATGTGTACGGCTGTCTACTGGAGTTTAAAAGCATAAAAAAGCTGCCAGATGTTCACTGCCAGATTGGAGCTTCAAATGTCTATAAGCAGACTCTTGCATCAGAGTTCAACACAATAGAATACAATTTACTTTACTAAAAGCTCTTCACGCTGATGATCCTCCTCTCTTCTGCTTAAAAATACCACACTATGCCCTGACAGGTAAACAAGGAAAGAGGTAATTTTGCAGCCTTTCTGATACCCTCTGTTGAGACTTACACCTCTAAGGGAGGAAACCACTATTCACTTCTCCTCCTGGCATGCACATTGTCACCTCCCACCACTTGTATCACAGCACCCAGGGGAGCAGCTCAGACTCATTTATCAAACACACAAGACATCCTGCATGCTCACTCCCTCCCTCCCTCCCTCCCTTGCTGCTTTACAACCAATGCAAATATAAGTGTTTAGTTGTGCAACAGCAGCTACAGTACAGTCTCACACAGAGTGGAACAGATGAATGTAAAGCCCTTGTGTGGAGGGCTTCTCCATTTTCTGCATGCGCATTTGAGCTCTTATACAGGCCTAGACACTTATACTCTTATACTGGACCTACATAGGCAGACACACACACAAAAGTCTGACTGTAAACACAGCAATAATGCACCCTTGGTACAGCTTAGAATTTTTTCTTGGACAGGCAGAGCTCTATAAGGCCTGAAGTGAAAGACCACACCACAGCTGGCCAATTTTTACATGTCTCCATTATGTCCTCTTAGATGAAAGGAGAAAATCAGGCAGATTTTATTACCTGAAAGAGAAGTTCTCACCTACTGCCAGTGATGGTGTTTTTCAGTGCTGAAATCTGGGGCGAGGGACAAGTGAAGTGGCTCTTTTCACTGGGATAAAGTGCTCATTTGAATGGAAGAGTGAATGTGTGTGTGTGTGTGCATGCTACATTTTACTGTGTGTGTTCAGATGAAAAGAGTGGACAGGGATGAATAGTTGCTGTATTTGGGTCAGGGCCATCATCAAACAATGTGAATCGAGTGGATTAAAAACATACACAGTCACACAGAAACGGCAAGGACATGAAACACAGTTAAGTTCACTGAAGTTTTAAAAAAACCACACCTCTTCTAACAATCCCTTTCTTCTTTTAGAATTTCCCCAATTCTATGAATCCCTCTTAATCACAGCCAACTTTCACTGAAGTAAAGTGAAAAGGAAAAAGAAGAAAGGAAGGGTGCAAAGCAGGAAGCAGATGGGCCTCAGTTTGCTAATGACAGATAAAGTGGAAAAGCGGTGAATAAAAGATGAGTTTGCAAACAGGTGGATAAAACGATGCATAAACAGTCAGGATGGGATTGTCTGTACACCATTAAATATGGATGGGTCTTCAAGACCCCAGGCTAAATGACAGCATTCCCACAGATGTGCTGGAGGTGCTGCTAAACACATAGATAATCATTCTCACTGCAAACACTCACACAGCTGACCCAGCTGCAAGTTTGTTCTCAATAAAACACACAGAAGAAACTGGGGAATATATTGCAATATAATGCCAGCATTCCCCTCGCAGCACTGAAACAAAAACACATAGTGGAGCTGCATCTCCCTAGGTGAGAGCAGCTGGTCCTACAGTATGACAGGTGTGTCAATGTGACGACACACTTCAGTTTTCACCCTGTGCTGTACCTACGTCACCAGTGGGACGAGGCGGTTACTGCACTTTCACTTCAGATGAACCGTAGCTGCAGTCAACAAAAGGCTCAAGCACAAATCAAACAAACGGTACTATTATAAACATTAAGCCACAGTTTTGTTGCATGAGACATCCGAGCCCAAGAACAACATCATGTCAGCTGCATGTCAGTTGCACAAAAATAAAAACACAGGTGCACATTAGTGTGCACAAATACTTACTGCACCCAATACTCTCCAGCAGTATTTATTTTTGACTGTAAACAAGCACAGGCATTTTACCTGCAGCAGTCACAGTTGGTCCCTGTATCGATTATGACTATACTTTTATTAGCATATATCTCAACTCATATACTTAACAGTCTGCCTCTTTACTGTTTGTCTATAATTTAAAAAAATACCTTACTTAATTTAAGCCATAGTTGTGTTTTAGGGAAAAAAGATTCTTTTACTTTGGACCTCAGATAAAAAATACTTCTTAAAATATGGCCTTCAGTCAATTCTAAACATTTGTCATATTGTGTGTTGGTTGCACTGCAAGTTTGTTTTCTTTCAAAAGATGGGCTCTGACCTCTAATAACCTCTTTTCAGCTCTGGTAAAGGTTTCTGTGTACAAAAAGAAAAAAACCCAGCACATAACAGTCATATTTGTTGTTTATTAGCATAACATCTTTTTGTATCTAATAAATATCAAAATGTTAAGGGAAAAAAAAGAAGTTCGATTACAGTACATTCCATTTGCAGAGAAGCAGAGTCAAACCTACATGAATTCAAAAGAGAACAGTAGATCTGTTGGGACAAGAGTTATGACCTTTTTTCCTGGTTTAAGATTGCATTTGGCTGATACCAGTAAACAGAACTGCCATAACGTCTGATACAGTAACATCATTTACTGCCATCCCACACTCTTGCATCCTTTGAGGTAAAAAAAATACATCTTTAGTATTGATACATTCATAGAAATATAAAATTATTTCCTTATTGTGCTTTTAGGTGGGAATATTGCCTTTGCTCTGGACAGCTGAGAAAAGGGATCTCAGAGCTGGTACCCCTGGGTAACAATCAGGGAAACAGCCTACAATGTGGATTATGAATCAATTTAGTATTTGTAATACTGGCTCCAGGCCAATTCACGAAAGGGGGTGACTACCTTGTGTCTAAAATAACCAAGTTGTTTAAACTGAGCCCACATCCAATAAATATGCATCAGTAAATGCCAGGTTCAGCTATTAAACATAGAACCGTGTTTCCTTTAAATAGATAGATAAATGGCAAGCTGGATTTCCACAGGGTGACATGCAGCATGTTAATGTGTGTCTACAGGCACTACTCAAAAGGCTCGGAAAGGCATGCAGAGAGAGGGAGAAAGGGAGAGAATAGTAGGTGTGTGGAGAGAAACGCTGGAAAAGAGAAGCAGAGTGGGAGAAAGAGTCCCTGTGCTCAGTGTGACAGACGACAGCAGGGGCTGTGCTGCCTCAGGCATAACATACCCCACCGCCACCTCCATAACCAACTTCCTCCAACCCCTCTCTCACTTCCCTGAGGGCCAGCGGTAAAGAGCACAATACGTCCCATCTATCTCCTCACACTATCCTCTGCTCCCAGTCCAACCAGCCATGCACTGTTCCACGCAATCCGGAGCATTGCACTCAGGTTGAGTGAGCAAGGAAAGAAGGGTTAAAAGGAGAGGATATGGCTGAGATGGCAGGTTAGGAGGGAGGGGAGATTGCACCCCCTGCCCTTCGCTGTCTCTTAACTCACAAGGCTTTCTTTTCCTCCAACTAAACCAGCCAGCCTGAAACCATCTCCAGTCAGGAGCGAACAAAGGAGAGGACATTAAAAACTCTATCCTCTCTCAGTGTGTCTTCTGTCCCCCATTCCTTTATGGCAAAAAGGGAAGGAATTGGAGGTGAGCTGTGCCCATGGGGCTGCCACCACACACAAACCTCAACAGCTGACCCAAACCTCTATACATTGTTGAATAACAATATGTTTCTATAAAGCTAACACACTTAAACCCTCTGTATTCATGCAATGGGATTTTTAAACACGTGCCTTGAAAACAAACAAACAAAAAAGATCTGAATTGCGTCCCTGTAAACGTCTTCCAGTGATAGGGGGGACCCCAGTTGGTTTGTCTGATCTTAGTTCAGGAATATATCCCACAAATGTCCTGGAAAAAAGTCCTGCAGACTCAAGTAAGTTCTGATGCAGGATTGCTACAAACCCTTGGTTGGATAGTTGTAAATATCCCCAAGTCCAGTTTGAGAAGAGCTCCGGAGAAGGCCCTCATCTCCCCCGTCCTGCGGAGGTGGACGTTGAACCCTTGACCTGATGGAGCTTGTGGCCCCGTCTGTGCAGTGAGAAAAATCCGGTGAATTGATGGGTGAGGAAGGCATGTGAGGTTCTGAGATGGCTGATGTGCTAGGAGTTGGCGGGGGTGTCGAGCCGGGGATAGCAGGGAGCCCTAACAGGAGGTCCTGGGGTCTGTGTGTGTGGGAGTCCACGTGGCACATCGCACTGTGCTGCTGGGAGATTGTGAGGGGAGAGGAGGGCAAAGACATAGGTGTGTCTGTCCAGATGGAGGCAGTCTGATGAGATGGTGAAGGATAGGACTGAGGGGAGGAAGGATGGTGCAGGAGTGTGTGGTGTGCCGGGGAGTAGAGCTTGGGGCAGACTACTGCAGGTTGCGGCACTGATGGCAAGAGGGTCTCCATTAGCTGAGCCATTCTCTTCATCACCTGCCCAAGGTCGGACACTTCCCTCCGGAGGTGGCTCACCTGCAGGTACAAATACTCAACAATCACCCTTGAGTGAACATTGCAGTTGTATCTACTATTTACTGTCTTCACACAGTTTTTCAGTTCTTCTAAATCTAAATAATAAACATTTGGTGGCTGCTACAATAAGCACAGATACGTGCCAATGTTAATTATTAAAATTTGAAATATTTTCAATGGATCCATTTTTTGATCCATTGATCCATTGTCTAACACCAGCCTTCAATAAGGTGACAAACTTTGCCGTGTCCCACATGAAATCTGATCATTGCATTGACTTTTTATCATTGAGGGTTTGCTTGGCGTTGCTGTAAACAAATATAATGAGTTGGTCTTGTTTTATTTATTTATTTATTTCCTGAAAATGTAGCAGCTTAAAAGGATTGGTTGGAGAATCAAACTGCACTGGCTGTTACCGTGGTAACCACACATCACTTACTCCAGTCAGACAAAAACTCTAGCATTTTATAACATTATACAAAAAAAGGTAATAAGCCTTGGTGTTTATGATTCTATATATTATACATAATATGTACCCTATTACAACGCAAGTAAATACATATTGTTTAAACTTGTTTAAACAGTCATTAAAAGGTTCAGGTTGTTGTGTCCAGCTGCTATCCAAACCAATAGGATAGTATTTTTCAATCACTGCCACGCAGATGACTTTTCTGGTTATGTCATAATGACAAACTTTCTAGGAAGCACAAATTATGAGGAAGAAAACGTCTCTCAGGATTTACAGTACATCATTATGAATTCGATCTTTTCAGGTCAGTCATTTTGCATGTAGCCTCATGCTGCTATAACTGGTCATTGCACTGATGAGAGGGGGGGCTGGTGATTAGTTGCTCTCTGCATGTGGCGTGTCCACAGAGGGCACGACGATGAAGCCCTGCCAATGCACCATCTGCTTGTGCCAGTCAAAGCACTCATAACCATTCATCAAGCCAATCATGCACATCAGTGCAACTGGATGCGCATCAGCCCTCAGCAGAACACACAACTCCAGGTGGAAACTGCTCCAGTCGCTGCATGAATGCATGTCAAGAGGACATCAGGCAGAGAGCACCAGTGATGTGTTTAGTGATTACAACAGACCACATTAGATACTTGGACTCACATTATAAGGCACATAGAGAAAACTGATTACTCTATGCAAACAATCAAATCAGACATCTTGTTACACTGAGATTAACTCTGATCTTTCATAGTTTTCACAGAGTAAAGAACTCTCTATTTTTCACATTTCTTCCATCTCTCCCTCTCTGGGGTGACTGATAAAAGCTTGGGTCTAAACCGATAAAAATAGAAAAGCTGAGAGTGGCAGGACAGTCCAATCTGACACGCTGTCAACATGATTCTAATACTCCCACGTCAGAGACAACCCTATGCAGAGATAGTTGGACAAAAGAGCAGCAACGGATGACCAGAGCTCGCTGCAGCCACAGGTACATAGTAAGGTCCCAATAAAACACTTCTGAGCTGAATGTATCCTAGACAATTTAGAGTTAAACATATACATAAATATACATGTATATATGTATATATAATTCTCTGATTCTTAGATTGTGTGTTTGCCCACTGGGTGGTAATGCAGTGGGGGTAATGATGAAACGCATATAGTTATTTGTTCAAAGGAATATTTACATTTTGTTATTTAATTTTGTGCCTTACATTATTAAAAAAAATACAAAATAAATACTGAGCGCTGTAGCCCTCCAGCGCAGTAACAGAAAACTAACTGCTTAAACATTCTGTTTTAAGTATTTAATTTTGTTCCTTACTGATCATTTACAAAAGTGGGACACTACTGCTGAGCAGGCATGTGCTAGTTTCACTAGTAATGCTGCCTGTTTTGGTAATTATGAGTGCAGTGATTCTGTGTTCTCACAGCTGTACATTATGATTTTCCCAACATGGTAGCTACAAAGGTCACCATGTTAGGCCCTCCTCAATCCTACTAATGTCTCAATCATCTCCCTGTGGAGTAAACCCTTCAGATGCACTGACAACGCCTGAATTCTAAAGGCAAAGGTAAGAGGCCATGGAGAGCTGGATTATTGCGCTGTGCACACAATTTGCAGTTCATTAAAATGTCAGGGTTTGTGTGGTCCAGGTCAAATTGTGTATCCTTGTTAGCTTATTGTCCAGATCCTGGTGTCCTGTGTTCAAAAGGGATATTCATGTTTTGCTGCTCAAAAGTACAAAAAGTGTCACACTGTGACAAATGTGATTTCAAAAGACCTTTGCACTTTTTGGATGTCTATTTGCACCTGAATGAAAATAGCATCACGGCAGCTATTGTGCTATTTACACCAAGAGCTCAACTGTAATAGTATAAAGGGTGACAGAGCTTTTTTATGTAGCTGCGGTGGAAGAATAGGTGAAACAATGGAAGTTCGCCTGAGAGAGTGGGATTGAATTATTGAATCCAAAAGTTAAGGAAGTGACAATGGTTTGGTTTGAAATAGCCTATTTCCAATGTTAACCATATAAGAAGTCTATTCTGCCAGGTGCAAACAGCATAGAGACACCTGCATGCTGGTCATGCCATTCTATACACTTAAGCAAAAAAAAGACAGCAATTCCACTCAGGATCTACATTAGAATCTAAATTGTGGTTTTGTTAATTACAGGGTACGGTTGGGCAACAAACAAGTAAATGTCTACACAAAATACATCCACAATAAATCCTTTTAGGTAACTATATTTTGCACAGTATAACTTACAATACCTTCATGTGTTGTGTTGCTGTCAGGTGCATGTGAGCATTTGTGTAGGGAGCAAATAGGGTTTAAATCAAACACCCCTTCTCATCTCCTATGGTGATCTTTGTGGATGGATCCAAGTGTGGATTAACAACCTACAAGACCATGCTGAGAGACTTCCCGTCACACACAAGCAACCCACAGAGACAGAGAGGGAGCACAACAGAGCCAATGTGTATAAGTGTGAAGGTGTTGTGGCACTGTCTTTCTCACTGCTTTCTTTTATCCTGTCTTTTTTTTCTAGCTTCAGCTTTCTACCCATCAAGTTTCTTCTAAAGAGAGGAAAAGACCAGTGGACTTTATTTGTCTGTGTTTTTCTTTTTTCATTTTCATTTTTCTACTTTCCTCTCTCTCCTTGCCTCTTTCGAATCATCCGTGCATACATACTGAGGCATAGCAGGAGGAAGCAAACACTGCTCTTCACCTGCCAAAAGTCTAATGTCAATTTAACCACCCGCCAATCAAAACCACAGGACACAGCACGAGAGCCTGTGTGTGTTTGTGTCATTTTAAGCTGGACAGTGGACACTTTGATGCACTGGTCATAAAAGCCTATTATATAATAATGTACCAAAGAAACACTGTACATCAGCAATTCATGGGTTTATTTATTGTTTTATCTTTGTTTTTGGTTAATTACCTCTCTCAGTCCTTTCATCTGTCTTATGCCTGACATGCTGATACAGCCATATGGCTTGTGTGTTCCTGAGCCCACCTGTCTATCTGTCTCTCTCTCTCTATCTCACTGTCTCACCTCATGCACAATCCTGTTTGCATCACTTCAGAGGACATTACATTGGCTTACAATCGTTTCCTGCAGACTAACCCTAAACACCTAAACCAAGTCTTAAACTTTTTACATAATGACATAATGCAGACTTGCTGTGTGTCCTACCTGCTGGTCAAGGTGTTGCAGTTGTCCTCTGGTCTCCTCTGCTTTAGCTGCTAATTCTGCTGTGCTAATATCGAGCACATCTGTAACAAATTAACAAGTTATGAATCACTTTAAGCAAAATAAAACACAATAAAAATTCCACCCTGCAGTTTTTGCATTGAGGCGCTTGATAAATACTGGAGGCACTGGCAGTCATTATTCAGCCTCATTACTCCAAAGTACTGCAGGGTTTCACATGTGAACATTTTTCACTAGAAATGTGCAAAACAGCATCCAGCATTGTAGAATATGTGAAAAGGTAAACTGCTGAATGGTGTAAACTGTATAGTGAAGATATTTGTTATGTTTTCCCTCCATGCTCTGGCTCTTTACACTTGGAGGTTGTATACATGCTTCTTATGCTTATTTATTTTATCTTATTTTTGATCTTTGGTGTTGTGTGGGTACTAAATTGCCATTTGGGGATGAATAAAGGTTTCTGACTGACTGACCAACCTGTGGTAGTAGATGCTGAGGCACTGGTCGGTTCATTGACAGGACAATTTCGGCATGTAGAGAAGGAGAGAGGCAGGGAACTCTCTGTGGCCTCACTGTCCTCAGTACCATCCACTATCCTGCAGATAGACAGAGAGAAGAGTTGCGGTAATGATGATGTGTTTTCGATACTTCTGTATACTTTTACATGCTGTAGTTCAGGCATGTGAACAAACATACTGATGGTGTCTACCCAGCAGCGGTTTAGATAAGTAAGAAGTAAACAGTGTGTAAACAACAGGCTCTGCATGGTGTGCCATGTCTTCCCCAGGCAAGATAGTGTCTAAGATAGCCTCTGCTGAGAGTAGGTAAGGGTGTGCAGAACCTAAGATGCTACGTTACATGAAGATTTTTATAACATATTGTATATTGTACCATAGTTTGGTAGTACATGTGGAGACATGAAGAATGGCAAAAACAGCTACACTATTTTTATTTTACACAGGCTGACAGACAAATCAATGGCCATCAAACTCACCTGGGGCTGAGGTTGGAAGGGTCTAAAGTGGTAAGAGTAATTTCCTGGATCTTCCTCCGAGACGTGCTGGAGCTCTGTGTCTTCTGACTGGGTCGGCACAGTGGAGACTTCCCACCAGTGTCCCTGAGTTTCACTGCTCGGTTCTGCTCCGATGACAGAGATACAGACATGGCTGCATCTTCCTCCTCCTCTACCTCTGCGTCCTCCTCATGCTCGATTTGTGCCTCCATGAGAGGCGGGTGGCCCTGAACCACTTGGCCATTTCTTCTCACCCCTGACTGGAGAGGAAAAACATGAACAGAGCTAAAAATATAAATCACTCACCAAAACGGACACAATGAATACAACCTTTGAGCATGAATACTATAAATTGTTTGGTGGTTCCCCTTAATGTCAATGTGAGATAATGCCTATTCTCAAGAAAAATGTCTGTGTTCTGTGTCTCAGCAAATGTTGCATCTCATTTTTCTGCTGCCTCTAAATATGCTGAAACTGTGTTTGCATTATTAATCCTGTGACCCTTAGAGGGTTTTTCTCAGTACTAATGATTTGTAAGTGCAAGCAGCCACCCACTCAGCTGGATTTATGAATGACAAAGAAGAGAAGTCATTTGGGGCTGCAACTGTGACCTACAGAGCAGGTGAGACAACACCGGTGAACTCTGACACCTGTCTTAATAAACACAGAGACCTGGGTGTGTTGGCAGCAGTGAGCCGTAGCTAAATTACCAGAATGCTGATCAAGTATAAGATGAGGACACAACCTGGGAACAGCAGAATTAAGGTCTAAACACTATTGATCAGTGGCCTATGACCCATCTTACATGGACAAAAATACCACCACTGTTGAGGTTAATGGCTCTGACAGAGTCTGCTATAAAAAAAAAAAATATCTGAGCAGATCACCAGTATGTAGAGCATTCTTTTGACACTCAGTTCTGGTGCAGTCGTGGTGTAATGACTGCATCTGATTTTGTACAGAATTGATCTTTTCCTTCTCCACAAAAAAAAGAAAAAAAATCTGAATCATTATGGCTAAAAGAATGATTGAACCCATTAGCAGTGATGGAGGTTTACTGCTGGGCTGACTAAATAACTCTATACAGGATAGAAAAATTGATCAGTGCTTGAATGTTGATTTGAATTCCGCCAGTTTGTATTGTGTACTATTAAAATATTGTAGATGCGTATCAATAAATAAGGTTAGGCGACAAAAAAAATCGTGAATTGATGGCACCTGTCTAAAAGTGGGGACTTTAGATTGTAAATCATCAATCAGTGTGTGTGTGTGTGTGTGTGCCAGCTGCGTTACCTGAGACTCTAGAGCTGTTGTGGACACTCTGGCCTTAACCTGGAAGAAAGCCAGAGAAGAAAATGAACTGCAGGAAAAACCAATCAAAATGTGGTCTGTCTATCTTTCAGGTTTAGTTTTCAGAGGAGCAATTTTACAGGATTCTACAGTAAATCATTTTTTAAAGGGGAGCACTACAACAATTCTGTATAATGGTGAAAAATGATCCATCTTCAAGGGGTCATATGTGAAGACGTGACATATGGAAATGTACCTCTATAATGCATTGAAAGTACAGAGGAATTAGACACAGATAGGAGAAGGAGGCTGACAAAACCTACAGCAGGGAGGTGAGTGCTGCAGATCTGCATCATATTCATAGCCTGTACAGGGACAGGAGCAGTCTTTCAAGATGAAGATGCACATGCATGTGACTATACACTATAAGAGGTTTTTGGGGCGATAACATGAACAAAAGGGTTCCCCAAACAAACGTTGTGATCTCAAATAGGCAACAGGTTGTCAGATTCTTAGATTTAGAAGATTTAGGTTTTTGACAACCATGCTATTGCATCACTGAACAGCAATCTCTTCAGTCCTGAGATTTGGGCTGCCCCTCTGCACATTTGCTTCACCTAAAAGCCCTGCAGCACATTTATGTGTGTCTGTGTGTGTAAGTGGGCCAGTGGTGTTTGGGCAGGACAGACAAAAACACCTGACTGTAATTACAGCAGTATAGCTTCTCCAAGTGCTCCAGCTATTTTTGCCCTCACTGTTTCTTTCGCACACACACACACACACACTTTTCTTAGTCTAGTAATACTCTCACTTTCTCCAGCCACCGTGGAAATCCATATCTTGCCCTCCAAACTCCAGCTACACACTGTACTTTCCTCATTCTCAACTCATCTGTCATTCTTACTCATTATTACACTACTATGATTCATTATACAGAGAAATTGGTGAGTGCTCATAAATTGCTTCTCTTGCACTGTATAGCTGTGGGTTATACCCAGGCTTCATTAATTTCAATTTTTTAGAACTATGAGGCATTTTGGGGATTATTAAACGAAGAAAACATTATAAAATACAAAAATCTATTTTTTACTGTTTCTCCATATACTTTTAGAACACTATATTAAAACATGATAGCTCATATTTAGGAATCAGCATTTCTTGTATGGACTCACGTGTGTCTCATGTCCCTCCCTCAGGTTGTATGTGAGGTCTTGCTGGATGTCTTGGACAAAGTGGTGCGAGTACTCAGGGTAGAGGTCCAACACTTCATAAAGCCCTTTCAGATTGACACACTGCAGGTCACAGTAGGTCAGGGCTTTCACGTCTGCATTGGTTTTTATCACCCGGTCATCTAAGGACAGGTTCGCTCCGATCAGGTCGCCTTTACCTGTTTTGGGGAGAGATATGGAAAATGCCAGTCAGGAAAAGGGTTGCAGCATAATGTTTGCTTGGTTAAAAAAAGGGGGGGGGGGGTGAAGATGCAGCCTCTAATGCAGACTTGTTTCACATCCTCCATCTATTAAAGGGATTACCTTTGGTTTAGAATGATGGGGATGCATTAAGACTACTTGTCTCTTCATGTCTGCCCACATACATCTGTGCACTGATGTACTGAAATACAGTCATTCCCTCCTACAGTCCTTACAATGATTTACCAGACTTCTTCTTCTTATAATTATAGGTCTAACATATTGCTGGCTTGAGCCATATCTGTAAAATGAAATACAGAATCATTATAATTCAGGCTTTTGTCACACTGCAGCTCATTTCACCAATAGTGAGGCGGCTGAACACAAACAGACCTGACAACAAGCTTTTCTGTTCATTTTTTCACATGAATGTTAATGTCGCTAATGAACTGCCACCTACTTGTCATGTTACCTGTCATGTTAAAACCAAAACATTAAAGAGCACATAGGGTCATCTGTAAACACATCAGCTATTTAGACCACAAAGTGAGCACTCACACAGTTCTTTAGTTTAATGAATCAGTTATTAAACAAAGCAAATGCTGCCTTAGTAAATCCTTACAGTCTGAGTGAGGTGGCTGTGACAGCTGTTCCTGTACATGCAGGATGAAGCTAAGAACTCCGTTAGTGTTAATGTCCCTTAAGCAGGAATAAATTATTCATTATGGTCATTGTGATCTGTGAACGCTGCTAAATTACACCACAGCTGATGGAGTGGCAGTCATGACCATTCTTATTCTCTCCCTCTGTCTCTCTATTTTTCTGCTCACTCTTTTCCTGACTTTTCATTGGTCCAGCTATATCAAAACCCTTTGTCACTGTCTTCAGGTTCCTCATAACTGCTTCCCTTTCTGTGTTTCGAGCCTCTTTTATTTCTCTTCTTTCTCTTCTTTTTTTATTACATCCTTTTTTCATCCTTGTGTACTTTGCTCAGTACTCCTTCCTTTTCTGTCATATGTTCATTTTTGCTACCTAAACTTTACATTCATTTCTTATTTTTATCTATACTTTTTCCCTGCATACATCCCTGTTTCTTTGCTCCTCCAAATTTACATTTTCTGTCTTCTCTTCCTTTCTTATCCTTTGTTGTCTTTTGTTTCTTCTTCGCTGCCTTGATCATGTCTTTCTTGAATGTCCATCTTCTCTTGTCTCTTCTTTCCGGTCTGCCCTTCCCATTCAAGCTGCCTTGACTTGTGTTTACACATATTTTCT
This sequence comes from Parambassis ranga, assembly GCF_900634625.1. NCBI lineage: Eukaryota > Metazoa > Chordata > Actinopteri > Ambassidae > Parambassis > Parambassis ranga. The sequence goes on from NC_041023.1 coordinate 11,788,252, forward strand.
CTCTCCTTTAACTTCACTCTCTTCATCCTCTCTGTTTCATGTCCATCTCTGTGGCCTCTCATTTTCACCCACTCTCTATTATGGGGTACTGAGCAATGGCTGCAAAACAGACTTATAGTGTGACACACACACACATACAAGAAGAACAGAAAGAGTGAGAGAAGCTTTTTTCTCCTTCAGTCAGACACTCAATGTCAGCCTGACCTTCTGCACAGTCAGCAAGCGAATACAGAGACAATACTCACTGCCTGTCATACCCTTGCACACATATGCACCACCCACACACAAACACACCATTCTGTGCAGCAGTAAACAATTCCACCTACTCCATACCCACAAACGCCCCAAAACAACAGGATCTCTTGCAGCAGGCAGATGCTGATACAAACAACAGGTAGACACACACAACAAACTCGGAAAGACTGACACAAAGAATGTGGGTGCCCCATCAAGAGTGACACAGAGCTTTAGATTCAAATTACTTTTCTCTGACTCACTTACACACACGCTTGCCTGGTCAACAAACTTGCATCAGATTTGTCTGCAAGTCTGTGTCATAAAGGTCACACAGCAGGTCACTCAACACAAGAGGTCATGTTGCACAGCAGATGTGCGTGGGAATACAGCTCAAATGAGTCTGCATGTTGCATCAGATTATGCACGCATAGAAAACTCTGAACACACAAGGCATCTATGCATAGTCGGCAGACAATAGTCTATATATGGCTATGCAACAGCCACGGTCTGTTCCTAATGCCTATTGTAATCTAAAATACTTGAGGAGACCTTTGAAAAAGTTTTGCTGTTTTTTTCTTTTTTTCCATTAGAACTTCATGCAGTGTTTCATGCTTCAGTGTTTGTTATATTTAATGATTAAAGACAAACATCTTTTCTTAGTTTGAGCTGAATTGCATTTTTTGCAAATGTTTGTAATCCTTCATTAATTAGAAGACAACTTCTATTTTGGTGTAGTGCTCTTTTTTGGAATTGCTGATATGGAATTAAACAAGGCTTTTTTTTGCTCCTGTTGTGGAATACAAAGAAGTCAATTCTGGCAGCTGATACTGCAATTAGCTGCTTCTTTAGCAAAGCATTAATTGCAAAGTTCTGCCCTGGGTGCTACAAAAGACTGATTTCAACCTGCAGCAATGAACTGTGCTGGACAGCAGTCTACTGGTCAAGACTAGATGGAACTAAAATGACCCACCTCTGGTGAATTGGACTGATTAAATGGGCTACACTCGAGTGGATAGCACAGATTAAATCTGACAGAAGACAATGCTGCAGAACAGACTTTACACCACTGGTTGAACTGAATGGATTACTGGTATAATTATTACAATCTGAAGAAGCTGAATGTTAGTGTCAGTGAACTTTTTAAATGAGGAATACAGCTCCCCTCACTTGTAGAAGACATTCTTTGACTCTTATTGCTGCAACATATTGTTAAAAAAGTAGCCTCTAACCAGAGCTGACGTTATGGGAGCTTCATAACAACAGGCACTAATAATGAGCCATCGCCTTTAGAGCACTGTAATGGCCCTTTCATTTTTATTTCTAAACAATAAGCTCATTTACAGGACCCAGCTTTAACACAATAAGCTGCACAGAGCTTTATTATAAAGCTGCTGGGAGTTTCTTTGTAAGACTATGATAAGCTTCCCACCACTGTCTTGCCCTTATCGTACCCAGTATGGCCAGCACCATGCCATCTTTCAGCACCTCCATGGACCCGGAGCAGACAAAGAAGATGCCCTGGAGAGCATCGCCCTGTCGGAGAAGGTACTCTCCAGGAGCGCAGAAGGAGGTCTTGATGTGCAGTGACAGGGAGCGAAGGCAGCCGCGACTGGCAGAGGCAAACAGCGACAGCTCCAGGATCTCCTTGTTAAGGTGCATGGTGATGTCAGATCGCAACTCGTCCGGGAAGTCCTTCAGCAGCTGTGGAAATGATGGGAGGGAGAAAGGCAGAGAATGAAGCTGGGAGGAAAAGAGAAAGCAGGCAGAAGTATGGGGAGCATGACAGCTGCGACAACACCATTCTGCTACTCACTAATTAAAATTCCAGCCTTGGCTGACTTTAATACTAAACTACCGTACAACAGAAAAGATTACTTTCAAGTTAAGACTAAGGACAATCTAGGAAAACATAACGGATTAACACAGTCTACGTAGTTGCTGCAAACATAACATAGTAGTAAAATACAATGTAAAGTAGCTCAAGAAAAAAAAACTGTCTGATCTGTCGATCTCCTTGTCAGGAAAAAACTGTGGAGCTCACCGTCACACAGAGTTGATCAATGAGTCATCAGAGCTAGGCTGACTTTAATCAACAGGCCCATCTATAATTCATCTGTCTGGGATTCATCATCATAACTCCATCTAAGCCCCAGTCTGGACTCTGACAGCTGTCTCACAGGCATTCACAGCCTGGAGGGACGAGTTACTGACTGGATGCCTCCTGAGCTTGTCAAGGAAAAGTGTTGTTCACCCTGCTTGTCTATTTGTGCTTTCTTTCACGCCACCTTATTCTGTAGTTCCACAAACGTTGCTTTGTTTACAGCTTGGAAGCAACTACAGCTGGAGATTGATTTAATCTACGTTGAAGTTATCGTTATTGTGAAGCAAAAGCTAATTGGTCCACAAGCATCAAACTTTATGCAATGATTGCTAATTGGCATCATAAAAAAGAGCCAGATTGCTCTACAGATGAGGTAGCAATGTTGTGCATGTATCCTCATCAGCTTTTACAAAATATAGCAAGGCATATCAGAAATCTGAAAAAAATCTAGATTCCTCCATGTGAATCTCTATAATGTATCTGTTTAGAGGACTTTTTCCTAGAAACAATGGCATCACCTGGTCTCAGAAGAACTACACTTGTTTCTTGGATTTCTAGTTTCTGCATTACTTGGAATTCTATCACACAATGCATCAGCACATGGAGTCGTGTCAGAGAATTCTCTGTCAATGGGGCTTTCACTGAAGAAATCATTGCTTCAATTTGTTTGTTGTTCTTGGGCAAGACACTTCACCCTATTATCAACAGCAATACAATAAACACTGCCAGATTTGCCCTTTAATGCACTTCAATGTGAGATCCCTACAATGAAACGAAATCTGGCTCTGAAATCCAGCCTGCAACCTGGGGATTTTATTTGGTACTTCAATCATTCTCCTGATGTGTTAGTCCTGATGGGAACTACATGCTCTCACACTGTGGGGGATCATGTAGTATTGATCCTATTATCACCTTTAAGATGAGTTTAAATGTGGCTGGTATGTGAGGAGTTGGGAGTATTTGAACTTTCAAATGAATTATTGATTCCTCTGCGCTCTGCTGTAGGGTATCCAAAACACAAGGAGGCATTAAACGGTTAACACTAGCGCCCATTGTCTAGTAGATGTTTGGTCGCCCATGCTACGGGAAACTCCTGGTTCCAACAATAGAATCCAATTTGTACCTCATTCGAGTCGATGCCGTTGTTGACCGACCAGGTTGTCTGAAAGTACTCCAGCATTCGCTGCTTGAGGCTCTGCGGCAGATGATGAACACGGATGAAGTCCTTGAGGTCTTTGGTTCTGGTGTGGTACTGGGACCAGCGTGAGTACATCCTCTGGATAATGGCGGTCACGTTACCAAAGACCAAGGCATGCATCAGTGCTGCAGGTGAGAAAAAAAGCAGGGGAGAGACACTTTCAGACAATGGAGCATAAACATGAATGAAATACAGAGAAATGGATTGTGCTGAGGTTGTCAAGATAAAGAATGCTAGCTTCTATAGGCTATGTTTAGTGTATGTTTTTCATTGTATAAGCACAGGAAGAGGAACAGCAGGGACGTTTTCTGTGACAGGTATCCTCTTCTGTATGGTGGCCTTTATTTGATTTTTGTGATCAAATAATAACACTGATATTATATTTACATTCATATCTTGCACCTTTGCTCCTCTCAGACAGAGACATCAGTGTCACCACTGACAGGAGCTTATTTGATTGGTATGACAGATACCTGCCCTTTCAATGCCCACAGATAATGTATTCTACTAACCTCAACCAGTTCTCAGCTGTGCTGCAGCTGCGTTGCTCACCGCCAGACATCAAAGTGTGACTGTGTGCCAGTGATTTATGACACTGATGAAATAAAATTAAGCTTTTAGCCACCATATGGAAACCTGTTTAAGTGTCAAAGTAAAATTCCTGATTGACTGTTATTCAGCTTATGAACTGTGCAGTGGAATAAAAACAGATCAGCTTTTAAATTCACACCAATGAAGAGAGAATTCAATTCAACCCACAAACTCATTACATTTCACCTGTATTCTGCTATAAATACAAGAAGGTGCTGCGTGTTAGCTTTCATTTCATGTAAACCCCTAGGGGACAGCATGGGTGTGTTTGTGTGTGTGGGTGTGTATATCTGGTGAGTGTGTGAGACTGTCCTGAGGCAGTCTGGGACATTTAGCGTTCAGCACAGCCAGAGCGGGAAGTGTCCACAGAGAAAACCCTGCCACAGTGACCTCTCTTCATTCCTAAAACCAAACATCGTGTAACAATCCAGTTTAAACTGGATCACTTCGCCCTGCAGAGGTCTGCCTTGGGATTTTATTTTGTATTACAGGATAATGAAAAAATATTTTATTGATGTAGGAGAGGGATTTCCCAAAACACCTACCTCCTATGAGCATGACACAAACAGAGAAGATCTTTTCAGCATCAGTGTTGGCTGACACGTTGCCAAAGCCCACGCTGGTGAGACTGCTCAGGGTGAAGTAGAGTGAGGCTATGTACACGCTACGGATGGAGGGGCCAGTTCCATTAAAATCTCCAAGGACATTGTACGGTGACTCAAGGCGTTTCCCCAACTCATGAAGCCATCCTGTATGAAGGTGTAGCGAACAAGCAGTGTGTTAAATAAGCAACCAGTACTTTCACAAATTTGTCACACACATTTTAACCATTGTTCTGGAAACACAATTGAGCTGTCCTCCATGCTTCATCCACAGCTGAAGCAGATCTTGGGAGCCAGAGCTGATCCCTGGTCAGTACAGTGTGGAGACATGCAGCGAATCCCAGGAGATTCTCCTCCAGACACTGATGAATGGTAATTGGATGGAAGCACCTCATAGCTGCCTGACTTCAATGCTCACTTCAGCATCAGAAAAGCATAATTAGGATACAACACATTAATCCTGCCTCATGTACTGAGCTGTTATTTTATGACACTGAAATGCTGTAATTGGTGGAGAGAAATTTGCATTGCTCTTATGACCCAGTCAATGCTGACCGGGAAGCAGTTACGAGGACGCAAGATGGAGGTAATTGCAAGCAGTGCAGCTCATCGATACTGACCAGAGATCAGCCCTGGGGGCCTCATTATACAAATGACCTAGAGGCTGAGGGGAAAGCATGAAGGCTTTGTCATTAATTACAAGAAGAATCAAGACATCCACACCAATTTTTACAATAAAACACATGAGGAGGTTGCTTTGAAATTTTCTACTGAGATATTTTACACTTTTAGGAATGAATAAAAACAATGAGGAAATCAAAAACTTGATTTCGCTGCTTATACAGAATGGTTAACAAAATATTAAGAAACCAGACAGCATGCACCTTATTCCTACTATGACCTCACAATTCCACCCTACACATGTGGTGTCTCCTCAATTGATTGGATTCTAACAACAACAAATCTATATATATGTAACGTGTTTCCTCCTAGATGGTGTCTTGAACTGTACACAATCATCTAAAGGCTTCAAATCCTGTGGGAGGTTACAAACAAATATCACATTGTGCTTGCAACATTCAGAATTACTGTTGATTTGAAAATAATGAGCAATGAAACAGCTTGCATTATGACACTGTTCACTAGGCCGAACACATGCATGCATGAACAGAACCAGCATGAACATGAACACAACATAAAACACAGGCTGTAGGATGTAGATATAGATCGATATAGATTTTTTATATTGTTTATGTTTTGTAATCAAACCCCATATTTATTTTTCTTGACATCTTGAATCACATCATGTCCACCTCATTAAAAAAACCTTGCTACTGCAGAAGTAAAGTGAGTTAATGGTGATTTTTCTGATTCAATGGCAACTATATCTCAATTCAAAGCAATTTCTCCCAGTACATCAACAGAGCTTGAAGATGCTCCTACTTATTTTGGTATAGTGGCCAACAGCCCCCCCTGTGCGCTGTAACAAATGATGATGAATGTGCTCACTACAAATCACCCTTTGTTTTAACATCAAGCGTGCTTGTTATTTTTAGATTTAGGGGAAATACTTGGCTTCATTTTCCCAGGACTCACCAATGTCCCAGTTAGAGGCATTGGCATCCATCTCCATCTTGCCGATGATGTACCAGATGCAGGCCATCCAATGGGCTAGGAGGGCAAACATGGACATCAGCAGAGTGAGGACAACTGTGCTGTGCTGTGAGTAGCGGTCCATCTTCTGGAGCAGCCGCAGCAATCGAAGCAGACGCACAGTTTTTAACAGGTGCACCACAGACACCTGGGGATAAGGAACAATAAGCCAAGGTGAAATTATTTTTAGCATGCAGATGGCAAAATCATCAATTTCATGCAGAGAACATTTTCATAAATGATAATTGGAACTGCTTTCATTAGAAAATGTTTTTCCATTGTTAAAAAAAAATAAAAAAATAAAAAAGGAAATAAAAATACATTCCTTGTCATGACCCAGTGTTTCTTTTTGGTTTTGGTTGTCCTTGTTTTGGGTTTTGTTATTTCAGTGTTCTGTTATTTTGCAGGGCTGTTGTTTTGTTTTCCAAAACATTTGGTAATGAGAGGAAGCTCATATGAACTGCAGTAAAATGTTGCATAGGTCTGATTTGGGACAGGCAAGCTTGAAGATAATGTGACTCTATATGTCCAAATGTTGAAGATGAACCAGGAAATTGATCTTTTAACAAAATAAAGATCAGAAGCAGCAAATCCACCAAGAAATGGCTCAGAAAACGTGGAGGGAATGACCTAGCCAAAGCCTAGATTTGCATCCTAAATTTTTCATGGAATAAGATTAAAATTTTCATCAAGCCAATGTCAATGATTGGTGAACAAGTACTCTACGAAATGAGGCAATACTAGTGTCTGAGGCCAAATGTCCAAATTTGGCCAAATTTTTCTTCCACAAAGTAATATTGCATTTGATGTACAATACTGCCTTTGTTCCGTTTGTGTTCAATACATCAATTTTATCTGCAGACATTGTCAAAAATGATCATACACTTGCTTGAGTATCAACCATAAGCAGATACTGCTGTCATCACTATACTGTACAGCAACGCGTACAGCAACCAGTCTCCATCTCCACAACTATTGCTTCTGAACGCAGCATGTGTTTCATTCCCTGTGATCAAAAAGCCTACATACACCACTCCTTCTCCTCATTTTTAAGGTTTCCTCATATTCTGCTGAGGGCAAAGTCAGAGAGACAGACACAGATACAAAGAGAGTGCAATTGTCTCGCCTTCACAGACAGTAAATCTCATGAGAGGAAGCTCAATACACACACATGGTAATATACAATTACACACACACACACTGACTGAAGTGACAAAAAGCTCTTAAGCATGCTTCATGCCCTCTTCAACATGAGAGGCTGCTCAAATCCTCTCCTGTTCTATAATTAGAATTTGAGAAATGCTTGTAAACATTTCAACAATATGATCTATAAGAAGATTTCCTGATGAAGGACCCTTGGATATAAAAATACTAATTATAGCAATCAGGCACTGGCTCACAGGTGTGTTTGTTTTGCTTTCTTAACCTCCAATCCTCACCACTTTTCTCCTGTCCCTTAAATCCTAATGCATTGTTTAACAAAACATAAACTGCTTTAGTTAAACCCCCTCTTCTCCTCACTTACACACACAATGTTAAGTTTCTTTTTCACACCTTGTGGACTCTTATGTGCCATAAATGTGATGTGAGTGTCATCCATCGTGCACTTGATCCTCGGGCAATCTTCACCAACAGTCTATTATTTGGGGCTTGCCATCATGTATCCCCTTCAGCGATACACACACACATACACACACAAATCCAACAGCTATTATTTAGAGGGATATAGGGCAGAGGGGGACATTTAATGTATGTTGTACACATTATTTTTTTGAAGTGGGAAGGAGGGGGAGTTGGTGGTGACTAGAAAAGTGGGGCAGAGATTCTGCAGAAATACGTTACATTACAGTAATGAGTAAGAAAAACAAAAGTGGTAAGAGGGATGATGTAAAGGAATGATGAAAAAAGCAGAGACGGAAAATGTGTGTGTGAGAGAGTGTGAGAGGACAGTCTTTATCAGAGCTCATCCCGCACATGTCTCCAGTATGTTTTATGGCACTGGCGCCACACTCTTGCTGTGAGAAATAGAGAACTGGTGCAGCACAATGGGTAATGAAGCCTCCTACCGAGCTCTGGGGAGAAGCTCCATCTCCTCCCCGCCATCTATCACCACCCAGCATCCCACCTATTGAGAGACCAGGCTGCGCTACTTTCCCTTCTCCTCCGGCAGCATGAGCAGTAAGCAACACGCAACAATACTCAACAATGCATAAGCACCTGCTGCTACTCAAGTTTTCCTTTTTGCCATTTTCCTCTCAGCCCGGCTATTTACATGTTCATTTCCTCTGCTCATCCAGTGTGAAATTTACATCTAGCTACCTGATTGCTTACATTGCCTCTGCTTTTTAAGGCAGCATTTGTGCACTGTTACTTTACAGAAATGTTCATTATTTCTCCCCTTGCAGCCACGCCTTTAGCCCCACAAGCCTATCACAACAGCATGACCAGCCATGATTTTTTTTAAAATAAGCTATAGAAGCAGCAATATAAAATCAACAAGCATGAACAACACTGTTCTCCAGAACCGTTCTCCGGGACCTTTATTAATAACTGTAAACCATGGGTGACAAAGGACATCAAGGCATCACTCAACAGAAAGAAGACAGCCGTCTTGAGTGGAGACAGAGAGGAGATGAGGAGGGCCCAGGCAGAGGTGAAGGAGAAGATTAGAGAGGGCAAGGAGAGCTACAGGAGGAAGCTGGAGAGCCAACTTGCCCGGAACAAATTGAGGGAGGTATGGAGTGGCATGCGAACCATCACCGGCCACAGTAGGATCTCTGACCAGCTGATGGATGGAGATCTGCAGGAGGCCAACCAGCTGAACCTGTTTTTCAACAGGTTTGATAGTCCACTCCCTGACCACCCTCCCCCTCCCCCTCCCTGTGATGCACCATTAACACCTGTCTATAATAACAATGTACCTCCTCCTCCTCCCCCTCCCATTAACCATACTAACCAGTCTCACCTCCCAATCAATAACATCACCCTGCCCCTCTTACCCCACCTTCCATTAACAACCCCCATCCTCCCTGCCCCCCTCCCCCATCAGATCTCTCTCTCTGCTCTTCTGTGTCCACAGTTACCATCACCACAGAAGATCTGAGGAGGGAGTTCAGTCGCTGCTCACAGTCCTGCCACCTGCAGAAGTTCTCGGATGACTCTGCCATTGTGGGCTGTACCAGCAGAGGTCGGGAGGCGGAGTACATGAGTGTGGTGGACAGCTTTGTGGAGTGGTGCGGACAGAACCACCTGCAGCTGAATGTCACAAAGACAAAAGAGCTGGTGGTGGACTTCAGGAAGCACCAGACACTCCCAAACCCGGTCAGCATCAAGGGTACCAACGTGGACATTGTGGACAGCTACAAATACCTGGGTGTCCACATTGACCACAAACTGGACTGGTCCACAAACGCAGAGGCAATTTACAGGAAGGGACAGAGTCGCCTGTATCTACTGAGGAGACTCAGGTCCTTTAACGTCTGCCAGACCATGCTGCAGATGCTTTACCACTCGGTGGTCTCCAGCGTCATCTTCTACGCTGTAGTGTGCTGGGGCAGCAGGATGAAGACGGCCGACACCAACAGACTCAACAAGCTCATTAGGAAGGCTGGCTCGGTGATGGGAGTGGAGCTGGAGTATGTGGTGGAGGTGACGGAGAGGAGGATACTGAGGAAGCTCCCAATGCACGACACGCTGCTGTCCTACAGGAGCACATTCAGCGGTAGACTGAGACTACCGAGGAGCAGCACAGAACGCCACAGGAGGTCCTTCCTGCCAGTGGCCATCAGACTGTATAACTCCTCCCCTTTCTGTAGGGAGAAGCGCTAGATAATCATGTCATGCATCACTGTCATTCCCTCCACTTGTCTATATTTATGTTTACTTAGCACCTTACATCTCCATATTTGTATCCATGTATCATATATTGTGCTCATACTGCGTACTGTACTCTTATTTTGGATGGAATGTAACTTGATACCTCTGGCACAAGAATTTCCTTCGGGATTAATAAGGTTTTATCTTATCTTATCTCTTATCTTAAAGCTTCACTAACACTACTGGGGTCTGACCAAAATACTTTACTACCACACAGGTGAGGAGAGTAATATTAGTCTACAATATACTGCTCTACCAGAGCCATAGCAGTCACCTCGCTCCCTGCCTCTTGGCTTCAAAGACACCTAACACTGAATGAAGGTGGAATCCCTATGTTTGCATGTCACTTGATGTCAGTAGATGACAATGACAATGACAATAACAAGAAACAAGACATTTGAAAAATTAAATATTGCTTTACCACAAAAAAGAGGAAAAGAGAAGTTGACCTCTAAAGGGCCACCTAACTTTAAAACATGCCACAAAACAAAAACAAAAAAGCAAAAAGGACTAAGATGCATGACAAAAACAAAAGAAAGAAGGACACAGGGGAGGGACACTGCTGAGGCCCCCTTGGCTCATTTTGGGTGAAAGATGACTCTTGTCCTCAAAGGGGACATCTCTCTGAATGCTCCGTCCTTTGAGGGGACATCGTGCAGAACGTTCTGCAATTACCAGCCGTTTCTGCTCTCCCTGATGGCAGCCCAGTAGTCCTACAACCAAATCCTGACCTACTGGGAGCGCATGGTATTTCCATTAATAGAGTCTGGAAGCAAACTGGTACCTTTGCCTGGAGCAGCTTGTCACTGCTCTCACCTTTTTCCATTCCCTCCTCACAGCGTAGTAAGAAAATACAGCATGTTGTTTTTTCTCTTACAGCACTCATTTGCCTTTTTTTACCTTCTTAAAACATTAACAATAATAATTTAAATATTATTTTACCTGCGTCTTTTATCTGTTTTGTCTTTCTGTCCTCATATGCAACAATATGAGCTTCTTGTGTGTATTGGACCATGTCATCATATTGCAGCTTTTGTGGGAGTAAACAGCAGTATAGAGTACAGTCACCATTTCCTCTAAATTAAGGGATAAAAAGAAAAAAAATATCCTCCATAAGCAACCAATCAAGACCTCCCTATAGTGCAGTCGATTGGGTGATATCATTCAGCTGGATACAAGACAAGACAAGATATTCTACCTAATTGCTCCAGATCTTTGTTTCCTTCTCCACTCAACTATTCTTAAGGGGGCCATGTGTTTGACTCAAGCTGAACAGAAAAAAAGGTTTAATGATAAGGATTTGATTGTTTTGCCAGCACTTGGACAGTATGTGGAATCAATATGCCAAATCAAAGAGCCACTGGGGCAGCTGTGAAAACAATGCAGGTGATCTATTCTCATGAAATGTTATGCCGGAGGTGTCATGTGAATTGTTTTTTTTTAGGACCCAAGCACCGAGTGGTGTAATTTAATGTAAAATAATTTTTTAAAGCCTGTATTATGTGCAGTATTGTTTTTCTTCCCTGGCTACTTACCACACTGACTTTGAAGGCATAGAGCAGGTCAAAGGGTAGTGCAGCCACAAGGTCGATGATAAACCATGTGGTCAGGTAATGGATGCATATTTGCCGAGCGTCGAAAATGACCTGGCCGGACTTGCTGACGTAAGTGGTACGAAAATTGAAAACAATATCTGTCAGTAGAGAGAAAAATAAACATGTTTAGAGTCTGGTTATTGTGTGTGTGTGTGAATGCAGGTTATTTAAAATTATTTAAAACCTGCAACCAACCTATTATAAACAGTATTTCCACAGCAATATCGCTGACAGTTGTGCTTCTGGTCAGGTCGTCATCACCAATGAAGCACACGTTATAGGGCACCGTCACAGCTACGTAGAATGTAGCAAGCAAAATCAGCCAGTCCCAGCCTGCTTTTAATGTACTGTAGTGAAGTAGGATGAATTTGGACTTCTTGGCATCTGCTACTTTGTACTCTGGTAGAGCAGGCAGATCCCCAAACACATTCTGGATACAGGATGAAACAGGTAAGAAGGTATGCATTACTGAAACAGAAACCTTAGCATTATCTTCGGTAACATTGTACATGGATACATTTGTTCAGTCCTGGTTAGCAAAGCTATAGATGTTCAATTACTGTGAATGGAAACAGATGTGTAAAGGAGGGTAACCTATTTTTTCTTAGCTAACAGATATTGGTTTTCTCCATTGTGTTTTAATAACAGCAGTTATCTTCTCGCATCCCATATTATACAGTCCTCCCCCACACACTTTTCCGTGGTCCCTCATCATGCTCCATCCCGTGCCATTGTTTGGAGTGCATGATAATACCTTGTTGAGTTTGATCTTGCTCTTCTCTCTGCTGTGGAGGTGACCAGAGATGTGGTAAAGCACGGTGCTGCTCCGCAGACGAGCTGAGCTGAATGGAGAACCTGTTTTCACCCTGCCGCGCCGCCGTTCTGTAAACACACACACACACAAACAAAGTTAGTACACACCCATCTACAACACTTTACCCCCCAAGGTTAACTCCTGATGACTGAATCAGTCATTATGCTTGATGAAATACATAATATTCTGTCCTAAATAGGAAGACATGAATATGCAACAGCTTTATTTCAGAGCAAACTGCACAATTTGCAGAGAGGGTGGGAAATGTGGAAAAACGGGTAATTGCTGTCATTTTGCTTTTGTATAAAACACCTGTTTTGATTATTCACATACCTATTGGCAGATAATGTCAGATTGTGTAAACAGTGTTTCTAACAAAACCGCCTTTTTTCTGGTTTGATAAGTCACCACTGGGGCACAGAGGCAGAAAGTACACTATATTTTCTGGGATAGATTGCTACTGGTGTGGGTCTGTGAGTGTATGCTAGCAGGCATGCTCCTTTGTGTGTGTGTGTGTTTCCTCCAAGTGTATTGTATTAGTAGATAAAGTAGATAGTGCAGGAGTGATGTGTTCAGACTGAGGAGTTGGGTAATGGGAGTAGGCACTTTATTGCTGCTGGGTTCTCACCGCTGTGAGCCCACAGGAAAAGGACTAAGGCCAGATTGGTTGAGAAGGGATAACAACAATAACAAAGCTGGAGAATAGAAGTGATAACCGCTTCTGAGTGTCCTTCGGAGAAGTGTATGTGTTCTGTGGTGTGTATTGCGAGTGTGTATGGACCCCAGATGAGGCGAACAGACAGGGCCCATCCATAACATGGTGCAGCCTTGGGGGACGCGACACGGCAGGAGCACAGAGACAGAGACATGCTTATTTTTAGATCTAATGAATTTCCCTCTGCTTTTATAGCCATTCTTGTGTGGATAGAAGGGGGTATAGGTGGAAAGCGTTGTGTGTATGGGGAAAACGCAAAGGCATGTAGGGCAGATAAGGGAACTGGGAAAGGATTTGTAAAGTAGCTGAAATAGATGAGAAATAGAGGTGATGGAAAGACAGTGAGGTGAGGCAAGGACACGAGCACAGACAGCAAGCGAATACAGTTGAGAATATACAACTGGCAGAGGAGGAAAGAACAAAGAAAAGGAGGAGAGGAAGGAAGAAGAGACACTGATGACACCAGAGTGTGGGTTTCCCTCTTTTGCACATTTTGTCCAGTGTGTCCAGACAGATAGCTAAGTGGGTCACTTCCGAGGTGTCTGTCCTTGAGAGGTCTGGAAATGCCCTGCTGATGTCCGGCTGTCTGTCTGGTGTGATAGTCCTCTTTTTTAAATCAAAAATAAAACTGTATATGACGGTAATCACTGGATGTCTTTCTACTCATTTGGTGCTAAACAAACAAATGCATGCACACTAAATAAACACCTTCTATTTCTGTACTAAGAACAAAATGCAAATATCTGTGAGACATACCGGGCATATTCTCATTTAAACAAGCCTTGTCAGACCCAAACCTATTATAGTGAGGCATGCGTCTCTGTCAGAGGTATGCAGCATCAGCCTCTTTCCTTTTCTATGAAAAGCATTTCATTATGTGGGGAAAAAAAATAACTTAGCTTTCTGCTTCCAGTCCTCCTTTCTTTACAGCTATGAGAGTAATTAGGCAAATTCAGGGGAGGCAAGCCTAAGATGAGACAAGTCAGTTTGCTGACTTCACAGACGCACACACACAGTTTGTGCACACACTGACCTTTTCTCTGGCTTTGTAGGCTGCTTTTTGCTTTAGCTAAGGTGTTGCCCTTAAGGTAATGCTTTGAGGATATTAACTTAGAGGGCAAACTTTTTTTACTACCATTATTATTTATAGTAAATAAATCCCACCAAAAGTCATAATTAAAAAGCAACAACAGTGTCTTATTTGGAAAACATTCAGTGTTTGCATCATATAGATATAGTACACATCTGTTATCTTATTAAATTAAAAGGAGTTTGTCCCTTTAACACCTACATGCATGAACATACTAACCTTCCCTTTTGTCCTCTTGAATGGCTTTGGCTTTAGTGTCTGTGATATCCTTAAATGAAGCCAGGAAGAGCACCACATCGCCTTTCTCATTTTTAATTGGCACAATGTCCAGGAGGCACCAAAACTGCACCCCTGTAAGGAAAGACACTTTTATTAACACTATTAAACACCATCTCTGACCAGGATCTGACTCAAAAAGTGTGTGTGTTTGTGTGTATGTGTATGTGTAGCAGCAACAGTTCCACAGATTCCCAGACTTATTAGTGAGGCTATCTACAGCTTGAAGTCCCTCAGGAGACGCAGAGCCTTTAAATAGACCAAGCCACTGCTCCCCAGGCACAACAAGAGATGAACCAACCTCTGAGGTCCCATCTCCTGCTAAATAGATTGCTTTTACAGAGAAACTGAAGGTCAGCATCTGTTTCTGCACTAACATTAGTGAGCTGGTGTTGATTGCCGTATTATTGTTTATCAAACAAAATGTCATGAGGCATAAGACTTTTGTCTCTAGACAACAATTTGCTGGCCAGTACATCACAGATCTGCCTAACTTTGTAGAGAGTGTTAGCATCTTTTAATTGTTTGGTGTTAGAGATCAAAGCTCGGGAATCTCTTTCACAGATCTCTGTTTTCCTCAGAAGACTCACAATGTACTCCCTGCCAAGCACCAAACAGTAATAAGCAATTAGGTGGTGAACACAGCTGAGAATTTAGCAAGCAAAAAAAAAGATGTTGCACTGACATGCGTTCAGACAAGACAAGAGCTAGATAGATAGAAAGTAAATAGTGAAATTAGGTGGCCAGAAAACAGCAAAGGAAATGGTCTCATGCAATACACTCAATGTAAACACGTCAGATTTGGCTGTTTTAATCCAAACTCCGATCTCTTTCCAGACCTAACCTAGTAAATTTTGCCTAAACGTAACCTAACCTGTGCCTGAAAACAAAAATAAACTGATGTCTGCAAAGCATTTTCTTGTATGTAGTGAGCGTTGTTTCTTTGAGGCTGTGTTGTTTTGAGGCATTGTTCAGGTTAATTATTTAATCACATCAAATTCAATCTAATCCGTATCGTGCTGTGGAATATGCATGACAGTGACACTGCTGTTACATTTTTATCATAGACACACTGGTGTTTTACATTTCTGTCCTCGCATAGTTGGAATAATCATTCATTTGTACAACAGCTAATAATTAGATTTTCTATTCAACACATGATTTTTGCCATGATACGTCTTGAACTACAGCCTTTCCTCTCTTTCTCCTGATGAATTGCTGATCAGGAGGGATTTCCCATGGAGTTTCCTCCCACCCACGAACTCTTCTTTGCCTGGAGATAACTCAATCACGTTATTTTTGGCTCTGTATGTGTGTATGTATGTGTGTGTGTGTGTGTGTGTGAGACTAATCTGCATGCCTGTGAGACAAGGCGACACTATCAGGCACACAGTGCGATAGAGAGCATTCCTGATTGCGAACACGCAGGATTCTCTTTTCTCAGGCAGACAGACGGAGGACAAACTGAGTCAATCAGCTGCGTTTACTTTCGGGACTCTGCTGTGACAGACAAAAGGAGGCAGGGAAGGAAGAGGCAAGATGGGATACATGTTTAGGCAAACTGGAAACAACATAACAATTTGGAGATGGTAAAAGAAACAGCAATAATGTGCTAAGCCATTATAGAGACAATGGCAGATGAACAGAAAGGGGATCTGAAAAAAACAGAAAGGCAAAGGAGAAAGTGGAGTGTTGTTTCAGACAACACACACACACACACACACAGAGAGAGAGAGAGAGAGAGAGAGAGAGAGAGTGGTGCTCACATCTGTGATGGTATTAGCAGAGTTGTGCATGTGCAAACTATACTGATCCACCAGCTAAATTTGCTTTACAAGTCAGTCAAAGAAAATATATAGCAAAGCAGCAAAACATCACACACATCAGCAGTATTAGTGATTTCCATCATGAGGAGTCCTTACAGCTGCTGTCAAAACAACAGCATCACTGCAAGGTGAAATTTATCAGACGCTCGACCGCTTTGAAACAAATCCCATGATAGAGTCCACTGCTTTCTTCCATCATCTAAGAGTGCTCATTGATGGCCTTTGTTCCGTTTAGACAAAACAATTGAGCAACATTTGTAAGTGTTTGTGTGAAGGGAGCTAACTCCTGATTGTTTGATCAATGTAAAAAACATTAACTGCTCCTACCAACCGCTGCCACTTCTCAGATTCATTACCCACCCAACACTGGTTAGGACTAAATAAAACAAAATAAACCTCTTTCCACTGAGAAAAAGATCAGAATGTCTGGTTGAATAAAAGTCAAGCAGGTCAGGAGTGGACACAGATGACTTGACAACTTACTAACAGATGGGCTGGATCATGAAATATTTGGTCAATAAGACAGTAAAAGTTTGGAAAAGTACAGACAATTGTCAGTAAAGATGTCAGTTTCATAGCACAGTGAGCATGTCTCTGCCAATGTCTAGTTGTGCTCATTATGTCTGAATCCATTTTCTTCTCTGGCTAGCTGGATAATAGGTGTAAGTCACACACCAAATCATGCTACACACCACAGCTACATATTGGGCTCAGTGTAATTTAAGGAGTCACTAGCTGACAGCTATAAAAGTTTAATAATGTGTCGCAGTGTAAATTAATCACTCCAGGACTTTTCCGACTGATGGTTTTGTTTAATCATGTTTTAATGGGAGGGAATCTATAAAGTTAGACATCAGTTTCCATTACTTCAACTGTCTATCTGTCCATCTATGCCAATTTAAATGGAACTTCTTCATAAATAGCTACAGACTGCTATCCATTTATGGAACTACAAAAAGTTCCACACGGTGATCGCTCTGTCTGTACATTTTCCAATGGCTTTCTGGCTCTGGGTTCCAGATTTAATTGTTGCGTACCTGTCTTGCTGTAGAACATGATCTCATCTTTAAACTCTTTGCGCTCCTCCAAGGCGTCGTCAATGCTGAGGATGATGCCTTCGCTGCTCTCTGGCCCATATAGGAACTTACAGGCGCAACTCTTCTGCATGACCTCAGCCCGAGAGAAGCCTGTGAGCTCACAGAAGCCATCAGAGCAGTAGACAATAGGAAAGCCCTTCGACACCTGAGCATTGGCCAGGATGAAGTTGCTGTCTGCAGCGAGAAAGAGGAGAGAGAGAGAAGCAAGGTTATAAGTTAGCTTATTCAAACACAGACAATGTCATGGATGTCTTTCTGATGTTTCTGCTTTATGGAAAAAATGCTTAAGTAAATTCCTTCATCATTTTCTTCAAAATAAAATCCAATGTGTTTTCTGACTTTAGGCGAGATTATATTGCTCATTATTTTTGCTCCTTCAGCAGTCCTCGGAGGTAGCAGTACCATTATCTTTGCAGCCACAGACTCATAGAACAGAAATATGAGGTGAAGTATAAACATTATTAATTAGCATTACCAAGAGAGTTTGGATTTTTAAACATACATATAAGCATGAAATGTTTTCTAATTTATGTTCTATTGTCATTTTGGGGCTATACTTAAGGCTTAAACTTAATAAGGCCAACTTTAGCCTCAAGCAGTGACATCATACAGTCACAGGAGATGGGAAGTGTACACCTTTTCAGAATCTTATCCCTGCCTGCAATACATCATTGTTTAGTGTTAGAGTTTAAATCTTTTTTATTGCTTTAACCTCCCTGCTACCACTACCATTACCTTTTGAAACTTTACTTACATAATGAAAAAGGAAGCAAATTCAACTGGTTCAAGTACAGCTCTACAGCTGTTTGAATGAATCACTCTCAGCAGCCAGATAAACCAAAATGGGATTTTTAACGCAGAGATACAAAGGCCGATTGGATCTCCAGCTTGGGCAGATGAAGGCCCACGTGGGCTGCTACGTGGAGGTCATTTACCTCCACAAGTGAGTGATTTATCTACGTGCTGTAGAGCAACAGAATCCAGCATCAAGGAACTGACCCTGAATTCATAATACTACCAGTGAGAGATGCTTTAAAGAGAGGTTGAGCCTAGGAGACATTTGTAAATGAGTGGGTGAGAAAGCAGGAGGGGAGGATAAGTCGGGAAAAGCATGAGTGATGACAAAGAGAAAAAAACAAGTTCTGAAGTCTATCACAATTAATTAGCCTATTTGTGTCTAGCTCCAACTACCCAGTTGAAGTAGACCAGCTGTTTATACCTGAATCCATCTATTACTGCAGACAAACACCCACACACCCATCCATGCAAACAAACACCCACATTGCCACTGATGTGCAGCATGATGCTGAGCTGTGCTGATAGACAGCTAATGTTTACAATACAATGCCCATCACACAAGACAGAGGACCAGTGTGGTTTGACAGACTGTGTGTGTGTGTGTATTTGTATGCAGTCTGTAATTTAATTCACACTCAAACCAGCCAAACTAGACCCCAAATAAAAATGTATGATTACTATTATGAGTTTATACAGAAAATGAGGCACACAAACACATTCATATGCACATGTTTATAATCACTGTTTAAGACATCCTGCAAAGGGAGTTGTTTCAATTACATTTCATTACAAAAATCAATTTTCTGCATCGATAAATCCCATCTTCAGTGACGTGGATGTTTAATTGTTTTATGTCAAACGTCAGGCTTTGTTGAAGGAAACCACCTTTGATTTGATATGGGAATACACTCAGCAGAGAACAGAAGTCTTGTACGCGTCTCACAAGAGGAATGAGCAACATGTTCCCTTTTATAATCCAATCCAGCAGTCAACAATGGCTTCTGCATGCTTGGCATCACTTCAACTTACAGTAAACTCTAAGATTATGTAATAGAAAATAGTGTGGGGGGTCTGGTACAGCTTTGGCATTACTGTCACCATTTCCAAAATGTAGGAATATGTTTTGGTCATCAGTGGAACAGGTTATGAAATCATGCCATTGTACCATTATTGTCTGATCTGATATCTGGGTTCCCTCAGTAACTAAACCCAGACTGGGAAAATGTTGGCATAGATGAATACATTTCAGTTATAAACATTCTTAAAGGAGAGAAAAACACATGACAATGTGTGATGTCAGCAGTGATATTCTGACTGAATGGCACAGACAGGTCAGAGTGGGCCACAGCATTGGGACTGGTTGTCAGATGTGAGGCCCGGTTTGGGTTTAGACAAGAGAAAGACGGACAGGCTTGCTGGAGTCTCTGGGACCCAGAGCAGAAGCCTGCAGTCTGTCTTGTGGCAGCTCCCAGAGCACAGGAGGAGGGTGTTGACAGAAAACTAATGTTTACAGTGAAACACACACTATACTGTGTTTGACAGAGGATTACTTTAGTTGCATAGAACTGACAGATAGGCTGTATTGTGTTGGTGTGTACAGTGACACAAAGTGAGTTTATAGGTACCTCATTTTACAATGTAAACTGTACACAATCATTTTAGAGACATGATTACGACTCCGTGAAGCTTTTGGATACACTATAAAACACTACATAGATATTTTCTTTTAATGAAAGCTTGTATTTCTTTAAATTTAGTGCTTGTGAAAGGCCAACGTGAAAAAAAAATCTCAGCAAAAATGGCAGCAGGATTTATTTTCAGCCTTTAGTGCTATAATGGTAGTTCTCATAGTTGACACAAAATATTCCCTTAACCTTTATCCTTTCTATATTATGTTGTCCTTTCCCCATTTATCTTTTTCTGTACCTGTCCTACTTTCCACTGCTCCCCTCTTTCCCTCCCCATAGCTCCCTTTCCCAATCACTCCAACTGTCCTCACCTCTTTCTCCCTTCCCTATCAACCTTCACTTCCCTCCTCCCTTTCCCCCCAGCTGTTCTCTATGTCCCTCCTACCGTTTTGGATCTCTCCGCCTAATTACTCTTCATCTCCTCTCTACCCTTGGAATTCCACCAGACTTCCCTCTTCTCCCCGATCCATTTATTTCACTCTTTGCACACGTTGACCTTCTTCTCCACCCTCTACCTCTACAAAAGCATCATCTCTCTACTCTCTTTCCTCTGAACCTCTGCTAAAGGAAAATTCTGAAACATCTCTCCTTCTGAGTCCTTTTTAGATTACATCTGATGCTCTCCTCTTCCTCCTCTTCCTCCTTTATTTCTTTTGTTCTTTATCCTGCATCTTCTCTCCTCTGTCTCAGTGTCTTCATCATCTCCCGCTTTTCTGCATCTTTTCTGTTCTGACTGTCTTTTGGCTAATTGTTTCCATGTAGATGCCCATAGATCATTTCACCTCATGCTTACACTACAGCATGACAGCTGCTGGAGAAACCCCACAGGTACATGGGGAACAGGGGGAGGAGTGAGGATATGGAGGCAAAGAAGGAGAGGGAGGATAAGGAGGGAAGATAGAACATGAGTGTATGGTTAGAGAAGAAAAATAGTGGTGAGCAAACATCTTAGCTAGTTAATATTAAGAGGAATGTTTAAAGCAGAAGATTGGATTGTGGTTTGAAGATTGGATAACCTCGCTAACTGGTAGATTTTACATGCACTGGATTAGAGTTAGGGTAGAGTAAGGGCTATGCACACTATGTAAATACTGCTTCTTTGTGATTGATCTAAATAACATAGTACCTCTTCTCACTGGGATGCTTGAGGTAAGTTAGTTAGTGAGGAAACATACAGTGACATAATGTCTTGGCTCTTTAGCTGGTAAAACCCAACTGGTTCTTAAAAGGTTGTCATATTTTATACTGTTTTTTTATACACCCAAGCAAACTTCAACCATATGGTTGTCAGATAAGAAAAGATGAATAGTTTGTTTTTCTTTTTGGCCCTGCTTTGATAAATATTGGGTCTTTACAAAACTGGCACCAGGTCAGTTATTTAGCAAGGCTGCAAGGAACAACATGTTGTGTTATTTCAGTCTGAGGAATTGTTTGAATCTATTTCCACAGCAGGTCGGCGCTACAATAACTAGGTGGGTCAGGGAGATAAAGCTGCAACATCAGGTATATTACCCTGCATGTATTACTGCATGCTCCTGAACAGATGGTATAGTGGGGGACAGGTTAGTGTTGTCCACACACTGGTTTGCCCCAGATTTGTGGATCCTAAAACTTATTCACAAATGCTCAGCATGTGAACATTCACCAGCTCACTGACTGTCACCTGCCAACACCCAAAACATCACCAGAGCTATTTAAGGCACAACACCAATGTTTATGATGGGTGACCAAGCATCAGACAACAATGGCGACATAGAAAAAGAGAAGTGAGGAGAGAGGAGAGAAGGGGAGGCAGGGAGGCAGAAACCGTCAGAACTACACAGCGGGGAGAGAAAAAGATGGATGGCAAAGCAGATGAGAGAGTGAGAGATGAGGGGGATGTGGACAGGTAAGGGGAATAGAAGGAGAGGCTGAGAAATATACTGAGGCAGACAGATGAGGGTGGGAAAGGGGCAGAGGGTGAGAGGGCGATGTGAAAAGTTGAAAGTAAGTGAGATGGAGCTGTGAGAGGTGGAATGATGAAAGATGGAGATGGAGCGTGTTAAAAATTGGCTGAGAAGTGGGGAGATGGATGGAAGGACCTCCTCACCTTTTTGCCTAAAATCATGTAGGCCTCTAAGAAATGGCTACAGAGCAGTTACATAACCACAAAAAAGTCACTCCACAGTTGCCACAGTAACCACTGACACACACCATGGCAACCAAGGTTACAACTGTAGAGTTTATTTTTCGGATACACAGTCTGGCAAACATACGAGATTACTTAAGTTAATAACAAATTGTGTTGTTCTGTTGAAGTCAGTGCACACACATTCACATACAGTATATGCACACACACTGGTAGCCCTCTCACACCATATAACAGGATAGAAAAAAATCATTACAGCCTTAATCACTTCTGTGCTCTTTATCATACAATCCCCCAGGGCTCTCACTGAATGAAATATTACACCAGTCATTACTTTCCCATAATTTGCAGGCCGCACCCTTTTTTTTCTATCTGTCTCTCTTCTGGATATCTTTTTTTTCACCCTTTATTGTCCCTCTCTTTTTCCTAAAAACTTGTCTCGCTACTTCTCACAAAACCCGGCAATTAATTGAGTCTAAAAATGGCCGACTTGGCTCAGACTTCTTTAGACTGGTGAAACCCCGTCCGTCGATCGTTTTGGACAGTCCATTAGAGATGGTGATTAGGAGAGGAATTTCACTAATTAGGCGGTTTAACAAGGCAGAACGTCCACGGTGACTGGGAGGCTCTCATTCAGGGGTTTGGTGGAAAAGAAGAGATTCTCAACCGCCTTTAGGTTCACAGCGATAATCAAGTCCAGTGACCTTACAGTGAGGACATCATTCGCCTGCTGAGTCTGGTGGCAGTGCCCTCTTTATGGAATACTTTATCAAAGTCTTGTTAAAGCCTGTGGATAGTCCTGGGTGGCTATTAACTTAACACTGCAATTTATACATTGATGAAGACACAGAAGGTGCTTTTATCATGACATCCACAATGAATGTTAATGTGGCTTTGTATCTGCTGGATGGAGTGTTATTTTTACTGCACTAAAGTTAAATTCCATGCTAATAACAAAAATGCATAAAATAACAATAAACAGGACATTATATCATGTCCATGTTACTTTTTTAAAATATGTGTTCAAAATTGCCATATGCATCAGGATGTCCAGTTCTAGAGGGTAATTAGAGACCTCTTTTTTCAGGGTCTGTTGCCATGGTGATTCTTAGTATAAGGGCCCATCGATGATGGCTTTTAGTCTTGGTGCATGAATCAACTCAGATTCAACCTATAGTTGACCAAACATATTTGCATCTGCTGCTCTTTAACTGAAAGCTCAGAGTTCACATTTAAACCTAGAGTTTGTTTAACACCCTTTCTGAAAAGGATGCACAATCCTCTCAGCACACAGTCCTACTTGATACTTTATCGCTATGAGAAATATTATGCAATCAGCAAATTAGTTTGGTTGGACGACAGATGCAGGTTTAGCAAAAATTTTATTTAGAGTATGCTAGACCTGGAATGCAATAAACTTTGGGTCTACTTTCTCTATGCTCTTTCTGGGACATCCTCTAGGGGTCTATTTTGAACATCCTAAAGACAATGTTTTTTTTGACATCTTTCAGACTTTTTAAAGAAATTCTCTATACATCTTTTTGGGACATTCGAAAGATGTCATTTTGGGCATTCAAAGAACATCTTTCTGGACACCCCAAGTCTTTTTTCTGAGGTCTAAAGGACAACACTCATAAAACACAGAAGAGGGCAGGCCTCTTGAACAGATGATCTACTGGTTTTCATAGTAAGGTATCTTAGATAGCTCATGGTTAAACCTCAGGGTAAACCAGCTGGGTTGTTGACCAAGCCAGACAATGTAATGACAGCTGCAATACAGAACCCATCAAACCTCCAGGCCATGTCAGTCCAGCACAGCCCCATTATTTCTGTTTATTTTTATCCCAAAAAGAAACATTCTCATTATTAAGTAGGGTTAGGAGAAAACTGGAACAGTAGTGCCAATCTACTGCCAGTAAGTGAGGGCCCCTGTGCACCCTGCAGCACTACAGTCAATGATGATTGATTACTCCCTCACTGTCTCATACCTGCACTCAGTACTTCTTTCACACTAATTCTCTGTCTGAGGACAACTCTAGAGCTGGGGTTTCACACGTTAGCATAATTACATTGGAAAATAGCACTCTTTAACACTCACTGAAGATAAATGAAAGGAAATTAAAATGTTGCTGTCATTTGTACAGACTGACACCCTGACTAATCCCAGCACACAGTTCAAGCTAGCTTCACATTAACAAACCTTGCTGAAACATATGTGCATCACTATGTGATCTGTGGATCTTTCATATTCAGTAATTAGCTCCCTCGGTCTTCCTGCAGGTCACAGGGCTGCTGGTGAGATGAAGCCATAGGGACACCAACGGTATACTCTGTGTTCTCTGAGACAGCAGGACTTGATACTGACAGCTTCCTGTGTTGTGTGCGATACTCAGATGGGTTTTTAAGCATTCACCTGGCAGCAAGCGGTAATCACAAAGTGAAATCCCACAGCCACATAATTAGCATTTAAAGAAAGTTAATCAGGAGAGAGGAAACTTCTGCTTTACTATCCTTATGTTCAAAGACAGCTGAGCACATACAGAAGTACACACACACACACAGAGTTCAGTAACACAAACCAGCAAAGTACAGACAATGATGCACACTCCTGCTTCCTCTTGCTCTACAGTTTTCCTCCATCTCTTCATCTTTTTTTCACACTCTCTCCTTCATTCACATACTTCCTTAAACAGTACGACTGCCGGCCTGATCTGACTCAACACACAGCTGTTCCAAGTCTTGGCATCAGTGATTGTGACAGTAATTACCTGCCTAGTGGAGGTGGAACTAGCGTGTGCTGAGAGCAAGAAAATAGCAATCTGGAAGAATGGTGCAGGGTGGAAGCTGCTCAGCAGAACACTGGGAGACTTTGCACAGCCCTCTGTTACAACTGTAACACCAAACCGTCTGCTTAATTTGGCAGCTCTGTACGGTCTGCTTCTCCTCAGTAAGGGGCCGCCATTGGTTTACACAGAATCAAATCAGCAGTTTTGCACAGGCTATAATAACTTTATTTAACTATTGTTTTTTAAAACAGTTTGCCATAGTCTGCCAATTGTTTAAGAATGTTTTTTGCAATTGTATTCTTGTATGTAAAAGGAAACCTCACAGGATATTTTGGTTGTTGTTTGGACAAAACAAACAATTAACCCTTTAAATAAATCAATATAATATTTGAAAAAATAAAAGGATCTGTTAAAAAGCAATTGTTCATTGTCCCAAACATTGAGTGACCATATGTCAATGTAATAAGCCACATACAGTACAGCACTGGTGACATGCAGGTGGTAAGCTTAGTCACCTGGATGATGCGCAGTTGTGACGACAGAAGGTGTCACAGCATCGCACAGTGATTACAGGGCAGACCCGCACAGACAGAATCAGAAAATGAGCCTGATCCCTTCAGATTGTACCTTTTCTGCACTATTCAAATAGTCTGGCAGGCCTTGTGTGTCTTCCCAAAGCTGTTAATAGAATTGATCCTAAGTGTTCCGGGTCATTATCTGTATCTGTAGAGTCTTCTTATGAAAGGGGCAGTTCAATCTATTCAAATAAGCGTCAACATAAAGGAGGCTATCCCACTTTTAGAGGCCACTGGTAAAAACTGTTTTTCTCTGAGAACAAATCAGATCACGTTTAAGAGTTTCCTCCATTTGCTTCTATCCATTTATCACTGCTTCAAGGTCTGACCTTGCCACCTGGGCTTTAGATGACGTTGAAGGGGATCACATAGCAGTGAACCTACTTCTTCCCTTATATTTGCTCGTAGCCAGGCCATCAGACCCAATTTGTGCCGCCACGCCTGGCTGCCTCCAGCCTTCCCCATCTTGCAGTTCAAATCCAACGTTAATTTCCTTTACTTCACCAGCTCAAGGACAGCAGTTCATTCTCTAGAGCCTGGCAAACCTCTTGTGCTGGGTACAGTGCCACTCAAATTCCCCTGTGTTAGGACAGAGCTCCACAACCAGGTAGCTGAACATTTGTTGCCTCTCCACATATAGCCTGCCCTTACTCATATAGTGGTGCTCAACCACCAGATACAAGGACAGAAATCAGAATAGATGTCTGCGGTATTGTGTTTTCCTGAGTGTCTGCAAGTAGAATGTCCCAAATAAGAGGGGTTGAGTGGGGTCACGTAGTGAATTTGGGTTGGAAACAGCTCCCAAATGTTGGCCAATTATTATCTCTATGGCCTATAAGGACTCAAACATTAAACTGGCAGAGTCTCTGGATACTGACAATCTGAATAAAAGGAAATGTAAGCGGTTGCACACACAAACAATATATGTGTTTATATGGAATAAACCTGGAGAAAATGCCAGCTTTAAAACCTTACTGAATCCCTCTAACAGAACAGAACAGAAAGCCACAAAGATGAGAAACAAGACTTCAGACAAAAGTTGTCGTTAAGAAATGCCCTGTGTGCCTGAAGCCTGAGGAAGGACTTGTAATACCG
The DNA here is from genome assembly GCF_900634625.1 of Parambassis ranga. Lineage (NCBI taxonomy): Eukaryota > Metazoa > Chordata > Actinopteri > Ambassidae > Parambassis > Parambassis ranga. The sequence goes on from NC_041023.1 coordinate 11,814,993, forward strand.
CTGTCGACCAATTAACTTTGATAAATGTGACTGCTGGTTTTAGACCGGCGGGAGGAAATAAAAAAAAACTGCAGGCGCTGCAGGATTTGTAGACCAAAAGAAAAAAGACACATATAAAAACAATACCACAAAAGTGAACATGTGTAAAAGTCAACAATAACAAGTTAGAATGATTCAAATGTGCTTGTTATTCTATATGAAATACATGATACAGGCTTGAACTTGTGAACTAGTTGCCCAAATAGCTGAAAGGAGCTGGAGGCTGGGAGTGAGTCTGAGCAGCCAGTTAACCCTTTGTCGCTGTCCGTGGTACTGAACTGAGCTTCCAGGACAGCGACAGCCTAAAAGACTAACCTCTGTGAGAGCTTTTCTACTTACCCATCAGAAATAATTAACTGAACACCTGATAAAAGCAAATAAAAACGAATGACAATGAATGCTGACAGACCTGATATATAAGTGGTGAACATGGGCTACTAAAATGCTTCTCAAAAACCTCAACAAAAATTAAACAGAAAAATAGTGGTATTGGTTAATTGGTTAACTTACGCGTGCCATCAAACCGCGTCGCTATAGTGTCCAGAAACGTGTTCTGTGGTGCTAATAATCCTTTCATCACAGGCATTTTCTCTGCTTAATGTCGAAGTCCCCATCAAAGTTACTGAAGAGAAGGTGTAAGTCGTCCAAACGCGAGAGGTGCTCCCATTTATTAAGGCGCCGAGCCTGTGCGAACAAGCAAGCTATTCAGTCAACTCAGCACAATGCGAATCCTATAGCTGGTGGAGGGTGCACGACTTGCGCGCACCCGTGTGTCTGTTGTGTGTGTGTGTGTATGTGTGTGTAAAGGAGAGGAGAAGATGAAGCCCACAGGTGCAGTTCAGGTAATAGTCAGGGACGACCGTGAGAGAAAGTGAGACACCCTGTCAGCAGTGCCATTATTATGCCACTAGGTTCAATGATCGTCTCTCCACAGCGCGCAATGGTGGGAAGCATCAATCACTTTCAACAGGAACTGCGATTAAAAGCGCAAATGTCGGAAGTTTGTACAATGGAGATACAATCACACGATAAAAACAACTTTTCTCGACATTTTTTCTTTATAGTTTCTTTAAGAAATCTGCTGCATTTGTTTCATTATCTCGTCAATAGTGTCGCACTATCAATAATCAATAATCAATAATGTCGCAGACATTACGCAAAAGAAGGAGAGAGAGGGGCAGTATTTTAAACCTTAACTGAATGCATTCGTTGCACAACAGACTGTGAGACTCATTGACACCTTTGTGTTGGTAGCGTGTCCAGGCGGCTCTCCACACAGTCGGAGTTTCTAGCGCCATCTCACGGCAAGGCAAACTCATGACCTGCATGGAAGACATACCTCGAAAGGCAGGAGACAAAACAGTACAGTTTGCAACAAGGGGAGACTGGGAAGCGAAGAGCTACACTCTGTCGCCCTCATGTGGGCAATAAAATGTCAAGCTGTTGATTTGAATCTGAAGACCACACAGAAAATGTGTTTTTTCTTCCATTCAAAGTTCTTACAGTGGGATTTTATTTGACAATAATTGACCAGGTTCTTCTCTTTTTTGCTTACATACCGGTAATTTGACAAGGTTTGCTTCAGTGTGTTTTTCTGATGGCATGCAGTTTAAGTTTTTGTAATCTCTCTTTAATTACTGACATCAACAGCTGCAGAGTTCATTGTTATGATCTCTTCAAGCATATCACCTTTATTATGGGTAGTTTTTAAATGCTTATTTGTTTAAATATGTGTAAAAGTTACTTCTTATTTTTCGACTGTATGTATGTGTGTTAAATGTCCCCATATAGGACTTCCTAAAAACCTGTGTTTGGGACGTCCTACAATACAATACATACAATAATGTTTTGGGCATCCATAAAATGCTTCCAAAGCACGACCTGAAAATATGTCAATAGGATGTCCCAAAAAGATGTTTTTTGGACATACAGAAAACACGAAAGGATGTCTCTTTAAAACCAAGTGTCATTTCAGCCTTAGCATACTCACGTTTTCTAATAAACCTGCTTCCGTCAGCCAACCTTACTGATCAACTAAAACCAAGCCAACCAAATCTTATTGATCATATGTCATTAGAAGTTTCATTTATCCAGGTCATGTTGTGGTCAAGAGTTTAAATCGACCCTAACCCCACTCCCCTGAGTGGCACAAATTAGTTCATTTATTGTGTGTCCAAAGGAAGGGCTGCACTTTTACACACATGGCACTGCAGCTAGGGCGTGTTTTGGAAAAGAGATTCAACAAACTTTAAGGTTAAACATAAACTCTGAATAAAAAAAAGCTATCATCAATGGAGCCCTTACACAAAGAATCACCATGGCAACAGATGCTAGAAAAAGAGCTCTGCCGACTTTTCCCTCTAGAGGGTGGTCTAGGTGAAAATGTAAAATGTCCTTAACTCAGATGTTGGACAGTGTGTTAACGAATGCCCAACCCTGTTCTTTGGCAAAAGACATGGGTCTCATTTAAAACAATGACAGTGTTACTCTGTGTTATCTCACAATAATTTAATATACATAACAGTAAAAAGCACAGGTGTTATTGATTAGTTTGTTTTATGTTTTTATTTTTGTTAACATTCTGTTATTTCAGAGAGATTTAAGATATTTACTTTAGGACATTTAGGTCCTGCAGTCCTGTATAGGCATGACATGTTAAGATTGATAAATGAGAATCCAGTGAGAGAATCGTGATCTCTGGAGAAAAATCGTGTTCTGCATTTTAGCGGGAATCACGCAGCCCTACAAGATACCTCTAGCAAATAACAAGAAGCCTTCAGTGTACTCATGCACACATAAATTTGCATGCAAACCATAAGCAAACTCACTTGTCATTCCCATTAAAACCAATACTGAACACAAAAAACTCAAGCAGCCTCCTACTCAGATCCTCCACAAAACTGAAGCGGGTGTTCCAGCTGTTATGTCATTTGGAAAGAATGTAGTCATCAGATGCTCTAAGGCACAGTGCTGTGAATCATAGATCACCTCAGTGGCCACAAACTGTACACATATCCAAACAAACACACTGAGGATACATGTAGACATTCATGAGTCACATCCCTCAAGTGCAGCAGCGCCTAGCAGTTATGCACACAGAGATACTTCTATAAACGTGCCAGCTAATAAAATTAAAACAGACAGCCAACACAAAGAGATGCTTCACCTGAGTAATTACATCTTTAATGCATCATTTAATCCTAATCACTGCTCCAAACACAGATTTTATGTGTGTGTGCCACAGTTAAGATCAAAGCAGAGTGACAGCTGAGTCAAAGTGAATCATTGTAGATCAAGACCAGTTCAGTCATTCAGTTATCAATCAAACTAGGTGTTACACAACCAATAAAAAGGAGGATTAAAAATTGCCCTTTTGTTATTAACATAGTAGAGAAAAAATATTGAGTCAACCCTACCACAATGTGTTACCTGCATCTGACTATTGAGCATACACAAGACAGGCAGAAATAAGAGAATACAAGTGAAAACAATCAGACAATGATGACAAACCCAGCCATACAAAGAAACTACCTTTGAAACCTAAATAAGAAAACACTAATAAGACTATTTTTAGGTTTGTTTTATTTGATGCTGTGCCTGGTCCCACCACTAGAGGTCGCCAAAGTTTAAAATTTGTCTTTTAAGAGGTTTTAATATACAGAAATGTCTATGAACTACAGTGCGACAACAATAGCTTATTATTTATTAATATGATTTCAGCACTGGTCCTCAGACTCTCTCTCTGTTCTTTGCAAACCATCTTATGCCCGTACTATATACCCTCTCAGATTTCTTCTTAAGACCCTCATGCTGGGTTGTAAAAGCAACACTGTGCTGGCATTTTAACGTCACGGTTTTTATGACACCCTTTGGTGCTAAGCAGAAAGTGTGCATGGCTGTTTTAAGATTACAGAAAGCTAAAAGTTCATTTCACACACTTTTCTACAGTAGTCTGTATGTGCAGTATGTAGAAAGACACATTATCTATGCGACACAATGTCGGCTAATGCAAGTGCAAGTGTTTAATTTTTTATTATTTAATATATTTGAAAACATTATTTCAGTAATGGTATAGGAATAACATTATTATTTGCCATTTAATATTTTACACTTAAGTATTATTTATTTTAATAAGATTCTGAATGCCTTTTTTGTGTTCTATTTGGGGTCAGGTTATGTTAATTTTTGTTTTTAGGGGGAGGTTTTAGAGGGGAACACAGGAAGTACTGTGTGTAGTGTGTGGGTTGTTGTTGCCATCCTGGAATTATTAAAGGAAGTAGATGGAGATATCATGTAGCCCTTTCTTCTTATAGCCCCTAGAGTACGTTACCCATTACCCATCCATCACAAAAGTGAGGGCTACACCAGTAATCTTAAAGATGTCATATGATAAATAAGACCTATATGTCCTTTATTCTGTCCTGTTGTCCTTATCTCAAACAAAGGCTCAAAACATTTTTATTATTCTTCACACAAAACATAACCCATCAATTTTTCAATCTAGTAGGTAAAGAGGGCAGCAGCTCGCATTCGATCCTAAGCACGCGATCTCATCTGGAACCTGGAGGGTCCTTGAATTCAAACCTCTTTGTCAAAGTCTCCCTGATTTGTATACACACATCACAACCACCTTAACCTGAGGCTATGTTTTTCTCAGTCAGTATCTGATATCTATGCTGATACATACTGAGGAGCCTGTTGCACACCCCACAATGGGAGAAACCTGAGGAGGAACAGTTGCCTTCAAGCTGCATTCTGGCACAATGTCAGAGATAGGAGTATTGTATGGACATTCAATATGTTTGCAGAGAGAGGTTTCTGGGTTACGGTGTTTCAGATTAAAACTGTGACAAGGACAGCAGTGGAAGAATTAAGTAAACCAACAGATTACAATCTATGTCTTTTACAAGAAGGGCCACTGCACTCCAACTTCTCAGGAAAGAAAAAACCTCTTTGCTTTATTATTATTAATTTTTATGGATACGATTTTGGCCAGAGGTAGATAATTCATAGATATTTTTTTTTTCATTTACACACTTAGTGCTGTTGCAATAGGACTTTGAAAAGGTCACCACATTCTGCCACCAGTAAGCAGTGCACAAAAGCAATGATGTCATCATCAGTGCCAATATGGCAACTACTGAGCTCCTTCTTCATAGTGGAGAAGAGAAAATAGTCTGTGGGTGAACAGGACACTTGCTGGATGAGGTAAAATCCACATGATGGCATCTCCACAGTGAATTATGCACTGGAGAGGAGTCTCCTCTGCCAGCTTCCCACATTTAATCTTCTTTAGTAACTGTCTCGGGGATCAGCAGACTAGGTCTCTGTAATTGTGTGATTGTTTCCAGATATTCCACCAGCAGGATCCCAGAAAATGGAAGCCATCTTCCCAACTGCAAACCTGGGTGTTTTCATCAATCTGTATTCATCGATCCATCAAGATTTTGTCCTGGATAATGCAGTTTGTCTTCTGTGTAATGACAGAACAAGGTTCATTTTTGAGGCTCCAGTTTAGGAAGAAGCCCTTCACAATGAGGATAACTGCCCAAATCCCAATGTTGTCCTTTTCTTTCAGACAGTGCTGACTTGCAGTGCAGTTTTCAACTTCCAAAGCACTAGTACCCCACAAGACAAAGACTTCAAACTCTCTGCATGATCACTCAAACAGGTAAATGGTAACAAAAGCCCTGTAACTCATCTCCTTCTACATAAGGCTACAAACTGCGCACACGTAGCATGTTATTGTTCTTTGTCACTGTGTCACAAGTCAGAGAGGTTAGATCCAATAGGTTGGTTTTTAGCAATATATTGAATTTGAATATTGACTAAATGCTAACAATCACACCTCACAAGAGATGTAAATATTTGCTGTGTTTGTGTTTCAAGTCTCGCCTTTGCATGTCAGTCTGCCTATAGATAATATGCATTTGCCAGTGACAGTTTGCATTATGTGCATCAGACTCCAAGTGTCTATGTGCAAATGCACTTCAGAGAGCAACAGAAATGTGCAGTACTGAGCCATGGCAATCCATTTCCCCTTTAACGCGCCAACATGATGCCTCCACCCATCTAACGGCAGCAGGCTCACTAACCATATCATGAGTTTATAATAACCACATCACATCCATGGCGAATGAGGTGGAATGAAAATCTAACCTAATTTGGGGAGATACACGACTGTGTGAGTAGTAGGGTGTCCCCTGAGATGAGGCTCCGATTGAGGGAGCCGTGTGCTGCACTGGTAGCATGCTCTGTGAGCGTGTAATGGTCTTAATTATCATTTAGCATGGCAGCCTCATTGACGACGTATCAAGCCAGTGATAAAATAGTAAAGCAGAGGGTGACAGGGGGATCGCATTAAAACTTAAAGGCACATGCACACATAAAATAGTTGCAGATAACATTAACTACATAAAAACAGATGAACTTATATAGCAACATACCCAGCGGTGCAAATGGAATGATGTAAACACATATACACACATTTCCACCCGGCTGAGTGACATCTCTCTCTCTGAATTAGTCACGATGAATGATGTGTAACCAGCCATGACTCGTTCTGGCTGGGGAGATAGCTAATTCACTTTGTTTAATTAGTCAAAAGTAGTAGAGCACACTCCCTCTCCCCAAACTACATACTTCCATTGCACAGCATCTACCCGTCTACACTACGTGCCTGCAGTGAAGACAGACCTGTAACCACGGTGGTGTAACGTTTCACAAGGGCAAGTGTTTAAATCTGAAAGAAGAATGAAAGATCTTTGACTCATCCTCTCCACCCATCACTTTGTGTGAAACCTTCACAGGGCTTTCAGGCACCGTTAGAGATCACAGCTTCAGAGGTGCATCCTGTCTGCAGTGGGGCCACATGGAGGTCTGCTGATTCTTGGCTGCAACTTATAAGGAGAAGAGAGAAGTTGCGAATGCTGATTAATTCGGCTATATTCAGTAATTTTGAGGTAAAGTAGAAACATTTTTGCCTTTTTTAAGCTTTGGGTGCTATTTGGGGGTCCTAAATTGTAGTTTAACAGTGTGTGAATCAAATTAAGTAGCCATTTTAAGAAAGATTTCCATCTGTATCTTGCTGATTTCATTTTTCAGTACTACCATGCTGTGCAATGGCAGCATAATCTTGTATTGACTGTATTTCACAATAGGTACATTATTCTAACTTAAAAAGGCTGTCCCACTTATAACTATGTCTAGCATCTGTTGTACTATACTCAATTGTACTGTAGGTGACTGTATTGTTGACTGAAAGCACATTATTGGTTTCCTGGAGTAAAATCTGTGATTTTTCTACCCATCATACATCAGCCACAGAGAATCTTTGACAAGACAACATTATTGTTCAGAAGTTAATATCAGTCACTGGTTCCACCTTGCTCTGCTCCACTTTGTTACCATGGAGAGCTCCAATACCCTAAAGACAATAATAAGTGCGTGCACAGCATGCAGGAGAACATAATAAATAGATTTATGCGCAATTGTCACATTTAATACATTTACGGAGCGCGCTAGTGAATTCATTATTACACCATATGTTAATGCAGCTGGGTCCGTGTATTTTTGAGACTGTGTGTTGGGAGGGGGGGGGGGTCTCTCTCTCTCTCTCTCTCTCTCTCTCTCTCTCTCTCTCTCTCTCTCTCTCTCATTTCCTCTCTCTCTCTCTCTCCGCGTGCGCACAGCTCTTTGAAGTGTAACCAACAACTGCTGTCCCGGAGTCAGTGCTGTAGCCTAATATATGACAGGGAACGCACTCCAGGTGCTCTGCACGTCGCGCATTGTTCTCTCCAAAGCTCGAACCACAGAAACAACATGTCCCGGTGCTCTGGAGAATGGGAGGTCGCCTGAACTTATACGGAGACTCATTTTACGCCGGAGAGACCGAAGTGCGCAGTCTGAGAAAAAGGAAGGATAGAGACGCAACTACTCATACAGTAAATTCTAGATCATTTGTATCTTGTAAGTAAAAGGACGCACGCAGAAACGTACATTTGTCTGGAAACAGCCGGGGGGGACAAACGGATCTGATCTTCACCTGGAGATCAATGGAAGCGAGCACAGCGCGTGGATACAGCCGCTGTATGCGAGAATGGGCTGTTGATGTATGATAGCAGGTTCGGATATGCCGACTGGAACAGGTTGGTTTCACCTCGATCAAAGTTCAGCAGAATCAGACATGGGACGATTAGCGCTCATTTAGGTACTGAAAAAGAACTGAATCACTAACGCGCCTGGAGGTGAGGCATCATCATGCGGGGAACGTGCGCGGTGTTATTGACTGGACCTTTGACTAGATTTAGAGGCTTATCCAAAATAAATACATTTGAGTGAAAGTCATGGCGCATAGATGCACTTATCCTTCAGATCTGAGTGTTTGCAAAAGGTGTTTAGACACAGAACTGTGACAGTTTTCTCACTTTCTTGACACTGACCAGGTGTGTAGTTAGTATGCAAATATGTTATTGCTTGGTTAGGCTATTTCTTGTATTAGGCTACACTATATATTTGCGTTACTTTAAAATAGAAATTAATTATTTTTAGAAACCCACACTGCTGAACAAAATAGACATTTATAAATTATTGATATTTGGTATACAACTTGTAATTTTTTTTGATGTTGAGGTATTTCTATCTCTAGTGTGAGACCACAGATGGACCCTGTGTGTAACGGATTCAAGAAAGCAGAGAACACTGATCTGCTTGTAGACCCTCGGCCCCCGCCTGCTAAGCTGGCCCGACTGGAACAACACGAGGTGGAACTCTCCACACAGGAGAGGAGCAGGCAGGGAAGTCCTGTGGCCAAGAATCCCTGCCTGGCTCAGAAACTCCCCACAGTGAGGCCACAGGGCAAGAACTGGCACAGCAAAGGTACGCTGGCCTGTTATCTCGGGAAGGATTTAGAGAACAGATGCAAAAGAAGAGCTCAAAGAGGTTTTTAGGTGCACTTACAAGAAACTACAAATGACCTAGACTTCTGATGTATAATTAGATTAACCAAGTGTTGTCTCTGAATATTGTTCTGTATGGTGTTATGTGTGTCCATTACCCCAGGAAGCCTCCTGCCAGTGTTCTGCGTGGTGGAGCACAGGGAAAGCCTTTCAGAGGGAGAGAGGAGAGAGGAGCATGCCGAGTTTGTGTTAGTCAAGAGAGATCTGTTGTTTAACCAGCTGATAGAGATGGCCCTGCTGACCCTGGGATACTCCCACAGCTCTGCTGCACAGGCAAAAGGTACACAGTCTGTAAACGTGCAGGGAATACAGTTACTGTTCATCTTTCAGATTCAGATTCAGATTCAGATTTCCATTTCTCACTTTTGTGTGTGTGTGTTTGCAGGTCTGATACAGGTGGGCAAGTGGAATCCAGTTCCTCTGTCCTGTGTAACAGATGCTCCAGATGCCACAGTGGCTGACATGCTGCAGGATGTTCACCATGTTATCACCCTAAAAATACAGCTGCACAGGTAGAGAGCAGTCATTACTTTTTCAGTATGTCTACAGTTACAGTTCAATGTGTGTGTGGTCTGTAGGAGTGCACATAGCAGAATAGACAAGTTGGTTGGAAACTTGTAGGAAAAGTAGCCATGTTAATAAATGCATTCACAATGTCTGTTTTAGTCTTGGTACCTTATGACTGTGTGACAGTGAGCATACATTTAAACCAGGACCTTAATACTGAAGCGGCTGATAGAATTCAGCTATTGCTCATTTTATCACCAGTACTTTTCCTACTGCGACATTTTAAAATGTCTTCTCTGACAACTTAAAGAAAGTTTTACCTGGAGCTATGATTGTTTTAATCTGAAGCCTCCCACAGTCCCAACTTTCATGAGACAGTGTGTGCATGGGTCAAGTATATAAACAGAAAATCAATGCTGACTTAAGTGTGCCTGTTGCAGGTCTATCAATTGCTAAGCTCACTTTAAGACTGCATACTTGCCTAGTAGGGGGACAGGTTTAGGTATAGCTTCTGATTTAAGCACTGAAGAAAGCCTTACAACCATTCGTCTTTCCTCTTTCTATAGCTGTCCCAAATTGGAGGACTTGCCAGCAGAGCAGTGGAATCACTCCACAGTAAGAAATGCCCTGAAAGAGCTCCTTAAGGATATGAACCAGAGCTCCCTGGCCAAGGAATGCCCTCTGTCCCAGGTATGAATCCTCTTACAGACATGGGATATCTGACATTGCAGACTTCATCAGTCTGCTAAAGTGATGATGATTCACTTCTTCTGCCCATCTCTCTATTAGTGCAGCTGCATACCATTCAATTGTGTGTTATCTTGACAGCCACAATGAAATGTTAGGCTTAAATAAATGAGATGGATTTCAAGTATTTTTACAGAAAAGTTATTAGTGTTCATTCAGATGAGAAACAAACATGTCAAATTAATGTACAGGAGTATAATTATGTCTGACAGGGGCTCAAAACAGAAGTGACACACTAAACTGAAGTTTAAAGGGTGCATGTAATATATTTGCCCTTCTATTCCCTGTGTGTGCCTATACTTTGACGCATAGCAAAAAGCGAGTATGTGGTCCAATGGTTAGACAGGAAATGCAGATGCAGAGGCAGATAAGGTGTGGGGGCAGCGCACAGGAGGGAGAACAGATAAAGAGAGATGGCTATCTCTTAAAAAGCCATACAGCCTGAGCTGCTGCCTATCTTGATTCTGTCGACTGCCAGCCTGCCTGCCTGCCTGCCTGCCTGTCTGTCAGCCTTGCCATTCAACCGTCTCACTCTCACTCCGCCTATCTGTCCATCACTTTCATTCTGTGCTAGTTAGCTTTTTTTCTGAACTCAGCAATAGCATCCATATCTGGTTTTCAAATCTTCTTCAATTCTTGTGTGTTTAATTAAGCAAATACAGACACTGAAATAATTTATATTAATCATGCAGTGTTTGGGGTCTTTATGAATATTTATAATTATCAACTTAGTCTATCTGTTATTTTGCCTGAGGGCATGTAGGACATCTACAGTTTGATAGAGAGAAATCGCTCACTATCTGTCGCTACTTCACATTCATTCCTTCTCTGCAAGATCTGATACAAACCAATCCTTCCTCCCCCATCTCTCTCACTTGCCCATCACTCCCTTAACTCCCTTAAACAACTCCCCCTCTTGTTTGTGAGAAGCAGATTAAAATAAATATGAGAAGATGAAAGGTGTAATCAGATGTAAAGATTGCACAGGAAGGTCTTTGGGGAAAAACTGTGTGTCTGTGTGTGTGAGAGAGAGAGTCAGTGAGAGAGAAAGCGAGGCATAGTCTCTGATGACCTCTAGTGTTTTATTTGACTACACACACACACACGCATGCATACACACACACACACAGCTCACAGGCTGACACACTCATCTGTCTTTATTATCCTATTTACCTGGGGGTCTTTTTAATAACACAGATCTGAGTTCATTAATATCAGATGTGTGAACAGCTGAGACACCCAGGCCGCCCATAGCAGGAGCTCGGGAAATGTAATGAATTTCCATTGTCTCTTCCTCTCTGTTTCAGAGTATGATATCATCTATTGTAAATAGCACTTACTATGCAAATGTGTCAGCTGCCAAGTGTCATGAGTTTGGTCGATGGTATAAACACTTCAAGAAGTCCAAATGCTTCAAAGGTGAGGGGTTTCTGTCACATGTGTGAACATTAAGTTTGCATTATGAGTTTTACAGCATGTATACCATTAGTGTCATTACTCCTAGCAGTTGGTAAGATGGTTGTCTGTATATAAAAGTATGTACACACTAAGGCTAATAACGTCAATAGAAGCTAACTAGAGTCAGGAGTGAGCAAACTTGGAGTCCAGTCAATGGAAAAACACCAGAGATGTGTGCGTGTATAGCACAACTTTGACCTTTGTTAAAAAAAGCAGTCACACATTTTGAATTTGCTACTCATAAGAAATATGTGCTGATGCAAACCATGCTTCACAAATAATAGATCACACCTGGAAACATTCACATAGCAGTCTTTGATACTGTCTGCTGTCTGTTACACAAACAGGAGACAGTTTAAGAGCTGTAGTTTCTAAAAGGAAGTGCCCAGCTAAGATGGGTTCAAAGTACTATCTCTAAAGGTTTGAATTACAACTCCTACAGTGTTTATAAATGCACTTCTGTCTTTCTTTTTCCTTCACCAGAGATTGAAAGCTTTTCTGACCAGTCCACACATATCACCCTCACCCAGCAGTCAGTCACAGGTAGCACTGCTGATCAAAGCTCAACCCTTCTTTTCCCTCATGGAGCAGTAGCCAACATATGTGGTCGCTCACCCCTTGGTCTGCCCCCTCCTGGGATTGTAACTCAGCCTCTCAGCTCCCAAATGGTCAACCAGCAGCTGGTGATGGCCCAGTTTCTCAACCAGCAGTACGCTGTTAGTCGCATGCTTGCTGGGCAAGGCCTCTCATCATCACCACAGCAGTTTCTAAACCACCCTCCTGTTGGGAGGGCTCCTGCCAAGGCTTTCTCTAAAGCTCCTGATTCCCAAGCTACACAGCAGGCACAGTGTGGCCCAGCGGGAGGCCCTGTGACTGGACTGCAAAATCAGACATCGACTGGGTCTTCTGTGGGACCAACAGACGTGCCAGGTGACATCTACCAGTGTGTGAGGGAGGAACTGAAGCGAGCAGGCATCTCCCAAGCTATCTTTGCCCGAGTGGCTTTTAACAGGACTCAGGTACAGGCGGCATGAAAGCTCTGTTTGATTGTCTTCTGTGTTTTCTTGTGTTGTGGTAATGTGTTCAGTGAGTATGTGTACTGGCATATTGGCATGGCCTTTGCCGCAGTGCCCCCTCCCCCAGTGCATGTGTGTATGTATGTGTGTGTGTGTGTGTGTGTGTGTGTGTGTGTGTGTGTTGGTGCCAGCTCTCTGCAGCACAAAGCTGGTGCCAGCAATGAAGCAGCTGCTGGGCCAACTAATCACAACCCCTTGGAGAAATGTTGTCTCCCTTTCTACCTCTTGCTCTATCTCACTGTCCTTCCATCTTGCCACCTTCACTCTTGTGGCCTTTATATTAATTCAAACTATTTTTTCTCATTCCTTGTCTATTGGTCTCGTCCATTTTGTATACATATCAGCTTTAATACTAAATCTGTATCTGTAATCTCACATTCACCACCATAGTCCAGAGAAATGGGGCACAAAGGACAGGCTGTGCCTGTTGTTATTATTATTATTATTATTACCATCATTATCATTTTCATCACAATAAGCGGAGTTAGTTATTATCCACCCCCACGTTTCCCCGTTGCCAAGTCCAAGGTGCTCTGGTGCCAGCCATATAAGTTTGGCATAATGCCAAACCGTCATCTAGACGTGAGGGAAGCATTTGTCATTTGACGATACACATAAAGCCTCCATCTATTTGGAAGGTGGGGTTTGCTGGGTGGATCCAACAGCGATTCATGATTTGAATAAGAAGGCTGTTTCCTCTCATGCCAGCATGCAATCTGATTTCCTTTCGGGAAAGGAGCCCTACAATTTGCATGTAGCATTTGTTGGCTTTTCTGTATAGCCAGACACTCTAACGCTAGCTGTAGAGGCGAGTGGATTGTTATTGCTGACATCGCCTCTTTGAATAAGATCCAGAGTTGGATATGGGTATTTTTTGCGAAATTCCTTAAGAAATCTTGTTACAGCAATATTTACATAAAGATAATAGAAGAATACATATTTGAAATGAGATCTGTACCCTGTATTTGGAATTTGGCATCAGACTGGCAGACTGACAGGACCTGGCTTCTGAATGCTGTTGTTAAGCGTTATAATAATAAATCTATATTCAATATTAGTTGAATATATCTTTATGTATATATCTATATTCTGTTAAACATGAAGCTATAGACCAAGAACCATTAAAAAAATCACTTCCATGGTAACCCAAAACAATAGTTACCAAATGCCTCTATATGTAATATTAGGACTTTGTTTCATTCTACTGAAACACAAGTACTCAACTAATGAGTACTAACTGTATGTACATATGTGCAGGGCCTGCTCTCAGAGATCCTGCGAAAAGAAGAGGACCCAAAACACGCCTCCCAGTCTCTGTTGGTCAACCTGCGTGCCATGTACAGCTTCCTGCAGCTCCCTGAGGCTGAGAGGGAGCGCATTTACCAAGAGGAGAAGGAGAGAAGTCTTACTGGATTCACACCCAGCTGCAACAACACACCACCAAGAACCACACAGGTCAACAGAAAGATCGAAAAATATGCAATCAATAACCAGTCTATCTAAACAAGACCTTTAAACCCAGTCTTCTGTTTCCCCCTTTTCTTTTCAGGCACGACTGTCCCCGGTTACAGCAGACAGAGGGTTAAGGACAGACAGCTGTGTCCTTAGTATCAACGCCTCTATCTATGAGGAGATTCAGCATGAGATGAAGAGAGCCAAAGTGTCTCAAGCTCTGTTTGCAAAGGTCGCTGCCTCCAAAAGTCAGGTACTTTCTTTTTAGTGTAAATTTAATAAAAAACACACCTGATCCCAAACATATACATATTGCACCTATTTTCTTTTGTTTGATCAAATGTTCAAATTTAGCATTCATGATGAATCCTCAGCTAAAGTAGTGTGTGGAGGAAAGCCCAGATAATCAAGCAGCAGCTGTACTCTGCAGAGCACTATCATCAGTGCATCAGACTGCTATTGTGTCCTAAATTATCGCTTTAATAGTCGCCATACACACATGCACATATACACACGGCTTACTAACACACAGCCATACTGTACGACTGCATAAAACACACACAAAAGCACTAAAACAAATACACACACAAGCATGATTTGAGTGTTTATTGTTCTCATTTTTATGGCAGCCCCATAAGCTTGTTATTGCCTTTTGTTTTGAGGATAATTTCCCTTCATGGAATGGGAGGATTTTAGCTGTCTCATTTTCTCTTTCTCTCGAGCATATCTCCATTGCTTTCTTTCTTTTTCTTTCTTTCTTCCTGTCTTTCTCTCTTTTATTTTCTCTCTCTCTCTCTCTCTTTCTTTCTTTCTTCTCTCTCCTCTTCATCAAGATGTTTAGAGGTCATTCATCGGTCATGCCAGCACAGACAGGTGGTCCAAAACCCCTGAGGTTCTTTTTCCATCTCTTCACTGGCCTCCATTTTACCTTACTTTCTCTAAGTTCCCTGTATACCACTCTCTCTCTCTCTCTTTTTACCCTCTCATACTCTCTCTCTCTCTCTCTCTCTCTCTGTATTACCCGGTTGTTTGGCAGGCAGAGCCATGCTGGAGCTCTCTGTTCTATCTGCTCTGTGCATCTGGATGGCATTGTGTGCTAGAGCTGGGCTATAGCCAGGTGTTTGTATGTGTGTGTGTGTGTGTGTGTGTGTGTGTGTGCGTGGGTGTGTGAGCATATCAGCCTGCTTGCAAAAGTAATCATGCTCCAGTTCATGAATCTGAAACTAGCTTGGCTTTACATTGCTCAATCTGCCACTCACAAGTTTCTTCCATCGTGATGCTGAAACAGTTCTGGACTATGATCTTCAGATTAGCCGGAAGAGCATCTTAAAAATTAACATTCTAGTTTATATTTGTATGTTGAGAGTAAACAGTTAATGTGGTGAAAAAAAATAATTTTTAAACTTGTATAGTGAAGTAAAGTGGGCTATGTTTTTGCTCAGTATATGTTAGATTAGGTGGTTAAATTAGATGGTGCTGTACCTCTTGTAGGGGTGGCTGTGTGAGTTGCTGCGCTGGAAAGAGGATCCTAGTCCAGAGAACCGGACCCTTTGGGAGAACCTGTGCATGATCCGCCGATTCCTCAGCCTGGCTCAGACCGAACGAGATGCCATCTATGAACAGGAGAGCAGCAATGTGACTGCACAGCAGCACTGTGCTGACAGGCTCACACTGTTCTGCAATGACAATACACTGGTAAGGCTGCAAAAAGAACATAAATGCAATATTACTTTTTAACTCTGTCTTAAATTTTTCATGTCATGTTATTAGCTAATAAAAAGGAAAAAAAAATCTTATTGACAACTTTCATTTTGCAAAAAATCTATTAAAGAAAATACATTACATTTAATACCATTAGGTCTCTTGTTTGTGCAATGGAAAAGCAGCACAGTAATGACGGCTAAATGCCACATGTCAGAAAGAAAAGATGATTACCGCATTAAGCAATGATCCGTGAGGCTGATTAGTTATTTTTCTTTCACTTCCATTGTGTGTGGTTGGATTGATGGCTTGATTACAGCACAGAATCACAGTTACAGCATGTGAAAAAAATGGTTGTGTATCACTCTTGTTTGTGCAGCATATTCTGTATCAAACCACTGAGACCTAAACTCCAATACATTTTGATAAGATGATAAAAACTATCATGTCCTGCAGCTTTTCTTGTTACACAGCCAAAAACTGCTGTGTTCAGGTAGATATAGAAAAACTGCCACTGACTGTGTCTGCCTGTAAATTACCAAATACCAAGTTTTAACAGCAGGTAATTTCCTATTTAGGTAAACCAGTAATCCAAATGAGCACATTTTTACCTATAATTTCTCTCATCAGTATCAACGCAACTCACCAATGCCACAACAACATCATCTTCAACCTCATCAACCCCTGCAGCCTGAGGCAGGAGGACCTCACCTATCTCCACGGCAACCCTGTGCTGCATCCCCAGCGGAGTCCGATGCTGGGGGCACCTGGGGACATTTGAGAGTACGTTTGCATAGCAGGGGCAGCGGCAGCGGCAGCGGCAGCAATGGTGAGCGGGGGGACAGTAAGGACTGGGTTGAAGGGGGAAGAGGAGACAGGGGCAGTTTGGGTAGTGACTGGATTTGTAGTGGAAGAATGAAGGACAAAAGCACAGAGAGCAGTGAGCAGGTGAGAGATGGAAATGTGGGCAAGGAAGACCGAGATGAGACCACTGGCGACAGCAAAAAGGGAAAGGTTAAAGAGAAACTGTCTGTGAAGTGGTGCAACATGAAAAATGAAAGCCACTGTAGGGATGGGGTTTGTTCAGAGGCAGATAATAATGACATAGGAGGCCCAGATGAGGTCTCAGGCATGGGGTTAAACGTGTCCAGTGATGCTCTGGGAATCCTGCAAAGCTTCATCCAGGATGTGGGCCTCAACCCAGATGAGGAGGCTGTCCACACACTGTCAGCCCAGCTAGGCTTGCCCAAACACACCATCCGCAGCTTCTTCAACAGCCAGGACCAAGAACAAAGCCAAGAGCACAACCAGATCCCCAAACGAAGTCGAGACATCAAGCCTGGCTGTACAGATGCAATTCTTTTACAGGCAGACACATGGCAACCAGAGGAGGAAAGACAGAATTTTACAGAACAAACAGGGGAGAAGAATCACACAGAAAAGGGTGAAACAAGTGAGATAGGTGTTTTAAAAGACTCAAATGTCAGTACTCAAACCATTCGTCCTCAGAAGGAGGAGCAAGAAAGCTACATCTGACCCTCGTACATCCAGTGGCATAGCTCGGACAAGCCATATGTTGCCTGTGAACCACCACCACGTTGTCCAAATACAACTCAATCATTACAGATTCACAGTGTATTGATTGGAGTGGTCACGCTATAGGAAGACTGTTAATGCCACAGCTTTCATTGCCAGAGATTTGTGTATTTATTTAGAAAGATGCTCTGTGATTTGAGGATCCTTAATGCACTTGAGACAGAGGTTACTGTGACTGTGTACAGATAATGTTTGTTAGACATTAGATACATGTCTGGAATAATGGGAACCAATACAATGAGTCTCAGATTACATATCAATGTCTAAAAAGAACAATTATAGTTTGATGATGTACATTTTTGAGAAATGTTCATACCAGAAATGCCTTGTAGAATTTGGACTGCTAATCGGTTTTGTTTATAATAATAAAAAGTATCTCAGTTATTTTTGTTTTAATATGTTTAATAGTGCTTTGTATGTTGGCACAGAATCTGTTATGAATCAAACAGAACACTGTTCATCTTTAACATTATGTTTGTACTAAATACATTTTCTGTTTTGTCCATATTGAAAGTTTGTTGAGGAAAAAAGTGGATTCATGTCGTATGAGTATTGATATGTTGTCATTTTTTCAGTATGTCATCTTATTCTGTTAAATAAATAATGATGGAAGCATCCTGTGCAATTTTCAATAAATGAAACAATGGATGAATGAACAATCAAAATGTCCCTGCTAGTCAGTCAATATGCATGTCTGTTTCTCAGTTGATGATCACATGACTTAAGATAAAAGGTGATTAAATTACACAAAAAGTCTGACAACAGCTTTTCTGAGATCTTGTTTTTGATAGGTCTGCTTTAGATGTCATATTCATATTCAGATGTTTTGGCATCTTTTGATGACAGCCTCTTTCTTAATTTTTTAACTTTTAACAGTTTCTACAACAGAAGCTCCATGACTGCTGGAGTGTTTAATGGTAATGATATAATAATGAGGGGTCCTAAGAGGGAATTATGTTTAAAAAAAGATGCCTAAGGTAAGTAAGTTTTTCTGTTATTAAAGAAACATAAAGACAGAACTTCAGTTTTTTTTCATTGAGATGAATACAATAGCATTGATACAGAAATAACAGTCACACATTATGTTTTCAGGTTGATAAGATCATGTGAGAAAACCTGTGTGCAGACACACACAGGCTAAAATAGCTGGGGGCATTGTGCTATTTCTGCTTTCTGACAGATAAAAATATGGTTGCATTCATCTTAAATAACAAAACACCACTAGATGACATGTAAACTTTGAAAATATTCAGTGAAGCTGGAACTGGATCTGGGAGAGACACGAGTCTGTTATAAATGTGAGGCACATGGAGTAGAGTTAGAAAAATAGATGGAGCTCAGTTATTAGATGACTATTTTAGGCCAGCTGTTAAAGATTAATGATGCGATGCTCACCATCTGTATTAGTATAGACTTCACACTGATGTTTTTCTCGTATAGGTCTGTGTCTGTGTTGGTGAATCGGTGTCATTGTTTCCAGCCATTGCACAATATTCCTCTGTTCTGACCATCAGGGCATTCTGTACCAGTGGATCTGTGACTCTAAATAATCACATGACCATCAGCGCTGCCAGCATTTTCCATTTTCACTCTCTTTTTTTTAATTTTATTTCTATTAACTGCTATTTTTATTGGTGTTTCTGTCTCTCCTCCTCTCTGCCCCTGACTCTCATCTGTCTCTCCTTGGGACCTTTCACATTGCTGCTCCTATACTCTACTCAGACAGTGCAACATTCAAGCCCCATTTGGTCAGAATAGCTTCATAGAGTCATTCAATAAAGCTATGCTCTTTTCTGTCATCTGTTTCCATGACAATAGCTAAGTCAGGGCCAACGAGAGGCCATGAAAGCCTCATCATCAGTAATATTAGCTACAATATTGATGATAATGGGGCTCTTGAAATGCCACGCATGTGATGATGATGGTAATAGCGATGATGGTCATTATTCCTGCTTTGTGTTAACCCCCCACCACCACCATACAAACACTGCTACTGAATGTCTCCACCTGTATATATTAACTCATGGAGTTCTGCTATGATTTGAAAGTGTTTTTGTGTCTGGTCTCTTGTCTGTTAGAAGCACTTTGTGATAAAGCTGTTTGTTAAAAGTGCTCCACAGATAAACTTGACTTGTCTGACCTCACAAATTGCTGTAATTAAGTCTACACAAAACTGCTTTAATTAACGTACGTGTTGTACAGCCCCTTTGGTGTTCTTGCTTATTCATAATGTGTTTTATTTCTCCTCTGTACTGTGACACCACAACCTTGTTTCACCAATGCAGATTACCATCTTTCTTTCTTTCTTTCTTAGTTTTTCTCCACATGACCATATCCCCCTTTCTTTTTGATGCAAATAAGGACCATGAAAGCCTGTATTTGCAATCTCATATGCAATTTTATTCTAGCAATCTCAAGTTGTTCGACATATCCACAGTTATCTTGCCATTATGTACCAAACCTTTCAAGAGAAAAAGATGTGTGCTACAGTACAATGCACGGGACATACAGATCATTTGTAGGAGCTGAAAACTGCTTTCACCTCCCTATCGCAGACATATTTGTCTTTTAAATTAACCAACATAATGACAGATAATATCCAGATATCACCGTGCATTCAATACATATATTTATTAAAGAAAAAGAGCATATTCATATTAAGATTTTGATCACCATTAGCTTAGTATGTATTTGTCCTGATTCTACATGTCTGCATTTATAAATTAATTAAATTATTTTGTTATTCTTGTGGTATTTTTCATTCTTTGTATTACCTAATAAGAAAACATATTAAACCCTTAAAGTACAAGTTAACCCTTAAAGGACAGTTTGACCTTTGACCTTTCAGATAAGCCTTTCGGAGCTCTGAAACCAAATCAATGACTGAACCACTAGATAAAAATAGGTGCAGTAATAAGTGAAATGCAAAGATCTTGGTTGCTAATGGTGCTTTTTCTGTTGAAAGAGACAAATAAGTGGATACTGTATATTCTCATCTTTGCAATCCTGTGATATATTAGACATTAATGCACGATTTAATTTATAATCATCCCTTACCTCGAAAGTGACAAAACATTTCATGTTGCTTGGACAGAATTTGAAATAAACAGCAGAGCTACCTGCACACGGCGACGTCATGAGGCCCAGGTCACATGACCAGTCAGCTGGTCTTCAGCACATCCGCCTGACCCGCTACTGTTTACAAATCAGCAGACAGTCCGACAGAGCAGAATGAGGATCCCTGCATGATCTGAACAGGTACCTGAACAGCACCGAGATCCCGTAACTGCTAACTGACCGCTCTCTGCTGCCAGTCATGGTCGTGTCAACCTGTGTATGCGCGCGCCTGTGTGTGTGTGTGGAGTGTTGTAACTTCGTCTCGTGGTGCTCGCAGTGGCAGCTGTGTCGGAAGTAAAGACAGGCCCTTGGGTCGGCTCGTTTACTGGCTAACATAGGCTAGCATCATATTAGCTTTCCTGCTTCCTGTCATCTCCTGGCATATCCATTCACGTGACAGCTACAGTATGCCAAAGAAAGTTTATAAAATCCCGTAGCCTTTATTTAGCATCGTTAGCCGACACAGGGTACAAGCTAGCTTGGCTGTTGTTTGGAGTGTTGCCTTCTCTGCTTCGATAGTCCGTCTGGTTGCAACCATTTTTCAAATTATAGACAAACTCTCAATGCTGGGTAAATATTAACGAGTCAACAGTGCAGGAAAACGTTTGGTAAAGCGCAGTATTCCTTTAACATATGAAGTCGGGACGGACCACCGTGCATGGCAGATTAACTGATGAGTTCAGGTTAGTAACAGCTAACACTGCCTGTCTGAACGCTTTCATGCGCTTTGACACACACCTCTCCACTCTGCCAAGGACCTGTCTAATACAAATATCTGTCTGTGTGAGAAGGTAGTCTATCATTTTTCGACAGTAGGGACACAGGGCCATGACTGAAACCTGTTGTCTGTTGTTTAGGGAAGGCCTTTACTGGTTTACCTTTACTAATAACCGCATCAGTTAGAGGAAAAATGATTTGTAGTTCAATTGTGTGAACTTGCTGAAAACTTAAAAGTTAGTTTGTATATATTTTGAACAGATATTCTTCTTGCATGTTCGTCTTTCACTGCAGGTCTCCCTCCAGCTTGTAGGGTGTTGTTAAAACAAAGTTGTCTGATCTCTGAATACAGTTGTATACATCAGTAAGCAGGAAAAGAGTGGTTCAAAGTGATAAAATTGTCATGTAATTCACCAGAAATGAGTTCATATCAGAGGAAAAACTCATCTTGTGACTTTTTGTGGGTGTCCAGAGCCCCCAGGTTACCATCCACAATCACTGTTCTAGTTGTGCAGACAGACAGTGGTCTGTCAGATTTCATCTCGGGTAATTCAATCAGTCAAGACCTAGCAAGTTCACAGTATTTTGCCAAGGTTATAGTTCCAAGCATGTTCTCAGCCTCTTGCGGAGCATGTGACTGCAAAGGCTCCTGAGCTCTCACTGTGCACTGAAGTAGAGGCATGTGAGTTTGTTTAGCTGGGCTGTTTCAGTTTGACTAAGCAACAATCTGCTTCTTTGACTGTAGCTGCCAGCACTCGATGCTTTTTGAATATTCATCCTCAAAAAAGCCCATGGAAAGATTTGTGTTCTGTATTTATTTAGCTTTTGACTACTTTAGACAAAGACTAGTAAACAGGCTTAGTTAATGACTATTATTAGTTAAGTTTGGACTTGTTTGAGAAATATAGAAGGATTTTCCAGAAATGAAAACAAATCTGCTGTTGTAATTTAGTCAAATGTCTCCAAATAGAAATAATGAAACAACGTTACCAAAACATTGAATACAATTGAGTAATCTGGGTTTAGCCCTTTTGCCTCAAGGCCAGTGAGCTTGGAGCTATTTCTGCTTATTTCCAAATGAACAGCAGATCCACTTGTGGGCCAGTGGCAAAAACCTGCTAAGTTATCCCTATATTTTTCAACTTGGATGCTGTCTTATTGTCTCCACCAAAATGTTCAGCTGATCTGAAGCGTTCTCATGACATTAAAGAATGTGACGCTGCCTGGCTTCGACCAAGTGGAAAAACAAAGACACAGAGGGAAGTGTTGGCTCAGATCACTTTCAGGCTGAATGTGAGTGAAGGGGAAGTGAAAAGTGAAATGTTCTGCACAATAATTGGGATGTTTGAGAGAAGAGGTTTGACTGGTTGTGTGACTGCACAGTTTCATTACACTTTACGCAGGCCAAGGCACAACAACTTTTATTTTTTTGAAGTGGTGTTTGAGGTGATGACTTTGAGAGGAAAAAAAAAATGAAAAAAATGACCTGACACAGTTTGCATATAGCTTCCCAAGCATTTGCTTGTAAATCCCAGCAACAGATCATCTACCTCTGAACAGATGGATTCACTGTTATTTGTCTGTTGATTTATTTATGCATTTCATTATGTATTGATTTGATTATTTCATGAAAGATTCGTGTTTTGAATTATTGAGGTGTCTCCAGGTGCTGTGGATTAAATTATGCAGAAGCTAATTTGCCTTGATTATTATGTTGTAAAGTTAGGATGTCATTTTACGTTCAACTCCGAGTTGAAGTAATGAAAGCAGCAGAAGGCTAAGAGAAGACTTGCCTTGGGCAAGACTGTGCTAACACTTCCAAGTCCTCAAATCTCTTGCATCATATTTCACTTTCTCATAACTATTCTCAGACAAATAAAAGATATAGCAACGAGTCATCTGTAAAGGCCTCTTTAGAAAGGTTACTTCTTTATTTGTGAAAAGAAGAGACAGTTTTAAATTTGTCTGCAGGCCCACAGGAACAGTGTTCTTCTAAATGTCTTCACCATCTCTATGCATGTCTGTTAATAATAATATGTATAATACTGTTAATATATGTAGCTAATCAGGAGACACCATTCCAGTCTTTTAATGTAAAACAAAGGAAAACGGTTATTATACCTATTCACCACATTCCTCTGTTTTTCACTGTAGTGGGGATTAGTTCCGATTATTTAATGGGATAATATCACTTTCATGAGAGAAGGGAGGAAAAACCCCTCCGACTTAAAGAGAGCATTAGTCTTTGAGTAGAACAGATGTTTCCCTAGAAAACAGGCACATACATTATGCATATAAAATAATTTCTATTCTGATGGCATGTGGAGCTAATTTATCGAGCAGCGTTTCATTCACATGGTTAATAGGTTTAAGAGATGCCTTTGTTGTGTTATTTCCACAAATATTAAAGGGAAAGAAAACGTAATGCTCTCTGGACGCCTGCTATTCTGTAAGGCCTGTGTATTAGGCAAACCATATTCATAAACGTGGAATAATCCCAAGCCGGATAAAGAATGGAGACAGGATTGGTTAACCTAGATTGTGATGTTTCGCAGAGAAAGTGAAACTTTCCTCAAATCTTGGCAGAGAATTGTTGGCTCAAGACTTACCTGGTCAGGATCTTGTTTACACAACACTAGTATCTACCAGATAATAGATGCTGCCTGCAGTTTGATAATCCCTTCACATTGTGAAAGGATAATACAATATGATCTTCTATAACTTATATTTCCTTAATTGTTCCAGAACCTCTGCTGTCTATATGCCATTTGATGTGACATCAGAATATTTAATTAATGCATTCATTTGCCTTCTTAATGACCTCATTAGCTTTGGTAGTTATGTTCAGTATATCACAATGAGTGCAGTGGAACATCAGGCAGCTTCAAGTGCTTCATGTTAATTTCAGCCATTCTTCACCGACTGTAATCACTGTCAGTGTTTAATTTTTGCTGCATGGTGGACACACAGATGGTTGTACAGTAGTATAACCAAACTTCTTAATGAACAAAGCAGTGGATTTTATATCAAATACCTCCCTGGCTGTACAGCTACATTAGGTTTAAAGGGATATGAGGTTATTATAGCTGTTTATTAGTATTCCACATTTTCCTTTGTCAACTTCTACTTTTACTGCTGTTCTGTTGACTTCTATTGCACCAAATTTGTCTTTCTATTCTATTGTTTCTCTTCCTTTTCATTCTGCACTGAGGGTATTAAGTTTTATTTTACATATTTCTTCTTGCAGAGACATCCTTTTCTTTCGAGTCTTGACTGAGGAGAACCTTGAGGCTGTGACAGTAAGTACTGAAACCAGACTAGTCAAGAGTTTTTTGGTTTTATTTAGTTGTGGTATGACTGATTGCAGTGTATAGTATTTGCCTGTCCAGGAGGGCAGGGTGCATTTTGCAAAAGAGCAAAACCCCTGTTTAAGGAGAGTCAGCAAAGAAGATGCCTGTCAGCACAGGTTCTGATCGAAGATCAGTGTTCCTAATCGGTAGAAGGGAATCTATTGTGGCTTATCACCTGGCATTTTTGGGCGTTCAAAAGTCATGCATATCAGAACATGAAGCTCTGCTTACTTCTGTTACTTTTTGTTAATTGATGTTGTTTGTTAATTGATGCTGTTTTTGTTTTTTATTTCAAGGTCCAAGACCACCCGGGTCGCGGTCATGCAGCACCCTAATTTTGAGACCCGTCACCCTCTCCAGACTGATGAGCAGCAGGAGACTGGCTTTGACCCTCTCCAAAATTTCAACAAGAACCGCAGCAGTATGTCACCTCAGTGCTAATCTGACAGTCGTGCCTTGTCCTGGGACCTACACATATATGATAACATACCAGGACTTCTGTCATTTTAGACCTGTGGCTTTTATATTTTTGTACTCTAGTTTATGACATAAGTTCATAAATGCAGCCCCTTTCCAAAAATCTAAAATAGAGGATAAAGGGATAAAGTTTGCTTGGACATCCTAACAGTGCCATGTCACAGAGTGTAAGATACAGTCATGATAGGGTTCATGATAGAGATAATAAAAACAAAATTTAGGCCTGAGTTGAGTGTGAGTCAGAGATGTGGCTTGCACTGCCTCCAGGCTGAGGGTGTTTTTATGTTTACGTGTGAGAGAGAGACAATGTTGGGGGCTGGCATGTTGTGGAACTGATGAATATTCATACTGAGCGTCCCTGTGGAATGATCTACTCCTGTAACTAATGTTGATAGACAGCTCTCCAACTGGAATGCATGTTCACCTGCAGGCCAAATTACACTTATTACCAGCAATAAAGAGGAAGAAGAGTATGGAGCTTTACTTTGTGTCATGACTTCCCTGCTTCTGGCATTTTCTGAAGCCCCAAAAAATAACTCCTGGGTCATTGAAGAAGCAGTAAAAGCAGTTGTCAAAGGTTATGCTTTTGTTTATGATGTCACATACATAAGATTTGAAGGTAGGGTAGGAGATTTCATTCTGATGCACTTTTTGTTAAATTAGTGTAACTCCTCTTTACAATCCGATAGCAACCGATTAGTTTGTCAGTTTCGCTTTAAAACGAAGAATATTAATCATCTGTGGAAGCTATAAAATGCTAAAAACATCAGCCAATCCTACGAGGCGCCCCTGCTCGTATAGTTAGCTGGTTGTCACTCTCTTCCTACTTCCTACTACGCATCAGAGAGGTACGTGCGTGATGGCCGAAGTCACAGACTGGTTAGGAGGCGTGGCTTCGGGGTGAGCTCCGAGAGTAAGGGGTGTGTGTTTACTTTCAAAATCTGGCTGACTCTCACTGAGTTTTCAAAATCTCCTACCCTACCTTTAAATTTCTACTTTCACTCACTAGTACTTGCTGTTTATGTCTCCCCCTCGTGGTTGTGTTTTTGTCTGTTTCTACCAGGAGGGTCTCTTGACAGCAGCACTTACTCACAGTCTCAGTCAACCTTCCTTTCATACAGGTAAGATTTTCCAGGATCACCTTCAGTGGCTAGATGGTGAACTCAACTCTCTGCTCCAGCCTCTGAGTTTACTCCTGGATGACACATTAGATAGAATACCATGCCCAATTTGGGTTGAGACGCTCATAAATCTCCTCATCCTCCGCCTACCCTCCCCTGTGCAGGAAAGAATGGGACGACTTGTTCCTCAACAGTAATTACCTGGCCAGGATCCGGCAGGCAGGCATCAACGGTCGGCTGAGGAGCAGCCGCTTTCGGAGCGTATGCTGGAAGGTAACTGCCAAATGGAACAAGCAGCCCTATCGAGTTTGATTAAAGGGGCTTTGGCAAATTCCCTGCCACAGAAAACATTGCAGTTATGGCAGCTTACAGACCCTGTTTGCTGGATGTAGGAACCTAAAGTTTGATAATATAAATATCCTGGATTTGTGTATCCTTTGTTAGATGTAACATGCACTGACCTCTGCTCTGTGTGTCTGTAGTTGTATCTGGAGGTTCTTCCAGAAGACAAGGGGCAGTGGATTAACAAGACCAAAGAGCTCCGGGCCCAGTATGAGAAGATTAAAGAGACGGTGAGAGCGCCACCCTGTGGCCACTTCCTGTAGTATGCTGAGATTTATTTCAGCTACTACAGACATTTTAAGTGGGGAAAAAAACTGTTAATACATTGCTGTAGTTAATGTAGTTGTGTGTGTAGTGATGCAAGAAATGAGTGATCACTGGGCTGTCACAGGCTCTAATGATTGGCTTTGTAATTGTTTTTTGTCACAGCACATCACTAACCCCCGAAAGGCTGCAGGCCAGCAGGACCTGGTGGTCAACAACCCGCTGTCCCAGGATGAGGGGGTGAGTGAAATCCGTTTTTGAGTGGATCATGAAGTACAGGTTTATGTCATTTTGTATTTAGAAAGGCGCTGATTTTATTTTCTAATAGGCAATAAAGGAATTATTAAAAAAATGTTTAAAACAAATCATCAAGCACAAAGTTTTCTTATTGAGTTGCCACACAAACAATAACATAAATAAGTAAAATAAATAAGTACAAAAGACTTCTTGATTTATTAATCAAGGACATAAATAGACAGTTGAATTGGTTCAATTATTGTTAAAAATGTTACAGAGAGCTTTTCACTGTGTTATTAGAGAGACCGTCTGACTTGTGTTATGTCATTAATTGTTGGATTTTTTTTATCCACTTGCTCACTAATTTGTCATTGTTCTTAATGTGCCGGGACAATCATTCTTTCAGCTCTACATTCTTTTTTAACTAACATCTTCTCCTGTCCTGCCCAGAGCCTGTGGAACAAGTTCTTCCAGGATAAAGAACTGAAGGGAATGATCAAGCAGGACGTGTTAAGAACGTCAGTATCTCTGACACACAGTGTTGTTGTTTTTGTCACCATACCTAAAGTACACGTTCTATTTGTTTCATTTCTATAAGATTCCCTGAGATCTGTTACTTCCAGGATGAGGATGTGAGGACCAAGCTGACAGATATTCTGTTCTGTTATGCCAGAGAAAACGAACAGTTGTTGTATAAACAGGTAGGACCACCTACTGTCCCATCTTCTCCTGTTTTGTTGGTTTATTTTAGAGAATGACAGTGTTGATAATCTAGGCTTGTGCGGGTTTGTGTTTGTTCCAGATGAGCTCAGACAGAAGAACAAAATGCCTTTGTAACCTAATCATTATCAGTGTCTGTAACAGGTGCCAGTAAGCGAATAGATGGCCTGTAGAGCATCTTTTTTGCAAAATGGAAGTGACACATGGCCGGGCAGTGGCTAACAATATCTAAATTAAACCTGTCATCATGGATTAGAAACCTCGTGCATCACTATTAAAGAAACACTGACCACAAATGAACCATATTTTCTCTCTCCCCCTGCCCTTACATGTCCGCTATCCCTTTTCCTATTTTTTTCTGTCTGTAGGGGATGCATGAGTTGCTGGCTCCCATAGTATTTGTACTGCACTGTGACCATCAAGCTTTTCAGCATGCCAGTGAGACAGCCACCCCCAGGTCAGTCGTAAAACAGAGTCTGTCTCCGTTTAGCTGCCATTAACACCTTTAATATGATTTAACATTTATCTAGACAAAGATGAAATTTAAGGGGGTTCTGTTTGTTTTTTCACAGTGATGAGATGAAGTGTCTGTTGAACCCAGTGTACCTTGAGCACGATGCCTAGTGAGTACATTCATATCAGATAAGCAAGAAGTATCCAGCTCACAAAATGTAGAGAAGATTGAAGCAAGGCGTCTGGACTTGTAGAGTCTGGACTTGTAGAGTCTGGACTCTACAAGTCCAGACTCCTTGCTTCAATCTTCTCTACGTATGATGATCTGGATGACTGAGAATCTTCATCAACAGCTCACAAAATGTTTTTTCTCATTTATTTCTGTCTCTCTCTCCCTACACACACACTCTGTAGTGCCATGTTCTCACAACTAATGGAGACTGCAGAGCCGTGGTTCTCCAGCTTTGAGAGGGAAATCAGGAAGGTCAGTTTGATGTCAAGAACTGCTTTTGACATTGACTTTACAACAATTGATTGCATGTTGTTCCACAATATTGACTGATTGCACATGCCATTACATTTACACTTAGTTGTAATCCTGAAGATTGCAGTCCAGGTTGATTTGATGTCTCAGATGGTTACCATGGTAACAGCAGTGTAATTTAATACAAGTTAGCAAATTTACTAGACCAGACATATTTCATGTAAATTCTTCACAGTATGAGCCACTCAGTGTCTTTTAAAGTGAGTACAACTTGCCAAAATATGTGGGGAATGTTTATCAACCAGATGGACACAGATGCTGCTAACTGATGTTTATATAATGATAGACCAGTTATGTAATAATCTGCTCCCCTAGGGTAAGGAAGAGATGCTGACCAGCATCCCATTCGCTCGGCCTCAGGATGCTGGGCCATCTGTTGCCATAGTGACCAAAGTCAACCGTATCCAGGACCAGCTGGTGAAAAAGCATGACATAGAGCTGCACATGCATCTCAACCGGCTGGAGATCGCCCCTCAAATCTATGGCATGTCAGTATTAACACCTTCGGTTCATTTGATTCTCTTCTTCACCCACAACTGTATACAAATGCAATTACCCTGTTTGTCTGTGTGTGTTTAGTCGGTGGGTTCGTCTGCTGTTTGGCCGTGAATTTCCTCTCCAGGACCTGCTGGTGGTGTGGGATGCCTTGTTTGCTGATAGCATCACTCTGGACTTGGTGG
Organism: Parambassis ranga; assembly: GCF_900634625.1. NCBI lineage: Eukaryota > Metazoa > Chordata > Actinopteri > Ambassidae > Parambassis > Parambassis ranga. Next base: position 11,844,548 of record NC_041023.1, read on the forward strand.
ACTACATATTTGTGGCCATGCTGCTCTACATCCGAGATGCTCGTATGCTTCATTTATTACTTAAATAATCCAATAATGCTATGTATGGTCTTTGTAGCAAGTCATTTCTCAGTTAAATAGAAGAATGTGAAATAAAATACAGTAAATACTTTTTCTGCCATAAATACAAGTGGAATTATAATTATAACTACTAATCAGCAAACATCATCCATGTCTGTGTGTTAGGGATTCAATGAAATGAAATGTAATGTTCTGAAACCACTGATCCTGCACTTGCATGCTCTGATTATGACAGACAGACCCTCTGCTGGGTAGCACTGTCGCAACTAAATGTCAGAAAAAATGCGAGAAGCTCACCAGTGGAGAGGTGTCTTTCTCAAGGGTCGCAGTTTGATGGAAACAAGCTAGTGTAGTCTGTGTGCATGCGATGATTTTTTTTGTGCATTCTGTTTTTTTCACACATGTTCAAATTAATATTTTTTTTCAGTCATTGCCAGTAACTTCCAGACCTGCCTGGGCCTGTTAATGCACTACCCTCCAATAGAAGACATCAATGCTCTGCTGCAAAAGTCTTTGTTCCTACGGGATCCCAAAGTAAGCTACTGACATAATAATTGGAATAAATTCATTGTTATTGTGTCACAGTCAAGCATGTAGTTTAGTGATACTGTTTATGTTTTTGATTCAACAATCAATGAATTTTAATCTCACTTGTAGTGGCTCCTCCTGCTTCTTTCTGGCACTTATTGCTGCAGAGGATGTGCCGCATTAAACAGTAATCATTTGACCTGTTTTCTTGCATAGGAAGTAGAAGATTTGCAGAAGTGAAACACTCGGGTTAAAGCCTCGAGCAACAGTCAGGGTGTAAAGCATTTATACAATGTGTTCATATGAGTAAATATAAGTTAAAAGTAGCAGCAAGCGTTTCACTTCCTTATACAGTTGGTTACAATGTGATGATTTCAAGGCACTTACAGTAAATAAATGAACCATAGAATCATTGAAGCATGCTCTGCAGTTAATGAGAGGAAGTTCAACAGATATTTATAGCTTATGTACTGTACTTGTACTGTATGGTTACTTGAACGGATTAGGCCTTTGTATGTAATCCATGAATAAATGTCGTACTGTTGCAGTTACTAGTCACTAAGATAATTTTCTTAATCTATCCACCATAGCAAATACAACATACTGTATGACAAACCCATCCACATATAAAAATATATATTTTAAGTTAAAAATGCGGGAATGGTAGCATGATTGGATTCTTGGCAACCATACAGGTCAGGTTTTCATTTGAACACAGTGTTCAGTCATTCAGTAAATTGCTTTATTTTATTACTCAAACAGCTGTGACCAAGGTGGGACTGTATCTTATCAGTGTCCCAACAGGTTTGTCCTGCTGCATCTAAATGTTTACAATTGTATTTCAACACACAGCCGAGGAAGGTTTCTTATTGAATATGGTATAAACACATTATCAACAGGTCAACAATTCTCACTGCTGCTGTTAACAAAACATCTGTATTAAAACTGACATGGCCGACTGTTTAAAGAGGAAAGTTACTGCCCTGACATCAAAACATTTCAGTTCCCAAATTACAGTTACTTTGTAAGTGTTATAGCTGCATCCTCTCGCAACAATGTATTTGTAATGATAGATCAGTGTGACTGAAAAACAGTGAGAGCTAGGTGTTGGCTGTCAATGTATGTGTGGAATTAACACTCATTTAACTGTCAAAGGCTGGTTTGTTTCTATATTTCGGAACTGAATCTGAATCTGTCGGCCTGAGAAGGAGCTGAACATTTATGTCATTATATATATATATATATATATTTTCTGTCACACACCTCTTATAAATACATTTATTCAATTTAAAACCTTGTCACACACTTTCACATGCAGAACATTCACAGTCTTGCGTACATCAGACAGCAGTGGTTCTTTGACCTCACTGTTCTGGTACAAATTATCTCCTGCCCCTCCCAACATATTTACTGACCTGTACTCATAAACACAGCAGCTTGCCAAACTGTTGTCTACTACTCTCCTGGATTCAAACTCTTGGATGGTGGTGATCCAACATGACATTGTTTCCCCCAGTTTAATAACCGCGTCACATCACGTCCACATCATATTTACACCTGGGGGGTCGTCATCTATATTAACAGCAAGAAGGAGCTTGTTGCTCATAAGTAGTGACTCAGAAATGCATGTATTCACCATGCATGGACGGAGGTTTAACATTGATGTGTTTACTTATTTGTTTATCACGCACAACAGAATTGTTTATGCTGTCCCTTGTTTTGCAGAACAATCCGCGCCCTGTGAACTACCAGTTCCAGCAGAACCTGGATTACTACAAAACAAGGGGAGCTGACCTGATGAACAAGACACGGTGAAATACAGACACAGTTATTCAATGTTATTATTCATAAATATTAATAACCTCAGCCTTTTTGACCGACTGCCCTTCCAGGTCCACTTCCAGTACAAAAGCTGCACCCCTGAACATCAACAAGGTCTCCAGCAGCTTGCTGAACTTCGGCAGGAAACTCATCAGTCCAGCCATGTCGGGGGCATCCAGCGGCATCTCGCCGATCAACTGTGAGGTACACTCCACTTCCTCCTCCTCCTCGTCCACTTCTCCTGCCTCAGCAACTCCACCCGTCCTCCCGCACCCACTGGCTGAGCCCCCCGTCCAGGTGTCGATCCAGGGCCAGGCCCATACTCAGCACTACCGCCTGCTCAAGTCTGAAAGCATGCCTGTCCACCTCAGCAAAGGTGAGCAACAACACACAGATGCATAGGAAAACTGCTTCAGATTTGTTGCAAGACCAGCAACACATCCTACTTACATCAACTAATGTGCTTTTATGTTGGCAGTTTTGTAATTGGTGAATTTTTTGCATGTTCAGTTTAACCCTGACTATCTTAATATCGTCAACCATTTGTTTGTGTGGTTGTGGCAGCATCAGCTTTGACTATCCTGTCTGTTAGATGGAGTTTTAGGTGGCGTGTCTCAGGTCTGTCTCCCAGCCCAGACTCACACTGACACACAAGGTAACTGCTACCATGGCAACTGCTTGTGTGACACGCCCTCCTCATTTATCCATGCTTTTGTCTGACATTGCATGTCAAAACACCAGTTGTGATTTGTTTGTGTGTTGTTGCTGCTAGATAGGTTCACATTACAGATATTATCTCCTGCATGTGTTACTAAAATATGACCAGCAGAGGGCGATCACAGCTACAGGATTACTTGTCAGTAGTGTTTATTATGGCTGTTTAAGGCTTTGTTTAGACTTGTGTGTTGATTTGTGTGTAGTGTTGGTAAGTTTGTCTGTTTTTCTTTGCCTTAACCAACAAAATGCAAAGAAATATTTTGTGTGCTAATTAATAATAGACCAAAATAAACAGATTAAGAATGAATTCATAAATAAAGAGCTCTTACAAACCAGCTAATTATGTTTTAATTTAAATGATACATTAAAAAAAAATTAATGAATAGAGCAGCAGCATGATCCCTGGCCACTGAATAACTGGCCAGTCAGAGCTCTGGCATAACATAAGTTAAAGCAAGTCAGGACATGGAAACAAAAAGTTTAATTAATTACCGGTATTCTCTTTAATTTTAAGATTGACTTGTTAATTTAAAGGCAGAATTAGTACATATAATTATTGACTGGTAAAATTATTTTAAGATTAAGGCCCATTTAAATGCAAATTTAATAAATCATTCCATATTCACTCTTATATTTTAACAGTTTCTTTACTATAAAAGGACATGAAATTATTGTTATTATTTCTTCTCAAGAATAAGTACATCATTGTACAAACAGTAGTAGGAGTTTTACTTGTTATCTGAAACTTACTGACATTTTTTCTGGCCCAAAGTTGGATCTTTTGTTAAATAATTGTATTAAACATGAATATTTCTATTGTTTAATAACAAGCAAACATTAAGATCACTCATCTGTAACTCTCTTAGGCCAAAACTCTTGGACGGTCAGCTCCTCACCCAGCATAGAAAGCCTCTCTGGCGGTCGGGCTCAATCCACTGCATCCCCACCTCTTCCACTGTCCAGAGGCAGTGATGTGAGCACTTCATCCCCCCCACTGTCTGCCACCAAGAAAGAGTCTTTCTTCAATATCACCCGCTCTCGCTCCCACAGCAAGACCATGGGCAAGAAAGAGACGGTGATTTGTTTATATGTCATCTGTACCAGTCTCCTCTCTTGTATTCTTGTTGTGTGTTTTTCCTTTTTTCATTTTCTCTCACAGCATCAGCCCCATAAATCCTTTCACTGTGGAATCCCCTTCAGTTTTATTATCTTTTGGTCATTGTGTATATGTGTGTAAAATCAACAGGAGGAGGACCTGGAAGCCCAGGTTTCTTTTCTTCAGGGCCAGATCAATGACCTGGAGGCCATGAGCAAGTACTGTGCCAAGATGATGAATTCACACATCTGTGAGTTCAGCTACATATTTTTAAGCCATTACATTTATTTTTAGCATCCAAGATAAAAATGTTAAAAATCCTAAAACCCTTCTTGTTTTAAGAAACACTCCAGTCATGTCAGTGTCTGCTCTAATTAATCCAACAGGTTTGTTTTTATGCAGAAAAAAAATGTTTACTCAGAATTAAGAGATTTTTTTTTTTTATTCGCTTTGTAGTAAATTATTTTGTGGCTGGTTGCTCAGTGATTCTTTCTCTGCAGGTAAAATCCAAGAAGTCATTCTTCAAGAACATCTGGAGAAAGAGGATGAGGTCCTGGTCTCACTGGCTGGACTCAAGCAGGTGAGTGTGTGAGCAGGGTTTTACTCAGACTTCCAGCAAAACAGATTTGTTTTTCAAATCAGATTTCACTCACCTCTTTTCTTTTGGCCTTGATCCTCTCAGATCAAAGACATCCTAAAGGGGTCGCTGCGCTTCAACCAGAGCCAGCTGGAGGCTGAGGAGAATGAAGAAATCACCATTGCTGATGATCACTATACCTCCACAGCAGCTGCTGAAACTGCTCTGAATAGCAACATTCACTACAGTGACCGCCAGCAGCAAAGAAACATCAGACAGAGCCGAGACTCTGATCTTGACGGGAGTGTGAGCATGGACGAGAAAGAAGAGGAGGAGCAGGGGATGACACCTCCCGAGCAACAGGTTAGTTAGCAATTCATCCATCTATTAGATGCCTGGAATTATTGCTTCACACTCCTGGCAGCAGTAGTGGTGCAGTTTAACACTCAGGTCAGACAGGATGGCTTTCAGTTGTCTGGCTGAGTTGTTTGACCTTCTCATCCAGCATCCTTTTAAATCTGATCATTTTCATGTCTACAGATTGTACCCTGTGTTCACAATGATCCAGTGTCTGTCCAGTGTCTGTACCAGAATTGCATTCTCTCACAGATTAAACCATGTGACACTGCATCTGCCCCATTAGGAATGAAACAATAACAGAATGATAACGCATAATACGGCTTTTGCATCATGATAATCAGGCTTTTACCTGTCTAAATCTCATCTGTGCAGGTGGCATCTTCTCTTGGCTCAGAGGGAAAGAACTGGGACGACTACATCCTAGTGTCCCAGGATGGAGACTTGCATCCCGAGGGGGGAGGAAGGGCTGCATCTGAGCGCACTCCGCCAATTAGACGAGGTCGTGGCATGGTGCGCATGGAACCGGAGGGTGCAGCTGGGACTTTCCATGACCCCCTGATGGGTGGCACCACCTCAGGCTCCTCCAGCCCAGACGATGGCTCCACCCACAGCAAGGACTCTGACTTTACTATTGTTAACCCGAACGACCTGTGAATGAGAAAATCACCCCTCTCCTCTTACTCTTATACTTGCTCTGTTTTATCTCCTACCCAGGAGTTCCTATAAAACAAAAACTGACTTGTCATTAAAGAGAGGAGAACCTGCAGTTTTTGGTGGAGCTGCTTAAAAATTGCACATGTGGACTGTGACGCTTTAAGTCACAAATACCTTATAATTTGTCTCTTTAACTGTCATCTGTGCCACTTCAGTCCTGTCTAAGCTGATGCTGAATGCTGTCTCATCTACCTAATGCCTGTCTTCCCATTATGCTGACCCATTTTATGGGTGCCATACAACTTCACCTGTCTTTCATGATTAACTGTAGTTCCCAGCTCTACAGAGAGAGGGAGCCATTGAACTGTTTAAGCCTGTCACTACATGACAACTCTGGAAAGTTGGACCTCAAACTGCAATTTACCTTCAGGGGGATGACTTCCTCCTGTTACTGTGCTGATGGGGAGTGTGACGCTTCTTCTGGATGTGGAGATGTGGCCATACCTCTGCCTGTGTAACATCTCTGTCTGTCTTTGTCTTTACAGAGGAAAGAAGGACGGTGTCCTCCAGTGTCACTTGTTGAGGGCAGCTTTCTCCCTCTTCTAAACCAGTGCCTCTGACCATTATTCTTCTCTCAACCAAACAAAACCTAACTCTGTGATCTTATTCTTCATTTTTGTCGTTTAGTGTTTTTTATTTTAAAGAAAATATTTTAACCATTTAGATCTTTAATTTTCCAGTTAAAAGTCATTAAATTATGGAATAAGCTTGCTTTTCCTTTGTTTTTAAATTGATTCCAATGTAAACATTTTAATGTGATAATTGAGAGTTTTCATTTCTCACATTACCAGTGAGTTCTCATGTTCTGTGGAAATTATGTAAAGCAGCACACAAAGAATGTCCCTCTAGCTGCCCATTCAGCATTATTAAACGTAGACCAATAAAACTACATTGCTCTTGCTACACCTTGATGTGATATTGTCTGTTTAAAACCTGCTTTGCTTGTTTTTTTAAAGACACTCAAGTACATTTTTTATGTGTTTAAATAGGTATTAAATTTCTCTCTTTTTTGTTTTTTTTTGAACCGTGATAATAGTCACACTCTTTTAACCCCACTGCATTGAATCTACAAATGCAGGCTGATTAGGTCTGTTTCCCATAAACAGCAGATGAGTGTACCCAGCTGTCATCCTGGCACTACGCTGAAAAGCAGTCATATGTCATTATGAATGAATGCACAGCAGTAACACACACATGGGCTTAGTCATTTAAAAACTACTTTATTTCCATCCTTTCTGCTGAGAAACATAATCTTAAACTTTAACCTTTTACAGAGCTTTTTCTACTGCATCAACAATAACAGGAGCAATAACTTATGTAAAATAGTCTTTACAGCAAAGGGATAGAATTACATAATAAAATACTGTACAGTGTTTCGCACACAAAGTAAGCACTTTCAACATAACAGTATTAGTTTCTCTAGAGGCAGACACGTACATGTGTGAAGTTGATCACTATGGTTGGAAACAGTGGTTTTACAGAGGCTGTCAGAAAAATATAAAAATATACTGTGTACTAAGAACATATTTAGAGGGTGAGGCATGGATTTGAATGTGAAGAGCAGCAATTTAGGATCATAAATGCTTATTACATAACCTGGAGAAACACACATAACAAGGATAAACTGGTCCACGAAATAATGGGCAAAGACGTGAAACATACACAGATCCTTGGATAGCGTTTGTCTCTTAACTGGCTGGCAAAATTTCCTGATTTAAACAACCCACTCAATATTGCTAAACAGCAACTTTTGACAAATAGAAACCAAAGACGTATGGAGGTTGCAGGTTTTTAAAAGGTTTGGAATTTTCAGAGTTCCCCGATTAATCTCTGCCTCAAACGCTTAGCACATAAGACGTGAATAATAAACATTTGTATTTACAGTTTCATACAGTACAAACCAAACAGATTAACCGTGGCTGGCAAATCCTACTACATTCATCTCCCCAGCATGGCATTTCCTGCATCTCCCCTTAACAGTGCACTGACTTCTGCAGCTCTCGTCTCTTCGGCTGTGGCTGCATTTTGAAGACTTTTACAATCATCAACTCATCTGCCCTTAGAATATCTTTTGCTTGTAATAATACTTCTATGGTATTATGTCATTTAAATGTAGAAAAGAGTGTGTCACAGCAGCTACAACAGCAATATGGTCATGTCCTCTTCCATTTGCTTGTCATCCGCCTGCTATGTAGACAGTCCTCTAGCACTCGCGGTGGGTTTGTCATCCTGGCCTCGTCGTGTTTGGGAGCGGACTCTTCTTAATCCCAGTCTCTCCTTGGTGAGGTTTCCAGTCAGAGCGGCGTCGTGCACCTGCTTCATGTTCTCCTCCACTTCAGCCTTGGCATGTTTCAGCAGGTCAGCCTGGCCCTGGATGGCAGGAATGGGGGGGGGGGACACAGGGGTTAGAGTAGTAACAGGGAGCAGAGGGTAGGAGAGGTGAAAAAGAGCAAAAAACATGAGCTAGACTAACTAGCTAGCAACCAGAACATGCTTTAATTGGCTAGCCCTAAAGCTGTTTGGGTTTTTGAAAAACTATGAGTATGTAATGTGAGTCTGCTGCTGACCTTAAGGATGGTGATGTTCCAGCTGAAACTCTCCAGCGCTCGGCTGACCTTGCAGCCTTTCAGCCCCTCCTTTGTCGCCAGGCTTTGCAGTTTTTCATGAAACTCCATAGCTAGAGCAACAACATAAAACATGCAGTGGATAAAAGCCATTTAATTATGAACGCTGGAATTATTATTATTTTTTTCTTACAGCGAAGAATGCTTTACACATTTCTCTTATATTACAGCCCAAACACTGCACCACTTGACTACTGTATCGGCAGCACAAACAAAACTGAATGACCTTAGCTTTAGAAAGTCACTCAGACTTGCGCACACTATAAACTGAGGAAAAAGCCAGAAGAAAAACATCTCCACAAGAAGCCAGGGCTGTGAAAAGTGCCGGATTGTCTGTATACTTTGCTGAGTGAACTGGAAGTGAGCAATGCCAAAAATCATGCAGGACTCCTGCTGTTACTGTGTGTGATCAGGAAGCATTCAAGTAGTGAATCACTGTTCCTGCAATATGACTGTCAAACTGCATTAAAATAGTGTTTGTAGTTCAGCATTTATGATCGTAGATGGTCTCTGAGCAAGATTTATCCACCTGCAAAAAGTACTCCATCACCAGGAGATCTCATTCTTCATCCTGCATGTTTATGCAGCCAGATGCTTCACATCAATGGGGTTCAATTGCCAAAATCAGTCTCATATCAATAAATATTATTGTACACTTCCAATTCATCTCACTTCATTTAGACTGATGTTGACATTGAATCATTTACAAAACTCACACAAAAAGACAATGAGAAATGAAAGTTAAAAACCTTCTGATGATTTTCACCAAAAGAAGAATAAGTAATAAAAAAAACACATAGGAATGATACGTATGTAAAATCTGAGAGACAGATGAAGAAATATACAGGGAGAAAGCATGACAGCATCAAAGACGTCAGGCCATCAGCTATAGTTGAAGTGTGTGCAATGAGTTGTGTGTTGTGTGTCTGGCTTCCTCTGGCTGCCCCAGGCCACTGTCCCACTGTTACCATGGAAACCCGGAAGTGGGTTAACATGGGGCACACATCACTGTGAGCCATCAACAAGAGCCCAGACATTAAACATGCCAAGTTGTGGACCACACACACACACACACACACAGAGGAGAGAATAAACAGATTGGGTGCAAGTATAATTCATCAAAACCTCACAATAACACATCTCTGTCACTGAATGTCTGCAAACATGGACACACACATGCACATACATATGTTGTCACAGCTCTGCATTCACACACACCTACATAAGTTGCTTGGATAATAACATTTACTGCATGGTTGCTAGGCAACTTCAAGCCTACGTGCCAGTGTACTGTGTATGTGTCAATGTCCCTGTGAAACCAAGCCAAGCCAGGGGAGGGAACAATAATTCCAAGCCAATACTGGGTCAGTGTGCATACATAGACAAACACAAACTGACCCAGAGGCCAAAATAACCTCCAGTTCCAGTGAATCAGGATGCAGCAGGCCTTGAATCACCTTCACTTCCTGTCCTTTCCCTGAACTTTGAACAGTTCAGATAGGAAAGGTCTGACTTCCAGTCTTATGAAGAAACAACTGGGCTATGAGCATCTCATCAAGTGTAAAACCTTTACTTCCAGATGTGACTCTCAGCCCTGGGGAATAGCATCTGATCTACTGAGGGTAGGAAAGGGCCCAAATTAATTAAAAAAGTGTCTCAGTACAGTAGCCCTCATTGGCTCTTCCAAGTGTGGAAACATACTGGGAGGACAATTTGCATTCCCTTGAGAGTTACACCATCCAAACAATTGACTGAGGCCCTGTACCCTGAATACATTGAAGCATCCACACACTGAATACTTGTCCTCATTGGGCTGATGAACTCCATTTTATTTGTGGTGATCTAAACCTTTCAGCCAAAAATAACTGTTCTCATCATCTAGTGTTTCTGGGAAGACATGTAAAAGAGGAAATTAACACCTCTGAAAATCTTTCATTCCCGATTTGCCACAGAGATTCAGCTTCTCAGCTTGCTGTAACGGTGTTCCAGGGTGTGACAGAAGTGAAAACAACTTTAAGCCTTCAAATAGAGATGATGGCGAAACAGCAGTTTTTTTGCTTGGTGTTAATGTTGCAAACAAGTTATAAAGAGAAAGATCTGAAAATTGGGCAGGACTTGTGGTTGTATTCCTCCATGGACCAATCAAATTGCAGTTTGTATAAATATGACCTTTGACCTTTCAGATACAATGTGTAATTATGTCATCATTTTATCTTATTAGACATTTGTGTCTATTGGAAGATGCTAAAAGCTCCTTCTTCGTGGTAAAGTAGGAGGGTATATCAGGTGAACACAGTGGGTTCTGAACAAGTTCAAATCCATATTTCTGATTGACTGCACAAAGATCCATGTTGTCCATTTTGCCAGTGCTGAAATGGGTATTAGCGTTTTGCATACAAGCTGTATAACTAATCTTCTACCTTAGGCCACAAGCGTAGGAAGTGTTTTCCTAATGTGGCCCTTTAACACACAAGTGCATCCTGATACCTAACTGTCTTTTCTCCCTTGGTGTTCTCGTCTTCCTCTCAGCTTCACCTTTAGAACATCCATCTCCACCATTCATCTTCCCATGGCTTTTGCCTCCCACTCCGTTTCATCCCTTTGCTCTGATGTAACTGCCAGACATCCATCTCTGCCACCAGCCGTCCCATGGCTCCCTCCAATTGACCCAATTAGGCCTCCTCACTGCCTGCCCCCTCTTCCCAGACTGAGAGGTGGACCTCCGCCTTGGGATCACCTGATCACCATCTTTACTCTGTACAAACAGGAAAAGCTTTGTTCATTAGATCAGGCCCGAGGCTCTCTGCAGCAGTTCCTTATCAGATGAACGTGCTAGCACTTGGTCAACAGCACCAAATCTTACACAATGTACATGTGATTACACATCAAATACAAGTGTGTGCTTCTCAGCAGCAAGAGCCTGAGCTGCAGACTTACTTGCAACGTGGATGAGCATGTCACATATCTTTTGAATCAAGCCGAGGCCACCAGAAAACCTAAAATAAGGTCTAGCGAGGGACTGCAATGAGCTGTCTGGGAGCAGTCTACAAATTTATAAACAACATTCATCTCCGACAAATATTCTCTTGCTCTCTGCAGTAGCCCCAGCTGAACCATCATCTCCTTCGTAAAATATCATTTCTTTTCTAGTTTATCTCCAGTTCTTCATTTTTGTCTTTTCTGCTCACACTTTTCTCAAGGGTGATGTTGGAGAAGATGAGAATTTTGCACGCAGTTCAACCCACGGAGCTCTTATGAAACACAAAGATGTTTAAACATATGCCCCAGGAGTTCTTTTTTTGTAAACATGACTGCAGCTTTTACAATACGACTCATCTATATATACTGTGAATGTTTTTACATTTTTGCACCAAGCTGCTTGTTAACACTTCTAAATGTCAATCATACTGTCAGCCAGGAGCTGAAACAGGGGGGTGAAGGAATGAGATGTGAGTGTGTGTGTGCTGGTGTGTTTGAGGGGTTGTTTATCACCACTATGACAACAGTCTGGCTGACTAATGTTAGATGACCCAAGGGGCCATGCCGAAGTAAACAAACCTCTGCCAAAGATCACAGAAGCGATATCAGCAGGTCAGATTGTGTGCCCTTCACTTAAGAGACAGAAGGGTGATTGACGATGGGAGTCAGGCCAATTCAAACCTCCTCCATCCAAAACATGCAGATGAAGAGAGCCAACAAGAAGTCTCATCCGACCTTGTCTAACACTGTGATTAGACAGATGTCTGCAGAAGATGAAATAATAAGAAATTAAAGTACATGAAGGGAAAGGAAAGGAAAGGAATCTATATTGCAGTGTACACTGCTGAAGAGGCTGTGTGGGAGTTCTCATGAGTGGAAAAGGAATATGGGCATAGCCTGGTTTCTACTCATTACACACAGATCATGCTCTACATAGCAGCATTCCATATACACATACACACAAGCATGTGAAAACACACACACACACGCCTACACACCTGTTGTCTGTATATGCAGGATCCTGTCGTAGATTCCATCGGACAGTTCCATCACAGCTTTGCTTGTCTGGACCATCTGCAGACAGGAAAACATGTATTAGCATAAAACACACATACAGCTCCTAGCTGGCCAATAAACTTATACCATCTCGCTTTAAATTTACATACCAGTTTTATTATCTGCTGCAAAAGAGAAGGCTAAGATCAGTGTAAAACAGAGACATGCATATTTCCAATTACATAAAAGGCTATTTTGATGTTCTGCATAATTGGTTGTACAAATGTTTACACTGTATCGACCTGTGTATACAGGCCTTCATAGAGACTAATGTGACAGCTCTTATAGGGTAATGGCACAAAAAACACACATATACACACACACAGGGTTGACATGAGTAGCTTCTGCCTGATTAATTCTGCACCTCCTCTCACAAACCCTGCTGGGACATGACCCCTCTGTGGGAAAAAATTCTGTTCAACAAATAAGGGATTAACTACAGTACACTCATATGACCAAATCCAGTTCAACACACACACACAGACATACACACTCATTCCCATTTCCTGTCTCTGTTGCCCCCCCACCCCCACCCCAGGCATCAGGATTGAGGTGTGGAATCCATTTAGCTGAACAACATTTAAATCTATGCTAATGGTATTCAGCACCAGCGTGAGCTTTTTTCAACTCTGATCCGTCTGGCTGGAAACGGAAGTGGATGAACATGCACACACAGAGACACAAATGAACACACACACGGACGTTCTTACTTACTTACACATTAACGCACAGATGGACAGCCATGTATGCAGATGCTAGATGCATAGCAGTGACAAACAACTGTAGTTAAATTAAAGTGTCACGGATAACACACCAAAACCTAAATCATAATTTAATAAGATTGGAAACAGATACATTTGTCTCCACTGTAGCGTGCTCTTGATAAAACCCAGGAATTCATTCACAAAGCACATACACTCACACATACACATCACATATGCTCTCTCTAGTGTTACAAAATTGCAATTCGTACTGACTGTCCATCATCCTGCTCAGGAGATTCCTGAAGAATATCTAATATGAAACATGGACAAGTGCACTTTGAGCAAACATCAATTTAAAAAGAAATACTGCAGCAGCCAGGCAGATGACAGAGAAAGAGGTTTGATATTCACTTTAACAGTGAAAGACAACAATTTCACAATCCTGGTCCACAGCTGTGCAAAACCTACTAATGTCGGACAGCCAAAGTCCAACCAGACCCAGAGGGAGAAAGGGGAGGCAGGGATTAATGGGTGAAAGACAGAAGACATTGAAAGATGGAGACAGGGGCCGAAGGGAAATATACTGAAAGCATAGACAGAAAAAGGCGATGATGTTTCATCCATGCAATTGTGACGTGAGCCAAACTTTCTAAAGCCACGCAAACACAGTTATTCACCCAGCATTACTGACTGACGAGTTAACTAACAGACCAATTGACCCATGTGCCCCCTTTTTTCTCTCGTTCTCTTTCTCTGTTGGTGTTTATTTCCACGGGGGAGGTTTTCTTGTTGGCTGTAGTTATTTTTAGACATTACATAAATTAAAGTCTGTTAAATAACTTTCCCTTGGTCAATGCGGTCTATTTGGGTTGAAACACACAGCGAAATTTAGGCCAAGGTGAGGATGTTGCTGATGTGTTTATGAGGCTTGTTACTGCCAAAACAAAGGGGGGGGGGGGGGGGCAGCATCCGCTACATAACAATGAGAGGTGACTTTGTGTTTCACAGCATATTGGCTAAAAAGGAAGCTTTTGTTTGGAAGGGGAGGGTTTTCATTGTTAGGTCAAGGAGTCAGATGCTGGGAGGTGACCGAAAGATTTATTATATTAATTGGTTTTTCCTTTTGATTAATTTTAGATTCATCAGCCCTGCCTAATGTGGCGAAAACCAATAAGAATACTGAAGCCCATAATGCAGGACTATTAAAGTCTGCAATGTTTGGAGATTTTAACATGGAGGTTTGACTTGGAGCTTTTAGAGTAAACCTCAGTGACCTTTCCACAACCACGAATGCTGCTGAGTGATAACCAAAGTGGACGCCTCTAAATCGGCTTAGCTTTGCTCTTTTCCTCATCATATTCTGTTTCTGCCCATCAGAGTTCACCTGTAGACAAATGTCATACACACTGCCAGGATAGGGACACAAAAGTTTCACATTCTTGCTTTAACTGTTTCCTTCCTCACCATTTCATAGGTAGCAATGACCCTGCGAAGGACATCTGGCAAAGGTCCCTGGGGCTCCAGGATGGGATAGTGGTCCCGGAGGTCAAACAGAAGTAGAGGCATCCCCTCTGGTCCTGACACCCTGGAGCTCAGAGCCAGTACGCACTGCATGAGGTTGGCCACAGCAGACACACCACAAAGCTCCCTGAACACTGCCACTGAGTTCTGTTGCAAAAGAAAAAAGATGGATGAATTAAACTGAAAACATGATTATTTTAATTCTTTTCCCCTGTGGAAGAACTGAGACTAACATAACAGAAATTGTGAAATCTCCTCTCTGTTGTCTGGTACCTGATTAACTTTCCATTTCTGTCTCACAAACACACACAAATACACACAGGTAATCAACAGTGACTCGCACAGCAGAGCTGTTTGTCTTTTCTTTCAGCTATTGATTGCACTCCTGCAGCTGTGCAGTTGAAGTAGTCTGGAGTAAAATGGAAGAAATCAAGGGACGGTGGTACCACATTCTCAGCACACTGACAAAACATATACTGTTTTATTGCCATAGGTTGACACCAGCACCAACAGACCAAATCGCTGCCTGACTAACAAAGGTTAGTTCAGCTATTAACAAAAGAAAGACACCTGTCCTTCTTTCTGCTATTTCGTTTAATCTTTTCAATTATTTAAATATTGTTTTTGTGCTAGAATTACAAATGTAATGTTTAAACCAAGCTAATAATAATCATATCTTTTCATTTAAAAAAAATCAAGATTATACATTATACAAACTGCCAGTAACATAACAAGCTAAAGAATCAGTTTTATGCTTCCTCACCTGCATGTTTCCCCTCAGGTCAGTAGCTTCTCTCAGCAATGGAGAAGCCATCTTGAAGACCTCATCTACACCCCTAACTCCCAAGTCCCTTAGGGCTGTGTACTCCCTGCCTTTCCGGGCCTTCCGCACCGAGAGACCCCTTTTGTGAGGTTTTCCTCCTCCTCTCCGATTTGTAAGGGCCACGTGGACAAAGAGCTTAGCAAATGGAAGATCCTCCCCTGTGAGGGACTGGAGGGGTACATGTCGATAGCCAGGCTGGAGGCACTCCAGAGGTATGGTATACTGACCTGAAATTACATTCCAGATGTGAAAAGCTAAATCTTTGCAATCAAAGTCTGTTGGTTGTTGCACCCACTGACCTATAAATTCATCCCCTATGAAGTCATCATCCAGCACCACAAAGCGGACCATGGCAAGCTCAGGCAAGTTGATCTGGAACTCAAAGCTCTCATCAAAGATTGGGTTGTCCCCATTATGGGTCACGGATCTGGTGCGGCGCTCAGCACAGTCTGCAGGGATGCCATGGATCTCCACATACACGTATGGGTCCACAACATCCCCTTTGGCCTCAGCTCCTCTGGGCTTGGGAAGGTTTTGGCCACTAATCACCTAAAAAAAGAGTGCTGTTATTTATGAATTTTGAGAACATAATTGGTTGCAAAGGCTCCCGTCCATGTCATGACATGTCTGGATGTTACTAAAGACAACCAGACTTTTCACTTTCACCTCTCATTAAAGAATACTGAACAGTCTTGAGAGCCCTTCAAGAAACTCTAACCCAACAAAACAGTCCAGTCTTTTGATCTTGTTTGTTTTGACCTCTGATTGGTGGTTAACCTTGTTCATCATGAATCACGGTCCACATGATTTCACCTACCTTCACATGAAGTAGCTGTGGAGACACACCAGGCACTGTGTCTCTGGTGTCAGCGCTGAAATAAGACACCTCCTGCCGCATGATGGCTGGACGCAGTACATAGCCACAGCTCCCATTCTGCCTGAACCAGGCTGTGTTCAGGTCCATCATCAGGCCTGCTGTCTGAAAATTCATGGACACAATCTGACAACCGCACTTCCACAGGTCCTGGGGGTTCATGTTGCTCGAGTCAATACGCATAGGGCTGGGGTACACCCGTGACAAGAAATGCTTGTTGTGGTTGACAAAGTCACCAGGGCTCTCACTAGCAAGACGCACAGCCAAAGACTCGTGAAAGGAGCACAGTTCCCAAGGATTTTTGCTTTTGGATGATGTTGGAAAGTCAATGAAGCGGACAGACTGGCAAAGAGTTACCAGGTCAGAGAGCTCTTTCAACAGTTGGAAACAGTTGGGAGGAAGATGAACAGGATTTGACTGAGTGGTGGATGTGAAGGAGACACTTTTTTGCATTATGTCCTTCTCACTTGTTCCAGACGTTGCTACTCCACTGTTGGCAGCTTTTATCCTTTGGCACATCTCTGCTCCTTCATCCTCCTCACTCACCTCGCCATCCTCTCCATCCCAACCCGGGCCCAACTTTTTTCCTTTCAGTAGGATTCGATGCCTCAGGGCAAGTGGCGATGGTAGGTACACAGCCCCTTCATCTGGAAGATCTGCGTACAGCCTCTCACCAAATATCCTTATGAGATGCTGGCACATCACTTTCTGCTGTCGCAGTGAACAGTGGTTTTCAATACACAGGATTAACGGAAACTCTGATGCCACAAATGCGAATCTTCCAATTGCTTCTAACACACGTGGCAGAGATAATGGTGGCGAGAGCGTGTGTCCAGTACACACCACTGGCTCCTCATCAGGGCCGTCCCAAACGTCCACCTCCACACAGCGGCAGCCCATCTTAAGGGCACGGATGTAACCGGAGACATCAGAGGGACCTTGGAACTGGTCCTCTATGAGGTAGGTATTGTGGGAGGAGTTTATGTAGTAGTGCGACAAAGGTTGGGACATGTCCTGACACACACGGTCATGCTCCGGGTCAAAGAGGTGGCACTCTGTAGATGTGAGGTAGCTGGTGAAGCCGTCCAGTGACAGGTATCCCTGCTGCCGTCCCTCCTCCGATGGCTCATGGGTCTGAATGAGTTTCAGACTGGTTTCCTCACACACCTAGAGGAAAGAGTGAAACAAAAAGTAGTGATGTAGTAGAGCTGTGTCTCAATTCATGAAGGTCCAATTAATTTGTGTTACCCACCTGAGCTGTGCCCTGCTCAGCTTCGATGAACTTTATCAGGTCTTTGGTGTCCAAGAACTCCTTGTTGCTGGAAAACTGCACCAACAGAAAGTAGATCTCTGGACGTGTGCAAAAGTCATGAAATGCCTCAATGAAGTCCAGCTTGGTGACTTGTTCTTGTCTTCCTGTTAGCTTTGTGGTTTCACTGTGCTCTTTTAGTCCAGATATATTATCTAGTGTAAGCCCACACATCTTCTCCCTGACTCTTTGGAGCTCTTTAAACCTGTGCTCCAGTTTGCTGCCGCTCACCCCAGGGTTCACACTCTGTATCAACTTTACAGCTGACTGCAAGCGAATCCCTTCCTTAATGCCCTCCTGTCTGTCCAAATCAGCAGCAGAGGAGAACAACCGCTCCAGCCAGTGCAGACGAAGACTGTCCTGACTGCTCGCAAGCATGTCGAGGGCATGTTTCCCATACTGCATCAGATACCTAGTAGATGAGAGAAGAACAGACAAGGCCTCTGCATTAGAACTGAATGTTGTCATAATACTGAATCACAAACATTTTTTATTTGAGGCATTTTGTGCAGTGCCTGAAATATGAGGTATAATAACTTCAGCCGAACAAATACTTTGAAGTCAAAACATATTTAATCACACGGCTCTTCATAACAAAGAAGTCTCAAAGATATATATATGATATATAAAAAAAATCAACCCACATAATCTCACTCTTCATCTTTGTACAATCAATACTGAAGAAAAAGGAAAATATAGGTATATTGTTGGACTGGCATGAAAGAACGATTTAGATTATCTTGATTATATTTCCTGCACGACGAAACCTTTATTCAACCACAAATTAGATCTCTGTCATGACTTGTTCACCTTGACGTCAGTCAGTCAGAACACCAGTGAGGACTATATGTCACTGAACACTGGATGGAAACGTGTCTAAAGCTCAACAAAGCTTTATTTTTATTTTATTTATTTTATTTTAGATACTGTATTAATCCCAGAGGGAAATTCTTTACGGCAGTGTCATACAATGACTAGCAAGGCGCGCCACAGGCTAGGGTGAAGTGTCTTGCCCAAGAACACACAACAGCGACTAGGGAGGAGTTGGGATCGAACCACCAACCTTCCGGTTACTAGACAAACAATAAAATAACAATAAAATATGTTTAAAATATGTTTAGCTTTTTTCTATTATATATCCATTGTTTTAGATCACACAATAGGAAGATGATCCAAGCAGCCAGCAAATCAACAAACCAGTGTTTGTTCCTTTGCACCTGCTTCTTTGGTAAAGTTTGAAATATGGACAAACTTCACTGATCAATAGTTCATAAGAGAAACCTTGTTATAACACAAATGCAATCTTTTTACAAGAGCAGGGAAAAGCTTTTTGTTTACCTTTCTATTGATTGGAAGAGGCATTGTTTGTGTTGACATGAGCGATTTATATTGTGATTATTTCCAACTCAACTCTACAGTTGTACTATAGAATAACTTACTCCAAGTTCTATGTTCTGTCATACCTCAGGCCTGTAACCCAAATGTTAGCCACTTCGGCAGAGTTAGCCACCAGATCCAAGCTTTCATATACTTCTCCATAGATGATGGAGAATGCACAGTCCTCTGAAATCTGCTCATAAACACCACTGGTGCGGAAGGTTTCTGTGTTACGGCCTGTTCGTACCTAGAATCAGAAAACAAAAAACCTGCATGAGATACAATAAAGATAAATGGACTGTTGTGTCCCGTGTGCCTAAGGGTTGTAAATATGTTCATTACATTAGTCAGTCAGATCATTCAACCAGAATGGGGAACACTGACCTCTCGTATAGAGGCCAGACAGATCCGAGCTTTGTCCGACTCCTTCTTGGAAGGCTCCCAACACAGAGCCTGGAGGCCAGCATCCAGAAGGTAGTAACGCTGGTAGACGCGTGAGTTGGGTCGGATTTTCTTCAGCTCGCTCCCCTCAACCTGGAAACAGGATAAGGATGAAGTCGTCACCCACTGACTCTCATTGCAGAGCTCAGTCCACTTCACAGCTGAACACGCTCTGCTGAATGTTTGACAGGATCAGAAGACTTTGATCTTCCAGAATCCCTCGGTGCATCTGTGGCACATTAAATATTTCATGCACAGGTATGTAAAGCTTATATTTTATGTAAGGGGTCACACAGCTGCTGACCCACCATAGAGTGGATACAATCTGCAGCGCTGCTGATCTTCTTCTCTGACAAACTGCTGCTGAAGGACACAGTCTTCTTCCTCTCCCGACCAGCACGTGATCCATCCTGAAAAAGGAGGGAGGGAAGGATGAAATGATGGCACAGATAAAGGAGGAGTGGGGTGTAGCAATAATAAGAAGTGGAATGCTTTGGAAGAGAGAAGCAGCGGTAGGCAGACAGTGATTCCTCTGTTGAGTATATTCTTTATTAACATTTTTTCCAGTCCACAATGGATCTCAAAGGATTAAAAGGCATATCAGCTTATATAACCATACATAAACACAGATTATTTGGTCTACCATGAGGAGTCTCCTCCTCCCAATCTGCTAGTTTTTTCCTGATACCATGCTAAAAGCCTTTGCTTGCCCTTGCCCTTCACCATTACACCATTAATCATACCTGACTAGACAGAGGCAGCAGGCTGCAGCATTCTAATTCCGCCCCTCCACAATGACAGTGGCAGGCCCAATCAGTTTATCTGTGCACGTCATTACAGCTCATCCATCTAAATTTAATGGCCAATCAGATGTCACCCCCACAAAGTGCCTCATACTAAGATAAGAGCACATACTATGTGGGCAAAGTTATTTAATTACAGGTATAATAGTTCTGATAAAATCAAATCAAAGACTTCATCAAGGCTAGTATAGGGTAGGAAAACAGAATTATAGCTGATTCAATGAAAACTCCGACATACTTAACATACCTGTTTCCTATCTCAAGGCATATTGGACAAAATCTAATTGGTAGTTCATAGTTAACAGAAGCAGCTGAGTACAGAGAGATTATGTCTTTATGTGTATTCAAAACATTCTCATCATGTGATATCTCAGGAGTGCCTCAACAAAATTTGGTACAAGTGAGTCAAGGAGAAGCCTGCTATATTTTGGTGGTCAAAGGTCATTGTGGCCTCTCCAAGCATGTTTATTTCACACAAATGTCTGGCAGGATAAACCTGAAGTGAAAGCTTGTTATATCTGTGAATGCTTATCACGGTCTGATTAATCTCTGCTCATCAGCATAACACTGATTCAAATAAGACTTTATATGAACCTCAAGAGCGCCTGTGCCTTTTATGAGAGATGAGAAGAGGGGAGGGAAACCTTATATGAAAGAAATCGGTGGGATATAAAAGGCAAAAAGAGATGAGAGAGAAGAGCTTTGAAAAAAAAGACCTGAGCTGTGTTTCACTGAAAGAATATGAATGAACACATGGAAGAGGCAAAGAGGATGAAAGTGTTTTCCTCAGATGGTACGGAGGGTGTCAAACCATCACAAATCCTTGTAGAATCAATCACCTTATTAGAATGGAGAATTTCAAGTTTTTTTTTTCAAGCTAGAGTGATGAGGGAGTGCACTAAAAATACCCCCAAGTCCCTCAGGGCTTGATAGAGTTAGTGCGAGGGGTTGTGGACAAGACCACCCTTCCAATCTCATTGTGAAAACTTTGAAAGGAAGAGACAGAATAGGAAGGTGTCTGTCCATTTTAGTCTCTTATAAAGCATTTTATGACACACTATAAAATGCTGACATGTAATTGATCTAATTGATTTTGTGTTCTCATTAAAAAAAACTGCTCCCTAGAGCGCTGTAGCAACACCTCTAAATTTAACTCCACCTCAAATAGAAAAGCTGTCAAGTAGGAGGAAGATATGAAAAGCAAATTAGGCTTTTATATTATTAAAAAATAATTTATTTTAAAAACAGCACTCTAGTAGAAATGTTTATAAGGTAATAGGAACTTCACTGGCAGAGATACAGCTACACATTTAGCACCAAATGATTCACACTTTCCTTTTTTCACACTGTGTAGTGACAGGCACAGGAGATTAATGCTGGTGGCCTCAATCTATATGTCTTCCTGTGTGACTGTGTGTGTGTGTGACATTACTACTAATGGTCCCTCTGTGGCTTTAACAGCACCCATCTCTGTGCACACATCACCCAGTTTAGAAATCCCAGGTAAATAACACTTTCTCTACTGACATTCACTCACTTGTAACAAACACAGCAGCACTGATAAGAAGTTTTTTTAACCAAACTAATAACGCTCCACTCGTATAGCATTCAACTGCCACAAGCTGCAATAGAAACGCCAGGACTCTTCTGGAGGCATGCTCAGCAGTTGGGATTCAATTATCTTGTGTGTGGAGGCTGTCCTGCATGTTCACCTCTGTTTGCCTACGGCATAAATAACTGATGGAAAGAGCAAGAGAAAGAGAGAGATACAGAGTTCAAAAACACAACCAAACAACACTGACGTCACTGAATAAATTATCCTGGCAAGATAAAACTAGAGGGCACATATTTCCAAATAGATAACCACCTTAACAAAACCCAAATATATTGATTTTTCTATGCAAAACATACTGGTGAAGGAGATTAGAGTAGCTGTGTCCACATGCAAGATGAAGCAAGTTCAGCTTCCAGCTCATGGTAAGATTCCACTTCCATCTTTCCTTCATCTCTGCACAGTACATCTTCATCACAAAGTTTTCTCACACAGAGTAAGATGAGTCTCCAAAACCACCACTGCACTTCAAAACAGGAAGCAGCCTGTCAGCCCGTCGCAGAGAGTTTCCTGTGGCTCTGAGAGCGAAGTGAAGTGACAACAGAGAGCAAATGAAAAAATGTTGTAACCCTCAACCGTCTTGATGAGTATTGGTTATTTTTAGATTTGACAGACTAGCAAGTGTTAACATGTCTACAGTTTTGTTAATGAAACTTCATCTGCTATACTAGCAGTGTACAGAAACATGTTTTTTTCTGTGCACTTGTTGAATATATTTTAAAGCAGCCAGTGACTCCAGCTAATATTGAGCAGCTCACATTCATTTTTACACGTTTGATCGGCCTTGATATATTCCGGGCCAGATGATGCAACGTTGGTATCTATAAGGTAATCACCAATGGGTTCTCTGATTCTGTTTTTTGTACTTAGTTATTTAAAGGGTATTTTTTTACACTGTCTCCTGTTAGAGCCAAAAACAATGTGACTGAAAGATAATAAAGTTGTTCTAATATTTTCTTTTGTAATGCTGAAGGGGAGCAAAGAGTCTGTTTTCATTTGTTGGAAATGTACAAAAGATTACCAAAAAACTGGATGATTGTGTGACTATGAGATTACTGATGTCCCTGTTAGACTGATTGAACAGATGGACAAATGTGGTGAAGGATGGAGAGTGAGAGAATTGGGAAACTGTGTGGCAGAGCACAGTGGATGCAGTTATCAGAGAAGGACACACACAATGACAGACAGACATCACAGAAAGTACAAATTTAAGAGGGGAAAAAGGAAAAAGAAAAAAAAGAGATGGATGCTTTTTGGCTGATTGCTGTCTGTCTTTAGTGTAAGAGGCTGGTGCACTTGGTATTCTCCTGTAGGCACCGGCACATCCTTGTGCCTTCATTAGCCAGCTCACATGCATGTATAATATGATGTATGGGAGTGTGAATGGATGCAACAAGCTTGCATCATTAATTAGGGCTTCACCGAGTCATCAGAATCAAGATGTAGGTCATTAGTGGATGTCGTCTTTGATACGTTAATTAAGACACAACGAGAAAGAAAGACGGTTGTTACTAGGTGAGAGGAAATAAAGAATAGTGGACTGAAAATTAGACAGGAGTGTGAAGAGTCATGCCTGTGGTCTTGTGTGTTTGACAGTAGATGATGGATGCTTAATGGCATAGTTTATTACAACAGCCTCTCACCCTGGAGCACACAACACCACCAAGGGGGGTTATGAGGGTGATTTATACTAAAATGTGAGATGACGTATTGCATGTGCTAAAAAAAGGCCTTCAGAACACAATGTAAGGAAGTGTAGGCCCACCATTAATAAATACTGCCGGACATCAGACGTTGAAAATATAAATAACAGCATATAGTTCCAGGCACTTATCCACCACTCTTAATTAATGCACAAGGAATAGGCTATCTTACTGTGGGTAACCATAGCAACAGTGGTGATGCTTTACATGCTGTCAACAGTTAATTCTCAGTCATCACACAAACCTGAACACAGTTTAATCAGTCCTGTCAGCCCTGGTAAAAGCAGGGCTGACAGTGAAATGATAAGTCAAACACTCACAAAGGCTAAACAGAAATGAACTCCAAACAAAGCTAAATGCAAACATGCGCTGTAATTGTGTTTGCATTTTGGTTAACGCAGTGTGGCTATCAAGGGTAAAACTGGCCAAAAAAAAGTCTCCTTTCGAGATGAATGCATATTTAATTCAGTTAAGACATCAGCTACCAGCTACCGGTACTGGTACAAACCAGATCTTTAAATGTTAGTTGTCATACTACTTGTCATACAATATTTGAAAGCAAGTCACAAAGCATGATGACATTCTGCATACGATTTGTTACTGGATATTAGAGATAAACCGAGCAGACAAAGGACTGTGTGGTCAGGCCTTTCTGTCAGCAGCTCGAACTATGGAAACGGTGAATGTGCATGATGTATGCATTGTGGTAAGTTTTCACAGTAACTCAACTGCTCACTCTGACTGTAAACCCCTGCCCTTGTGGCAAGTAGAGCAGCAGATGCTCTTTTACGCTTGAAACCTTTGAAGTCCCATGTGCACACAAGTACGTACACACAAACATGCATGCACGCCACACAAAATGAGGCAAGTAAAAGGTCACCTTGTCAGAGAGATAACCACAATTTCAGCTGACTAACGTCACAGATGCATTTAACGAAGATAGTGGGGAAACTAAAACCAAGAACAGGCAGTTGGAGACTTGAGTCGGGAATGTGGGCAAGTGTTCAAAGTGCAGAGAGGGGCTTTCTCATGCCTCAGTGATGACGTCGCTGAAGCTTACTAACTAGGCACAAACTCAGACATCCATGCACACATATCACTGCAAATGAATGGATGGATGGATGTTATGAACGTAGAGTTGTATATGTGGATTCAATCAGCAGTAGGGCTCTGAGCTGTGTTTCCTGTGGCTCCATCACAATCAGTGAGAAGGTTGACCCACTCCCTGCCAGGCTTATACAGTCTGAAGTGCTTCAAAGCAGAACTAAAGATGTTGATTTGAACTGTAGGAGATGCTCAGGGCTGCTCTGAGTCAAACAGTTAGTTCCTGGTTGCTAAAGCCTCTGGCTAATTCTGCTCTCTACAGAATCTAAAAAACACACACAGGGACACCCAAAATGCAGACACACATTCATTACACATGCATACTGATGAAGGTTCAAAACACAAAACAAACCCTCACAATCTGTCCAGCAGTTAAGGAGCATGGTACCCCTCTTTAAGAGAAGCTGGTGTATTCAGCCTTCAAAAAGTGAGCAGCAACACCATCATCCTCAGTCAAAAGGGTGACCACTGAGCTCCTTCTTTGTCTCAGGTAATAGTAGTATCCAAGTTAAAATCCAGATAGCAACATCTCTACTGCTGACTTCCCATGCTGAGTCTTCTTGATGATACCAGCAGCTCTATCAAGAGATTAGCACAAAAGACCTCTGTGGTTGTGTAAAACTACTTCATGTAATCCACCATCAGTGTCCCCTTTGAACCTCATAAAACAGAGACCATCACCTTGAAGTTCTGTCTTGGAAGCAGGAGGTTGAGTATTACCACTGTGTTGATTGTTCTTTCATCTCTGGTTGGAAGTTGAGATAGCCAATGCAGAAATGCACTATTTTTTGAGCCACTGCTGACTTACAATTTGTGAAAATTATTTACGTCAAACATTCTGTATAATCATAAGCACATTTCCCTGTACTATAGGGCACACTTAACTTAATCACCCTCACAAGATAAGCCAATTATATCCAGGCTCTAGTATCAAACTTTTTGCAGAAAAAAATGCCAAACCAACTATTTCAACAAGTCTAGACATTACTATGCATTGCAATTTATTTCATTACTAAAGTGTGTAAAAAAAAAACACATTATTGTTTTTGGTTAACAACAATAAACTATAATTATTTAGATGTGTGGTTTTCAGGAGACAACAATGTGCACATACACACCCTTTCACACAAACATAAACATGCAACCGCAGTTTTCTCAGTGTTATGGTGAATGTTGGCATGAGTAATAAGAGAACTGGGAAGCAGATATTTGTTGTGCCTCACAATATTTTTACTAGAAGGCAAGTCTGAGCAAGTGTGTGTGTGTGTGTAAGAGAGAGAGCTTGAAAGAGACAGTGTTGGGCTCTTAGTTCTGCATCTTCTTTATGCATAAGATTGAGAGGACAATGGACAGCATAAGGTTTACTCTGATTAAATGCAACCACAGGTATCTCAATTAAGGCAAACACACACACACACACACACACACTCTGGACATAAATCCCTGACTTCTGTTAAAACCGGTCTGGAATGTCATGTTTCCTGTTTATCTGCCTACATACCACCCTGACTCTTGTGTGGAATCCTGAGTTTAGCCATAGGGGCAGTCTAGCAAGCAGAAAAACATGCTACTGTGTTGACAGATGGATTCATAATACAGAGCTCCATCTTTTTTAAATCCTCAACAGTTTATGATTCAGAAGCACACTTGATGTGACTGTGACTGTGCTAGACTGCTGATTAGACACTGAGCATTATTGGCCCAATGTAACCACTGATCGAACAAAACATCACATCACCAAGTACAATAGCAAAGGAAGTATGTGAAGTGTGCAGTGTGTTTTCCCACGCTGTTCTGGCTGCATCACCAATGTTTGAAGTAAAAGCTGGGGCGAGAGACATCCAACGACAAGCACGGACACACACTAACAACACTCACGACCCCAGCTGAAACACCTGAACTCCACGCGACCAGAGTCTTTCAACATCCCCTCTGTGCTGTGTGGCCCTGCCCAAAGCAGGGCTGCGTGTGGGCAAGGAGGTGAGAAACACTCTGTTCCAGTGAAACAGAGAGAGTGACTTATCATCACCAACTGTTCATGACTTAGCAATAGCAATATTGCAACATGAACTGTGTGAGGAAATTGGCCAACAGGCCGGTTTCCTGTATTGCTGAGTCAATCTCATGTTGGAATAATCATGTCTTTGCATGCCGCAGCTCTGCTGACGAGTAATGCCTACAGATCAATAGGCCTCCCACATGCCAGAAGGCCAAAACAATAAAAGGACAAAGTCAGGGGACAAGTTATTGATTAGGTGTGTTTAATATGGCTTTAAATGCTGTCAAATACATGTGAAATCTACATTGAGATATCAATGTGTTGACATTTGCAGGCACAGGCAGTAGGACAGAGGAATCCAACTGTGAGCCACAGAAGGTGGAGTGGATGTAATTTCTCATTTTAATCAAAGTCTACAGCAGGTTGTTCCTCCTCTTCCTCTTTCTTGCTGATGAGGTGCAAATAAGTCACACTGCCTGCTGTACAAATCATATGACACACATGAGTACACATGACAGTCTCCTCTCTTTGATGTGACACTGTTTGTCCTGTGGTGCTTAGATACACAAAATGTTAAATTCCTCAACAGCACCGACAGCCGAGGTGAGATGAGGTGACTGATTATTCTGATGTTTGACACAGATACAGAGGAAGTTGACAGAAGGTAGTGTCCCAACCTGATAACAGTTGATTCTCAGGCTGCAGGTTGATTATATCCAGCAGTGTTAGTAAATTGCTGCCAGTGCATCTATGCAGGACTCCAGTGATTCAGGAGCAATTAAGTAATTACATTCAACTTGATGTGATATTTGTCTTTAGTGCGTGCTTCCGAGGTTAATTCTGGACTTTCTACATTCATTTTAATGTCTTCCTGCTTATATTTAAAAGAATACGAGCTGTTCTCTACAAACGGAAACAATGGCCTACCTTGATCAGACTGCTGCGTCGAGGGATCGGTCTATTTGCTGAATCTGAACCTGCGCTCTCCCACGTCGGGGACTCGCAGCTGGATTCGCTTTGGACCTTCTTGACGGTGTCAGGCACGCTGCAGTTGCCGTTTGACACGGGCTCCCCGCTCATACCGGCTGCTCCTGACGCAGCTTTCCAGCCTGCTGCAACCGGTGGACTGACAGCGCTCTTATTCTCTCCAAATTCGGCCATGGGTGGTTAGACACTGCTGGATTTCTTAGTGCTCATGAAAGCAGCGGGGTTCCGAAAGCAACAGCGCTGCACACTGACACAGACGTGCCATCGTGTGAAGTGAACGAACGGTAACTGCGCGCTGAGGAAACTTATCTCTCTCTCTCTCTCTCTCTCGCTTTCTCTCTCTCCCTCACACACACACAGGGGAGGGAGGCGACAGAAGGGGAGCTGAGCGACAACAGTGACCGACACCTTCCAGACCTTCACCGCCAGCACTCCAACAACATCTCCGCGACAGCTGGGTGTGCGCTTGCGTTCAGGAAATACAGATGCCACTGAGCTTGTCTGCTCCTCCTCCTCCTCCTCTTCCTCCACCACGGAATACAATCTAAATATTCACCCTGTGCCACAGAATTATGTAAACCGTGATGTTTTTCTTTCACTTTGTGTCCAGCTTCTGCATGCCGCCTCCTTATCAGAGTTCCGCTTTTCTAAGCGCGGCAGCCAGCAAATAAAGACATCATGTGTCACCAGCTGGGTGGGTGGGTTTGCATTCAGTGCGTCCTAGAATAAAGCCCGTTCGTGTCAACATACTTCCGATTAAAGAATGCGTGTGTAATCCACTAACGCTCTGCATGCAGTAGAGAAACTTCATGCTTGCCAGTTTGTAAAAACAAACCTTTACCAACCTGTTACACCAACCTGTTTACACTCCCTGCAGAAGTCTCTAGGATACGTTTTTGTAAATATTAACTTAAAAAAAACATTGTTAGAAATGTAAAAGCTTTTATACTTCTCACTGCAGATTTCCTCCCTTTCATTCTTAATGTGTAACATGCCAGCTGAGAATAGTTTACTACAGTGGCCTTGTGGATTGCAGGGTGTTTGTGCATGTAGTTGATAATATTTATGGCCTACTTGAAACACATTCCCAGCAATATATCACCAGTAAGCATTGTTTGATTGTGTATTGCCAAATGCA
Organism: Parambassis ranga; assembly: GCF_900634625.1. Lineage (NCBI taxonomy): Eukaryota > Metazoa > Chordata > Actinopteri > Ambassidae > Parambassis > Parambassis ranga. Next base: position 11,873,475 of record NC_041023.1, read on the forward strand.
GAAATTAACGTATAAATCATTGTATCATCCTGCTGCAAGGTCATGGATTTCCAAGGGAATCTGGCTGTTTTTCTTTCATATTCCAAGTATGAAAAGGAGATTCGAGTTCATCTAGACAGTCTACATTCTCCGAGCTGCAGTGTTGTTAATATGTGCTTCACACCTTGTGTGATTAATATGATGAAGGTTTTTCAGTATAATTACCCTTTAATATAACATATAATTTACAGGAACCTTATCTGAAGAGGTGAAGGAGAGACTTTTCCATTTCATTATCGGCCCTGTATTATTGTAATGACTGCAATAAAAGCTGCACACTGGGTGTCATTGCTCAGAGAACAGAGGCAGATTTCTGTAATGCAACTCAAATGCAACTCAAATAAAGGTGTCACACTCTGGTTATGTGACATTTAAGCTGAAGGAGGCCTGTAAGGACGAGATAGAGGTTTCATTTCAGGGTACAAATTACAATGTACAAATTAGGCTACATGTAAAAATACTCTAGTATTAGAAGGAAATAGTTATAGTCAGTGGTGGAAAGTAACTAAGTATTTGTACTTCGTTACTGTACTTAAGTAATTTTTCATGTATTTATACTTTACTTAAGTAAAAATAACAGTGCATACTTTATACTTTTACTCCATTACATTTTGCAGCTGTTATCTGTACTTTCTACTCCACTACATTTCTACAATGGAGTAGAAAGTGATTATAGTTACTTGTTACATTTTATGAATACAGTGCTGGTCTGATGTGAGACTCTGCATGGAGGTGGTGTCACGCTGCCAGCTGTGTTTCTATAATGAGCCTCAGTCATGATCCCGGTGCTCTGGTTCAGTTAGCTTACTAGTAAGCTACTGTCTGCTAACACAGGTCCATCCATTAATGTCTGATTAACATTAATCATACCATTAATCTACAGCAGGAATACTGACACAGTAAAAATGGCCTCATGACACACAGACATGTCCATCTGGGTACTGAAAATGTAAATTAACTACACATTGTCCATTTTAATTTTAAGATGATTTCTTTGGTTATTTTAACCTGATCAGATATGCTTTGCAATGGAAATCAATAATATACATTTGGTGCATGAGTACTTTTACTTTTGATACTTTAAGTACATTTTAAAGTAAGTACTTAAGACTTTTACTTAAGTAGGATTGTTGATGTAGTACCTCTACTTTTACTTGAGTATATATTTTGCTGGGTAATTGTACTTTTACTTAAGTACCAAGCTTCAGTACTTCCTCCACCACTGGTCATAGTATAGTTTCTCTGTGGGAGAGAACAGAAGGAAAATTGAAGTCCTGAGACACACATACAAGCACCTTAAAATGAGTAAGTGTAATTCATTGTTGAAGGCTGAACTCCAAGGATATAGGACAGATAAGATTCTAGAGATGTCCAAGTTTGGTTCACACCACTACTGAGCACACATCTCCACTTCAGTTTGGAGCTTATTGGATTTAAGGTTGTAATGTTTCATTTTGTAAGGTGGGTTATGGTGCAGGTGCTGAATTCAGATGTCAGATGATTTATGCTTAAAGCCATAAGTGCTGACTGCAGAGAACATCAAGCATTGCAGACATAAATACAGCCAGGCAGCTCCACTCACCACCATCATCTGTCTGAACTGAAGTTATTGGGTTGAGAATGTAAAACTTCACCTAATGTAAACACCCTCCTTTACTTAAAAGTTTAAGCTATGTATGAAAAAAATACCATGATTTGATTTGTAGCTTTCTGTGTTACATAATGTACTGCCTATACATGGAGGACAACAATAATCCTATAGTAAATCCTATAGTATTTCACAGTTAAGTCATGAATCAATTTGTCAGATTTCAATCAAAGATGGTCAGACAGGTAGAAATGGATATTCTGTCATCACGGTCCCTGACTTTTTCCTTTCACCCTTTAGCTGTAAATGCACAATGAATGCACATCTTAAGAAGAAATGGTACAGAAATTGTATTTCATTAATGTAATTTGCACAAACATTCCCATGGGCTCAAAAATCAGACAAAAAAACTCAAGCGTTGGTTTGCCTTTGCTGCCATCTAATGTTTGTCTTCAGAACTCACGCTGCTGGTGTTGGTTGAGATGAAAGTTTACAGTCTGCTTACCCTACAAAAGGTTAATTGAATGAAGTTTAATGCTTGTGATGTTAATTGATAAATGTGGACTAGACAGACACTATGGTGCAGTCGGGTAGTTTCAACAAACATGGACGTGCTGTTTAACTGATAGTGAAACCAAATGCAATCTGATCATCAATAGAAATGAGTAATAAAAGTCATTAAAATGATCTTGATCTTGCCATATATTATTGACTTTAATCAAGTAATAAATGCTTAACCACCACCACCATTGTAAAAAGCTATAACCATACTGTAAACTGCACAACTATTATCAATATACATTCTGTCAGTGTCAAATTGTATGTTTCCTGTGTTGAACAGAAATAAACAGGACCCATTGGTAATATATAGGTGAAAGCCTGATATAGAACAAAATATATAATGTGTGTCTTTGGCTTATATATGCAAATAAATAGTTGACTCAACTGATTTTAAAACTTAGTCATCCAGCTGGCAGAGGCATGCCACCCCACGGTTAATCCAGTGTTTCTGTGGCTTGTCAGAGGGCAACTCGATGGACATGACATAGTTGGTAGAGTGTCCGGTGGTGGACAAGGTACCTCTGCGAGCGCTGGTTTCGTAAACAGGGCACACGTAGATGTGTTCATGTAAAAAGTTAGCCATTTCTCCTGGCTTGAGCTTGATGATAGGCAAAGAGTCAAAGAGAATCTTGGGCAAAGACTCTCCGATGACCATGTTCTGCCTGTCCCAGCGTGCCCCTTCCATAAAAAGACCCCTAACATAAGCTCCATCCTCTGGCTTTTCATCCATGTGGGTCTCCTCTCTGGTTACCTGGAGCACACATAGCACACATAAGAATATTAGTATGGTTGATCCTTAAAATGATTGAAATTGAATATGGTTTAGGTTAGAAATATACACCTCAAATTCAAAGCCAATGTAGTCAATGAGGATGGTATACTTCCTGGCAAAGTTCTGAGACACTCCAGTAAGAAATAATTGTGTGAAATAAAAGCCTGAGAGCCAGAAGACTGTATGTGGGCAAGTGCATAAAAAATCAATGAAATAGATTTATAATAATCAATTGTGATGTCTGCTTTCACTAATATATACTGAACTGAAATGTTTACATGCACACATATCTACAGTATGCTAGTGGCCCAGAACTAATTAGTATGCACTACATTCCTCTCCACAGTCATTCTCCAAGTGTGTCCAAGGACTGCGTGACCCAAAACAATCATAATTCTTACTTGTAAGAACTGTAGCCTGGCTAAGAGATCAGTCAGTCCCCCATTGGCTTGAGAGAGGGATAAGACTTGGCTGCCCACATAGAGGGCACCTTGCCAGCATGCTGTTACAGATGTTCTCAAGTTCAGAAGACACAACAAGCTGGCCCTTCAGAGCTTTGTGTATGTTTACCAAGCTGACACGCACCACATCTGTTAGTCTAACCAAAGAGGACATGAGGGTGATTTCAGGGTTAATGGTAAAAGCATTTCTGCACAAACAGCTCAATAAACACAACTCCCTTGTTATCTGGTGTAATTGCATGAAAATTGATTACCTGTTGAAGTAGATGACCTCCTGCCTCAAAACAGTATTCATAGAGTCTTCATACATAACTGGGTATTTATCCATCACCATGCCTATGTCAAAGTTTGTAGGCAGCTTAGACAAAACGTCCTCTGCAAGCTCATCTACAACTTCCTGCAACAGAAACAAACAATGCAAGACCTTAGGCGTAATGGTTTCACCTTAATGATGTAAGACATAAATGTAAAGTCTTACATCCTAGGTGGTTCAATATATGCTTGTCCCATGTTGTCCACTATGAAATCCTGCACTGCTGGAACCAGTTTGTCTGGCCTGAAGCCCATCAATTTACTTCATTGTTCAGGCAACTGGTCTTTGTGGGGCGTTCCTGAATCATACAGATTCTTCCATTTGGAAACGTTGTTCAAAGAACCCCTTCAGGTTTGGTAGTTTTGAGGCCCTGACAATCTCTGACCAACATTTGTCAGATAGCCACACTGGAGCAGGGTTTGGATGAGGATCATCTAAAGCAATACCACCCGTTAAGAGAAAACGCCAAACTTGATCATTGCAACAAACAGGCTGTTTGCTATTTAAAGTATAAACACCAGCACTTTCACTGTAGCACTTTAACCTGCATTTTTAACACTTTGATAGCACACAGCACTTTAAACAAACATTTAATTGCACAGACAGAATAATTGCACACAGTTGGGTTTAGAGATCTTTTTTAGCTAGCTTAGGTGTTTTTTTGGTTAATGGGTTTATGTATATATATGTATTATGTTAGGTTTATGGTTGTGGTTTGGTTTATGGAGGTTTTAGAATAGTTTTCACTCATTATTACTTTTGATACATCCCTACTGAGTTTTAGTAGTTTTACCCAGTTAGTGATACAGTATAAAAGGAGCCTTTCCCCTTCACTTATGGTTCTGCTGCATGAGAAGAAATTGCTGCTTTACCTCGATTGCACTTTGCACTTTTTGCACGTGCACTTTATGAACTATTGAATTGAAATTAAAAAACTGTGGCCCCGGCAATTTTCTGCCTCTGTCTTTCATTGTACATCCTCATCTCACTTACTCCAACCGTAATTTTAAGGTCCCTTAAACTTGAACCTGATAAGATGCCGCAGGAGCTGTACGTCTGCCTGAAGGAGAACCTCAACAGATGGATCCAGCCTGGAAAATCCACAGTGAAGCAGATCTGTGTGATGCTGATCCTCAAGCAGTTCCTGTGGATTGTCAACCCAGAGCTTGAGATTTGGATCCGTGAGCATGACCCCACCACTGCTGAAGAAGCAGCCCGCCTTGCCGAGGTCTTTACATCTGCTTGGAAGGGAACCAGAGCCAACTACCTCAGCCGGGAGTCTCACCAAGCCCTGCCAAGTAAGTCCTTTGGGGGTGATACGGGGTATGGTCCAACTCAGGGTAACAGCAGTAGTAGGCCCCCTATAGTCCACCACCAGTCTCTCCCAGCTAAAAAGCCAGCACAAGAGGTCAGACGCTACAACTGCAATGAATTTGGTCATACTCAGCACTTTTGCCCAGCTCTTAAAACCAAGCACTTGATACTCTGTTCTGTACCTAGGCCAGCAGAAGTACAGGCAGGTCAGAGGAAAGGGCGCACAACACCAATGTTTGTTAATAGCCACCGTGCAGAGGCAATTTTAGTCTCTGGTTGTTTTCAGACAGTGGGTTTGTCTAGTCTCGTGCCAGCAGAAAGACAGTCCTTAGACAAAACTCTTTTAGTCTGCATTCACAGAGATGAGCATTTTGTGATGAGGAACTACATGCTCAGCCAGGCAAGAAAAGAAAGTCTAAGGACCAAAAGAGAAGGGACACATTTGCTGGCACACAAAGAGGGAATGAGGAGCTTCCCAACCCCCTTAGTCCTGTGGATTTCTGCATTCCCTCAGAATGCAGAAGGAGGACCCCACATTAAAGCCCTGGTTTGACAAGGTCTCAGAAGAGGGAGTCAGGAAAATTAGCTGCTTGCAGGAAGCAAGCTATGTCATTAAATATGGCCTCCTTTACCAAATTAAAGGCAAACATGAAGCCCTGGCCTTACCAGGAAAGTTCAGAATGCATGTGATGGAGCTTGGTCACTCTATTCCCTCAGGTCACATGGCATTTCAAAAAACATTGTGGAGGATTGGCAGTTGGTTTGTGTGGCCGGACATGTACCCAGAGGTCTCCACATTCTGTAGTTCCTGTAAAGCATGTCAGCTAACTTCAGGAAAAGGAGTTGCAAAGGCCCAATTGCAGCTGTTGCCTATCATTGGTACCCCTTTTGAGAGGATTGGTATGGACATTGCTGGCCCCCTAGAGAGCAGCTCAGCAGGTAATCGTTACATTCTGGTTACATTCTGGTACATTCTGGGGACAACAGTGGCGCAGTGGTATAGCAGGGTTGTCCAGTAACCGAAAGGTTGGTGGTTCGATCCCAACTCCTCCCTAGTCACTGTTGTGTGTTCTTGGGCAAGACACTTCACCCTAGCCTCATTGTATGACACTGCTTGGCAGCAGCCGTAACGAATCCCTCTGGGATTAATACAGTATCTAAAATAAAATAAAAATAAAATTTCTGACTATGCTACAGGCTATCCTGAAGCCTTCCCTGTCCAATCCATCAAGGCTTCAGCTGTTCTCTAGGGTAGGGGTAGCCAAAGAAATACTTACCGATTGTGGTACAAATTTTTTTTTTTTTTTGTCTAAACCACTCCTTATCACCAGCAAACGGATGGTTAGGTGGAGCATTACAATCAGACGCTCAAATGTATGCTGTGGAAGTTTGTCTCCTCTTCAGGAAAGGATCAGTGCCTCCCTATCTCCTCTTTGCATACAGGGAGGTCCCGCAGTCATCAACTGGCTTCTCCCCCTTTGAGCTGCTGTATGGACGGCAGGTAAGAGGGCCTCTAGATCTGCTGAAGGACCACTCAGAGGCAGACAACATCGTGGCATATGTCCTGAAGATAAGACAGAGGCTTGAGGCAATGGCAACTCTGGCACAGGAAAACCTCAAGGTGTCACAGAGACAGCAGAAAACCTGGTACGACCAGAAGGCCAAGGACCGAAGATCTTCTCCCCAGGCCAAAAGGTACTGTTACTGTCACCAGCTACTGAAAATAAGCTGCTTGCTAAATGTCATGGGCCATATCAAATCACCAAGCAAATCAGTAAAGTCACCTATGAACTGTACATGCCTGAAATGGCATTATGTAAATCTCCTTAAAGAGTTCCATGTTCGTCAGGAGCCTACACAGCAGTTATTGGTTCGTGCAATGAAGGATGAGGAGGTGCCTGTAAAGTTTTTCCCCACCCCTGCCATAGTAACTACCGCTATTGACCTCTCTCACCTCTCGCCCCCTCAGCAGGAGGAAATAAAACCTCTTGTTGAACCAGAACTTTTTCAGGAGACACGTGGTTTCACCTCACTGTTACAGCACAAGATCCGGCTCAAACAGAATGCCCCGGCGAGACAACAGAGCTACGGAATACCTGAGCGGTTGGTGCCAGTGCTACAAAAAGAAATCAAGCCAATGTTAGAGCTCAGAATTATTGAGGTCTCTAACAGTGAGTGGTGCAACCCTGTTGTGCTTGTTCCCAAAAAGAACAGTGCTCTACATTTCTGCATTGATTTCAGATTCCTGAATGCAGTATCGAACTTTGACCCCTACCCGATGCCCCGCATCGATGACCTGTTGGAGCGAGTTGGGAGTGTGACCTACATTACAACGCTGGATGTATCCCGAGGCTACTGGCAGGTGGCACTGGCACCCGAGGCGAAGGAGCTAACCGCCTTCAGGACTCCTTTGGCCTGTACCAGTTCAGGGTGATGCCCTTCGGCCTACAGGGGGCCCCAGCCACATCTCACATTTTCCATCGGCTTCAGTAGGAGCCGCAGGTAGAGAAGATGGGGGTCATCAACTCGTTTCCTGTGCCCACCACCAAACGAAAGGTGCGGGATTCATCGGCCTGGTCGGATGGTACCAGAGGTTTGTCCCTCATTTCACATAGAGAACTGATGTCCTGAATGGCCTGACTAAGAACTCTGCAGCCAACAAAGTTCGCTGGACGGAGGAGTGTTGATTGACCTTATTGAGTACATTCCTGACATCACAGCACCTCTTTTAATTGTTCTTTAATTTCCCTCCTGATTTTGAATTATTCATGTTTAATTTAATTGAATTTAAGTATTTATTCAAATTTATGTCAACATGGAAACTGAGTTTTATTTTAGTATGTATTTTGTTGTTGTTTTGAATGAAATGGGCATTTAGCTTTTTGTATTGTTGTATTAAAGTATTATGGCATTTGTCTTGGCCAACCTCAATAAATGGACCTTTGACCCATGAAAAAATGTTTGTAATTGAGTACCCCTCTCTAGACTAGACTAGGCTCTAGACTGACCAATGAAAAGTAGAGTACACAAACAGCATCCACGCTTTCAGACCTGAATGATCATCATGTTTTTGTGGATTTAAACTTGAAACGCCGTGGTGACTAGAGTTCCATCCACCCAGTTCCTCTCTTTCTTCTGGGAAACAATACAGTTTAATATGAATAAAAAGTTGACAGTTACAATTATCACAGTTATTATGACAGGAATGAGATGGGAAGATTTTTTATTGATTGTAATATTTTATTCTTTAAGTAAATTCTTAATTTTTTAATGGACGTTTGTTTTCTAAAGCATTTAGTATGAATAAAAAAACAAACAACAACCTCAATGTTTTCAGTTATTGTGACAGAAACAATATAAGATTTTTTTTTAGTTTTTTTATTTATTTTTTATTACCGTATTTTTTTTCGTAGACAGACAAGTTCACAGTGTGTGCGAGTTGAGTGCGTCTACTAGTTGTAGACAGCAGACAAGTTCAGTGTGTGTGAGCTGAGTGCTTCTACTAGTTGTAAACTCCAGTGAATTCATCTGCACACAGATTTTTTGTCCATTGCGTCGTCGCACCAAACTTTTCTCCACAACAAGAAGCATCTGAGGAAGCACGTGGGTCAGTGTTGGAAACACTTTCTTATAAGAAACTGTTCGCTTCTTAGGGAGTGGCCACGAATTAGTATTGTTATTGACAGGGCACATGGGAGCGGGCTGCATGGCCAAGGAGCACCTTTCCCGGGCAGCAGGGAGCAATCAGTGTCCCTCTCCCTGTCCATGTCGCTTTAACTCCTGCCTATCCTATCCTCCCCTGTGTGTGTGTGTGTGTGTGTGTGAGAGAGAGAGAGAGAGAGAGAGAGGAAGGGAGACACTCTCCTCAGCGCGCAGTTACCGTTCGTTCACTTCACACGATGGCACGTCTGTGTCAGTGTGCAGCGCTGCTGCTTTCGGAACCCCGCTGCTTTCATGAGCACTAAGAAATCCAGCAGTGTCTAACCACCCATGGCCGAATTTGGAGAGAATAAGAGCGCTGTCAGTCCACCGGTTGCAGCAGGCTGGAAAGCTGCGTCAGGAGCAGTCGGTATGAGCGGGGAGCCCGTGTCAAACGGCAACTGCAGCGTGCCTGACACCGTCAAGAAGGTCCAAAGCGAATCCAGCTGCAAGTCCAGCAAATAGACTGTGACTTATTTGAACCTTGTCAGCAAGAAAGAGGAGGAGGAGGAACAACCTGCTGTAGTCTTTGATTAAAATGAGAAATTACATCCACTCTAACCTAGGGCTGGGCGGTATGACCTAAATTTTATATTACGGTATTTTTGTTATCATTTTGACGGTACCGCCCCCACCTTTTTTTAACAAACAAAAAGTTAGTTTTCAGAGGGTGGCACTAAAGTAGTAAAGAAATCATACAGCATGCATTTGCAGTGAAAATGTACAACCTTTTATTGAATATATTTTTCAGACAACTTCAAAACTATAGGCTAATTTTGACAGCTTCTGTAAACCAGCTGCACTCTGTTAATGTTATCAATCTCTTACCAGTTTTTTGCTTTTGCTTTTGATAACTTTGATAACATCTCCGCGTGAGCTTTCCCCCCTTTCGGACGTGGTCCTCACGACGGGGTCTAGGACGCCAATGCACATTTACAATTCTTGTATTAATAAATTCTTTCTCATTCAGTTCGCCGAGTCTCTCATGATTGAAATAACAATATATAACTAGAAAAGCATTTCCTGAAGAAAATGCAAGTTTGATTGCTGCAGCTGAAGCATTGCTTTGAATGCTGATGTGAAGGATTGCTCTGAATTGCTGGAGAATCTGCAATCTGAATTTAATTTGCTGAAACACGGTTAAGAATTTAAAAAGATGAAGCTTTTGAATAGAATAGAATAGCACACCTTTTATTGTCACTATACACAAGTACAATGGGATTAAAGCCATCAACCAGTTTCAGTGCAAAAAAGCATGTATAAAAAGAGATGAATGAAAGATATTTAAAAAGAGATATTAAAAAAGATAATTAAGAAAAACATTTACAATATAAACACAGATGGTTTTCTCTCTCTAACCTGTCTGCTACAGGATGCAGACTGATGGGAGTTGAAGTCTGGGGGAGATGGTCCTTGATGTGCTGAAGAACTCGTCTCTCAAAAGCATTTCATAATTACCGGAGTGAGGGCCACCGGTCGGTAATCATTCATGCTGGTGACGGGAGACTTCTTTGGCACCGGGATTATTGTGGAAGTTTTCAGGCAGGGTGGGATGACTGCCTGTTGGGATGATTCAAAGCGGGCAAAGAAGCAGTTTAGCTCCTCTGTCAGTGACAAACTCTGATCCGCTGTTGACACATTACTACCTCTGAAGTTAGTGATGTCATGTATGCCCTGCCACACCTCCCGAGAGTTGTTGCTGGACAGGTGGGACTCTATGAAACAGCTGAAGACAAAAACAGTATGAAGTCACTGACCTTAAAGAATAGCCTGTGAATATATCATATGAAAGGTCTGAGGCTGCAATAATACCATAAGCTTATAAGAAGCACAGGCTGTTTGATTTGAATGTGGGAAAGTAGTATACAGCTGAAGGATGATCAATATGACATATATGCTTAAAATGTGATGAAGACTACAAACATGGCTGCGTTGTATGCTTCTTGTGTGTCAGTCTGTCACCAGTGTGTGTGTTGTAGTTTTATACTGTGGTCAGTAGGTGGCGATTGCAAGCTGAGGCGCTCCTGTTTCGGCTGCATACGTCACCGTTGGAGTTTGTTTTCTTTCTTTTCCTCTGTCTTCTGAGCGAACGGGTTGAGGTTGGTGACGGTGTCCTCCGACCAGGGTTAGCTCGTAAAGTTGTAACCTAAAAGGTGAGAGCCTTAGGCCCCGTTCACACTGGGGAAAAAATGTGGCTTAAGCAGGATTTGGCCGCATCCAGATCAATCCAGATGTGTTTTTTTCCAAGTGTGAACACCTCCAATCCAGCTGAATCCAGTTTGATTTCAAGCCGGCTAGATCCACCCTCGAGAGGTGGATCTAGCAGGATTGGCTCAAATGTGGCTCAGGTGTGAACGCAAATGTGGCTAGCGAATCCGGCTTGCCACATTATTAGCCATATTACAAGGCGCCGCCTAGTGGTTTGGAGAACAGCAAACACGCTGGATGAAGCCGGATTGAGTGCGGACACAACTGTGTGCTAGCCAGATTTGAAAATAGGTCTGAACGCATCCAGTTTAAAGGCTGTCTGGGCTCAATCCTACTCTAGCAGGATTAACTTTCTCCAGTGTGAACGGGGCCTTAGTGTCGCTCTTGTAAGTTTATGTTCATCCAACACAGTTTATTTATGATTGATAAATGTTTGTGTTTTTTTATTATCAGCCCCACTGCTGTATTTTCTTTTACGTACGATGTACGATGTAAGTAAATTCTTATTTTTTTAGTATGAAAAAAATGAACAACAACCTCAATGTTTTCAGTTATTGTGACAGAAACAATAGATTTTTTTGTTTTTATTTATTTTTTATTAATTTTTTTTGGTAGACAGCAGACAAGTTAACAGTGTGTGTGAGGTGAGTGTATCTGCTAGTTGTAAACTCCAGTGAATTCATCTGCACACAGATTTTTGTCCATTGCGTCGTCTGCGTCCTTAACTTCCACCTCAGGTGGCTCCTGTTTGGGCCCAGCAGTCTCTGTGTACACCAAGACGTTATCAGACTCTGAAGGCTTCGTTTTTCTGTCACTCTCTGTGTGTGTGTTATCCTCCATTCTGAAGAATTCCTCCACCATCTTTGCCACGTAGCCGATCAAAACCCTCAGACAACTTCTCTTCACAACAAGCTCCTCACAATCCTTACCATTCAAGACGACATCATTAACCAATGCAGTCACCTCTTTGGCAATTAAATATGAAAAGAAGTCTGTGGTCAAGCTGCTGACTTCTTTAGAAATGCCCAGAGCATTGGCAAACATCTGAGGAAGCAGGTGGGCCAGTGTTGGAAATACTTCCTTATAAGAAACTGTTCGCTTCTTAGGGAGTGACACCAGAACACATTGAGTGATCCTGAGTATGAGTGCCCTAAGTCGCTCTGCAAGCCTGGCCTCCAGTCTGTTGTCAGGCGTCAAACCTGAAACCAATCGTGCAAACTGGTTTAGACTAAACTCACTATACAATGCCATGACAAAGGGATAAAGTTCCTCCTTCATAACTCCAGTGAGTTCTTCTGCACATGAACTTGCGCCCATTGTGTCGGTTAGTCGTACTTTATCCATGTGTGAAATGGGACAACAATGCAGTCCTCTCTGCCAGCGACTGTCTACTGTGATAACATCATAAATTCTAAATGACACCATAAACCAGTTTCGTTTGATACGCCCACTTTGGTAAACAACTGTTGCCAGGGCGACATAGGCCACACCCACTGGGTTCTCCCGTTTTCATGGCAATGGGGCAAAATAGAATGTGGTGTAGTGTGGAGCAGGGACTTGATCCTGGCATTTAGTGCAGACATATAAATACAGAATTTAAATTTGTACAAATAAAATCCAGAGGTGGGACCAAGTCACTGTTTTGCAAGTCACAAGTAAGTCCCAAGTCTTTGTCCTCAAGTCCCGAGTCAAGATAGACAAGTCCCAAGGCAAACATGGCAAGTCCGAGTCAAGTCCATAGTCCTTTTAATAAGAGAGTAATACATTTTTGAATTGACAGCTCATGTATACTTTTAAATCAGCAGCTTATTTGTCACATGTTTGATTAAAACAAGGACAAATGAAGTCACAACATGTACAAAACTGTAAAAGCTGAAATTTGAAATATATGTGCTGACATTTAATTTCTATAGCACTATAAGATCATATCAATTTTAGTCAGTCAGTCATTTGTACATGATAAGGTTGTAATATGAAAACTCACTTTAACATCTGTACAAGAACTAAGCTGGAAAACAGTAAATCACCTATAGTCATGCAATGCATTTAAAAACTCAGTTTGCTCCTCATATTATCAATACCTCAACAGTTTCTTCATATTAATTTTATTGTGTACTGCTCAAATATTGGTAGAGAATGCATTTTAATGTTTTTGCTACTTTAATTTCTGACAGACTGAGTGCTGATAATCAAAGCATGCACAGTGTATCCTCTGCATGCATCTGTCTGTGCGTCTACATCATTCAGACGTGGGGCAGCGAGATGTACTCTGTTTCCATCTGGCAGTAACATATGAAATAGATGTGAAAATATTTGTTTCTGAATGTCGAACAAACTTGGAAGTTGTTGCGGCTCGGGGTAATCTTTGACCCGCATTGTCTGCATGCTGCATTTTGTTTGTTGTTGACAATTTCATTTTTGTCAAATGAAATGTTGTTATAGGATCCACAGCTCCTCCTGCATTCATTTGACTTACTGCTGCGCTGTGATAAAACCTATGAATCTATAAGAATATTAGGAATACATCAAGTGTCTGGTATAAGTAATAAAGCAGCTGTACAGCAAACAAAACCACATTAACAGATTGTAGCTGGTTTAAAGAAGCTGTCAAAATTAGCCTATAGTTTTGAAGTTGTCTAAAAAATCTATTCAATAAAAAGGGTCTACATTTTCACTGCAAATGTCATGCTGTATGATTTCTTTACTACTTTAGTGCCACCCTCTGAAAACTAACTTCTTGTTTGTAAAAAAAACCGATAACCGATAATCATAACATGGTCATACCGCCCAGCCCTAGGATGTAGTGGATGTAATCTGCTGCGTCGAGGGATCGGTTTATTTGCTGAATCTGAACCTGCGCTCTCCCACGTCGGGGACCAGCAGCTGGATTCGCTTTGGACCTTCTTGACGGTGTCAGGCACGCTGCAGTTGCCGTTTGACACGGGCTCCCCGCTCATACCGGCTGCTCCTGACGCAGCTTTCCAGCCTGCTGCAACCGGTGGACTGACAGCGCTCTTATTCTCTCCAAATTCGGCCATGGGTGGTTAGACACTGCTGGATTTCTTAGTGCTCATGAAAGCAGCGGGGTTCCGAAAGCAACAGCGCTGCACACTGACACAGACGTGCCATCATGTGAAGTTATGGATCGGTAACTGCGCGCTGAGGAAACTTATCTCTCTCTCTCTCTCTCTCTCGCTATCTCTCTCTCTCTCACACACACACAGAGGAGGGAGGCGACAGAAGGGGAGCTGAGCGACAGCAGTGACCGACACCTTCCAGACCTTCACCGCCAAGACTCTAACAACATCTCCGCGACAGCTGGGTGTGCGCTTGCGTTCAGGAAATAGAGATGCCACTGAGCTTGTCTGCTCCTCCTCCTCCTCCTCTTCCTCCACCACGGAATACAATCTAAATATTCACCCTGTGCCACAGAATTATGTAAACCGTGATGTTTTTCTTTCACTTTGTGTCCAGCTTCTGCATGCCGCCTCCTTATCCATTCAGTGCCTCCTAGAATAAAGCCCGTTCGTGTCAACATACTTCCGAATAAAGAATGCGTGTGTAATCCACTAACGCTCTGCATGCAGTAGAGAAACTTCATGCTTGCCAGTTTGTAAAAACAAACCTACACCAACCTGTTTACACTCCCTGCAGAAGTCTCTAGGATTTTGTAAATATTAACTTAATAAAACATTGTTAGAAATGCAAAAGCTTGTATACTTCTCACTGCAGATTCATCCCTTTCATTCCTAATGTGAAACATGCCAGCTGAGAATAGTTTACTGCAGTGGCCTTGTGGTTTGCAGGGTATTTGTGCATGTAGCTGATAATATGTATGGCCAACTTGAAACACATTCACACATTCCCAGCAATATATCACCACTAAGCAGAAATTAAGGGGATTAAGGGAATCTGTTTCTCTTTCATATTCCAAGTATGAAAATGAGATTTAAGTTCATCTAGACAGTCTACATTCTCCGAGCTGCAGTGTTGATATGTGTTCCTCTGCGGGGGGAAACAAGATAAAGCACTAATAAAATAAATAATTTGACTGTTGCCACTTCCACAAATCAAGATCACAACACTGGTGCCTTGTGTGATTAATATGATAAAAGTTCTCTTTTTCGCTGTAATTACAGGAACCTTATCTGAAGAGACAAAGTAGAGACTTTTCCATTTCATTATCGGTCCTGCATTAATGTAATGACTGCAATAAAAGCTGCACACTGGGTGTCATTACTCAGAGAACTGAGGCAGATTTCTGTAATGCAACTCTGAGTAAATAAAGGTGTCACGCTCTGGTTAAGCGTCAGTAGAGATGCCTGTGATTTCACAGTTCAGTTTTCATTTAGCTGGAGGAGGCCGGTAAGGACAAGATAGAGGCTATGTCTCTTGTTTCATTTCAGGGTACAAATTACAAATTAGGCTACATGTAAAAAACTCCACTATTAGAAAGAAAAAGTCAAAGTATAGTTTCTCTGTGGGAGAGAACAGAAAGAAAATTGAAGTCCTGTGACACACATACAAGCACCTTAAAATGAGTGTAATTCATTTTTGAAGACTGAACTCCAAGGATATAGGACAGATAAGATTCTAGAGATGTCCAAGTTTGGTTCACACTACTACTGAGCACACATCTCCACTTCAGTTTGGAGCTTATTGGATTTAAGGTTGTAATGTTTCATTTTGTAAGGTGGGTTATGGTGCAGGTGCTGAATTCAGATGTCAGATGATTTATGCTTAAAGCCATAAGTGCTGACTGCAGAGAACATCAAGCATTGCAGACATAAATACAGCCAGGCAGCTCCACTCACCACCATCATCTGTCTGAACTGAAGTTATTGGGTTGAGAATGTAAAACTTCACCTAATGTAAACACCCTCCTTAAAAGTTTAAGCTATATATGAAAAAAATACTGTGATTTGATTTGATTGTGGCTTTCTGTGTTACATAATGTACTGCCTATACATGGAGGACAACAATAATCCTATATATCTGTGGATGCTCTCATTCATCCAGGTCATAGTCATTTCCAAGAGTTTAAATCGAGGCAACTGGACTCAAGGATTTGATTGATTGTTTTTTGAAGACGTTTCGCCACTCCCCCAAGTCAGCAGAACTAGGAAAAGCCACTTGGGGGAGTGGCAAAACGTCTTCAAAAAACAATCCTTGAGTCCATTTGCCTCGATTTAAACTCTTGGAAATAATCCTATAGTAAATCATATAGTATTTCACAATAAAGTCATGAATCAGTTTGTCAGATATCAATCAAAGATGGTCAGACAGGTAGAAATGGATATTCTGTCATCACTGTCCCAGAGTTTGTCCTTTCACCCTTTAGCTGTATATGCACAATGAATGCACATCTTAAGAAGAAATGGTACAGTTGGTAAAATTGTATTTTATTAATATAATTTGCACAAACATTCCCATGGGCTCAAAAGTCAGACAAAAAAACTCAAGCGTTGGTTTGCCTTTGCTGCCATCTAATGTTTGTCTTCAGAACTCACGCTGCTGGTGCTGGTTGAGATGAAAGTTTACAGTCTGCTTACCCTTAATTAAATGAAGTTTAATGCTTGTGATGTTAATTGATAAATGTGGACTAGACAGACACTATGGTGCAGTCGGGTAGTTTCAACAAACATGGACGTGCTGTTTAACTGATAGTGAAACCAAATGCAATCTGATCATCAACAGAAATGGTCATTAAAATGATCTTGATCTTGCCATATTTTATTGACAATAATCAAGTAAATGCTTAACCACCACCACCATTGTAAAAAGCTATAACCATACTGTAAAGTGCACAACAGTGCAACTATTATCAGTAAACATTCTGTCAGTGTCAAATCGTATGTTTCCTGTGTTGAACAGAAATAAACAGGAACCATTAGTAATATAAAGGTGAAAGCCTGATAGATAGCCTGATAGCACAAAATATATAATGTGTGTCTAGCCTAGATACAATTAAATAGTTGACTCAACTTATGTTAAAACTTAGTCATCCAGCTGGCAGAGGCATGCCACCCCACGGTTAATCCAGTGTTTCTGTGGCTTGTCAGAGGGCAACTCGATGGACATGACATAGTTGGTAGAGTGTCCGGTGGTGGACAAGGTACCTCTGCGAGCGCTGGTTTTGTAAACAGGGCACACGTAGATGTGTTCATGTAAAAAGTTTCTCCTGGCCATTTCTCCTGGCTTGAGCTTGATGATAGGCAAAGAGTCAAAGAGAATCTTGGGCAAAGACTCTCCGATGACCATGTTCTGCCTGTCCCAGCGTGCCCCTTCCATAAAAAGACCCCTAACATAAGCTCCATCCTCTGGCTTTTCATCCATGTGGGTCTCCTCTCTGGTTACCTGGAGCACACATAGCACACATAAGAATATTAGTATGGTTGATCCCTAAAATGATTGAGATTGAATATGGTTTAGGTTAGAAATATACACCTCAAATTCAAAGCCAATGTAGTCAATGGGGATGGTATACTTCCTGGCAAAGTTCTGAGACACTCCAGTAAGAAATGATTGTGTGAAATAAAAGCCTGAGAGCCAGAAGACTGTAGGTGGGCCATTATCGATCCAATCCTGTCAAGAGCAACAACAATGTATATGAATCAGTGGGTATTGCAAGTGCATAAAAAAAATCACTGAAATAGATTTATAATAATCAATTGTGATGTCTGCTTTCACTAATATATACTGAAAAGAAATATTTACATGCACACATATCTACAGTATGCTAGTGGCCCTGATCTAATTAGTATGCACTACATTCCTCTCCACAGTCATTCTCCAAGTGTGACCCAAAACAATCATAATTCTTACTTGTAAGAACTGTAGCCTGGCTAAGAAATCAGTCACGTAGCTCCCCATCGGCTTGAGAGAGGGATAAGACTTGGCTGCCCACATAGCGGGCACCTTGCCTACCAGCATGCTGTTAAAGACGTTCTCAAGTTCTGAAGACATAACAATCTGGCCCTTCAGAGCTTTGCGTATGTTTACCAAGCTGACACGCACCACATCTGTAAGTCTAACCAAAGGGGATATGAGGGTGATTTCAGGGTTAATGGTAAAAGCATTTCTGCACAAACAGCTCAATAAACACAAATCCTTTGTTATCTGGTGTAATTGCGTGAACATTGATTACCTGTTGAAGCGGATGACCTCCTGCCTCAAAACAGTATTCATAGATTCTTCATACATAACTGGGTATTTATCCAGCACCATGCCTATGTCAAAGTTTGTAGGCAGCTTAGACAAAATGTCCTCTGCAAGCTCATCTACGACTTCCTGCAACAGAAAGAAACAATGCAATACCTTAGGCATAATGGTTTGGCATCTTAAGGATGTAAGACATAAATCTAAAGTCTGAAACAACAGCAAATGTGACCTGAGGAGACTTAGCTCCACTCCCTGACTGCCTGGGCAGAGTCAGCAGTACTCCGTCTAAGAGCTGATTGGTCTCCTGATTATCCTTTGTAATGTCAGCATTGCTATGAAGTCCAAATACGCATGGATCAGCACAAATCGGCAGGCTTCGAATGTAGTCAACGTAAGTCTGAAATAAAGAAACACAGGACACTGTTCTTCAGCACTAATATAAAAAACTTAAACCATTTAAATTCATTTTCAGATACATCTTACACTGTGTGATTAAAACAATTATTTGGCCCCTTCACAGCAAAGTTCTTAAAACAAGCCTCTGGTTAGTTTGCTAACAGCAGCTTCATATGAAATGACAATTAAACAGTGTGGCATTGACAATACCTGATAGGGGCCATGCGCAGGAACATAATACTGGTCTCCCTCACACAGATGGTAGCAGTCCTGCTCTATCAACTCCCAACAATAGAAGTTGGACAGAAGTGACAGAAGCAGCCTTCTGTCTTTGTCATCTGTAACCCTGCCACCATAGTTGCACTCACCTACGGGGAAAAAAAAAACAAAAAAAAACAATGATCATTAAAGCTACAAAGGCCATGATCATGGAGATGTTTGAGCTATGTTGTTATTCAAGAAATAATGTCAAAAATAAAAAAATAATATCTGCACTTAGTGATTTAAGAATCTGCATGATCTGCTTGATTCATTTTACTCATGTAAATTGCTGCCCTGCTGAGTTAACAGCTACCAAACCCCCACCTGTAAGGTATGTGAGGGCCTCCAGAGGAACCTCATCGTACTCATCCAGAAACATCTGGATCTGCCTGATGCTGATTCTCAGGTCAGACTCATTAAATTCATAGGGAATATTCCAACCTGCAAAAAAAGAGGTTTGTTCTTGCAGTGTATATGTGCTATTGAAATTATAAAGTCCAGATAAAAAAACAGCAACCCTCAATGCAACACACAAATCACACAAGAATCACATGGCAAAAAGGAAGTAGAGATTGTTGCATTTCTCACCCAGAGGTCCAAAGTTCCTCCTCTCCTGCACCAGAGCATGGAAGAAGGTGAGACCGAACAGGAGTTTCTGCCAGATGACCTGTTTCTTGGAGCTGCTGAAGAAGTCAGGGTCAGAGATGGGGTGACTCAGGTAAGAGCGCAGCAGATTGGCTCTGATTCCTTTGGGAGGCTCATTGGTCATCTTCAGCCCATTCTGCAGAATGCTGACAGGGAATTTGTCAGATGGGTAGCTTGTCAACCACAACCTGAGGAAAAGAGCATGAACATACATAAAATACGCATTTGCTGCAAAATTAAAGTTTAAGTTGAGTCTGTGGAGCTTGTTACCTAAAGCTAGTGTGTGTGTTCTCTGGGGTGATAGTTTCCTCACAGATCTTCTCCAAACTGGGCATCCAGCTGCTGGCCAAGTGGCAGTTTTGCAGAACTACCCAGGTGCCCTCCTTCATGGCTTTGTCAATCATTTGAGCTGCCATAGGTCCTTGTCCTTGACCAAGGGAAATGGTTTGGGTCTTATTGCCCCCCATTTGCAAGTCATCTGCAAACTTCAGCAGACCTAAAGTGGCAATGTCAAATTTTGTTAAAGTCTGTCAACATAAAAAACGTGTGCATAACATGCTAAGGAAAGTACCTGCAGTTGGATCAGATCCTGGTGACAACACAAAGATGAGAGGGGAGCAGCAGTTGGAGTCCTTGTAGCTCCCCGCTAAATCAAAGGTAGGTGGTTCAATATATGCTTTTCCCATGTTGTCCATTATGAAATCCTGCACTGCTGGAACCAATTTGTCTGGCCTGAAGCACCTAATGACAAGCATTCGGTCGAGTCCCGTCAATTTACTCCATTGTTCAGGCAACTGGTCTTTGTGGGGCGTTCCTGAATCATACAGATTCTTCCATTTGGAAATGTTATCTTGGACATGTTCAAAGAACCCCTTCAGGTTTGGTAGTTTTGAGGCCCTGACAATCTCTGACCAACATTTGTCAGAAAGCCACCCTGGAGCAGGGTTTGGATAAGGATTATCTAAAGCAATACCACCGGTTAAGAGAAAACGCCAGACTTGATCATCAATGCAGCCTTTACCCTGCATGATGCCAACAGTCAACAGAAAAGAAAAAAGCAGCTTATCCTTCTCAAAAAGTGAGCGGCACACATTGTTGTAGATGCTAAGGGTAAAATGCTCAACAATGTTGTTAATTCTCTTAGCCACATCATCACTCTTTACACTGTTGGCAATAGAATAAAGGTAGAGGTTTACGAACCAGGTCAGGGAGTACTGGTACATAGGTTCGATGTTGGCCATTTCTGAGATACAGAAAAACAAGATGGATGAGTGCTCAGCCACGGGACGGTAGCCCATACGAGTGTCATCAATCTCTTTTTCTGTGACACTGGCAATTTTTTGCTTCTCAGAGATCTTCTCAGAAAGTACTTTGGAGGATGACAACACCATAATGGCAGTCTCATCCTCCAGGATGTTCCCCTCAGAGGAGGACAGCACTTCTAAGATTTTAGCTTCAATTTCCTTCAACTGCTTGTTGTTGGCAGCACTGTCCAGAATGAGCTGGTTCTTTTTCTCTTCCAGTTCAGGTTTCTCTTTGGCTGCTACAAGCCCTAATAGTTGGTCCTGCAAGCCTTGTGGGGTGATCATAAAGTTCAGCAGACAGACTTTAACAGCAACTTCAGGGAGGTAGTGAGGGTTCCTTAGTCCAGTGGTCATGTAAAATAAAAAGCCTTTAGAATATTCCACAATATTCTCGCCGATTTTCATGTACTCTACACCCTTCTGTTTGAAGGTCTGCTTCAACAATACTGGCTCAAGTACTGGATCAAGTTCCTCTCCAACATTTTCCAAGAGTACTGGGGTCCCAAACTGGATACTGCTCTCTAAGACACGCACATAATTTCCATCTGACAGTTTGATGACAGCAAGATTATTGGCCTTCTCCATGTTTTTGATCCACTTGTTGGCTTGACCTTGAGGATCAATCATTAGGGGCCACCGACGGGAGTTAAACACAATCACACCATTGTCCATGGAGAAGGAGTCCACTGGCAGTCCAGCAATCTGCCATGCCCTGATGGACACCTGGTTACCCAGAGTGTTACTGAGGGTAAAGTCCTCAGAGGAAGGAATTTTTTTCTCTTGGCACACAAGGTGCCACTGCTTCTGGCACTCTGCACGGTAATCTACAGTAAAAGCTCCAAGGTAAGATACAGTTCCAGAGGAAAGGAGTATGTCACCTGTCAGATTAGTGTATCTGTGGAAGAAAATGTGGAACCAATCAGATCCAATCAAACCTCATACATCAGAACTAACAGTGACAGTAAATATACTTTACACTTTAACATACTTAATCTCAAGTTGTCTTGCAGCCTCTGTCCACCTGTCCTTTTCCCCACCCAGTCCTCCAATCAGCTTTTCTGCCCTGATCAGTTTCTGAGAACACAGCTCAATGTTGTCCTCTAAGTCCTTCTTCTTGCTCATCATGGCCGCCAGGTCATCATTCAAGCTCTGCAGTCTGTCCACAACTTTTTTCAGCTCAGCTTGTTTCACAGCCAACTTCTCCATCTGAACAGCTAGCTCATCCTCAGCCAGCTTCAGTCTTTCCTTTTTTGGTGCTATCTCCTTGGCTACACGCTCATACACCTCCATTGCGCACACCCATTTGCAAAGACCCTCACAGGCAGAGGACACATTTTTGATGATCGAAGGCTTAAAGTCAGGATGGTCTATGAACTTATCTCTGATTTTCTTGATATTTGGAGCAGGAATATTGTCTTTGTCATAGGTTTTGAGACTTTCCAAAAACTTCAAGTCTCCTAGGAGCTTCTTAGAAGGGCCCCAGAAGTCCTCAATCATTTTACCTGCAACATATTTCAACAGTATGAACTTATAATAATATAATAATTATCTTCATACCATTGACAAAGTTGTGATCTTACCTGAGCCAGAGGGATCATTTTTTCTATCTGGTTTGATACCCTTCATGACACAGATAGACTCCATTACCAGCTTGACTGGACCTGGTGGGTTCTGCATAGACTTAACTACTTGGATATCTGATGGTTTCAACGTGTCCAAGGCTGACAGGGCAGCCTCCAATGCAGGCATTGCTTTTGCTAAGTCTCCCTCACACTCATCCTGTAAAACAAGTGGTGTCAAAGCTGCACTTCCAAAATGTGTCATTGCTTCTGAAATTTGACATACCTTAATGGCTTGAGCAGCAGCTGCTGCCTCATTAGCCACTTTCTCATCCGCAGATACAAGTTCTTTCTTAGCATCTACCTCTACCGTTTCCCCCTCAATTTTAACCATCATCTTGTCAGTCTCAGCTGAGGTCTGGATGAGCTCCGGTTGCAAGGCAGTCAGCTCTTGCTGCATCACAGCTACCTGTAAGTGTGAGGCAATACTAGGTAAGAATGTTAATATCATAAATGCACACTTGACAGGGCAATGCAAGGTACAATACCTCAGATGCAGCAAACTCCAGTTTCTGGAGACCAACAATATAGCGGTTCCTTGTTGTGTTTACTTCATTCCTCTTAGATTGGAGCAGAGTCTTGAAGGTAAGAATGAGCTCAAGGTAGGAGGTGGGCGTGACATAGTTGTGTCTCCTTAACTGAAAGAAGTACCTTTCAGACAATTCTCTGACACTTGTCTGGAAGGTCTTGCACATCTCCACAACCCTTAGAAACAGGAAAGAGGCAAAAAAAAAAAAAAAAACACGTAAGCAAAGGACACAATGCAGTGCAAACTAAATCCATGCTGAAGGCTGAGCTGTGAAAGAATGTCAGGTTTTTGAAGATAATTTTAGATTTTCTTACTCCAGTCTAATGTCACTCTCCATTTCCACATCCTCCAGGAACTTATGGGCCACCATTTCCAGGGCATCATTTGGCCATGCATGGAACCAGTCAATTGTGCAGCAGTTGATAATGGAGGGAAACATTCGAAGTCGGTTTCTAAATGCATCGCCGATGGGACTCATGGCTGTCAAATAAAGCATTTTCCAGTTAGATTTACTCACAAAAAGTCCATTCAAAAACATACAGGTGCCTACCTAGCACAATGTGAAGGTTGGCCCTCACACGGTCAATAAAGAAGTTGTACATTGAGAGAGGGGTTGCATCAATCTTTTTGCCTTCAATCCGTGCAATTCCTTGGACTTTCTCAATGATGTCCGCACGTTCATCAGCAGCAAAGATATTAGGTACATCACCTGTGTTGAGCAGCATGTTCACATCTTCAAGCATGGCTTCATCCTTGATTTGGCTGTCGGTGAACAAAAACACCAGATTCTTTCCCTCGATGCCTGCTTTAAGCATCATTCTTTTCAGATCCTCACGCCAGTCAGACATGCTGTAGTTCTTAGTCAGCTCAATTTGGAACATGACATAATCACTGATGAAAGTGCCCAGCTTTGTGGTGCTTTGCCGCCCCGAGCCACCAATGCCAACAAGAAGAAGGTGGCCATTGTCTTGTTTCAGTACACGGCAGATGCGGGAAATGTGCTCAATGGCAAACTTAAACATTACAAGGGACATAGGAGCTTTGCTGCAGTTATTGTACTCATCCAGGTAGAACTCCATCACCTCTTGTAAGGCATGCAAGTCTGTAATCTCATCATATGCCCTAGTGTCAGAATCAGGTTTGGCATAGTCACCGAAGAACAGGCTACGGATATTCTCATCTACTACCCTGCCATCTGGGCTGAGGTGGCTCAGGAGCTAGACAAACATGGGAGAGGTTTAGAATGCAACACAGAAGCTTTAAATGTAGTGCTGAAAAACAGTTACACAAATCAAAAGTTTGCACCTTTTCCAAACTCTGCTTGAAGACGCTTGATGTTTGCTCTTTGACAATAATAAAAAATGTTTCCTTGTCTTTGTCGTCGATAAGTCGATCATAGAAAACACGGTAGACCTCATGAATCCACAGACGGATCAATTTATCTCCATCCTGACATAATGCATACAAAACAATATATGACATATATATGAGAGGAATACAGGACAGTTAATTAAACCTCTTCCTATACCACTCTAACCTGCATGTGTGTATGAGGAGTTAGGAGTACACCTCGTATTACTCGAGCAAAGTCTCGAAGGTTGAAGATGTAGTGGGACTTAGATGGAGTTGGAAGGAAGCTGTCCATAGTATCCTTATAGACAGCCATTGTGGCCTGAATCATGATCTTTGACAGCCTTGGACAAAAGAAAGTAAGTTTATTTTTTTTTTACCACAATAAAAATTATGGTAATTCTTCTGAAATATATAATAAATGCATTATTAAAATAGGTTACCTGTTGAAAGAGGCATCAAACCCTTTTTTGAAATGCCAGTCAGCAATGGAGCTAAATATCTTAGTCAGTGTATCATCATCAAAGGAATCAATTGAGATGATATTCAAGTGGCGGATGAAACGGCCTAGCATTTCAAACATTTTGTTAGTCACAGTAAACCCCACAGTAATACCACTTTATCCCACAGAATAAATATTTTTGGCGTACCTGTAATGTCATTCTTTCCACCACCAGGAGGCCCCATTGCAGACATAAATAGAACATCCACTATGTTCAGCCTGGAGGTGTCCTTCTTGTCATACCAGTGGTGGTGGTCAAGCCACTGTCTTAACAGCTCAATTGGAGGCTGGGCACCATAAATTTCTTTAGCTGGCATGTTCAGATCATCTGTGAAGAGGTATTAATAACTATAAAATTCTCAATATTTAATATCCTAACTCCTAACTCCTAACTCGTAAATGCAGGTAAGTACTGTATGCGCAAAGCCTTTACCAACAAAAACGACACACTTCTTTCCCACAGGAGGCCCAAATACGCCCTTTCTTCTTCGGTCCAACTTTGCCATAATAATGTCATGGGTCTGATTTGCTGAGGTGCGGGCTGAGAAGTTGATGCAGTTTGGTGTATATTGCTCTTTAGGCAGCTTTACCAAGAAGCTTTTGTTAATGACAGATTTTCCAGTGCCTGTTGGTCCCACAAACAGCATGGGTATTTCATGTGCCAGGTAGGTATGCAGGAAAAAAAGCTGACGTGCTGTCTCCATGGTGGGAATGATGAGATCTGACACCTGGTAAGGAAAGCAGAGTTTCAGGGAACATGGTATCTTTAACAGCAGAAACATATGAGATATAAACATACTCACATTGGCTCCAGGTGGTATTACTGTCTCTTCCTTTGTGATTGAATCACTCCAGACATTCCATTGTCCTTGTCCATTCTTATGGAAGTTGTAATCATAAACAGTGCCTGCAAAACAACAAGGATTGTACAGTGATTATATTCAAAGGCAGTTGCCTAATTAGTATATCAAAAAACAATTTGTGACCTCTCTCCGGGAAGATGCTGTTTTTTGTTAGTTGGATATTCTTGGGTCGGGGGTGCTTGTCATCCATGCCTGCGATCAGATTGCGGTAGAAGACATCAAATTTCTTACGAGTGTCTCCAGTTATGGTCCCACCCAGAGACCATACAACTGCTAATAGAAAGAGACTTTGCAGCCACATGGTTATCTGCTGGTTGGACATATTTTCTGCACCATCTGGTGCAGAAAATTCATCTGTTGGTGACAAGAAGATTAACACACATTACCAAACATAAATATAAGTTTATCAATAAACCAACCAAATGTGACTCTTACATACCCATCAGGCAGGTGTACAGCTTCATTAGACTAAAGACCAAGTGGATGGGAGTTGATTGTACCATGAAACGACACTCTCTATATATGAAATCCAGACAGGGCTGAACTAACCAATCAAACAGATCCATTATCTATGGGTGATTAAACAAATGAGCAAATATGAATTTTGAATATAAACACCATCTGTTAAAACATTTGTTAGCCATCAAAACATGCATGTCTGTAATCTCACAAGCTGCCTGTGTTCAGTAGTCAATCTGTCAGGTAGAGTGTTCATATAGGAATCTCTTAGAGGAGACCAGCCGAGCTGGTGGGGCTCCATGTAGATCATACCACACCTTCAAGTTAAAATCAAAACCACAATAACATCAATATTTTTGTTTTCTATTTACATTTATAAGCATTGCAGCCTATGCCTTTGCTACTTACCTACTGACAGTAGCTGGAGAGGCTTGCTCCAGGTCTGCAGTTTCAAAAATCAGGCTCATCTTAGGACTCATCTGAATGATCTCACCACTCATAAGACATAGCTGTTACAGAAGCCAAAGTGAGTAAGGCTTTTGTTTAGAAGTTGTTAAATCAAGTAAATCAATCTCAAAAAAGAGATTACCTTCTTGTTGTCATCCAACACCGTATTCATGTTCTCAATCCAGACTGCATCAATTGGCCCATCAAAGATGATCCACTGTCGATCTTCTGAGGTAGATATGGCTTGATCTCTAAAGGAGGTTGCCAAGACACCATCAGACCACTCATGGTTGACTGGATCAAAACAGCCATATAGTTGGCCCATGGGGATGGCCTTTGGGTTGATGATGCAATAATTCACTGCAAACTCCTCCATTAGATTTGCTAAAAAGAGACAAAAAGAGAGCATATACATACATACATCTGTAAAAGCTTACTAAGGTACTGACTAGTAAATTGTAAATAAATTCTACCTTTGTAAAGGTCTGTAAGTGCTGCAGCAAGAACTTGGTAGGCAGAAGTCTTTCCTCCTAGAGGGTCTCCTACTATCATAAAGCCATGACGTACCAACATCATCTCATACACCTATACACAATCATAGAAATTACACCCTGAACACATTCATGACTGTTGTGTTACAACTCTTATTTGTCTTCCTCAATACCTGGATGATTTTTCCAATGAACCACGGGACAGGCTGAAGGTTAAGCTTAGCAACATTGTCACTGAGAGCCGTGAAGAGGAGATCATAGTCTGGTTTTGGAAGTACAACTCCAGGGAATAAGTCAGAGATGATACCCTGTGGACAACAGTATGGGGGCAATTACTGTCTATGCTCAAATCAGACTGTAGTAGAATGTGCCATTAAATTACCTGAAACAGTGGCACATCCTGTGCCAGAAACTTGGCCATGTTGACGTCCATCAGTGCCCTAAGCAGCAGCACGCTCTCTTTCTCCTCTGGGTACTTCAGCTTCAGATTTCCTGCTGCGGTCAGCACAGACTTCACAGCTCGCATACCATAGTCATAGTGGTGCTGAGAAGACAGCTGCTCAGAGCATAACCGGTAGGTGGCCACGATCTTCTGGGCCAGACTGTCAGGGAAATGGTCAATTGTATTTGTCTGGTGTATGAACCAAAATATATTTGTTTATACAAAAACTACATTTATAACTCATACCTGCGAGACTCGATAAAGCCCATTGAATATAATGAGATCTCTCCAATGAGACCATAGTCTGGCACCATCATGGCCACAGTACGGAAAAGAGCCTACAAGATCGTCAGGGAGATAGGAAAATTTTGTTGCCTACAGTGGGTTATTAATTTGCTGTGTTTGGCCTGACATGTACCTTTAGGTTGTCAGGCAACTCAGCCCTGCCGGCATATCCAGGATTCATGGTGATGAAGACTGAACAAGTTGGATTGAGGGAAAGCTCTGTCCCCTCAAACAAGAAAGTCTTCAGGTTTTTAGCAATGGCCTGCTGTATGCACAGGACCTGCTGAGCCACTACTGAGAGAACCTCGACCTGTGACACACATACTCATATGGTTATCAGTAACAATGGAGAAATATTTCTGTTCTTCATATTGAGCTAACCCATAACAAATAAATCAATTGCCCTTACTAAAGATTCATAAATAAGTTATCATTTTAAAGCTCACCTCAATTCGATTGAACTCATCAAAGCAGGCCCAAGCTCCAGACTGAGCCAGTCCTTTGAAGAACTTACTCATGGCCTTGTAGTCTAGACCATCAGAGCAGTTGAAGACAACACACTGGAAATAAACAATCACTTTAAGATAAAATACACTACAAACAAACCGCTGATGAGTGTTTTACTGTAAACAGTGTTGGTGTACCTGTTTAGCCAAAGCTTTAGCCAGATCTTTGGTTGTCTCAGTCTTACCAGTTCCTGCAGGACCCTCAGGAGCTCCTCCTAAGTTTAACTTTAAGGCCCCTATTAGAGTACTGACATAGGAGAAAGTCATGTGTCAAAAATACACTGTGAACAAATATTAGTACAAAGAATGAAAATAACCTAAAAATTACCTGTAGCAGCGATCAGTAAGTGGTGTGATAACCAGACGGGGAGAATTGCCCAGATATTCATAGCCATATATAAGGCAAGTCGTAATCATGCGCAGCATCACTTCTCCACCCTCCCAGAAGTAACGCAGCTGAGAAATCCATGCAAAGTCATTCAGCGAGGAGATACAGTCATCTGCCAGTTTCGCCACAACATCACGAGCTACGACAGGAAAATAGCACGGGTTAAATACAAGGGCACACATTTTATCTCCTGAAAATATATTTTATTAATATTTTGGTATTTAGATATTACCATGAACGTCAATCACAGTCAGAGCACCAAGGGTCATCCTTGCCCCTCCTGGTAGTTTCCCACGCACCAACTCCACAATGTCAGCAATCTGGGCATTACACTTCTCCACATAGGCCTGTGGAAAATAAAATAATAATAATAATAAGTAATATGTACTTTAACATTAAAAGACTGTGGATTTAGATACTAACTGGCAAAGAGTTGGTCTGGATGGCTTCAGACACTTCGCTGGTCCAAAAGATGGAGGAGGCACAAATGACCACTTGGCCAGGCCACAACAACACCCACTTCTTCCTGGGTAACTAAAGGAGAAAATAAAGTATGTAAAAAATCTTTCAAAAACTTTTATCTGCTTTATGTTTGAATACTGCTCATGTTTTCAGAATTAAATTATTGTTTTATCAAACCAAAAGTTCATTAAAGATTCAAAAATAAGTGAATCAAAGCACCTCTGCATACTGAATCACTCCTTGATGGATGACATGTTGAACACTCCTGAGCATCAGTTTCTCTACCTGCAGCAGCCACTTCTCCACCATGCCCTAAAATGGCAGTGCACCAAAACAGAAAAAAAACAACAGAAAAAGATGTAAAGCATACATCCAAATACAACCGTTTTGTTGTTAATATGGACTTGGTTTATTTTTTGGTTATGATTTGTGCTTCAAAATGCACACCAATCTCTGTCCTGTTTTTGGGTCCTACTTACTAAACCTAACACGTTTCATACCTTAGCATGCGCTGGATAAATCATTTCTGTGAAGGGCACAATCTCCTTTTCAGAGCTGATCATGCCAGTAATTTCCTTGTCCTTAGTAAACTCAAGCTTTGCAATGCCCTCAAAGCACTTCTTCAGGTGGGGTTGCACACACAGGGGGTCTTTGGTCTGTGACAGAATCTCCAGCAGCTCATCATTTGACAGGAAGAAGAATCTGGAAAGATGATCAAGATAGAGACAACAGAGAAAACTTAAACAACTACTTGACAAGATGGAGACAAAAAAAGATGTCATTGTTTTAAAAATCTTGTTCTGTTATGCACTCAGGAATTTTCATTAGACATTTACATTACTAAAATGTATTAAATTCTATATAGCTGTCATTTCAGGAAGAAGATATAAAATGCTCATATGTATAAAGAGGTGCAATTATGGCTAAAACTAGTGTCAGAACCTTGGGAAATAGAGCCTCTTCTGTTCCAGGTAGTTATTAAGGCCTTTTTGAATGTCATCTAGGAGCACAATGGATTCCTGTAGTCTTTCTAGCATGTTGGGCTGGCCTGTAGCCACCAGCACACGTGTGTCCTTAACCTGGATCAGAGTAATCATAC
Source organism: Parambassis ranga (assembly GCF_900634625.1). NCBI lineage: Eukaryota > Metazoa > Chordata > Actinopteri > Ambassidae > Parambassis > Parambassis ranga. The sequence goes on from NC_041023.1 coordinate 11,903,639, forward strand.
AAAAGATCCAGTAACAGAAAAAAAACCCACTAGAACAAAGAGCTGCATATGAGGGTCTTACCACCTCAGCCATGATATTCTTCCAGTAACCATCCACAATGGAAAACTTACGGCCCTCTTCAGGCATTTGGGCAATGATATCCTCTGAGCTGAAGATGGGTTCGAGGTACAGCCACGTAGCCTGACACTTCAACATACAATCCAGGATGTCCTGCATACTCAGCAGCTTATCCTCCCATTGCTAAGAAGGAAGATAATGTAAGAAGACAGAAACACTAATGGCAAATGGAGACAGTGGAGGTGCACTCTGGGTGGCATTATTAGTAGCAAGCATTTAAATAAAAAACAAACAAACATTTAAATCATGTTAGAATGATCTTCCTTTCAATAACGTTATCCATATCCACTCCCACTGGATGTGTCCATCAAAAGTGACATGTATCAATGTCTCACCTTACATTCGATCTCTATTGGCTCAATGAAAGGAGAACCTCTCATGGTCTGCGTCTTAATAACGTGGTCATCCAGAAGGACTTGTATGTCATCCACAGCTGACACAATTTTGCTTCCCTATCAGACAATGTAAAGAGTTAAAAGTACAAAGAGGGACAATACATACTACTATACATACTATATAACCATTGGAATCATGTAACAAGCATATCAGATAAGTGTGTGGTATGTGATTGTCATACTGTATCTCTGTAGGCAATGAAAGACAAGTGCAGTTCAGCCCATTCATTTTTCATCTTCTCCATGGACTTTTCCAGAGAGTACTCCTTACTAGCAGATGCTCCAATCTCTTCTAGCCTGAGCCAAAGGTAAAAAAAAATCCCAAATCAAGGCACAAGTGTCCTGTAATTGTGGCACATGCATGTCAAGATCTTACTTATCAGAGAACTCGGAAAGACCGAGATCCAACATGTTCAGCAGTGAACTGTTCGCATCCGGTTTGACACTGAACCCTACTACGCTGCTAATCTGCAAGCAGACGACAATTGTTATAACTTATTCAGACCAATGTCATGGATCACAGGAGATGCAGGACATTTAGTCCTTAGACTGACGATGTATGACTACAAGTTATCAACTGACCATCTCCCAGTGGCGATCTTTGATACCAGGATTACAGATGGTCATCAGGATGGGCAAATGCTGCTTAAACTTCGTTGTGTTTGTTTTGAAGATGGTGGCCACATGGCAAGGCCCAGGAAGATTAGATAAAGTCTTTGTCAGGTTATGCATAGTCCTCCACATGACATCCAGCTCATCAGAGACTTTTTCAGCATCCAAGTGCAGAAAGGGACCTGGTAGTTTAAACAACACTGGTTGTTATTTATGCACTTTACAACATATAAAATGCAGCCACACATCAGGTGTGACAAAAAAAACATAATAAATGTAGTTTCCTGAGTGCAAAATATTACCATTCATCCACACTTCTGACATGTTCTGAAAGTTCAGTGCTGTGTTCCAGAGCTGTTCATGTGGCTGTTTATCAGCAAGCAGAGTTTGCAGCATTGGGAACTGGCTCTGTTCCAACTCCAACAATGTCTGCTCCTTGTTGATGTCCTGAATAAATGACAGCAGTATAAATGTATTCCTGAAGCCTTACTATATGCAATTTGATCTTGGATTTTAAGACTGCACTCTTACCTCTAGTTCACTGAGAGCACTCTCCAGTTCGGTATTGATTTGAGAGAGACTTGCAACGTTGTTCTTTATTTCATTCATGCTCATCCTTTCCTTTTCCTTAAATGTCTTCAACTCTCTGTCCAATTCCTGCAGCTTCTGTTCAAAGTTAAACACCCTGAAATAGGGATAAAAATGATTGATTAATTCATTAATTGATAGTTGAATGACCTTATCGATCTATTAACGATTAATGGGCCTAAATTTCCATCAGTTTCACTAAGACTAAAAACTAAACATTGTTTACTAAATAAAATTTGCATGTCATATTCCTTAAGGTTTATTAACCTAGTGGACTATTTACAAGTAAAACATTAGTAGCACCTATAATCTCCTTTAATCTGAGAAAGGTGACAGTACATTTACAGGGCCTCCTTTAGAACAGTCAGTTCTATTTTTGTAGAAATTTTTATTTTTTTTATTTTCAGTATATTTTTGTTTTTAAAAAAACATTAATTAAAGGTAGGGTAGGAGATTTCCTTCTGATGCACTTTTTGTTAAATAAGTGTAACCTCTCTTTACAATAACCTCTCTTTACAATTCAATTAGTTTGTCAGTTTCGCTTTAAAACAAAGACTATTAATCATCTGTGGAAGCTACAAAATGCTAAAAACATCAGCCAATCCTGCGAGGCGCCCCTGCACTGGTTGTCACTCTCTTCCTGCTCTGCGCGCATCAGAGAGGTATGTGCATGTTGGCCAAAGTCACAGACTGGTTGGGAGGCATGGCTTCGAGGTAAACTCCGAGAGAAAGGGCCGTGTGTTTACTTTCAAAATCTGGCTGACTCTCACTGAGTTTTCAAAATTTCCTACCCTACCTTTAATACAAACGAGATGATATTACACACAGTGCAGCCTATGGATGATGAAGCATCTGATGCTGAGGTGGCGGTATGAAATTTTGCTTAGGGCCCCATAAAGGCTTGGGCCGGCCCTGTGTGTGAGTGTGGGTGTGTGTATGTGGGGAAACAGGGACTAAAGTACAGGGGTTGTAACCTGTATTGTTTGTGTGTTCATTGATTCCGCTGCTTATGTTAGTTTAATTTCCTTTCCTTTATTTTTATCATTTCTGTTATTTGATTATACCTGCTTGGATGCAGCTTTGGCTTTATGTGGTTATTTTTGTTTTCATTAGTTTCCTTATTTTGTTGCTATTTCAGTATTTTTATTGGTTTTATTCAATCATAACTTGACGGTTGGCTCTCTTTCTCCCTTTGTTTTAATAGCGTTGGCAGCCGACGGTGGTGGCGGTGGTGTCCTCTTGGTGTGCTGTGTTATTCGGGCTAAAGGTTTTGCACATTACTTTGGAGTGAGTGGCACGTACGTGTGGGGTGAATTCATTTATTTATCTTTGCTTTAATTGGACTCTTTCCGTCCCCCTTTCACCACTCCAACCCATGGACAGAAAGCCCCCAACTGCTCTTAGTCTTTTTAAGTGGAAAAACTTTTAGCCTGTTTCGGCCTACTGATTTTACTGCCTATTGTTTATAATAAAATTGTATTCTTTGCCTTGGGACCCTGTGTCTTGCCTCCCTGGGTACCGAACATGAGTGCCTTCTTTTTGGAGATTGTATAGTCATTACTGGTGTATCCTCGGGCACTCTCCCGAGGTGGCGTTGTTGGTATTGTTACATGTAGTTAGGCTGGTCATTTCACCAGCATGTCGCCACATTACTAACAGACAGCGCGCACTTGACGCGGTTTTCAATGCGTGCTCTCTGTCCGCTAGTGGGAGTTACAGCTGTACACACGTGTGTGTGTGTGTGTGTGTGTGTGTGCGTGTGTGTGTGTGTGTGTGTTGATTAATTTAATCTATCAAATTCTTAACGACAATTAATCTAAAGTTGATTAACTGTTACATCCCTACCCTGAAACAATCAAATAATGATAAAACAATATAACTTCCTCTTGATGGACCAATACACCCAGACACAGGGTAGAGCCTATAGGTGCAGGTGAGAAATGTAAAGGTAGTGATTCACTTGAACTGTGAATTGTGTCATTCTTTAACCTTGTTTGGGTATTGTCCTCAGCCTCCCTTCTCATGTTGTCCAAACGATTCCTGTTGTGCTCAAGTTCATTCAGGATCTGACTGGGCCACTGGAAAATGCGGGAGTTCAGCCTTAAATCATCAGCTGGAGGAAGAAAGAACCCAGGCAACAAAACAAAAAAAAGCATCAGCAAATGTACAGTTCTATGGAATGAGAATATCCAGAGGTAGTTGTATGGGACATACAAGGCAGTTTATCATAGTCCATGAGAAAGACGAGGCGGCATGCTGCTTCAGCAATCTCATCTCTCAGCTTATGAAGGGTCACATCACTGGTCTTTTTGATGTACTGGTTCAGAGACAACAGCTCCTCTGTGTTTTGCGGTGTGCCTCTGACAGTGTCTTTAATCTCCTCATGCTTTTGACAGATCCTGTGAGAAAACCAGATATAGATGACATCTTGTGTCTTGAAAATACATTGAAAAGGCATACAGCATGCTAGTGTCTTCTTACCTCGTGTTAAGCTCACGGTTCTCTTCCACTTGAAACATGATGATCTTATCTTTCAGCCTCTCAACACGGTCACACAGGTCTTCATTCAGTTTGCCAGCATACAGACAAAACATGGAGAGAGGCACAGTGACACGCAGGGAGGAGATCTGCTTCTTTAGGTGACTGAGGCTCTCGATTTTCTTAAGAAAAACAAAGAGACAGTGCTTTGGTAAATCGTTCAGACAGTACAATGAAAAGAGAAATATTTGGTTCAGATAGAAATGTTTCCTTACTTTGGTAAATCCTCCTAATGAGTGCTTCTCATTGAGGAATGCTGATATGTCCTGCTTTGCTGTACTGTCAAGTAGATTGCTGTATTTCTGATACCCATTCAAATATCTGAAAAGTCACATATGGGATTAGCATTGCCTTAATGCCTACGAATGCTTTGGAGTAAAGTATATAAAAGAAAGTTCACATCATTACTTTTCAGGTCCCACTGTGTTCTTGTTGAAAACATCCTTGGCTATGTCGGTGATGTATGTAACTACTGATTCATCAGGCCTTACATGTCGTAGGTACAGGTTCTTGATATCAGAAAAGAGGATACATTCCACCTGGGTGAATAAACATGTCTGTTACATTTATGTGTAACACAAATATATATATGTGTGATACAAACTGTCTGAATTAGGGTCATTAAAGTTTGTACCCTTGGGAGCTTCTCAGCACTTTTGATGATTTCCATAAAGGCTCTATGAATGACCTCCCAACATTTCTGGAAGCTGGGAATAAAGTCAATGTGTGGCTCGTCAACTTGTAGCTTAACTAGCAGGACCTGAGACTGAAGATATTTTAACTCATCAAACTCTTCTCCAAAGTCATTGCCCTCCTGGACAAACAGACGCAGGACAGATGATAAAGAAGAAAAGCAATATTAAAAGTGACGCCTGTATTCTGAAAATGAGCAACAAAAAATGAGGGCCAAACCTCATGTATCATGAAGAATTGCAGCAAGTCCTGTAATGACTCTATGACCAAGCTTCGTAGCTGCAATGACATGAGAGCAGCCACACAGTTGAAGAACTCCGGGACAGCAACTTCAGCCTCCTCAGACTTCTCGGGTATGAGGGGACACCACATGTTCTCATGGGTGTTCAGGAGTGAGGCACATTGAGGCAGCCAGCTTTAAGAGGAAAAAGATTTTTTTGGTTTATTCATACATAAAACTGTTTTTCCATATACAAGATACATAGATACATATTTGATAAAACATATTTTTGATTGTCAATTTATCAGCCTCATTTCTTTTGATTAATGGATGGATGTTTTAGTCCAAAGAACAGTCAAAACCCCAAAGACATTCAATTTACTACAGTAAAAACAACTCAGTTTTGACATTTAAGAAGATGGAGCCATACGTTGTTAAGTTTTTTGCAAGGAAAATATCTGTTGACTTATTTATCATTTTAAATGTCTAAAATAATCAACACTATGTAAATGCAGATTGCACTGGTAACAGGTGTTTTTTAATGTCCCAGTGTCACAGAGACACAAAATGTCTTGAGTCACAGCAGAATAAAGATAAGCAAGGAGAACTCTGTCCACATAAATATAAACAGGTGCCTTTTTTGTAAATTACAACACCTCATAATTCAGTTGTGTAGACAGACATACTTGACAGCAACAACATGGTCTGAAAGGCAATACAACACGAATCCTGAAGTGATGTGGTGTAAGTAATACCCTGAAAGACAGCCTGACAAAGTGGACAAGGGGGAAACATGATCCTGTACATATAATGGAATTTGCTTGCTTGGTTGTGTGAGGCAACATGAAGACACACATAAGCTTATAGAGCTTAGTGACAGTGGCAGCCTGTAGAGAAACTGGCAAAACTCACTTCTGAGTCAGTTCATCTCTTATAGCTTGGCACTGCGTTTGGACAAACTCTTCAAACTCAGATGGTAGGAGGGGTAAGCTGGCGGAGAAAAGGTCCTGCAGTTTGACAAATCTTAAAGATGAGAAGCTGAAACAAGATAAAACACAAAAGGTTGCAAGTAAACAATTCCTGTATTTAAAAAGTATGCGTAACAAGAGCAGAAATTGAAATGTTCACCTTTAAAATATTTAAATGTATTCCTAATGTTCTGTAAAGTGTACATTTCATATGTTTTCACGTAAATAAAATTATTACCTGTTTAACCAGAGATCCTGTAATAGGACCATAATGTGAGTGACTGCAAACAGATGTTTGCTTAGCCACATGTGGGCCTTCCTGTAGCTGTGGGCCCATGGCACTGGAGCACGAATCACTCTCCTGGGGAAAGGCTTGGGGATGCTGTTTATGGACAATCGCTGGCACTCAGATGGGTCCATCAGAATGTAGTCCACTGGCCACATAATCATATAAAGACTCACAGTTAGCTTGTGATAATATAACAATTTTTTTTGCATGATTTTGATACTGGTGACAAATGAAACTAAAGCACAATGACAGCCATTGTTTCATACCTATGCCTTTCTTGAGGCCGAAGTAATACTCTCTTTTGACTTCCTCCTCCAAGTCTGCCCTCAAACTCTGGAGCTGTTTACTGCTGCACTCGGACTCAGGAAACAGCAAATGCTTAATGTTGGTCATCTGCTGGGATGGTTGAGAGGCAACCACAGGGTCGGGGATGGTGGTGATGTAGTGGGTATACCTCTGTGTGACAAAAGTCAAGATCATAAGTCTACAACTCAAAGCATTTGAATCAGCAACCAATTACTTTATTATTGAATTCACTGAAACTTGCTTCTAGGTCTTTGCAAGAAGGCTTCATCTGAGTAGCTGCTATATTCTTCTCTTGCTTAATCATAATGTCGAGCTGCTCTGTAGGACTCATGGGCCGGCTCCTGGGGGCAGGTGGCTCTTCAGGATCAGGCTTTGCCTTAGATGAATCTGAAGCAAGTGATGATGCAGCTCTGTGAAAGTATGAATAAGTCAGATCAAGATGAAGGTACTGCTGAAATGTGCTGGTTTTAAAGTAATATTACCTTTTCCTTGATGTTACTGTTTGTCTCCTTCTAGATGTAAGTGGTGCTAAGAGCCTCATTAAGATCAAAACTGAATGTCAAGAGCACTGTTTACTCATTAAATGATCAGGCAAAGGCAATCCCTACAGATCAAGATTTGGCATGCAACAAAGTTTAAAGGATACAGAGCCTTGCTGGTTTTGCCACAGACTGGTGGAGAGTGTGTTGTCTGCGTTGGAGTTGACTAACTTTCAGGTCCTTAGCCAGGGGCCTGTAATTGTTTCCAACAATTTCAGTAGGAGTTCTGTGATGACGTAGCTCTTTGTATGGAGTTGCCAGAGTCCATGAACTGGCCTGAAGGATGGGCGGGTAAAGACCATGCCCAATCTGGGGTAACACATGAATTGGTTAATATGGTTAAAGATCTACACATAAATGCACTGAATAAAGAATAAGTCCCTATAATAAAGTGATGTATAAGAAAAAACTTACGTGATCTCGTTCTGAGTCCAAAGCTCGTGGAACAGAATACATCATGCTCTGGCTCATATCGGAGGTGGAGTCATCATCCATCTGTAGTACAGGCAAAGAGTGAGTTACAACACAAACACATAATAAAAACAGATTCAGCACAAATAAAACTGAAGGTGAACTGATGTAGTGAGCACAAACCCCGGAATTGGAAAGTGAAAGTGTGTATTACTGTAACCATGACGACAAACAGACCGCGGATAGTTTCCCGTTTCATTCTGAAATTTCTGACCAAGAACGTGTTCCACAGCCTGAACCTCATATTATATTAATGACAAGGTCCTCTGTTTAATGTAAATCATAATGTTTTTTCTAGAAGCAATCAAGTAGGAGGTTGTCAAATACTGTCGTTGTTCAAGACGTAAAACAGGTTAGAAGAAACGGAATAAAAAGGTAAACAGCAGCCTACCTGCTTCTGTCGTTCCATGTTCAAATTGCCAGCTATTGTGATGAAACTTCAAAATAACATATCAATATGACAAAACACGCGCGGTAGCTCACGAAGCAATTGTTTCGAACCACTGTGCCGAGACTTGCTTCGGTCACGTGAGTAGTGACGTTTAAACCACTTCAGTGACGTTTGAAGAAGTTGAGTGCTTCGAACGGCATAGAGTCATGTGATTAGATCGGGTATGTGGTATATGACTACATATCAATATATAGTAATAAATTAGTTAGATAGTGAAATACATTAGCCATATTGATACTTGTATTAAATATGAGTTAATTATAGTACTTAGATGCACAAACTATTCACAATTATTTTAATTGTTAGAATTCCATATCATTAAACGCAGTTTATTAACAGTTATTGCACAGGTGAGTGGAGGTAGAAGTGGTTTATAAGAAAACTGTACATAGTGCATCAAAAACTAAATAAATAAATTATTAATTAATCGCAATTTGTCATTGTGTACATTTTAGTAAAAGACATTTTATTGATCACGTTTCTCTTGCATAGGCAAAACTGTCTGTGTGTGGAGGACCTCTTGCTGATTCGCATATCATAAGTTTCGAACCTGGAACCTCTCGCACCTAAACCAACTATGATTCCCCTACACCACCATCCAGCTTTGTTCCCCACCGCAAATGCTTTAAATGTGTTAAGAATTTGAACTGGATCAATCATGATGATTAACCCTAATTAATATGTATCCACTCCAAATGTAACTTTGTAACAATTGTGTGCAGTAAAACTGAAAGTTTAATGTATTTTATTGTGTCAGCCTGAAACCATTCAACCATGTAGTGTAGTCGAACGAGACTGTGCACGGAGATTCAAATACCAACCAATCCATGAACCAGTAACACACACCGCAGTTCATTTTATTCACCACTAGATGTCCTCCTCGAGTACTGTGTCATTGAAGCCTTGAGTAATGAACCTTTTTCTTGAATCATGTGTCGAAGCTTTAACAACGCCTTTTCTTTACTAAAGAAAACACCGTGAATATCAGTTACCTTCCTTCTTCTTTTAGCTGTAACGTTACGCTGGCTCCGGGGTGGCAACAGCCGAAATGTTTGGTGTAAAACTCCCCATCAGCAGCAGCATGAACATTATTCTCCCCAGGGCCGGCCAGTGGCATAGGCAGTACAGGCAAATGCTACGGGCGCCGTACATCCAGGGGGCGCCAGAAATGGAGGAAGAAAAAAAGTGCAACTTCCACTATTCCTAAAACTAGTTGGTATAATGTCTTCAGAAAAGAATAACCTCACATTAATTTAACTGCATAGCAAAGCCTACTAAGTAGTAATAGTAATAACAACAATAATAATAATATAGCCTACTTTCTGAAGACGCCCCCTCCTCCTCTGAACAATGGACTTTACCTGCTACACGGTGTTTTGATTGGTCAACAAGCCACAACATGCCAAAACTTCCCGAACTGTCTAATGTCCAGGGGACGAAACGAGGAAAGAAGAGGAGGAAAAACATGGTTTGCTAATCAATAAATAGCCAGCGCTATCTGTTAGTTTTACCGTCAGCTAATGTTATGGACGAGCCTATTGTTATGGAAATAGTCATGTAACCCCCCCCCCCCCCCATCACTCCTTCCTAAGGCAAACGTGTAAATATGAGATCTATTCAGCAGCTCTTATAAAGTTAATTTACATGGCTATCTGTCGTTTTCCCTTGTTATAGTCAATCAGATTGCTCTTCATAGTTTTGAGCCTAGCTGTTTGTTGTGTTACAGTTCATATAGTCTAAAGTGCGTTTATCATGTTAAACTTTACATCAGTGTTAAAGTGCACATTAATGTCAGAGCATAACTTAGCATTGCCACATGCAGTATTATACTGCAGTTTACTGATTCTTTGCTGTTAATCAGCATTTCACTGTTAAAATTGACATTGGTACTAAGGTAATTTGTATCAGATACAGTACACTGTATATTATACAGTATAGTCTGCATCATGCGTCTATCTCTAGGTTTTTCATTTAGTATTTCATGTTATGTTATTCTTGAAATCATGTGTTTTTTATTAGACTGCTGTCACATACTCCTCTTCTGGCTTCAGAGGCACTGCTGAGGTTCCTTCTCCTGTCACCTCCACCTCAGCAGCACCCCCCAGCACTGATGCAGCATCATCAAGTGCTCCTCCTGTCACCTCCACGTCAGCAGCACCACCCAGCACTTATGTAGCAGCATCAAGCGCTCCTCCTGTCACCTCCACCTCAGCAGCACCACCCAGCACTAATGCAGCAGCATCAAGCGCTCCTCCTGTCACCTCCACGTCAGCAGTACCACCCAGCACTGATGCAGCAGCATCAAGCACTCCTCCTGTCACCTCCACCTCAGCAGCACCACCCAGCACTAATGCAGCAGCATCAAGCGCTCCTCCTGTCACCTCCACGTCAGCAGTACCACCCAGCACTGATGCAGCAGCATCAAGCACTCCTCCTGTCACCTCCACCTCAGCAGCACCACCCAGCACTGATGCAGCAGCATCAAGTGGACCTTCGGTTGCTCCAGTAGTGGGAAGTGAAGCTTGCAGTCATATACATTATCTTGGCAAAACAAGCCATCAGTTCTAAAATAGTAGAACACATTGTGACAGAGATCAAAATATCCAAATATTTCTCCATCATTTTAGACTGCACCCCCTGATTTGAGGAGCAGCTCTCTGTCATAGTCAGGATATTGTCACAAGAAGACATTGCTCAATTAAAAGAGCATTTCTTGGGCTTTCTTGTGGCAGAGCAGTCAACAGGAGAACATTTGTCATCTCTAGGCCTATATTGCATATGTTCAGCATGCATTTCTTTAATTCTAGTATTTTGAATGTGCAATTGCTTTGTTTTAAATAAAAGAATGTGTAAAGCTATTAAGTTTCTTATGAGTATATGTACAATAGCAGAGGAATTTACTGTGGTGCAACAGGGCGTCACCTGAAATCGTACGCCAAATTGGTTAGGGCCGGGCCTGAATCTCCCATTCAGTATTTAATATTTTGTATTTGCCCTGTCGCAGTCTTAACTAAAAAAGGGCATTTCCTGAAGAAAATGCAAGTTTGATTGCTGCAGCTGAAGCATTGCTTTAAATGCTAATGTGAAGGATTGCTCTGAATTTCTGGAGAATCAGAGCAATTCAGAGCTTTGTATGCCTCTGTGTATGCCTCTGTGTCACCCTGGTAACAGCTAACCACTCCAACTTTGAGAACCTTTGAGAACTTTGAGAATTAGAAAATTCTGAATACAATTTTGATAGAGCGGCATCTTGTAAGCGTGTTAAGACTAAAATCTGTAGTCTGTAGCTTGAAATTTGTAGAGGGAGATACATTTGGCAGATGATGATGAAGGATCCATGTTAAAAATGACGCCGAAAGTTAAAGTTGACCCAGAATGCCTTTTATGAGCTGAATGGCTGAAATTGGTCAATGTATGCTGAAGATACGCTGTGCCAAAAAACGGAAGAATAAGAAAGAAGGAGATAAGATAAGATAATCCTTTATTAGTCCCCCGCAGGGGAAATTCACAAAGGATAGGAGAAAAAAGAGGGTAAAGAACAAGAATTTGATTGCCTAGCAGCAATCAAACTAACTAAGGAAAAGACACCACGCTGCTGGAAACTGAAACACTGTTGTCTTGACACCGGACCGTCTCCATGGTAACACCCACTCATTTGCTTAGTTTTGACAGAATATTAACCTGTGAAACGTTTTTGAGTTATAGATAAATGTGTTAAGGATTTCAGTTTTTGTTCAATTTAGGTGTCATGATTTTAATCATGTAAAAAAACTTTTTGTGTTGTTGACGTTGAATGATGACATGTAGAGTCACGGGGGCTGCATGGGCGTGGTTTTATGGGGTTGCACTTGTTGGAGGGAACGAGGTCGCGGCTAACCTTTGAGTCTGTCTGGCTAAGTTTTAATCATTTTAGACATGGTAAGTTTCAGTGCCAGTTCTTGTGTATATACCACATCGCAACAATCACAGCCATGGAATCACTGTTCCAACTGATAGCTTTTGACTTTTAGACAATGTGCGCTAGCTACCAACGGGGTTAGCACAGCGTTAGCTTGCTAGTGCTAGCTTGACGTTCACCCGGAGAAATGAAAAAGGCGCCCTGCTTGTTGTTAACATCAAATTGGCCAATAACACCTTAAGTTGCTGATAAAGCTAACCGGTTAGAGGTAAATTTAACAAAAGAGTCACTTCGTATTTTGGCGGCGGCTTTTATCTTGATGCTACATTTAGCTTTCGAAAGTGGTGTTTTGTGGTTGTCCGTCTGTCCGACTTGACCCGCGAGGTAACGATTTAGGAAGTTAAAGAAATGTCTTAAGAGTTGGCAAAAAGGTCCACTTTAATTTAATTCAAGACCTCTTTAGTCGTCGTTCTTAAAAGTTCAAGGCTGCTGTGACCTTAAGTATGCAATTCCTTACATTTAGCACATTCACAGTTTTGTCTGACTTTAAATTCTTTAAGTAAGAACTGGTGGTTTAATATCATCTTTACGTCCCCTGTTTGACATTCGTAACGCTATAGACTTTTAGGTGAGCGTCATTGCACCATGTGTGGGAGCTCTTTGTCAGTCCTTGTATTTCTCTGAAGAGTGAGAAGAAATATTTTGGCTGAAATATACATATAAACATACACTTGATAAGAATATACATTTAAGTTTATTTCAGTGAACATAAATCTGCACTGCACATAAACTGAAGACACAAGATGGTAATGTTGGTCTTAAATGTAGCTGGTCTTTGGTTGTTGATGTCAGTCTTTGTATCCTATTGGGATCTTTGTATCCTATTACTTGTGCTTGTTTTTTTGTCAGGATATCAACAAGCCCAGAAGCTACAACCAGACCTTTCCTACTGCGAAGCTGTCAAATGGATACACTCTGCCTGAAGGTAAACTGACTCCCAACGCCCTCTTTGTTGGAGGTATTGACACGAAGGTAAGATAAGTTTAGTTCATTTACACAAAAAGATTACACACACATGCTGTATAACAAAAATGTGCAAATAAGTAAAGGAAAATGGTGGTAGTTGTGTATATTGCCAGGAATCCAAATTTGTTTCCACACAATAACAAACACACTGAAAGAGAAAAATCAATCTAATAACCCTGCAGTGCTTTGAGCAATGAATCTCAAATAGTTTCACACTGTATTATCACACAGAAAAAGAAAGGAAACCTGCTTTTGGCCAACATGTTCAATAAAAATAAATGCAGGTATAGTAATTAAAATGTTTTATTCTGACAGTTAAGTTTTCAATTGGCAAGGCATCTTCGAGTATGGGACCACCTAACCTCTGCAGACTGATGCTTTTGGCAAGTAAATGACATTAGGAGAACCTTAGGCAACGACCCAAGCAATATGGGTATGCACTAATAATTTTAGTGCATCTTCAATAGTTGAATGATGCACAGAAATGTCACCCGAGTGAAAACTATTTAAAATTGCTGCTGCAAAGTTCTCTAAAAGTCACTGCTTTGTTTTACATACTGGTGTGAGAATAGACAGGAAGAGAGACATCCAGTTTTTCTAAATTAATTATGACCCTTAGGTGGATGAACAAGAAATGCGAGACCTATTTGCAAGATATGGTGCAATTAAGGAAGTCAAAATTATCACATACCGAGGAGGGATCTGCAAAGGGTGAGTTGTACCCTTGTGTTTCAACATTTTTACAGTGTTTAATGCTCAGTTTTAAAGTTGACAGTGTGTTGCAGTGTTAGATGTACAGCTTGATTAGTCTTACAGTATGATCTCAAAAGTCCTTTTTCATTTCCACTTCATGTGTTATATATGGTATTGTGAGGTTAGATGTTATTGTTTGATTTTTCTAGTTATGGGTTCGTGTACTTCAGCGAAGAAGTCAATATCTCGTCAATCATTGAGGTGAGTTGATATGTGTCTATGTCTGTTGTAGATTTTACTGACTGAGAGTGATATACCCTTTTCTATAAATATTTTTGGTATAGCAACAGATCAGTTTTAAAGGCCGGAAACTCAAGTTGGGCCCCGCTATCATGAAAGAAAGGAGCGCTCGTATGTATTACTTTTGTTTCCCTGTAGAGGATGTTTGGCTTTGCAGATTAGAAGTATTGCCTCTAAATATTAAACTGTTATGTCTTTTTTCCATTTAGGGTCGATGCCATTCCGAATGGTTGGCCAGACCCCTTGGATGAGTCCCACCCAGTACTTATATTGTACTTGCTGCTTACCTATGGGAGGACAGCAGCCACCTATCCTCAACGGAAGCAGCCCATACAATCAGGTATCTCACACACATAAACAAGATATGAGGAATATTATCTCAGTTCGCAGGCAGGCAGGTTGAATTAGAAAAACATTGGCATTATCATTGCTGTCACACACTCTCCTTGTTACACTCTGAAAAATATTATAAATCTTATTTTCTCTGAGGGGTTTGTTTGATGCCCATTATCAGAGCCAAGTGCGAAATAGAGCTACAAGTGAGTGTAATGTGTTAATTTACATTTCAATTTACCAGAAGACACAACAAAAACAATACATCTTGCTTGATGCCATTGGTAATAATACTTGAAGAGGTGATTTGTTCAGATAATGTCAGTGCAGTGCGTGTAAGGATTATGATTATTATATTAATATGAGAGAAACCTTCACATTTGTTCATTCCTTTGCGCCTGTTTTAAGATTTGTAATATGTATTTAAACATCTGTTTAATACCTAAACCTACATGTACTGTGGTGTTAATCTGTATATCACTGGATCTATTAGCAGCCATACTCCTACACCAGCTTTGGAGGGGTCATGATCCCACAGATGCCAGTGAACTACACCCACAATCCCTACACCTACCAGGTACTTGCACACACACACACACACACCAGTTCATCAGCAGTATTGCATGCAGGTTCTTTCAGACACTGGGCATATATCTTCCTATTTATGAGATGCCTGGTTTAGATCCACCTGTCCATGCATACCCTACAATCCACGCTGCACACCCCTCCTGTAGGAGCAAGTTTTGTCTGTTGCCCTCTGTTTGACAGATCATCGCTTTTCCTGCAGACGCACCCTTCTCCACTCTGGACACCAGACCAGAGGACACGGCCTGTCAATCAGGTGATCAAAAAATAAGAGGCACTGTCAGAAATTTTTTTTCCTGCCCGAAGCCTGCAGTATCCATGCATGCCACTAGATGGCGATGTTTAGCCTGTGTTGACTGAACAGACCATGTGAATCAACAATGAATTCCTATGTTCCCTTGTTTCCCAGAGTGGAGTTTGTGCACTCATGGCATATGTTTTTTGGAGCAGCCCTTTTACTTCTTTGGATGATTTTAATTTGTAATGTTATTCTGTCTTCAGAGCTTTGTGGACTGTGCAGTACAGACTATGCTGAATGTGCTGTAGCGGTTTACGCCTACTGATCTAACCTGCCAGGTAAAACACTGCTTCAAAGTGCTTTCATATCTTAGAGTAGGTAGCAATATGTACAGGAGTGCCATTAGTTGACAAGCTTTCATAAACTGCTCTGCCCCTCCTTCATGGAAGGAATGAGTTAATTCATTCTCTGCCTCACATGAATCAGCTGTGTCTAACATAATGTGTTCACTCCCTGTTGCGTTTAGGAAGCCTCAGTTGCTTTTGCAAGTTGAAATGCAGACATGATCAATATCCTGATGTTCCAGACATCTGGATGGAACCCCACTCCTCAGGCTCTTCTCAGAACGCCCTCATCTCTCCTGCCTTGCTTCAGTTGATGAGAGCCATTTTAAACACCAGACTGATCGTGCTTTCCACTTTTACTAATTCGATCCCAGCCACTCTGACCACTATTGGTAAGGATGACCTGTGGTCATCAGCTTTTAACCGACACATTAATCACAGTGACAGTCGCACAAGAAGAGCAGAGCACCCCTCACCATAACAACTGGTCTCTAGGATCACTTTCTTCATTCCTAACTTGTTTTATTTTAAGGTGATTCTTTGCTTATATTATATTTGTGTTTAATATTTGGTATTATTTTTATTGTCTTTCTAGTATGTTTGCCTATGTGAGGGCTCTCTATTTGTAAATAAATACATTACCACTGTCCAGACTACAATCTGGCTGTTTCAGCACTGGGGTATTTTTATTTGTAGTTCAGGGTCTAATGCTCCTCTGATTAAGAATCTTCATTAACTTGTTTACTACAGCATACACGCACTTGGTCATTCTACTGGAGCGCTCACATTTATTTTGTGCTCTTATTTTATTTCATTCTGTGTCAGTTGAGGCAGCAAATGGAAGGTAATTTTGTCACAGTGGAGCACCTCATCAGTATTCCTCATTTTATTGTTTTGGTCTGATGTTTGTCAAATGGTTCCAGGAATTCACACTCAAGGACAATCACAGCATCAATTTTGTTTACCATCCATTACTGATCAATCAACAATAAAAAAGACCTATAAATGGGGCACATACATTTGTCATTTGTTTGGGTTCACTGTTAAATGTTCACCGAATACTCTGTTGTTTAGGTTTTAATCTAGGTGCAGGTGATAGAACACAGAGCATTTTACAGGATTTTCATGTCTTATGTTTTTTTTATGCTTTCTTTTTCCTGTAAGTGCATTCAAGTCTTAATTTATGAGCAGTTTTGTAGCATTTAAAAAGCACATTGGTGTATATGGTGTACAGCACTGATTTTCTTTTTTCAATGTAGGTTTTATAGACATTGATCTCGAGGTCTGGTGTTATTTGAATTCTGTGTCCAGGTAGCCTGCACTCCTCTGTTTCTGTGTTTTCGATTGTGTTGTTTAGCTTGAAGGAAAAAAAATAAAAGTTTAAATATGTTGTAAGATATTTGGTTCTATATCAGTTTGAAAATAAATGCTATTGTGAAGCTTGAGGTTGTGAGTCATGTGGTGATACACGCATGGAGCTACACTAAAGCAGCGTTCCCACTGCTCCTGCTTCTGCTCCTGCTCCCAGACTCTGTAAGCCTGTCTGCAGGTTTTTTCAGTCAGGGTTGAATTGCCTGTCTTCCCTGGCAACAAGCCCCATCATCTCCTGGTCACAGAGCGTTTTGTTTTTGTCACAGTCTGGTGGTGTGACTGGGTTCCCCAGGGTGCCCTGTCCAGCCCTTGGCCACCCACCAGCCCCACCCACATACACCCCCAAAGTCAGACGTTTCTGAATTATGGATAAGTCTGGATAGCTTCTTATGAAATATGAATTTTCCAAAGGAGAACATTAAAAACACAAACACCTCCAGCAGTGATAATCTTTATTAGGAGCCACACATCCACGTGTGGCACGGGTCAGTGTCTATTAGGGGAAACATGTGGAAGTTGCACATCTGCACGATTTCTTTTAACCAAATATATATTGTTGCTTTTCTGAGAATCACTTTGTCAGTAATCACTCGATAATGAGATGCATATAGTTTCACAAAGTGTTAAAAAAAGATCCAACCATGAGCAGCGAGTGAGGAGCATCAGGAAGAAGAGAGGATGAGATAAACCGCCCTCCCTCCCTCCCTCCTCTTCACACTGGCTGCTGACAGGCACGGAGGTAGACGGGAGTGTTAATCATGAGCTTACAGTCAGCTGTACTTCTTTCTAAATGAAGGATCCATGTTTGCTTCTCATTGGATCGCAGTGTCTTTCAGGGCCGGTGGCTGTCTCGCTGCAGCTGCTGTGACGGGGACAGACAGCAAAGACAGAGAGAGGAGGGACACGCGTCGACTTGAGTGAAGTGAAAGGAAAGCGTCCAATCCAGTTCACACTGCGTTCAGACCGGTGACGGGGATAGGTGAGTTTTAACTCTTTAACTCTTGTGGATGTTCATGAATTCTGCAGAGAAAATGTTTTATATTGTGTTTTCAGGCGGAGTTGTTCATATTTTGGCAATTATTAACGATATGAGTGACCACAATGAATGACATATTTCCGTAAACATTTTTATTCCAGGTGTTGCTGCATATGAGTCATTAGATTTTGTATGTTTTTAAGCACTTTAAATACAGTTAAACTAACTACAGTAAAAGAACGAGAGGAGTCTTTGGGAGCCTTTCACAATAAAACACGGGGTGACAGAGTGAAATCAGTTTCGGGGGTTTAGACATTCATGCCATTCGTTTGATTTGTGTGATGTTGTGTATCATTTGTTTTTGTTTCGACGGAGCGAAATGAATAAGCCCTCTGCTCACTGTCACAGGTTGAAGTGAACTCAAGATATGCGTGACGGAGTAATGTGCCGAGCGCAGATGGAAGCAGGGGATGGAGTGTGTGTGTGTGTGTGTGTCGGAACGAGAAAGATGTGGTGCGTAAGCGACCTGTCATGTATCATTTCCCGTTAACGGGGAGCACAGCTCGCCACGTGTTGTATGTGTGTGTGTGTGTGTGTGTGTGTGTGTGTGTGTGTGTGTGTGTGTGTGAGAGAGAGAGAGAGAGAGGTTGGACGCACCAAAAAGGAGGAAAAGAAGGGAAACCAGAAACATGCAATTTCAAGCTAGACTGCACCTACAAAATGCATGGGGCATCAATTAGTTACATGGCTATGTATGGCTGCTCACTGTATAGCTGGAAATCTATTAAAAGAAAGCATTAGTGGTGAGTGACATCCAGTTTATCACTCTGGTCGTGCAAACAGTATAGGCTGATGTTCTGTAAGTCTCTCCACAGGAATGGGGTCTAATGTGTGATGGATTCAGGAACCTTAAGAGCCAAACTTGGGGCTTGGTAAATGGATGCTCCCTTTGTTCATAAACACTTCTTTTTAGAGGAAAAAATAGGCTGTGTAAGAAGCTGTGAGACAGCCCAATACATCACTGTCATAATTTGTTTTTTATCCTCCCCGTGTAGCCTCATTAAAACACTGTTTGAGGTGACTACTTTGTTGCTTGGGGGAATCACACCTCCCTCCAGGCAACTTGACATGCTCCCACTCTGCTCTCTCTATCTCTCTCTCCATTTCCACCTTCCTTCTGTCTTTTTTTTCTTGCTTTCTCTGCTCATCCCTGATCATCAGCATCCCCCATTCTTGGATGGGAGTGGAGCTCCAACCCAGTGGGAGGGAAGCCTGCTCCCCAGGACTCAGTCTGTCACCTCTAATTTTGAAATTCAGTGAGATACTGTATGTGTAGTGTATAATGTGCTAAAATAAGCCCTTTTTCCTTGGGCACATTCTAATTGTTGTTGATAAACAACAACACAACTGTAAAATGTCACTTAATTCTGAGTTGGATAACCTTTACTGGCCCAACAAAACATGCATAATTCTGCTGTTATTGCAAATTACTCCTTTCAAATCGGCCCATAAAGGCAGCAGTGACAGATTAATTTGCTGATTCTGGCCATAAATCAGTTTAGTGCTACACAAATTAACAAAACATGTAAATAAAAGTAACATTAAAAGCTGTGAAAATAACAACAGGTCTGGTCATATTGAGATCTGAAGCTATAAGGAAGGTTAAAGGTTAAAAGATAAACTGTGTTGATTGACATCACAGATGCGACTCAGTAGGTTTTTCCATACAGGTCACATGGGTCAACTTAAAAATCTTTCTGTGTATTTTTTTTTCTGAAAAAATGTTCCAGTTAATACAGTGTTAATGCAGAGTCTTACTCACCTCCACATACTTAAAGTTCTTCCGTCTCTTCCTGTAATCCCAGATGGGCTTGATGGTGTTGAGATCAGGGCTCTGTGGGCGTCAAACCATCTGTTGCAAGACTTTTCGAGCTTCTTGTTGTTGAAGAGGGTTCTTTTTGCTGCATATCATTTTGAGACAGACGCCTCCGTGATGGTAATGCTTGATGAATAAGTTTCTAAACATCTCAAGTACCTGCATACTGCATATAAGGCAAATATTTTCTGTGCTGAACCTATCAATGTGCATATATATTGTGATAGTGATCTTAAGTGTGACTTTATGTCAGCCTTTCTTACCATTTAGATCATCACTCAAAGTAATGTTTTTATGGCTTTCCCATTATTTCTTATATCCGCACACCTCATTCTGTATTATTGCCTTCCTGTTTCTCATAATAACCACTGTTGCTGGCTCTGGTTCATAGCACAGTCATAGATAGTATAAGTTTATGGTGCCTTTTTTTGAACAACTAGGAGAAAACAATGTAACTTTCCTGCTACTTGTATCTGTTAATATGTTTTCCCAAGCCTGTGTCCATCTGTAGCTCTCCCTCTGCTCAGGGTGAATATTGCTTCTTGGAAAGCGCCCCCCCACTCCCCGCCCTCCCGAGTGGCATGGAGGTTGCAGAACAGTGGCACAGCGCAGACGGATTATGCTCTCGCGTAAATCTGCTGTCATTTCAAAACTCTCCGTTGCAAAAGATTCTCTAATGAGAAGCCCTCTCTGCTACTCCCTGTCTGTCTCCCTTTTCACCGTGTTCTTTCTTTTTTTTATATTCCTTTTATCTGTCTCTCTCTCTCCCTCTCCTGTCTCTACCCGTTTAATGGATGTTTTTTGCTGTCAGTGCCTTTTTCTGCCTGTGTGTTTGTGCGACAGCAAGCGAGAGAATCTGTTTGAAGTCAACATGTAGAGAAAAAGGCCTCATATGTAGCAAAAAGGCCTCGAGTCTTCAACTCAGAAGAGTTCCTCTGGTAGTACAACCTTGGTTTTTCATCTCTGCGTTGTGTCCAATTACAGATATCTGTTTCTAAAGCTTACAGACGGAGTTCATCTGTTAAAGTGAGGCCTTTGTTTTGAAACTGAACTGTCAGCATGCAATGAAAAGGATAATGAGATATTGGATCAACCAGAAGAGCAGTTAGCCAGTCAGGGCCGAGGCTAGAACCAATCACTCTTATTTGAGAGCAATAAAACCAACTGCTGCTGGCAACATAGTAAGCATATTATTCCAAATTGTTATGATTTTTTAGCACTGCATGATGCATTATGAATAGAGAGGAGGAAGGCGAATGTGATCTGTATGAAATTTAGACCATTTGCATTGGAATAAGGAAGAAATTGGATTAAAATACAGAAGAGGAAAATTGAGAAGTAGATCAGGCAATTCAAGCCTAATATTGTATTGTGACCCTCATATGCTCAAACTTAAATCCCTTTTCCCTGACCAGCCAGAGATGAAGGCTGCTGAGCGTCCCCACATTAACCTACCTTTGTCCTCTTCACAGACAGAGAATATTGAAGTACAGCCCTAGAGTAAAAATGTTTGGGAGTGGATCTACATCCTCTAACTTAGTAATAACCTGAGGTACGCTTAGCTGGCTGTCTGTCTGGAGACATTGTAATAGTTTTATGAGACTTAACAGGCTCAGCAGGAGAGTGCTTTTGTGAAAACTCATTGAGCTACCAGACAGAAGGTCTTGGAAAGAAGGAGTCCATACCAGAGAGGGCAGAAGGGTGCAAGGTACAGCTTTTGTACCTTAAACATCCTCACATCTTTTTGTAGTTGTTGTCTGCTACTGTGTGCTACCAGCCCAGTCTCATCCCATAATGTGAAGTAGTCATTTTAAATCACTTGTTTCATGCACAATGACACAAATTGTTCTTTTGTTTTAATGACAACAGGCACAGATTGTAAACTAACGCATTTCAATTTGACTGTCTGCAGCACATTGTTTTTTCTTCCCAGTGAAATATTGATGTAATTTAATATATTGTTTCATGCAGACTGACATGAATCATTTTCTGAGAGGCAGCATTACAGCCTGTTTTTACCACCCAACCTTAACCAGTTGTGTTTTAAAGTCTAACCTCATCCAGGAGTGGAAAGTGAGATGAAAGTGATGGTATCTTTGTCAAAATAAAGCCACAGTAGGTTGGACTAGAACCCAAGACTCCTGGGTGAAGATCTACTGTAGGTTAACAGAGACATTTTCAACGTTTTACAGTGTAATATTTGATTTGTGCACAAACAAAATGAAAACGAGAAAAAAACAAAGTGGATCATTCTTGTCATTGTATAGGAAACAATAGATTATATTGCACTGTTTCCTGCAATGGGATGAGACTGTGTTTGTGTTATTGAGGTCTCTCTCCAGCATATACACTTTCATCCTCTCTTGTATGTAAGAATTTTAGCACTGATTGCTTCTTAGAAGTATGGATGTCCCATTACCCCTTGAAGTACCAAGATGGTACTTGACCCTTGACAGGAAGGATCAGAAATGGTGTGGACAGAGGGTGCAGTGGAATAATAAGGGACATAATTGGAATAGTAGCAAGACTGGCTAGAAGTTGAGAAGACGGTCAAAATTGACTGGTGATGAGAGTGCAAAGGTTGGGAAGCCTTGTAATCACATGGTTGTAAAAAGCAAGAAAATAAGGAGTTAACTGTAAGGCTAATCAAGGCCATTGTACCAACAGAGTACAGGGACTGGCTTCAACCAAAGATGGTGAAAGGAAGCAGAAAAGAAGTGATTAAAGCATGGGTCAGAGTAGTAAGGACATTTTTGTAATTATGGGCAAGGCAAGCAGAATCAAATGCTAAAAGGAGGCAAGATAAGATCACATGATATACTTCCTCTCCCAGTGTCATCCTCATTTGTCCTCATTATAAAACAGTGTGTCGTATTGAAAGAATAATAACTCCTAATTGCTTGTTCTTTGCAGAATTAAAAGAAAAAGTGTGTTCTCTCTCAGGTCATAAAATGTAACCACACGTTGCATTTTTGCAGCTTTCTAACCTTTCAAAATGCACACACCATGCAATCAAAGTCACCAAACACACATAACACCGGCTCTCATATACACGGCACACACACACCGGGTCTAATGTAGTCTGTTAGGATCGTTACCCGAGTTAATGTCCATGCACTTGGCCCAATGGGAGTAACTGTGTCATTCTCCATGCTCCCCAAACAGATACAGAGATACAGATATAGACCTGCCTCTGGGGAAGACATATGCACACACAAATACACACTCATGCAGATGTGCGCCTCACCGTGTGGCTCTTACAAGCCGTGGCAGACAGCAATATTAAGTGTGTCTGTGGTGATGGTTTGAGGGTACCGATCCTGTCACATCAGATTAGCTTGACGAATGTTGGCCACGCCTGCTTTCTCTTGTCGTTTAACCCTTCTGTCTCTCCTCTTTCCCCCTTATTTGTCTCAAATATCACCCTGGGCTTTTCTTCTTTATATGCAGACCTTTGAGTGTAAATTGCCTGTTGAAATTCATAAGACCAGAATTTCAAACTCTAGCCAAAATTACCACTTCCTGAGGGTTTCCTTTGGTCCTTATACAATATGAAAAAGTCTTTGGGTTTCTAGGCAAGCCTTGGATCAACATGTAAATTAGTTAGCAATACAAAATGCTAAATATTTCCTCTCCTCTCCTCTCCTCTCCTCTCCTCTCCTCTCCTCTCCTCTCCTCTCCTTGTTCTGTCTATCCATGCTCATGTCGCTCCGCTTGACAGGGCAGGAAATCAGTCTCATTTCTGCTTTAATTCGTTCTGATCAAACATGTCGCTCTCAATCAGCCCTATTTGATTAGGAGGTGCCTGTATCACAGCCCACCAAGCAGGTAATGGCTGACACTCTCATATTTCAGTGTAGCAGTGATTGTGTGTGTGTATGAGAGTTACATACACACATCATTTCCTGAAGCTCAAGCTTGCACATGAACAATAGCATTTAGGTTTGTGTGTGACTATCACACACCCTGTTGGATGTGCTATTACATTCTTTATATTTAGAAACACTATTGATTCCAGGCCTCTTACTAACTCTTCCCATCCCTTCCTCTTCTCCTCTCTTCTTATCTCTTCTCACAGAGATATGGGGTGTAGGCTCCCTAAGTTGCGAAAGGCAGAAGAGAGGCGTAGCCCAGGCAACATTTACTCCACCCTCAGACGGCCTCAGGTGGAGACAAAAGTTGGGGTGGCCTATACCTACCACTTTCTGGATTTCCTGCTGGGGAAAGAAGGTATGAAGTTCAGTCAGTCATGTAAAAAAAATCTGTTATTTTTTCTGTTATATTTAACATAGCTCCACTTATTTTCATTGTTCTTTTTGAGAGCTTGGGCTGAGCCCATGAAACCCAGTGAGACATGCATCATGTGACTTGACTTCTCCCACGCATGCATACTTGAAATAGTCATGTGTTTGTTCATAGTTCACCTCTTTTAAAGAAACAACATTAACAAGAGAGGATGATCTATCTATTTAGGCTCCTTTCCTACAATAACATGAAATAAATTAAATAAGCCCTTACCATACAGGGCTTCTTAGTGATGATGATGAATGAGTGATAGAGGAGGCGGAATCAGATACAGCTCAAATGAAAACAACAAATGTTGGCCATGGAAGGCAGCAGGCAAGTTTCATTCAGATCTGATTCACATTTGTCTGAGTTCCAGTCCGGAGGACGCTCAGAGGAGTGTGTCTTCACATTCAGTCCTCCCAAAGAATTTCAGAGGGTTTCTTTCTCCAGACCACCTTGCTTTGTTTTTAACATGACTGTTCGCAGTTTAAACTCTGCACTGCTTTGTCATCCTGCGCTCTGGTTACAGTCTGTGTGTGTTCCACTCATAAAACAGCCACAGTTGCTATTCTAACTTTACTCAGTCAAATGAAATGTTTGGGTCAGCAACATTTTTTTTCATACTGTAAGTATCTTGAGGGCAAAAAGTGACTTATAAGCTGCAGTTGTATCTGAGTGAAGCTCCTGTTGCAGAGTTCAAAGACTTCTCTAATTCTCAGATTCAGCTATATTGTGCTCACTGCAGCAGTGCCCTCTAACTTTCCCCCCACTGCTCCACCACACAATGGCAAAATACTAAAGCTGATATGTGTTTGCAGCATCTTGCCGTGTGCGTATCTGTTTGATAATATGTAAAATTGTGCGTCTGATAATGTGTGGGTGTGTGTTTGTGTGTATGTGCCTTGAGAACGTTTGATGAGAATCCTCCAGAGGCATGTGGTTTCTAAAAATACTAATTCTGCCATTGTGATGGTGTGGTCTGTGAGTCGATGGGGAGGGACGAAGCAGTTATTGAAAAATAAATAAAGAAATAATTCTTTTCCCTATGGCTTAATGTTTCTACAACCCTGCGTTTTGCTCTCCATCACCTTGACAGGCAGAAGCAGGTGCAAGATTCTCACCAAAATCCTTTTTAGACGAGTCTCAAATGCAACACTGTAACAGACAGCAGGCACGACGACACAGCCAAGTGGCCGTGGTCTGGTTGCCAGTCGGCTTCATTTTCAGCCAGCCCTGTTATGTTTGGCAAATGAGGTAAGCTGTGGTGTTGGCAGGAAGAAATCTGGCAACCCAGAATGCTGGTGGTGACCAAAACAGACAAAAGACATGAGGGCTGCTTGTCGTTCTTGTTGCTAAAGGCAGCAGCAGATAAATTCTCTGATCACGTGTGCAGCAACAACACACACTGTATTATGGATACAAAAAGACCACACACACACAATGTTCATACAAGCCGCCTCGGTGGCTCATTCACACACACTCACAAAACACTTCATAGCACTTAGTCAACAGAGTTAGTGTTATCTTTCAACAGACAGGCAGGTCATTTATATGGTAAATTCAGTGACGCTACCATAGCTGCTTAAGATCGCTAGACTCTATTTTTGGATAAACACAGCTACTATATGAATTGTGTGCATCTGTGTGTGAGTGGGTATACGCCGGCCTCTTTCCGTTTCTCTCCATTTGTGATAGAGAGACCAAGAGAAGTGAAGGATTCCTGGAGGATTATCTGATTGTTTGTGGAGATTGAGAGACCTCATTCCCAGCAAAGGGATTTATTTGTATTTGTGTGTGTGTGCGCCTGTGTGTGTGTGTAAGTAGGAGGCAGATAGAGGAATCTGTATGTCAGTGCATGACATTGACGAAACCCACGGTCAAATCCATCCTTTAATTCAATTTGGCTTCCATTAATAATATTATTTCCCTGCCAGTGTGACTTGATGACTCCTACACAGTAATGAAAAACAAATACCTTTGTGGTGCCCCGGCGAAATATGTGAGGCTAGATTGCTGTTTATTAAACAGAGTTTTGTTCTCAGGATGAGGAGCTTAATGTTCAGACTGAGGAGGAACAAATTGTGATTTTGAATTTGACCCTTGACCAGTCTGAGTGATGAAACCCACCAGAGACGATGCGGCTGACGATGCAGTGTCAGACTTTGTTTTAAGTGCTCTAACACTGCAAACATATTTCTGTGTGACACAACCCAGCTCACACACTCTGGGTCACAGTGACCCTGTGGTGAATCCAGGGTGGAAGAGGAGAAATATGTTCCATGTATCAGGCCTGCAGTTCACTCATGGATCATTTATTTGTTCTGTCATCTCATCATATGACCTGAAACCAATGTCTCATTCTACTCAACTGTCTTATTACTCTCTAATCACCAATCTGCTGTACCTTGACAGATCATCCACCTTTAAGAAAAGGTGCCATGATCTTCATTATTCTCATTGACATGTCAGCATGAATGTAGGGTATGAGATCTAGCAGCCAGGTGTGACATTTTAACCCAGCCTCCTTTGTGTCGAAGCTGCACTCAGATAATGAGCAGGAGAAATGGAAAGAAGGGGAAAACAGGAACTGAGAAGAGGTTGAGCAAAGGGGGGAAGAAAGCAAAAATAGATGGGAGGCAATATAAAGTCAGGGAGGTGTAGCGGAGAACAGGGGGTGAGAAAATGAACAGCACATAAAAACCAGAGTTGCGGTGAATGTTAGTCAGGACCAGAATTGGGAGGGGCGAAGTCGAGAGGAAGAGAGTTAGAGGTGTGAGAAGAGCATGCAGGAGTCAGGACTCTGTGGATGTGTGAGGAAGTAAGTTAGGTGTGATGCTGTGTGACTAACGCTGGTCTCTGGAGCAGGCAGCGAGAAGCTGAACTCTGCTGATGACATTCTGCTGCCCTGCAGAGACGGAGACCCACTCGGCTCATTAAAACTTACAACATGTGTCTAATGCTCAGCTCTGTGTGCGTGTGTGTGTTAGTGTTACTGTTTGCGGCGTTTTTGTATGCCTTTGGACAAGTTTATTTTGACCTGAGGTATCTGTACAGATTAGGGCTGTGACAATATCACATTTTATGGGGAACAAGGACATTTACAGTTGCAATATTACTGCAATATATCTACAGGAAATGAAAAAAAATACTCGAATGTCAAATTTATCTTTAACATTGTTTATTGTGTGTCTGACTCAAACAGTGTTAGCTGAGCCAAACCCCTGACTTTCTTTAGGAGATTTTTGTGATTTTGCTTGCACATATAACCACTGTGGTATAGCCACTAAGCTTATGTGAACTGAAGAAGCATTAGATAATTCCCCTAGTATCATTAAATGTGGTTTTAACTTTTTAAATTTCAATTACTATCAATACCAATATATACCTACAGTTTTATGCAGTAGCTGTTTCTCTGTGTGTGTATGTGTATGTGTGTGTGTGTGTGTGTGTGGATCTACACCACAATCATATGATAAATGTTCACTCTGTTGACAAAGTGTGACGTATTCCTTCTGCCTTACATGATATGTCGTTCCTATTAGAATCTGTGTGTGATGTATTTGGGCTCAGAGAGCAGGCACAGATACATCAGTGTGCAGCATCTGCATTGCCTGACACACTTTTCAAGGTAAGCACATCCACATTTTTCATGAAAGATTGTTGATCTGACTGTGACATCAAATTCAAATCATTTTTCTGCATGATTGTGAGGCAGTTTCAGTGATGTTGGCAAAAAGCCACGAGAGAACGCCAGCCAAGATGGCATAGAGCTGCTATGTGTCAAAAGTGAGCCAGACTGGAATTCACAACCTCACAAGTACATGGGTACTGTATGTGCCTTAAGCGCCACACTGTGTTCTCACCACAGCAAACCTTTTTTTTCTCCTGCTTGTACTTGTCAGCCATTTTTGTGAACCCGTCGCTCTTTCTGAGACTTTTCTAATAAAGTGGGCGCTCTGAGGAGATCAGACCTCCTCTGACAACTACTGACCAACAACTGTCATCACTTGCGGCTACATTCTCTGAACAGCAGGGAGCCCCTGGCTCCAGGAAGTTGATTATTTTATAGTCACTGTTTTGGCACATATCCTTGCCTAAAACCTCTGCAAGTCATTAGAAGGCTATTTAAATGAACGTGAACCTCCAGCAAGCAGAGGGATAAGCCTTGAGGGTGGCTGTAAGTAGTAATCCCCATGCATCACCTAGCAGGCTTAGTACAAACTCTTCCTTTCTCATGCATGCACACTCAGACACTGGCAAAAACAGACTAGTCTATACACACTTGCTGAGATAGTGTGGCACACATACACTGCAAAATATGCTTTACAGTCACACATAGAAATTCAGGGATTTGTACAAGGCATTAATAAGCCCTTCCAAGCAGTTACAGGGAGGGGATGACTCTCACACTCCACACACAGCCTGTGAAAGCCAGGGTCAAAAAGTGAGGCGGCTGTGATGTGGTTAAAGCTGTGGGTTGGAAATAGCAGAGATGAACAGATGAACAGGCGCTCAGTTGCTTCTGGCAACCGTTAAACAATGTAAAGAAGTAACGTGGGATGAAAGTAACAGCTAGGTCTGTTTGTGTTATCACATACAACACACACCAAACCCATAAAAAATCATGTGGATAGGTCTGAAAAAGCTCAACCAAATGTATGTGAATTAACTCAAGGGGTAAATATCTTTGGATAATGTGTGCTTTTGTTTCATGTCTCGTGTTATAGTCATTTGACAGATTGTCTAGTTAACATTTTAAGACATCCAAAGATTGTCAGACTCCTAAGTTCCTTTTTAATTTATCTGAAAAGTTTCGCTGCTCTCTCATGACAACATTTCCCCCCTTTGTACCCTCAAAGGTGCAAACAATACCATCATACCTTGGAGCACCTTTTTCCTGCACTTTCACACTGCTCCCTGGCCTTGCTAGCTGGCACTGTAAAACTCCAGCCAGCTTTCCCGCCTTGAGCCATTCCCATGTTCCCATGCTGCAGTGGAATTACAGCCTTCACTTTTAAATCCCACAGTGGCAGACAGTATAAATGAAGTCGCTTCCCTGCCTAAAGCGCTGCATAACACCCTAATAACTTTCTGTATGCCTTGCCTGAATTAGCTGCCGTGCCTTGCCTGCTTCTTGTCTGTGGGTGAGTGCCAGCCGTGCAGAGCTAATGACAGCTAATGACTGTTTACGGTGACAGGATCGTTGTTATCCCCCCCTGCCACCCCACCCTAGTCTCCAGCTGTTATTATTATTATCACTGTACTGCTTTTGATAAGTCCCCACAGACACCCGTTTAAGTGTTTGCTTGATGAAAGGCTCTTGTGGTTCCAAGCGGTCATGCCAACATGATGTGATGGTTGGATTTTCTCTGGGAGTTTTTTTTTCTTCCACCCCATTGTTTAACTATGATGGAAGTTAGAAAAGTGTTTGCTCATGTCCTTGTATCCTGATAAACTAGCCAAGTTGTGTGTGTGCTTGTGTGTGTGTGTATGAGTGAACATGCCAGATGATGGAGAACAAATTGAAAATGAGATGGCTTGCACATTCCCCCCCCCCCTTATGTAGATGTGTGTGTGTGTGTGTGTTTTGTGTGTTTTGTGTGTATGTAGTTAATTTATTCAGGTTATTTTCTCTTCTCCAGACCCATGCAAATGAGATTGAATGGGAAAGGATGACAAGCATTCAGGCACAGACAGCCTCATCTCTCTCTCTGCTCTCTCTGCTAACTGCCTCACTCTTTCTTTCTCCCTTTTTTTCCCACTTCTCATCTCTTTTTCCATCCTCCTCCTCCTCCTCACTCTCTCACACACCTGGCTTCACTCAGAAACACACAGCCATACATGCATGCTCCCTTAAAAGCCCGTGAACAGACAGGGAGCCTTACTACAATACAGCGACCTCAGGAGGGTCGTTCTCACAAACATTGCGCTCTCTCTGGTGGATTTGCCATGACAGTTTGCTTCCATATGATAAGCTCTGCTAACCACTTCCACTGAAGAGAACGGGCTTTCTTTCCATTGTGTGTGGTAATAAGACAAGCGGCTCTGTCTTAACGATAGCCGCTAATACCATATGCCCAAACAAGCAATGTGATACCATTGTCTTTCAAACCTTTTGATGAATGTGTGTGTGTGTGTGTGTTATACTGATCCGTGGCTATTTGTGTTGGTGAAAATGTGTTAATGTATGTTCAAATGAGCTCTTTCCAGCATCTGTTCATGCATAACGGAGCATGCACACTTGTTTATCTCTGCAAGTGTGTGTTTTCCAAAAGCCAGACTGCGCCGGTGACAGTGAGGACAGAGGCTAATAGTTCTGGTGTAATTAGTTTCAGATTTAGCGTGAAGATGCCATGTGTTGTTGTTCAGTGGGAATTTTCATAATGAAACATGCTCTCTCTTTGTTCTTTTGCTCCCTATGTCCTCTTTTTCATTTCATTCTCCTTATTGATTCAGCCATATATTTATTTTTTCCTGCCGCTTTTTCAACTTGTTCCACCATCCTCATGATATCCCTTTTTGTCTAACCTCGTTTTTTTTCTCTGTTCCCCTCTCACCCATTCTTCTCTTTTCAGAGGTGCCGGTGTCATCTGTGCTTTGTCTGTCCTCAGTCAGAGAGCTGCCAGTTCAGGTCAGGGAACTCTACACACAGGGTTTTGTGCTGGTTGCTGTCCACCCCTTCGTTCACCCCTGTGGCCCTCGTCATGCACACATCCAACGCCAGCTCCACCGGGCCGTGCTGGTCCGAGAGACACTGAGGTACACATAGTAAACACACACCATTGTCATTTTCACTGTACGTTAATTAAAGCTACAGAGTTGTTTTAACACAGAAGCCAGTTGAGATGCATTGTCATGAGACACCCTTAAAGTGAGAGCAATTACTGTTGAGTCAGCCGCTAACTTTAGCTCAGTATCCCAATTCTTTCACTCTTGACTCTACAAGATAACATACATTACTGTACTGTGATTACATTTTGTAGCTATGTACTGTTCCCTAGTTCTCCCTCTGGTAACACAGAACTCCAAGAGTGTCCATTCACTTTTGTCTTCTTTGAGGTAATTTTTGATCTGTAGGCTTACCTATATCCATATACATCATTATCATGACTGTATTTCATAGACCATACATAAAGATGGACAAGCCATCCAAGAAGTCAATCAGATTTCCTGAAGAGCGGTTTTGAAGCTCACTGTAGTGGCTCCGGCTGTCACCTACCTGATGGTGCCTGAGATAATCCTAAAGTGGGCAAAGAGGTGGAACATAAGTGGAGCTAAGGATGGCAGGTGACACACAGGCATCACTACCATCATCTCATTAGGACTTATTATTATTATAATTTGAATGAATAAAATATTTCATAGCAGCAGCTCGACCCCTGCCCTGTGTCTTTTGCCAGGCCTAGCCATGGTTAACCTTACTTTTGTTGTCAGATTTCAGTTAAAGATATTACTGTGAGTAGTTTTGGACATCTTATGTTTTTTATTGTGAATACATGAAATAGTGTATTGTAATCACACACAAGCACACACTGTAGTGCACAGGCAGGTGCCAGCCTGCTCCTTTGATGCCCCTCCTGCCAAGTGGTCCTGCTGCTTCCTGGCACCTGTCACCGTGGAGACGGCTGATTGCATCATCAGCGCTCGCCAGAGGGGAACGGCACGCTGGAAAAGAGAAACCATCTCTCCATCCTTTCATCTGCTTTCTTCAGTGATGACCGTCCCCCCTCTTTTCTTTTGTCCCCATCACCCCCCTTAGTCCCCTTTACTCTGCCTTTTATCTCCCCATCACCGCCATCCCCTTTCATCTGAAAACCCTAAAAAAATGAAAGAAAAATATATCACAGATCTGCTGTTTGAAATCTAGCTGAGAATGTCACTCACGCCTCAGAGCACAAGATATTACCTCGGCCTTCCCACTGACCTCAATCCAAATCTGAAGAGGCGTATCTGAATACTCCTTTTATGATGGTGTCTTGCAGAGGGAGCAGACGGAAATTCAGTCTTTTTTCTGTCTAATAAGTCTTTTGTGTTTGTGGTGAATGCGTGCTATCCTTAAATGGAAAATTCACTCAGTATCAGAATCGTCATTATGTTACTGCTCTGATCATTTGGGGTCAATGAGTGCTAGCGAACATGAGCACATCTGCCACAGTATATGAAGTCAAGGCTCCTTTTTCAACAGTAACTGGGTGATGTAACAGCAAATAAACCTAATGGCCACAGTCCAAAGTAATTTTATAACAGTGCTGACACAGTTGACATTTTCTGCTTCATAAGAGCAGGATTGAGCTGAACTATATGTATGATTGATGCTTTGTGTTGAATTACTTTTTTTTCTCACCTTTTTAGTTCAGAGAAAAGCCAACTGAAATGGGCAAGAAATCGCCTGGAGACAGATGTGTGTGTGGCAGGTCACCAGGTTGCTGACCCAGAGGTGATCCAGAGCTATGTCAAGAGGGTGAGTTCAAGCCCAGTCATGACAGAAATGTTGATTTGGTTTATTACTTTGCATTCTCTTTCTTGTATTTATTGTACAAAAAAAATGAATCTTTGGGGGTGTCTCACAAGCGATCTGGCAAGTGTCAGTGAGTATATCTGAAGATGGATACATGCACTAACACCTGCCTGATCTATAATTTGGCAAACATGTGGAGCAAAAATGCTAAGTATCATCCACCTGGCTCTGCAGCCAGTGTCCTGTAACAACAGGAGGCCACCGAGGTGCCAGTTGCTTGAGTGGGCAGCTGAGGCTGGCTCTGAAAAGAATCCATCCCCATAGATCTCCATGTTAAAATGACCATCGTAACAGCAGAAATAAACATCTTTACAGCCTGGTACATGGCTATATACATAATTTTCATCATACATAACAACTGAGTTGATGAGTCGGTGCCACTCACTTTAGTTTCAGTCATACTTTTGCAACCTTTTTGTTGCTTGATGGCTGTTACGAATGGAACCGAGTGGTACTGAAGGCTTCACAGTTAGCTAAAAGAAGACAGGAGGAAAAGAAAAATAGTGTGAATGTAATTACATTTACATTTTAGACCTTGCCTAATCTAGGTATGCACAATTCAAGAAAACATTCACAAAGAATTTTTTAATTAAATTAACAAAAATCAATGTTGAATTCACTTCTCCATCCTTTTTTTCTGTCTTTATACTTGTTGCACTGGATGTTTGTGTATGTGTCTGCGCAACACATACACACCCACACAAACATGCCGCACTGCTGTGACAGGGAAGGAAACATTACGGTTCTTAAAAGGCTACAGGCAACTGGCTATAATTGTCTGTGTGTGCCATATGGTAACCCTGCCTCTGGTACTGACATGCAGAGCTTCTCCAATTCAAATAAGGCAAATATGATTAGCTTTTTTCCCATTTTAAAATATTGCAAATATATCTGATTGAAAGAATTTCAATAATTAATGGTGGCAGTTGCATCTGCCTGCTATCCCCTAACATGGAAATTAATATAATGAATGTAAGGTTGCAGTTGTAATGGTAAACGATAGTTGGAGTTTACCCTAAAATACCCTGCCAACCCACAGCATCATGGCTGCCATTTATCAGCTGTTAAACTCACTTTTTTTTTGTCTCTCTGCTCATGAATTCGCCAACAGTCCAACATTGGGAAATGAAAATGTGCTCTATTGAATAGATTTGCATCTGAACACCCAAAGAGCACAAAGGAAAACCTGATTGGATGGAAATGCACATCACTGAGTATAATGTGATAGGCTCCGGCAGCGTGACATGAATAACCAATCAGCTCACAAGCTGCCAGAGAGAGTTCGAGATAAGAACCCAGGAGCTGCAACGGGCAGAGAGGAGTGACAGGATGGCGTGTGTGTGTGTGTGTGCACTCAGTTTTGAAATTCTATACTTCTGTGTATTTTTCCAGCACTCACTAGCCTTTCCACACCCTCAGTCTGTCACTGGACATATACTCATCAGACATAACTGTGTGTGTAAGCAATGCTGTGCTGGTAATAGAGAGACTGTTTTCAACAAAATGTGATGCGCGTGTGTATAGATGAGTGAAGTGTCAAAAGTAGTGGGTAATAGGGGAAGATGTGTCTCATTATTGTTTGGGGGTAGTTTGCAATCTGATTCGTCTCCCGTCGAGCCTGTCTAAAACTGTCAGCCCAAATATCAACTGACAATTAACCACCAGAGCTCCATGGGAGGGAGCAGTGCACACACACACAGACATACACACGCAGATATATACACACAGAGTCACACACAAGTACACACACAAATGCGTTGAAATAATGAGGTCCTTTTGTCATTTGAATATTTGATCTTTGCTGATGATTAGGTAGGTTGTTATTTTGTGGAATATCTGCCCCGCGTATGTCAGCCTTTGTTTGTGTGTAAATGAGGCTTTGTTTGTCAGACTATAATAGAAGCGACTGTGCTAATTTATTTGTAAGGCTGTGAAAGCCGTCCTTTATATTTATGAGTCACTCAGATACACTTTAATAGAGTCAATGGATGTGGATGCATGATAACATTGCGGTGTGTGTGTGTGTTACTCTTACAGATCCAGGATGTTGCTGAGCAAGGGGTGATGTTTGTAGGCTTCCTTCAGCAGCCAGGTGGAGGGCCCTGCTTCTTAGGCCAATGGGACCCAGAGGAGCTGTCGTCCTTACATTCGAGCCCTTCACCCATACATCGACACCCTTTCAGTGCCACCACAAGCCCTACAGATCACACAGAATCTCATCAAAATGTTACAGAACTGGATGTGTGTCCCTCTGAAGCTCAACTGTTTGATAATGGTGATGCAGAATTCAACAAACAGGACACTTTGGTGCCAAGAGAACCAGGCTTCAGCCCACTGAAGCCCACTCATATTTCAGAGCACAACCCAGAAGAGTCTAATGAACAAGCTCTCAAAGAATCAACAAAGGAGCCTCAAAATTACATCAAATCTCAACACCCAGCAGATGTCCAGGATAATCAGAGAAGTCTGAGCCCTTCAGAAACAGATGGTGCAATAAGGCAGGAGGAGTGTGATCTACCAGAACCTAATGAGAATCTCAGCGGATCCCCAGAGAATGATTATGACCTTCCCAACCAAAAAGAAAGACGAGGTTCAAGCTCAGACAGCTGGCTCAGCTCTCCAGAGCTGGATCATAACCATGGCAGAAACTCTACTTGTCCAGAAGGCCAAACCAGAGTGACAACGCACAACAACAATCACATCAGACTGAAGAGTTCCGAGAAAGACAAAGGTGCGACTTCTCCACCAGCACAGGCTAGTAAGTAAAGAGGGTTCTTAGTCTGACAGCTCATCTGTAAGACTGTCTTGTCAAACTTGCTGTTTATTTGTGTCTGTAGGGATGCAGCTCTTTGCACTGTACAACCACACAGAGGAGCTGAACACCTCTCTGAGGTTTTACTCGCTCAGGGTGCCGCTGCGAGTGCAAAGGGATTCCGGGTTAATCACAGAGGTTGATGCACACTGGCTTGACCACATGACTCAGCATTTCAGCAGTGGGGCGCATCTCATTGATGGGTTCTTCCACCTTGGGGATGATAATGGTATGACATCGTGTTGTCATAGATGCAACTCTAAACTGGTCTCTGGTTTCTGGTAGCAGTAGGTACTCCAATTTAAATACACTGATTTTGATTCTTCCAAAGTCAATCGATCTCCATCCAGTAAGTCATATCAAACTGCCCAATCATTTTTGAAAGAGTGGTGGTAGCACGCAGGTAAACTTGAGCAAAATCTAGACTTGTCATCAATATAAGAATATTGATTATGCCAGCTTAAGTGAATGTTACTTACCTCCTGGCTGAGAATTTTCACTGGCTGAGTGACACCAGGGATTGACAAGATGAAAAAGCTGCTCAGGCTGTAGGTCTCTGCCTCACTGCTGGGTAATGGATGATATGCATGGTGTTATGTTTCGAAAGTCCGTGGCTTACACCGCAAGTCACTGCTCAGCCGGCCGTGGAATAAGCAGGCTTAAGCCAAAGGGAACGAGGGAGCAGTAGTGAGAGATTGGAGAGTGGAGATTAGCTTTTTAGTTCCTGTTTGAATCACATACATCCTCCCGTGTTTATCTGGCTAATTTGTCCCTTTTACTCCACAGACAATGGGGTTTCATCTGTGGACAGTGTGTTCATCTTCCAGAACTCTGCAGAGGAGACAACAAACACTTCCTATGATGCTATTGTGGTTGAGCAGTGGACTGTTGTTGATGTGAGTTATACAATCCTTCTGACAGACAGCTTATGTTGTTCTTTGAACATTATATAGGAGGAAAGACTGTACAGGCTGATATGAGTTTTTGTGTGAATAATTTGTTGCCTCTTTCCTCCATCCAGGGTGTTGTAGTGAAGGCAGACTACGTTCCATTGCTTCAGTCTTTGGCCCCGTATGGATGGAGGCTCATGTGTGTGTTACCCACACCCATTGTCAAGACAAACAAGTAAGAAAACACATCTTCTTTGCACTTTGAATAGCATCACCTAAATTCAGCAAGGACTAATTACAGCTTTGTTAATTTCAGAGTGAGTATTCCTTTGTCTAAGATGTCTCCTGCCTTATTCTTCTTGGGATTAGGACTGACAGTGCAGTTTAAATAAGCAGGACAGACGGTTCGAGATCTGACAAATCATGATCATATGCTCCATCCCAACATGAAACCTCTTTTGAAATCTGTCAGAGCCACGAACAAAAACACCATCGCTGAACTGCTGTTGTCTTGTAACTGTCACTTTACAAACCGCAGCAAGCAGAAACCTGATTTTTAATACAAGTAATGATCTGCAAGCGCCTCACATCATCCTGTAACATACGATAACAGGTAACTGTAAATGTGCCGCTCTTCTCTTTGTGCAGTGATGGGAGTTTGTCGACCAAGCAAATCCTTTTTCTTCAGAGACCCATTTTGCAGCGCAAGAGAAAAGACTTCAAGGTTTGTCTACCCCTTTTTCTTTGCAACACATCTGTCACTTGTCTGTGATGTGCCTTTAGGGCGCGCGACTTTATGTCACACAAGGTGTCATTAAAAAGTCATGTTACTAAATATGGGATGTACAGCGAATATAAACCTGCTAAGTAAAAGTCTAATAATAGGCAAATAGCTGGTCTCAAACTGTACAGGAAAAAGGCATCAGCGAAAGAGTCTTTGTTGTGGTTTGTCAGGTGTCTGGAGAGAATGAAAGAAAAAGACATGACACAAAGCACAAAACCATCTCAAACACATCTATTTGATTTCAGATGCTTAACCTCAGGAGTCGCAACAAGGCAAAGAAGAATCCTACTGGAGACACTCTGGAGGAGAGAGGAGAGAACAGGTCCCCCGTGGTAGAGACAGAGATGGACAAGTTGGGCAGACGCACAAAGGAAGAGGAAGAGGCTGAGGGGAGGATGAGCGGGGATAGCGGAAGGAGCGAATACGTCCAGAAAGGTAGGGAGCAGAGGGAAGAGGATTCACAACATCAAAAGGCCTTGTTGTTCCTATCGCAGAGTAGAGCTTCTGTGGAAGAGCAGGAAGAGGAAACTGACATTGACAAGATCCCTCTGTCCAAGCAGGAGAAGTCAGTGAGATGGACAGATTTCTGTCAGGGAGATGATGGAGGGGTCAAGGAGGAGGTGAAAACAGAGGAGCGGATCAAACAGCAGCTGTTTTCCGGTGTTTGTTGACACATTTGGCACAAAGGAAGCTAAAACCTGGATAGTTTCTAAAACAAAAGAAGAAGCTTTTCAACATTTTGTTGACTTGCATTTTTAGTTCCTCTGCGGACAACTGAGATGTAGTAAATCTTATACTGTATCTGTACTGCTAACGCTTCTATCTGCTCAGTGTAGAGCGTTAAGACATGGATGTGAGGTTGTAGCTCCCGTAAATGGGGAAAGTGTATCTGCTGCTTTTCGATGTGTGGAGACTGTGTGTGTGGAGGTAGTCTCCTATCCAAGCCTTAAGTAATATTTTTGTTCACACTGTTGTGCGTTACGACTTTCCAGCAATAGGACTGTGAGTTTTGATTTTGCTGGTGCTTACTGTACTTTTATATGTAAAGACTATAATGCAAGATAAAAAAAGGCAGAAAAACATGCAATGTAGTATGGTGACTTAGAGCCGGACTCCATGCATACATATACAATACAGTAGGTATTAGCTGATGAAAGAACCTAACTGAAGTAATATGGAAAATGTCTTGATTCTGTAGTTTTAAATTCGAATGTTTTGCTTAGCCCATATCCTGGGTAATAATTTTTAATGTTTTATCTAATTTAAGATGTTGCTGTTAAATCTATAAATATGAATCTCAAAATACAGCAATGGTCAAGCTGTAAACAGTATTTTTGTGAGTCTTTTTAAATACAAATTGTCATTGCAGGGAGCATACCAATTGTGGGTTGTAATTTCAGAGACGGCTAGCACCATGCTTTGATCAAATCAAATTACATGAGACTGGTAGGAAACCACTTTTTCATAAATAGGTAATATGACCCCTACAAATGTGTAAATTAGAAACAAGCTATTTATTACTTATATTTCCTGGACCACCTGTGTTGTGTATAAGTAGTGTAATATAGTAACGTAGGTCTGAATATAAAAAAGGTCAATAAAGTGTTTTAAAAAAAGATTGACTCAATTTTCTTTATTTCTTTTGCATCTCACATTACCGCCATAAACAGTTTTCCTCATATGAGGAAGAAAATGCAGAAACAACTCAAAAATGAGTCTCAACAGCACAACCCCTGCAGAGAGATGACAACGAGAAGCTTGCAACCATCTCCGAGGGATGTTCAGTGATGCGAGCCAATCAGAGACCACCTGGAGGTTCCATTACAGGGCACCATGGGATACTTACTCCACCCCGGGATGAAAAAACGTTTATGGGTATGTGGATGTGTGCAATTGAAGACTGTCTGGGAGATAGGCACTGTGTATGCATGCATGTTACAGTGTAAGCAACAGGCAGGGTTGCTGGCCAATGTGTGAAGGATTGTGAAGTTTTGATTCTAAAAATATGCTCAGTGGTGTGAAGTAAAATTAAAAAAACAATGTAACTCTGTCAAGCAAGTCTAAAATCGGCACTTAAGAAAATTAAGTTCATTCATTAAATACACCTCTAAGAACACCTTTTTATAAATTATGTCAACTCTGTAATGAAAAAGCTCAGCGTTCCAGGACTTTAAAGCAGCAGCTTCACATTTTAGAAAATTTACTTATTTACTTCTTGCTGGGAACTAGATGAGCAGATCAATAACAACTTACACCTATCCATGGAGCCAGGATTTGGTTAAGAATGGAAACAGCTAGCCTCTGCTGATACCACCTTTAAATTTCCCTGATTTACACTTTACTTTTTGTTTGTTTCATCCAAATATTGTGTGAAAAACAAAAAGTTAAAAGTTTTACAAAGCATTCCGGAAATAGCCCGGTGCCTAACACTTCATAACGTGTTGATTTTACACTTCTAGCTGAAGATAAATGGAGCACAATAAGTCTTTTCAAAAAGCCTAAGCATATGTCCCAAACTGTCAAACTACTGCTTTAAAACATTTAGGTAAAACTGTGCATAAAGTTTCAGGTGGATATATTCATGCAAACAAAATAACTTAAGTCAAGTAATGATAATTTGTAAATGTACCTAAAAATATGTAACATTTACACCACACTGTCTCCAAAATACACGTGACGGTACAGATGCCTTTCTGTTTATATTATATGGAATAAAGTTCCTCTCTATTGTCTTTGTGAGTCAGCTGCTAGCTGAGGAGTGGGTGGTCCCAGAGGTCTTTCAAAGATCAGGCACAGGTTGCAGCAGCAGGAATAGGAGGATGATGAAATAAGTCCTTCAGTGCTCATATTCCTGGAGAACTGTAGTTACTTTCCATTCTCTCCGTACATCGGTCCACTGATGAGTGCAGACAACCCTGATGGTTTCTGGGAATTGTAGAAGCTCCTACCACCACTTCTCGAAGAGGATCCTGTCTTTTGAGAGGCCAAGCTGCATGAGGGTTTTCGAAATGGTTTCGATCATGGGTGGCGGTCCGCACAAGTAACACAAAGTCCTTTGTGGGTCCACGTGAGCCTGCAGCACCTCCTCCGTGATTCTCCCGCCTAGGGAGACACAGGGGAGGTAAATCAATTAATCAAGACTCAGCACTGTGGTGCCTATTGCTTCTCGCTCTCAGACACGGAGCTTTGATAGCCTGTTCTACATGATGACACAGATAAATCAGCAAAGACAGGCTGTACTAGTGTCACTCAATCATCCAAACAAAACAATGCAAAGTATGTATTATTTACGGTTGACAAATGGCTGGAGTTGTGGGTCGACATCTGTGCTCTGTTGTGTGACGTGGAAATCACAAGAGAACGTGTCAGGAAACTCTTGGCACACCTCAGTGATAGAATTCTGGAAACACAGACAGCAGCTTGTTTTTTCCTTATTACATTAAATCACAACTGTTTTTAAACATTCCTCACAAGAATAAATTCTGACCTTGAAGAGCAGTTCCTGGGTGTTCTTGGCGCTATAACAGAGATGGGCAGAGCCTATGTTGTACCCTCGGTCGCCTAAGGCTTGGTTGAGATGTAGCAGATCTGCCGTGTGCAGCAGAATAGAGTAGAGGGGATTGATCCCTACACCACCTGCCACCAATAGCAAATCCATAGCAGGATCTGAGGGCTGAGGGTCAAAGAAGAAGTCCCCACCGACACGCATGGCCACGCTGGAGCCAACAGTACACTGAGGAAAAGGAAGAGCAGTCAAAAGTTGGACTAAGCACCTAAAATGGAAAATACAGTATCACAGCATCCTAGACAAGTCTCAGGAGACAGTAAAAAGAGTTTTACATTTGAATGCATATGCAAAGAACCCTATGGTATAGCACAGGTGAATGAAACTTCACAAGTTGAAAAGGTCTTTTGAAGCCAAAAGGAGCCATAAATATGCCTTCATCTGCTTTTGCACACGTTCACATAATAATGGCTGCACTCTTAATCTGCTACAAGTCTGCTATCTTATTCCTGGAGCACAAAATCAAACAAAAGGATCATCAAATGATCCCAGAGCTGAGAGCTCCAAGTCTTAGAACACTTGCCGTGCACACACTGCTTTCTCCTATTTACACATGCTGTAGTAGCTCAAAGCTGTTTATTAGGGCCCATCATCAAAAAGAGAAGCTGCAAACAAACATGAAGGCTACAGAGAGATAGGAAAGAGAGAGGGGCGAGCTAAAAGAAAACACTGTTCATATTCATACCCGCAGCAGTGGATTTAAAAAAAAAAAAGAGAAAAAGATACTTGAATAGCAGGTTCCTGGTAGATAAATACAATGTAACACATTCAGCTACTTATTTACCCACTGTAGCACTGCTGACTGCAAAGGTTTTTATAGAAAGAATCTCCTGCTCTGAACTTTCTAGGACACCCCTTCAGAGGAGCTAAAGGCTAGAAAGCATATTTCCAATTCATTCCAAGCACCTCAGTACAAAGTTTGATTGAGAGGTGTGACAGAACAAGCTTCAAGTGCATTTTTT
The DNA here is from genome assembly GCF_900634625.1 of Parambassis ranga. NCBI lineage: Eukaryota > Metazoa > Chordata > Actinopteri > Ambassidae > Parambassis > Parambassis ranga. Next base: position 11,945,285 of record NC_041023.1, read on the forward strand.
TTAAACTAGACACAGGCAACATGAGGCTATACGCCAGTCAGCCTTCAATATTTCTTTGATGTTTTGTGTGCCTGGGCCTTAACGTCCACTCGAGCACATGTGTGAATGTGGTAGTCATTATCACAGTCACATGTCCTCCTGACTCAGTTTCAAGGTGAACCCCAGTGCTTCAAATACCTGCAACAATAAACTAATCTTTGATCGACACACCACTGATGCACTTCATGTTGCCGCTTAATAAAAGTATTGTTAAAAGTAACAAATTAAATGCTTCCAGTTGGGAAAAAAGTCATACGTTATTCACAAATTTATTGGCTTTACTGCCCCAATCTCTCAAACCTCAACAGCAACACAGGCAAGGAGCACATGCTATTACACAGGACCCCAACAACCCCCTCAACCCAATCTTCACACTTCTTTCATCCAGTCACAGATACAGTCCCCACCTCAGACAACAGGCATGTTATGGCAGGGGTTTATATCCTTTCTGTCATAACATCAATAAACAAAACACCCTGGCAACAATCATGTGTGATGATGCTGTGTGATATGTGTGTGCATACTACACAGATGTGGACTTCTCCTGTTTGAATGTGGTGTGGTACTATGTAAAGCTATACAAAGCTGTACCATACATATATAAATAAATCCTAACTTTTTTCACACTTTCAGCATGTCATTTATAAACACATAAGCATATGCAGCTTATTTATTAAATCAAGTTTATACATATATTTTCCTAACTTTAGTGTACATATGTAATATCAGGGAAACTGACAACCACACTCACCATGGTGTGGATCCAGTGTGCTGGCGGGTGTTTGGTGTATTTGACGGCCAGCTCAATGACACCCTCCCGCTGCAGCAAACCTGGACTGGAGCACATGGAGAAACCTCCCACCTTCTCCACACCAGGGATGAAGAAATCCACCCTGCTCAGACACACAAAACGTGAATGTTGAGTTATTATAAAAAAGCCGAAGGCTAAAAAGGCAGAAACATGCTGAACTGAGGGTCAAAATGTGAATGACAGTAGAGCAGTGCCCTTTGACCTCAGTTTGGAGAATACTCCATTTCTGAAACCAAAGAGAAAACCAGAGCATGTGCAAAGTTGCCTCTTTGTTAGTTTAGCACAAGCACAACAAAATTGCCACAGTGGAAAACAGCAACAGTTGGGATAATGCTCCACCAACACAATGACTACCCTCAGAGGCATCATGAATATGGGTCTGCCATGAAAATGCACACATATGTCCCCCCGTCCACCTCCACCTTCTCTTTTCTCATGCACTCCCACCTGGAGAAGATCAACTAACAGTCCATTCTTCTCAAAAACACTAAAACTCCTGGATTTCCATCTATTTACATTCATTATCAATTGCCGCAGGGCAACTGGCTGCCAGTTTTATTTCTCACCACCGCCCACCTACAGTATGGGCTCATGTACATACTGCATGGGCATGGTACACTAATTAACATTGGCAACACTGACTGACAGACAAGCACAGCAGAAAAAAGCCCTGCTTTCATTGCTGAAAATTATAACTGCTATCATGGTTCTAAGAGTCACTTGAGGTTTGCCTGAAAGGTAAAATATTTTCCAATGTTGTTTGTACATAAACTACAAGTACGTTAGCCAGTTTTTGCATAAATCTGTTTGACCGAGCTGAAGTCACCTGACAGGCTGTAAATGATTAATAGGCATGTTTCGTTCCTATAGCTGATGTGACAACATCTAATAACACCGTACTGACTGCACAGTTTCAGAAGATATAAAAACCTGGACCCCAAGGAATAAGAACCTGACACAATCCTGCCACCATGTGGTGACTATGAGCAATACAAGTATCATTAAAGGAAATCTCTAATGTTCTTTCTAATGTCAATTGAGAAGTAAGAGCCTGGTTTTATTGATGTGACCTAAGAAAAGGAAAGCACAGATTCATTTGATAGTCATACTAAGAGAAAAGTTTAAACTCTTATAAGTGTTTACTCACCACTGCCCTGCTTTGAAGACAAAGTCTGGGTGGACTGCTATTCTCAGTCGTTTTACAGTCTCTGACTCGTTTATGATTCCACATACTTGAGCTGGATACAGAGCCTGCATTAATACGCACAGCAAAATCAAGAGGTTAAGAGAGACAGCATACATATGCAGTAAAGATTAATTCATTCAACAAAAACATAGACTTACATTCTGTCTGTAGTTGTTTGCTGTCCTTTCCAGGTGGTCCGTTTGTCTTTTGGAAGACATGTTTCTTCTACTTAGAAGACAAAAACAATTTGGTCACTTGCCTTGTCAAATATTCGTCTATGCAGGAAGCGACAGCAGCATTATGTGAAGAGAAAAATACTTTAAAGTGGAATTTGCCCCCATTCTCACTGAGGAGCAATGCACTTAAAGGGCCAGCTCACCCAAATTACAAAACAGCCTTTTCTTATCTTTTAAGCTTTGTGTATAATTTCATTTTAAGTACGTGGATTGTAATGATGTCTGACTTTGGTTTAACTGGCTAGATTGCAGACTTAACGTAGCAGAGCTAACAGGAAACATTTCGTTGGATGATGTGAAGATATGATTCCCCTCGTTGTTCGTCATGTAAACCATAATGAGCTGATACAATCCAGACTTAACTCACCTTGTGGTAACTAACAGGCGGAAGCAGAGCAGACTGGCGCCAGGACTGGGCAGGTAGAAGCTTCGGGCTGCCGCCGACAAGAAACAGGGGACGCTCATTGCGATCTAGTCAGAACAGAGCAAAACAGATCTTCAGCTATCAAAGCAACACATGCACATCTTTACAATAAAACACTAGCTGAGCGCCTCAACAGGACGGGTCTAAGGGACAATGATAAAGACAGACTGATACAAATAATCACAGAAAATCAGCTAGGTGTAGCATTGTGATCATTTTAGACAGAGTTGACCTCCCTCGTGATGCGTCTCTGAGTGAGGTTAGCTCATTAGCTAAAGCTGCTAAGTAGTAAACAGTCACTTTCGGTTTGTTATTTGACAGCGTTACACAACATAAATATTTCTTTACCGTGCTGGGCTGACACTGTATTTCTGTCAAATACAATTCATATTTTCCCAAACATCTTCGGAATAACCTTGGTCATGTTATGATTACATGACACTGCCACATCTTCTTCTTCTTCTCGTCGAAATATATAGCGGCTCACGACTTCTTCTTCTATGACGCGCATGGTGTCAAAGTTGTTGTAGCAGCGCCCTCTATCGTTGGACTTGTTTGTAGCAACTAGTGCAAACGACACACTTTCCTAATACAAAATAGGAGTACACACTAATATACACATTTCAGATAAACGTGATTATAAAAAAATACCGTCTCAAATTAGCCAAAAATAATAATGATAACACCTCTAAATCACTCAGCTGGTCTAATCTTATCAGCCAAAATATACAAAGCAGACTTCAAACAGTAGATACAGATACACACAATAGTCCTTTGCTCAATCTTTACCAATAGTTTATGTAATTTAATATTTAGAGGATTAATTGAATACCATGCATCTGCTCCATTGTTGTCTCAAAATGAAGCATGTCTTCTGCTTCTTTGCCTCAAAAATCATGTAAATGATGTGTTTGCTCCATCATCACAGTAGTAAACCCTATGAAATACACATCACTTTAAAACATCTGTCTGCAATGTGTTTGTTGTTTTTCTTTTGCTTTTGCCACAACATATCCAACCACCACCAGAAGACTAAAAATACAATCAGAGTCCTGTGTGTGTGTGTGTGTGTACTATAAGAAGAGTACTTCAGAGAAGCACACTAAATACAAAGAAACTGTAACTGTTAGATTCCTTTCTGCATTCCTGGAGGATTCATCCTGAGTGTCTGCACGTCTAATCACAGCTAAAGCTCTGTTGTGTTTTACGCACAGTAACTATGCAATCCTCAAATAAACACACAACACAATACATCGCAACTCAAATTATTTAAAAGTCAGCCAGCTCCACCCAAATGATCCGGAAGAGACAACTGTTTGTTTTTTTCAAGTCAAATTCCTTCTACAATTTAACTTATAATTTTTAAGTTGTTATGTATGTATGAGGTAACCAGTGTTTAAAAAGCCCATATAGTGTTTGTTTGCTGTCACATGACCAGTAAAGCAGGTCTCTGTCTGTGTCTTTACTATCAGAAGATACAGTAGCCATTTACTTCCTTTGCTGTTATTTTTCTTTTTCCTAGCTGACTCTACCAGTTTGACTGGCTCCCTTCCTCCCTGCACTCTTTCCCATGCTTAGCACGCCTTGGTTCAACCTGTTGTTCGAAGCTGCACGATGACAAAGAAAGATTTTTCAGGTTTATCAGTTAACAATGACTTACTGCGCCCGTACACACAGGCACATGCGTGATGTGCGAACACATTGTCGTCATAACAACCAAAAGCATTAGCCTGGAAGGGCACACGTAGTTTGAACTGTACGCAACACTGTCAACGTAAATATTTATATATGGCTGGATGAGCATCTTTGCTGTGATCAGAAAGAAATCTCAGTTTGTCTTCACCAGCACTAAGACTTGGCAAATAAAGGCGTATTTGTATATAGAAGCTATCAGGAATATGCATTAAGAAGATGTATCTGCAGGAAATAGAGAAACATGTTTTCATATGTAATTGCCCAAAAACATATTATCAACCAATTTTACAAACTCTTTTCTTCTGAGGCAAATGACAGCAATTTTTCATCCCTCTGTTTGATTTGTACTTCCTGTATGACAGTGTGTGGCTGTCAAGGGGAGGGGAAAAAAAGGTTGATTCATGAGGTTTCTGATGGCAGAAATTCAACCATTTCTCCAGGCAGAAACAAGACAGAGAGAGAGTTCCTTATGCAATACCAGTCATTATTTCAATATCTCTCCACAGCATCACATAGTTTTCAACAAACATTCTCCACATGCTTTCCTGTTTCACTTGAGACATACTCTCTATTTACCTTTCAATCGGTTGAATTAAAGAGTTTTGGTTAATGAGTCTGAGGTTTATAGATCTCTATCTAAAATGTGTTTTCTTTATCTGTTGCTGCAGGAGTTAATGATCAACTTACAGTCAGACTACCTGCATGTGAGAGGAAAGCAGATTGTGAGATATGGGACTGAGAGTTTGAGAGGCAGAGAAAACAGGAGAAGGGATATAATGAGATAACATCCTGTGTTTATAAAGCTGTTTAAACCCATAGATGATATGGGCGGCTGGTGAGTAGAGCTGAAATGTGTTATTTTGAGTTTTAATCTGAACACAATTGACCAAATTATTGCATCTTCTCAAGTGTGAATTTAATTTAGAAATCATCTTTGGCTCATTTGATGAAATATGAGCTTTTTATCCTTTAAGCAGCTACTAAAACCTTATAATGTGTATATTTGAGATTCTAAGTTGCATTCATACTTACCTGTACAAAGGATAAAGTGCAACGACAGACAACTTTCTATGTGTAGCCGAAAGAAGAAATAACTCTGCAGAGTTTCGAGTGGATGGGAGATGGGAGGAGAGGGAGTCCCCAGGTATGCAGGCCACTGACTGCTGAAACAGAAAGAGAGAGAAACATTCCTTAATGCCACAGCTACAACTTTCACTCTAATTTAGCAGGAGGGAGACAAAAAGTCTTTCTCGATTCCTCCCTCCCTTCCTCTGTGTCTAAGTTTCTCTAGGTCTTTCCTGTTGGCACCGGTCCATACAGATACCATGTGGACTGGGATTCCAGAGACAGAGAAAGTGTTTCTAATCATAAGATCACATCTAGGGGATATTCCTTCGAAACTGGGCGTTCACATTAAAGATTGAGAAAAAAAGAGTATTTAATGTGTGATTATTTTCATGCAATCAAAAAGGTGAATGATTCTTAATATTCTACTATATCTGGAGAGGAGGGATTCAGGTTTTTGTTCTACTTCTTCTATTGTCTCTTTTTTTCTATCTGGCACAGTGACTGCACTGTAGATTGTGAACATTTGATGTGGGCGTGTTTTACCTTCCTCCAAACCCCTTCCAGTTCTATACTTGACCAGAAAATCCCTCATATAGTCAGACTGATCACACTTTTTGGAGCCATGGGCAAAAATGCATTTACAGAGTAAGACTGCTGAAACGGATATGATTGTTTGGTAGAAGCATACCTTTAGATATTGTACTGTTATGATAAATGTAATGCTTGTGTGTTGTTTTGGTTCAGCAAATGTTGCAAAATCATTGACTAAGAACCTATTAAATTATGTAAAGCATCTTTGGATCATCTGTGCCATGTATGTGTCCTGAGCCTGTGTTATCATGGATGAGAGTCAGACAGAAAAAAAACTCCAAGCATGCGCATCCGGCAGGATGAAGGTGCCCCGCAGATGAAACTGGCGCCAGTCCAAGCTGCTTCCCCTCACTTAACGTGAACTCACAACAACAACAACAGCAACAATTGTACGTTTACTGCAGTACTGTCATCACCTGACGACTTCTTCCTGTCTCAGGTGGTTTCAACACAGGGTCTCATTTAAACCATGAAGCTAAACTGCAGTCGCTGGTTATTAAAGTCATTAGCATGCTTAATAAACACCTCAGTGTGTTCCACTCCTTTGTCTGACAGGTTCAAGCCTGGGCGTCCAAAAATGGAATATAATTTGGCACCCTGGCTTGGGTTGGGTTCAGCTGATACAAAGGACTCTTTTTTTCAATGTGTTACTGAAGAAGCGTACGCTCCCATGGGGTATGTTGCGAAGCAACCACAAGCCCAACCTACCATTGCAAGGGATTCACCTGAGCGGTGCTCACGTGACAAACGCCGAGGGTTCATCCAATCAGGAGTAAGGACAGGTGCTTCGACATTAGAGTTTCGGAGGCGGAAACCTGCTGGTTTAGTCGAGGAAAGCCGCTCCTTATAAATGTCACTTCATCTGTACTTTTTTCAAGAGCAGACGAAGAAACGTAGAGATATTTAACAAAAGAAAGAAACATCTAATATTTAGGTGGAGGGAGGTATGAGGAGACGGTTCGCCTGGTTCGTGCGTAAAATGGATAGGTCTGCGACCCTTTGAGAGATTGTTGTTACAGTTGATCCAAGTGCTTCACTCCCGGAGAAGAAGACACTCCTATCTCCTTGTTTATAATCAACAACGTGACATTTACGTTTTGATCAGGGTCGTGTTACATCAGTTGTCCCACTGGCTGCAGCTCAGGTGAGTAGTCCTTGGAGATTTTTTCCTGCATATTGTTTACCTGTGAATCACAGTATGAGTTTGCGCTTCCGTTCTCACGAGTCATTAAACCAGTTTTACAAAGAAGCTAAACTTGGTTACACTGGTTATTCACAGGATTAGCTGGGGAGACTCAGGTAATAATGACAGATGGATAGCCAGATATTAAAATGCATTCATATTTAAATGATGACAAAGATTTTTGGTCATTGTGTGGTTGTGAATGAAAGTGTAGAGCAGAATGAATACTACATCACACAGTACCGTTGAAATTACATTTAAAGAGGACATATGTGATGAATGGTTGTTGATGGTTGGTACAGATCTCTACCTCCAAAGATGACAGAGAGGACACCGTGGTGGAAGGCATTCCTGCCAAAGAGAAAGAGCGGAGGCCCCAAAGACTCATCCCACACCTTGGGCCCAGACTTTGACCCTTTTGCACAGCGGTCAGAAAAGCAAAAAGATCCATCTCCCTCCAAGGCCCCTGGTGACCAGACCGTGCCTCAGCAGGAGTCCAAAAACAGCTCCAACCTCCTCAGTGATGAAACCTTTGACGACTCCCACATAGAGTCGGTCTTCAATGAGCAGACATGTCGCAGGAACATGAAGGTGTCCCGCTCAGGTCGGTTTAAAGAGAAGAGGAGGGTGCGCTCAAGCCTTCCTATACAGGACAAAGAGACAGAGAACGTGGCAGCTGGGGACAGACGGTGACAGTGAGGAGGAGAATGAGGTGATCAAAGACTACTTTACAGAGATGATGGAGAGTAGTTATATGAAGATGCTTCATTTCCATGAGCCAGCACCAAGAAGTCAACTGCATGTTGGTGATGTTGAAGATAACAAGCATTCAAGTTTTATCCCAGTACTGCAGGAATACAAGAAATTTGCTGATAGACATTTGTGCCAGAATGCCCCAGAAAGTCACTTTAAAATGAATGAATCAATATGCCAACAATATTCCACGATCAATGCTATAAAGTAACATACAAGCCTTTATAAAAGCACAAATGCCAGTTTCTGTCAGTACTCAAGATGTGTGATACGCTTCAGGACAATACTGCTTATAAGATGTTTACATCGTTTCTGTAATAAGAATAATATATATTTAACAATGAAGGATAATGCTCATTTGTCAATGCTTTTACAAACATGTTGATTCTAAAGGGTTAGAATAAGGTTTATGAAGTAAATGATTTTATTATATGTGTGAACAAAAACAATGATTGTGAGCAGCTTTTAGTCAGAATGCACAACACTTACCAGTAAAAAAAAAAAAATCAAATATTTTAATGAAGGATGAAGTATGGCACGTTTTATGAGGCCCTTAGCAAAGCTACTGTCACTAAGAGAAGGAGATAATGTTGCAATCTATATATCTATATGAGATATGGACACATTAATATTGAAGTAATGAAGACTTGTTTTACAGGATGACTGTAATTTGAACCGTCTGTGAATACATACATGAAGGCAAAACACAAGGAATAAATCTGATCTGCTACAGCCGTTTGTGTGTCTGTGTGACTTTTGAAGGACATTGAAGGTAACTTGTTGTAGAATTTATCTTGAAACAGCCACAAATGCAAAAAAACAACAAAAACTATTTCAATTGCAAAGTTCAAAGGGGTCATATCTACAGCTGTGTTTGTGCCTGATTATCACTCTGCCTGAAAAAAAGGCCATTGCAGTGCCAATGTTACCAATGTACAGTATGTCAAACACAGGCCAGGATTCTGCTGTCAGGTAAAGGGAGGAGCACGCTTGTGACACTGCATTCTTTTGTCACTGTTACTGGTTAAGGTGTGTGTGAGAGAGAGACCTGCACCTCGCATGTCTGTGTAAACTATGAAATTATAGCAGATGCTTCAATGCACAATCTCACAGGAGCCCGTACAAATTAAGATGCAGCAGGTCAGACCGGGTTCTGGATTCTTCAAAGCTGAATCAAAACGATTTGCAATGCCATATTTTCAACACAAGAGGGCAGTAATGCGCTGCAAACATACAGCTAGAAAACAAAGATGATGTGAAATAAATATTGTAAGATGAACAAGTGTCTGTAGTTTTAGTAAAAGGCAGCTCTCATCACATGGTGTTTTTTGGTTTGCAGGTGTAATTGAAGTTGCAGGGAAAGTTTCTTGGCACCTTCAGCCACCCTTCCCTTCCTCTCCATTGGCCCCGCACTGGCTGCGGGGTTTGTAAAGGTGTGGCTTTCTGCCTCGTTCAGTGCGCACAGAGTGCAGTGGGAATGAACCGCAAACAGCCAGAGACGTTGTGCTGCACTGATAGCTTTCGTTTCCAAACACACAAATTAGGTAAAATACAAAGTTTGTAGAACTTTTTTTAGTTGTTTACTGGAGCTCCAAGCGGACCAGCTGCCGAAAACCAACAGCGTCAGAGAAGCGGTGTCCTCAATTGACTAAAAATAACTTTTCCGCTATGAAGAAGGAGCCACTGTGAGGTCAGCTCCATCTTACTGAAGCTTTTCTGCAAACAGGTGGATATTTTGTTAAAGGTGAGGACGCTGCTTAATTGTTGTGAATGTGTTGAGTGAGAGGTTATAAGCTTCACCTGATCGTTCCCTGTGTTTGTTCAAACAGCATATGCTACCTGCCTGCTGTTTGATGGACTCTGATGTAATTGATGTTAATGGAATTATTCGAGGTGTAATTTGGTCCCTCCACTCTCTTAAAAAAGATACTTGTACATTTGTTTTCTTACAAAAATACTAAGTAGGTTTATCAACAAAAAGAGGGTTTCCTAGAATGTTTTCAAATAACTTTATTAGTTAGATTTTTCTTAACCCATGATGCTATTTAGGGTTTTAATTGGAGAGGATGGATGTGAAAATGTATGTTTTCAAAAGTAAAGCTAAAGCCTTCAGATGTAGTGGAGACAAAAGTTGTATCCCAGGAAATACTCAGGTAAAGCACAGATGCTTAAGTTTGTTTAGTTACATTAAACGTTTGCCATGAGCTCTCTCTCTGCAAAGTGTGTGAGTGTCTATTCTTTAGTCTGCAACAGCTGCCAGCTCCAGCTGTTTGCTTATGTCACATTGAATCCTCTTTACCTCAGGAGTGGTGAGACATACGAGAGGTCAAAGCAGAGCTCAGCTGACCAGCGTCCAGCGTCACCTCCTTTAAAGATCCAAACTGGCAGCGTGTCACAGAGGCTGCTTGACACAGATATGAAGATAGAAATAGCAACAGTCTACCAGTTGCAAAGAGGGGGGAAGCACTGACTGCACACACACATGCGGAATGCAAGAGTGGCACATCAACAAAAACGGGCTCTGTTTGGTGTTTTATTAAATTACTAAGGAGGAGCATGTGCAAATTCCACAGAGAACTGAGTGTGCACAGACCTCAGGCTGTTCTTCACTCATGGCGGACATCATGTCCAGAATGCCTGGTGTCAAGATGGTGGGTGGGGGTCCCAGTGACTGTCACTGCAGAATGTGGAGTTTGAAGCTTAGACAGATCCTGGAAAAATGATGGTGTAGATTTGAGCGACGCATCCTGAACTTTGTATAATCTGGAAAAAGAACAATGTGTTCGCACACTGTTACGTTTTCTGTTGGACGTCCCTTGATGTGTTTTCCACTCAGTCGCTGTGGTGAGGGCCTATGGTCGTTGACTGACGGGCAGGGGTCCATTACTCACAACACTCGCCATTGTTTCTGGTCCAACTCCTGCCACAAGGCATTGTGGGAAGAAGAGTCGCAGGGGCGGAGAGGGGAGATGTGTCAGATTTCTCTGGAGAGGATGGAGTGCGTGCTGTTTCCTGTTTTGTGCTGTATGGTGGTGAAAGCTCTTCCTGTTCAGGAAAAAGGGTAAAGGGGTCATCAAATGTGCCCCTTCACACAGTAGCAGCTTCTGACATTCAGGAAAAAAACAGAAGCTGGTCAGCAGCAGGGGTTTTCCATTAATAGAGTGTTTATTGTCTTATGCAGGTATCTGAAGCCGAGGCATGCCAGTCCCCCCTCCTCCCCCTCCACCTCCCCCAGGGCCCCCTCCGCCACCTCCACCCAGTGCAGCCCTGCCACAGGTGAGCATTGTTCTCTCTTTCAGTCTCCAGCTTTCCCTCATGCAAAGGTAAACAGTCACGTCCTTCTAGCTGATCGTCAACCAAACACCTGAGGATATTTGCATTATTGATTAAGCTAGTACACACACACACACACACACGCTCAGGATAGGACAGAGTGTAGACTCTCAGTAACAGAAGAGTGTTATGTTTCCACAGCAGGCTTGGCTCACAGTGTCCTCAAGTTAAATGCAGCCAGCACACAGAGCCACACTGCACCGACATAGACACTGGGTAAAGCAATTATCTAAAGTGTTTCCCAAACAAAAGCACTGAGAGAAAAAAAAAAGGCCAATGTGAATTATTGTTTCTCTTCTTAAGTTCCTACACCAAAAACATTTTGATTATCTATCAACTTAATATAATTTAAAGAAATAACCAAGTAGTAAGAGTAATTATTATTTAGAAGCATCAGTGTAGGCAGCATTGTTTTGATTGCTCTCTGAGGGAATATAGAGTGAACACACTGTAAACACAGCCTTGTGTTTTTTCCTCTGTTTGGCAGTGTCCATTGGAGCCTCCTAAGCTCCAGACTGGCGGAGGAGGAGGAGGAAGGAATGCCCTGTTGGCCGACATCCATAAAGGAACCAAGCTCAGGAAAGTCACACAGGTCAATGACCGCAGTGCCCCTGCTGTTGATAGTAAGTCCAACAAACTACCTGGACTAAGTGGAACTACTTTGCTACAATTAACCACATAATAGTAGAGCTGGGATTTAAATTGTGTTTGTAATCTGAAATGTATTTGTTACTTCTAAAGCAGGATGTTGTGTTTGTTGTGTTTGGCTTGTATTTGAATATATATATATATATTGAGGAAGGAAGAAATAGAAGACAAGGATGCAAACACAAAAGGACCAAAGACAATAGGCATTCAGCAGGGACAAATCACATAACACAACCACACCAAAAAGGAGTATGTCTTTTAAAATATTGCAAAGAAATGTTTGTGTGTGTTTTTTTTTCCCCAGAACCCAAGCCTAACGCCGGAGATACATCTGGAAATGGTGGTGCTTCTCAGGGTCCATCAGGTGGCATGGCACCCATGGGACCTTCTCTGAGTGGGCTCTTTGCTGGAGGCTTCCCCACTCTCAGGCCTATAGGGCAAAGAGACTTGGCAGGAAAAATCCTGGGTTGGTGCAGACATAATAATGATAGATGTGTGTATTTTTAGGAGTTGCAGTCTAACTAGTGTGTGGTTGTGTATGTTTCAGTGTGTCGATCAAGCTCATCAGCCTCCCTGAAGCCGCAGTGGAACCCACCACCTGACGCTCCCACTGAGCCTCACAAGACCGCGGACGTCCATACACCTCTCCACTGTTCACTCGCTCCCTCATCCTCTGCTCCTTCCTCACCTTCACACAGCAGCAGGCACCCACCTCCTTTCCCTACTTCCTCTCCCCCTACACCTCCACCTGCCCCTCCTTCTGCTCCTCCCCCACCTCCCCCACCTCAAGTCTTCCAGGACCGGCCAACCAACAGGCCTCCCCCTCTCCCCTCCTGCCCTCCTCCACCACCTCCAACACAGGTTACCAAGCCAACATGGCTCCCCATCCAGCATTCTCACCACATTTCTCAGCCCTCTACACCTCCTCCTCCCCCTCCTCCACCAATGTTCCAAACTCCTTCACCTGTCCCAGGGGATCGTTCCTCAGGATGTTTCTATCCTCCCCCTCCCTCTGAAGTGTACTCTGAACCATCAAGGTTTCCTATTCTACGTGACAGTCCCCTCGGGCCTCCTCCCCCACCTCCTCCTCCTCTCCCAGCATCCTTCACCCCGACCTGCCCATCTAACCTCCCACCACCACCACCCAAGTTAGCCCCAGTGCCCTCACCAGCCATGCGATCGCTTCCTCCCTCATACCCCTGCAACGCTCCCACTCGACGACCACCAGCTGTGCCCAGAAGTGCAGGTAGGCATTGGCTATGTACAGTCGTAACGTCCCGTTTTCTATTTTACCAGATTCCTCCAAGAGCATTTTTAATATAGATGTGTGTTAAAAAAAACAACAACAGTAAAAATATTTGTAGATTATTATCTGTGCTGTTTTTCTGTTGCTGGAATTTTTAGCCAAGTATAGGTTAGAAGCTGTTATCGCTACTTATTAAAGCCACCGGTATCTTTGTGAAACAGTGAAGTGTTTTTTTTTTCCAATTATAGAAAAAAAAAAGTCTAAATCGCTATTAGACAATATGTCGGATTTGTCAGACGTTGTGTGGAGTCCTGTCCTGTTGCTGATGTCCATCTCCTCTCTGTAACAGGTGTGGGTCGGCTGGCTCCACCTCCAGCTCCTCCAGCACGTTCCCCCACCACAGAGCTGTCCACCCGCATTCCTCCCCCTCCTCCTCCCCTACCCCCATCCAGTCTAAGGAACGGGCACCTGCACAGTCTGGGTAAGACTGGCATTTTACAACATATGTTATTTATCATGTCACCCAGCCATGCATGTTCAGGTTTCAAGGTGAAATGCAAGAACAAGGAATGTGTTAATACAGGATGAAAAGTGCACATGGTTGGTATCAACCACACATCACACTAATCGAAGTTGTGTTTGTACTCCAGCCGATGACTTTGAATCCAAGTTCCAGTTCCACCCTGTAGAAGACTTACCCCCACCAGATGAATTCAAGCCATTCCCTCGGATCTACCCTAGCAAAGAAAACAGAGGTAGCCACGCTGCACACATAATTTCTCAACTTTTGCCAGGACTTTGGTGTCATCTTGTTCCTCTCTGCTTGCTCTCACAGTGAACCCCAAACCACCTGGAATCAGGACACACCTCAGATGAATCTCACCCTCTTCCTCATCCCTTCCATGCATCAAAATAAGACGAAATATTCCTCCACTGTCTTATGACAGTGATAATATAACTGCCATGGACTTGTATGGATAGAGGCGTTGTGTGTATGTGTTGTGTGTGTGTTTACAGTATTTGTGTGTGTGTGTGTCTGTGTGTGAATGCAAGTGTCAAACAGGATCCCACCTTATTCTGACTATGTGACCTCTGACCACTTCAAATGTGGAATGTTTTGAATGTGTGTGAAGAGGTGGTCTCACTCTACATACAGCCGCCACATATACACACTCCAGGGACAGTGTCTTCCACTAACTATATTTAACTCTTGAAACAGTTTGTAACACTTAAAGCACTTCTGTACACATACAGTACAGAATACTCATCTGAGACTTTTGTTATGATGTATCAATCTGTCTCTCTTTGTGCTAGCACTTTAATAGTTGCATTTAACCCACAAACGCACAGCCTAAAGTTCTTTTAAAGATACAAACTGGTTTCCATCAAAGAAACATAGAATCCTCTGATTTTTCCACCTGTTTTAAATTTACCACCAAGCACACTTTTCAGCTGGTTTGCTACAAGTTGACCCAATTTCACTGTGAAAACAACTTTGCATGTGAATTTTGGCTATCAATTCTACTAACCCTGACTTTTTATTATGAATCATTGTTCATACAGTGTAGTGGTGCTCTCCTCTATTAATGTGATTATGTGATTTTACACTTACTGATGTAAGTATTATGGGATCAGTTGTTAGACTTGCCGCTAATGTATAGATAATAAATGAGGTGTACTGTTAACCTTTCCTTACAGTATGTAGGCTATTAACCAACACTAACACCTGGTAAGACAGTGCCACCTGCTGGTTAAATGTGTGATCACCAAATAAACCAAAGTATCTTTGTTTAAAAAGTTGTTTTCTACTGATTACAAAATAGAAACATGTTACTCCTATTTGGTTCTGATGTTAAGTTTACAACCCCAAAGCTCCAGAAGCAGGATGGTCTAGATTCTAGTCAGTGTGCTTTTAAATATAATGGATACAGCTGAATACCTTTGTTTTTTTACGTGATTCCTCTCTGTCATAACGCCAATTGTCCATTGTTTTCTTTTTAAGAAACAGGACAAACTGCAGTGAACGTTATAGACCCTGTGACATGTTAAGACAAGGTCAAAAATATATCCTAAAATAACACATTTAACTGAAACATCAGATACACAAACTCTTCAGTATCACACACAGCTCCACACGAAATGGGTTGAAGAGTCACACAAGAGGCTTCTATAAAACTGAAATATGTTCAGAAAACCTGAGTGACTTTCTTTCCACTGAGCTTTTCACAGTTCATCGTGTTTATAAGTGAACTCTCTGGATGATATGAAGCCATCCTTGTTCTCATCCTCTTTGGCAAAGATGTCCTCCATCATGTTCTCGTGTAGAGTGTCATTGGGAGGGTAGCCATGGCGCTCATACTCCTTCTTTAGATATTCTTTCACCTGGCAGACATGTAAATAACAGGATAACTTAATGATTTAAACATACAGAAGACACTGCACTGATTAACAAAGTCTTTCAGTATATTTTTTCAGGTAGTATTTGACATACAGGCGTAACTGAGAGAAAACTTTTTTTGGGCTTCTGTGTCACATTCTCTCTTATTTTTACCACCTCACCTCTTGCTTGGAGAGCTTCCAGTCATCGTTGAGGTCCATCTCCTGGAATGACTCGTGTGACCTTGGCCCATTTCTGATCTCAACTACCTCAACGATGAAGGTCAGTGTACTTTCAGGTGGGATCTTACCTGAAAACAGACAACACATACAATATTTCAGGATAAAGCATATAGTTGATTTAAAACAAAATGAACAAAAACATGCTAAAAGGGTTAAAAAGAAGCAAACGATGCATAAATACTATCAAGTTAGGGAAGAGACAGATGTTACTGATTAGGGAAAGGTATGCTTACCAGAACAAATCACCATATTGTTCACATGCTCCATGTTAAATATAAAGTGGACTAATGTTACTGAATGAAACCTTCACTTCAGATGGGAGTCCTAGGAAGCCATTCAGAACAAGACAGACAAATATAATATATACATGCAACACATACATTAAAATGTTACATAGAAGAAGCATGTTGTGAGGCTTTATAGATGCTACTGTACCTTTCCCTTCCTTCCCATAGGCCATGGCTGGAGGTATGACCAGCTTCCTCTTCTCTCCGGCACACATGCCCTGCAGACCTTTATCCCAGCCTTTGATCGCTTGTCTGATGCCTAGTGTGAACCACATTGGCTGTCTGTCACCGTGGTTTCGACTAGCAGACAAACACAGATAGAGACTTAAGTGTTACTGCACAGGAAAAGAAGAGAGAATCTAAGAAGGTCCAACAGACTTTTAGACAACAAGTAACAGCAGCTGGAATTAGATGTTTTGGGTTAGCCCTGGGGTTTTTTTATTTTGGGGTTTCTCAAACAACAAAAACAAAAAATGTTTGTTAATATTGACAAACGTAAAATTAAGGTGTTAAATCTACCAAAGATTGAAGAAGTCTGCAAAGTAGGTAAGGAAAAAATAAGATTTGAGTGTCATTTGAGTGAACTGGCCCTTTATCATGTCACGTGATACTAGCGAATGGATGCGTAACCAATCAGATTTGCACATGCTGCTGATACATGAAGACGCAGGTAAATCGGCGATAGTTTCTTGAAGCAACTTTTCGGAAACATGGCTCCCCCTGTAAGTTCAGTTTCCAGCACTAGTGACTGTGCATGAACCTCCAGGCCGAGCAGAGGAAGCTAAATTCCTTCTTAGCTCAGGCTAGTTGTGATTTAACATACCTGGAGTGAAACATAGTCCCGTTTTCAAAGTACCCATCGTGATGCACCAACAGGATGTCTCCATACTTGGACTTTCGGTGACAGAGGAAAGGCCTGTGCAGCACTTCTATGGTCACCTCAGCTTCAGGCAGCTTCCCCCCGCGGACAGACACCAGCAGAGAGGAGCAGAGCCAGCTCAGCACAGACAGCAGCATGCTGACGCGTTCAACTTCCAGGAGAAACAGCAGAAAACTTCCAACACATGTGCAGGCGTGCAGCTGCTCCTCTACGTGGCAGTGACGTTTCATCATGCAAGTTGTTGCAGGAAGTTTTCCTCTGATTGGCTGCTTGTCCTCAACATCCACGCCCACACACTCCTCCTCCGCAGCAGCAGCCCTTCAATCACCTGAAGACTCAGGGTAGGCCTAAAATGTGTTTATTGGTGCACAGTGTTTTCATGAAATGTACATGTACAGGCATGCAGGCAACTTATCATCTAATCATTTCCTTCTGATTTCATATCTGAGGCATCAGAAGTCACTGCATGCTGCTGCAGTAATCACAGATACTTTTTTTTTTGCTTTTGTGGGAACACATTCATTGTCAGATTATTTGGACACTCACTTCTAAAGGGTCATACATTAACAGCACTGGTTAAAGCAGTTTGTTGGGCACCAAAATACATTTGCATGCAATATCACAACATTGCACCTTTTATAAATATTATGTTTTGTAATACATTGCACAAAATTACACACCCCTGATTTGCATACTACAGTACATATAGTGTCTATCATTTTACTGCCTATTTGGAAAGGCTATTTGTTCAAGAACTCAGCTTATTTCTGTGTTAACAGTCGGCAAGTCATACACATTGTAACTTATAAGATACCATCAAAAATGTTTCCCACTATCTCCGGTGTCTATAACAGTACTGCAGCCAGTGGTCTGACAACAGGAAGGAGCTGTTCTCTGTTCTCCCCCTCAAGAGGTGGACAGATGTAAAGCTGTCTCCCAAGACTTTTCATGGCCCAGAGCAGGCACAACAGTTTCCTTTTAGCACTCTCAGTCCATCAGTTTTTAACAAGGGGTGAGACCTCTTGAGAAATCTGAAGTATTATCCCCGTGGTCAAAAGGAGGTCCTGCAAAGATCCACTGTGGCCATGTTTAAACATCAGAATTCAGGTGAAGTATTTGCAACCAGTAGAATCAATGATGCAAGAATCAGTGCATCTGAGATGTCCAAAGGATCTGCAGAGGACAAGAAAAATGGTTTTCAAAAGTGCATCTAATCACTGCGTCATTGTATTATCAGTGAACATACCCGGGAAGATATGACTTGCATGTCTGATAACCAAAGTCCTTTCCATCACACTCCTCCATGCCTTCATGTCTGTATCCGTCTCCACAGTAGGCCCACTTACAGTCTGGAGTGATGAAGACAAAGAAGATGAGCAGAGTGTTGTGGCAGAGGCAGGAGAGAGTGAGGGATAGGCAAGACGTTACTAATTTCTTTGGCAGCGCCGTCTGTTTCAGTGATGCCAATACAGCATTTTCCTGCTAATTTAATTGAAGAGACGCTGAGAGTAGTGAGGGGGTGGTAGGAAAAGAGAAAGGCTAAGATTAATGAAAAATCAAGGAAAGGTTTCACAGCGCCTACTGCTTTTATCCTGTGCCCTGCAGGCTTAGGCGCTGTGGTGTACTGCAGTTATGCTCTGCAGGGTGTCTCTTTAACAGCTGGGTGTGAGGGCATGGTCATGTAGAGCAAAAAAAAACCCAGTCTACTATCACTATTTCTAACGAAATGATTTGTCATAAGAAGATTATTTAACTACTAGTATTTTTCTTTCTTTAGCTCTACATTACTGTCTGTACCTGCATGTAAGCAAGTGAGCAAAAGAAACATGTAACTCACTGAGACAAGCGTCTGTGACAATCTGGTTTCCATCATCACACTCCTCTCCATGCTGGGCTTGCACTTTTCCGTCCCCACACATGCCAACTCTGTCCGGGACTTTCTCAGTGGACTGGAAAGGCTGGAAAGGCTAGAGGAAGTGTAAAAAGTTTGGTTATTGTTAAAGAAAAAGATTAGGCTGCTAAAAAAATGTGTGCTGGTGCTGAAGGGAACCACGCTACCTAATTTATTCCAAAAAGGTATAATACATGGTAACCAAAGCAAGTGTTTTGCAAACTTTTTTTACACTTTTTCTGCAAACTTCCAAATACATTTCCACATGACCTTCCTCAGCAGACCTGTATGGGCTTCCATCCATCTTTGTCTTTAAAGTACAGAATCCTCTGGTCCTTCCTGAATGCTATTGAATTGTCAAGATGCAGACGTTCCATCTCCTCCTCACTATTGACCACAAATATCTACAAACACACACAACAGAAAAAGAGGATGACATATGATTAATTCAGTGATGACATATTGTATAAAGTCTGTGAAGGGGTCTTACTGCAGTAACTTTATCGCTGCCACGCCGTTGTGTGTAGCTTCCAAAAGGTGCATTATTTGCTCCAAGACTGTCACAGTCACAACGGCCTGGTGGACCTGGCAGACCTTTCTCCCCCTTGTCACCTACTACATAGAGACCTGCAAGATACACAGTGTTTGACAGTAAAGTTGGCTCACATGGCTGATACATTACAATAGTAAGGTAAACTGTTAGTAAGTATGTGAATTATATTTACCTGTAGCAGGAGGACCAGGTGGTCCAGGGTGGCCATTTGGACCCGGGGGACCTGAGGGACCCATGACTCCAGGTGCTCCTCTGTGGCCCTTCATACCCTATTTCAACCAGGCAACATCCCAATTTTGTAACTACACACTGGAGGTGGCCTACATGTCACTGCCATATGTTCACAGATGGTGTGTATGTGCACATGTTTACACTGACGGGTATAAAACCTCACACCCAAGTGAGAGTCTAAACTTAAGAGCTGAGAGCTTAGATGTCCTCGTCAGGGATAAATAATGCTGTCAGTGCAGTATATGATTAATCTTACATTAAGGTCACATACATTTAAACCAAAATAACTTGTGAACTTGAGTCTAATTCTTGTCTTTTTTTCCTCCACCTGTTTGCCTCTCTTTCCTGGACGCCCAGTTGGACCTCTTTTCCCTGAGACTCCTGGCTCTCCCTTTGGTCCCTGCTCACCCTTGGAGAGGAGAAAAGTGAGTAATAATCACATGGCTCAATCTAATCTTTCTATGCATACATGATGATTCCTACCTTCTGCCCAAGCATCCCAGGCAAACCAATCGAACCCTAAACAGAGACAAAGCAGTCATTATCTCATACAACACACACTGAAATGTCTGATGTTAAAAAGCCTCTGAAATAGACACACAGATTAAATGTGAGCCCCTGAAAGACAATGTCACTTTAGGCCGTACAGGGTGTTACAGCCTAATCAAATCACTAGGTGCATGAGCTAAGAGCTTCACTGTCATAGTCGAACGTGAATAGGATGAATATTACACAATATAAATGGCTTTAAAATAATTTAGGGTCTGTAAAAAAATCTATCAAACCTTGTCGCCTTTTAGTCCTGAAGAGCCATGATCACCACGTGTCCCCTGTTAGAACACAAGGAAGGAGGAAGTAAGGTAAAAACTAGGATTTATTATTTTGAGGTAACAATAGTTGCAATTGACAAAATAATTGTGAACATGCCTTATCTCCTTTGTAACCAGGTAAACCCTAAAAGCAGAAACACAAAACATAAGAGCAGGATGGAATATTTCTAATGTGCTGTCTGTGTGATTCTGTATATAATATTGTGCATAGGAAACTAACCTTTGTCCCTGGTGGTCCCCTTAGTCCTGGTAAACCCATGAGTCCTGGGTCCCCCTTTTCACCCTTATGGAAAATATACCATAGTTGTCATATAGTGCATTTGGGATGTGCTACACACTGTATGTTTGTATAAAATCTTAATTTTGTTAAGTGCTCTAAATTGTGTCTGTACTTGGAAAAAAGCCATGACACTTACCTTGGGTCCCTCTGGACCAGGCCATCCTGGAAGTCCAGGCTTCCCTGGAAGGCCTGGAGCACCAGTACGACCCTAAGACACAAACATCACCCAGTAAAACTCAGTGACAGTATTAATGCATTTCTTTCTCCCTCCTCATTGGTGCAGTGATATTAAGCTGTTCTTTGCGTTAGGGACTCTGTGACAACCTCAAATTTTAGTGTTTGTTCTCTTAAATAACAGAATCTAATGAGAAAGTCAAACTGGCTGTTTTCCTTCTAAGGAATTCACCTATGGTGCCACTTAGTGTTGCTAATTAGTGGACAGGAATAATGCCTAAATTGGTTTCACTCTACAGCCAGTTTCCTCTGAGCAGAAGAACGAATGTTACTCAACAGTCTTACGTCTCAGTGACACTTTGACTAGAATGGCAGAGCTCCTGCCATGCTTGCAGTGTGCTCTAATTTAGCTGCCTGTCATTAAAACTGCAGCCTGTAGAGACACCGTGGACCTGCTGTGTGTGCGGAATGATTTATCATGGAGCGCAAAAGCACTTAGGGAGATTAAAGTGCAGAAGTGGAGTGCTGAGGAGGCTGGATCAGCAGGACTCCAGTAGAGGTCTGATGGAGCCAGGCCAGGCAATGAAGATGAGTGAGGAAGAAGGAGCAGAGCAGGAGAACAGGAGAATGACAAAAGATTTGCAGAGCGGGAGGATGACAG
Organism: Parambassis ranga; assembly: GCF_900634625.1. Lineage (NCBI taxonomy): Eukaryota > Metazoa > Chordata > Actinopteri > Ambassidae > Parambassis > Parambassis ranga. The sequence goes on from NC_041023.1 coordinate 11,966,904, forward strand.
AAGACATCCATGGATGCCATCGAGCTTCGCTGTGTGGTTACATTGGCTACTGAGACCAATGTAGCATGACCCATTTAGCAGCTGCAGAAGCTATTCGGAGCATATCAACAGACAAAGCTCATCAAAGAGAATAAGGATGCATCGATGGGACAGGACAGGCAAAAGCGGAGATAGTCCAGATCCTATTATTCCAAGGGCATATGAGAAGGACCACAGAAAGAGATGAGCAATGAACAACCCCTGCAAGAGGAGGAACAACCCACCTTTGACCCTGGACGTCCAATTTCTCCCTGGAGGAGGACAAATGAAGAGAGAGGAGATGCAGTGCATGTCAGAGCAGAGAGGAAGACAAGGACACACACAAATGTTTCCAAAGAAAACTGCATTAGAGACAAAATTCACAAAACACACACACACACACACCTTCTCCCCTTTTGGTCCTCTAATTCCGGGTAATCCACTCTGACCCTGAGAAATGACACAAAACTTATACACAACTCTCATATCCCATTTCCAGCATGCTACATTTGTAGAAAGATCAATACTAAAAAGGTCATGTGTCTTTTTTCTCCATGCTCGCTTAACAATATTTCCATCTACTGTCTTAAAACAGCTACAGTAACCTGATGTATCATTTAATTAGAGTTAAACGCTAATGTAAAGCTAACCACATCAGGTAATGTTTCATTTTGAAGCATGGCCTCACCTCTGGGCCAGGTGGTCCAGGAGGTCCAGGTGAGCACCCAGGGCTAACAGGTTTTTCTTTTTCCTGCACCTCTCCTCCAGAAACACTGGGCTCCAATATGCTGGCGCTGTCCTGCATTCAACCAATCAAATGCACAGTTTGCAATAAGCAGATGTACAAATGTCAGTTACATAATCAGGTGTGTGAGAAAGTGTTTGCGAAGACCTACGGGGCTTCCTCGCTTCCAAAGTTTAGGCGGTGGAGGGAAGAGTGGTGGCGGAGGAGGTGACATGAGACAACAAGGGTCAAACCTCATGGGCTCATCCAGCAACCTGAGGGCTGAAATAAAAAGCGAGAGTTGATGATGGATAGCAGTGAAATGTAACACGCAACATAACAAATCCACATGAAAATCTTACCTGAGTGAGCTGAATGGATGCTGTCCATATAAGAGTGATGGGATAAGGTCCATGCAGGACACAGAAGGAAGTGAAGGGACACTGCAATTTTCATCATCACCAGGTCCATGCTGTTGCTTTACTTTCCGTAAAACACACAACACAATCTGTGTCACAACACACACTCTATTTCTGTTTCCTGAGCTTAATGCAGACACTGGCAGCTGTCACTTTTCCTTATTCCCACTTGAGGGTGTAACTGTTTCATCACTTCAGTCCACCAATGCCCCTCTCCCTCCCTCCCTCTCCCTCTCCCTCCCTCCCTCTCCCTCTCTCTCCTAATAAACTTGTTGCAGCTCCACACTGCAGCAGATGCAGCCACCGCTGTAATTCCAGCCATGCACCAACCCCCTCTGTGCCTGAATTAGACCAAGGGGAGGCCACTCACTGACAGAAGTCATGTCAACAATAGTAAGGCTGCCACAGGTTCATTCACACAAACATTTTTAGTGTGCTCACATTTCATGTGGTCAATGATGGTAGCCAGTAGGATTGAGATTTGCAGTAAAGATGCTCTTTAGTCTTTTCTATGTACTCATTACTTTTATCGGCTTATTTATTATTAAAAAAAAAGTACATCCTGTCCTAATGACATGGCGACAGTGTCATCTACATGCATGGTTTGTAATGTACATGATCCCGCTTACCTTCCACTTGAAATTGTGCAGCACTTGTACACACGCCGTCTGGCGCTCCTCTCACCTAAATGAAAAGCGCGGAAATGTGCGGAGACTGAGGCTCCTCTGATTTTTTGCGTTCTGTAGTCAATCCGGAACGCTAATAAATCCGATCCATTATTGACCTGCTCCTTCTGCCGGTCAATAGCAACACAATTCTAGAGAGGGGACCTTGTCCTCCCGGAGCTGAGTGCCCAGCAGAGGCCACTGGGGAGAGCCAATACAGCGGAGGCTGCAGCTCAGTCCCAGTGGGTCTGGATCAGATGCACATTAACTGGTGTTTCATCTGTATCTCCTTCAGGACAGCTGGCTGGATAACTGGGAAAAGGCTAACACTTGAAGTCCGCGTGCTTACGCTGGTCAGGCACGTTTTTTTTCCCTCTCGCCACAGTGATAGTCTCTTTAACAGAGCAATGGCGCCCTCTGCTGGGCATTTTAGCTCACTGCAAATTTTTTATTTTTAATATTTTATGTGTTGTCATGAAAAAAGAAAAATAAAACAATTTATTAAGCCTACGACGTTATTTAGGCCATTTAGCATTGTGTTCATGAGGTTGTCCCTCATTAACAATAGGTGCATTTTCTAAAGAAATTAGAGATAACATATAAAAAACAAGCAAAAATAGGAATTGAAAAATTGGCGTTTTAATACGTGACTTTAGTCAAAGTCTGAAAAATGGAACTCAGTATAAAAAAGATTATACACGTTTAACAGGTTCCTAGACCATGCCTAACTCAGAAATATCCTGATCATTATTTTTGTCAAAAGGAAGCACCTGTTTTATAGCTAGTGCCAACCATATGACATTAAATTGTAACAGATGAGTATTACACAAGTAACAGAGTAAAAACAACAGTGTGAGAGGTTAAAGTGGCAAAAAGTGCAAGTTTCAGTAAAAGTTGTAGCTAAGCAATAACATCCCACAGGAAAGGCTGCCTCTTAAAAAAATCCTGACTGAGAACTTGCTGGAAAATCCTCAAGCTACAGGAAGGCTGACTCATGTAATAATTAAAAACAGGCCTCTGCACACAAAACAATGTGGCAGCTACATTGTGATGTAATAATGTGTAGTCATAGGAAATTAAAAACTAAAATATTAAGGCAGATATAGCATTTAAAGTGTAAAATGTAGTGTTATACTCTGTGTGTTCTGTCATGTTAGGAGGTGGCATCCTTCAAATAGGCTATAAGATCTTGTCTTTCCTTTTTCTTTCTGATCCCGCTGAAGATCATCTTGGTACCTGGAATGTACTTCTTTGGATTCTGAAGGTAGATATTCAGCTTTTCTTCATCCCATATGACACCTTTAAAAAAGCAAATATGTAAGGTGCACAGAATGTTATCTGCATCCGATGGGTGCATCCAGGTTGTTAGATCAGAGCTCAGAGTTTGAGAGGAAAACTCTGAGCTCTTATACTTTAATACCTGGCAGACTGACTGCCAGTTATAAAAAACACCACCCTCCACCTTGTTAGAGTTCATACGTCCTGTACATCTGTGAACTTTACCTTTTTTGATGTTGGCCTGTGTGTAGGAGTAGCCAGGTGCCTGCCCTGTCTTTCTTCCAAATAGCCCCCACAGGTTGGGTCCCACCTTGTGGCGTCCATTCTCCTCTACTGTATGACACTGGGAACATTTCTGCACAAACACTTTCTTCCCTTTCTTAATGTCCCCCATGAGCAGCAGCTGTGACGAAAGGGAAATCATGGCAAACACACTCACAGTACAATAATATGTGAAGAGAATAGAAAGATACTGGTTACACAAATGTTGGATACTATGCAGCCCGGGGACCATGAGCAGAAGTCCCTTTAAAGCTGTGCACTGTTACGCTATAAAGAAGTTGTGAAGTTTAGGTTCAGGGAACAAGAAGCTGACAAGTTTGGATAACACATATGAAACGTCTGTTTGTGATTATCTCACTCTGTTTACAAGCTTTGGTGGAAAAGGGTCGCTGTTGGTTACAGAGCAGTTATCTACCACAACCACACAACAGGCATCTTACCGTCAGACAGGAATGCGTTGTTCAGGTACCTCCAGGCAGAAACAGTGTTTCCACTTTTCCAGGTTTCAACATTACTTTGTGTTTTGTAGTGCCTTGTTAAGTTGAATTGTCTGTTTCTAGTTGTACCGGATCTAAAAGGAAAGTATCTCAGACTACAGAAAGGAGTGGCAGGTTCCAGGCAGGTGAGGCATGTTTGCAATGTGCAGATATAAGCTGGGAGATGCTGTGAAACAGCTGGTTAGGTCACATAACTAGTTATGGTTAACATGACCTGTGTGTACGTGTATATGATGGTAAACAGTTGGGAGGTGTCTGTGGATTCATACTGTTTTGAGCTTGAATTGATTGATTACAATTTTTTATAGAGTGCCCTTATTTATTTATTGATCAAAGTCTAGATTAAACCTTTCCCAAACTATTCTGATGTAGATTTGCTGCTGTACTTTGGATCATTGTAATTTCCACTTTAACTTTTGAACAGATGCCCTCACATTGGCCTCTAGAATACTCTATATTATATACATAGGAGTGGTTGACTCAGTGACTGCAAAGTTCCTGGGTCCTATTGTTGCAAAACAAACAAAATCATCACCCCTCCACCGCCGAGCATTAAGGCCAAACAACTTTGCTTTGTTGTCCTCCATGTCCATACGACATTATTCCAGCAGTGTTGTGGTTTGTTCAGATCCAGTCTTGTGAACCTCAGTGGTGCTTCTTTGTGCTTTTAGACAGAGGAGGCTTTCTCTTGGCAACCCTTCCAAACAAACTGTTCAAGGACAAGAACAATTAACAGGCTCAGTGAGGCCTGTAGACACTGAAATGTAGCTCTTTTTTATATTTCTCTGAACATTTCATGGTCTCATTTTGCTGGGAATTTGCTGGGATATCCTGTAATAATTGACAACTGTTGATGCTTTCCATTTGTGAATAGTCTCACTGTAGAACGATGAACTCCAAATTGTTTGGTAATGGTTTAATAACATGGTTTTAAATATATTGAAGCTCACCTTTTAATCTTATGGAAGCAAAGGGGCCTATTTAGTCTTGCCGGCATGTTTGTATTGTCCTTTTTTTTGTCCTTTTTTGTTTAAAATGTATTTGCTTAAGAGCCCTTATAATCAGAGAATTTTTATTATTTATTATTTTAAACATTTCTTAACTATGTTCCTCATCTCTCCTTCTGCCTGGTAGAAACCACATTGGGTATTTCTATTTTATATATTTCTATTTTATGGTATATTCTATTTCTATATCTATTGAAATAGATATGAACATGTTGGTTTTGTAACTCTGCATAGAGGAGGTATATTTGTCGCCCTCTAGTGGACACTAACTGTATTCACTGAATCAACATAAGGCCTGGGTTTTAGGAGGGTAACAGGTTATGCACAGGAAGTTTTTTTTAATTTAAGGTGTTCATGTTTTATAACATCCACCATTCATGTATGAAGTGATTTATTTTTATTAACAAGCACAAACCACTCACTTAAAACTTTTAATATTATCGTTTAAGATGTTTTTTTATCACAGTGACATCTTAACTTTAGTGTGACAACTTTATTCAAAGGGACTAAAGGATAAACACTTCCTAAATACTCTTCAGTATTTTTAACACATTTGAACACTAACCATTTGAAATTTAAAAACACAAAATGTTGTGTTTACAGTGCATTAGATCTCACAGTAGAGCTGTATCGTCTTGCACCTCTGCTTCTTCTTCCAAGCTGGTTGTAAATTCTTCATCCCTGTTGGAAGAGAATACACGGTTTGGTTTGGAACTTGTACATTTGGGTGAGGTCAAACTGAGAGTGTATAGTTGCCTACCAGTTCACATCAGTGTTCAGTAACTGCTCAGTGGCCAGAGTCCTGAGAAGTGTCCAGTATGGACTGCTTCTGCCAAATCTCTGAGGCAGCACAGGGTTAGCTGCTTCACGGGTGTCCCTGCACTCCGCACACATTCGTAACAGCTCCCAGGACCGACCGAATCTCTGAGGCAGCACAGGGTTTGCTGCGTCACGGGTTTCCCTGCACTCTGCACACATTCGTAACAGCTCCCAGGACTGACCGAATCTCTGAGGCAGCACAGGGTTTGCTGCATCATGGGTTTCCCTGCACTCCGCACACATTCGTAACAGCTCCCAGGACCGACCAAACCTCTGAGGCATGTTGGGGGTCGAGTTTGGTGACCTGTCATCACCAGGGTCACTCTGTCTCCCAAAGCGCATGGGCATGTTGGCATGCATGTGGAGAGGTTTGGCAGTGGGCGGATAGAGCTTTATGATGGTCGGGAGGCTGAGCTTGCTGGTTGGAGGGGTCACCTGAATGTTAAAGCTCTCCAGGTCTAAACTCCGGTGGATTTCACTTTTTGTCTGGGGAAAGAAATTTAGATGAGTGGATCAGATCATTTTCATTTTTCTAATTAGGTGCCAAGCTACACTCTTTTATTTGACTGAATGTACCACTTGTCAATCATCATCAGTGACAAATTTTGTTGATGTTGGAAAAAAAAGTATTTTTTTTTTACTAGTGCAAACTATCACTTCACAAAACTCACTATTATGGTTTGCATTGCTTTTATTATTCCAATATGCAGTTTACAATTAAACTGTAGGCTATATGACACTTCAACACATAAATGCTTACATAAATACACAAATAATGTGATGATTAATTAACTCATGTATTAGTTAATTAATTCTTTTTCTTTTGAAAAAAAAAAAAACAGACAACAGGTGAGCTGAAAGAATGAAATGGTTCAATATATGTGTCTTACTTGTTGCCGTGGTTGTTTCCTCACAGAGTGTCTGCCCTCATTGCTGCCCAGCACAGTTTTATCACCATGGAGTGATTTCCCATACACTTGGAGATCCGCCGCTGCCCCCACTCCGACACCCAGCATCAGGAGAGCTGACAGCATCACTGCTGTCAACATGTTAACCGCAATATTTGACAACTTCTCTCTTGTCAGACGTAAGTCCACACTGTCCCTTATTATTAAAGACCCCTGATAACCTACGTCACCACTCACGCACATCTCAGACTGACACATGCATGTACTTCCTCACACCTCATTTACACTGAGCACATTCTTGACTCATCCACTAATCATGCAGCTCTGATGAATATATTTGAAAAGGTATGTATGTCCTAATTGGGCTGCTGAATGAACATGAGCCTTGATTTTTTCCCCCTTCCTCTCAAAGATCACAGCAAACTAACAAAACAAAGAGGTGTTCAATGAACACTAAATGGCAGCTTTATATGTTCAACACAATGTGTGCAACTTGTGTTGTTTAAATCTACAGAGGATGTGGTTTCTCATATAAACTTTACTAATTATATCCAGGTTGTCAATTAGCAGCAAATCTAACACTAGCATGAGGATGTGTTGATGAACTGATTGACAAAATGAAAACATTTATATATTTTTTCATTATTATTTCAAAACCTTAATGTTCACTTAAAAAACAATTATAAATATATTACCCCTGTAACTGTGATGGATTTTTAATTAAAGACATTTTCAAATTACTTCAACACCTTTATCATTAACAAGCTGTGGTGAAATAATGTCATCTGCACTGAAGATGCAGTTTGAGAGAAGCAGCAGTGATTAACTATTATTAACTGTGGGCAGAACAAGCTGTAAACACAACTCTGATATGTAATCTGAACACAAACCTGCTATCACGAATGACCACAATATTCAAGTTATTTCGAGTCATGTTTATGTCCACCTGATGGTCAGTCCCCTTCTTATTTGGCCCTGTTTTATTTCTATAGCTGCTAAAGGCTACATTATGTTCACCAGTGTACTTTGTACAGTAGTATATTCAGGCTGTGGACTTTGAAGAGCTCTGTATAGCTGTCGGGTGACCTTTTTTTTCCTTACAAGTAAGGGCAAAATTTAGCCAACACCTGATGATCTTTTGTTGTCATTTCCTCACCCTTGCCCTCATAACTTATGTTTTTATTCTGTGCTTGTATCTCATTTTGTAAAATTCCTCTTTCAAACATGTAGACAAAAAAAAACATCCCCTCTCTTCTGTGTCTGTGTAACCGTCGGGCAATTCAGCTGTGCTAACTATTTGCATCGAGTGTAACGTCACTCTTTCATTCCAGTTCCTGAAGGTGTCAATAGTGTTTTTAGATACACAAATGACTCACTGGAGCTACATATGTATCCCAAGCAGACAGAATGTAAGGAATGTCTGTTGAGAGACACAGAGTGATAATGACAACCCTAGGGGAACTTTAATTTGATGACATTGTTGCCATGTTGCCATATCTCGTCTCACCTTTGAGCACAGAGAGCATTTAACAGAGTGGTTTCTCAGCTGTAAAGCATCTGAAACACATCTGGTTTTAGTGATTCAGAATCAACCTTTAGATGTTTTTATGGCTATTGTTTCAGTCTATTTTTGCTATACAGTATTATCATTTACCTCCCACCTCTACTCAGCCTGTCTCTTCATGCTTTTTCTCTGTGACCCTGGCCCCAGCTTGGAGACTATAAGGGGTTTGGGATTTACGATCATGTCACTTATCCCGAGTCCTATCCGCAGAGGGCTTCACTCTACCTCAAGCTCTCCCTTTGTTCTTTCACTGAGCTCTCTGAGCACTCCCTCGAAGACCTTGTTCTCTGCCACTGTAATTCTCTCTTCGTAATGTTTTTAATGTTCATCCCTCACCACCCCGGCAGCCTTTTCATCTTTCCATTTACATGCTTTTGGGCCTCCATCTCCTCCCTTCAGCTTCTACATGCTTGAAAAAAAAATGCTGCTTGCTTGATAGAAATATAGCCCAGGTTTGATTTAAAACGACTCAGTCTTCCATAAATAACATCGTTTTTTAGACAAATCTTGCCTCCTTGTTTGGGAAATGTAGAATCTTCTGAGAATTTCATGGCTGTCTTTTGATTTAATTTTCCTCTTAAGTCCATAACAACTAGTCAAAACTGACAGAGAAGCAAAGTGAATAAATATATAAAAGGCCAAAATTTGTAAAAACGGCAAGAAAAGGGAAACAATATGAACATTGATCTTTTGCTTGTCTCTGCGAGGGATCTGGCAATATTCCCAGAATTCCACTCCTGGTTCAGGACACCCTCAGATCCCTGCTATGAGTTGTGGGGGTTTGTTGTTATCGCCCTGTTGAGCTGATTTATGCCAGGTTTTATCTATCTCCTCACTTAGACATGAGCCAGGTCATCAACACAACACTTCACGTGCCTGTACACTTAGCAAGGAGACACATTCATCAAGCCTCTGTGACAGGTAATGGCATTATCAATGATCAAATCCATTTCTGTGGAATCACAGAATTATAATGTACGGGAAGATGAATTAATGCCAGCAGGCAGACACACACAGTGCTGCGTGTGTGTGTGTGTGTCCAGTGTAAATCTGTGTCTCTGACTGTGTTGGATGATAATCATCCAGGATCCAGGATCAGTAACACAATCACACCCAGGAACAAAAGATGCCTAAAGCCTATAAAAATTCCAAGAGATGGAATTAGGAATAGAAAGGAAGGGAAACGTTGTTCTCTCTCCACAGAGTGACAGAAGGAGTTTTATGTGAAGGTATTTAACCTTTTACACAGGCAGAGCCCTGAGCATTTTTGGGACCATAAGCAGAATTTGACAGCTCTGCCCTCTACTGCAATCATCTCAGGAGAAGACCATAAATTAGCCAGCTTAATTTTCTTCTTATGACAGGCAGTAGAACTGTACAAACACATGATCTTTCATGACCTGGCAGTATGCTGTATTTTTGTCCATATCAGCAAGACCCAAGAAAAGACCAATACTTATCCTAACATGTTCCACCTCACCCAGCTCGTCTATGTCTCTCTCACTCGTCTCCTATATCCTGAAAGCAAAGCGGTTTATGTGTAAAACCTTGGTTTAGGTCCATTTAGGGCATTGGTTGACTTTAGAAAAAAAATACAGATTACCTTCATGTTTATTCTATGCTAGGGAGAAATTTAATGCACTTACAAGTAATAAATCAGTGCACTGAAAATTGTAATGTTTCCAACTAATTAGAATAAATAGAAGTTGATTTAAGATATAGGAGATTACTGCACAGAGAGAGACCTGGTGAGACAGTTTAATTGTTCATGAGGGAGATAGCTTATGGGAAAAAGCTACTCTTGTGCTTAGAATATATGACCTATAGGTGTGAGGGCACTGATGTGACTTTTACTGTCCCTTTCAGCATTCTGGAGGAGTACAGTGTCCTAAAGTGTGGGCAGGAGAGCACCCATAATCCTGTCAGCAGCCTGGACTGGACTTGTGTCTGATTAGGTAGCTGAACAAAACCAGACAGTTTTAATAAGAGCTAGTCAGCAGCAAGGAAGTACAAACATCCGTAGACATAGTCAGTTAACATGTGCCTCCCTTAGGCTAATTAACCCTTCTCAAAGCTACAGAGGATAAAGGCAACAGTGCAATTTAAAGCACGAAGTGTTGTGCATGGGTCAGGACAAGTAGGAATCGTCTTGACACGTAATTATATTCACATTGATTTGCTCACATTCACATTCTTTGCTAAATTATAGCCTGTCCTGTTCAGTCACGAATAATGGAAAGAATCCATTATTTGGTTTTGCTGTTTTTTGTCTACAGTTTAGTAAACCTAAAACTTTAAGTTGTTTGTTGTTATGGTTCCCACATAAATCCACTAGATGGCACTAAAGGATGGGACAATCCCACAAAGCATAGATGTAGAACCTGTTGTCTTTTTTTTCTCCTTTTAGGTATTGTATCTGTTTTTAGCTCATTTTTAGACTTTTGTTACATTTTGAGGTGTATATAGTGGAGAATAGTGAAAATCTAAGCTGCATTGAGCACAGAATGAAGAGCTCCTACCACCAGGTGGCACTCTAAGACACGTCTTTTTGGGGTAGGAGGAGCACCTAAAAAGAGGTGGAGAGTCTGAGAAGGAGGTGCATGATAGAAGGATGGGAGTGTCCCAGAAAAGGGGAGGTATTGTGATGACTGTCAATGAGGGGAGGTCTTGAAAGCATTGACCAATCCGAGGCCATTAGAAACTGACCAATAAGAAAAGCTGAGGAAAAGCTTGAGCAAGCAGGCAGGAAGCTAAGCAAATTACCCTAGAGAGAGAGAGAGAGAGAGAGAGAGGAGGTGGAGGATGGGAAGGATGGGGGGAGGAATGGGGGCCCTAGGAGAGGAGAGAAAAAAAAGTGGAGGTTTGCCTGAAAAATCTGCCATAGATTGTGTTTTTATTGTAATATATGTTACTTTCTCCAACATAAACTCTTATGGTCCATTCAAGTGTAAAGAGATAAATAACAGATGTACGGTGGAGAAGATGAGCGATTGAGTTTCAGCAATAAAATGAAGAATGAAGGAAAAACACTTTGATGAAAGAAATAGAGAAGTGAGGATGAGCTAATGTGTTATTAGTAAGGAAAGGGGGGAAACAGACATTGGTGAAATAATAAAGAAAGAATGTCTGATGATAAGAGATTAACGCCTGACAGGGTTTAGAAATGCCTGCTGTTTGGGGTGGAGGAAAACACAGCCCCTGTCATGTTGTTGTTTTCCTAGCTCTTACTTAATTCGAATGTTTACACGGTCATTTATTTGTTGAGTGACTTTCATGATCCTTGGGCTCTGGAAACCTCCTAAAAGCTTGGTGTTTAAATTCCAAAAAGCACTAGTGTCTGTAAGAAAATAAATACTTTTTACTTCACTCTTGCCATTAAGTAAGAGGCTTAGAGGTGTTTGTGCCAGTGTGAGAAAGAGAATAGAAGGAGAAGTAGAAAACATGTTTGAGAAAAAGCTCTATCCCTCAGTGTGTCTTCTGACCTCTGGGCCTTCTCTCTGCTCCCAGTTGGACGGGCAGTTTGGCCGCTGTTCCAGGAGTCAGCAGCGGTCAATAGGTCAAAAGACACCCACACAGAGAGCTGTACTGTGACCCCAGCCCCATCCCCTGCAGGATACAGCTAAACCCTGCACAGCGCCTGAAGCAAAACATTTTTAAACACATAAAATTTGATTAGATTTTCTCCATAAGGAATATTCTTAGTCATCAAAGTCACTTTTAATTTGTCACATGGAACAAGACTCAAGTCTCAAGTCAAAATAGTTTTCAAGAATTCATTAATGTTCTCTAACTGTAAAAATAGAGATGAGACTGTTCAACATTGTCAGTAATTGAATACTTGAGACTTTCATACACAGATAGGAAGCATGTGCTGCCTTATTCATTTACCGCTGTCTTTATGATACAGACGACAATTAGCAAACAAATATCAAAACATGACTTCAAAAAGCAAAATGTCTTTTTTGTAATTTGAGCTATTTTCCCTCTCAATGTGTCTTTGTGTTTGGTTTTACTGCAGACTGAAACTCAGACTTGCCAGGTCCAAGAAAATGGGTCCGCTAAAAACAAACATGAGCTTCATAGTAGCACGGTATAAGGGCATAATTTAAGAAATCCCCTGCATTCTTTACCTAAATTTGTACATAATGAGCTTCCAGCAGTGAAACAGCAAATGCTGAGTTGGCACTTTGCTTACCACAGGTTTCCTTTGATACACACAAAGTAAAAATAAGCATTAAGCAATTCCAAATGTTAAACTGCAGTTTGTTACGCACGTCTGCGTGCACTCTATGTCAGAGCGACTGGAGGAACAGACAAAAGTCTTTATTAAATCACTGCAGATCCAGCATAATGGCCTAAAGTCCTCCGTTCAAAAGATACACTCATTGAAGTGCATGCACTTAGCTGCGTACAGTTACAGTACAAGCACTCATGTTTCACTTCCAGGAAGCTCTCAGCTTCTGACACGTTAACCTCCATATGGAGAGTATTCAGTAGTTAATGCTATATTAAGTGTAATGCTGTCATATAATCACTTTTCTATGCTGCATTCTTGATTTTATGGGATTTTATTTTAAATAATTAAGTACAAGACAAAAATAGTTTACTGTTTTTAAATTAAAATATATTTTATGCAATAAGCATATGCTTGTTTAACACTGAATCTGTACAATTAAATATATGTATACAGTATATAATGTCATTCATGTCTCAATGAGGACACAACATAAGCCTAGCATTAACTATTCTGACTGAATTACCCTGTTTATATAGATAAAACATACGCTTCGGGAATTATAGTTTGAATAAAAGTACATATCTGTCATAACCAACAATGAGTGCAATATGGTTTTGAGAATTATAACCAGCCCGCAGGGTTAAAGGGAAACCTTTCAGTATCTGGCTTCAATAAAAAAGGAAGTGCCTGCACACAGAGAGCTAATCAGGTTGATTAAAGAGGAAATCTCTGTCAAGTTCTTGGCTCATATAAATAAAATGCACACCGAGAGCAGAGCAGGCATGACCATCAAATAGCTGCTACACTGTAGTAGAAGTGTACGTTCATTTTATTAATGTATCATTGTCCTATTTACTATATTAAGCCATTTTATCAATTAAACTAATGACAAAATGAGAAAAAAAAGACAGTGGGTTTGACAAAACAATAAACGAGGAACACATGCTAAACGATACTGTCTGTATTGGGTTTCCTCTCACTGAGTGTGTGTGTGTGTGTGTGTGGTCAGTTTTCTGTGAATAAAATATTGTTATCCTCTGATTGTTTGTGATGGTTCTGCTGTAAAAGCATCCCCACTTTCCCCTCATTTCCCCTCCCTTTTCCCACTCCTCCCCCCATGCCTTTCCCGGCAACTAGAATTGGAGAGTACATACAGTGTGTGCGTGTGTGTGCACGTGCACCTCTCATGCACACATACAGAGGAACCTGATCCAGACCACAGCTTTCAGAATGGTGTGTGGATCCCTAGAGTTTTGAAGGAAGCCAGAATCAAAGAGAGGGAGACAGAGAGAGAGAGAGAGATTTGACCTCAGTAGAGCTTTTCAGACACACACACACAAATACACAGTGTGTGAGTGTATCACTGAGTGGTGGGGACAGCTGTGGGATAGTGACATCATCTTTAGTTCCCGCCTCATGTATTTGATCTGGGCAGAGAGGAAGATTGAAACTGAAACGCCAGACTGCTTTTTGGACCCACATCCACTGACAGAAAAAAACGTGTGAATGTCTGTGTGTGTGGTTTTATATATCTGTGTGTGTGTGTGTCTGTGTGTGTAAAGGTATAGCAGCACCAATGAAACCGCAACATTGAACGATACACCAACTTCTCTCTCTCTCTGTCTGCCTATTGTTGTCTCTCTGCCTTCCTGCTGATGGATGAGTTGTATATATTCCTTGCGGTAATCAGATCCCTTTCTTTCAATAGTTGCTGTAAATACAGTCTGCTGACGTGCCACCCTGCCAGGCAGACAGGCTGACTGTCTCTGGCAGGGATTTAGCCAATGCTCAGAGGCTGAGCATCGTCCTGTGGAGGCCCCTGAGGGCTTGAAGGAACACATGATGCCTGCCTGTGATGGAATCTGTGCATGCTAACCTTGGTGTGTATGGATGTGTGTGTGTGTGTATGCTGGAAAAAGATGACAGGGGTCATCCGAGGTCTGTGTTAGCATAGACGTGTAGATTCATTAGACATCTGACTTGATTTGAGCAGTAAATTAGCTGTAAGATGGAAATGAGCGGAGCAGTGAGGTGGTGCACCGATGTGACTTTTTGCAGTTGGGTGAAGATGACACAAGAGGGAGTACATACACACACACACACACACACACACATTATACAATTTAAATGACATCTATGTCCCTCCCAACCAACAGATACCTACACAGTCTGTTAACCTAATGCCTAAACTATCTGTGTGTGTTTGAATGAATGTTTGTATAAAAGTGGTTTTAGACAAGAGACTACCACCACAAATACAGAATCTAATTTAACTTCTTTAATCAAAACAATGTGTTTAGACAGCATCTGAACACATGCTGACAGTTCTACATTCATAGAAAAACAACATCTGTGGGAGGATATGAACAAACTAGCTACTCATACTCATAGCTACCTCTGTTAGCATCAATAGTTGCTTACCAAGAGCTTTGGTGTTTGGAGTCAGTATGAGACTGTATAAAAGAAAAATAGCACTTTGAGCAGCGCTATCAGTTGATACACTATCATCTTATGGTACAAAGTGGTTATGCATTGGCATGGTTTTAGTATGCTATTATCTCTGCAATTCAGCACAAGGCACCTATTTTTCACATTTTGTCAACAATCTCAACCAATTTATTACTTTATTTTACAAATTTGTCTACATCGTAATCAAAACTAGTGAAGGAACTGCACTGGCCTGTTTCAAAATTTTATAGGTTCCCAACATGAACAGGCTGTTGCAGCTACTTGTGGAATGAGATGTTTAATAATTAAATAGGCATAATATTGGCATGTCTACATAGTACTTAGTTTGTGGAGCTTAATTCCGTATAGAAAACGCCAGTCTCTACAAGTAACATTTTATTTTGCCTTGGCAGCAGTGCTCATTTCACTGTCATGCCAATAAAGCACATTTGAAGTGAACTGAATTGACACACTAAAAAACAAGAGAGTGAGAGACAAAGAGATAGAGAGAGTGAATCTAATGAAAGAACGCAGAGGGCTACCACCCACAGGAGCAGACAGCACACAGTGTCTCACTCTGCAGAAAGTCAGCATAGACACAAAAGGTACAAAAGCCATCTGGGCTAGGCGGCTACGCTACATCCAGAGACAATAGGGGCTCATTCACGCAGTCCAGCCCAGCCAGGGCCATCTGCTCTTGGCGAGAGTGAGTGGGAGAGGGGACCCCCTGCACCTCCAGGACCCCAGATTCTCAAAAATACAGCAGGATGCTAGTCTGGAATCAGCATAATATTAGAACTGATGTATGAAAGTATGAATGAAGATGAGCCGCTTCACAACATGAACATCAACACAATAGAGGCAGTGACTGGATCGGGCACACAAAGCTGTGTCAGCCTCCTACATTGGGAATGAGAGCATGTGTGGTGTTTTTTCTGTGCAACAATGGTGAAAGCAGAGCAACTGTTACAACAGCAGGGGAGACGATGGCAGAAAAGGAGTGCACATGCATGCAAACATCTATACATTTAGCACGCAAGCACAGATGCACACGTACTGCAACATAACAGCAGTCATTCATCACTCAGTGGAAAATTAACAGAGAGGCGTGAGAGAAAAATAAAGAGACACAGAAGACTTTGACTTTTGTTTCATCTTGTGTGTAACTGCTTTGCAAACCTTGTCTGGTATTCTCTGAGCTCATGAGTGTGGTAGATTTATGGAGATAGCAATCTGTCTTTCTCACTATGTCCAGTCTATGCCTGGGCATGATGATTATGCGAGAAATGAAGTCACGTCACGCCATAGCATGACAGCATGGCAGCCGGATCCAGAGACGGATCTGGGAAGCATTGAACACACACGGAAACAAAACCACACCGACACACATCCAAGAATGCCATGTCTGCACATAACAAACATGCAATAATGAAAGCCAACATTCATCCTGTCCATCTATTATCCGCATTACCCAAAGTGACCCCCCCCCCACACACACACACACCTATTATTCAAGAAGCCTATTTGAATGAAAACTATTGTGTATTTAGCACGTTTATCCCATTAAATCACAAGAAATAATGAAGTTTGTTTTTTCACCTGATACCAGCTGCTGCCAACTGATATTGGATCACATGATCTCATTTATCGCATTTAATTTCTGCATAAAGGCAATTATTTTTACAAGCTGCCATAATCAATAGTTTTATGCTGTGCATGTTTTTTTCTCATTACTTTGTTTGGTTTTATGTCCTGGGATTGTCACTGCAGACCATGTAAGCCATTAACCAAGATTGTTAGCTTAAAAATGTTTAGAATATTAAAAGTAAATAAAACAGTGACTAGGGAGGAGTTGGGATCGAACCACCAACCTTCCGGTTATTGGACAACCCTGCTATCCCACTGCGCCACTGTTGCCCCTCAAAAATGAACTGCTGACAGGTTGTCAGCAGTCAGCAGTGTGTAGCCATGAGCACTGTGCTACAGAAATAAAATAAAGAAAGTCAAATTAAGAAACAAAAAAAAGAAAAAGAGTTTGGCATTTTAGATTCCTATTATTTTAAATCTTCTTTTTCTGTATTCGACCATCAGAGTGAAAAGACAACAATCACCACAACTAGTCTGTCATCAGCAGCCTTTGTTAAACAGTATCAGACACAATGACAACCTGTCAGCAGTTCGTTTTTGGAGATTCTATTATTCCAATGTCAACACTCTCAGCTAAAAGCTTTTGTGTATCCAGTCTTTACTTAACACTGTTTACACTGTCGATTGTGCAGACAGGTTTGCAATTTTTTTAGGTCTGAGTTTGAAGTGATTTAGAGAGGATTGTATAGGCTTACTTAGGTGGGAGTGTGAATGCATGAAAATGTGTATCTGCCTGCCTCTAATTTGTATGTGCAGCTCAAACGCAGACAGAAAAACACCTGAGTTTACTCTGAGACATCAAGGCGTGCGCTGATGAGAGATCCCATGTCAGAATTTATGCCTTGCGTTAATGAGTGGTTTTGTTCGCAAACACAACCAGAGACAGAAAGTGTGGAAATTCCCCCCTCAGCTGCTGACAGTCACTTGTCAGAAGCCACAGATTAATGAAGGAGTCTCTCAGTCAGTTGAATCCCAGAGGCCAACACAACTCACCCCTGGGGCTTAGGTGACCTTTAAGTGGTTTTAGGGTTGTGTGTTCACAAGAAATGTGAACTAACAATTTCATACCTTTGCAAACATGCTCAATTTTTAACAAGATCCATCGCTGAAGTACAGTTCTCAGGTTATTGGGAGGAGTGCATAAGATTTGTTGCTATAGTATGTTCTCTCTGTTTGTGTTGGCCAGATGCTAAAATCACAGCACAGTGGAAGCAAGAGGGGAGAAGAGATTGAAGTCCTATTTCTTTTTGTTTTATTATCTCTTCTTATGTTTCCCTGGTGTGCAACTGTTGAGAAGTGTTCGAGAAAGAAACAACAAAGGCATTTTGGGCAATAGATGCACTCATTGTATTATAAGTTGTATTTGATGGTAGTCTTATTCTGGTCCATTAGAGGAGTATATATTGTTGGAATAGTCAGGATTACATTTGCAGAATATATAAAAATTTATTGTGAAAGTCACCACTAATTTGTCTTATTGATACCTCTAACACCTCCTGCTTGTTAGAGGAGATCTGACTTTCAAAGTATTCTGATGCATTTACTACAGTACCTGCTTATCCAATAGCACATTCATTTAGAAAAAAAGGTATCCTCTTCCTTTCTGTCTGCCTTCTGTGTGTGAACCCTCAGGGCAGAAAGAGGTTTGTGACAGGCTTTGACAGGTATAGCATGGTGGCAGACCTCCCAGCTGTCAAACAAACAGACAAATCATGAAACCAGAGATAAAAAGCACAGATGCAAGGAAAGTGACTGACTGATCACTGAGCAGAAAGGGATGGATATGTATGAATGACAAAACATTCGAATAATGAATGATCTCCAGTCCCTCCCTACAGACATTCCCCCCTCCCTTGTATGTATGACTTCCCACTTAGCTCCCTCATCTCTCAACATTGGCCCCTCACCTGGACGAGTGGCAAAACTGCACCAAACGTTTGCTTCACACAAGCAAATCTAAAAACATTTCAAGTACTCCAAGTGTTGAAACTTGCCTGAGCATGAGGGAAGTAGATCTGTGCAAACACCAAGTGTCAGAAGAGAAGAAACAGAAACAACAGCAGAACAGAGTGAGCATTCAGGAAACAGTGATACAGCACACAACAGAGGCACATGTGTGTGTGTATTTCTTGGAGTAACCTGTCGGGCCTCATCACCTTGACAACCAGGCCTGTATTTCACTCACTCGCTAAATAGAGAAATTGTGAGAGGCCCCTGGTTTTGTAACCTCCCATCAAACTCATACATGCAGTTACACACACACACGCACACTACAGTATATGCAACACACTCCCACATAATCTCTTTCACACACTCATAGCAAATTCATTCTCTCCATTCATTTAGCTCACACAGCTAGAGTTTCATTTCACAGAGTTTACGCAACCTGTCGACGTCAAGCAGAAACGCTTCACTGTCTTTGCGAGTCTTGCTGAAGAGCAGTAGCACACCTGGCATGTAAGACGTAAACAGCAGGTACATAAGGTCATGGGAAATGGCATGCTTCTGTCGAGTTTGTGTGTTGTGAGGTGCGCAGGTGCGTTTGGTCTTATCTTTGTGAAAGCACGTGAGCGAGTTGCCGCCCTACTTCAAATCTGTCACCATATTTCAGCAGAAAAGAAGCCGAGATCACAGCGGCAGCCACAACATAGTCACTATGCACAAAAGACAGGATGGACAGATGAATGAATAAGACATGCATTGAGTGCGTAGCTTGAAAGATTGATGGTCTAATGGATGGATGATTTAAGCGACAAGAGAAATGACAGATGCTGCTGGATTAATGGATGGATTGACAGATAGATGGGAAAGCAGACAGATCCAAAGAGATGCAAAGTGACGAAAAAGGAAGAAAAATGAAATATTATCTCTCAGGCAACAAGAAAAAGGAGACATCATGTTTAACGAATAAGTGAATCTCTGACAACAAAATCTAACTAATAGCGTTGAAAGTGATTTATCCTTACATGTTTTATGACTTAAGCTGAAGCCTGATGTGTTGACAGCTTTTAAAGCAATTGAGAACCTGCATCTCAACTAGTCCTGGCTTTCTGTTGGAGAGTAGACTTCCGATTCCTTCCGCTTCACTGGACGGGTAAAAAAGCAGGATGGGGCAGTGGGGGCTTGCATTCCCTTGCTTCTTTGCAACAGAGCCAGCTGAAAGGCATAGGTTCCCTCTCTCGTTGCCTCGCCCTGTCACATCTATCAATGCTCCAGCTGAAAGGCAGGACAAGAGGGCAAACACAGAGACACACACACACACTTAGCACTGAAAACATTAGAAGGAGAGGGATGGGAGATTTGACTTATATGTCTGTACTTCATAATTACATTGCATGGCTTCATAAGACTTTTGTCAGGGTCTTACTGTGAGTGTCGACATCTTGGTATTTATGTCCCGTAGTGCCCATTTGTTTTTGCTGTTGTCTTGGTTTACTGTCTTTTGTCATTTGAGACAAACTGTCTTGTAAAGGCTGTTATATTTATCATTGTAGTGAATATTTATTGTGGATGCAGAACACAACACGGACATCAAGGAGTTCTTTATTTTTTTCCAGTAACTGTCAACACTTGTATGTCATTATCTGACGTTTCTAGTCAAAAAGTAGTCTTATTTTATTGTCATATGATTCTCTCACTCAACTTAGGATGATGTTGTGTGATCTGCATGTAAACAGCTCAGCTACAGGTGTGATTACACCAGACAAGGTTCAATCACTCAGACCACATTTAGAGGTGCACTGCGCTGCATATGGCCACATTCCTTTAGCTGTGTATGTTAATGTGTTCCCAGCCATGCTAAAGGGCCAACTATTCAACTGGCACCCTTTGGGTAATGAAGAGTACATATTTGTTCATCCATAAACAGTATTGTAGGTCAGGCAAATAATTTGGACAGGTTAGACTTCATCTATTTACTTTAACAAACCACTACTGCAAGATTTTCCAGCACTGTCATGGTAAAAGGTGATAAAACTGACATTTGACATTCAAAAACATTGTGGCCTTATTTGTTAATACTTCACATTAGATGATAAAAACTCCACTTCTGTGGGAGACATAAGGTTTTACTGCACACTTTATGGTTTATCCTGTTTGGACTCTTCCTTCAGGGATTATTATAGATTGTTTAGAGCACCATCAGCCATCACATAAACCAGCTTGGATGTATTTTTCTTTTGATGTGGTGGACATTACAGTTCAAGCATTTTTGTAACCAAATACAGAGAGGAATATTTTCTTTGTCTCTTCTTGTTGGCAGATGAGGCAGCCAGGACTTTTCGCTTGTCAGTCAGTTTGAGTTTAATGCTGAAATTGTTACAAATGCACACATGCAAATAATCATCTCCTTTTGTTCCATACGTGCACACAGAACAGACAAACACCACACCCAGAGGAAAAGTAGACTCTTTGGACCTGTTGAATTGTTTGGTTATAGCAAAGCTTTGTGAGTTTCTCTCGTGTCACTCTGCACTTCACAGCTGTGGGACACGGAGTGGTGACAGGTTAAAAGATACAGTATAACCTGGCACACACATGCATTTCCAAACTTGCACATACACAAGCTGAATTTTGTGCAGTGTTTGACACACGTGCGCTGACCCTTCAGTCTCGTCCACACACTCTTATTCATTAATCTTCATTTCAACACACACTCTGGCTGCCGTCAGCACATATGCTCCCAACAATCACTTGGCACTGTGCACTCTCACTCCCACTCGTTCACACACACACAAACTTACGCACACAAACTCTCACACACACACATAAACAAGCTCTCAGAGGGTGAGATCTGATTGCTGACACTGATATCAGGTCCCCCTCCTGCTGCTGAGCTGTCCATCTGGTTGCCCGATCAGAAGACAGAGTGGGGTCCTCACAGTGGGGCTCCTGTCACTGTGCATTAGGAGCAGGCTGACGGCAGATCTGAGCTGACACTGAGGATAATATTGGCATCAACAGAATCCTTTGGTGCCGGTATCACATCGGGATTACAGTGGAACATGATGACATGAGGTGGCCAGGTCGAGTCGTTTCTAGGGCACAGCGTTCCCTGATGATCCGACAGATCTTTTTCTGGATTTTTCCAGTGTTTGGGCCTTGTCCAGAGGACAAAACCAGGAGGCCGGTGTGTGAACTATTAGTAGATAAACTTTGAAGAAGCTGGTACACTCTCTTTTTAGTATTTTAGCTAATATCCAAACAGCAACAGAAAATGTGTAATAGCTCACACTCACAGCATCAAATATGATAGTTTCACAATAAGGTCAGAAGACATGACTTCTCTATCTTGCCTATATTCTGGTATCAACAGGAAAATATACAGAGGCTGCAGTTACTGCAAAACACTGCTGCCAGGCCTTACAGTACAGTAAGGGAGAGTGCTCACATTGAGTTTTACAATGAATTTTAAAAGTTTATTGTTTGTTTTCAAAGTCTTGAATGCTTGACCAAGTCTTCCACTAGTCTTTGAAACTGCAAAATTATACTTTTGTCTGCCATTCTAGTAGAAAGGTTACATAAAAACAATACTAAAGATTTATAGATTTTACTTTGAAACTGATATTTGCTGTTTTTATGTGGATCACTGTAGCTGTAGCACATTCTGATGTGAGACTGGATTGTCCACCATCATTTGACAAGTGAATCCCTTTATTAAATTCTTGTGGTGTAATCAGTGAGTTTTCAGTCTGAAATCCAGACTTCATGAATCATGTCATGTAGTCAAAAAGTCAGCCCACACAGACGCACAGTGCCAATCCACTCAACTTTTACAGTGTTGTTTTCAAGACTTCCAAATAGTGGAAGTCCTCTGTTTGAATTTTGATTCTTGCAGGGATGACTGAATCCAGTCCTCTCTAAGCCTCTGATTCACTACAACAGAGACAAATAAACTCCCAGCCTGCATTTGGCCAAGCAAATCAGTGCTGTTGAATGATTCAATCCCACCGTTTATTATGGTTTTTACGCCATGAATTCCAAATGAAGGGCTGAGCACGAACAGGCATGTAGGAAAAACCAGACACTTATGCTTTGTATATTTCTCTCTCACTCCCCCCCACTGAATTTCTGTCTGTAGCTCCTTCCAATAAATCTCTTTCCCTGAAAGATAAATTTAACTTCTTCATTGTAGTATTGTAATAAATGTAAAAAAATCTGATAAAAAGAAAAAAGAAAAAATGTGATAAATGGTTCCCTCTGTTTTCACTTTGCGGCCTGTTCATTCACAAATTCTACCAAACAGAAAGGGCTGTGTTGGGCTGTAGAGTTTTACTCTGGTGTCCCCAGCTGTGAGTTGGCTGTCAGTGAGACATTTGGGCTGCTGGCTGGGGGTGACAGGAAGGTTTAGGTGTTGTAATCAAACTCGCCTTATTCCCCCCAGGCTCATTACAATGCTCAAATTCAGCACTAATTGGCCAGTGAGTCACATGGCAGCCAGGGACCTTGTCTACCTACTAACCTCCAGAGAGAAACAGAGACAAAGCCGTTATTTTCAGTTTGAAACAATATATAACCTTTAAGCTGACTTTTTTCTGGTTTCTACAGAAGTATACATAATGTGAAATGTAACTAAATCAAATACAACTGACAGATTATTTTATTATAAGTTGTTTATGTCTCCTGTTTCATAGAAATAGAACTAAATAGATTGTTATTTGGCCACCTACTAAACATAATGAAGTGTAATACATAAAAATGGATGATGAAACCATTCAATAATTAGAAGCGGGAGATAAATAGTGCACTTCTCTATCTCTGTAACCTTCCCTTGTCAGTTCTCCTCTTTCCTCTCCTCCCTTGCTCCGTGGGTGCCTCCCTTTCTGAGATTTACAGCTAGCAGTTGTTTGACTGCTGAGCCATTACCCCAAAGAGCAACAAACTGATCTGCAGTCACTCTTTATAAGCTGTCATTTAACCATGCTCCTCTGCCGACAGGTGAGGAATGTTTTCATTCACCTCTCTGCCTCTCTGTGGGTGTCTCTCGCTCTCAGTATCTCAGATGCACAGTTAAACGCATCTTCTTCTCTGCACCTGGGCTCAGCACTTTAAAGATGAAAGGAGAAGGGACAGCAGAAGACAGAAGATGAGAGGTGGAGAAGAGCAGGAAATATGATCCATCATCAGACGGCTCCTTTCTTTTCACCTCCTGAGCCGAAAACCCCCTCCTTTGTTCCTGTGGGGTGTCACTGAATCAAAGCAGGGACACGTGTAAGCTTTTTCTGATCTCATGCCGCTACCAACAGGATGCCATCATTTGTCTGCACCTTCTAAAGCCTTTATGTGACTTTTGGAAGAATAAATCAGTTTTACGATGGGACAGTGCAGCAGTCAATTTTGATTAGGTAAAGGTCCACATACCATACTGTGCTCTCAAAGTGCACAGCTGGACTCCTGCTAGAGATCTTGGTGAGTGTCATATCCTATCAACATCATGACCAGAAATTATTCTTAGGTAAAAAAATCAACTTTGATAAGGTACATTTGCTGTATATACTTTTGCTGCCATTTTGTTTTTAGTAGTACAGCCTCCACTCACTGTGCAGCAGCAGCTCAAAAAGCAGTTTCCATCAATCAAAGGAGAGACTGTTGACGCTAATACAGAGTAAAGTTTCTCCTGTAATTTTTGCTTCCCAGATTACTAGTTTTGTATCCGTTTTAACTGAATTTGTTAGTGACCACATGCTGATTAGTAAATGTTTAAGGGTTAAATTTCTCTGCCCACCCATCAGGCATCGTGGGTAGCAGCTAGCGGAAGAGTAGGATTGTGAAAACACAGGGGCCTGAGTCTGGTGTGTCACCATTGCTCAGAGTCATTTGGCCTTCTTGCCAGTCCACACACACACTCACACGAATGTCCAAGCCATCACTTTGTATGTGACATCAGAGTTCTGACAAAGACAAGCTGGCCCAGCAGTCTCAGTTCTAACAAGCTCCAGCTGAGGGGGGACGTCGACCACTGCGAGCATTAGTGTGTGTTTAGGCTGGTACCTGCAGTGACAAGAGGCAGCCTGTATATGTGTCTGCTCCTTCATTTCCTGTTCCTGTGAGGCAGACTTCTCCTTCACACAACATGGCAGCTTACTACTGGGGGGCAAATGAGCCTGTTGTGAGTGAGTGTGTGTCAGCATGTGTGTGTGTGTGATCTCTTACCAATAGGAATGAAAAGTCATGCACACAATAAGGAATCAATCGCACTTGTTGCTGATTAAGCCATAACTCCACCTCCTTGCTCTCCTACCTCTGCCTCCTCCTCCTCCTTCTGCTCTTGCTTTTCAGCTGTGAGTGATTAAGTTGAGGGGAGGGTGATGGAGGGGGGGGGTTGGAAGGGTGAGAAGAGGGGACAGGGTACTCACTCACTGGCTGACTAATGGCTTCCAGAGACCCCCAACTCCCTGGCTCTGTGCAGCACGAGGGCTAATCAGGAGTGACGGCTGGGCCCGTTTGGACAGTGTAAAGGCAGCCCTGCTCCTGTCAAGCACAGACATGGACAGACACTCCCCCCTTCTCTTCTCACCACAGGACCCCAACCACTGGGCCGCTATTCCCTGCCACCGCCATCTGACAGGGAAATGTTGGCTAAGAAGCAGAAAGGCAAAGGACAGAGGGAAGAGGAAAAGCAAAAACTGGGAGAATAATTCAGGCTGATGTGAGGTCGAGAAAGAGAAAAGACAGCCAAAGAATAGCACACAGGGAGATACATGCAAGGCCTGTGCACAGTGAAGTGGTTGATGTGGTGTGCTGGTGGTTGGTTTGTGTGTGCTTCTGTGTCAGATTGACTGTGGGTGTTTAATGGAACCTCTGAGAAGCTGGGGGAAACCCATCGTGTTCATTTAACAGTACAGATCTCAGGAAAAGCAATACCGAGGTTATCGCTCCTGTGTGTGTATGTGTGTGTTTGCGAGGGTTACGATGCGGTCTGCTGATTCGTGCTGTTTCCACGGTGATTGGTTTCCATCACGCGTCCAAGGGCTAAACCATCGACAGCACTCTCTTTCCCTCCGACCTGACTTCTTTTCATTTTTCAATTTCACTTTCATCAACTGCTGCCGCCTGTTTTTTCATTTTTCTATTTCCAGCCGATGACAGAAAGCGTGTGAAGTGTGAAATTAGAAAGAGCGTCTGTAAATAATGGCGTGTAACATGGAGAACACACACATGAACAAACACGTACAAAGACACGTATTCTCTGTTGCATAAGCTATGAGACAAAACTCATTACCTTCAAAATGACTGATTGGAAAAAGTGAACTGAATATTTGGCTCTAATGACATAATTACAAACAGCAGACAATAGAGGGACTTCTTATTTAATTTTATCACATGGAAATTCAGAATATAACACATGCAAACAGTCCTGTGTTTCTTTATGGTACTGACGCAGACTTTAAGTGTGTTATTCCATGCTGTTGGGGTCTCTCAATGAAGGAGCCCCTGTTCTATGTCGCTTTTTGGCACATACACACACATCTTGTCCCCCCACCTGGGTTTAACTGTCTGACAGAGTGAGATGTTGGCGAGGTGCAGGGCTGGAGAAGGAGGTCAGGGGCGCGAGGGCAGTAGGGTCCCTCAGACGTCCATCAAAATGACAGGTACCCCTGCCTTAAAACTCTGTGACCCACCCCAAAACCTAGTTTCCCTCCTTTTTGGAGACACACGAAGATGCAGAAATGCACACACACACACTGAATTACCAGGACTAAAAAGTAGCCCCGCAGCGAAGGAGACCAGCTCTCCGCAATTAGAACATTCTGCGGCCATGAAATCATTCTGAAAATTAGCTCCAGGAAGCAAGAGGAGGGAGACAGAGTCCTAAAGAAAGACAAAAAGCGAGAAAAAAAATGTGAGCGTAAGAAAAAGGGTAATGTTAGGGGAGGAAGAAAGTGGTCTGGATCTCCTCAGCAGTCAAACAGACAGGCCACATGTGCTGGCAAGACGAGAATGAACGAATGAACGAGAATTATCCCAGATAATGACGGCTGTTAAGATTAACAATTAATCCTCTGGCCTCATGACATGTTAGATTTGGATCTGGGAAAATGGCTCTAAGAGGTGCGAAAGGGCTCAAACAAGGACTCAGTCAGCTAACATACACTTTGTGTGTATGTGTATGTGTGTGCCTTCGGTGGCTGACAGAATCCAGACCTCAGGCCCTGACAGCAGAAGGAACCAGGGTTCGGATCTCAGCTCATGGCTGAAGAGACCTGCTCTGTGTTCTTTGTTCATCCTGGACTTGGCTTCAGCAAATTCTGTTCTACACTGTGCAGATCTGCAGTGCTCCTGTTGCCTCAGGTTTACCCCACTGTGACCTTCTGCCATTACACAAACAGCATCTGCCAGCGATCAAACGCCGACAAGCTTTAAGTAACACTGGGACAACATTACCCCAGCCACCCCAACCCTCAGGCCATCCTGTCTTCTAAGCTTAACGTTTGAGAGATAGACTTGGGGATCACTCGCTGATGGCAATTTCTGCTAACTTTAGAATAAATGGATGTGTGTCTAAGTGTGTGTGTAACCCCAGCTGTGGGTTGTTAGTAGTGAACTCAGCTCAGTGGGGAAGGGGCACCAGATGGTGAGCGAGACGGAGCGATTGAGAGTTGAAAGAAGAGGTGTAAATCGCAATTAGAGAAGACAAAGAAAAGCCTTCAGAATGAAGAAATGTGGACAAATCACAGAACTGATCCAATTCCGAACTTTTCCATCGCTTTAATCCTGAAGAATCTTTGACTGGACTCAGTCAGTCATTCTTTGGTCAGTTCCACCTTCACATATTCTTCAAATTCCAGATTTTCATATATACTCTTCTGTAGAGGGGAAAATGAGAGGACATGCTGTTCCAAGGTTCCGTAATTCGGGTCGTGTATCGTTACAACAACATGTGTTTTTCTCGACATGGGGAAACTCTGACAGTCGAGTGAGGATCACGCGATCGGCTGACTGCTAATCAAGCAATGGGAGAGGTTGGGAATTCCTTGGGAGGCAGACAATGGAGGCAGCGCTGTGTTTTTGTGGTATCCGGAGCAGCAGGCATTGGGAAATCAAGTTCAGCTGAACAGCCAGCCACACACACAAACTATTTGACAAACATTTGGCAAGAGAAGTACCATCTTGATTAAAGGCTGTAGGCTTGATGTATGCTTCTGCTGATGACATGTTTCTTTCCCAGGGTTGTCAGCATGTATAGACATGTTAACTTTTCCTCTGTTTGAGCCTGCTTGTGTGTGTTGCTGTGCATGTCTCCTATCTGATTAGCTGCTATTTCTTTCAGGTGTCCCTTGTCCTCCTGCTCTTTAATCAGAGTTGAGGCCCCTGCCATAGCAGGAAGGAAACCCTGTTCCAGGAAGTGCCTGTCTGATGCTGTGCGGCTGGCCACTCTGAGGCCTTAGTGCCAGTCGGACATCTATTCATCGGAGGAAAAGGAAAACCTCCATCCTAGTAATTCCAAAATCCAGTTACTGTAGAATCCTGTCCTAAATGGGTGGTTTGGTCTTTTTTGTGTTTGTTTTAAACTCCGTTATGGCCTTTGT
The DNA here is from genome assembly GCF_900634625.1 of Parambassis ranga. Lineage (NCBI taxonomy): Eukaryota > Metazoa > Chordata > Actinopteri > Ambassidae > Parambassis > Parambassis ranga. Next base: position 11,994,945 of record NC_041023.1, read on the forward strand.
GTTGATTGATGTGACAGAAATACACACCGGTTACAGTCCGTGACTCAACACCCCTGCATAAAATTTTCTAAGAATGTTCTTTTTTTAAAATAAGATGCTGAAGTGCATCATGGGTCACCGAGCCCTCACTTATGTGCTGAGTGATGATGTCATACTTAGGAAACCACCACTGGGACAGCAAGAGGAAAAATAAGAGCTGTAGCATGAACACAGAGGAAAAGACAGAGATTGGAGGCGACGGTTGTGATGTGGAAGAGTGTTTCTGGGCGCCGAAGCTAAGAGTGCGCTGTGCGGTTGCTGGCCGGCTGAGGCTTTTTAATAAACAGCCTGTTGAAACATGACAGGACTATTGGGTGAAATCATGGCTGTTTTACTGTGATGACTGTTATGACTCCCTGAACCTGGAGTCAAAGCACATCAGAATAGGGAAAGAGCAGAATTGTCAGTTTTTATGATTGTCAGTGGTAACACATTTAGCTCCTCTACATTTGGACCAAAATGTGTGTTCACTGCTAAGACCCTTTTAGATTCAAAATTCAAGATTCAAGAAGTTTATTGTCAAATGCACAGCACTTTACAGTTACACTGAGCAATGAAATTCTTACTTTGCGAGTTCCCTTCATATGACTTTATACACAACTAAATTAAGATAAAAAAAATAAACAGTAGACTTAGGCATAAGAATAAATAAAAATATGAATAAACAATAGGAAAAAAATAAAATAGAGTAAGCAAAATGTGCAGTTCTATGTACAGAATGTGCAGTTCTATGTACAGAGGTAGGACGTTTAGAATGTGCAAATATTTTAAGAGATTGTACATGCAAAAACAAATATGTGCAATTTTTGCATTGTGGAAAGATAAAGAAAAATGTTCAGTCAGTGGTTCAGTAGCCTGATGGCCTGTGGATAGAAACTGTTTTTTAGTCTGGTTGTCCTTGCTTTCACGCTCCTGAAGCGTCTGCCTGACGGCAGGAGTGTGAACAGTGAGTGCTGTGCTTTTATTATTCATACTACCAAATAAGAGCTCATTTAAATTTCCTTTTCTAAAGTCAGAATTGTCCGGATGTCAGGTATCAAAATTACTAACTTTGGTTTTGGTTATCCTGGCCTGAGTTAAATCTGAGCAATCTGAACATTAAACACTTGTTAGAACCAATAGATTTTACATGACTGGAGAGTACACAGCTATATAAACATCAGTCATTCAATCACCTGCAGTATTTTGTGAGAAAACCTTACACCCACTAGCTGTTATTGCATCTTTGTGACAGCCGGCTTTTGAACGTGCACTTGTGTATTATTTGTGTGCCTTCAGACTTGATCAGACAGTATGTCATCAAAAGCCTGCCATTTGTTGGGGAATCTTGTTTTTGTTGGCGGAAGGTTCAAATATGACAGATTATCTTAATTTGGACACATCTGGCAGTTTGATTGTTTTTTGTGCTTGTTCACCCTAAACACCCAGAGTTCCAACTGATATTATCTTTAACAAGTTGACAACATATGTTCTGATTATGTGTTTGCACAGTCTGTGTTTTTTTCCCAGCCAGTGCTTCATTTTATGTAATGCAAGAGTCAATCCACATTTGTTTGCATGTTCTACAACTGGCATTGTGATATAACATCTGAACACAACTTGTCTGTTCAGTCTGAGCACACCTTGAAGACTGAGTGTGTGCTGTGAACATTGTGGTTGTCAACTGGCCATAATAATGCTGCAACCATGGAAAATAGACAAAAACAGTCTGTACCAACCACCCACTCATGGCAGTCAGTGCTTCCAAAGGCAATTTAGAGGACAGAAAGGATGCTGATGTGAGCAGAAAGCAACCGTGCCTACTCTAGTCCCTCAATAGACATATTATACTGCTGTTAGGGTGAAGGGTGAGAGGTTATAGGTGAAGGGGAGGGTGGGTGTGGTGCTGCAGGGGAGGGGGGCTTGAATCTTGATGATGGCTCTCTCCCTTATCCGTACACCAGCTGCCTCTGATGTGCGCACACACTTCCACACACATGCTGACATTCATGCGTAAGCACACTATGTGCATTAACCCACTCCACCTCTATCCCCCCGAGCTCCATCCACCATTTTCAATGAGGACTTTTGCACCGTTTGATTCCAGTATTATTCACCCCTTTTCATGCAGGTGCTTCATGTTTTTTTCCAGCTCTGTCCTGAGGTCACAGTTTGACATTTAACCAGTGTGCTGGGCTCATTATGATGCCTAACACATTGTATTAACTGAGCACTGGTCTAGACTTGATGGAGATGCCACACTGAACGGGAATGGCATTAAACTGCTGCTGATGGGCTGTTTGTGGTGCAGTGGCAGGTCACAATGGAGATGCAAGAGGTGCTGATAGGCTGTCAGAGGTACAGGCCCGCAGGGCAGATGTTAAACACACTGTGACTGAGAGGAGACAGAGCGAGAGACAGGGCTACTGTCAGAGCCTGACCGCTGCACCAAACTTAAAAAAAAAAAACATACAGAAACTGCCATGGATAATGAGAAGATGAAGGGAAGAGCAAAGAATTTGTTGCTGTTTCAAAGAGAACAAAGTTCATGTTTCAAGATTAGACCTCAAAGTGTGAAACATCTGCACGCTGAATCAAGTCTAATCAAGCTGTGATCAAAGATCTCACATCTGTGGGAAAGAACTTGCATAGCTTGGGCGAATACGATGAATTTCTGATTTCTTTCCTAGGTGGTTTGATGTAGGTCTGAGCCGTCAAGGTGATGGAAATGAGCACAGGCGCTGATCCGTGGGCCCGATCTACACGTGTGCTGGCCCGTGAGTGCTCCGAAGATCTCCACTTCTCCTCCTCCTTCTCCTTCTCTGTCATCCCTCCGTCTCTCCCATGGTTTCCTCCCATGGTTTATTATTACGATATAATCGCTTCCATCTGCCTGTCAAGCCACCGGGTAGACCAAAATCAGGAACAAAAGACAGTGAGAGCAGGAGAGAAAAAGAGGGCAGGAGGGATTTTTCTCTCCAACACAAACACGTCTCCTCCCTCCTCTCTCCTCCACTCAAAGTCCCTCGTCAGAACAAATCAAAATGCTGCAGAGTCACTTTTCTCTTTCTGTCCAGGATATTATAATTCAGCATGACTTCTGGACAGTTTCATGCGCAATTAGGAATTCAGCAGCTCTGGGCAAGAAAATGTGATTCAAATTAGTGCTGTATTACATTACTGTTTACTTATGATCCTGCCATCTCACTTTCTTTCTCTTCAAGGCCTTGTGTGTGCATATATGAGCATCTGGATGCATAAACGCATATATGATGCATGCACATGCCCGACAAGAATTTATTCATATCCAAGAACTACTTTTCTATTACAATCAATATGAACTTGTAGCTGTGGTGGTTGTAGCAAAACAACATAAGCTTGTTAGATTCCCAAATGACACAGCAATGACCGGTAGCAATCAGCTGTGTTGCAAACAAATACAGTGTGTTTGATGTGTGTATCTTGGGTCAGTACAGGGGCAAGGGAATACTCACACACAAACCACACAGGACCCCCAGTCCTCTGATCTCAAATCAGATTAGCCCATTGCTCCAATTACAGCCAATCAAAGCCAATTAAATCCAATTATGATCTATTATGGATAATTAGAATGCCCCAGAGATTGATAGCTCAGCGAGATGGGGCACTCAGCTGTCACTTTCAAAAACTGACACTCATCTTTCTTTTTCTTCGGTTGAGCACTCCATCTCTGTCCAAATCATGGGGCAGGATCTTTTTCCTGCTGACTTCAAAAAGACATCATGATAAGATGGGAATCTAAAAATATAAGCAACACAAGTCTATGTCTTTCTTTTTCCTACTTTCACATCTGTGTTCTCTTTTCTCTGTTGCTTCTAAATTATGGTGCTTCCTACTGAAACGTACAATGCTGAAATGAATGACCACCAGTCTGCTGGGTGTTGTAACCACTGCCAGTTAGAGATGGTTTTCCTTGCTGCATTTCTAAGACATACGACCACCTTGATTGTCAGCCACAAAACAATCCTCTCTTTCGGCAGTTGGGTATTTTGGTAATGTGGTTTGCAAGCCTTAAGTAAGAGAAGGCCGGGACATGCTTTTTTTTCTTAATTTCAGATCATTTCCAATGTAATGTTCTTAAAAAATATTGAGTGCCCTGCGCTTATATTTTGTGATGTTTCCCTGTATGGTGAATGTTTTTGCAATAGTTCAAGCCCTCTCACTGGGTGCTATGGAATGTCTATGGGATATGTTATTGTATGGCTTTGAGTTTCGGACTGCCAAGGGTGTTGATGTTTGACTTGGGTTGATACGAGGTATATGGACACATATTTCCATCTTTTAGACATTGCCCAGGCCTGGGGAAATGTGGAAAATGAAACATGTCTTCAGTTAAAACTCAAGCTGACATTCTTTAGCTCCACAGGTCCATCGCTTTTGTCCATCAAACGGTGGGGGCTCCTGTCAGTCAGAAGGTCAACCTCTGACCAAGTCCTGTCCCACCTCCTGTTATCATTAAGTCCACTTAAGGTTGTTATAGCATAGCCTTTCATTTTGACAATTCTGTTTTCCATTCCACAGAGCAATTGATGTTATCATTTTGATTAAAATCGCTGCTTAGATATTCGGCTTTAATGCCTGACAGAGAATAATGAGGCCCATTCCAGAAAAGGTCCAGCCAAGATAAAGTGCATAAAAGTGCGGAGCATAGCCTTTGCTGTTTTGAGCATTTTGAAGACTGAAATAATTGCTAGAAAATACTCACATAAAAGTTTCCTTCTGTTCGTCAGATTTCCATGATAGTGCCTGCAGGGTTTTTCTCTTTGGATGGGAGCTGAGCCAAACTGAAACAACCTCCACCTCAAATGGTGACATAAATCTGGATGAACCCCATCACTGATTGTGAGATAACATTTAGACAGTGTTTTCTGTCTTTTCCTATGTAGCATGCTGAACATTTAACTCTGTGGTTCCTTGTTTCTCTTGGGTTATATAAGTTCATATACTGTATATCTGTGTGTGTTTGGGGTGTGGGGTTCAAAGGAAATACAGAGGATAAACAAACAGACTTGCAGAATTGTAGAAGGCTGAGTGCTGATTGCATGGCTTAGATTGACTCTGCCCTGGTTTATTTGTGTATGTCACTGAGATAAACATCACAGTAACCCTTCAACAAGAAAAATGAACCCGCAAGAAGATGGACACTGGTGAGCAGAAACCACTCACACATGTAGATTTGTACATGCTCAGATGTAGAATGTAGCCGCAAACACATAGGCCCCGTCTGTTTCACATACACACATTCCTTCGTGCCTTCCCTGGCCCCTGCAATGAAGAGACCTCTTTAAGACCTGTCAGTCATTGCTGGTCACCATGGAAGTGACTTGAGCTCACAACAAAGGCTCTTAAGAGTTTCTCACAAGGCAAAAAGACAGCACGCAGAGAAAAACAACAAAGAAGAAGACAGGAACGGACAGCAAGAGATTTACAGGGAGACAACATCAACGCTTGCAAGGCAAGGAGATTGACTGACTGAGCAAGTGAGATGCCATGCAGATGAAGACGGATTGAATGGATGTGATGGACAAATGAGACAGAAACATATTGTGATAAAGAGGTTGGGAGAAGGCTTAAGAATAAGAAGCTAGATTTATCAGGCCTCATTGAATACAGCTGGAAACCCCTTCCCCACCATTGCACACAAATGCAACCAAAATACCACGTAAACACACAAATATATACTCTGCACATGTACAAAGCAAAGTTCTCTGAGCTTTTTTGTATGTTTTAGTGGTTGAAGGCCGCTGGTAGTGGTGAAAATAGAAGGAGCGTGGGACCATGGGCCAAGAGGTGAGGGGTCAAAGGGGACTGGGGCAACCGGCCTTTGGCTGTGGGGGCCAGATGGGCGTGTGGGCCTTGGGCAGTGTGCCAGGCTGAAAGGCACTTGGGTGGGCTCAGTGTGGGTCTGCTGGGAAATAGGGGCATAGAGCAGAGGGTGGAGACCACAGAGAGTAAGGGTGGAGACACACACAAGGATTTCCTAAAGCCAACTGAGCATCAACGTAATTCACCCTTGTAATGTTTTCAAAATGTGATTTTCCAATAAAAAAAATCAACCCTAGCAACAGAGAAGAGAAGAGAAGAGAAGAGAAGAGAAGAGAAGAGAAGAGAAGAGAAGAGAAGAGAAGAGAAGAGAAGAGAAGAGAAGAGAAGAGAAGAGAAGAGAAGAGTTATATCCAGAATAAACATGAGGAATACTACCCTGCAGCTTGCCTGTGCCCCATCTTTCTCTCTCACGCACCTTAACATACACAAACTGAGGTCCTTCTCACACAACCTTGTGCCTATTTAGACTCCGTTTAAAACACTTTTCATCCCAGTTTTGACTGAGGGGCACAACTGAGAGGCAGTCAAGCTGCTCCTTAAGACTCAGTGACACAGTGATAGAAAGCAGCACAGAGCAGTGACAGACTGAGTGAAAGGGAGAAAGAGAGGGGAGGAGGAGAGACAGTGAGGAAAGACAGAGGCCTTCAGTGGAAGCAAAAAATACCCACAGAGAAAGAAAGAAAAAGTGAATGACTCGTTTTATATAGAGGGTGAGAAGATGAGAGAGAGCCAAAGAGAGGCAGAGGAAAGGGAGGCCAAGAGGAAGGAGAAAGAGTGAAGTGCAGTGCTGAAGAAGAAAGAGAGAGTTGGTTAAAGAGATTACTTTCAGGTTCAGAGACGCTGTTTCTGGCTGTTTACTGGCTGTCACTCAGTGCCTGGCTCCTAGGGGGAGGGACGGCTGGCTCTCATTGGTGTCATTCACCTGCCAATCGCCCTGACAGGCGGACCATAGGGCCCCATGTTGTGGTGCGGAAACTGTCTGTCAGCCACGCAGCAGCTGCATATGACATCATCCAAGATCAGGTTTGAAACATGCATATGCAAGCTGTGTGTGTGACAAAGAACATACACACATACATGTTGGACTATGGAAATAACACACCATCAACATCTTTTGCTGCCTAAAAACACAGGCACTAAGACACACAACTCAACTCCCTATGGATAGAAACTCATGGCCTTGCCAATCCCCTGGCTGTCCTCCCCTCCACTTTGCAACCCAAAAGTCCTTGTTACTGGCAGGGAAACAACCTTAGGGCATCTGTGCACCAGAACACACACATATTCATCTGTACACATGACACCCAGACAGGCAGCTAAAGTGGAAAGTCAGATTTGTGCATACATTTTGGCAGTAATTAGGCACACGCGTAAACACATGCACACAACGCAGATGAAGATCAGTACGTAAATAAACCCTGTCTCGTTTACCTTGGTGCACACATACATTCACAGGACACACACATAGCTCACACAGACACAGTTTGGCAAGCAGACAGCACCCATCTGTTTAGAGCTAATTTAACATGGTCACTAAAACAAAGGAGACAGAGGCCCGTCCTGTGAATAATGATGAAGTGACTGTCAACTGAAAAACACTTCTGGCTCTTGTGTGTATGATTTACTCTGCCTATCTCAATTGGTTTGCACAACACAATGATTGGGAAACAAACTCTTCTAAAGCAGTGAGTATATGGCTCTTGTTTTTTTCTTGTTTTGTGTGGGAGGAATCACAGTCAGATTCAGAAATGCACTGTGGGATCAGACCACACGGGCCATCGTTTGCTGTGTGTATCAGTAAGCCTTGGGCTCCCACATTGCCAGATCACCATGCTGGACCACTTTTGGCAACCACTGCATAACAGAGGCACGGCACAAGATCTGCTATTTTGGGGATTCTCTCATCCATTTGTACATATCATTGCTGTGAAAATAAATTAAATGACCAATGTTATTTAGTTAAAATATGTTTTTTCTGACACAGTTTAAATGTATTTTCCCCCAGTTGTTTACATTGTGGTGATTTTACACTAAAGTCGGATACTTCCAGAACACAAAAGGCAAGCTTGCATGCACACATGCTATACACACACAAACAAACGTGGCAAATAGGGAACTGTTGAACCATATCACTGTGACAGCTATTATGACAGATGACTGTATCATCTTAGAAGGAAATCTCTTTCTTTCCTCGCTTGTATCTGCTAGGCACTGATTACTCTCTGGCTTGTGTCTGGTTTTCTATATTGGGGTCAAAAGGTAACATTTTCAGAGGTTGTAGAAGTAAAATAAAGGGGGCACTTTAATCTTTGTTGCTTATAAAAAGCCCTCACAGATTAAATAATAACATGCTTGGATGACATTAAAGAGACTAAGTCTGTTTATAAGAAATAAATTAATGAAAAGCTTCTTTCAAATAGATTTTTGCTTTATGTGTTAGGTTGATTGCCTTGTCTTTATCACAAATTGAAAGTCAAAGGTTACCCATTTGCTTATTTACATTGGTAATATTACTTGTTAAAATGTGTTTTTTTCATAACCCCTCTGATCTTCAGTCAAACACTGGCATGCAGGCATTCTGTGCAGGGAACACGCTGCTCTGCTCAGTGTCCTCGGCTCTGCCTGTGATGTGTTGCCTGCTGACAGTTTTGTCTGTTGGCAAATGCAACCAGGAGGTTGTTCATGGACCATGACAGTCCACAGATTCCAGAAGTGCCTTGCATGAATGCTCAGAGAGGTCTGAATTGTTGGCCAGCGACATCTCACTTGGATCACATAAGGTTGCAGCCCACATAAAGACATAAAGATGTTACTTTTCTTTAAGCTGGTTAAAATCAAAATAATGTAGAGTATATGTACATCTGTACTCTTATGACACCGAGCTTTGCAGTTAGTGGGTTAGTTACATACAACAGAGACAAATCTGGTGATTTCTGAAGCAAACTAATAACTAGGGATGTTCTTCTGCAGGCTCTGTTCTCGACTCTTTTCTTTGCCTCGTGTTTTTTCTTCATGGTTCTAAAGCTTAAAGTGATGTTATTCCAGATGGCTTGGTGCTGTACAGAGAACAGACAAGACGAATACTTCATTGAAAATATGAAAATATGTCAGCATGCAGACATCATTATGGCTGCCTCAATCATTTAAGCTCCCCAAAAATTACATCCAGGCCCAGAGAAAAAGAATAATATGTGTGTATGCATGCATGATGGCTCAACATGTATGCCTCTGCATTTGTAGAGAACTCAGATGTGCAGATTTCAAACACATGTCTGGTTCTTTCTCAGAAACCTCAACAGCAAATCATTATCTAGTGCTAACCCAATTAGTTTTACATCTGGTTTAGAAGCCTCAAACAGAGATAAATAAATAAAAAAACACAAGACAAACTGAGACACGTAGACTCAGAGACTAAAATGAACACAAGAGTGTTTTACAATCCTCTTCTGCTCACTGTTTTATTTCACTCAGACTGGTCCTTAGGAGCTGGTCTCCATGTGGGGTTTGGTCTTTCCCTAAATCTGCCTCCAGTGGGCCCTGGAAGTGCCCCCATGCCAAATGAGCAGCGTAAAGTATGGCCCAAGGCATGGCCCAAAACGACACCCTCACAGCATAGCTGTCAGCTCATGAGCCAATGCACTAAAACATGAATGCAGCCGAACTGTTCGGTTTTATAGCCTACAACTCCCAGTCACAAGCCCTCTAATGCCCCGTTTAACAAGCTGAAAATCCTCCATTTATTTCCTCTCCATCACCCTTTAGGAGCTCCTCCATTACTATTCACAAACAGAAACGGGCTGAAATTCACTCCATGAAGTGTGTATATGGTTGGGTAAGTTGTTAATGTGTGAGCGTTAAAATATCCTCTATGCTGCCCTGTGCATGTGTATATGCAGTAGTATGTTTACAGAGAGAAAGAAATACTTTCATGGTAACCTCGCCAATAGACAAACTCTTTTAGACCTACTATACACTTTTCAAATGGCTTTAAGACTTTTGTGTCGGCCATTCTAATTGTGTACACAGACTGTAGCAGATGGCAGAAGAATTTTAGGAAGAAGAAGAGTGAAGTTTAGAGATAGCGCTGTGGGGTCGAGAGGTCTGGGAAGGACAGGGTCCTGCTCTCCCATCATAAACACAGCAGATTGAATGAAGTCCTCATCCGCGTTACACTCCACAAGTCACAGTCCTGTGAAACTAGCACCCTGTCCCCAGCACGCACCCACCCCGCCGCCCCTTTAACAATAGTGTCACTCATGAGGGCCAAAGAGACACAGAGACTACTCCATCATGGGTATTAGCCATGGGGATCAGTTGCTTTAAACAAGAGAGGAGGGGTGTGTTTTTGCAGCCTATCATGTAACAACTGCATTTGAAGTTTTGTCTCTATTTATTAGATGAATTTCTCTTTCAAATTGGTTTGTAGGGACAATAATGTAGCAACACTTTTGCCTAAGCTTGTACAACATCCTTCCCTATTTTTGTGCATTTCAATCATCTCCAGGTGTATAATCTAATTTTGTTTCATTTTCATCATAGGTTTCACCACTTTCTATGCAAGTGGAGAGCGTTCTTTCCGCTTCATTTCATTTTACAACATATCCTGTGGGGTCCTGTTTTACCATCTCTGGGAGAAGAAATTAAATCAATTTTGAATGCACGACACAAAACGGCAATGAAAGCTCTGTGTTAAGGAGATCTGGCTTAATACGGGGGTTGCGGTTACAGTATATTTTCCAGTGAGGTTTTGTTTGCTTGTTTATTTTGCTAGTTTCCACCCTGAAATACTTAGATTGGAAACATTCAGTGGCCTAACGAACCAGTGGTCTTGGAGTGAGGAACTTCGTCTGTGAGCCTAACAGTTTTCCCCTCGTAACACCAAGTGTTTTCTCCTTGTCAAGCATGGCAAATCAGGGGTCCTCATCAGTTATATGTGTGCTTGTGCTAAATCCTGCTCTTTAAGCCCTATTTTGAGTCAACCTAAATGTCAATGGAAAACATGTTATTCATGTAATGAAGTAAAAGACTTGCAAATGTAAATGTTGCAAATGGGAGCTATAAATATTCCACATTGCAGGGATTATGTATTCCTTAACAACTTTTAAGGATGATCAGCAACCCACATGAGCCACACACATCTTTACCGATACACCTCCGAACTATTTTTTTCTGCCCATGTGTTTATAGCTTTGGGAGGACATGTTTATGTTTGACACCGTGACAGGACTAGAATCCTCAAGAGTGCTATGATGTGGACAGGAAACTCTGAATCTCTCTCCCTCACAAACATTGTACACATTTTCCCACTGCTCGCCCAGTTCTCTAAAATAACAGCTTTGACACGATCTGCGCCGTGTTGCCGGTAACTCGAGAGCAGCCTGCTAGAGTACGGAGCACTGAGGAATCCTGTGAAAGGGAGGCAGTCAGACAAGCCAGGAAAGCAGTCCATGCTGGGGCTGGTATAGAAATCGATGAGATGGACGGTATAGAGGACCCACAGAGAAGCCACTGGGCCTGTGGCCCTCATGAGAAAGAACATCTTTATAGGACTGACAGGGGAGATCAGTGTTTTTTGTCTAGCAAAGAGGATCATTCAAGAACTGTACCTTACAGGTTTTTCATGGCAGTGGCACGAGTTAAGTACTCTACAAGCACACTTCTACACACAAAATCCTACTCAGGCCTCTGTAAACATCTGTCAGCCATTGCCTCCCTCTTCCACCCCTCCTCTCCAAGCCCTAGCAATTCAGCATGCCCTTTGACCTTCAGCTGAAGAAAGAGCAACTGTGACTCTCTGGCAAAAACTTGCAAAGACTTCAATTATTTGACAACTACCACAAAAGGAGAGACAGATTTAGCTGCATGGCTGTATATGGATAAATCAGTCTTATCATAACAGTAATAGTTGTTTGGCTCAAGGACTTCAGAGAGTGCAGCTGTACATTAGACGATTACAGTAGAATGCAGCAAAGTGGAAATGCCTTGGGTTATTTAGTCATTTTAGTGGCTTGTATTTTTGAAAAATGTCCCCAAAGTGTTTCACATAACAGATAAATTTGTCTGAAACTGCTCTGTGCCAATTGCAACATCACCACATAGCAAATATCTTTCAAACAGTTGTATAGTACACAGAATTGTATTTTTGAATAAAATAAGCTATAGACAGCTGAAGCTCATCATCTCTGCTTCCCATGAGATCCAGACCATCACCATGGGTCCTATGGACACAGACCAGAGCCCTCATTGCTCTCCCACTCCCGCCTCTCTCTGGGGCCTCAGGTTTCCCCTCCATCCCTCCTACCCTCTCTGCTTCCAGGAGCCCCCGCAGGCCTCCCTCACTCCCCACATCAATTACAGCCTTTCCCCGTTGCGCGAGCCCCTAGCTCTATGACCCCAGGGGTTACCGAGTCAGGGAGGTCAGATGTCATTCTCCCCACTGCTAACCCAGGCATCTCTCAGAAGTTTCCGGCTCTGTGTCTGAAGCCCTGCAGCCACTCAGAGCAACACCCACATGACCCTCAGGCAGCTGAGGGGAGAGAGGGATACCCCGTTATTCCAATAAACAATGGCCTGTTCCACTCAGTCGTGTCTAGCAAGCTAATTGTTTCTCCTGAGAAACATTTCTGTATGCAATTTTGTATTTGTTGTTATGCTTTGGGTCCTTCTGTCCATGGATTCAGCACACTATTACTATTTCTATGGGTTTAAAGAAAGTAAGTTATCCTAACACTTAAGACACTCATAAAATGCTCCATGACTTTTTATGTTACACTGCAACTCTGCATGCTCAGTTATCCCACTAAAAGAGCACTTTTCTCTCTGCTGTTTTGAGTAAACCAGGACTGCTGTGTCAGTGGCAGGCCACATTGATGATTTAGGTTAGTTTCTACCAATCTGCATGAATTTATAATAAATGATTTACTTCTTAATATAACATATCCCCTTTGTTTATGGATCCACAAAAGCACTCCATTGCTTTTGTGGATCCATAAACAAAGCAAAACAATAAAAACTTTTAATGATGCACAATACAAAGACACATTTCAACTTTGTCTGCTTACCAAAACACAAGGACATACAATTATTGAGGATAACTCCATAACCACAATAAATACATGAAGGAAAAGGAAGAGGATGAAGAAGAAGAAGCTAACAACAAACAGTCAAACGTTGTAACACACATAGTCAACCAGGTTATATAGCAAGTCGATGACCACAGAGTTTTTGACGTAGAACCCAGAACTGTATTTCTGTCATAGTTCCCAGACCTTGCAGTATCAATACCAGACACATTATCTCTAATGGGAGGGTCTGAGGGTGGAGGGAAGAGGAGACAGGGAAAGAGAGAGAGAGAAGGAAAGAGAGACACAGAGATTGTAAAGGGACGGTATCTCTATTGATTAACTGGAAGAGGACCTCCACTCCACCCTCTCCTGTCCAGACATATGGGGTAATAAGGACCACTCTTCTCCACTAACCCCCCCTTTCCTCTGCTCTGCTCTCCCCTCGCCCAAGCTAGAAAGCCTTTTAATCAGCCCCTGGGGGAATACATAGATATGATATGGGTGAAAAACAGAGGGGAAGAAAGGGAGAGGAAAAGGAGACAGGGTGAGAGGAGTCCATTAGTGAAGCAGACACAATAACTACAGGAACAGAACCGACAAGAGGTTCCCTTCAAACACAGAAAAAGGCAGATATGCACAACAGGCCTGAAAATACAAACATCCTGTATGCTTATTCAGAAAGGATATAAATAATATGCATTCTGTTTTTTGCCCCTACACTTTCTCCATTTCTGCATATGATGATGTGCACTGTGTTTGTGCAATACACATGTGAGTGATACGACTCAAGAGTTTCCAGGTCACATCACAGAGGGCTGTTTTTTTTTTTTTTTTAGATTGGCCGGACCATTTTCCTCTGTTTATGTAGGGCCTTTCTGTTTTCTTTTCCAAGGAGAAGGATGCCAATCTCAGCGAGCCAGACTAACTTTATCAAAGCGACCATCTCAGGCTCTGACATCAAATCCACAACTGCTTCTCATGCTGAAAAAAAAAAACTGTCAGCGCCTCACCCCATTGCTGGCCCCTCAGCATTTGGTCTCTTAAGAAATGATGAGAGAAGGGAAGGAGAGAGGTGAAGAGATGAATATGAGGAGAGGATGTTAATTCTGAATGTGTCAAAAATAGTTTTATTTTTTTAATTCTGACTGATTATAATTATGTCTCTATTTAGTTAAACAACAAAATGTCGTGCAACTACAACACATTACTTAGTGGACACAGTTTGAGCTCTGAGAAGTGAGGAGCCCACACAGGCAAAGCATTGCAATGAGCAAAAATTGAACAGCAGCGCCCTCTCATGGTCACCAGTCTTTTGGCACTTTTTGACCAAACCTAACAGCCAGAATATTATAGCATGTTACGAGCTGAAACTGGCAATAAAAGTGGGTAATTACTGTATTTTACATGGCCTGGTGTGCCAATGAGCAGCAGCAGTCCTATAATACTGTCTATAATAGATGCATTACTGCTGATGGAAGAAAGGAGAAACGCTGCTAACTGGAACACCGCTGCAGTCAGTTTCCTGCTGACCACAGGGACACATAACATGGAAAAGTCTGCTCAGTCCATCAGCATTAAAACAAACCATCTACTGAAAAGAGAGAGAAATAAAGACCTAGAAAGAGCTATGCATTTTTTTATTATTACAACTCAATTTGCAGGGAACGAGCCTGATGCAAAATTGCTTCCATATGCCCCCGCTGCGGGGCGCCACAGAGTCTGCAAGAGCGGCCCTCATTTTTTTCTTTCTTTTTTTAATGATGATGAGTTACGGTCTGCGATTGGCTAATGAGAACTGCAGGAACTACTGAAGTGAACCAGTAGGAAAGCAGGATGTTAGAGCCTCCATTTGATTGGCTAAACGTGCTTGTCAATCAAGCAGAGATGGGGTCTGGAAGCAGAGAGCGGCCAGTTCGTTGTTTTGCTCTCTGGAGGAAAGAGCTCTGATGCACAGACCAGTTGGTCTCATACACACACACACACTGCTTCTGAATCCTTTCTGTTTTAGTCCCAATGCATTTATATTTGATTAAATGCATCTTTTCTTAAAGCTTAAAACACATATTTAAATACATAAGTGTGGGTGGATTATTTTCCAATTATTTTGATTATAATAGTCAATTCAGATTTATTGTATTTGAGGATCCAATATAAAATACATATTATCGTTATTAATAAGGAATTTAACACATTTAGATATTTTGAACCTTCGAAATAATTAACATTATAATTTTGCCAGTAAATATTTACCACCACTGCAGTTGCAGGTTAAAATTGGTTTTTGGTGTAAATTAAAAGAACAAATATTATTTTGTGATTTTCTTGTTATCGGTTATTTTATGAAAATAATGCAACTACACATAGCTAACTTTTTGGATAATATTTAATCAGAATCAGAATCAGAAATACTTTATTGATCCCAGGGTTATAATATTGTAAGTAATGTTTGTAATAATAATAAAAACATATTATAATAAAATCAAATCATTGCAAATATATTTTTATTCAGCTGTCTACAAGTCCTGCAAACTTAATGATTTCTAAATAAAACCGAATTTAGAGTATTTATTTTACATAACTTGTTCATGTTTCTCAGTCATCTCATTTAATAACTTTAATCAGCAACCCATGGTTACTATATAAATAATATTTCCATAGCCTACTCTTTCTGTGACAAGTTGAAAGGCTTACATGCCTACATTTTGACAGCCAATATTTTTAAAAAAGTAATTTAAGAAAATTAGTTTAAAAAAATTAAAGGACACAAGGATCAGTCCTTGTGTCCTGCCTTGTATTCAGCATAATTTAAGGTCTGTCCTTAGGTCAGTGTATGAAAAATGACAATCAACTAAACTGTGATTCCACATGTAAAATCACGACAAAGTAGTCCCACGGAAATCACCACGAGTTTCCTCTTAGGTTTCCCATGAGTCTTTGCGGGGGACCAAATAGTGCGCAAGCGCACTAGACCTCGACACGTCATGTAGTCTTCCCCCAATCAGCGCTGACCTCAGAGCAGTATGTGGGGATGATTTAAGAGCTCTCCCCCAATAAATCTGTCAGAACTTCACAAAGTTGATTTAAATGTGTTTCACATCGTTATGAAAATACTTGTGGATTAATCAAGTGACTGCACGCTGGCGGCAGATCAACTGGGGTAGATGATTTTTTCGCAGGTTCTTTAAAGAAACGCGATTTGGAGCGTTTAGATCCTGGATTTGTCTGGTTGCAGGTCGAAGTGTGTAAAGCTTGAATGAGGCGGACCACAGATATCACGCTTTCTGTCAGTTCTTTATTATTAATATTATTTGTATTAATGATTTTTTAACGCTAACAGCATTTGGGGATTCTGAAGCAGTGCGTATTGCGCCTGTCGTTTTTTTACAGCATATTTCATGATGATGTCAAATTTAACCTGAAATCTTCCTCAGCAGCTGCTTGAGGTATTGTGTAAATGTTACATTATAGCAATATATCAATGTAACAATGCTGCAACTGCTTCCTCGCTGAAGTGTAGTAGCCAGTTGTCAGATAAGCCCAACATCACGTTTGACTTGATTTGTGCCTGTTCTGCAGGAGGGCTCGTTGGTCTGCTGCTGAGGCAGCCGAGCTCTCAGGCAGTGTGTGTTGAACTTGTTGTGTTGAACTCGACTTGTTATAGTCTCCCGTTACTGTTCCTGTAACTAAACCTGATTTTCATAGACGCATTCGTGATGCAGTGGGACAAAAATCAGTCCAAAGGAGACTATTCCATCTGTAACAGTGGATTTGCATTACACTTCCTAAATCAATCCACATTCTGGCAGACACAGTATAGAGACGTATGCAGGGAATTAAAATCCAACCGTGTATTCAATATAGTGTATGTGCTCTCATTACTATTTCTCTTTTAAAATTGACCTTTATAAAGACCAAATGTGTGATGTCATAGGAGTTTTGTGTGTTCATTGTTTCGTTTCACAAGTAGCATCAAGTACAGTGTTTATTTACATATTGCCACTTTACGGCAGCAGGTGTCGCAATGGAGCCAGGTCTCTGACAATATCTGTTTTCAGTTGGGGAGACTTAAGAACCTGAAGACAGTGATGTCTGTCAGCTTTCACCATCATACAGACACAGAAATGTCTAGAAGTAACTGTTTTACTCTACATTTGTAGCATAAATAGTAAACAATAACACTGTAAATGTTTTATTCTGCACAATTTGTACCTCAGCTGTATGTATGCCACAATAAATGCTTTCTAACTAACCAACCAGTGTCTGTTATTTTAATATAACTCAAGGCTCTCTTTAATCAGATCAGAGGGGCTATCAGAAAGATGTTTGACATTTGGGCACTCAGCCACCTTATTGCAAATGCATAACAGTGATATGTAATCTTTATCATTTGTTTTGTGAACATGCTGTCACTGTGCCTTAAGATAGTAATGTGTGAAAATCAAATATAACACATAAATGCAAACCTATTTTCATCCTTAGATCAGTTTGTGTCTTTGTTGTTTTAGAAGTTAGTTGTGCTGTAGTCTGTATGCAGCACTTACAGGTATCACTTCTCTGCTGGAGGGGGCAACAGAGAGGCAACAATGCTTATTGGCTGAGTGAATGTGTTAAATAAATATGTAAAGCGGTTCTCTCCTATATAGTTCAGAGCAGATAGACAGCATCTTTTAAAGAAAAAAACATTCTTTAGAATCCAGCTGACCTTATTACAATTAGCAGCCACCATATGAATTAACATGTTGAAGGGAGGGGGAAATGTAATGAAAATCAAAATCTCACATTATAAAACTGTGTTCAAATAACCTTAATATTCTTAGTGATTCTGATTAAAGCTCAGTTTGACTAATGTCCGGTGTTTTTTTGTTTTTGTTTTTTTTTGGAAGTTTGGAAGATCAAACTGTAATTCAATCGCTTGCCAGTAGGATATAAATGGCACAAATTTAGGTCAGTGGCACAAACGTCAAATAAATGCAGTTTATCCAAACTTAGCAAGTCGTATTCACCACTCAATGAACTATTGAAACTTTGGACCTAATCCTACAAAGAACAGTACATAATAGTTGTGTAGCGCCGCTACTTTACCATTATTCATGTACATTCACTGAGTACGATAACATTGAGGTGGAAGCTGGCTGCAGCGAACAGCCGTCCCTGCCGCTCATTGGTTAAAACCATTATGGACAATCGTTTTGTCCAATCACATCTTGTTGCGGTGATCGCTTTGGTCCAATCGGCACGCAGTATGCAAATTCTGAAACGAAGTTTCCCCAGTAGCAGCACTCTGCACTGACAGCATTTAGCTTTTCATGTTTCGTTTTCTTTTTTCATTTCAGCGTGAAGACAATTGTGAATAACGGTTATCGCCGACGGATAACTTATGTAATATACGATACGGAAGAGCAACGTCTTTGCCATGATTGCACCAAAAGCTTCCTTTTAACAGGTAAAGCTGATAGCTAACTGCTAACAGCTAGCATAGCTGTCTAACGATTTCGCCGGTACAGGCGGACCTCTTTGTCTGACAGGGGAAGGCGTGCTCTTTTGTTAGGCTTTCCCTTTGTCCATTCGGGAAAGAGGATTTGTTGGGTCAGGATTTCACAGGCATCTGTCGTTCTGAAAGTATTTGGAAAATGCAAATCGCGAAAAAATACTTCACAGAAGGCCTGATTCAGTTAACCATCTTACTCAGTTTGATTGGAGTTCGCGTGGATATCGACAGCTACTTAAGCGGCTACTATACCCCTCTGACAGAGATTAACTTGGGACCTAGCTCAGCCTACACCCAGACACCCTTTCATATTTTAAGGGACACTCTTGACGGGTACAGCGTGCACCCAAAATGTCCTGAGTTGGACTATTTCTTTGCAAGTCGCCGGCTTCTAGAGGAGGTGAGGAATCTTGGTTCTCCGCGGTTTCCCACACAGTTGAACGCATGGCTGGTACACCAGGTGTCTGCCACTGACAAGGCTGACAGTGGGCCTTCAACCAGCAACAACACTGACACCAACTCAGGGTTAGAAAGCACCGAAGAGGAAGCCAGAAGTGTCAGTGAACACCTACCTGTCACTGACCAAGAGGTGCAGCAGACCAACCCTGAACTCGGACAAGGGCCTTTTGGAGCTGGAGCCTGTGGGTTTTTTAAAGAGGCAAGTGTTGTGTAATGTTCCCTAAAGTTATGCAGCATGTGTTTCTAACAAAGCTTTACTACTTGGTATGACTATAAAAGTGGGTAGGACCAAGTAATTAACTAAAGTTTTAAACTTCCGCAATGGCTAGCTAATGCTATTGCTTGTTAACTAGCATCACTAACCAGTGTTGTATCAAGATGGATGCCCATTCAACAAGTAAGTTATTATATTGTAACATGTCCTGGTGTAACGAGAAACGAGTTGGCCTACTGATAGGTTAAAAATGTAAAATATGCATTCACTTTCATTTTGTCTTGAACTGCTTGGTATGCAGAAATTAGTTAGGCTTGGCAATGCTTGCATTGTTACATTCATCCTGACAATTTGGTAACTGGGCGTACAGACCTTGTCTGATACCTGGTGCTTAAAATGAATTAAGGAGGCATTGAAGTGCCACTATGTGCAGTTATCTGTCTGCTGCACCTGTCACCATTTGGTATGAAACTTTAAACCCTGTCTGAATACCAACCAGAGGATTAACTAAACAAATAAATCAGACCCTAATTATACCAATGTAAAAATACATGTCTAAAAGTACTATCTGCCTAGCTTTGAAGAAGAAACCAGTATTTGTTATTTTTGTATTCCATATAAAGGGGATTTGTAATCTGTGAAGGATAATCAAGTCTCCCAATAAACCAGTTTTTCTAGCTCACAGAACAAACAGCTGCTTAGTGGATGTTATGTCCTGAGGGCAGTTGATGTCGCCAATTGTGTAACTATATACCCTTTCTACAGACTCAGCCACCAGCTGTGGACCTTGAGAGGTGGAGAAGTGAGGCTTAGATCCACACCCCTTTTTCTTACACAAAAGCAGTGGTCCATACTTGAACACTACCCCTCCCTGAATTCTTGTTTCCATGTATAATGTGACATTGTTATCACCTTGCAGTCTTCTCTCCCTCGTTTGTGAAATTTTTGGTATACCAGATTGTTTGGCAGAATGTGGTGGTTTGTGGAAGTATGCCATTTCAAAGGACAGGGCTGCATCTGTGATATTCAAAAGTTACAATCAATAACTGTCTGCATTCATTACCAGGATAGTTTAGGATGTGAAAAACTACCCCAGTAGAAGTTGACAAGCTCAGACAGAGCTTGGGCAGAACTGGACTGGTGTAGAGTACAAGTTGTCTTATTTTTGCCTTAAGCATCAACATGAAAAACTGATAGAGCAATTATTTTGGGGATAAAATGAGAACCTTACTCTTTCTTTTACGTGGGCATGGACAATATGTATATTTTTTGTTAGCAGATAGAGATGTCTAAACTTTTTCACTTTTCTCAGGTTATCTTTTAGGTTAATGGCCCTTACTGTTAAACCAAGTACTTGAATATATACATTTTCATACATTTCTGTCATAACAGCTGCTTCTAAGCTATGTAATTATCTTCAGTGGCTGGGTCAGGATCGGTGAGGATGTCTGCAAACAAATGGTATTAATTTTTCCCTTTAATTCTGTCTTCCTAAACTCTCCATCTGCCTATTTGTCCTACCAGGGGGATGATGCTAACATTAAAGAGGAGGAGGAACCTACTGCACTCACTCAGCTGGCTCACAGTTCCACACTGGAACAAGAGGTATAAGATTGACAGTACAGCACTACACATTGCATCAGTGTTTACGTTATGCATTTTAGCCAGAAAGTCACATTATCACATGACAGCTGCACTCAAATTGCACCATTCTGATGACAGTGCAGTTACACCATGGGAGATTAAGGTTGTTGAAGCATAATAATAACTAAATGTCTAATGACCTTTCTACACTGTGCGATTTTTAGCGATCTTATAAGACCATTGCATGACACACTAAACGACATGAATCTAATAAACTTTGGTACAACGTCAAGTTTGATGCGTGCAGATTGTACGATGACCATTCACTGAATCGCAGGCGATCGCAGGTTATGACGTATGTCAACATGCTAGGAGGAGGAAGACATGGATGCGGGGTGACGGGTCATAGCAGCTGTCACACTGTAAGTCAGTCATCCTAAATTTATGACACCGCTAGAATTTTATCTCAGCTTGTCTTTGGTCGCAAGACGCTGACAACGGCCGTCGTGGAACCTGTCTCACAGTGCGATGTAAGACCACCGATTTAGAGCCACGACCAAAGATATCTCCACGATTCTCCTACGATGCTCGTCTTTCGTCTGGGACAGCCCAAAATCGCACAGTGTAAACCGGGCATTAGAGGAAAATGCTTGGCTTTTCAGTTACTTTCTGTAACAAGTCATACAGACATTTTTAAGAAGAGGATCACATCTCAACAGCTTTCTCTTGAATTTTTAAATATTAGTGTGTTACAATTAGAGACATGTCATGTTGTCACCTAACATTTATGTGTTTTTGTCCATTTCAGAGTCTGCTTGAAGGCATCACTGCACTCTCTAATCCAGTACATCAGCACCCTCCTACCATTGATATTGACCAGCAGTGGAATAATTTACTCTCTATTGCAGACCTTGATGTGAGTTTCCTCATTTGATTATGCCTTGTGTAAAATTACATAAATAGGTTAAAACTTATATACATAAGCAATGAAACATACACCAGACATTTTAGCATCCCATGTTGATTTAGATTTTGTATAAGATTTGTTTACAGCTGTTAATAAACCCAACTAAAATGTGTCGCATGTGTAGGACCTGGACTCCCTTGTTAGTGAGCGCCTTTCAGACCTGGACACCGACATGACCAGTGCCATCAGCCAGGATGTCAGTTTGCACGATGCCATGGTGTCCAGTGCTGGAGCGTTTGGTGTTGTGTCTGGAAGAGCAGAGACCAGGACATTCACCCAGCAACAAAGAGCCCCCTTTCGACTAAACTCCACAGGCTCTTCACGTGCTTTACCAGGGATGGCTCTGGGCCTCGCTGCACTCCCCTTTGCTTCAGTATGTAATTTAACAGAAAATGGGTCATCAAATAGTACACTGGGGGACTGCTTGGATGAGGCAGTGTTTGATCAGATAAATCAGCTAGGTTTGGAAGGCCTTGGTACAATGGACCCTCAGCTGATTGACTGTCTGGAGAACATGAACTCACAGGTCCTTGAGGACTTAGACTCGGACTCTGGTCTCTCTTTGGAGAGCTGCTCTGGAGGTCCAGTCTCTCCAGGTTAGTTAAATCTTGCAAGTACTTGTAAAGATAATAATAAGATAATATTTACAACAATAAATTGTAAAGTCCACAATCATTAAATCTTCACTCCTCCCTAGGCTCTTCCGAGATGTCATCGTCATCCAGTTCGTACTGCGAGGATGAATGTGGAGCTACAGGCTACAGCAGTGAGGTAGATTCACTCCCCCCGAAGGGCATCATGAACAGCACTACAGTGTGGTCACCTGTAGATCTGAATGAGAGCGTGTGGCATGACCACAGCTACTCATCTCCAGCCTTCTTCAACCCGCCACCAGTAACACTGTCCCAGAAAGGCATAAAAGAGGAGCCTCTCAGCGATGATGATGGGCCGCAGTTGGAGCAACGGGATCTGAGTCGTGATGAGCTGCGCGCCCGTGCTATGTGTCTCCCATTTTCAGTCCTGCAGATTGTCAACATGCCTGTGGAAGAGTTCCTTGAGGTCCTTGATGGTCACGGCTTCTCTCCAGAACAGGTGACCCTCCTGAGAGACATCCGCAGGCGTGGGAAGAATAAATTGGCAGCTCAGAACTGCCGCAAGCGTAAACTCGATGCCATCACAGGGCTTCAGGAGGAGGTGGAAAGGCTGCAAGTTCAAAGGGACAGACTTCTGAGGGAGAAACAGCTTACAGCCAAGACAATGGGTGCAGTGGGCCAACAGATAAAGCAGCTGACCAGAGATGTCCTGGCAAGGCTGAGGGATGATTCGGGACAGCCCCTGAACCCAGACAGATTTACCCTGCAGTGCGGGTCAAATGGGAGGGTTGTTGTTCAGCCTATAAGACGGCCTGCTGTCTCAACATCAACGGGCAACAAAACTGACAAGAGGAAGAAGGAAAAAAAACAGTGATCCAATGTTTTCCAGCTAAGACTGTTTAGGTTTTTGAAAACGATAAACTTATTAACCTTTTTGGATCTCCTTCTTTGAAAGTGTGTGGATTCACCGCTGCTGGGAGCCTATATTGCAAAAAGAAGAGACACTTGGAACATAAAAAAACTCTGTAAATAAAATGTCATGGGATATATATAGCTTACACACTGGACATTCTTTGCTTATGTACAAGGCAGACGGGGTGGTTTAAAGGAACACCTGCTAGCAGTGCTATCAGTGTCCCTTTGTGCCTGTTAACATGAAAGTCACAGTCTTATCATTTCTACAGACAAGTGTGGGCCACCAGACATGTCAAAATGTCAACATGGCGGCATTGTGACAGTTACTGGATACAGATCTGAAAGGGAGGATTCTGTTTGTTTCTGTGTAATCTTGCCTCTCAGTGTATGTCTAATCAGAAAAAGGCAGAGGTTAAAGATTGTATTTATTAAAATTTGTTTGGTTTCTAAAATACTTATGTGTATATTAAGACTGTCAAGGACAGCAATTTCTTTTCAAAATGGTGTCTTTATCTCAAAGTGATGAGGATATTTGAAAATTAGTCATTTAAATTTTACAGATTACTTTTAAGGGCATGTACTGTTAAGTAAAATTTTGAAATGAAAGAATTGCATTTCTTTTCTTTACATGTCTAAATGACATGAAATATACCAATGATCAAAATGAGAAGGCCTTAATTTGCATTCTAAAATTGTTATTGGTTGTGTACATGACCTACAGACACATAACTGTGTTTGGCAAGTTGTATTCTACCTCATGCCTTAATTTTTATTCATGTTTGGCAAAATATAAAAAAAGTTCATTTTTTTTAAGGGAACTGAAAATGCACTCAGTAACCACAGATCCTTCATTGTCGATGTGACCCTAACATCAACTATCCATTCTCCAAGAAATACAATCACCACCTCTATTAATAGGTTTAATAGTTTGGATGTTTTAATGTTTTTTTTATCGTTTTTTGAGATTATCTGAGAGTTGAATTAAGTATTAATTAGAAGTTGCCATCTTATTCATTGATACACTGTTTATATGGTCAACTGAGTGAGTGAAATACTAGTTTTTTCCTTTTTCTTTGTTCTGGTTTGGCCATGAGTTTACATTGCTGTTTATATACATTTCAGTTTCATAAATGTTTTTCTTTGTTTCTGAATGTGTTTGATTGCATGGTGATTGCTGAAAGTATGATTTGCTTAGAGAGAATTTGAGTTGCCCCTGCACACATTGTCCTTTCTGATTAAAAACATATAAACTGACTGTATCATTCTCCCTAATGCCTTAAATAACCTTTGTATCAGCAAGAAAAAAATGATGATTTTTTTACGGCTGTGATTATCAACCACTATTACGAAAGTTATAATTAAAAAAGTCAGTCTTTCTGCCACCTTCGTTTGGAGAAGTAGGCGTAGCAGCTAGGAACAAGGGGCCATGTGTAACTCACAATGGAAATGCGCGTTTTCCTTCCGGGTTCCCGTAGAAGATCTAATAGTTTTGGCGCCCGTCGTGCAGTGAGTGAGCAGCACTGCTATACAGCGGAGATAAAGAGGTAGTCGACCGCGTGGTAAACAGGCATCTCGAAGGTAATTCCTGTTTTGAAGGTATGTATGCTCTTATACCTTACTTAACTCGATGTATTCTGCAGGATTCATGTTCAAACTTGCAGCTTTACTAAAGCAGCATAGCCGGATGCATGCTAATGCCATGTTTTATGTTGGACCTTGCAGCAAACCAGTACATGTTGTTCTGTAGACACCCTCAGCGGCTCCAGCAGCTCCATTGTTGAAATGTTGGTGCTAATAATTTACTCTACACAGTCAGCGAACTAAAAGAAGTTGGATCTCTTCCATGCTAGCTGTATCCCCGATGTTTGGGGGTTGTGGGCTCGTCTCGATCTTAGCAGTTGTGTCCTAATTTGCAATTTCCAATGTAACAACATTACTAAGCTGTGCTTTCTTTTGTCCAAACCACCGTTCTAAATAGCACTGGCTTATGATGGTCACAGTAAAGTCTGCAATTTTTCTCTGGCCCGAAGGCCTAAAGTGATACCGGTAACAGTTAGCATGCATGCTAATCTTAATAACGTTATTGCCGTTTGACTGGCTTAGACCGTTGCTTATCGAAACGACTCCGTTTGAAAGTTCTAGTATTTGCAACGGTGTTTTGCAACGGTGTTTTTGCACCAGTTTAATGTTTTATGTTACTTTGGCATACATTTCAGTAAAAATTCGGATCTTTAGCGCCGTAGGTCTGTTTACGGCCTTGCATCTTTTTGTGTTTGTGGCCTGCCATTTTTTTTCCACCGTAGGAATGTGAATTAGCCCATGTTCTAACACATTTGTTTGGTTTTTAGAGCACAAAATGGGCAAAAAGCAGAATACCAAGACTAAGAAGGACTCATCGGAGGCACAAGAGGAACCTGAAGAATTTGTTGTGGAAAAAGTACTTGACCAACGTCTTGTGAATGGGAAAGTAGAATTCTTCCTGAAGTGGAAAGGTTTTACAGAGTGAGTTGCCTGGGACACCCGCCCCCATCCTGCTGAGCTGGAAGTGCTTCCCTGGTATGGGGTTGTGCTATATTTTTATCCATAGCCATGGTGGTTGCATGATGGAGCGCCTGCTCTCCATGTATAAACTTAGATTATAAAGTGAATTTTGTAGTTAGCCTCCTTTTATTTGTGGAAGTTTGAGTTTGGGAGTGTTTGTTTTCAGATACAAATTGTGTCTTTTGTCTTTTTCTTCCAGTGCTGACAACACATGGGAGCCAGAAGAAAACCTGGACTGCCCAGAATTAATTTCAGCATTTCTGGAATCACAGAAAAATATTAAGGAAAAGCCAGCACCCATT
Source organism: Parambassis ranga (assembly GCF_900634625.1). Classification (NCBI taxonomy): domain Eukaryota; kingdom Metazoa; phylum Chordata; class Actinopteri; family Ambassidae; genus Parambassis; species Parambassis ranga. Next base: position 12,020,955 of record NC_041023.1, read on the forward strand.
AAGAGGAAGGCATCCACAGATGAAGCAGAGACAGATGCCAAGAAGAAGGATGTGGTGAGTTCATTGATGGGTTCATGTGCATCTTTTAGCAGCATTTTCTTTGAGACAACATCACTGAAGCAATGCAGTCATTTTGGGGGAAAAAAATAATGTAAAACTTTGCATGTAACATTGCCTTGAAATGTACCATTGTTATACAAAATGTTGGACAACATATTTATTCAGTAAGACCAGCAGTCTCTAAACCTGTGTGTACTGGATATCAAACGATCTTTAATTAAGTTTTTGAGGAAATGTATTGATAGCTGTCCCTGTTTCTTGCATATGCTCATGCTTTCTGCTTTGTTACCATGTGCAGGAGAAACCACGTGGCTTTGCTAGGAACCTTGAACCAGAGCGAATCATTGGTGCAACAGACAGTAGCGGAGAGCTGATGTTCTTGATGAAGTGGTGAGTTACACAAGGCAATAATTTCTGTTCTGTTAAAACTTCTTGCACCTTTTGGGGTTAAATTAATAAATACGTGGCAGTTTTTCACTTAGTTGCATACTACAAAATGCAACCAGATATTGTGGTGGACCCTAATACTTGTGGCATAGTGCTTCCAAAAATACTGTATAATATGTAGAATATACTTGTTTTTTTCCAAATGTCTAAAGAAGTTATACTAGAACATAGTCTATGGTTGCCCCTTATTTTTCTTTGTTGGCTTTTTTTTTTAGGAAAGACTCGGATGAAGCAGATTTGGTCCCAGCCCGTGAGGCCAACACTCGCTGCCCACAAGTGGTCATATCCTTCTATGAGGAAAGACTCACATGGCATTCCTGTCCAGAGGATGAAGCTCAGTAGTTTCCTCTTGTAGGTCTCTGCAGGCATTTGCACCTCCTACACCTTTTTCTCAGGACTGAATTTCCTCCTGTTGCTTGACTTCTAGTTTTAGCAAAGTTCATTTTTGTAGACGTCGGCATGCTCACATCATATGGCAGTCCATGAGAGCTTTGTTGTACATAGTAGTTTATCTGGTCTTATTGTTGTTGTGATGTATAAAGAAATGAGTCTTCAAACATTGTGAAGGATTGATTTCTTTATTCGAACTCAAGACCACTTGTATTCAGACGTTATTAAATTGTTTGAAATTCTTAATGGCTACTTTGATCTGTTAAGCTCTCAACCAACACTTGATAATTTCCTATTGATGTGGTTAAAATACATTTTGTATACTGTCTGTAAATATGATTTCAAGTTCTAATAAAGGTTTTATGTGGCCAAATTTAACCGTTTTGTTTTTACAGTCGGAGGAAATTCATGTAAATAAACAAGTGTAGGTTCATCTGGAAGCTATGTAGCTGATGGTATTTAAAACTAGGTTTAGGACCTTTTCTATGTGCATGTAAATCACATGTTTTGTTCATGCAGTCCACGTGTCCACTTTTTTGCCTGAAGAAGGATTTTTAAGCTATTTTATAACTTTGTTGCACAACACTGATTGCAGGGTGTAAGATTGGAAGTATTTAGTCTTGGAAGAGAAGAATCCTGTTAGTTGTTGTGTGGTGTGGACTTTGTGGTCCAGTCACAATATCCGTTCTGCAGACAACCTTGCCTTGTACTCATAGTTTATTCCTAAGGGGAAACATACATAGATGAAGGAAAAGATATGTGATAACATTTTAACACTATCACCTGCCACTTTTGATATTGGCTGCCAGAGTCATGGCATGCTGAAATTCAAAAGCTGCAAACGCATAGTTTTGTATAAGGCTCATTGGTATTGAAGGAACAACAATGTGTAGCCAAGCTCAAATACCCAATACCTCTGCAAAGACTAAAGTACAATTGAGAAATCATTCAAATACTGGAAAAAAAAAGGTGTGTATCAGAACTTTATCTTTACTCCTCCCACTAAGATTTCCCCCCTCAGATTTACCTGCCCTTTCTGTGTATAAAACTATATAAGGTCGTTCAAACTTGCTCCACTTCAGTAACATGCTGTATATTGAACGCACTACTTCTGCACATTGTTTTTACTCACACAATCTCTCAATTTTCTTTTAAATTAGGGTCATCTTGATTAAATCAAATATGTGTGCATGCATGTAATCAGGGAAAAACAGCCATTATCTGCATGCAAATTTGCTTTGATTATCTCACCAGTGAGTCATGACCTAAGAAAGCGTTAAAATAAATCACCTTTGATAATTCATTTTTGGTAAATGTAATTTTCTTGGTGTCTACTTTGTATAATCACCATGGGATCTAAGTGAGGATAGGAGTTTTGTGTGGGCATCTCCGACTACCATTATTGTCCATGTGTCTTCACATCGAGGAGGAATTTAAAGTTTTTTTTACAAATCTTGTAGAGATTAAACTGTTTTCTTATACGTGACAGTTTGGAATGTGTATCAGTAACTGAAAGACTCTTTATCTGTTGACCCAAGATAGAAAGGCCTCTATATGCAAATAGGGGAGGGGTACCACAAGGTATTAGAGTGTTTATTTAAAGTCACATGTCACTATAGTTTTGGTTTAGATCCACTCTTAAGCTGAATGCAATACAGGATTACCTCTGAGGGATTTGGTAAGGTTGCTGAGATTCATTCTTACATCTGTTGTTACAGGCAACACCATGTTTAGTGTGCCTTGTTTATTTACAGACATTATTGTAGTCAGTAGAACTGTGTGACAGTTGAGACTAAAAATTGTGTTTGATGTGTTGTGCTTGAGAGAAAGCTTAACTAAGAGTAAACCTATAAATTGTCAGTCTTTGTGGCTCTGAATCTGGCACAATGCAACTGAGACATCCCTAAAGATTTATTTATAGAATGTAGAAGAAACTTTACTCTAGAGTCATCTCAGCAACTAATTCCACCAGGCAAAATGTGAAAAGCCACTTAAATCAACAAATGTTTCTTAAATCCATCAAGCAGCAGTGGCTTTTTTGACAGTTGTTGTGAGTTACCAAACTATGCATAGCTGCTTGACATTGTGTTTGTGTGTGTTTGTGGAAAAAAAATCTGTGGATAACTGTTTGAGGATATCCAAACCACAGCACACACGGAGCTTAGTGTTTTCATGCCATCTCTTTAAGTTGTTATTGAGCTACTACTAAGCTATTATAGCTTATTAAAAAAAGGGGTTATATATTTTTTAAGCTTGTTTTTTATACGTTTTACTACTTATATATAAGTTATGGAATGGCCTTAATTTGTTTTACCTGTAGCCTATGTACTGGTTTGTTGTATGAGATTTTAAAGCTAGATTTTTTTCCTATAGTTTTGATCTTCTTTTTCTTCTTCTTCTTCTTCTTCAAGCATCCTGCTATGTTTTCCTGTATCCCATTACTTTAGCCCCTCCCACCAGGTGATACCATTTAAACTGACCCCGGTGAATGGGAAACAGGTGCGCAGTAACGCTGGTCTTAGCGGGAGATTTTTTTTGGATCATGTTCCCTGCGCTGCGTGCAAAAGTTATTAGAAAAGATATTTATTTTCCCGGTTTTTATCTTCTGTTTTGTGTATGTATTTTTTATATAGTGCGACCTGCCTTGGGGGCAGACGGGAAGTCTGAGAAGTTAGTTCAGACCAGGCAGGGCTAAGCACACACAAAAGCACTTTGCGGGTCCTGGTTGTTCACAAACTCTGGATCACTTATCTGGAAGTGAAGCGGGGGAAGGTAGGATCAAACCTAAATCAATTGTCAGAACAGATTGTGCAGATATCCTACATCCGTTCGCATAGGTGTTGTGCATTCTTTGTAGTTGTGAAAGTTTGTCATGGAGATTTGTAATTAAAATGCTTCTTAAAGCTACATTTGCAATTACATTTACATATGCAATTTCCCCATTGTGGGACTAATAAAGGTTTCTTAATCTTAATTTGTGTGTTTTAAGACAGATCTTTTGTTTAGCTTTGTAATGCTGTCTTTGATTGGGATTGACAGTTTCGTAAAATCAATGATGTAATGCACCAGCTGTGGACAAATGCTGCTCAAAGTACAGAAACTGTATTATATACTCCTTTTATACGTAGAAGTGACCTTCTGTCAGTCGTTTGCACTTATTGATTAGTCCTGCTTTGGCTTAAGGCCTTTAGATGACATGTGCTTCACTTATGTCAGAAGAACAGATGATGCAGCATGTTGCTGAAGCCTTCTGTCATGTGACAGAACAGAGTTGAAAATACTGCATCTTTCATCATAATGACTGTCTTTGACTACATAGCCCTTTGTCTGTGGGTTTGTTTTTGAGTTGTGTTTGTGTATTTGTCCATGTTGTTGAGGTTTAGAGAGAGATTTCCCTCCTCAGGCTAAATCTGCCTGCTTTGCCCTTTGTTCTGTTTTCTGTCAATTCAGCTCCAAATGCACATTTGAGTCTTTAAGTACTAATTAGCTAAGCAGCCAAGACTGTGCTTTACACAACAGTTCTTGCCTTTTGGTGGGACCATGCTTGTTTATACTTTTCATGAATGTTTCTTAATCATGTGTTTAAATTCTCCTTAATATGTAGCTGTCACAAGATGTTTTTGTTTGTGTTTATGTATCATTTCTGGTAAAAAATTTTTTGATTATCATTGTGTTTTTATCTTTTGCAGGTTTTTTGTGCACATTATGGACAGTTTTCTGGACAGTCTTCCAAATACTGTAGGTTATAATGTATGCTCCTAAACACATTTGGTTTATTATATGTGCAGTGACATTTTTCAAGTATTTACATTGAGACACATGTATTCTTTAAAGCTATGGTAAAGTGACCCTGGATTTAAATTTTGCAGGAGTTTATAAGCATTTGTGTTCGAGATCCAAGGCTCCACAAAGATGATCTCTGGCACACACACGTGGACTATGAGATCTGTGTACATGTAAGTATGAGCCTCTTAAGGTATTTTTTTTCTTGAAGTGTGGAGGTATTTTAGTCTCGTGATAAATCTGAATCCATGTCTCTCCTTGCAGACTAACAGCATGTGCTTTAGAAAGAAGACGTCCTATGTGAGGCGGCGTTACAGTGAGTTTGTATGGCTGCGTCACTGTCTGGAACAGAATGCTCTGATCGTGTATGTTCACACCCGAGATGTGTGTATCATTTATTAGCACATTTTTTGTCTTGTAAATGGAGCATGTCAACTGAGATTTCTCTCAGTAGACTTTCTTTGTTACTGTGTCCAGAGAATTGCCCAAGTTGCCTCCCTGGAACCCGTTCTTCAGTCTGAAGAACACAGAGCAAGTCAACCAGAGGATGAGGGGCCTGCAGGCGTTTTTAGAAATGTGAGTAGGCTCTGTAGCCAAAGCAGTTTATGTAATAGTCTGGAGTATTTTTTTAAAAAATATCTAGGTGGTCTTCATATTAAATGGTCAAACATTTTCTTTCCTAGAGTTCTTCAAACGCCCTTGATGTTGTCTGACAGTCGGCTACACCTCTTCCTCCAATCAGACCTCAGCATCACAAAGATAGAGAAGTGTGTTTGTGGTAAGACCAGGTATACAGTAGCTGAAGCCATACAGCGTTCCAGCAGTGGTTACCTCGGCAGATTAGAAGAGAAGGCTTCTTGTGACTCTGATTGCGAAAGGTAAGATATCAAAGATAATGTGCTGTAAATGTTCCATGTCAGTGAATTGACTCTTTATCGCTCTCAGCAGCTCTTCATCATCAGGCATAGGACTAAGTGTGGACCTACCATTGCGAGGCAGCCCTCTTCCCTTCTATCCGGCCTCTGACTAAGATCTAGAGCTGTTGAACTGTGATTTCATTAACCAAGCCTTGACATATAGACTGTACTGCACCTTTGCCTTGTCAGGTCATAATGCATCAACCTGTTTGTGATACTCCACAAAGCGCTTGCTATTCTTAACCTCTAAAAAAAACAAAAAGATTTATTTTACTTTAGATTTATTCCCCTCAGACAAGTGTTTTAATATTTTTCTTAATTCAAAACATGGTCATTTAAATAGTGTGTGTGTGTGTGTGTGTGTGTGTACGTGGGGAAAAAATGTATAGTAAACCTTCATTTATAATTTCTTAAATGTTTCCTCTGTATATATTTTTATCACTGCACTGAGGTTGGCAAGGGATGTCTTGAGCTGTAGACAGATCTTTTTAAAATAATATTTGAGAATACTTTTACGACTTGTTAAAGGATGAATAAACTCTTTTGAAAAAAAAATATTCAAAAACAAAAAAGCATCTTACATATTGTATGATTATGCACTGCTCTGCTCTAACAGTCCAGTAGAGGGAGTGTAGACATCATGGCACCCTGAATGTACAGCGAAGTGGGATGTGATAGGTGAAGATGCACAAAACTGATGAAAGATGATTTAGGCTTGTAGAACTACATGATTGTATAGATCATAGTGATGCGTAGTATGCACTTTTTCAATTGCACATTCATTGTGTACACACAATGGGAGCCACAAGGTCATTCAAGACAAGCATACACGGTTGGCTAACATGAATTAAATCTCAATATTTATAGAAGAATGAGATGGACTCTACCAAATGTGTGCTGTGCATACACCTGTTCAATTTAAAGTATTTTTAAATTACTGGCATGAAGAAGAGGTTCAGTGCTGGTGACATTTCAGCCTTGTGTCACAGCATTCCCAGGTGAGATGGTCTAATTAAAGTTAGACGCCAAATTAATTTAACCATTAGACTGCTCTTGGGAATCACCTGAAAGGAACAAGACAGCTTCAAACTGTGTGTGTTACAGAAATGTGGGTGGGTCATTGCCTGGGCTGGACAGCTCTGTAAATTGAAAGCTGATGAAAGAAGCTCATTAGAGGAGACAGCAACTGCCCCCCCCCCCCCCCCCCCCCCCCATGCTCACCACCACCATTCCTCCTCTTCCTCTCAGCTGCTGGACTGACGTGTGGCCAGCCCCACATTAAACCTGGTGTTTCCCATGTCTCTGTCCTCTACTCTCCTTCCCCTGGATGGTGCTGTCTCCCTGTGCGCACAAGCCATAATGAAGCTGTCAGTGACTTCACACACCAGCCACTGAGCCATTTTCTCCAGACACAGACACATATGTACACACGGTGGGTGTGTCTGAAAACACATTGACACCTAACACACAAGCCCGCCACATAAACTGTGGGAAAGTTGTGCATGAATGAACATTTTCTCCTTTTCTCATCCTCTGTCATTTTCTGAGTCCCACTGCTTTGTGGCCTGAGCTTCCATCTCTGTTTGCTGTTAAGGTTGACCTTATCAACGTACTCCCTGGCAGGCACTCAGTATGACAAGCACACATACACTGTTTGGTCAATTTTCTGACAAAATGAAATGCAGCTGCAAGCAGTGGCATCTTGCATTTTTTGTGTGTATGTGCATAAACACATCTTCCGTATTGTGGGAGAAAACATCTAGCATTTGGATATTGAGTATTCATGGTACATGTCTATTTCAGCTTGGTAATTTATAACTCAATTTCCAGTGTGCATTGATGCGCGTCATACCTCCAAAACACCAAACAAAGCCCAAACCCAACTGTATTTCAAAGCAATTAGGGTGTCCACTGAGTTGTGAACAGTCCACGTTGCAATGACTCTGAGCCCGTGTGATATTTTTAATTGTTAATTTTCTGTCACATTAGTCAACTTCACTGGCTTTGGACAGGTGACCAATCTCCTGCAGGCAACACATAAAACCACGTATGACATATTCTCAGGTTTTTGATGCAGTGTAGTGGATAGTACTTTAATGTGTAGGGGGCAAATGGTCTGCTGTATGTGATGAGTTAAATGACAAGAAGCTACATCATATTTACAGCTTTTTTATGGTCAGAACCTTAGTAATGTTTTTCAATATACGTGGTGGTCATCAATATTGTTATTAGTTTATGAGCCTAAATTATTAGCTCATTTAGACTTTCACCTGAAGCCACCACAGGAAATGGCTTCACCTCTTTGACCTTACAAAAGCCAACAATGGCAAAATCCATATGAGCAATTAGCCTGAATAGCTCTCATGCTATCACTACGCTTATTTTTGCACCTACGCCGCTCTTTCTCTTTACTCCTTCTCTATTTTCCTCTCTTTCATTATCTCTGCTAAGTTAATTAGCTGTCCTTTTTTAATATTGGGTGTCTGCTGACTCTGCAGGACCTCGCTCACTGTACCTCAGCTGTCCAACTGTTGAGGAAGCAGGCCTGGGTCTCGACCTTGCAGCTTACTCCCTTTCCTCTCTTTTTTTTCCCGCTCTGAGCAAGTGTGTGTGTGTAGTAGTGGTGGGGTCAAGGGTGATGACTTTCATTGTATTTGTTATTATTACCTCTAAAGTGCTGTTGCACAGAGCATCATTAAAAGTCAATGCATCTCCCTCCTCGATCCCTCCATTGCATGTCTAAAACACACACTCACACAATCACACACACATATTCATTTTGCACGCACTCCGCACATCACTAGGCGTTTAACAGCTAAAATACGACCCATGTGCAGATAAATGTCACAGGGCCATCTATCTGAGAGTGTTAAAAGTCGGCTAATGGAGATGACATATTAGCAGCCCAAATGACTGCCATAAAAACTCCCACCATACCTTGCAGCACTGCCTGGCCACTGTGACTGCAACAGGATACTGGCACTGGCACGCTTGTAAACTGAGAGAGGAATGAAGGGTGATGTCATGTTGATATGGAGATTTATTTTGATTCAAAATATTCTGTAGGTTCAGATGTCTAAAGCGGTGATTGGGAGAGTAATTGCTGTGAATAGACATAGAAAATTTACTACTGTAAAGGCCTCTGAGTAATACTGCATTACACACTCTATATAATGCTTTTGATGTAATGCTAATGACCTCTCACCTTTGACCTTTCATTATGAGCCAGGTCAGTGTTACTGTTTGTGCCAATAGCAAAGCTGCCCTCACAATCAATACACTCCAGTCCTACTTGAAGACCCTCTACAGGTACGTGATCACCTCTTCTCCTCCGCCTCCTTCATCCCTCCTATCTCTTTATTAATTACCCTTCTCTATCCATGCGTGTCTTTCTCTCTCTGAGTGAATGGAGCAGTTGTAATTGCTTCTCTCTGGAGCAGTTAGAAGCGGCACAAAGGAACCGTATAGAAACCACATTTGCATTCAAGATGAGCTGAGATGGAGAGGAGGGAGGGAGCACTGCCCTCCTGCCCTATACTGAACAGCTCCACTTACACTCTTCCTTTTTTTTTTCTTTCTCTCTCTCCTTCCCTCCATCCTCTCGTCTATTGTCTCCCTCTCTCCATCCCTCCCTCCACCTTATCTACTCCCACCACCCCCCACCTCCTCGCTTTCGCAGCATGGTTCCCCTTGCATTGTCTTTCCAGAGAGTTCCAAGGTCGATGGGAGCTTGCTCATCAGAGCAGGGTATTGTACGCTTAGTGTTGGTACGAATGAGCTAATTTGTGCGAGGGAGTGTGTGCAAAATTCTGTGTGTGTTTGCGTATGTCCCGAGGCTGGCGTATATGAGCATATAGTGGGTGTAGAAATATGTAGTTGCGTGTGTGTGCATGTGTGGCAGTAATTCTAATGGCTGGTAAAAAGGGGTGAAGGAGGGGAGGCTGTAATTAATAACTCAAAAGCTCAGAATTGCAATTTTTTATAACCACCAATATCTCACCACCTCTCAGACCTAAACCATCACTCTCACTCTCACTCCTGTGGAGCACACACATCTGCACACACACACACACACATCAACTCCTGAGGGCTCTTCTTTTCCAGCTTGATAAGCATTTCTCGTTTGTTTCAGTGTTTTGATCAATACAGTTAAAAACGCCAAACCAAGCATAATTAGGTCTGAGATGGCTCCCACTGTGACTGAATAGGTTTCACCCAGGGAGGTGCTCACCATTATCATCATCACTCTATGCGTGTGTATGCATGTGTTTTCATACCACACGCAGCATGATTTAATAGAATTGACAAAGTGCACATCAGGACGTAGATTAAAGGAGAACTCTGAGCTATAGGTTAATTTTAGCAGGTGATGGAGTTTCCCATTTGCCGTGCTTTCACTCACCTCCATCATCATTCCCATAATCATTTAGACAACCTTAACAATGCATCTCTGCCAGAGGGTTCATTTCAATATGTTATAGGACACTTCAATCATTTTTTATTGGTTTATTTACTCAAAACGATACATAGATGGAGACTGGAGAGATCATAAATTGTCCACAATTACCATTATAAGCAGTGAAGTGACTCTCCTTTGTGCTATAATCCAGGGAGAAAACCTGTATAAAAATCCATCTCAGACAGTAAATAATGGTTTTAAGTATGCAGAGAACATTCACTCTAATATCAACTGTATTTACCCCTCATTATTGCAAAAAGAAACCTTTGACGAACTGCCTGTGTTTATTTTTGAGAACAATATTTATCATTGGATATTCAAAAAATATGCACGTCCCGGACTGCTGAAACAATATCCTTTTATCACCTGTGACTTTTAGATGGCTTCATTTTCTGATAGCCATCACTACACAAGTACATCAGTGATAATAAGAGCTACATGAAGGACTAAACGTATCACAGTCCCTCCTTCATCCTGGCTTTACACATTTGAATCAATTCTAATGAAGCGGTACAAGGTTGTAGATGACATTCCTATTATCCTTCCTGCACTTTGGGTTTGTCTCCAGGGTCACTACAATCGCTTACAGAGAAATGTGAGCAAAGGCAAATGACAGAGACAGGGTTACAGCTGGACTTTTAGCCAAAACTGCCCCTTTAAAGGCAGAAAAGAACATGGGGAGAAAGAGATGTCTCAATCCTGATCACGGCCAACAAAGAGTTTAATATTATATGTGGCAGTGTGTATGTGCGTTTGGGTGGGTATACAGGTGTCTACGAGAGGTAAGAGAGGGAGAGAGAAAGAAAGAGAGAGAGAGATTCAACTGCTGCTGTTTAGTGGGATAATTTCGAATGAACTATGTTGTGCATGTGCATGTGTCTACAAGCAATATGTGCACATTTGCGTGCGTGTGTGTGTGCACCAAGGAGGGAGCGGGGTGGGAGGAGGATTTAGACCCATCATAAAGGAATTCTCCCCCCCAGCCCGTAGCTCATCCCGACACTTTTATGCCTTTTTATTTTCAGGCCCATTGCAGCCAAGCCCAGAGATGTGATTTATACTGCCTGGCAGCATGGGCACTGCAGCAAGAAAGACAGATGGAAGGAGGGAGGAGAGGAGGAGGTGGAGTGGGGGAGTGGAGGAGGAGAGGAGGAGAGGGGTTAGTGGGAGTTGCCCAGGGAAAGAAGAGGAAGGTTTGTGGGTGAGGGGGGGGGGGGGGGGGGGGGGGAATTGTAAAATAAAAAGAGGGATGAGGATAGAAGCAAAAGAAGAAAAGAGACAGAAGGACAAGGGCTGAGAAAAGCAAAAGAGCAGACAGAGGAAACAAGAAATCTCCTTGCTTTTGTTGTGAGGAACTTTCCTCTCATCTCCCTCTCCTCCTCGCTGCCTCTCTGCCACATCTTCACCTCTACATCTCTCTCGCTCTAATGAGTTATTGGCCCTGTCTGACTCAAGAAGAGAAGCCCCATCTCTCCACCACACTGGCGCCCTGACAGCCTAAATCACCCCCACCCCAGCCCCTCCAACCTCCAATCCATTCCTCTATTTCCACCCCCACCCCAACCCCAGGCGACCAGGACACTCCTCCTTCTTCTCCTGGTTGTCTCATGTCTCCTGCTTGAGGTGTGTGAAATATTCATGGTTCTCACCATTGATTGGAATGGGAGGTATTGGGAAGGAGGTGAGAGTTTGACAGGCTCAAGTCTGAGGCAACAGGGAAGACGAGGAGGCCTCCGCCCACAAAGAGACAGCTCACTTACAGGGAACATACACTGAGTGGGGGAGGGTGTGTGTGTGTGTTTGGGGGTGTGGGCAGTCGCAAGAGACGAGCAGACAGAGGTTGTGGACAGAGGTGGCTGGATTGTGAGATAGGAGGCAGGTGAACGCCAAGAAGAGAGGGAGGGGATCAGGATGTTGCATGCAGGTGCATGCTTTGAATGTGTGTGTGTGTGTGTGTGTGTGTCTGACACCTGCCTGCCAGTGTGGCAGTTGTACTGTCTCGGCGCTGTAACATCTCTCTCTGTCACCCAGCCGCCTGAGAGGAGATGAGCTGCCATGCCGACTGTCGTTCATCCATCACAATAGATAGGACACACACACACAAGCACACACACACACATTCTCTCTGGGACACAAAGCTAAACACATTTTTTTGCGTTTCCACTTTTTTCCACGTTTTTGCGGTCTCCATTGATACATTGCTTTTTTTGCTCCCACTCCACACCATAACTGTCAGACAAGTATTTCAGAGAAGGTATTTCCTGTCAAATGTAGTTCTAAATGAGAGTAATGGCTGCTGAAAATCTTTTGTTTATTACGCCATTAAACCATAGTTATTTTTTACAGAGACTTTAAATCTGATACTGAATATGCACATCTGCCTGTTTCAAAGCATCCTATGTATATACTAATCCTACATTAAGAGTAATACAGCTTCACCAAAAAAGGAAAAAAAAAATTGTGCGTGTGTGTGTGTGTGGGGGGGGGGGGCACATTGGCACAATCTAATACACAACTAGGGTCAGCTGTAACAACAGTCAGGGTTAATTGTAAAAATCATAAAAAGTGCTCATTTTCTAATTAAATTCTAATTACATTTGTCATTATTTTTAATGGGGTCATTTATAATGTCTCAGCAACAAAATCATGTGTGCTGCATGCCTCTGTGAGTTTTGCTAAAAAACAAAACATAGACACATATGTGTGTTTCTCCAGAGTTACAATAAAACAGCATGATATAAATTAGATCGTCAGTTTCGGGTGTTTCTCCCAAAATGGAGCAGCAGAACATGTCAGTTTGTACATTTAAATGTTGGTTAGGATAGTATTATTTCAAATTTTTGATTTTAAGATTGACTAAAAACTGTGCTCATGCTGATAGAGGAACATAGTATGTTCAACATACTATTCCACCTCTCTCAGAAGCTCTTTCCACTCCTCATGGCCTCTGGGTGAGGAGAACTTATGACCTTACGTGAGGATGATATGAAGGTGAACACAGTGTTCATGATTCTGATTCTTTTGACCATGGCTGCCAATCAAGCATACCTCTTGTGTAAACACGTTTGTTTTTGTAATGCAGAAACTTTTGTTATTTACCAAACAGGCTGTTGGATTTTATTTAACAATAACAGCCAATTGACACTAGAGTTGTTTCAGTGTGACACAATTTATGATCAGTCTAATTGCTCACAGCTCCCATCTCATGGCGCGAATCTTTAAATGAACAAACACGTGCTGCGCTGTTTCTTCAACTGCTCATCGTTGCAGGGCTAACAGCCTTTACTGGCACGATGAATTTGATAAATCCCCCTTATCGCCCCGGGAGACAATTAAAGCGCATGTGACAGGGGTCCCTATCTCCGCTCTCCTCCTGTAGCGCTTCATTTAGAAGCCATTTGTCTCCGCTATGGATTTCCTATTTTTAATGGCTCGCGTATGCAGGGGTCGGGGCCATGCTGAATAATAGATGCCTTTTTCTCCCTCTCTTTCCCTTTCATTCTCTCTCACTCGTTCATTTCCTCATCGCCAGGCCCCATGGGAAGGTGTCGGTGTCACTCTGGAAACCAAGGTGCAGTGCTGCTTGTGCTCTCTACATTCTGAAGGCTATTCAGTCTAGCAGACAAGGCCTTTGGTGGGAGCTATAGCAGCAGACAGGAACTGATATCAACGGGCACACGTTAACCCACAGCTCCCCCCTCCTCCTCGGTGAAGGACGTTTATCACAGAAAGCGGGGCCGCTGCGCAGTGAGGTGATATATCGCCCTGGCCAAGCGCGAATGAATAGACTAGTAATTATCCCGTTAAAAGGGTGGCCAGACAAAGAGAGAGCCCCGCTATAATTTAAATTGTTTTGTTTCCCCCACAGTCGAAGCCTGGCCCGCTGACTGACATCATGGAATGGGAAAAGTGAACCTATTTATAGCCTGAGACGTTCAGCTAATTGTAGAATTTAATAAGGTTTCTGGAAGAGTGGATTCTGTAAAAGCCAGAGGCCTTCACCTCCTCTCCACTCCTTCACATCTTTCTTTGGCTGTGCAGTTTTGCCTGCCTCCACATTTCTCTCAGCATCTTTTGCTTGATCCTATCCTCCCATCTTGCCATCTTCTATCGTGCCATCTCCTCCTTTTGTGCATGCTGACCTCCCCCCCACTCCTCGCCTCCCAACAACCCCTCAATTTTTCTTCTCTTCCCTCATCCTGTTATCTGCTATCACTAAAAATCTACCTTGGACTAATACTCCTGGAGGTTTGACTGCGTGGCTCTGATTGTGTGATTCTCCACATGTCACAGTGGTTTAAGGTGTGCAAGGATATATGTGTGTGTGCCTATGATTACAACTGAAGATGAGTGTGTGTTCATGCCTGTGTAGATGTGCGGACTCGTCTGGTGTGTGTGCATGTGTGTGTGTGTGAGACAGGGGTAATTGAGCTCAGAGGGTTTTCTGTCTTTGGTGGCAGAGGGGAAATTGGAATCTTCAGAATCCATTAGGCAGACCCTCTCACAGTGTGTGTGCACATGTTTTGTGTGTTTGTTGTGTCTGTTTGTGTGCCATGTCTGAATGTTTAGTGACAAAGAGACAGAGACAAAAAGAGACGCAAGTGCATCAAAGGTATAAGACTATAACTGGAACAATGAGCAGGCAGAGGATGAAAAGTATAAATATAAAATATGAAGTCACAAATTAACTGCTTGCTTGCTTGCTTGTTTTGTACTGTGTCAAGTCCCCAGTGTGAACACACTGGCTCTGACACTAACTGACTGAGCACCTTCATAGACTGCAGGGGAAATGGGGAGAAAGAAGCGAGGGAAGGTGAGTGGAGAGAGAGGGTGAACAGCAGGTAGCCTACAGCAGATGGTCTCATGCTTCCTCCCTGCAGAGCTATCACTCTCCTTCTCTTTCTGTCTGCACTCCTGCCTCATGTTCTCTCCTGCATCTCACATTGTATAATGTATCATATCACCTCAGTGTCCTTGGTCATATACTGTATGTATTATCTTGCACTTAACTAATCCCAAAACCACTGTTTTTCAGGTTTTCTATAGTTAAAAACTATAGTAAGAATAGGTAATCCTGTTGCATCACTAAATAAACAAAATATATATATGCTTATTCCTCTATCCCAAAGACTTTTTCTTGTGTTTCCGAAGCTGACTTTATTTCTATGTTACATGTACATTGGAGTGTGAATCGATTCAACAACCCGATCTGCTGCTGTATGAGTATTATGTGAATTGTACTGTCATCCCATTTAATATGTGACGTGTTCGACTGCCACCATCAAAACACTAAAGAAGCAAAATACTTTGGAGAAAAAAAAGGAGTTCATTCCAGCACATCGGATTTGCACAGTCCGTGCCAAAAAACTGCTTTAGGGGGCTTAAAAACTTACAAAGTTTTTTTGTCTCTATCCCAGTACAGTGGTTCACAATGGTCTTTCGTAATTTAGGTGAACTGATCCATTAAAATACTTTATAAACAAAATCCATTAAGATTTAATTACAATTTAGATTTTCTTATTCACATTATAGTACGAGTAAAAGTATAGCACTGCTTGGGCAGTACAGAGAAATTCACATCCCTCGATGTTTGACAAGATTTTCATAAGTAATGACAAGTAAAAACATGTAAGATGTGATTCTTGTCAATTAAATTGATAAGTGGACATTTTCTTTACAATCAAAGTGTGTGTTGTTGAGTGAAACAAGCTGAGATCAATACAGTCACGCTGTTAGCACTTTAGTCACAGCTTCTTTAATGGGAGTGTGCCATGCTGTGATGGTGTGTGTGTTTTCAGGTCATTGTTTATGCTGGGAACTATTCTTAAATGGATATTAAACTACAAAGTAAAACGCAGTAAAGAGTTATGCATATGAATGTGCTTCAGTGTGTGTGCGTGTGTGTGTACGTGTGTGTGTGTAGTGATTAGCCTTCTCTTAATGGGAAAATAACGTCAGAGCCACTGGGACGTTTAATCCATCTGAGCTGATTCTGTTTCCATCACAGCTATTGATCAACTCCAGTGACAAATCAACAGGGGGCTACTTGTGTGTGTGTTTGTGTGTACGTGTGTGTGGAGAGCACCTTACGCAGCATTTTACTATGTCACAAAGCAAACAACTAATGCAACAGTAGACTTCAATAAGGTGCTTTCCTGTTTCTTTGTTCTCTCTTTCCATCTCTCCCTTTTAATCTTTCTTTTGTTTTTCCTTTTTTTCTTCTTTTGTTTTGTCTCTGTTTTCTAGCTCACACTCGTCCTCCATCCTACCTTCCCTCCCCCCTCTTTGTCTCTCTAGTCTTTAAGTGGTATTGGCTTTAGAGGGGCAGCAAATCAGTTGCTGATTAATACTGAATTTTTGGGGCCATTTGTCTGCACCGTTGCCCCTGTCTGTGACATCCCCCACCTTTTCCTCCTCCCTTTCCTCCATCTCTCTCTACCTCTTCTCTTGTTCTCCTTCCCTCGGCGGTGATGAATGACCGGCCGATTGCCGAGGGATTAGAGTCGTCACGGTTACCTGTGCCTTGACAAAGTGGTCCTGATTGGTGACCACGGCACTTCATGGCGGGCATGGGGGGGGGGGGGGTCCAGTGTGCGCCCATGAATGTGTGTGTGTGTGGTCATTTTTAGTTGAACTTGTGTGTGTGGCCTGTATATGGCAGAGAAACTGTACACAGTGAATGCTTGTTGTTGTGATTAGGAGCACGTGTGTGTTTGTGTTTTGAATGGCGCAGGGGTGAGCACCTGCTCTCACAGAGGCTGATTCTGTGTGACAGAGATTGGCGAGGTCCCGGCAGCAATGTGACCACACTGACACCCGAGAACCCTGTAAACGGGTGCTAGTGGACACTGATGAATCGGCACTCAGAGGAATCGAACACAAGCCTAATCAGTGCATGGATCCCCCTGCAGCAACATTTTTCAGTTTTGTCCTGCCTTATCAGCTGATGGCCATCAGCTATGTCAGATCCCATTGGGCCAACCCCTCTGTCACTCACCCCTGTTGGTGATTAGGTGCATTACAGATTATCAAGTAGAGGCTGCGTTTCCTGTGTGTTCATAGGTAAGTCTGCGTTTGTATGTGCAAGTTCAAGTGCAGGACTAAGAGTGGTTTTAGAATCTGACTTGGTGCATTTGCAAATATTTATTTCGCATACTTTTACAGCATTTAGACTGTAAACTGGATGCACACTGTCTGCTTGTGGCTGTTAAGTTTTAACTCCATTTCCTTTTTACCTAAGCTACATAAGAAGCCCCAAAACATTGACCATGGCCAAACGATCAGACAACAGCCTGTGGCATTTTTTGAGGAATGGGAATTCCTGATGAAGGAAAGGAAGGAGCAAAGACATAGACAAAATGAGGGGAGGTCTTTCTCTGGTGGGTTTCTCAGGAAAGCTGTCAGAGAGGGGATCCTACAGGGGGAGGACGAGAAGATCCCTCCTGTCCCTGTAGGCTACAACACTGTGAGAAATGGAGAAAGGGAGATATGAAAGGGATGTGTAGTTTGGCTAGAAGATGATTATGTCAGGGCAGAAGAGGCTGAGGAAGAGCCCTGACTAATTATAGTCATCTATTATAGACACAATTAAAACCTGGTTAATTTACTGCAGTGTAACGCCCAGCTGATTTATACCAGGGCTCAATGACACCCGGAGGACATACTCACACACACAAATGCACTTGCATAAAACTCAACTAGACTCTCACACTGTGTCTATCTTCTACTGACTGTATTTAAAATGATATTCCGTAATATTGACATTATACCTAAGCAGACAAAAACAGAAAACCTACCTGAAAGGTTCTGATTGGTTTTTATAGGGAACATTTTGATTTGTCTAAAAGCCACATCTGGCTGCTTTGACTAAAACATCATCGACCTTGATGGAAATGCGTTTATATTTCTAGCCTGGAGCAGAAAATGTTTTAATTGAACTGTTAGCATGAGTTAATGATAACAAAATGGCTTCTATTCGTGTGAACTCATCATTCTCTTAACAAGCACTTGAAAATACAGTTTTTAAAAGTCTTTAATGCCACCTGTCTTTTTTGGTTACACACATACACTTCTACAGAGAGACACTGAGAGAGCAAAAGAAAGGGTGGAAAAGAGAAAGAAAGAGCAATATGTCAGCAATTTTCTTTGCTGTTCAATAGGCTGTCAAGGTGTTGGGTTGCTACAGCAACAAGGCTCCACCTCCTGACAGGATAGGCCATGCCTGCCTGCATTTGCTCCTCCCTTGAATTGATCAATCAATGCAAAATTCTGACAAGAGACCCACCCATCTGGATGATTCTGCCAATGGAAATTTCTCTCTCTCTCTCTCTCTCTCTCTCTCTCCCCCCCACCACCCCCGCCCTCTCTCTAGTAGCAGCCCTCAGGTGATATGGTGCTTTAATGGTTAAGTCGGCAGCATGCTAGATCTCTGCAGAGGTGACAGATGCTTCCTATCCCACCCAGCACCACAGGGGAACCGGAGACACTCAGCATACCAATGAGCCACCGTCTGACACACACACACACACTCACACACACACACGCACACACACACACACATTCTGGCATAAATATGCATATGTGAACACAAAAAGATCACTAACGAACCCAAACACACACACAGCTCAACACATGCACATGTTCAGCTGAATGCACCATGTGCCGGCTGGGGTATATAAAAGATGTCATATTTATGATAATCAACTGTATGCACATAATTTTGTACATCTTCCTGGTTTGTAGAACTGCCGCTAAAACAAATAGATGTGCACGGCTTCCCTTCCAGTGGGACTCAGGCAGATGTGATCCTTTGTCTCAACATATGACCCGATGTTACAGAGGGCCACTGCACACTGCTGTCCAAAGGCAGGCACACACACACAAACATGCAGATACATTCAAACATATGGTACAAACACAGTATATGCACACAAGCAGACACATACACAGGCTATAAAAGTGACAGCTGTCGTCATGATGGAGCACTCTGAGAAGGGGAAGTGAAGGCTTAGCCACCACGCAACATGGTGCCGAGAAGACCTGCTATTCATTTTCAGCTTAATATGTTCCAGCCCATTGGAAAAACATTGCAGCATATAATGTAAGCAATTTCATATGGGCACACCACTCCTCACAGCTTTCTCTCTGAAGCGCTCGGCAAAATGAAGAGACCAGATTTAGCTGATGGTTGACTGAGTTCAAAAATAACACAGAACCTGTGAGTGTGTGTGTGTGTGTGTGTAGCAAATGAATCTCTGCATGTGTGTGTTAATTAATCTGGTCCCATCAGTGTCTGTGTTCTGCACCTCTGCACATTCACTCTCCACCGCTGCATCACTTGATTGTGGTGTTTATCCACCAAAGCAGAGAAGATGATCAGCATGATGATACGGGATAGATGTCTTTACCAGCAACATGTAGACACATAAAACACACACATCCAACACTGACTGCACATGCCCATAAACACTTTGCCATATGATGAATAAAATTCTCTTGCTCTCTGACAAAAGGGCACACAAACACACACACATACACAAACAAGCACAGTGAGCCCCAGCCGGTCCCCTAGCATCTTTATATGGGTAAATAAATGGTGTGCTTGGCAGTGGGTAAATGCATGTGCTCTCAGCCTGCGGGCCCAGATGGCAGCCCAGTCGTTTGCTTTACCGTGTTTTGTTTAATTACTACAATCAACTCTCTATTTCTTCAATTAATCACCACCAACCTGTTCCATTAGTCTTTCTCTCTCTCTAATTCTCTGGTGCACACAAATTACAAAAGGCTTATACAGATTTGTGCACAAATCAAATATAGAACAGACATATTAATAACAAAAATCACAAGGGCATGAATGTAAATACCACACACATACAGGAGTAACTCCTGTCAACATATAAATAATTAAACCTTGTGATGAAGAACCAAAATTAAAAAAGACAGACAGAAAAGCAGTGATGTGTTTGTGATATGGAGAGGAGGAGGAGTGGAGTATCAAGGCTGCGTATAGAGGTGGCTGACAGCAGCCGGGCACACGAGAATAACGGGGCGGAAAGCACTTCATTACCTCCTTTTATTCCGTTATAATCACCGCACGGCCATCACTCCTCGGCGACACCGAGGCCCAGGCTCTGACACGAGGATTGATGCACCGGAAACGCGGGGCTCCTGCAACACAATAAACAACACCATTAACCAACGTGGCCCCGTCGACGCCGTAAACAGTTCATATTAATTATAGTCTGCCCGATGCGCGCCTCCACGTTGCATTTAATCCGCCCTAATATGACGACAGCCAAGAAGATTGTCAATTATGGTTTTATGTGGAGATGAGCAGGTTTAGCAGCTTGTAATAGAATTAGATGGAATCAATTTGAAACACAAAGCAAGACAGATATGAATTGATACTACAAGAGCAGGCCCAAGTAATTTCATCAGCCACCAACGAGGAACATTTACTCCAAATAAACACTTTATGCACACTTTAGAAACTGGCTTTATTCAGGCAGAGCACTCAGCTGAGTGTCCTTTTATGTGGGCTCCATTGAGCCTAAACAATCACTAACGCTGTTAAAACAAGTCTAATCACTGTTTTATCTCAGCTATCAAACCATAATGTTAGGTTAGAGCAGAATCTTTCTAAATGTGATCAAGTTGAGATTCCAGGAGACCTAAACGTGACATTAAGAAACACTTAATGTGTGTGGAGCAAACACTGTCCTATCGCCATCCACTGTTTGTCTTCTACTGCCACCTAGAGGTCAAAATACAGTACATTCTCCACAATACAGGCCCCGAAAATCCGTTTCACCTTTTCCTTTTGTCCCTATAGTATTTGTTTTTGACGTGATCCTATAGACTCACCACCATGGCCCCTTTGTTCATATACATACCAACCATGTTTGTACAAAGCACCAATTTTCCATACTATGATTTGTTTCAGTGCAGCTTCTGCTAGCAGTCATAATCATAATTACATTAAGTGATTATGATAATGATAATTTGTGAGGGGTTCTCACAGAAATCACACACACACACACACACATAAAAGATAACTAGATATGTGGCAATTTGACACAGGAATGTTTACTCTGGAAGTAAACTCAAATAGCATCCTGAGAAAGACACGTATTTAAACAGTTTGTTGATCAGTTGTGGTCCCAATTAAAGATGAAAAAGCTAAAAGTAGCCTAAGTAACTTTCTTCTTGCTACTTTCTGTAATGATTTACAAGCCTGCTCCCCTCCAGACTTCGGGCAAAGGTATATTTTCTGTCTTCTCTGTGCACTTTGACCTCAGGAAAGCTGCAACATTTTTAAAATATATAGCAAAGGATTGACCTACTCAAACACAAATGTAAATTTGAAAAACTAAAAAGGGTTAAAAATCCATTTAATTGCAGGGTAAGAAATAACATATGACCATCAAAGAGCATAAAAACTGTAGCTCATGTCAACCCATGACCTCCCCAATGGCCACCCAAACTCTCTGAAACAATCCTTGCTTACATAACAGTCACTGTGCACAGTGCAGTGATATCAGCATGTAACAATTCCATTACTTTTTTTTTATCACTCTATCTTTAAAGTGATTGTGTCAATTCTCAGATGGGTAGAATAGCAGAGAGGATGTGTTTGCTTGCTTGCATTATAAACAAATCGTAAAATGATCCGCTGCAAGATGCATCTCAGGCCACCTGGGAAATGCTAGCTCTCAAACATGATGTGTAAAAACAGAGCTCATATGAAACAGGTTTTGAGTTGAATGAGATTTATGTGGTGCTGGTTGTTAGATTCTCTGTTGTCACCGTACTATTGTAAGATACTAAGTTTTGATTAAGAGTTGAAACTTTTATGCCACATTAAGAACGTGGTACAGATACTGTTACATCTTGAAAAGTAAGATGAAATCCTATGAGTTTGAACTGCCTCCCTCTTATCCCATTACACATAATATGGCCTTGGCCTGTGTGTAACCATCAGTGAGGAGCAGTAACCCCCACTCTGTTCGCCTTCTACTCTTTCCTATGTCCATTACAAACAGACACACATGCACACACATGCACACACACTTAAAACCTTTTGCCTTTAGCCCTGTTAAACTCAGGATAAGAGGCCTGAGTGAGAGCAATAAAACCAGTCTAATAAAACAGAAAACAGCCTCCTGTTTCTCCCTCTGCTGCAGCTCCTTCTTTCCTTTTGTTCATGTAGTATTAGCCCCATTTAGGTTCTATCTATCTATCTATCTATCTATCTATCTATCTATCTATCTATCTATCTATCTATCTATCTATCAACCCTATGCATTTAGGGTTGGCCATGAAAAGAAATTCAGAATCTCAATATGAATGCATTAAAATTAGAATTAGACACACCTCGTAAATGCCGACAAATGCAAAGTCCAATTTATCCATGTATTATGGAGAGATTGCACTTTGCATTATGGTGTCATGGCGTTTTCGTGTCGGTAGATGGCAGGCTTGAATGCATTATCCTCGTTGGCTACAGGAGGCGCGCGCCTGGAGCTCCGTGGGCCGCGCAGCCTCCGCCTGCCTGCCTGCCTTCCTGACTCTTTGGATGTCCTCCCTCCCGTACGTCGTCTCGCCGTGGTGCCGTGCTCGGGTGAAGAGTTCACGGTGCGGGCTTGTCGCTGGATGATGCGGGGCCCATGTCAGAGAGGCTAATCTCATTTTGCAGCGCGGTGAGAGCGACATGTTATATTACTGGAAGCAGTGAGGGGACCCAAAGAAAGCATGCCAATAAACAAAAGTAACGGGCAGCCTCTCATTTATAACTATTAGGAACACTTAACCTTATGGTCAGGTTATGGTTATATATAAATCCACTGGCCATTTACTGCAGCGTTTTATTAAGAGGCTAGATACTGAATCATCGATATTAGATTTTAAAAATAACAAATATTTTATTGGACCTATTTGCATCTTTTACTGTCTGCTGCAGCTTATGATGAAATAGACGCAGTTAGCATTCATATTTGCGCACAAACACACACAGTTACACAATGATATGCACTGAGTTGTTCTGATGTTGAGTGACACTGCTCAGAAATACCCACTCTGCAGTGTTCAGTGATTTTCCACACACACACACACAGAGAGAGAGAGAGAGAAATTGTCTCACAGTGTCTAAACAGGGTTTGCTGTGTCCTTCAGTGTAAAGATGCACTTGAATGATAATGGCCAGTAGAGAGCACTCTGTGTAATCATAACGACCTATCTCCAATGACTTATATCAGGATTTGTCCATATGAATCATGTCTCTACATCATATACATACACTTAGAATGATAAAGTCTTATGCCTCGTGTTGCACCAGGGGTGTCTTGTGGGGTATGATTCTGTACCGTGGAGACAGGCAAAATCCAATAAGAGTTTCAGTGGGCATTGTGTTTGTAGCTTTTTACTTTGCATTATGAAAAAGCTATTGGCCAGTAGAGAGATTGACATACCTTTCACAATGAACTGAGGGACAAGCAAGGAGACAGAGCAATGAGTGACACTGTAAAATGAGAATCATCAGAAAGCTCTTGTCGAACTCTGCCTTTGTGATTATATTTGCATGGAGTAGGGTAAAATCTAAAAGACTGGAGTTGGACATTAGTTACTTAGTTGTAACTGTCAATGTTCTTGTTAAATTTGAATATGCTATTTAGAATAAAGATGGGAAATATTTGCATGTAAACTAGGGATGGTCACAACATCAACATTTACCAGCATAAGATAATTTTACATTTATTTTTGTAAAAATATATAGGAAAACATGTTATTGTCAGTCAAATTCATTTAGTTTAATGTGTGTTTGACTTAAACTGTGTTAGTGTCTCTCTCTCTCTCTTCACAGACCTTACAACTAACCAAAATCCAGCATCAAACTACCTTTAACAACACAGCTAAGACTTGCAACTTAATCTCTACTGTGGTGAAATGTGTGCATATGATGGAGGAAGTTCAGTGCAGATCTTAGTGGTTTTGCCCTTTCACTAAATTTCCTGCAGACTGAGGAGCCTACCAGCATGTTATCTTTTTTTAACAGAATAAAAAAACTCCCAAATAGATGAGCGTATTTAGTAATGGTGCTAGTATCGAGAATTTCATCCACTGTCATTTTGTGCAGCTGTAGTAGCGACACACTAGTAGAGCATGTCGGTGAGTTACCCTTATTTCCTTTTGGTGACAGCCAGCGTTAGGATGCAAACCAAGTGTGGACAGAAACAAATAAAACTGATGTAAAGGCATCAGATTGTTTCTGCAATATTATTACAATAATGACAATAATATGTTGTATTGGCATATCAATATTAGTTTTTTACAATTGTCATTAACAGTGGTGGCACTCAAATTCAAAGGGAAACATTGCTTTTCCCCCTAGATGTTCCTGAGAAATGATTCACATTTTACATTAAGGCTAGTTAAATTATATAATTGAAGAGCATTATTTGCTTTGTTTCAACAGGGCTGGTCTTAGATAAGAGAAGAGGATGAGAAGACAATCTTCATGTTCACTGTGTTTATTGCTGTTTCAAATATTTTCCACTAGTTGGCAGCAAAGGACTTAAAGCTGTGAGTCAGAGCTCTGTCCTGATACACACTTCTGAGTGTCTGTTTCCATGCTCAGCTGCTTTTTTTTAACCTTTTTAGCATGTTTTATCCACAATATACAGCATATATATTTATTTATGTCAGTAATTAACCTGGGAAGAAGTAACTGACAATTGACTGTAATCAACTATAATACCAGTTGTACAGCCTAAATTGTTGCAACCTCTATTTGTCTTCTATTGTGATTGGACGAAAGGTCCTTCTGGTCACACACACACACACACACACAGAGAGAGAGTAAGAGCATTAGAGACAGACACTAAAGGCTGTGCTGCATGTGTCACCAGTCTGACCCAGACTGCACTTCCTGCTCACCAGACAACTATCGCTGTATGGTGACACACACACTGGTAAGAGAGCCAACACCAGATGGAGGTGCTGACACAGACACACTACTGATAACGGGGTACCCTCATCATTCCCACTTACACCCTGACGACTGCAGGCCTCACACACGCACACAACCCAAGGCAGCCTAGACACTCACACACAAGTAAGACCGCTATCTCCGGTCATCAGCCCCAGCTCACGTCACACTCCTGTCGCCTTATCTGCACCTCTTTGCCCTGAGCTGTAATGCTCATCCTCCTGAGAGCACAAAGACAGTGAGACAGAGGTAGAGTGTCTGCCTATACAGTATGTGTGTAGAAAAAAAAGCCAAGTGAAAGGACAGAGGGAGGAAGTGTGGAAAGATAGCACGGGTGCAGAGGGCAGCAGACAGACACCCAGCCTGGCGAGAAAGATGCTGTGAGTCAGCATGGTGAGTGGATCTGCAGAGGATGTGTGGTCTGATTGCTGAGGTGAAAGTGTTGCCAGCCAGATGTGTTACACCTCTGTATATCTCCCTGGTTTGTCCTGTAGATTTGCTCTAATTATGTCCTCCTGCTGCAGTCTGTTCTTGGTCTTTTCTCACTAGCTTTGACTCCCTGGCCCTTCACTCTGCACTGCATCCTTCCTGCTGCAGGGCCCCCCAGTTCTTCATTCCTAACTACAGCCGCTTCTGCTCATCTGTCGTGTCGCCATCCTTTCCATTGCAGACTGGAGAAAAAAGTTGCATGAGAATGTTCTATATGTTCATCTTTGTCTCTCTGTTCACTACTTCTTTCACCTCTCAGAATATGTCTGATTCACCTCCTACACCTCCCGCCTCTCTGTGACCATTTAGCTCTAACAAGTGCTCTCATAGTTAATGAAATTTCCCTGTCTCTGCTCAAATTTCTCCAATTAATCTTACTGTCCCTTTTCCCACTTTTCATCCTCTCACCTCTTAATAACACCCCTCCTCTCCTCTCCACTAAGGATTCCTATGCTGTCTTTCCTTGCTCCCTCTCCCATCCTTTCTCTCTTTTCCTTCTCACTCTGTTTCAGCCCCTTATTTTAATTTGCTTGTGTTTAATCATATGCACAGGAGGAGAGGACAAGGAGGAGGAAGAGGAGGAGGAGGAGGAGGAGGAGAGCTCGGCCAACATTTGCCTAAGGCTCTGCAGCTTGGGTCGATAAGTGGTCTTAAGTTTATCTGATTTTTATCAGCGGAGCCGACAGGGGGGCAGGTCAATGGGCTGCACCCACGTCAAGTTGACCTTTTCAGGGACGATGGTGAGAGAGCTCCCCCCGGGAACCCCACGGTCCCCTGTCACCGTCTGACTGGCACAAGTCTGTTGTGCTCAACGACAAAGTCTGCAGAGACGTCTATATCAGTGCTTGGTGCGGCTGACAGGGCCTGGCTGTTGTATTTATAAACTGTCCTTTGGCCGTGACACTTTGCCAATGATCGGGCCCTAATTTATGCAGGCAAATCTCCTCGGTGCAAAAATGAAAGCTAATAGAGTCATTAGCCACTAATTCGTGCTGGGATACCTTGTATAAATTGGCTTACTTTGTAAAGCCCTCCCCTGATAATACCCCACCCCTACCCCCCATCCCCGAACCCCACCCTACCATCGTCCCTCCATCTCTCTCGTTCATCTTTTTTACCTAGACTATAACTTAACATCGTGCACACCCTGAGCACATGTACATTACTTTAGTGCCTAAATGGTTGATAGTGTGTGCTTGTTTAATGGTGCGTGAGGCAATATATTTATTTGTGTGTGGTGCAGAGCAGAGATTTTTTTCCACTTCTGTGGCTAAAATATACATACTCAATGTACCAGAGATGTAACACTAAAAAAGTGACTGTGGTCATGAATTTGTGTATGAACGTGTGTTGCCATCCTGTTGCCAGCGCCCACAACTGTTAGTGCTGAGCTGCTGTGTTATTGTGCCGCCTGATGGCTGATTATGACATTAAATGTTTATGAGCATTGATCAGCGATGGCCCCAAAGTGAGAGCCATTTCATATCCTTACTGGCTACTGCTTAACGGCATACTGATGGATGCACAATGATCTTCAATACAACACACCAGGGAGACCTGCGCACATTGCATATAAACACACACAGAGGGTTATGCATACACATAAGGGGCACGCTCATACAAAGACATTAAAAGATCCATTTCAGTCATCATGTTCATTTTTAAACACTTTTAGTGCTGTTTTATTTGTGTGGTGATAGGGATTAGGATAAAATCAGGTCCAAAGAGCTAGTGTAAAATATTACATGATTAGATTTTCTTGTTTCTATATTACTATATTGTTATTATTATCAAAGTTATTCCTTATAACCAAGCATTTTAAGCAACATTGTTGAAGACGCTGCATGTAACACAGCTGCTCCACACAGGAGTTTCTGTTCCAATAACTTACATTTGGTTGTTTGGCTTAGATGCACATAAAGATTGAAGACTGTTGAAAGGTAAGACATTGATGGCATTAAAAGTGTAATTTACCATATTCTTGCTATTTAGAAAAAAAGGCTTTATTTATTTTATGTATTTATTTGGATTTTGGCAGTTTCCATGTTGATGTGTACCAAATTCACCTGTCTTACTACATTTGACAGACAGGACCCGGGTGGGAGAGACCTTAAAGGTAGGGTAGGAGATTTCATTCTGATGCACTTTTTGTTAAATAAGTGTAACTTCTCTTCACAATCCAATAGCAACTAATTAGTTAGGCAGTTTCGCATTAAAGCGAAGAATATTAATCATCTGTGGAAGCTATAAAACACTAAAAACATCAGCCAATCCTCCGGGTGGACCCTGCACGGAGTATTGGTTGGTTGTCACTCTCTTCCTGCTCTGCGTCCACCAGAGACGTACGTGCATGATGGCCGAAGTCACAGACCGCAGCTCGTCTTCATGTAATGCTCGTCCATGTAATTGGGAGGCGTGGCTTCGGGGTGAGCTCCGAGAGAAAGGGGGCGTGTGTAATCTGGCTGACTTTTCAAAATCTCCTACCCTACCTTTAACTTCTTAATGTCACCATTACTTATAAGGAAATAGAAGAAACTGCATTCAGCTACTTTTTTGTTCCAGTGATCATGGCCAGTGGTGGAGGACTGTTACTGCGGTTGGGAGCTCCCAGGTAAAAAGGTATAGCTAAGAAAAAAAGCATGCCTGCTCAGCAAATAACTTCCCAAAGAATAGCTGTAAAGATCTGGTAACTTGACGTTTTATTACACTTTTAAATGTTTCAGTTGAAACGGGGAAAGTGATAAAAAGATTTGCCACAGGAGAGCATGGACTGCGGTTTGCAGACATGTAGTCATTGCTGTTGGATAGAGTGGAATACTGAGATATCCAATAGTTGTAAATTTTAAAGCTTGCTACCAAGCTGGCCAAGAAGAACCAGCATGTCATTCTTTTTGTTATATGAGTTATGGGAAATCTGAATTGGTTTTCCATTTGAGTTAGTGTGAAGCTAAAGCTCTATTGCCAGGTATGACATATCCACATGGCGGAGGACTGTGCCAGTTTTTAGAGCGAAGATCCAAAATTACTGCATGTTTTCCCTGGAAAAGCTCAGAGTCCTGACAGCAGGTCCAGGAAACATCCCACACAGCCCTGTAACAGCAGGCAGCAGATGGAAAAGACTACATGGAATCACAAGATTTATTTCCAGATGTACAGGGAGTCACGTATGGGAATAGGATCACAGTCTTAACTCGTCATTAAGATAGTTAATCACCTATATTATGAACAAAATGAAAAACAAAAACAATTGTTTAGTTCACAATGGAGACCTCACATGACGCCCAGATGACCATTAATCTGACAAATATCAAAACATCACACAACGTTGAAAATCGCTTTCATTTTTTTTCAGTGTGAAGGAATCTGCTTTATGAGAGATGACAAACCTCCCTGAAAAGTGCTGAAGAGAAGTAAATTATTACTTCGTTTGGCAAAGATTTGGATGAGTGATAGTGTCTCATTTGCACTTGATGCCAAACTCCAGTTTGATCTGCATACATGTGTGTCCTCGCACTGACTGAGAATCAAAACACAGCTCACCTCATTGCTCTCCCTGATTTGAATATGCAATCAAACTTTTTTCTCCCAGACTTCAAGGATTGTGAAATAAATAATTAAGTCAATCCAATTACTTAATTAATTATTTCATTAATCACAGGCTCACAAATTTCCTTCCCCTCCATTCGTCACGCGGCTCAATGCCTTCATTACGGATCAATGTGGAGCTGTCCCCATCAAGAGTCGCACTGTCATCATTGAGATTAATCAAGATGCTGCCTGCATGCAGATTGGCCCTCAAAGCCATCTCTATGGTGACGAGCATTTAACACTGGGTGTGATGTGAAAGTGTTGAAAGATGGCACAAATTGACTGAATGTTTGCATGTAAGTGGTGTAGGATAAAATCCATGTTTCTTATTTGTCTGGCTTTGTGAGCGCTAAATAGAGGGCTTGATTGATTCATTTTAGCTTTGGGGTTATTTGTGAATCAACTACAACACAAATGCAACTCACTTACACATGTAAGCCAACATGCACACCTAAAACCAAATTATACACAACACAAGAGGAACAAGTAACGTTGTGTACCCATAGCAAAATGCTATCAGCATTACTCAGTGAGTTGGCTGCAAAAAATGTTTGCCACTAAAACTTGGATGTCACTTTGCATTCCTAACTGTGGTGCGAAAATTGTTCCAAGACTGAAGGAGAAAAACTGCAGTGGATATTAAAAATATAAATATAGAGCACTGAGTATCTCTGCCAACCAATTAGGTTGTAGGTTAGATCCACATCAGAACAAATAGAGAAAAAGATGTGAGAACATGTAGTGAAAATACATAAAGAAACTCTAACACTGCACCTCTGGAGAAAACTGCAATGTCAGCATGCTATTAATACAAACTTTTGAACTCGTCTAATGGAGAAAAAAATTAAGTTATGTTTTAGAAGTTTGTTTCAACTGACATTTTAATGCCATTATGTGATTGGCAGATTAGTGTTACTGAACACATTAGCAAGTTGACAAGCCTTATGCTTCCCTGTACACTACTGAAGCAAAAATACAGTAATGATCTATGAAGTCGGTAGCCTCTGGAGCAGCAATGTGCAGAATGCAACATGAACTGAAAGCTCATTAGTCATGCTATGGTTTTTTTATGCCTTTAGCGTCAGCTATTACTATTTAACAATCTGTTGATAGAGTAGGCTTTGGAGTGTATGAAGTTTGAAAGAGTTACAGGAAATAGGTTGTTTGACTTACATTTAGACATAAATATTTAAATTATAAAATGTACTTCGTGGTTTTAAGCCTTGCTTTTCAGTACACGAGTGACAGAAGACACAGAGCAATAGAGCTTTACTGTGCAGAAGTTAAAGATTTGTAACCCCTGCTGATGGATGGAACGAGTGGCTGAATGTTGAAAGAAGTCTGACTAAAGCTTAGGAGGTTTTTGATGTGAAGAGGCCTAACTGTGCATGCACATTTGCACTGTTGTGTGTTTTTATCTACAAGTGTCTGTGTGCCTCAGAGAGCAGACAAGGGCGAACAGGAGCTGCAAGAAACGTGAAAAGATGAGGGAGAAAGGGACAGATCCTCCCTGTTTAAGTCTAAATTCCTCGTTTATTTGTTTGATTAATTTGCACGACGGCATGCTGTAACCCCGTTCTGTCACACGCCTCCTTCACAAGGGTTTATTTTAGCAGGGCGGTAAGTGGCCCCATAATGTC
The DNA here is from genome assembly GCF_900634625.1 of Parambassis ranga. Classification (NCBI taxonomy): domain Eukaryota; kingdom Metazoa; phylum Chordata; class Actinopteri; family Ambassidae; genus Parambassis; species Parambassis ranga. The sequence goes on from NC_041023.1 coordinate 12,051,711, forward strand.
ACCGTAATACTGGGTCAGGCTTTTCCGAATGGAGGGATGGGACTGAGACTGAGGGGGAACGACAGAACAAGGAATGTGAAAGTGTGAGACGGGAGGAGGAGGAAAATGTCCCTCGTTCATCTTCTGAAAGTGAGTGTTAAAATAACACCTGGCCTGACTGGATTCACTGTGGGTGTGCTGGAAGGATCTGCACATCAGCCTAACAGGAACTGTCAGTGGTTATCTGCAGGCACAGTTACTGCAAGAGGATGCAGAGAAGCTGGAGCTAGATGTTAAGTGAGGATCCTTATTGTTATAACACCCATGTGAGGGACCTGACCCTGCATGCCTTCATCTGTCAATATCTTGCAAATGCAAATGGATGAAAATGTACCATTTCACAAGGCCATGTGTATGTGTGTACATGCATATGTATTTGTGAGAATGTGTGTGTGTATGTCGGTTGCATTGACAGGGCTCGCGAGCGAGGGAGATGGTAGAGTTTAGAGGGATAGAGGGAGAGACAGCTTGCATATTCAACGCTCTGTCGCCTGGCTGTCATCGGCCAACTGAGCGGTAAGGAGATAGGGAACTAGTCAAATTACCGGCCGTGCTCGATTCTGTCTCCTGCACTGACAAGTCTGTCAGAGATGGGATTTAATCTCTTAATAACGAACAGGGCCGAGGCTGTTTTTTTCCCCCACTATCTCCCCCTCCTCCTCTAACTCGTCTTTCTTTGGCCGTTTTCTGATCCTATCTGCTTGTGTCAACAAATCACATGCATTTCCAAAAGAGAAATATCCATGTCTGAATATCTTATATTCCCTGCTCTCTCTCCCTGTATCTCCCTATTCCTTCATCTCTCCATCTCTAATACTAGCTGTCATGCTAGATCATGATTGATCAGGGCCTTAGTGGCCAACACCAGCTCTCCCTCCCTGCTGTGGAAATGAATGGGGATCAGATGCGCTCTGGCTATGAAGTTGGAAGCTGAGTTATTGGTGACAAGAGTTAGAGCGAGGAAAAGAAGGAGAGATGAAAATGAGGATGAGGCAGATGAAACCTACTCGCTTTTGTTTCTCTTAAAAGTTTTGAGATTTCCAGAGGGACTCCTGAATTCAACCTGTGATAGAAAAGCAACGCTTTTTTTCTTTTTCTCTAAATCTTCTGTGGAGTCACTGACTCTATGCATGTTAATAGTAACTATCTTGCCTACCATCTAAGATTCTGTACACTGTAGAGTGGGAGAGGGAAGGGTTGGTGGTGTCATCTCCAGCACATGTCTTCAAACAAGACAGTGAACCCCAAAAAGCTTCATTGTCTTGACAGCTTTGTGTAAAACAGCATGGCAGCAAGAAAGAATGAGAAAAACTGTAAACCACGATGCAGACCACCACCCAAATTCAAAATCCCCATTTGTGGATGTCCACATGCAGCCTAAACTTAACAACCAAGCAAAGGCCAATGTTCTGTAAATGCATTGAAAAAACACACCTCCAGAGCATCAGCTCTAACTTCTGTGTTGTATTTGGTTGCTCTGTGCTTGATATGGTACAGAGAAAACAAATGTACCAAAACACACACAAAATGCCAGTTGTAAAACATAAAAATTAGTGCAAAATGACTTTTTACCCCAGACTTGAGTTGTTGTCATAGTAGTAAAAGGAGCAACTCCCTCTTCATTCTGTTTAAATAGTTTTATCCAGTGCCTGTTTGATAATCTGTGGTATATTTTACAATCTCTTCATTAGTCTCATATTGGGTCACATGTTTCTAGCTTTTTTAGCTCTAGCGATTGGTCCATGCTCCTGAAGCTTAAACATGACTGGTCCTCCTTTCTTACCTTCAGGGTTGCATCCTGTTCCCCTCCTCATTCCCACATGGCAGTCACTATGGTGACAGTTGTAACTCTGGTGATTAATGCCCCAGGAAATGAAAGTGTTGCCAGGGACGATGTGGGAACATTGTAACTTCCTGTGTTCTGCTGGGGCTGGAATGCTTTGGTGTCCGACATCGAGCCTTTAGCTAATTAGCTAAATCAGCTCGCTGGGGCTTAATTAGAACCAGCTCACAGACACACCCGTGTCCTGGGGCTCTTTAATTACCCTCAGGTTCATTAGGAGAGAAGGGCTTCAAGCTCTAATTAACTGGCTCTGTGCACTTATAGCAAGGTGTGTGTGTATTTTTGTTATGTGTGTATGAAAGCATGTTGTCACCCATATAAAAACTGAAATTTAGAGACACAGAGGGTATGCTAATACATTGTTAAACTGTGCTACAAATATGGTAAATACAGAACAGCTTTTATATGATGCCAAAGGAAGGGTGGAGCAGAGGCAACGTGTAGATAATGTAGACAGTGTAGATAACTGGATAAGAGGCTGTGATAAAGATTTCTACAGCTTGTGAGTGACAGCTTAGTGGAGGAGGTAGAAAGAGGATGGAGAGGCAAAGTGAAGGAGTGTAACAGAGTGTGTGAGAGGGGAGGATGAAGATGGAAGGACAGAGATGGTGCCAACCCTGAGTGTGTTATCTGTCCTTTCATGCTGGTTGTCAGCCTTAGATGCCAAATGTCTTCATGTTGTCTCACCGTGGACAAACACATTAATTAAAGAGAAGTGATGCAGTGAACACACACACACACACACACACAGTCACATGTGTTTCTGGTGGCCAAATAGCAAAAGCTATTCAATCCAAAGGCTTGAAATATAACTGAAAATGTTATATTCACACACACACCCACAGGGTTTGCTAAGTAAAAACTTTGGTAGTTTCAAATGTCTTGAACATTCAACAACTGATGTTTTTTAAGTGAGGATGAGCTGAAGAGGTCTGTGATCTAGTTGTCTAAACGACACCTGCATAACTGTATTTAATGGCCTGTGTTGCAGGCATGGCTTCAGAGAATTGATAATGTGATTCCACTGAGGGTGAACAGGTTTGTTTATAATATTATTATCTAAAGAGATTCTTGGTGAAACATTACTGTAAACAAAATATACAGTAGTGATTATATTCCATTCCAAATATTGGGATAGGACACTGTTTTTTAGGCTAAGTCCCTACTCCCTATGTTCATGTGTCTTGGTGAGGAGTTAGTCAAACTCTGTATCAAATTGCTGCCGCAGCATTGTGTATGGAATATACATGTCTTTATATGCTCTTCAAAAAGTGCTGTGCCACACTGTCAGGCCTATGTGAGACAAGCCTGGTATGGATTCATTGATTGACAAGATGACTGGAAGCTGCCAGACTTGAGGCATTGAGTTGGTTCTGTCGATTTGTCCTTGGCTGACAAAGCGAACTGTGATGACACACAGAAATAGCATCCTGTTAAAAGATGTCGTTAGCGTAACGGAGTACAGCAACGCTGACAGAGTGATGATGGTAAATGTAATGATTTCAAGTTTGCTAACAACAATCATAAAGTTACAGACCATGCTGATGTCAGTTGCTTGGTAATGTCAAATCACAAATTGAAGAACATTTAGCTTTAAAGTAGGATAGGGGCCAATCAAGGGCATAGCCACTACTGAAAGCTGTTCATACTCATATTTGTAGGTGTATTTATGTATGTTTGGTAGGAGCGTTGTCCTGTTTTGACATTTTGACAGGTTAGCTAGCTCATTTCTTTAACACTGGGCTGACCTGCCTGCACAGAGCTACCAGGTTACAGGTTGGAATAGTGGGTGGATAAGAAGGTTGATGGTGCTATGTTAGCATGATGGTGATGATAAATGGTGATAATAGCATTGGAGAATATTGTTGATGGTAACATGTGATGATAAACTATACGGATGACAGTGTGATTGAGTTAATGGTGATGATCATGATCGTGTTGTTTAGGTGATGATATTAGAATGAAGATGAAAACAGAAATGATGATGACAGTGACAATACTTGTTGTGTTGATGATAAGTAGGTAATGTAGATAATGAGGTCATCATTTTTTATTTCTATGGGATGATGATGATAATAATGACTTTAAATGTAATGATTTTGATGAGAAAAACAGGACAATTCAGATAATGATGATAATATTGATGATGATAACAAAGCTCACAAGGAAGCTGGTACTGGTATCAACATGTTCTTTTTGTTATATCTGCTGGTATATTGTCACTGTGTGATCCCATGGAGAGTATAGATCACACACTCACATCCATATACATACTACACACTCATAGCCTGACAGTCCTCCCTCTCCTTCCAACTGTAGAGAACGCACCTTCAGCCATTCATCAGTGTCACCCTGTCGCCGTCGGTTACAGCCCTGGACCCGTCGCGTCTTCATTACGGTCCAAATAAATCTGAAATAAAACCACAGATGATTTATTAGCTTCCGATGGCGTCTCGCTGGTTAGCATGGTCTGCCGCCACTCTGGCCTAGAGAGACAGTTCTCAGACATGAGCTGCAGAAATCCAATGTGACAGGGAGACGTTGGTGTGATGATATCAGTCTGTGATCACAAGTTCTGCCTGATGAGAGGAAGAGGGCATCCGGGAAACTGTCACAGACCAGCAGTGTTTATTTGTTGCATGTCTGTGTGATATTTGTCAGTGACAGTAAGGCCACAAGGTGCCTTTCAGAAAAGTGGTCTTTCTTGTATTTTTAATGGAGAATATTAACTCTATCATGATGATTAATTCCATACAAAGCATTCAGAATTCTGCAGAAAACCATGCAGTGTTTAAAAGCCCAGTTGGTAACACTGTCCTATGAAGCTTAATTAGCTAAAAGGTGTGAGTCTTGCCTTGCCTATAGCGCTTTGCTCTCTGTTTGTCAGACAAACAAATCTAAGTACAGGATAACCAAGAATCTCACTATATTTTAAACTGCTCCATTTTATTAAATAGCACGTTTGTCAAAAAACCTGCTTTTTTCCTTAAGAGACATGTTTTACCCTGAATACCTTAAGATGAATGTTATATAATCTCCCTTCTTGTCCTTGAATCTGTTGCTTCTGGTCAGGGCAAAAGACAAAAGGTTAGGATTTAGACTGATATTTGTTTTGTGCCAGCCAAGCCCCTAACCCTGAATTAGTCCCAGAATGGCCATTTCAACTGAGGCCAGTCCAGATGACAGAGCTCCAGCTGACTCCAGGCCAGTTCAGTAGGGAGAGGCACAGCTGAGACCTGCAGGTGTCACATTGTCCTGGTTGTCACTAACCCAATTACACCTGGACCGCTGGGGACACACTCGCTCCAGCATGCAACACGAGAGCACATAACCGCACACACATAACCACACAGAGACAGGTGATGCATGCAGAGATGAAAGAACACGAATACTGTGATGGAAAGATGAGGTAGGTCTGACCAAAAAATACCTGACATTCAGGAAATTAATTCCTTACTTGTCTGTAATTAATTATGCATTAGGAAAGGAAAATAGTGCAGTGTAGGATCATAGCAAGAGAAATGAGATATTAAAGCAGATTTTTTTACGTCCTTCACTCTGTATCTCCAATCCTTCCTTTTCCTCGTTCTTTCTCTCCTACTGCTTCTTTGCCTTCAGCTTCAGCTACAGCTCTCTCTGGTCTAATGATGTGAGTTTGTAAGTGTGTGTGTGTGTGAGTGAGTGTGTGTGCCAATAGCAAGGCATGACTATTTGCACGTGTGTGCAAGCAACTACACACTCATATCATAGATGTATATCTGTATGCACAGAGGTGCAGTAAAACACACCATTAGTGTGTGTGCGTGTGTGTGTGCACGCATGTGTGTGTGTGTGCTCTAATGGTGTTTAATGCCCAGACTAATGGTTTCAGCAGGGAATCCTTGTGCAGAGCTTTAGTCCAGGCCTGGGCTGATCGCTGGCAGGACCATTCCTCATCCTGATACCGCATGGAGGTGAGAGCCAGGGGAACACACACACACACACACACACGCACACACACGAACTGTCTGTGCTCCTCACTAGCTTGCTTGATCACTCTCACCATTTCTCTTCCTTTGTTTCCTATTGACATTATTGTCTTGCTTTCTCACACTTCCTTAACATCTTATGTCTGTCTCTGTATTCAAATATGACTATATATTTAGTTTTTATCTTTATGTTTTTCCTATTAAATATTCAAAACCAACAATGAAATGATCCTATTAGCAGTTGACACCTGACATGTCTTATGCATTCGTTTCACACAGCTTCACTCTTGTCTAAAAACGATTGTAGGCTATGTAGTGAATTTAGAGTTGATCCCAACACTGTTTAATAAAACACCAGAGGACCAAATGACTTATAATTCATGCTTAAAACCAGCCTAACAAATATATTGTTAACTTCTGTCCTAGTAAAGTCTGATGACAGCCATAGTTTTAAGGAGAATTTTTGACCATTTTTAAAACAGATTTGTGACCCATTTTACACAAATCTGTTTTCCTTAGAAACAACTGGGTTGTTAATAATATATGCTTATCTATAAATAGACATAACCACCAGTGCTTGTTTAGAAACTGTTCATATATTCAGGTGTTGTAGGTGATGGAGGCACAAAGGGGCACCTGCTTGACCTCAAGGTTACTTGCTTCTAGGATTAAGGGCCACTTTGGGCCTTGGGGACCTTAATCACATGACCTTCACTGACACACTGCTAGAACTGAGATGCAGAAGAGGCATGGCAACAAAATGTGCATGTTTTGTGGTCTCATGTGAGCATACATTTAGAAGGGAGCAGAAGCAAATTAGGGGAACAAGTGTAGCTGTATTTAGATCGCAGTGGGAACAAAAACAAAATGCAAACAAAGTAGAGAAGCATAAAGACGTATGTATGGAAATAAACAAGAGCAAAAAATGGGTGAGTGGGATGGAAAGGCTAAGATAAAACAGAAGGCAGTGGAGTGAAAGGGAGGCAAGACTTGTGAGGGAAGCGAAGGTGTGTGTGTGTGTGTGTGTGTGTGTGTGAAGAAGTGAGAAGGGCAAAAGGTAATGGAGTGCAGGGGAGGAAGTGAGATGAAGGCAGGGGGTATTTGTGTGTATGTGTGGGTGTGGGTGTGTGTAGAGTTGTAGGCGGTATGGGGGTACGCTGGCGCAGGGCAGTGGGGCGAGGGGGGTGTGTCAGTACAGATGCTCTGTGACCGGGTGTCACAACTCGGGCCAGGAAGCTGAATCCAACGATTAATCACCAGGCCCCTCCGCTTGTAATCAAACGGGCTCTAGCTTTGATATATGAGCCATGTCACAATTACTGACTCACACTCATATGCTTGCACGCACACACAGCACTGAGCTGATCATGTGCACACATGTATTCACACATGTATGAGGATGAGTACATACACACTGCACACAGAACAACCTCTGGCGGCCCACTAGGATTATGGCTGTTTTCCAGGAGGCCACTGGGGCAGACTTGAAAGACACAAACATAAACATCCTACAAAGCCAACACATTATGATCTTAGTCAGCAACACAGAAGAAGCAGAAGAGAGAATGTCAGCATGGAGAAAGACAGGACGAGATAGAGGAAAAGAAAAAAAATAGAAAGTAATTCAGTGAGAGTTCAGGACTAATGAGGAAGACAGATATACTGAATAATGGGAGTAGAAGAAAGACGGATAAAAAGATTGGGGAAGTAAGAAGACTGAAAGTAGGAGTGAGGGCGAGAGAGGCTGTAAATGAACGAATCAGGGAGGAGATAATGAGAGAGAGAGAGAGAGAGAGAGATAAGGAAGTGAGGGCTGAGAAGAGGATGAAGAGGTGGATCCGTAGGGATAGGGGTAAAGCTCTTGGTCAGCGGTTTCCACGGCAATGGTGGACAGGCCAGCTGACAGGATGAATAATTTAGGACAAGGTGTGGACATCGATCCCACAATGCACTCCTGCCTGACCACACTGTCTCAAGCACATATTTTTACACAAAACACACACACAGACACACACCATTCTCAGCAATTCCTCAGATTGGAGCTGACCTCCATCAAACATGCCCCAAACAAATGACTGTTCTTACTCTGCTTTCATATGTTTTTTTCATTTGATAAAAATAAAGGATACAGAAAAAAATGAAACATGATGCAAACATTATGAAATCAAAAAAATATATTTATGGAAAAAATGGTACGACTTGCACATTGTATGCTGACAGATACTGATGACCATGAATGCTGTTCACTTTCAGTAGCCTCCTCTGCATTAAGTCTTTCCTGTTTGGTCCACTAACTTCCTGTCTACTGCAGCTTGATACTTCCTGGTTGAGTCAGATGTCTTTGACCCTACTGGCCTGTCATCCAAACTAAGCTGACCCTCTTTCCCATGTATTTCTAAGCAGGAAATAGCTCTAGACCTAGCAAGTTTGGATACTTTGCTGATCTCTCATTGAGCAAATCTGCACAATCAAATTGCTATTATGAATATTTTATTAGTTTATTACTTTGCTGAGATTGATATTAAGCATTGGATATGATGAACATCCACTTAAATTACACTCTTACTTTTTTTTTTTTTTTAGTATCGTTCCCTCAGCCTCTGGCACAACACAAGACCATTTTTAACCCTGCGGAACAATGTTTCTCCCAAATCTCCCTGGCTTTGCAGGCACCTCTCCTCTTCATTCATCACACAGCCTGAACAAGTGACCGGGAAATGACCTCGCTTACACACAGACGCGCACACAGACACACACACATACAGACAGACACACAAGCTGTTACATGCACACGTCCACAAACACAGAATCAACTCACACAAAAGCATGATTCATTTATCACAAACGATGGATACCTTGGAACACATGCTCAAAAAAACGTGTGTGCTCACACTCGCACATAGACACACAGAGAAATGCACACACTCGCACATAGCAGCTCCTATCACATCCGTTACAGATGGGCTCTCCTCCTCCTCAGTCCTAAATGAATATAAATATGTCTGTTTGACATCATTCATCTGCCAGAGACAAACACATTTACCTCTTTCAGCCAAAAGAGGCAGTGTTACTCTCTGCTATACAGAGGAGGGATGCATATGGGAAATGGTAACAGAAAAGGAGAATAGTAGCAGGTGTTTTCAGAAACAAGAATGATCCAAGTGTATGCTAATAAGTCTGTTGAAATTTGGTAAATTACATTCATAATGAGATTTCTTTGTCTCCCACATGAGAAAAACAAACTTCACTCTCCTTTTAAATACATTTTATTCTGCTGCCATCGCCCCATAATCAAATCTGATCCTATCTCTCACCTCTCGACAGGTTGCATTCACAATGAAGCATTTGAAAGCCCATTAGCTCCACTTTCCAGCACGGTAAAGCCAACAGCAATCTGATATCATCAGTAACAGTCCACGAGAAGATGACGGCCAGACGACAAGTGATATGTGGACAGACTGAAGGAGCTGAGAGAACCAAGAGATATCGCTGATGGGAACAAATTGAAACAAAATGGCGGGTGATATGCCGATGGGAGATGCTTAGAGAGATGTCATACAGGCCACTGGCAGGAATTTACGGAAGAAGGCATATTATCATGCGGTGTCTCAGATAATGATCATTTTAAGAAGAAGTGATACTCTGCATTTGATTCATGCTGTTTTGGGAATTGAAAAAGAAAGTAGTACACCTGTTGAGAGGCCTTTAATGTCAGATTATGCAGGTCGTGAAAAGATCTTTTCAATTATAACTTGAAAACAATTAAAGTTCACCAGACATGACCTGTGTCCTCAGTCGGCATATCTTCATAATGTTCTGCTTGCAAAGCCCTGAGGGAGGCGACAGCGGTTTCAAAGTTAAACGGCTCCTGCTGCAATCTGTGCTCCATATGTCATTAAGCCCATTAGGGAAACACTAGGTTAACATTACAGCTAGAGTACCAGCCTTTGCTATGGGAACAGTTGTGGGTTCACATAAAAGCGGCGTCTTACTCTGTCTCCCTTCCTCTCTTTGTCTGGCTGCTTGTCTTAACAAGCCATTGTCTTTTTCTTAAAATGATCTTTTTCTTATACTACTACACTTTCTGAACTGCATCCTCCATTTCCTCGCTTTGAGTCATTTCTCTTTCACTCAGAGCTTTTTCTCTCTCACCTTCACTGGTCCTACACTTTGCCACTGGGGGCAGTAGAAGAAAAGATGTTTGCATTTTTAGGAGAGCCTTGAGACTGTGTGTTTCTGTGTCAAATGACAGTAAATATGGACGTCCTTTCTTATTCTCGTTATGCATAAACCTCTACTATATTTTGAAGCCTAAAAAGGAAAAAGATCAAATTTTGTTGTGCAGATTTATCACCGTAATAGAACTTGTTTTTGTTCAATCGAACACAATCTAACATAATGTTAATCTCAGGAGAGCAGGAAACCAATATGCCATGTTCACCTAGAGGTCAGGTGGAGGTCAGCGTGGCGTGTCATGCTTCTGCCTCTCCACTCCCCTTCCTCCCCCCATGTTCTTCATCTCCTCCTTCCCCATTCCTGTGACAAAGAGAGCCAGTTTGGTTGCCAAGGAAACAGGCTTTTTCCATGGCGATGTTGGAACACGTGGGAAGGGCAGGGCGGCTTTGTTTCGCCCCGTGATGAAGGATTCTCCCCATGCATGTTTAATCGCCAGACTTATGGTCCCAAACCCAACAGCCGAGCCCATCTACCACAGCCTGATTATGTTCAATGGAGCTTCTGACACCGTCATTTTGCCAGTTTTATCATGCTGTGCAGCTCCCACCATGGGTAGCAGAGCTATTGTTGCACAGCGTTCCTGATGAGTACAGCTGAGACCACAGATAGTGAGATCAAACAAGGAAGGCACACACTCCTTCTCCAAAATGTAACATAAATACGCCTGGCCAAATAAACAGTCACACTTTGAAACATACATAAGAGCGGGCACACAATCCTTTTTGTCCTTTTCTTGTATCTTGGCTCCCACCCACTACTGTTTGGCTTAGCACAGCAGGGGGAAAAATGGCTGATCACCATGGCAACAGTGTGTGCCGTTCTGCTACAGCTGTGATGTATGTGGTGACACTTTTGACCCTCTGCTGAACTCTATAGTGCAGGCGAGTCCATATGGACCCAAGCGGCCCTGACTTCCCTGCAACTACTGTATGTATATTGTTTTAGCTTTTTAATGTTTAATTTTTAAACATCATCAGATGTCAAAAAAGTAGAAAAAATCAACATAGTTTTTGCATGCATCTTATCCCAGTCATGTAATATCAGATACAGACAGGTGTTTTCTACATTTGATGTCTTAAAATTCATCTGAAAGGTGACGGCCGTCTGTTTTGCAGCCTGAAGATTCAACCTTTTGTTTGGCCCTGACATGTTTGTTTCCGGCTTCCCTCTCAGTTATGTATGTCCTTTATTGTCACGACAACAACACTTCTTCAGAAGGTCTGTTGGCATGCCACTGACATTCACGCACACTGTTTCATACATAAAAAAGGGTCAGAAACACAGTCTGCACTCGGATATGCAATACTCACATGTAGTTTTCTCCGGTGATGTACATAGACACACAAGTCACAGTCACGTTTACTTGCATGTCTCCTTCCTCCACCACTATACACACAAACGCGTGTGTCACTGTCATTGCAAAAGCACAACACACAAAAACAACACAGCAAACCAACACTTATGAACACAAGTTCCCCTAAATTTAGTAGTCGTCTCCTCCCAGTGTTGTACCTCTTCTGTGTTTCCACCACTAGGAGTGCTACAGCTTTGCACATAACAGCAGCGCTCCTAAATCTGTCACAGCTGCTGCTGCCTCATACCGAGCTGCTGTGGAGCTGAAGAAGGGGAGCTGACACACACTAAACACGTCAGACAGACACCTTCTTAATCATTCACATTAGTTTTTTTGAAACAATTGGTTCCATATTGCAACAGACACTCAGTGAACATTTATAATGTTAGACGTAAAGATAATAGAGGCACGTGGTTGTGGATGACAACAGGAAAAATATGTTCACACAAGAAAGAAAGAAGAGGGCAGCCCTTTAAATAAATCACATTTTCACTGACTTGGATGATGACAATCACAACAAGCAAAGAATGATGCATACTCAGTTTTTGGTCATTTCTGTTGTCTTGGTCATAGTCACACATAATGTTGCTTGTGTAAACTTAGCTTCGTTCTTTGCCAAGAACTTTTTTTTTTTGCATGTGGCGGCAAGATGGAGGAATTTTCCACCTTTTCAACAAAAAAAGTGAAACAAAACAAAAACAAAAGGGACATTCCATGTCCTGCTGCACCTCCCCAGTCCTGTTTGTCCAGGTCACACGCTGGGAGGGTCGTGACCTCCTAAGATACACTCAGACCTGTCATACCACTGAGAAGTCAACCTAACAGATCTGCAGATAGACAGGAAAAGAGACAAAACTGTCACATTTAAGTGCTCTACAGAATAGTAAAAAAACTGAGGAATAATTGCAGCGACAGTTAAAGCATATATTAAATGTATGTAGCTGACAAATACCCCAGACTTCTGCTATTACTAAATGACTGAATGAATAAATGCTACCTGTACCCCTTCCTATAGATGTGAACAATGTATGATAAAGGTATTGACTGTAAATCCCATATTTCAAACTCACAGATAAATCTATCTCGCAAGTTGTCTTTACAGATTACAGCTGTAGAACAAACAGAGATTAAATTAAACAGTGGTTAAGATAACCCGGCTACGGTTTGTACTTGTTTACACTTTATCCAGTTCTCTGAAATATCAAGTTACACAGTTAACAAATCTTTTGAATTCACAATCAATAACATTTTTAGCAAAATTAAGACTTAAATTATCTTCGGCTATCGTTTTCAGAATGTACATGGTCCTGCCAATCGTGGTCATCTCATTTGGGGACAGTTCCCATCACCTGTCCACCCCTCCCTTTCCTGCCTGTGGTCCTGCCACCGATGTTGAGTAGGTGACCTTTTCTCTCGGCTAATCCACACCAAAAAGCCCTAATTACTGCTGCCGCTCCACCAGCCTCCCCTGGCCCAATAATCAATACAGCCGATTGGCCAGCGGATCACCCCATCAGACACCAGCACTTTACATGCGACTGTGAGTGTGTATGTATGTGTTAGAGTGATGGTATTCTTAGAAGGAAATGGGATAGATCAAGAAAAGAAGTGGAAAAGAGACAAAGTGTTTGGAGTGACTGCACAAGCAGCACAACAGAAAGATAAACAGAGAATGACTGCCAAGTAACCACACACACAGTTGTATTTACACACACTCCTCCCGCCAACCTGAATGTTGTGACACCAGTTGACCTTATTGAGCTGCTGTTGTGTAAAGAGTCCCTGATTAGAATATCTTCCCTTTAACCTTTAGCAGAGTGACGCGCCTCCCGAAAGCAAAGAAATAAGCCGTGGGTTTATGCAGGAAGGTAAATGTGTCCTGTCGTCATTTCATTAAGCTGTGGCATTTCACTAAAAGTCCTGATCGCATTACTGAAAATGGGGTTCTTAACAATAGCACTTGCCTTTCTTCTTCTCTTTTTTGGAACATGCAGGTGTGCTCATCCTGGAGATATACTATGATGAGCTGACAGTGTAGAATGCAGGCTGCCCACAGCACTTGTACTTTTATTGCTACATTTTCTCACCTCTTGAGTGTGTATGTGATGCAGTCTGTGTGTGTGTGTGTGTGTGCGAAACACCCGAGGACATCTGAAGAGCAACAAAAGGCCAGACACAATGTTATCAGAAAGAAAAAGGAAGTTTCATTTTAGACACAGCTGCATGGGCAGAGTCATATCTGTGAAAAGACAGCAGACAATCTTTCTCTTCTTTTCATCACTTTCTTTCCCTTTCTTTTCACTCTTGGTGACAGTCTTTGATTGCATTAGACAAGTTAATGAAAAGCAACAAAGAAGAGACGACTGGCAGGGCTTCGAGCAGCCTGCACCTGCCAGAGTGTATGTCTGTGTGTGTGCATACCTGCCCGTGTCTATGTCAAGCTGTGTCCTCGGGCGTGCCAGTCAACACGATGATGAGACAGTAAGAGAGTGATGAGAAGCTCTTCCATACCTTCAGGGTGGGGTCCGTTTTAAAGATGTGAAATGGTTATGAATATAAACTTCTCTTCCCACACAAGATACAGTGAAAAGCCAGAGGGAAATTATAATTCAAGCATGCATGCCAGAAAAAAAAGATTAGGTGCAGTGACTGTGTTTCAGTTTTTACTTTTTAAGTCTTTAACTTCAATCACTCCACATTTATCACCCACTGAATGATGCTCAAGTGCTGCTTGAATAGAGACAGACAGATTCTGAGAAAAGTCATAATAAGTAGGAGCTTTAACTTACAGGTATCAGACAAAACAAAACCAAAGAAAGTATCGCTCCTTACCTTTAATATTATAAAATAGTAGTGCCCTGTGAGAAAAAATGAGTGGTAAAGATTTTAAATAAAAACTTTTGTAATTAGATAAATCAATAGAATGTCCATGGTTACTTATACTTATTACTTATAATTGCATGTTGTGGAGTCTTTTAAACTCTTTATTTTTCCTGGATTATGGGTTCATCCTATAATTGCTCTCCTAGTAGTGTTGTATTGAGTACCACTTTCACACAAGAACTGTATGAAAAATAAATTCTAGTGTGACACAAGCAATAAATGCTTTGTCGGTAAGTAATAGCTACATTTGGTTCGTCAGTCATCAGTGGTCTAATAAATGACACCATTGCCTAGACCTGCGGTCAGCTGTGAGATATCTAGCAGCTCTGACAACCCACCAACTTAAAGGGAGTCAATAATTTTAAGTATTCGCTCTAATAACATTGCATGTCATATTCTAAATGTATGTTGATGTGTACAGGTTTTTTTTCCTGATATGTGGCTTTAATTCTTTGTAATACATGTGTGCTGTAGGTATATTGATCAGAAGAAGGGAATGACTTCCATCTATATATTAAAGCTGCTATATAAATAAAGTTTATAAATATATAAAAAAATATATAAATATAAAGTTTAATGACCACAATAACTCTGAGGAGGTAAATAGAATCAATGGCAGTGACAACTCTGGAATTTTCATATTCAGTATTGGCCTCTTTGTCTTGTGGTTTACAGATGTGCTAGATCTGTCAGTGAAGTGCTGTTCACCAAAAGACATAGCAATAAGGGTCCTTAAATTTGGAAACTTCCTTCAAACGTGTATGATCACACAGCACTACCCCAAGGTGTGTCTGCCAGGAAGCTGTGTGCATACATGTGCAGCATATGCAGTCTGTTGACGATGAACTGAAGACAAACACAGCCCCACAGAGAGCTGCCCCAGTCTGCCTGGCCTGCTGAGTGAAACCTTGCGGTAATGTTTAGCTTAAGGGGTGAAAAAGAAGGTGAGCAGAGGGGGAAGGAAGGGGGATGGATGAGAGGATGACAGGACCAGGGTTCTGAGTGAAACTAGGAAAGAGGGTAGCAGATGAAGTAAAGGAAGGATGCGTCATGGAGTAATGACAAGGAGCGGGAGGGAAGGAAAGATGAAAGGTCCAATCGGGACGGAGCACAGAAGAGGTCCCGCTTGGTCTTGTCAGTCAGTCGTCTCTCTGACACCTGAACCTCTACTGACCGGGTCGTGACTGCCTCTCTGGCACAAGAGATATCACTAGGGAGGCTGACCTTTGACCTCTCACCGCACCATCGCCACCACAGCTCTCAGCCGGCTTTCTCAAGCTCCACTTCACTCCCTGATTCACTGTCTTTTCAGCTCTTTTTCCTCCACCACTTCACCAGCAGTCTTGCTCTTTTCTGATCTCCTGACTAATAAATGTGAAAGATTTTTTTCTAGAAACAGGTTTTTATTAATATTCTTTTTATCTATGACTTTTTTTACGTTGTAAAAAATATATATTTTTTATATTTTAACTTGAACAAACACATAAAAGAGCTAACGGCTAATCTACCTACCTAAGATCTGCAATTAACAAAGTACGGTGATAATATATTTTTGTTTTACTGGGCATTATGTGGCAGATTGACTGGGAGCAGTGACTTTGTTGCATCTCTGTTGCCTGGCAACCTCACAGGCCTACAGGAAGCTCAAGGCACACACAACACCCCATAAACCTCACCTCACCTCAAACCAGCAACACAAACACTTCCTAGTGGTGTTTTCAGTGTTAGCAAGGTATAGGGTACAAACACAAAGTACAGTAAAGTAAAAACACAAATAAAATGGAATGTAAACATATATTAAATGAATAGCACTATTATGTATCAAGCACTTTAGATTAACTGAATTAATGTGCACCGCTGACATGTTCCTATGTGCATTGAACTTGGTGGGACATCTGAAAGGAAATCTTTTCAGATGGTGAGGTGACACACACCCGCACATCCCCAGAGACTAAGGTCTAATCCTGGGTTTACATTGTTAGAACAACAGGGATAATCCTGCTAACAGGGTGTTTATCTAGAAACTGCAACCGCTGAATCCTTAACACACACAGTATTGACCGACAGAGAAAAACAGCGGTGACAAAGCAAAGCAGGTTAAGGAGTGTTAGACAAGACCGCAAACAAAGGTGAATTAATGCAAATGGAAATGATATAGGGGGATAGGAAATGACACTATAAAGGTTGCAGTGGAGGAAGTACATGGGTAGAGATGAAAGAAAGGTCTGCGCTGTCAGGTATGCAGATGAGAGTCTGATGGTATCAATGCAGGAGTGGACATCACCAGTCCCTCAGGACAGCGCACATCAGCCAGAACACACACAGTGAGTGGTACACTATAGAGCGTTTAAGCCTTCATTAACAATAGAAAACACGGACACATAAGCTGAAAGCACATGTCAATACCATAAGCCAATACAGGTTGAGATAGAGACTTTCCATGGGCAAAATATGAGAAATACTACAAAAAAGGTTTGGGAATCATGCTTTTCTTCCTGGAAACAGAACAGTTTTATCAGCTTGGGAAGACACTGAATCTGTAAAGTCACATGTAGATATCATTAAACTCATTATTTTGAGAAAAGATTAGCTTAGCTGTCTATGACAGAGCGCTCCTGATGTGATGACTCCATCATCCTTTCATGCCTCTGTTGGACTGCTGGATGACAATAATCTTTCTTGAATGCATGCCTGTTGTTTTTCCATATTTGTCACTTCAGAGGATGCAAGAGCTTGTAGTGCATAAATCGCCAAACAGTTGTATTTGGCAGAATCGGCTCAGCTCCTGAGGGTGCTCCCTAATTAATGCAATCAACTGAGGAGTGTCTGCAAGGAGCACCATACTGCCTGAGCTAAATACAAAACAACCACACTGTCACACAACACTTGTCACAGCAATATAAGATCAGGACAAAATGCTCAAGGCTATATAGACACTATCATCACATACTATAAGAAGGAACTAAAAACAAGAGAAGTCTGGCAAGGTGGTGAGAACTGTGTTGGGAAATGGAGACCATCAGAACAATACTGGCAAGTAAAAACAAGGTGCCCGCCTATTTGTCACCCACACTTCCTCCACATGTATGTGCTTTTTAGTATAGTCCGGAGTCAGTCAGAGTCATACACTGCAAAGATGGTGACAGCTAGAGTTACCACACTGAGATTCAAAATGGCCCTTCACATGACAGGGGACATTGTTATCATCCATGTTTTTGGATGATAACAATGCTTTTAGTGCGTACAGTTTTTAGACTGCATACATGAACCTTTGGAGATGACAAAAATGACATCATAGGGGCATGGAATTAAGCATACCTTGGTCTTTAAGTTTAAGAAGCCTAAGCACCAACTGAACATATTAGCTTAACCAGTTAGCTACCATTTGCATTTGTCTTCATTTGTTTTGGTCTTTGAGGTAGTGGCTTTATGATGAAAAGAGTTTAAGTTTGACGAGAAGCTTAGAAACAGCTTGCTGCTGGCTCTGATGATATGCGCAAATAAAACCAATTGACTTCTTGACACCACACTCTGGATATACAGCACCACACATTCATGCATACAAACAAACCATCTATACTTTTTCCTACAGGGGCTTGAACTTCAGTGGCTAACTGCCACTCCAGTATCTAATGCTGCCTGTCGGAATATTGCGCTGGCTGGCGTTAACTTCCTGTTAGGGGAGGTTAGGCGGACAGGGGTGGGGGATATTGGCTAAACAGTGGCAAGCTTTAGCATGCATGTCAGGGCCAGGGGACGCTCTCTGAGCCAAATGCCAGTCTATAGATCGCAGAGGGGACTAAAGATCACATCATCGTCCTTTCGGACATCGGTGACACCGGACAGAAGACGTGAGAGAGGGAGAACCAAATGATCCCTGCCAGGACGAGGCATTATAGACAGCCGCTGTCATTACAGGGCAAACATGCACTGGTTTTAGTGCACAATTGTAAACACACACACACCCACACGGTAAGAAACACACACACGTACACGAGCCGTGACAACGACGTTATAGACAAGTGCTGTCATTAGAAGAGTCTCTGCGGAGCTCAAATGATAACGAGTCAGGGGGGAGGATCAGCAGAGGGGTGCTGATGAGGGTGACTGTCCAGCTGTCTGCAGGTGAGCTGGTGGTGTTGGAGAGTTCAGCTCTCTGCAACACACTGCTTATACAAAGTGCTAAATATGTCTGCTTTCCAACTTATTCTGATTCAATGGCTGCTATTTAGATTTTTTTTTGGAGATTCACAAGTGTTAATACTTAGCCAGAACCACATACATTTATTGTTTTGTTTTTATGTCAGAGTACATATAGTGTCCTAGCAGTTTGCTGATGCCTCTTATTGTTTCTAGTCTGACACCACGTAGAGCTAACAAGCAGACCTAAATTATCAAACTTATTAATATATGTTTGCTGGTGTCCAGCAGCTTGAGTTATGCTCCAAATAGGGCTAGTGAATGTAAACTGTGAATATAAATGAATTTTCTGAAATGAGGTCCTTTGTCAACAACAGTGCAAATAAACTAAAGTAGAAGATGCTCCAACAGTTTGATGAAAAGCCCTTATCTATCTGTGTTTACACTGACATCAACATACAGTATCTCACAGATTTAACTTAGAATCAATTTGTCTTGCTAAGCTTACTGTTACAAGTGCTGGAGAAGCTGCCTGCTCTCTGCCTAAAGGGGACAGGCAGCATATCAGTGCATAGTTTCACTGCAGCTCTCAGACTCCCACAGAGTGATCTGCTTCAGGCTGTGTACAAACGAGAGGCTTAAAGTTAGTCTGAGCCTTACATCTGTCACTGAAACATCTTTGTCATTCTTTACAATAACAAGCTGCTGCATTAACACTGCCTGTTTTAACAGCCATGCTGGCTTTACAGCTGTGTCTGTAATTTCTGCCAGCAAAACACTGCACTGAAGCAGTCGAATAATTGGTATCAGTTGACTTGGCTCCAAGGGAGCTGATCATGTACTGGCTCAAAAAATGTGAAGTATGTTCATTTCAGTCAGTGTGGTGTTAGAACTCTAATTTGACAAGTGCAACAACTAGGTCAAATTATGCTGAAAATCATCTGAATTTGTTGATGTGATGTGTTTGACTAACTCATGTCAGCAACTATAAAAGAGGTCACGCGCTCCATTTTACATCAGTTAACGCACAAATTGCTCCCTAATCCCTCACAGATTTTGTTTCCAGTGTTCTTCTGTCACAACGCACGTGAGCACCATTGCTCTTCCTACGGGAAGGTCTGACAGGTGGCTCTCAGGTAAATCGGTGTCAGGTGAGTTCAAACATCCCGACAATCGCTGCATGTCCCCTCCAGCAGAATCCAGCGCTCACACCACCTCCAACCTCCACCTGACTTGGAAGGCGTTTCATCTGAGGTGCTGAAACCTGTCTTCTGCCCTGCAGCTGTGCGTTCATATCTGTGTGTGAAAGTAGTGACTGTGGTTCTGCGTTTCTGCCTGTGACATGTTAGATGCTTGAGGCAGTTTGAACATGTGCTACTTCACCTGTCTGCTTATTCATAAGACCAAAGGCTCAAGTCGTTGATATCAAAGGCTTGGCTCGGGGTCTGCTGGCTTATTGACAAGCACTGCTGGCTATGCAGTTTAGTGTTCAGGATTATGTTTTGGCTTTGTGTGTTGACCTCACATCTGTGGCTCAATAGGAAATTACAACAAGCACACAAAAGGCAACGCTATGAAGGCTTGTGTATAAGGAGCCTCAGCACATACAGAACAAAGCAGCTGGGGTTGACTACATTGTAAATATATTTGCAGTCTACATTAGCTTAACAAGGAGGGAGGTAGCCTCAAAAATAAAAGGTTAAATGTTACGTTGAGCTGCCATAAGTTCTTATTTACTTGTTGCAGTGGCTCCTAACGGGTCACAGGTAGCAGTTTAGGCTATATTGGTTTGTCTTTAGGACAAGAGGGCGGAGTTTTTTTTTTAATCAGTTAGGCCTATACCAGAGCTTGCCAACATTGTTGTTGTAGTTATATAAATACATACTGCCTTACACAGGGTCTACTTTTACATTTACTTATAAAATACAAAAGAAAAAGTCACTAGTAAAAGTACAAATTCCATTTGTCAGAGTTAACATACAATGAGCAAATAATTAATGACCATTTTCACATAGCTTACAGATAAATAACATAATTCTAACCTCTGAACCCCTTCACATTTGATTTTAGAGAATGTGATATGAATTGTTTTACAATAGGAGAGACTTTGTTTTATTGCCCCTTTTAAAATGGCCACATCTGTAGTCAATGTAGATTGCTCAAAAATAGATTTTTTTTTTAAGAGACATATTTTTGTAAATTCTGTGCTATTGTCCTTGATGCGCTACTATATTATTTGTGAAAAGTCACTCTGCCCTGTCACAGCTAGGATGTTTCTCTTTGGTTATTCTCATCTAAAGGATGTGTGTGTGTGTGTGTGTGTGTGTGTGTGTGTGTGTGTGTGAGAGAGAGAGCGAGAGAGAGAGAGAGAGAGAGAGAGAGAGGGAGAACAACCCAGGATGAACAGCCTGTCTGTCAGGTGGTGGTACTCACATTAGTCATGTAAAAAACAAAGGATTCTGGGAAGCGACGACGGCCAACACAAAGAGCATCCAGACTCCTCTGAGTGTCACCCGATATTCTCTATATGTGTGTGTTTGTGTGCACATAGATAAGTGTATGTGTGCATGTATGGTGGGGGCTTTTTTTAAGGGGTGAGGGCGCCTCATTGGCTGCCATTCTGGGGTCAACATGGGGTCAGGACATGTGTGATGGATGAACCTGTGTCTGTAGACCACTACCCAATGTTCGCTTCTCCTGTGGGCCTCAGACCTGCTGCAGTATCCTGGCTGTGCTCGTCTTTTTTCACATATCTTTGTGTCACTCCATTTGGCACTCCAAGTAGGAGTTCTCCATCAGACAAAAAGGAGCTCAAAGAAAACTGCAAACAACTCTTTGAGGTGAGTTCGGTTGTCAAGATGTGGATGTGCAGTCGGCCTGCATTACTTTGTAACCTCTGCTTTTCCTGCTCTAATCACTATGATACACATCCCTGCTTCCTTCTACTTCACTGTCTCATATCCAACAAACATGCACAGAAGGACAGACAGCCACTAACCACATGATGTCACCTCTCCTCTTCTTTCCCTCCTTCTCTTCCTCCATCATACTGTCAATCTCTCCATCGGTTCTGTCCCTTTATCGGCACATGGAGACGCACATCTGTCGATGGAGGAATTCATTTTGGCTGCCAATCACAACAGGGGAGTGGTCAATGAGTGTAGACGTGCCAATACCTCGACTACCCTGATGAGTGACTTCTGTCTGTCTGCATCTCTGTCTCTCTGAGCTTCCAGCACTTTAGGTCCTGTGGTCACTAATAGACTTGGAGTCTATGTGTCCAAGAGAAAAACTCTCATTCTTTACATTTGCATTTTAAGTGTGTGTTTGTTAAGACATAGCTGACCATTAACAAACCACAGCTCACATCTGTGTGTAAGGACAGTCCAGGTGTTTCTGCAGATCTGTAGCACAGAGTTTTATGCAGCTATATGTTATATGTTGCGGAGTGAAGAGTAACACAATTTCGATTCTCTGTATGTCCTGCACATATAGCAGATTTGACAATAAAGCTGACTTTGACTTTGACTTATGTCCCCTTGTACCTGAATACTTCTCACCAGTAAACTGCACACCAGAGACAACAGCTTTGATGGTCAAACAATTACTTAATCTTTAGAATGTGTGGTACAATATCATAACCTTTGAACTTAAAAAGTTACCTTCATTTTCCTGATATCTCAGACCTTTACTGTCTCTCTGTTTGACATTGGCACACTGAGATTCAAACACACTTTAAAGCAGCAAGTTTTTCAGTTTTAGAGACAGAGACTTAAACATATTTCCGCTTCATTTTCTTCCTCGCATGCGCATGCTTAACCCTAAATATGAGCACCTGTATTTGCACTTGTTTGTAATCAGCCTCATTGCAACTGTGTATGTTACTAAGTTTCTGGATGAGTGTTAAAATGTGTGTTTCTGTGTGTGTGTGTGTGTGTGTGTGTGTAAGAAAGAGAGAGAGATACCTGTACACATTCAGGTGGTGACCTGTAGGTGATTGGCAGCCAGGTAAAGTTGTCAGTACTACTTTGTGCACCTCATAAATCCATGACACCACTGGAGAAAAAGAATTATACATTAAATTCACATCATCACAAGTGTCTTATCCTTTACAGCTTTAATTTAGTGCTAAGAACGCTCTTTTTAAATCATTGTCATGGGACATGAGACAGGATTATATTTAGCTTCAAGCACCCTTTGACAGCTTCTGTGCAGGTTTGTAGTAAGTAGTAAAAGTGGTCCACAATACATGTCATAAATAAATCATAATTACCAAACCATTGAAAGGAAGACAATTTTAACATAAAAATGTCTAGAAGCCTGAATAAATGATAATTACCACCACCTCCTAGATATCTAAGGTCAGAATATAATAACTATATACATACAAGATATACGTGCAAAAATGTAACGATATAAAACGTGTAATTGTCCGTTACATTATTAACCTAAAATTATTTTACATTTAAATACATCAGTTTTAAAGCTCGTATATTGAATTGTTTTGTATTCATTATAGTTATTTTAACAGGCCTACATAGTGTATATATTCAAAGGGGATCTTTTTTCTCAGTCACAAATGAAAGGCCTAAAATTTTTTCAAAAAAATGTTTACTCTTCAAAAACTAAAAATCCAGCCTATCAACGTCAAAAAGTATTTTAAAGTCATATTCTGCCTGTTCCAAATTGTCGCATATTTGTTGCAAGGCGTATACGTTTCTGTTCGCACATAAATATGTGCATGAATCCACAGACTCGACCTTCTGCATCACCTCTTCTAGGTCTAACTCTAAGTCAGGAGTTTTAAACATTTATTCCTCACAAAGCCTTAAAGGTTTGAGTGAAGCATCTGTCATCGTCTATGTGTTTATCACGGACCCTTAATTGGAAACATCAGCCCCGCAGGACCAGATTCTGGAGGTAGTACGATTGCAACCGTCCCATCTCGCAGCGCTGAGGTCATTGTTTTTAGCATTAAACACGGGGTGTGAAGTTGTCCCGGTTAGACAGGCCGTCCCAGCCTGGCTGCGGCTGCATTGCTGAGGTGCTTGTTTGCCCAGTGTGGTCTGTAAACTGTTGTTTAGGTTTGAGTAGTGCTGTGACAACAGACTCTGACCGAGGATTGACCCTGATTTCTTTTGAGGATCTGCCTTTCACTCTGTGAGGCTTCTATGGTGCATCTATGGGCGTGGACAGACAAAGAGAGCGTAAACGCAGAAAGTGGGGTCCTTGGACACCCAAGGGTCCCTGAAAAAGTTTGAGGGGTCCTCCAGGAACACAGATTTAAACACATATTCATCCTAGAAAGAAAGATAAATGTGTGACTTTACTTATTCTTGACTGTGTAATTCTTGTAGAATATTACATTGAGTTTAAATTAATTTGTTTGTCAGCACTTTGCATAAAGGGGAATTTGCTTTTTTTATTACAAATAAAATAAAAGTAGGCAAAATAAAATATCGTTAACATAAATAAGATACTGTATTAAAACACTCTTAATCAAATATCATCAAAACACTCCCAAACATAATATTTAGAATAATCGCCGTTTTTTTTAATAAAAAAAACGTTTTGTTACTACTACTAATAAATAGGGAAATGGAAATATTTTACGAGTATTGATTTGATCAAATGGGGTGATCATAATAGTTCA
Organism: Parambassis ranga; assembly: GCF_900634625.1. NCBI lineage: Eukaryota > Metazoa > Chordata > Actinopteri > Ambassidae > Parambassis > Parambassis ranga. The sequence goes on from NC_041023.1 coordinate 12,075,827, forward strand.
AGTAATTGTGCAAAAAATCCTAAATGTGGCCTTCCTAAATGCATTAGATGTTAAATAATTTAACAAAAATAAAGATAATATTAGAAGAACAGACTAGGATCACTTTTTGTTATTTATTCTTTACATTAAATCTGCAATTAAAATAAAGACAATTGACAAACTATTGTAGCATTCACTTTGATTTGTGTGTGTTTTTTTTTCTACAAACATATTGTGCCACTTCCACTCACACACTGGCCTCACAAAAGGCCCCGAGCTAGAAACCTAACTAACTATTTACACCAAATCACCTCCACAAACAACAACATGGGGGTAACTGAAGGCACCACAATAACCTTCTAACGTTGTATACAGAACATCCTTTGTCCTCACAAACATAACGAAAATGAATACAAGAGAGATTGTCCACTTAACTTACGCTCTTCCACATGTTCGGTGTTGCTGAGTTGCACCTTGTGCTGAAGCACGTCTCCGCAGCTCCAGTACTGCCGCTCCTGCAGGTGGATCCGAGGTAAAGGTGAATGTCTCATTAATCATGGCTCTTTCGGCGTTTCTTTGCCCTTTTATGGTAGGATGGATTCGCATCCTGCAAAGCAGGAATTAAAACAACGAAAGAATCAGGAAACCTTCCTTTAGTTTGAAATGGGATATAGGTTACTTTAAAAAAAAGTTGGTAAAACAAAACTCAAAATATTTCTACTTTACAGATGTTTGATTTGTCAATATAATGTATTTATAAATAAGATAATTAAAGTAACTTATTTTGATATAGAAATTTCACACAATCGTTGTTTGTATGACACGCAGTGCTGCAAGTTTTCACAGTTTCTCTTGTCATCAGGTGGGAATGATGACACCTCCATGTAACTTGGGGAGCTGAGGACTTGACGCTGACAGGACCAGTGGGGGCTCCATCCTTGTCGATAGCCTAACCTCGATGTTTTAATCAATGAGGTTTCTTTTTTGTCCCCTCAATAAGCCGGCTGTTCGATAAGGTTGTCATCACAAATGACGCTGACGTCCGCGCTCTCATCTTATCCGTGGATAAACATGCCTTTATTATGCCAATAACTGTTTACCCCAGGGACGGAAGCGCGCACGGCCGCATACATTGAGAGACTCTGGGGTGAGTAGAACAGACACGTGTAGGGAACATGGACAGAGGTTCGTTTTTTTTCTGTCTGTAGAGATTATATTCTAGTGTGGATTTGCCTAAAAATCAACCCAGAAAAGACACAGAGGGAAAGCTTGAGAGGTAAACGCACTTTAATACATATGATTGACCCGTAAAGTGTCTTTGGACAAAACAGTTTGTATGTGCTCCACTGGATTAAATAGCTAGCAGATAAAGCCTGGAACATACACAGCCACGAATGAATGACTGTTCCGCAACTGATAAAACTCAGCGCCCCACTAATACATGAAAGCATTACGCATCATGCAAATCTCACACAATAAACATTCAAACAGTCGACACGCACAGACCTGAAACACACAACAGTGATTAAGAAGCTACTATTTCAATGCGCTCAATATCGAGTAATAAACGAGGTCATCTCGTTGATTGTGTGGTGCCTAACTGAAGGCATCCAGTGCAATCAGACCGGCTGTGGTCAGGATGCACAACTTTGGCACATTTGAGGTATTTGTTACTGTGTGCACATGTTGCACGTTTAGCAGCACTGGCCAGGGGCAGGTGTAAGGATGGCACAGGGTGTCTGTTGCCTCAACTTAATCATGACGAATCACAATTTTTATGCCAGATTTCAAAAGCAAATGAGCACTTTTAAAAATATTGCGTGTTGGGACAGCAAAGCTGACGTTTTTGCAAACACAACACAGAATACAAAACAAATCTATAGCCCAGAAAGTGTCCATTGTATTGTCCAAAGTTTCCAAATAGTGCATTAACTCATCATAATTGTCCACAAATGTCATCCACTGACAAAGACTCTGGCTTTGATACACATGGTATGAAACTTGGTATATACAGGCCCCTCTGGCCCAAAGAGGTAAAGAGGCAGTTGGTCCTCAGTTAGAGGAGTAAGGATCAACCCCTGTGGAAGAACCAGTGGAAGATGTAGGAGAAGGAGTGGATGGAGCTGAGATAGACTTCTCAGACGCTGCATCGTCCATTTTCTCGTGAATGCCATCCCCCTGCTCTGAGGCTGGAAGTTTGGCAGGCAGCAGCCCTTCTTTCTCTCGCTTTTTCTGCTTCATCCTGCGGTTCTGGAACCAAATTTTAACCTGAGTCTCATTCAGCTGCAGCGCAGCAGCAATCTCTACTCGGCGAGCCCGGGTAAGGTACTTGTTGAAGTGGAACTCCTTCTCCAGTTCTGTCAGCTGCTTGGTTGTGAAGTTGGTCCGGACAGTGTTCGGCTGACCCGCATAACCGTACTCACCAGACCTTCCTGCAAATGTGAAAACAAATGACTGTTAATCTACAGAAATCATGCACATCAGAGGACAAGTGTTCAAGCAACAAGAGGCAGTTTTTACGCAGCCGGAGAAACTTTTGTTTCCATGTCACCTACCTGTTTTTGGTGGGTTCCTCTTCACTTTCATCCAGTCGAAGGTCTGTGCAGACGATGCGCCCTCAGACAGAGGTGAACAGCAAGCCTCCAGGTGAGCGGCATGCAGAGGTGACAGCGGATTGGAGCACCCAGGATAGGGGGTAGCTTGCTCGTGCCCGCCGCCATAGGCAGTATGGGTATACTGCAGCTGACCCAGAGGGGCGGCACTGTAACCATGACGATGCTGAGAGACCATGGAGGAGGAAATGTTACCCGAATACATCAGTGGGCCACACTGTGGGAATGCAGCTGTAGAATCTACTTCCTGGTTGAGCGCGTAATGGTTATAGGTTGTGCAGAAACTTTGGGGTCCATAGCTGGAGCTACAGGCCGGATGGGCCCCATAGGAGAGACTCAGAGAACTCCCAGTAGACTGGTATGACCCTGGCTGGTGAGGAATGCCGTCAGGTGAAGCCCTGCTTGCCATGAAACGGTCATCCGTACCGCAGTTGCTGACAGTAGCCGCACAGGACTGGAAAGTTGTAATTCCGTGGTCCGAGTGGAAAGTCCTGACAGAGCACGAGCCACCGTCACCGCTCATCACCGTGTAGTCTAAGAAGCTGCTCATTGTAGCATTGTTCAGCCCTGACCGAGGGACCGTCCGCTGCAGACACCCTCTGATCTCTGCCTTTCTCCCCTCTTACCTTGAGTGACCGTGCCAACCTTTACCTATACTCTGTCCTTATCAGAGGAGGGAGGGGGGGGGGGCGTACGGCCCGATATCAATGAACGGGTGCTGTCACGTGGGCCCGGGTCAGCCAGTGAGGTGCTTGTCCTTATCCCCTTAGCCGGTGACAGATTGGTGTTTGAGTGGCTATTTAAATTCCAAGCGCTCGTCGATCAAGGTGACGTACGTCGTCACTAATGTATTGGTCGAGCAAACAATGAGCTGGGAGGCAGACGGCTGTGGACAGCTCCGGGGTCGCATGAAGAGCGGGGTACTGCAAGCACGGCGTCTTCTAACCCCTGCTGTGCGCTCTCCCACCAGGGAGAGATTAACGTTTCACCCTCAGCAACCTCACCACGAGGACGACCTCACACTCTGACCTCAGGTACGGTATTTTTGGAATAGACAGGAATAGGTCTGAGTCTGTGTGTGTGTGCGTGTGTGCGAGCGCGCGCGCGCGCTCGTGCATGAACACTGAATGAGTGCTTGTATTTGCCCGCACATAACAGGCTTGCTGTTATATGTATAACAGTGTCAGTCTCTGCTGGATGGATGGATGACTAGGAGTGTGTGTGCCACTGCCACAGGCTATCTGTGGGCTATCAGTGTCCCATTCCAATGCGAAATGTTTCACGCTTGAACACTGAGGGATTTTCTCAGCAAATATTGTCACAGTGTGACGGTGAAGGGGAGGCTAGAAGGTTTAACTTGTAGTTAATACAGGCAGAAAAATATTACGTCACAGACAGGGATCTCACCAACTTTTCGCATTAGGATGATTTGGCTGCTTTCCATTGCTTGCTGGGAGGTCACAGGTGACGCGACAAGACAAGACAACACATTAGCATGATGTGGTATTAATTTTTTTCTGTTCGGTCACAGGGTCTTATATCTCTCCTGATATCACCCCCGCATGTATTCATTATGCATGTATAGTGATCAAATGATGTGATAATGCGAAGACCGTCGTGGAGTTAATGCGCCCATATAGCCCGAGGTGGAAGTGGGCTGATTATCCTGTTAAGTTCATCAAATAAAGCTGTTGGAGAAATTAATGACTACGAAAAGCAGCGTGGAGAAAATGGGAGAGCAGAGGGTAAAGTGTGCGTGGGAGACTTGAGGCAGTGATAGTAGATGCCCAACCTCTCACTGAGGAAGGAGAAGAGAAGAGAGGGAAGGAGGGAGGGGCATGGATGCAAAGTAGGGGTACTGAGGATGCTGCAGTGCCCCCTGCTTTTCCTGTAGGCTAATGTTTGACTGCAATGGCAATTAAAAGGCAGTATAGCTATTAGTAAACTATTTTAGTTTTCTCCTACAGCTAGAATAAACACACATGCCTCAAGTCCAAAATTTCCTAACTACTATGTCAGAGGGAAATATTGTACTTTCTGCACCCATGGGCATGTTGTGTCAAATGTTAATCCTGCTATTACTTATAGCAACACTACAGTGTGGTCAGTTCCATTTTCTTTATATTGAGGCATGATTGACATGTTGATAATTATAAAATATGAACAATACGTTGCCAGTCAATGCATATAAAAATCCTTACACTTATTATAATGACTCTCTCTTAAGAATTCCTGCATTCCTGGGGAAAGGATCACAGGGAAGTGTTAGCGCCCCCACAGGCCGTATTTGGTCAAACACCAAAAATGTTTTTTGTGGCAAAAACAAGTTAGATATGTTTCATTCTGTATGTGTGAACCATTCAGCCAGCGGTGGGATGTTCAGTACAGTTGTGAGGTATTTTAGGCACTTCAACGTGTAGGCCCTGTTTCACTTTGGTGCGGTTCGTCCACTACATGCCAGAGGGAAATATTATACCTTTTTATTACTTGCTTTTAATTACACAAGCCACCAACGCAAACAGAAGCGCCACCTCAGCAAGCCACATCATTAAGGGTCTGCTTACATGCAATTAGTGTTAATAATCTGTTAATATAATATGGTATGGCAATACTGTGGGCACCCTGCTGCCAAATTAACACTTCTGCTTTTGATGTACTGTTCTTTGAAGCAAATACTTATGAATACATGAAAAATTGAATAAGAAGTTTGGCGTTTCTCTACAGCGACTACGGGTAATTTAAATCTTGAATGAGTTGTAGGTACATTATGTGATAGAAGATAAAATATGAATGGTCCATTAAAAATAAATGTTGATATTTCAAGCTTCAAAGTTCTAAAAGTCAATAAATTTCTAAAAGTGAAAGGTGATGCAAACTTCCCACCAGTGAGGGGAAAAAAACGCAGTGGGGTCAATACCCCCACACATACCACCCCCTCATCCATTCCCTTCTCTGTGTGTTCCCAGCTGTCTCTGCAATAGCAGCAGTGAGTGGGCGCAGTGGATCTTGTCTTGCCTGCATGTGGAAACTTCGCCAGGCCTCGGAGCTCTCTTGGCTCTTTGTGTGAACACATGTGCGCAGAAAAGGCGCGCTGTCTCGGAATGATTTGGTTATACAGGCCCTGTGGTTACTCAGAGTGCAGGAGTGCAAGATCTGCCCCCGCTTTTACCCCTACGCTCCCCCTCCTTAAAACACACACACCACTCTCTCAGAGAAGGCTAATAGTCAGCCAGTCGATAAACTGCTTATGGCTTCCAGATTATTCGATAAACGTTTGAGTTTATGAATTTCGCACGTGTAGTCCTAGATGAGTTAATCGATTGACTGGCGCGCGCAACCGGTGGTTGTTGTGGTCATTTTTACGCACGAACCTGTTAACCTATTGAATTAACGCACGAGCTAATAACTGATTCCCAAAAGTCAAATCAAGTGCAATACAATAGAGCAAATCCATTAATAATCCCAATATTGAACAGAAACCTGCAGCTGCTGCTCCTTTAAACACAAATACTCTCCACAAAATAAGCCACGATGACAATCCACGCAGAAGCTATTCTTAGTAGTTATATGTCTGATAAAACACACACCTAGTCCACGAGCAGTCTCTTTAGAGTTGAACTACTTTTCAACACGCGGTGGACAGAGTGCAGGCTCATACCCTGAGCAGGCAGCTACTGCTGCTGCTGCTGCCGCCGAGTCATAGCCGTGTTTAAACAAGCTATAAAAATGAATTATTACCAAACGCATGCAGAGACTCAGCCCCTTTTAGCCCAGGAATTGGGGAGTCCCGAATGAAAATGTAAGTGGGGTTTTATTTGTGCACATTACGCCACAATTGGTCTCTTTAATGTCCGTCTCATTCATGCCACGGAGTGATTTATGAGCTCCTGAAGGCAAACATGGCTCGGGTATTTGCCTGCAACATGCACACAATGTTAAGAGCCCTGTCATGCTTAGATCCGTGCTGGTGTGTATTTGCTTTTTTGGAAGTTGGAAAGTGAAAATAATAAAAAAAAAAATCTAACTTTAGTGCTTCTGTGGGCAGAAAGAAAAAGCCCTTTCATTATTGTGCAAAAGTAAATAATTAACAAGACATTTCAGCATACAAATCCTGCTGTTTGATGTTCGATGTGTTGTTGCCTGTTTTAAAAGATATTTTTAAATAATTTTACATTATTTACTTGAAAGTTTTGCCAAACTTTAAAGAAAGAAAATTATTTTGCACCTATAAACAAACTTTTCTAAATTAAAATGAGAGTAATTAAATGCCATAATAAAAGTGCAATCCATACATGTATGCGTCTTTAACACCTCAGTGCTGACTAACCCATATAACACACTATTTATATTCAACCTGTTGTTAATTTGCATATCGCCTCTATCTTTCTATGCCCTACTTTTTCATTTTGCTTTAATAATTTAAGCAAAAAATAAATACAGTCAGCAATTTGTAAAAGAAAAAAACACTCAAACACAAGCAAAAAGAAGGATTGTAGCAAGTTAATTGTATTCTAACAAAAATATCCAAGACATTGGGAGCTATACAAAAATAAAAATGACCAGGTTCCATAGGCCTAATATTGTATAATTATTAACATACACTCATAATTTCCATTTCAAGATATCAGGTTGTTATGGTAATTACAAGCCACGTTTAAGTAGAGTTATTTCAGTGATTTCATTTCATCCTTACCTTGAGTTAATCATCATGTCAAATATCAACAGAATAAATGTACCGAATATACAAATAACACCAGAGTTAGTATCGTCGTATCTTGGTAATTATTGTCCCGGAAAATGTGATTGATTTAGTTAATAGTTCAGATGCTGTAGGTCGATTGTTGTTAGAGACTCCGAGAAGAAATAGAAACTGTCCGTAGAAATGTCCACGGGGCTGTCCAGAGACTCTGACAAGCTCGGCGAGGCTGCATCGGAGAGCTGTAGGCAGGAATCCGAGGAGAAAGGTTGAAAATCGTGTAAAGAAACATCCAGGGCCAGGGGACTATCGCCATTGTCCGGGCCAGATGCCGAGCCGGGGCCCATTGTTGACATGCATCCCGGAACAGTGGGTGACGGGTTGGGAAAATGTTTCAGATTTTTGTCATTGCTGTTCAGCGGCGCAGCAGCAAAGCTTGCGGGCTCTCCATTGTGGAGCTGTTGTGTGTTGTTTTGAAAGGAGCAGGTATCTCTTTCCAGCAGGGGCCCGCTCTGTTCGTACCGGGGCCCCTCGTCCTCCTCGTCGCTGTGAATGCCGTCCTCGCCGCTCTGCCCTTTCCCGTCCCCGTTGTGGTTCTCCTTGCTTTGGGTCTGTCGCTTGTGCTTCATCCGTCTGTTCTGGAACCAGACTTTGACCTGCCTCTCGGTCAGATCCAGCAGGGCCGCTATTTCTACTCTCCTCGGCCGACACAAATACTTGTTGAAGTGGAACTCCTTCTCCAGCTCCAGCAGCTGTGTGTTGGTGTATGCTGTTCTCAGCCGACGGGAGCCCCCTCCTCCCCCGCCACTCTCCACAATCTCAGGCGAGCCTGTAAAAGAAGCAGCACGGTAGCGTGGGATTAAAACTTAGGACAGAGCAGTTACATAACCCCGATGCCCATAAATCTAAGGTTATGGCTCACAATCCACTGGAGAGTGACTCACAGCACACTGCAGCAAAATGGCCGCTGGAGCTACTGATCCAAGCTTATACACCCCTTTATCCAAAACCCATTACTGCACAAAGATACTCATCTGATAGTTTGTACATAAAATAATGTCCATAAGCACAGTGCACTATAAAAGCAGTGAGGTCCATGCTGGCGTGGGATACTAATGAATGCTCCAGCTGCCCTCCTCGGCAACGGCACTCCATCACTCTTCATTACTGTCACACATCAAAACTCTGCTTCGGCTAGGGGGAATAAATCATCTTACATCACCAAACTTTACCCAAACTTTTTTTTTTACTTGCTTTACTCACAGTTACAGCAGTGATAACCATAACCCCATCAGAATAAAATAAATCATGCTTTTTTTTGGTGTTGTTTTAGGAATGGCCTTTTGAGGGGCTTGATTTTAGCAACAGATAGTAAAGAGTAAAGACGCTGTGCAGAAACTATCCCCAGTTTGCTATCACCCACCTTTCGGAGAGAAGCACACAGGTCCATTGGAAATGGTGGTAGCGGTGGAGGTCGGCAGGTGGTTCCTCTTTGAGGCTTTCTTCTCCCGCATCCAGGGGTACTCCGGGGGTAAGGAGGCTGTGGGCAGCGGGCTGCATCCGTCGGGGCTGTGTCTGGGCCGGCCGTGCCGCGGATGGCTGCCCGGATTCAGGCTGGGAATGGTCTGCTCAAAGGGAGGAGGAATCAGTGTCGGGCGTGAAAGCGTCGAGCTCTTGATTGATGAACTTTGAAATGAATCAGCGACAGGGGGGAAAGATGTCAGGCACTCAGCAAGCGACGGCTGACTATTGATAAAACCGCTCTCTCGCTCGAATTCGTAATTCATCTCCGCTCCCTGAGAGCTGAGGAAAGTTTGCACGCGTATTTTTATAAATGTTGCGGCTCAGTGATGACGAGAAAGAAAAAAAATCATTACAAAAATCTCCTGGTGGTGTTTTTTCTATTTCACTGATTACGGCCGTATGGGGACCGAGCTACTATTAAACTATTGAATTCATGGAGACAAGGTTGAAATTGGACCGAATTGCCTGTCACATGATTACCTCTGCCCAATGACAATTTGGGGTTTAATCAAAAGAAGCCACTGTCTGCCTGATTGATCCAAAAACTCTGCTGAATAACGCCTCGCTCAGCTGGGGGACGACTGTTTTTATTTACATCTTTGTCCGCTGAGTTTATCCTCCTCTCGCCCCTCCAGTCCAGTCCACTAAGCTACAAAATGTGTTTTTTAAGAATGGCTGACGCTCACTATTACAGGGGAAGGAGCCCAGCCTAGGGTGCGCGGATTCGTGCACTCCTCTTTCTCGTATTGTTTGAGGATGTCAGTCGAGAACGCCCCCACCACACACACACACACACACACAACACACTACACATACATTTCACGCCAGTAGCTGTGTAGCTATATAAGCTTCAGAGGTGGGAAAAAATAAACCCAAAACTGATATTGAGACTTCTGAAAAGACGAACCCCAGCAGCCCTCTGTGTTCACTAAGTGTGGCCAGGATTCATGATTCTTTAAAGATGCATAATAATGACATATGCAGTGCATCCGTTGGCATGTGTTGCAATAAAAAAGCCCATCCATTAAGTTAATACTGACGGATATGACATGTCCAGACCATTTCATCCCATAACAGCAGTTTAACATTTACAGCTGCTGTGCAGAAACGTGTACTTACACACACTCAAGTGTATGCATGCGCTATCACACAATTTGTTGTATCATGAGCTATTATATGCACTGGAGAGATATGATATTAAAGCACATGGGATTTTCGTTTATTCCACAAAAATGTCGATTTTAAAGGAGGAGGTCATTCACGCCCATCCACATGCATCTATACTCACACACCCCAGATTAAAGTCAGCATTTTGTGATTTCTGATGGTCACATTTTGAGATGAGTCACCATAGTAGCTGTATTTCTTCTACATGCTTTGAACAGCATTCGCTGTCATGAGTGGGAATCCACTAGAATTTATTGGAAGGGCACAGCCTCTACTGCTGAGAAAGGCTTCTTACTGTATTCCCATTATCATCTCCACCTGAAATTGCACTGAAGCAAACAACACAGTTACAATCGACCATTTACAACGAATCCATTTGCAGTGTTATTATGTAGATGGGGGTTATTGAATTTCTCTTCCCCGTCGTGTTTGGTTTCTCTTCCAGAATAATCTGTGAAAGCCACATTTGGGATGTTTTTCGTCTGCCAGTGCATGTTGTATTTTCATTCAAAAAATATGGCTTAGTGAGTAAGAGAGGGAAGAAGAGAAGTGGTAGGCCTCTGTCAGTTTGTTGCTTATATACCAAACAAAGAGTCCTGGAAGCCTGTGCGCGATCAATCTTACTCGCCAAAAGGTCTGACAGCTCGGTGCCCTCACAACACATTTAAGGCTTCTAACTCTCCCCCGGATCAAATGCAGCCAGGAAGCGGCGAGAAACACTGGCCACTCTGATTAGAAGCAGTTTCTGTTCGCAGTTTTAGCCTGATTGTCGCTGGAGGGATATTTTAAAAGATAAATAAGAATCCAGCCTCACAAGATGCGACCATTTCCTCTTTGAGAAGGCGGTAACGAGCCAGTGGTGAGTATGAGCGAAGCAAGCTTCTCCCACCTGGCTTTTGTCTTTGAATTCTGAATAATTTAGTCAACGACGTGATTTTTTTCGTTTTAGTGGAATGTTTGTGAGCGTTCAGAAAGATGTCTGCGCAGTGAAGGGCAGAGTTGCTAGGGGAAGAGACGGATGGCTTTTTTGGAATTACGCACAGGCTTTGTGTGCAAGGGAAGGAGTGGGTGGCAGCTTTTAGTGGACCCCAGCCTGTCTTACACACTTATCTTTATAGCAGGATTGATTTAGGAGCACTTTCCCACGGTTTTCAAATGCAATGATGTAACACAAGTCTCCTGTTTAAGTTAAAACGCTATTTATGTTCTACCTGAGTACATATTGGTCAAATTGTTGTCTTTGCTGTGTATGTGTGAGTGCATGTGTCTGTGTGTGTGTGTGTGTCTGTGTTGGATGCAAAAAAAAAATACTGAATGCATCAGCTTTTTTGCTGTGACACACCATGCTTCAATTGTTCTAGGTTTCCCTGCTAACCATATGTCAGGGCTAGCAATGTCCATGCCCACTTATATCAATCTCCTTTGGCTGGAAAGGGTTTGAGTGCAAATTAAGTGAGGACAAATAATGCTGAAAATACATATTAATATAATATTGTTTGTGCAAAAAAGTAGGGCTTTGCTCATTTGAAGAGAAATGTAGTGAAACGATTTGATCATAATGAATAATACTGTGTTAGTTAATTACAAACCTAAATATGATCAGAGCTAGTTGCATTTAGGAAAATTGTACATCCCAGGAAATTGCTGCAAATATTTAAACGATCATTTCTTTTCAGTTTAACAACAAAATAAACACAATGATAAACTGTTGTTTTGCATTGATATTTTCTTGGCATTATTTTAGGCTAGGTAGTCCACACTGAACTGGCTTCACACGCTGGCATCTGCAAATGTGCAAAATAATGAGACAAATGAGCTCCGTTATGATTCTAGTTCAGGCTGTATCCTCTCTGACCGCGTTTGACTGACTGAACATATCAGCGAATTATTTTTAAACGATTTCTCATTTAGCTTGTTGTCTTCTTGCAGAAACTCTACGAGGGCCCTGGTGACATTTTTATTATTATGGATGTGCCCACGCAGATGAGAGGAGGAGGAGGGAGAGTTTTCTTCACTTCGAATCAAGAGCAGCAGAAAATAAAATCAAATAGATGTTATTAAATATTCGACTCTATCTATCTATTTCTTCCTTTATGTTATTTAAGAGTAATTTTGGCCAGTGACTCCACATTATTTTGGATGCCGAAAAATAAAGATATATGGTCATACATTTAGTTTTCTTAGCGTTGTGGAAAATATAGTTGTATTTTTTGACCTCTAGATTTTTAGCTGGAAAATACAGGCATGTATTTTATTTTATTTTTTAGTTTTCTGGATTTGATTTTTACGACCATGTTGACTGCATTTGAGAAATCTAAATTAAAATGATGTGCTTTCATTATATTTCAATTCTTTTATTTATTTCTTCGAACTGGAGCAGCATGGAATGTATGACATTGAAAAGAAATAATGATGTTTGTTTCTTTTCTTCTTCAATAAAGAAAGAAACTGCTACCGTGTGTCCTTCTTTCCACCCTTATTGCATGGCTGATTGATTTTACATTCGCTGAGAAAATAAAAACACCTCCTCGAAGAAGAAAACATGGAAACATAGCCTATAATAGCAACATGGTTTGCTGCTGCTATTCCCGGTGAGAAGCCTCCTGCAGACTACATGTATACGGGCTGAAAAAGGGCCGAGACGCTAATTTTCCACCAACCTTCTCCCCACACAAAGATGGAGGGGTGTCAAATAATACTAAAGGACTCCTTTTTATCTTTACACAAAATAAATAACATCAATCGAAAGTCGATAGAACATAAACATAAGCAAGGGATGTTGCATGTACGCTCATGACCCTTGTTTTTGAAAATGTATTTCCCTCATAATCCCAACTCGTGGCTCTTCAGGGTCCTTACACAAGTGCAACAAAATGCAAAAACACAATTCTTCAACTGCGGATAAATAAAAGACGGACAAATTCACATTAAAAATGAATAACATGTGTTCATAATACCCTGTTTGAGTTTCGATTTTAAACAAGATTTAAACAAAAAAGAGATTAAATAGGCCTATGCTTATACTGTGCCCCCCCTCCCCACCCCACCCACCCTCCCGCTCTAGACGCTCCTATAGCCCAGATAAAGGTCTTTGTGAGACAATGACACGAGCAAATAGAGAAAAATTCAAGCAAGTCGTGATTATTTATCCTACGCTACTTCACACATCAAACTATAGAAAACATAAACAAAGGCAGAGAGAAGGTGGAAGCCGTGAGGAGGCGTAGAAACAAAGCAGTAATATGTCTGGAGGTGGATAAGACAATGGGCGGAGTGATCCAGGCAGCGCCACTGCTACAGATGCGTCAGTTTGGGCGCTTCCTGGATTCTTCCCTGAGAGTAGTGCGGCGTTAGGTCTGTGTACGTCGGTGTCGGATCACACACTCCGTGATGCTGACTATTGCCCATTGTGATTGCTCCATTGTACTCCATGTTCGCGGACGGTGGGTGCGGGAGGTGGGTTAGACCGAAAACAGAGGCCCCAGAGTTGGGCATTGAGTCGATATAACCTCCGCCAACATAAACGGGGCTGCCTTGCATGTGCGTCCCATAGTTGCCATTGCCTTGGAGGGGATGCGCGTCATAATCGGGCGTGGCCGACTCGGTGCCGGGATACCTCTTCTGGGAGGGCGGGCAGTTGTTGAGGGAGTTGTTTAAAGGAGGGGGGTATGACGTAGGCATACCGTATGCATTTTGATGAGGTTTATTGTAAGACGTTGGCGACTGGGATTCATATGGTACACTGTTTACAAGAGAATGCATAGAGTTGAGGTATCCGCCTCCACCACCACCACCAGCACCACCAGGGCCCACGGGACTCCGCGGGGACTGTCCACCGGGAGAAGGCATCATCCCGACGCCTTTCTGATCCTTCTTATATTTCATCCTGCGGTTCTGGAACCAGATTTTGATCTGTCTCTCCGTGAGGTTTAGCAAGTTTGCCATCTCCACCCTCCGGGGTCTGCAAAGGTACCGGTTAAAGTGGAACTCCTTCTCCAGCTCCACAAGCTGAGCGCTGGTGTAAGCTGTTCTGGCCCTCTTTGATGCTGCTGACCCCGGAGGACTCTTGTCTCCGGGGCAACTCTCCACTGTCAGAGAGAAGGAGAGGAGCGTGTCAATCAGTAATCTATTACAGACACACACAGAGAGAGGTACAGAGGCAGACACAGGAGAGTGGGACTGTAAACAGCTGATGAAACTCTTCACCATCAGGAGGGGGCGTTGGCGAGGATACAGCTGTTTACTAGATAAATACCCATTCAAACACAGAATAAATCATCGCGCCCCTCTCATATTCCTCACTAGGGTTATCAGCAGGGCTCCATAAAGCAATTAACAATCAACGTATATATACTGCACCCGGCATAGCAAATAAAGCAAAGAAACATAACTGGAGAGTGGTAGGTCATTATCTGATATGGAACCAGGTAACCTCAGATTTCCGACTAAAACACTCTGACCCCTATAGTCAGACTGTGGTGCTAACATAATGCAAACACAAGCATTATGTATTCCTGTGGGTGCATAAAACAGCTCACACAGCCCTCACTGATAAGCCTAAGAGGCTGAAGCTTGGCTGCAGAGTAGTAAGGTGTTAGTCTACTTACCGTTGTGGCAGGCGGCCAACACTTAATAAATTTCACTACCTGTCGCCCCAACCTGGAATGCAACATGACATAACCTGACCCGTATGTGATGGTATGAAAGAGAAGTTATCACTATAGGACTGCAGGGCAATCACATGAGAACACGATGATTATTGGATAGTTCTTTTTCCTTTTTTTATGAATTCTTTTTTCAAAGCTAACTCATCACAAGGTTTGTAACGCTGATCTAAGCGTGGTGTGATTGTATGCAATGTGCACGGCAGACAGATAAATGATAGCTCCACAGCCTTGCATTTTAGCGTTTACTATAGACCACCTTAGACATAATTAGAAAGTTACCAACATGTTACAATATAAGAAGGCTACATATATACAACCCCAAACACAACCATTATGCAGAATTCTGTTCTGTTCAAGGCATTTGGTTCTTGCGTACATTTTCAGCTTTAAACTATGTTTTAGTTTAATAAGAAAATTGCCCCTCTAACAGAAACATAAGCATTTCTGATTTTCCCTGCTAACTTAATGTAAGTAAACAACCCAGCCCAATCTCCTCAAACCACCATGTTCTCCATATAGTTAGATAATTGGAAATGTGCGTAAAACGTGCGTAAAGGGTTCTCATTAATGAACTAAATGTTGTTAAAAATCGCAGAAAACCTTTTCTAACCATATCATGTAATAAAACAAAAAAACACCCAGAAGTATGATACACCTCCTTATTTTAAGCAAATAAAGACCAAAACTCTGAACCCTGACCCTCTAATTGTTTCTCCTGTCAAAGCACTAGGATCTAGCTTTTGCATGTGCGTAAAACTCACCAAAAGGGTTACCACTTTCACGGGCTGTTAAAAACTCACTAGAACAACATCTCCAAACATAAATCAAAATGACGCTTTACATCTTTAGTTCTTTCTGTTGTACCTGCACCGTTTTAGAAACCGAACCCTCATGAGAAGATTTCTACATTTTTACATCGACTCAAAATAAACATACGCGCGCACACACACACACACAGCATGTTTTCCTCTAATCAAAACAGCAGGACAAACTGAAACAACTGCTGTGTGTTTCTTGTCTCCTCAGGAACATTCTGTGATCAGAGAGTCGTGTTTACAGTAGGGACAGGTCAGCTGCAGGGCAAATAAGGACAAAATGGTGTAATCTAGTCCTACTGTGGCACATTCAGTAAGTATAGAACAGTATCGTAGTGATAATTGTTGTGATTCTTGGTTGCACTTCATAAAAGTATCTAGGGGATCAAACGCACACATGTAACATAACACCACAAACCAGTAAAAATGACAGAATAAAAATCAACACCTTACTGACACCTGCAGAGAAGCCTGAGCATATAATCATTCAGTTATTGTCCTGTTTTGGTTTGCTCCAACTCCCACCCCTGCTTTCTACCTGCCCACCCACTCACACCCCATGTATTGTTTTTTTTTCCCTCAGCAAAACTTATGTAACGTTCTGGTCAGAGGCCATCGAGTTGTGTGCGTGTTAGCCGTGTGTTGGTGTTGAGTACCTGAACTGGTGCTACCGGTGGGTTTCTGCTTGGTGTTCTGACGGGTTTCCTTCATCCAGGGGAAGATCTGTTTGTTGCGGGTAGAAGAGTTCGGGGAGCCGTTCTTAGCACTGGGCTGACTGGACCCGTTGCTTGTGTTTTGGCTGATAGCACCGGGGGAGTGCGAGGGAGGGGGTGGGCCTGACACCGGCACCTGCGGTTGATTGCTTTCGGGATGAACCTTGGACTGCGCTGCTTGAATGGCTGTGGTCCTGTCGCAGCTTTCCGCCATCTCCCCCGGCTTCTGCAGAGCCACGGAGCCGTCAGGAGACTGCAGGGAGCAGGCAGGTCGATGGTACTCACTTTCCACATGAGAGGCCCGGGGATATTGGACCTGATTGGCATCATAACTGAAGCCATTTGCGCTTTGATATGGGTAGCCACTGTAAATTGCGGAGCTGTCGTAGTAGGTTGCCTTTTGCATCTCGCCGTTTCCCAATATTTATTTCAGAAACTGACAGGGTCTTGACACCCTTGTAGAATAACATTGGCACCCTGTGGTCACGTGACGCCTCTCCGCCAATGGCCTCCTTGGGTGAACCTAGGGTTACAAGAAGCACTGTGAGGAGAAGAAATGGTGGCGATCCATCTTACTTTTCAATACAGACCTGACACTGGAGACTATGGAGGCAAGATAGGGCCAACAATTCTGTAGACTATTACCGTTTACCTTATGGCTTATACAGGGCACAAAGGCACGCACTAACCTTGTATTACCATCTGTGCCATACAATATATAAAAAAAATGTTTCAAAAGCATTTCAGATTGCTAAACCTAACAAGAAACTGCGACATTTTTAAATCCCTTAACAATGAAACAGAATATAGTGACAGGCTTCCTTGTGAGGAAAACGCTGTAGGTAAAAAGCCTGCTGTGGAAATAGCTTGTTAGCGGGTTACCACACAGGAAAATAATATTTCTGTTACAATGTTATTCTACCAACAGGGCTGTCAACAGTATATCCTATTTCCGTGTAGCAGGTGAAAACATTCCATGTGGCCAATACATTTCTAACAAATCTTTTTGTTTTCCAAAATTAGAAAAAAATATAAACCTCACTGGACTCCTCCGGCCACCTGGCGCAAAGGATAAACAATCGCATTCCCTCTCTCTATCTGTGTCTTTTTCTTTCTTTCTTTCTTTCTTTGTAGGCTGCAAGATAAATGGAAGGGCCCCAAGGAAACCTGAAAAACCGGGCGGGCATCCGTGCATCTCCATGACCATGGTGTGAACTTTTTTTTCTCCTTACAGACCCATAATAATGGCTGCTGTCCGTGCTGTCTGCACGGTGGCCCGTCGAGGTGATGTATTAGAGGGTCAGTAGGCCGGGACTGGCTGCTTTGAATGAGCGGACGGGTTAGCAGCAGAACCCGATACCCCGGCGGACAAGAAGTGGGGATGGCACAGCAAGAGACGGCTGCTAAGGCACCATAAGTCATACAGGCAACCATAGGGGATCACCGAGGAAAACTAGAAACCATCAGTGACACAGATCTGAATCTTTAATAATATTTTAATTATAGTATCTGTATTTTTACGTTTTCCATATAATAATAATAATAATAATAATAATAATAATAATAATAATCAACTAGAATTTAAACATTTTGAATTTAAACACTCATTTTGGCTGTGAAATGGTAGTTTGCTTGCTCTACACTGACTTGACCTTTTCCCGTCGCACTAATGAAGGCAGCAGGCGATTTGAAAAGTGAATAAAAATAACAAAATATTAAATAAATGAAATGAAAAAAACCTCTTAACCACCAAAATTTTTCATGCAACCCTATTAAACTCTTCAAATCAACAGGCCCTGATATTCTGATGTGACAACAATAACAAATGTATTATTGGGAGCTGCAATAAAATGATTAGGCTAAATGTTTATATCAGAAGCCATAGGTAGGCTATGTTCCCAAAGCAGACATGCAGCTAGAATGTATTTGCATAAAAGCCAAACAAAATAAATGAAACGAAAATGTGGCTCAACTGTGCGTTTTGCAGCCGTGCATTACAAAAAAAGCAAATCAGGATAAAACAAGCCCCCAGCTCGCCTTCAACGCAAACTGAACCGCAGACTGAAAGACGGTGTCTTCGGTGCATTTGCACTCAAGATGACCGAGAAAAGATATCAGAAAGCTTTGCTGTGTATCTCCAGGCAAAACCACTGCGATAGTCATAAATGGCAGAGAAAGAAAGACAAAAGACAGACTTGAGCTCTCTACGCAGCCCTCTGCTCCACGCTAGAGAAATCTGGCTGCCTGACTGTGTGTGTGTGAACTCTTCCTGAACCGAGATCTAAGTCATACGGTGATAAATCACCGCACGACACACAAACTCCGCCATTTACAACCGAGGGAGCCTATTTCTGGCCTGCTTACCTTATCCTCTTACGACGAATGCAGAGCACCAAGCAATATTTTCTCATTCAGCGACGAAATCGATCAAAGCAGTAATCCAGAGAAAAGTTTAAAAGCAGGACAGACTGGGTGAAGCAGCAGTAGCAGACTGCGCCCTGCCATACAGCAGGCATTAGCAGCCACAACAAAAAGGGAAGAGCCGAGAGAAGCCCCTTTTCCTTTTTTCCTTTTCTCCTACTCGACGTGGATGGGTAAACCAAGATTACGAAAGCGGGCGTGAGCAGTCGGGTCAGCGAGATAAGAGTTATCTGGCCCCAAGACTGAATTTATCGTCATGCTATAGAGCAATGGAAAGGGCTTCATAGCAATATTAAAGTCAGTCAAAGCAATGCTGGACTATGTGATCCTTCACCAGTACCATGCAGTCACCAGTGAACTGCCCCGAACCAGAGCGTCACCATAGACAAGAAAAATTATGCAAATGAAGTAGCGCCTTGGAAAGCCAGTTCAGATCAAGTGGTTGCCTCTCCTCCTCCCCCAACCAAATGAGGTAGAGAGTCTAGAAACAAATATAATAATGCATCGTTAAAAATTGCACAGTCCATCCCTGAAGTGTTTTATGTCTTTTTGTTATTATTTACTCCAAGTCCTGCAGTGGAATTATGAAGCCAGTGGATGAGAGGTTGGAGACAGAGAACAGGGCGCATACAAAGGAATAATCAGGCGCTGACCATGCTGCATTTCCATTTCCATGGGACATAAAGGGCTTCTATCTTCGGCTTAATCATTAACCTGCATTTTTGCATATAATTCAGTGTTTCTGACACAAGGATTCGTTTTCAATTCTGCACCAGATATTCCCTGAATGACTTCTTGTAAGAAGAACACAGCATTATATAAATATTTTTTTGAGATTATATGCCACAACAGCAGATCAAAGCTGCGTTCGTTGTATATCAAAGGAAATTCCCACAAGGAGCGGAGTGTGAAAAATGGGCAGAAGTTTCATCACCAAAAGGCAAAGAGGAGGACATGCAGCGAGGAACAGGGGAGCAGAGAAACCTTCAGCAGGGGAATCCCTCTGCACGGCAGTGCTGCCTTTTGCAGCCAACAAGAAAGACTGAGAGAAATAGATTTATGTCCTCTCAGCTTCCCCGGGCTGTAAACACGCTCAGAGCTGCAGCTTCTCTGCTGGATTCAGGCTCTGGGACAAAATTCAATTTTTTTTTTTAAAAAAAAAAGGTGGTATACATGGACGGCGTGGGAGGTTGAGTGGGAGAAAAATTCACGAGTGAGGATTTTTTTTAGCTAACTCGGCCTTTTCTTTTACAAACCAGAGTCGTCACTTTGTATAATTATTTACTTCTTTGTGTGTTTCTAAACTGCTGATTCGTCTCTGTCTTTAATTTCCCCCTGAGGAGAGGGTTAAAAGTCAGCGACGTTGTGCCACTGCCGTGCGTAATAAGGCGGAAAAAAACAACGTTGGAGGGGAAAAAAATGAAATGTTGATAAAAGAAAAAAAAGAAAATAAAACTTATGTGCAGCAAAATATAGCAGCTACAAACAGATGGCTTTCACAGAAAGTAGTTTTTGAAATGAGTAAGGCACCGCTCCAAGAGCTGCGATTCCCCTCGTCACTTTTATAGTGACAAATTACACCACAAAGACAAGTGGAAGAGAAGGAATTATTGCTCTCGGGCTGGTCATATTGCTGCTACGCGGAAATGTACAAGCCACGAGCTGCCTCTCTATCCCTGTGAGTGCTTTAGTGGGCGTGTATGGTACTTATTAGAAATTGAATAAGGATATCACTATCGAGCATTCATAACACAAATCAATAAAGATATATGGACTTACCGAAGGCAGTTCAAGGTATCTCGGAGCCCGTGCAATGGCCTGAATTCACTGGGCTGGATTTCTGCAACGAAGAGTGGAGCAAATATTTCAGTTTCTCGCTGGATAATCCAACATTGTATTCTGTGTTAGCGTGGATTTTATTTTCATTTCAGAGTTCAATACAGGCCAATAATTACAGATTTAAACCACCTAATAAGACCATTGTTGATATGCGTAATTTTAGGCCAGTTTTAATAGCGCAAAAAGCGAATAAACTACATAAATTGAATAATTATTTAAATTTCATGCAGCTACTCGAAAGACAATTTCTGGGCCAAAATTTAGATTCAATGGTATATATATAGGCTAAATTTGAAAAAATGAATATCTTTACAGCTCAACGTATCCTCAAATTTGTATCTTATTTGAAAATAATCTATATATTAGACCTTTCCATAAGAAAACATACCATTGATCAAACAATAATAGATAAATAAATACATAAAAAGTGATACTATGGAGAATCTTCTTGCACTAAACCCAAATATTGTTAGATATCAACATAATGTCACTAATAACATTAAAATTAGCCTATGCAAATAACGTGTTTGTTGTTTCCCTGCTGGCCGGTAAGCATTTTCTCCACAAACGGATCGAATAGTCATTAGCTCTCGCGCACCATCTTCCCCAAGTCCCTGCGCCCATAAATCAAAGCAGGAGCGCCGTGACCTCAGCGCGGCCGCGCGGTCCTGGATGGCACTCCGTCTTCCATTATATGCTCGTTTCCCTGGCGGAGCGACACAACCCCACCGTTTTCCCCTACTTTTTATGGAGCTCATCTTGATGTATCATTTACGCAACAAAAACACGTTAAGACGCGAGATGTTTTGTTTTATAGGACAGGTTGCACCATGGTTCGCCGCGCGCTCTGTTTGGGTTTTTTTTTTTCTTGGAAGCCCATATTTAAATAGCTGCTTTATTTACATTTGGTCACACAGGCCTGTATTTTCAAATGACTCATTATCTTGTTAACGATGTGACTGAAAGAGAATTGTCCATTTTTGCCTCTCATTGCTAAGTTTGCAATGATGTAAATCGTGGATTTAATAAAATGTTAGTCTAGGAAGCATAAAACGGAACAATGCCTCAATCTTAAGAGCAAGGACAATCCTTGAGTTGTTACCTAAACAAATCGTGTCGATATAATGTAGTTCCTCTCATGCTTCGCTTTAAGATATTAACAGAATATCGACAGCTTCTTGTTATGTGTCTCTTTCCTCGCGCTAAAAACCCTGGACCCCTTTTTACTGACCTCTGCCTCGCACAGCAATAACTCACGACAGTAATGAACAATCAGCGGAAATACCTCAAAATAAAATCCATCCTCCCAAAGCTCTGGCTGCGACTCTGTCCGCGTGGAAAAACATATCCGTCCGTGACAGCAGAATACATCCACAGACCCGGAATCCTCTGTCTTCCAGTCTGCTTCTACTTTCTTTTTCTCCCCTCGATAAACAAAACTACAAAGCCAGGACTCCCCTCACGGAAAGTGGGGGTAACCCGCATATAATCTGCATCATATGGCCAGACCGGGGCTCCGGTTTTCTTCCCAGTGCCATAACACCGCGCTGTATTATGCGCCCCGCTCACGTGACGCAACGTCAACTTAAATCCCTTTTATTTGAGCCCGTGAATCATTAATGGAGGCAGTCATTGCCCCTGAGGAGAAACGGGATCAGTTTAGAGGGAGAAAAAAGAGGGGTATGTGACACTGCAATGTATCTGGCAGAGGAGCAAGCCTCTCACAGAGAAGCAGCTTTTCCACGTGTCGCCCATTCAGAGGAAAATACTGTTCTGTCACTTTTAAAGTGCCATATATTTAGCGGCTGAAAGAGCTAATCCTGTTGTATTATGCTGAGTTTCAAGTGCAGCCCTGAGCCAGGCTCAGGCCAGAGGGTTTTGCACTGCAGCGTGATAATTCGCACTATGTCACATGGAGAAGGCTTTGTCTAAAATACCGTTTAAGAGTGCCATAATGATCACTCCAGTCAACATTTGTCCTCACAAAACAGAGATGTAGAGTAGATTACAGAAAACTCAATACCCCCCCCACCACCACCCCCCCGCCCTCATGGTCAACACTTCTGCTTTAGTATGACTTAGTCCGCCTCTGACCACCATCAGCAAAGTCTAAGGGAATGAAAAATAAAATTACCTGTCCTACATAAGGAGGCTGTGCATCCGGGTGGTCGTGAGGGGTGCCTGTCAGTCAGTGGTGAGCGGAAAGAGGAGACGAGGTAACCAAAGTGTGGCTGCTCGACCCCGCTGCTCGGTACATGGACCCCCATTAGACCTACACGCATATTTTCTATGACGAGCTGAGTGATGGCAGAAATTAAGGGTTTGTGTGAAGTAGGACTGTTTGGAGCTTTTACTTAGCCAAGTCCGCCACAATTTAAATCAATCAGAGCGTGCCATGGCCATGCCTATACACCATAGAAGATATTTGGCTTCTCACACAGCCATTTGTCCTATAGCCCCGGAAGAGCTTCTCTTTGCTCGGCACCGTTTGGCGCTTGTTTTCCGTCAACACCGAGCAGCGGGCGTGGAAAAATCCCACCACAACTATTAATCATGTGGGGCGGACACAGACAGCATCCCACTCCCACACCAGCCTTTGTCCTCTCAAACTACAACTTGAGTGGTAAACTTTTTAAAGACAGGAACAGAAGCACAGCCAGCCTTATTAATTCACCTTCGAGGATGAGAGGAATAATGATGAGGGTTAAACATTAACTCTCACAACTATGCATGCAAACTATTTCTCTTATGTTAACCAGAATATGTGTGTATGTAATGTGATTTTTGCTCTTCTGCAGATCTGTCAAAAGGATTTTATGGCGCTCGCACTGGAAGATAATCCCAGGTTGTCTTTCGCCACCGCACCTGAACTTTTCCCTGACCCAGGCAGAGGCATGGAGAGTTGAGTGGGAAGTTAACTGGGGTTCAGAACAAGGAGACGACGGAAATCAAAGGCCCTCAGCTGGTAGTCTGTACTTTCCTTTCACAATTTTGACGCACTAGCCAGTTTCCAGAAAGTAGTAGTTGATTGATTGTTTCAAATTTCAACAGTTTTAGCATTAAATAAATGATTCAGATTTATTTACACAAATCAAGGCTCCTTATCACTGTCAGCGAGGAGAAGTTAGAGGCTCAGACCTCTGGATGTTGGCCAGGCGGCGGTCCATATCTTCCCACAATGTTGACACTCGGAGCTCTTAACAGCCAGGCTTGAGTTACCGATACTCTCAGCCGAAGATAACTCTTTCTGCGAGGTTTACAGCGGCCAACATCAAGGCTAATGCGAAATTCAACTCCTTAAGCTGAGCGGAGCCTTCATTAGTGAAGCCAGACCAACACCGTGGTACAATGAAGACAATGGGATTGTTTGCTTAAAGATGGTTGGAATAAATATTTTGTTTTTATTTTCATGTTGCCCTGGCTCATTATTATGTCTTATGTATGTATTATGTTGCACTTGGCTGAGTTGTGAGGTATTTTGGAGGAGAAAAGTGAAGAATGAGACGCAAACGAACAACAATACTACTACTACTACTACTACTACTACTACTAATAATAATAATAATAATAATAATAATGAAGTTTAATGTCTTAGGACTTCGTAAATGTTTAACCCTCTTGTCTCTCCATTGTGTGCTCCCATTGAAAGGCTTCTTTATTCTGAGCTCAAGCAACAGATAGGCGCATTGTTGCTGCTGTTTAAATACATTTTTCTGACATTTCTTGACATTATGTGAAATTAATACCACTAATTAATCAAGCTGAGACATCCAATTTTTGTTAACGTTCAAGATTCATGCAGAGTCATTTGAAGTTAACCCTTGCCAACATTAACTGTTTATTTTATTGTTGTTATATTAACTCCAAGTAATTTCACAGGTACTATACGCTTCTTCTCTTGTAAGTGTAATGCGTATTATTCATTCTTGTTAAGTTTTTAAAGGTAACATGTAAGTTATTAATCATTAATTCTTCAATATATTTGAAACTAAAACTATTTTTAAGGTCTTTTAAGGTCAATTGAGATTTATAGGAATGAGAGTTTAAACTTTAGTTTAATATTAAGCTAACTAAATGCAACTTCAGATACTGAAAATGCATCAAAACACCATAAACAACCTTCACTTCCGGAAAATTGGATCCATTTCTGATCAAGAAAAACAGAACAATCTACTCACAAGTCATGACGGTTCGTATCCAGAAGGTAGAGTTTTGTCATGGGTAAAGAGATCTGCACTCGCACCCTGCAGAGGATCACTTGAAATGAAAATAAGTCAGACTTTCAGATCTATTTCTGACCCCCGGGCCATTCATTATTCAACAAGCCACGTGAACAGGCGAATTAAAATTTCAGTACATTGGAAGTGACCTCTATTCGCGAATCAAATGACTTGAAATCTCTAATTTAACTAGAGTTGGACTTCTTGGAGTCCGCGTAAAATCGGTGCCAGTCAGCCTCAGTGCCATCTCCTGCACAGCATCTATATCTGCACCAGCTGCTGGCCTTTTCACTTCTGCAGCAAGAGTGGTCGTTTTGAAATATAATGTTGCCTTATGTGCAAACCCAGATGCATGAAAAACAACCAAATAGCAAAGGTGCCTCTGTAGAATAGAATATCGGCTACATACATTTTCCTTCGTGTCACTCTGTGGATTTTACTTAATTTACAATTATGTCCACAGCAAAAAAAATCAGTTATGCAATTGGTTATAATCATAAGCTGAATACTCCAACGCACCACATATATAGAAAATAAATAACCAGCATTTTGCTGCCTTTATCTGCCCTCTGCACGCTGCCTGACGGGGTGCTTCTGTGATGATTTGCACAAGAGCTGTCTGTTAGAATAATTTTGGCAAAATTCATGGCTCATAACGCCGTTTTTTGTTTTCGCGGCCCCTCACTGGGTGAACGAGAAGAAAAAGCTCACGGAGGTCTGAAGAGCTGATGTATGGTCTGAACATTGTGTGTGTCGAAAGGTCAGGGGTCAGAAGAAGTGCTCGGAGCCCGTGATTGGCCAGTGCAGGCCGTGTCCCCTGGTTGAACTCTCTATTGTTTGGATGTAGCAGGTAGTGACCAACACTCACACTCTGGTGCACTGAGGTTGGCTGAGATCTCCTTAATAAAAGGCGAGTGAGAACAATATGTATGGCCGGATACTTTTAACAGTCTGGGTTTGGTTTAATTCCCGGGTTAGGAAAAGCCTGCAAACGCTTTGGATACCTGCCTGCTGTAGTTGTGTCATTTCTCATCCTAATCCATGAAAATGCGCATGACATTCATGGACATTTTACGGATTAAGGGATGTGACAAAGCAGAATAAGGCATACATGCACATATTTGTCAAAATGTGTACATAGTAATGCATGTAAAGCAGACTTAATTCAGAACAGATCATGCACGTTTATAACCTGAAAGTGTGTTTTTCCCATTATAATCACTGTAAATTGGAGTGCGTAAATTTGCGCACTGGTTATCAAGTTAAATCTAATACCATAATAAATCGCAAATAGTTTCTTTCTATTCATATAAACTAGAGACAGTGTTAAAATTGCATCTATAATAATTTCATAAGGTAGCAAGTTAAAGTATTTAATACATAAACAAGTTATTTTCTTTTTACGCACGCTTCTGTTGTCAGTGCCAACACTCACAAGCTTCATGAGGTAAACGTTATAAAACATAACGCACTGTTTACGTTTCAAATATATAAGTTGACATTTTAATACCAAAATTTCGGACAATAAAACAGACAAGAAGCAACTAAATGCCGTGGTAAAGGGAACAGCTTCATAATACGTGTTGCGCTGATGTACAATCCACATTTGCGGCGATAACACATAGGAAGCCACGTCTTATAAAGTGAAGTACACATTTATTTCACAAAGACATATTTTATCCTACACTAGCCTACATCACAACGGTCATCACTGAGACAACACATACAAATATTCACAGTTTGGAACACAGCACAACAATAGACGCACAAGCACAAATAAAAACTAGACCGTACAACAACACCAACAAACAAGACGAAATGCTTTCCTTAATTGTGCCTTCATTATGATTTGTCTATGTACATTAGATGTGTGAAAGTCACCTGGACTACATTCAAACAGTAAAACCCACTCAAACACACAAACTACACTGCTATACTCTGAGTGATGCCATACCTCTAAAAACAGCCGTCTGGATTTTTCTAACAGGCATCTATAGAGTCTCGCTAAATATCTTTCAAGTATATTAGAGCTTTCCATGAGCAATAATAAAAAATAATCAAAGAGAACATAGAAAATGAGTTCAAACTTACTTTTACCTCCCTCACTTTTAACTGCAAAGATACATTTTGCTCCAAGTCCTACGTTTGAATGTGCGTTATCCTTCTTTCAGAATAATAAACAAATATATAACACTTCAGGTGCCATCATGGCAATTAAAGGTGAATTTCAAGCTTATATGAGGAGGGCGAAGACGACCGGAGAGGGGAAAGGGTACAAAGGACGTGACAGGCCCAATGGCAGAGGCAAGGTGAAAGAGATAACACCATGTGTGTAAAATACTGAGAATCGGTCCATCAAATTCCACTTGTGTTATTTGCCATCTCAGTCTGGATTGGGTTTGTTGGGGTGGGGTTCGTTCATGCACTATAGACCTGCGGTGCACGGCGTGGGGACAAGCTGCTGGCCTGTTTTGATCTGCTGCTGCTGCTGCTGGGCCCCCGAGGCTGAGGACGAGGCCGAGCTGGAGGAGCGGATCTTGGTGTTGGGAAGCTTGTGCTCCTTTTTCCACTTCATCCTCCGGTTCTGAAACCATATCTTGACCTGGCGCTCGGACAGGCACATGGTGTGCGCAATCTCCACCCGCCTGCGCCGGGTCAGGTACCGGTTGAAGTGAAACTCCTTCTCCAGCTCCAGAGCCTGCTGGCGGGTGTAGGCAGTGCGGGACCTCTTGGGCACTCCTCCATTGTAACTGGCATTGACTGGGAGTGGGGGAAAAAGCCAGGCAAGCAAGCAGGTGTTACATGCAGGTTGATAGCATTTATTCTAAAACCTTCTGTTGCGCCACTGGACACATTACTATGTGGAAAATGATCAAACATCCTGGGTTTGGTGTAAAATTGCAGCCGCTTTGTTTGCTTTACTCTGTGTCTTGTTTCAGTTTACGGACATGACCTTAATGTGGAGATGCCGAGTGTAAAAGCACTCGCATCCAGGGACAGATCAAGCTTAGAAATGATTAACAAAACAGCAGGGTTGAATATTACAGTTTGGCTTAGCTCCAGTGGTGGAGGTAGTTTGGGTTAAAAAGCAACAAAGGCACATGGCCCCGACAGACGAACACAGGCAATAAAATTTACGAGGGTCCTTAATTACCGACCCTGCTGCTCGATAGTCGTAAATTGCTGTTGTAAGGGCTGCTACTAGTGCTGCCTCAATAGGCTTGCGTGTGTTCCAGTGGTTGTTTCTCAGTGGTTCTGCTATTTAACCGTGACGATAACTCACCGGTGCTAACGTGGACCTTTTTCATCCAAGGATAGACCACCGGCTCCTTGCCCTTCGCTACGCCGGGATATACCTCACTGGCGAGGCTGCAGTCTTTGCTGGCATTTGCCCCTGCGCCACCGTCTGGGGCCGCGGTGAGGCGAGGACCGTGGCTCTGTGGAACCGGTTGTGGCTGTGCGTGATGTCCATCGCCGAAATCATCGAGTCCGGTGGCGGGGACGTTACCGTAATCGTATCCCGATTCTGTGTAGTTTGACCTCGGATAGGATGGCTCGTCGTGATGGGGAAAGCCCGTATCTTTTGGCCGCTCGTAGTAATCAGCAGGGTTGGGTATGTATCCGCTCTGCTGATATTCGTCGCATGGAGGAAAGGAAGGCTCGATATAGTTGGAGTTTATCAAGTAGGAACTCATGGTCATTAATTTGTGAAGTGCAACAATACTAATTTTTATCGCGCTGTCGTTTTTCTGATCTCCACAAAACCCTCCTACTCCCTGTCAAATGTACAAAGTTGCCTGGTCACGTGTGAAGAGCCACCAATCACGGCGTGTCCTGTGGGCATCATGTAAACAGGAACCAATGGAAAGCATGGCACTGGTACCACCAACACTGCTCGGACTGGCTTACGTTGGTGTTTTCCTTATTAAATCACAGTATATAAAGCAAAACCAATCAACTAAGTTGTTTACTGCAGGAAGCCAAACTTGTGTGGGTGAGGTTTTCCTGCGTCTGAACGACCCTTTGAAGCAGACAGTGAATATAAAAAATAAAGCCTAAGAAAAAAAAAATTCACAAGAAAAAAAAATATAAAAATATATATAATGTTGAAATTTAAATGTGATGCTTAAGCATAGAAAGACAGGGAGGAAGACACCACGATAATGCTGTATGAGCCTATATTATATGATTAAAAGAGAGAACAAGTGCACGAGAGCGTCCTGACCAGCACTGACAAGACGCTCCTCTCACATTCAAGCATGCATATAGAGCTGTGAATCTATGAAACCTGCACAAACAAAAAATGCAAAACCTCTTACTTCTGTAGTTGCACCAATGCGCCTCCGCAAACCACTCATTTTAGCTCCATTCTTTGCACCACATATAAAAACTAGCCATCTTTTTTTATGCCAGAATAGTGCAACGATATGAAGCTATTTTGGGTTTCTATTTGTTCTAGTGTATTAACAATTCCCCTGTTATTGAGAACCTCATCCAAACACATGAAGACACCTGTGTTTCATTGTGCAAAAAAACAAAACCTGGAATTTTAATCTAGCACAGAGCAGACCTGTCAGCCTGCTTCAGTCTGTGCAGCAGAAATGACCTCATATCTGAGACATAAACAATGTCTTTGTTTTTTATTTTTCATTAATTCTGCAAATATAGAATTAGTTTTGTGACTGCTCTTTTACTACAAGCCTGCAATTTGCAAATAGTGGAAACCTTTGCAGCACCACTTCATAATACATAACTACATAATAATAATATGAAGTTTTAAACAGAGGACATACTACTAATAATAATAATAATAATTATTATTATTATAATAGTAGAATTAATAAGGTAACATACTTATTTTTAAACAATAAAAAAGTGTCTGACCGTGCCCCCCGCCACCAGCCGTCAGGTCCAGCTCCTGTTTCCACTCCATGTCCGAGGTGCCACACTGTATCTGTGTCACTTGAAGACGCAGCAGCTTTTCACAAAGCTGATCCACACTGTCCACGTCAACAAGGCCTCTGCATGGAGACACAAGAGGCCAAACTTAGGAAATATTGAGAGCTTTCTTTTCTCTTTTTTCCCCCTCTCTCCTCTGGTCCCCCCCTATTCTATTCGCTCCCCTAAACAGAGATAACTTCTGCCTGACCCCGAAGTGACACCGTTTCCATTTTGTTTCTGATTAATCTTGTCCATTGACAGTCTTTGTTAAACAACAAGGCGTGCCCTTTTTTCCAAAGAGGCGACATTTTCATATCTGTTAGACGCGGTGACCCAGGGTTCACCCCGGACTTGGACTTCAGTTTGGCAGCCTCTGTTCAACTCTGGGGAGATGGGGGAGCACTTAGCGTGGGTCAGCACGCAGGAAGGTGCAAAGGATTTTTTTTTTAAATATGCCAACTATTTAAGAAGCTCACACTTCGAATCACAGCTGTGATATGAAATAAGCATCTGTGGAAAAGAGAGGCCTTAAAACTAAGAAGATCCTCAACATTCATGAAACATGTTTGATTTTATTTTTTACAGTTTTTTGGGGGGGGGGTATGCCGAGGCAGGCGGGTGAAAAATATTCCGGCCTGTTTTTGCTCTCTTTCGCTGCGAGGCAGAGCTGCATTGTGTATCTAACATGCTCTCCTGCACCTCACTCATTGTAAATGGCAGCTGATGTACTTTACGCCCAAGATCCACTGTATCCATATGGCCGAGAGACCACCTGAGAGGTAATATGTCAACATAATGTCAGCGGGTAAGACGACTTCACATGATATCTAAATTTACAGTCTGCTGCCATTCTATTATATATAGGTCCTGTATAAATATGGGCCAGGTCAGCTCGGCTATTATCCACTTACTGCAAGTTATCCTTGCGTGAATAACGACGCCGCTTTTACAGGTCATTCTACTTGTTGCTACTTTATCCAGCCGTGAACAACTTTATTAAAACGTATTTCCGAGATGGCTCAAGAATCCAATTCAGTCCCACAAAACGAGTCAGTGAGATAACAGTCCTGGTAATACCTGTTATCTAGTTCAGGTCTGCAAGATACTGCTTGGATGCAATATAGCATCTACAAATATCAATGGAAGCAATGCCAGAACACAATAACAACTATCCAGGTAACAATGTTAGGCCCAGCTCACACTATCTCAGCAATTTCCCACAAAATTTAAGACCCAGTTTGCTCTTGATGTGAACACGAACCATGTTAAGATTTTTATATTAAGGACAGAAAATAAGCTAAGAGCCAGCGTGTATGCGCTCTGAGAGCATATACTGTGAAGTGAAGGTCTATCCAACCAATATACATCATGCTGACAGTTTACTGTAAATTTAGATTATCAGAGAAGTGCTGTGACGATGGTGACAGATTGCAGATGGCTCTCACAAGGTCTCCTGTCTATATGGAGCCCTGTGAATGACGGCGGAGTAAAAAATCCTTTCTGCATTCAAGATGTGTTGAAGGATCCGGGTAAAAAAACGAATTTCATGCCTTTATGGTAATATTTTGATACAAGTAAACACTGGTGATAAAATATTTTCCCCTCTCTCTTACAATGTGACACTTTACGCCAGGATTAACGGCGAAAACTGTGTCACACTAGATTTTTTTTCTGTGTAAATTGGAATTGGCCTTATGTACGCGTCCACGTTCTTTTGAAAGCGTATATGGTCATTTCCCCTTTTCCTTAATGTGGAGGGTCAGCTGCTGCTGTAAGTACTGAGAGAAAATTCTCCATCTATTCAGCATAAACTCATGTTACCAAATCCTAAATATTCAAATGTATGCGTCAAACCCCGTTTAAATAACATTTAAGTGTAAAATTAGTTACATGTGTACCTTAGGACGAGATTCAGCCACAGACCCGGGGTGAGTGTTTGCACTTTCCAAGATTTAAAACAGCTGAATATTTCTTTACTTTTACATGTATACACATAACAGTACGTCATACTGTATCACTGTATCTTTATTGATATACTTTGAACGAAATAACCACTTTTCTCTCTCTTTTTTTAGGAAACAAAGCGGTGATTGGAATACGTGTGATTTTAACGTGTGATAAAATATGCAATTTTTGGAAAGTGGACAAAAATGTATATACATGTATATATGTAACGTGCTTAGTGTGGTTATAAATTGTGATGAATTTCGAAATACAAAAGTTGGCGTCTATTTTTGAGTGTTTGAGCGTGAAGTCTTGTTTTTGTAACGATAAATTAAACTAAGTTTCTGTAATCGAAAGTGATGTATTCTGATTTGATTGGTCAAATGAGAGAAGTTGTACTTTTATGGGCCTAAAATTCTGTTTTTACGTGATATAAATATCACGTAGATTGTAGATTTTTCAATAAAAACATCCTGCGCGTTTCGTCATTGACTGGTTGTATATGAGTTTCTTATTTAATTTCAAGTCAAGACTCTATGTCAGTTTGGTATTTGTAAGGGAAATATCAATATTACTTTGTTCTTGTCGTTTTGTTTGTCAGCTGCCTTTTCATATTCCACTGTTTCTTAACAAACAGGTTCACTTCTTTATGCGGCAGAACAGGCCGTGAAGGAAAAATAAGACATACAAACAGCATATTAGCACAAAAATGTAATTTTAAAAAAGTTTTTTTGTGAGTCACAAAAAAAAAATCTGAAACATCTGTGCCATTTCTGATTCCTTAAAGGGATTCTATTCAGCTGATCAGGAAGAGAGGGGCTAAATGTTTTTTAAGGGATCGGGGGGCTCGTTTTGGGGGGCTATGGGCCTTCCCATTACCCTGTGACCGGGTCGAGAGTATCAATCCTCAAAATGCAAATTTTGCCCTCGTCCCTAAACATATCAAATGCAATTTATTCAAAGGAAATTCACCAATCAACCGCCCTAATAAAACGCCAGCCACTCAATCTTGTTGCTGGAGGACGGGTGGGGGGTCCCCTCCCCCGGTCCCAAACGCGAGGTCACTGCGCTTCCAGGGTTCACCTGGAGTGCACCGTGCAACATATGTAATGCAAAGCTATTCTGTCTTTTGTGTGGAGAGTCAAGATCGCTATTATAAGGCTGGCATCAAGCTCCGAGTGAACAGATGACTGAGACTTGTTCAGCGCGTAAACTTTTGACCCCAATTTTTCCTCCTGCTCTGCAGCTATCTCCCTCTCATCAGTCCCTCCCCAGTGAAAAATCTGCCCTCCCCTCTGAATCGAAAAGTTGATTTTAACAATGTGTGCATCTCTTGCCATCACAGTGATAATCTTAACACATTTCATAAGCACAGGAGATGCCAGCACAAGATTTTAAAAAATGCAATTGTGACGCCTCCAACGACCGAGATCAATCCAACAGGCGCACACTCAAGACTAATAGGACCGGAAAATATGCAAATCATTCATTAGCGTTAGAGCAACCAAAGCAGCCAAAAAGTCTTTGTTGGAGGCAACACTTGAAGTTTTACTCCCCCTCTCTCTTATTCCTCCAGAGCAGGATATTACCACAGGCTCTCCGTCCTTCGCTAACTTCATTTATACGCATTATGCTTATAGGCAACGCCAAGCAAACGTGTCATTAAGGATAAGGCGTGTGTGTGCGCGCGCGCTGCCGTGGATGTGTGAGTGGTTTTCCTCTCTCTATACAGCAGAGTGACAGTGAACTTGGCCTAAAGCGAGCTCTGCTGGTGGCTCTGAGAGGATGCAGATTTATCTTGGTGCTGTGGCTGACCTCCAGATGAACCTACAGCTCGCTTCTCTCTCTCTCTCTCTCTCTCTGCCTGCCAGTACGGCGCACATGGGGCCCTGTCGAAATTTCTCCTTTTGAAATATTGGCAAGGGTTTTAATTTCCAAACAGGCGCACTCTCAGACCGTCCTGTTTTATTTTCAGCGTGTCCAAAATGAAAACTGGAAAGATATAAATGCGTATTTTTGTTAGGCTGGTTTACATAACACTGATGTAAATGTGTTGAGAAATGAAGAGGCTCTTTTCAGCAATATAGTTCCAAAAACACCAGCACTGCAACAAATCAATAAAGAAAACACATTTATGGGTTTTATATCAGAATAGGAGGAAAAAAATAAACCCAACATGGAAGAAATCCACATCTTCTCTTTGGAAATTTAGTTTAAAAGTGCCCAGATTTAAAATTCCACTCCAGTCTTGGTGTATTGGTTAAAAACAATATTTAAAGTATATTGTGGATACATGCTCTTGTTTAGAATTTAATTTCGTAGGAATTTAATTAAACCTGTAATGATTCCACAAAATATGATGAAGGCCTCTGCACCAAAAAATAAAGACTGCTGCTTAAGTTTGAGTAGCTGGCGAAGAGAATATCCTTTGCAAATCAACACAGGGAGGTTATTTTTAGGGAAAGTTTAGTTGTTATCAGTAGCTCAAATGTCATAAAAGTCAAAAGTCAAAACATCTTCCTGTGTATTCGGTCTGAAATGTTCAGATTGGATGCGGGCGCATGTCACATACTCTTAAACTGAATAAAAAAGTCAAATTAAAACAAAGATAAGACAATCGAGCATACATAAAAACGAAATATGACCTTACATTTTAGTTCATGTATTTTGAAATCAGTGTCCACTGGTGGCCGCCTTCACCACGGCTCCGCTCGGACAAGAGGTCACCACAAAGCGAGAGTGACTTTTAAAGAGGTCATTTGAACTTTTCAACCCCAAACACAGAACGAGTTGGTTGACACAAAACGGAATTCCTTTCAAATGTCTCCCTGCTGCTGATTCTTCCCATGTTGTGTTTACTTGACACTGTTTACAGCCTGCCCTGAAGCCATACATGGAGCAAACATGTGGAGCGCATGCAGCTCTCAACAGAGCAACTACTACTTTCTGTTCAGGGATGGATCAACAACTTCTAACAGTCTTCAGCACATAAGAATCAAATCAAACGGGACTACCTGTATATTTGCAGGCCTTCATTAGCATATAACTTTATCAAGGAAATCTACACACTCCACGAGCCCCCCTTTGGAAACTTTCTGGTTCATGGTCTGTCAATTCTCCAATGTAATAAAACGACAACAACTCGAAGTTTGTGGGGGTGGAAATGGACACAGAGATAATTATCCAACATGTAAAAATGGATTATGAGTTACACCACAGATGGAGAGAAACAAGTTACACGGGGAAGGAAGCAATTAAATAGCCATGAGCCGGACCCAACCCTGCGCAACATCTGCCGAGACCAGTATTCAGCACTACACAACTGACAAATTAGTGTAATGGACTAATAGGGACGGATAGAGGGAGCGAATACAATAATAAGACTGTTTAACACAGGCTGACTGTTCTCAGGCTACCGGATAGTCTGGAAAAACTTACCCAGAGACGCGGTCCTCCTGCTGGAGAGCGTCCTGTCCATGCTGAGGCACACTGAGCAATAGAGATGGTCTGTACCGGTCAAGTAACACTTACAGCCTGCAAAGAGAGAGTCAGACGAAGCCTCGCCGTCAGTGCGATTATATGTTATGTGCAATATACTGTCAACTCCCCAAAACCATAAAACTTACTTTAATGGCTACCACGTGACCGTTTATGGCCAGTGAGCCTATCTGGCCGCTCTACGGATGATTTTTACGATCTAATTCATAGACAAAACCCCCATTCATTTAGCACCCAAATGTCAGAGAGCCAGAATCGGCCCTAATAAAGTTTACAGCTTTGAAAAGTCGAGCTAATTCACCGGGAATAGTTCAGGAGCCTGTGCGTAAAGGGGACGCCCGGCCCCTGAAGCCTGTTCAGTGGCCAAGGACCCCCAAAGCCCCAAGCGCCAAAGCAAGGTGAGTAAGCTTTCATTCAAGTGGACCTGTTGAATTCAAAGAGATTTAACTTAGGAAACTAGACCAGTTTTTTGCCACCTTTATACAGAGACTTCAAGATTTAACACCAAACATCTGTCTCTCCTCTTTTATGCAGCAGTCCAGGCACAAAAAAATATTACAAAAACGTACACTGTAAAGTTGCTGTTCCAGTAGAAAGTTTATTATTACCGCCATCACCATTATCCTCATCATTATAGCATATTTTAACTTCCAGTCTTTGAAAAACATCTACAAAAAGCTTATCACGATGGAGTTATAAACATAGGCGATGGAATTTAATGTGGGACCCTTCACATAAAACCAACAAGGAGAAAACAGACAAAACACGGCTTTACTAAGATGTTGCGCCCAGGTGAACCACGCAAACAGCAGCAGCAGCTATTGCAGAAACAAAAAATGCTAGGCACAGCTACTGTACATACAAAGGGGTGATCGGCACCTCTGTCCCTACATGTGTTCACAACGCATACAAAAAAAACCCACACAAGGCTTTACGGACTCTGCTGGCTCTACTTTTGGAAGCAAGTTATCTGACAAGTAATACATCAAACAAATAAATACATACATACACAGTACATACATAGAAAACCAAGGCAACATAAAATATAGCTCCACCTCAAACCCCTATTTTTTAAGCTGTTATTGTTGAATGCGTCACACAGATTTTGCTAGATCTTTTTGCGGTATAAGCAGGAAGCATTTCAAGCTTTTATTTTATTTTATTTTTTTCCGTCTGAACAAGAAATAATTTAAACATTTATTTCCATGTGTTTCTTTTTCATCTAAACCTAGACAGGACTGTACAGAATGCATTTTTACTCACATAAGCATTATCACGGTGGGAATAAAAAGGAAATAACATTAGAGGATATAATGGGACTGTTGTTGGACATACAGAAGGCTCAGGTGGGGGGTGCCCCTTGTCCCGCACACAGCCGGTCAACAAGTCTCTGCGCTTTTCTTTCTTTTTTTTATTTTTTGGAGAAGTTGATATGACAATCTCTTTTTTTTTATTATTGTTGCAGTGCTGTGTTTATATCAAGGCCTGTAGGCTCCCCCGCCTGCAGCCGCCATGCTCATGCTTTTCAGCTTGTTGTCCTTCTTCCACTTCATCCTGCGGTTCTGAAACCAGATTTTGATCTGTCTCTCTGAGAGGCAGAGGGCATGGGCTATCTCGATCCTCCGCCTGCGGGTCAGGTAGCGGTTGAAGTGGAACTCTTTCTCCAGCTCCAGGGTCTGGTACCGAGTATATGCAGTTCTGGCTCTCTTGCCATCTGGACCAGACAGATCTTGTGTACAGAAAGAGAGTAGAGGAACATATCAGACATCAGAGCAGATGTTAACAATAAACGTCTGCAACAACTTTTTCATCACATTTCTGGACATTTCTGTTAGAACGTGCTTATCAATACTCAATGGTTTAAAAAGCAAATTTTTTAAAGGCGCCCAGTGGGACTCAAATCCTTAAAAACAACAGGTAAGGAATTAAGACGAATACAGTTTTAACCGAAAAAACAAAGATATAATAATACATCATACAATACAGTAAATACCAAAATATCATTTGTTCCAAATATAGACTGCATTCTCACTCAGTTAAACCGTCTATGTTGCTATAAAATCCCGTCCCTCTCCACGGTGATGGACCTGCCTTGCGCCCTCACCAAAAAACAGGTGAGGGTCGTATGGCGCGTGGACGCCCTGTTGCAAAGTATGTTTATTTGTGTCTTTATAATGTAATGCAAAATTCTCCAAATTTCTTGTAGTAAGAAAAGTCCCTAAATACGCTATCAGGTGACTCTTACACACAGTGACACTGTGCCTGGTCTCTGTATAACACTCAAAATCAATACAAGATCATTAAACAAAGCAGTTTACCATGACTTATATGTAGTTTCCGCATCCACGGGTATATCTGAGGCTGCGACGAGTCGGTGACATTTTGAGGAGTTGTCGGTGCACTTCCCGCAGGCTTCTCTTCCTCGAGGGGGGAAGCTTTGGACACACAGTCCCGACTGAGCAGCAGCGTGCCTCCGTTCGAGCACGGGGTCGTTATGGAGTTTTTCACGGCTCTGTGTTGAGATTGCGTGTCGGTGACCGGGGACGAGCTGGCGACCGAGGAGCACGGCAAAGGGTCAGGTGGAGGCGATAGAGACGAGTTCCCGGTGCTGCTTGCGGACTGGTTGTACCTGACAGGCTCCACCGAGGGTGTTGTCGCCGCTGAGTGACTCGGGGAGTAGCCCGGTGTCCGCTCGTTGCCTACAAAGTGTCCGGTGCTGGTCCGCCCGACTGTTAGGTCCATCCCGTTGTAGCCATATCCGTACCTGCTGGAATGCATGGTTGTTGAGTCTCTGTATTGCTCGTTTGCCGTACTATGGTCTCCATAATTATGTAACTGGAAGTCCGCGCCATTGGGATAGCGACCGCAGAATGAGTTCACAAAATAGGAGCTCATTTGTTGACAGTTCCACCCTTTGCTCGTTGTAGCTATTGTTATTGTTTATTATTATTTTAAGAGGTAAAACAGCATAAACCTGTGTTCTTGATTTGTGGCTCTTATGGTTTAGCGCGTCCTATAGCACCCTTGCACAATTTATGATGAATTATGGAAATGAGTGGGACATGGACTTGATTCTCTCTTACGTAGGCACCCAAATATGGGGTACGGCGAAGAATCACGTGCTTTTGTTGACCAGTCGTAAATCCTGCTTGGTGACCTCCAGAGGTAAACTCGTGCACGCAGGAAATACTGGGTGGGATGTGAAGGGTGCGCGCCTCCATGCGCTCGTGGCTAGGGCAAACTCTGAGCCAGGGTTTTGCTGTTTTGAATTGTCGTGGTGCGCCATCCTCTGGCTCAACTGTTGCACTGCCTGTCTGCGGCGCTTTCTGAGGCGTGGGCTCCACACGGGGTCATTCGGAGGTTAACGACCATTGCGGCAAAAACCAACGGGCTCCTAAACAATACAACAAGTGACATGCTGAGAGTGCAATCTCTGCGATGATAATGTACAGAAATAATTCGATCAGAGTCTGTTATGCATGTTATGATGGGCGATGGGTGTAAATAGTCTGTGCAGTTAGTAAAATAAAAGCCCATTCTAAACAGGCTGTGTTTTTTTTCGCCATACTTTTTTCTTATAATCATAAAATAACTGAACGGCCTGATGTGAAAGAAGACTAATGAATACAAGTAGGAAACATTAAAGATAAACTTCACATTATGGAATAGTGTTATAGAGACTGCTATTCAAGGCCTAGGTTTTCTATGCAGCTTTGAAAAATTAATAACTATAAATACTGGCTTTATACGAGCACAAAATATGATTTTTAAGCAGCCTTAAATGTAACATGCCAAAGAAGAGGCATTTAGAAGGACTGCCGCTGCCACGCTTTTGTGCCTAACCCGACGTTATTTCGGTCTTATTTGCAGAGAGACTCCTCTGTCATGTTGACTTTTAACCGTCAGAGCTGCATGTTGTTGTATTCTGTTTGTTTGTGACATTGGCAATCATTACGAGATCGATAGTCACATTTTAACATCTTCTTATCCAGAGCTTTGTTGTGTCAAGTTGGATTTTAAAGACACAAGAAGCACAAATTAGAAGAGATTTAAAGGGATGCAGGCCTATTGGGAGAAACTGCTGCTTTAATATGAAGTCGACGAACATTTTTTTGCAAACGTATAACTTGCTGTTGCACATGTATACGGACATAAGTGCTGGTTGTATTTTAACCTTACTGGCTTTCATCTAAATACCGTATAATATGCCGATCATTGTTTTTCACTTGTAAAATATGAATAATTAAAACTATGGTGGCCTACAGTGTAAGGTTCTCACAATACAATCATCGTTTTGAAGTTTCGTTCATCGTTTTTGATGCAATGAAGCTAAAAAATGAGTGAACCCATTTGATTTCACAAATAAATCCCCCTTAAAAGTTGTCCTTTTATCGTCGCTACGTTCAATAACCTTGACTTATCTTTGCGTAATCTTATGTACGAACCGATTATCGACTAAAAAAAATTGAGAGATCCTAAAAACGGGAGACCCGCATGCAGGCGTTAAGCCTATAAAGACAGGGCGCCGCGTCCAGCGCTCTCCCTGCGCTTTTCTTCTTGTGGAATTTTTATGGCACCTTCGCCTCTCCAAGGCAGTGACTTCTGGTTTCCTCTACATGCCATTTCCCCTACTGCAGCCAATTTACCCAGCACAAGCCCGTTCCTGTGTGTTACTGACAGGGGCAGCGAGATAGATTATTTATTCTGTTCTCAGGTATGTGTGCCCTTTGCGGTAATAGAGACCTGGAAGGGTGAATACCGGGCTTTCCACGTGCAAGTGTCCTCAAAATGAGGAGAAGAGACCTGCAGGAGAACTCTCTGTGTGTATGTGTGTGTGTGTGTTGGCTAAATAGTCATGCTCCAACAGCTGATTTATGTCTGGCCAATGGCAACAAAGTTCCCACGAAAATTACTTCTACGCGTTGAGCAAGAGTGACACACCCAAGAACCAAATATGTAGCAAAAGAAACGGGAGAAGGCAGCGCGCACTGTTATCAGATAGTTTTTTTTGTTTAGGGGGGTTCGATGGCCACTGGTGCAGGAAGAAGGAGGGCAGTGCACTCTGCAGGCACACTCGCACACATGCACTCAAGCAAGTCACGTAAAGGTTATCATATAAAAGAAATATCCTACAATTAAAACGTGCACGTTTTGTAGGCCACTATATATTTTGGATATTTTACCTACTACTAACTATGCAAAATATATCAATTCAGTGACACAATTTGAGGCAAGCTATATTCAACAACATCGCCTTAAAGGAGAATGTTTCATCTATTTATATATAATATTTTTAAACGTCACTGGCATGGACGTTCCCGTGTGTCAATTGAAGGTCATGCACCCGTCATATTAATGTGCTATTATATTGGACAACAATACAGTTTATCAATTCTGCATGCATAGATTGTGGTCTATCATGCACACATATGAAGCAGGTTTTTTGTAGTGTTTGTAGACACACAGAGGTCGACCTGTCTGCAGCCTGCACGCAAGCAAGCGTTTGCAACAACGATAAAGCTCAATCCACAATCCCCCCAGTTTTTCCACAGGAGGGCGTCAAAGAGCACATTGTTTGGCCACCGTCCACCCAATAGATTTTGCAGGAGACAGCACAGCCCCTTTTAAAATCCAGCAACAAACAAATTAAGTCTGAGCGGCATGCAAAAACACGTACACCATCAGATCTGAATCACACCCTGCATTAACTAAGAGCTTCTCTAGCTCAGATTGATCAGATTTACCGTCAGCCTCTGTCACCAAAAAAACTAAACCAACAGTGTAATATGAAACCAGTTCCATAACATGTTTCAGTCTGTTAAGAGTATGTAAATGGAAATCAAATTACGCGCAACATTTAAACAAATAAGTTTGTTTAAATACTTCTTCTATGCAAATTCACAAAAGCAAACACATGATAGAGACTAGAAGGCTTCAGCTGTCTTACCGTATGAGGGCTTCTACATGTAAACACAGAGGTATAGGGGGAGGGAGCGGGCAGGTGCAGACGGACAGTGACGAAGAAAAGGTATCCAGCTGATTACCCGGACGGAAACGGGCTCCAGAGGGTCAATGACGCACTGGAGATTCTTTCATTCATCTCTCCAAAACATGCCAGATCCCCGCCAGGGTACACCAAATATCCAGTCATGGCTCACTGCAATCTCCTGCGCGGCGAGCTTCCCCCTGTAGAAAAAAAACACTCCAAATAAGGAGGATATGAGAGGTCTCAAAATGTAGAAGGTCGCTCAACAGCCGCACAGAAGCTGGAGACCGTTAAGTGAATAGAGGCTCTATTCCGCTATTGGAAATTATATATAAAAAGTTCATGTTCATGGCTCCCTGCCACGTGACGATCGGTGGCCAATAGGGAGCTGAGCTGCGTCGTAAAGTTGTATTGCTATGTTGTAAATTTTCATAAACAACAGCGGATTTATGACCCAGCCAGTGCTGGAAGGAGAGATGGGGAGAATGGGTGGGAAGGAGGAGGGGAGGGAGAGGGAAGGGGGCAGGTCACCATCAGGCGCCATTTTACCGAGTGAAGAGGGAATGCAGAGTTCAACAGTAATTTCCCTTCATC
Organism: Parambassis ranga; assembly: GCF_900634625.1. Classification (NCBI taxonomy): domain Eukaryota; kingdom Metazoa; phylum Chordata; class Actinopteri; family Ambassidae; genus Parambassis; species Parambassis ranga. The sequence goes on from NC_041023.1 coordinate 12,117,443, forward strand.
TGCAGCCTGTTCCATCTCGCATCGTCATAGCTCACATTCCCCAAACTTCACCGTTTACCTACCCCGCATAATGGACTGTAACGTGTCATTATGCAACCTGGTCACCGAGAAGGGCTCCAGGTATTAGTACTTAGCCCAAGCGTGATTACTATCACTGGTTACATAGCAGGTCTACAAAATGATCAAATGTTGAATGACAACAAATAGACAGGTGTAACTATTTTATTGTATGTTCATTTACATTTAATCCATTGCCAGAGATGTGAGACTGTTTTAAGCTATTTTTCACACGTATTTCACATTAATATCGGCCTATCACAGTACTCAGAATAATCACAGAATAATCTAGACCTTCTTATTTTTACACTGAAAAAAGCGGTGATCTGATGTTAAATGTAAGGCTTTCTACACAGTGCATGCTTTTACTGGCCTCCTGGCATTCACAAGCGCATATGAAATGTTACGCAGCAAAAGCTCCAAGACAGTTACACGGGTGTGTTTGCAGTATTATAAGTCAGATGACTTTCTAGGAATCCGAGGTAGGTAAATTAACAGACTGGGAAAAAACGCAAGGACCTACTTCATTCAAAATAAAAATAAAATTCATCTTTAATTAGTGAATTGAAAAAGGCACAATTACGCAGAATTTGCGTTTGTTCCATTTGGAAAATGCAAGTGTTTATGAAGAAAAAAAATAGGAATATTATTTTATTTTCAATTTTTTTTCCACTTTTGTGTTTATTTTTGTTGTGTGTTTGAATGTTTGAAAGTAAATGTTAGGTAGTTTCTCGTTAAAGGAATGTTGACTCAGTAGTACAATCATCATTTAATGTGTTGTAAATATAAAAATGCTTGTTTGGACAGGTAGTTAAAATTGCTCTTCATATGGAGCACTTAATGCATTTCTATTGTAAATATGAAATGCTATTCCGTCATTCGGTTAATCACCCTACAAAGAATATGGTGCACAACTGGCATGTGGGTAAAACACAACCGTTATAGTGCTTTTGTTATTTTACCTCTTTAACATTTAATTCCCTATCCTTGTGTTTCTGCAGTCATTTTCAACTCCACGCCTGCGCTCTGGGTGTCTCCAGCTTTGGGGTCCATGGTCTCAGATACACACTCTTGATTATCACCGTGGTTCGACACCGGCTCGTCTTTGTGGTCCTTCTTCCACTTCATCCTGCGGTTCTGAAACCAGATTTTGATCTGTCTCTCTGAGAGGCAGAGGGCATGGGCTATCTCCATCCTCCTCCTGCGGGTCAGGTACCGGTTGAAGTGGAACTCCTTCTCCAGCTCCAGGGTCTGGTATCGGGAGTAGGTCTGCCGCCCCCGCTTTCTATTTGGATCTGTGGAAGATATAACGCACTAAACTGTAAAACTTTTTGCATGAATGAAATATGCCACTGTATAAACAATTAATTAAAATGTCGTTAAAACTACCACTGACAATAAAAACTTGCAGCATAAAAACATTATTTTGTAATTGCAGTTAATTGTCTCATATTTGTACATTAACTCCTGCCCTCACACACCCTCACACACTCTTACACTGTTCACGGGTCCAAGCATCTTTTTTTTTAACTCCTCTGCAATAATTTGAAGTAGGCCTGCTGGGATGTTTGTCTCATGCCTCCTTTGATACTCTGCATGCCTTTCCAATTAAAAGCCAGCCACGTTCTGCACACCAAAGGAGCCATAAGTAATTAGATTAAAGCCCCTACACCTTCTCCTTCAAAAACACAACGGTGCTACTGTTTCATTGCATTCTAAATCCACCTGACTTCTTTATCTAGCCGACAATAGTGGTGAATATTGATCCAAGTTTCAGAAAATACCAGAGCGTCTGCAGTGCAGACCCAATTACAGGAAAGGAGCTGTAGAGAGCAAGAGAACTGATTTACACAACCGGCCGGTCTTTTTTACAACCACAAAGGGGAGAAGAGGCTGTAAGAGTAATAGGAGTGCAGAGAAAACCCCCAGCGGCAAGGTCTCTGCGCACTGAACACACAGAAGCGCTGGCCAAATGAATTTATGACTGCAGAACTCATTAGTTGCGCAATAAAAGTTTTACGATTCTTTCCATGCAACACCAATGGCTTTACGAAATTAATTGAACCACTAACAGCGAATGCAAGTATCACAATGTTTTGTAAAAGCACTGACCCGAGGGCTTTGAAATAACACATACCTGACGCCAGCATCCAGGGGTACATCCGGTATTGTTTGTCCGCCGGTGAGGTGAGGGGTCCCGGCCCCGGATGACAGCAGCTGTCGCTGAACAGGCGGCTCTGGTCAAACGGACTGCAATGCAGAGGGTGTGCGTCCTGCCCCTGGCCATAGCCCGAGGTAAACACGGGGTGGCTCTGATACACCACATTATTGACGCTGTAAACTCCAGACAAGGATGGTGCAAACGCGAATGCTGCAGCAGTCCGAGTAGAGCCATGGTCGTCTCCACTGGGTCCAAAACTGCAAGAAGCCCGCTCTGCATTTGGTAACAGAGAACTACCCGCCGTAGATTTACTAAGAAGACCATCCACATAATAAGAACTCATATTTTTTTCTCTCTGATTTGTTGGCCCAGAATCCTCAGTGTCGTTTTTACGAGGTAGTGTGATATATGACAGCAATACACCCTAGATTTACACCAAACCCCATTTTTAGTCTGGACCAAAGAACTCACCCATGTGACTTCGGCCTGGCCGCTCTCGTCCAATCAGCGCAGACATGGATTTCATTATGGCACACTGCAGAGTGGGATTAACACTTCACACACATAAACACATATACACATATAAACACACGCCGAAAGAAATGCACACAATTTCAGTGATGTATGAGAACTGAAATACTTTGAGGTTTTACGCTTCTTAATGCATGCCAAACATGAATTGATTTCAAACGTTTATTATTTAAAGGCCAAATCTCCGCATAATATTTTTGGTCTTCATTGATTCATTAGGCCTACACACAGTTACAATAGCCACAGTATGTAAAAAGAACATGGTGGTTTTGAAATTAATTAATATAAAGAAAAAAGTACAATTTTCTAAACAAATAAAAGTAGGCATATCAGATGGAAAGAGATGGAAAGAAAAGAACATAATAATAAAAATAATAATAAAAACAGTAATAATAACAATAATACATTCTTGCTCTATATTGCCAATAAGTTATTACGTCTACATTCATAATAATAGTCCCGTAATTTATGCTTTTGTTATTGTTGTTTATATTATAGGCTACCATAGCCGTGCATACATTATTATTATTATTATTATTATTATTGCTATTTTTAGGACTATCGAGTTTGTCATTTTAAATTCTCGTTATGGATTCGTCACGTATGGAATGCATTAAGGGGAAAATGCTCCAGATTTTCATCTATTAAACTAGTTTAATTAATATTAGTTTAATATTATTTGTCGCCAAAAAACAAAATATCTCAAAAAGCAAATAAATAAATAAAGCAAAACAAAAGCAGGACCACAGCATGTCAGCTGTAAGCCCGCAGTGCGCTGCCTGTTTCATTCCTTCCTGCAGAGCTGCAGGTTTGAGGAAGCAGTTTCTGCACTGAGACTGTAAAAAGGTGTGAAATTATTTTCCTCAACTCTTAAAATGTTACTACAGTTTGTTCCCCAGTGAAGGTTCATTAAGGAGGACTGTTAAAAATAGTGGACTAGTGTTGTGAAACAGTGTCGCCACCCCCTGGTGACTTGTAGGGATTGCAGGGCGGGGAGGCAGTACTGCGCAGGCGTTTTTTGATTTCCTACTGCATTACCGGAGAATATTCAAGATAAAGAGAACAGGGGCACACTAAAGGTAACGTTATTTTTCTGTGATTGGGAATTTGAGCGCAGCTCTGGTGCCATAGCACACATCCAGATGTGTTTTAGCATCCACATAAGGCCTTCTGTGTTTAAAACTAGCTGCTGACTTTATTGCTCCTTTTCCTTTAGGACTGTCCCAGAAAAGGAGCAGAGGGCGGAAGGTTCCCAGGTAGAAACAAAGGATCGCTCCAAATGACCGTGAGTCCTGCGCGTCCCCGTCGGGGAGAATCCAATAAAGCTGATCATTTCCGCTCGGCCTTTTGTCCAGATCCCAGTCACAGAAAGGGAAGAAAAAAACAAATGGGTGCCATTCTGGAAACGGCCTAATTGTGTCTGGACGGCCATAAAGCCATTAAAACTGGAATGCCAGACAGTATAGCAGACCAGGCGTTTTATTGCACTGTCTCTGGCCGAGTCTTTGAAGTTTGGGTCCATCTGCGTCTCTTAACGCGTCACAACAGCACTCCAGTTGGAAGTCCGACTTACCCTCTAACTAGAGCCATCTATTAGTTTGTGTGCAGCCCTTAATGTGAACTAGATTACCTGCTGTATTTGATGGGACCATGTCTTTGGTCGATCAGGAGAGCCTGTGGCTCACTTTTGGGATTTTGGATGTGTGTGCCAAATACTTCCCCAACAAGCAGAGACTTGAACAAACCTTACACAGTATAAAGAGGCCATATTTTAAACTAGACCTATTCTTTAAAATCCCCCTTTGTATGCATGTTTAGGTCGCACTCTATGCGTAAAACAAATCCTAAATGTAGTTATATTTTTTTTCTTAAAAATAACCCCCCCTTTTTGTTGTAAATTGTTTAGTAATTTGTCGATATGGCGCTAATGGCGAAGGTTTAGGCTGAGCGGCCTTATCATATCTGACACATCGGCTGCATTATTTTGGGCTTCAGCTGTCGAAGCCCTCGATGTCTTTTTTTGTTTTGTGTCCTCTCGCCTCGCAGCGCTTTGCACCCCATAAAAGGTTATAGCGGTAATTGTCTTTTATGGCTGTATACAGCTAACAACATCCTTTGCCAAGACGCAGCTCTGTCCCCTATCCACACACACACACACACAATTCACCTATAGGTGTGTGCGGGTTAACTGTGTGTGTGTGTGCCCTAGAAATCGATTAGAGCACGAAGCAGAAGTAATTTAAAAAAATACATTTTCACTTTAAGCATACAAATATAAGATTCTATTTACGTCCCGGAAATTGTATGTGTTATTTGTTTAGTGTATTGCACAATTTAAGATGTTTTGTGCAGCAGGAAATTGTTAATTAAGGTCGGAAAAAACACATAATAAAGGTCATGTGAGACTACAATGAACAGGAAGGTCAGGTGCATGTATTCGCAGATATAATTTGTTTTATTTAATAAATAAAGTACAAATTACATTTGAGAACCAAAAGTCAGACGGTCAGCAGACCGCGAGGTATTCAATGAGTAGCCTACAGTGTTTTATTTAATTTTCCTCTCACTAACAAACACTCATTATGTTCTTTGAAAATGTTATTCCCTGAAATTCAGTCATAGCTCAGCAATGCAAGCAAATCTACTATAATCCGCCATCGCAAAACAGGTTATTGTAGGTAGTTGAAAGACATATAGGTAGTCAATCATGTCATCTAATAGAGATTCTATAATATCTTTTAATTTTGCCAGAACTGTCAGAAAAGAGGTTTCTTGGGTTTCTCTGCACCTACTTCAAAATGCGACCAGTCATGTTCTTCTATGCGGTTAAGCGTTAGATTCAAACTCATGGTCATCAGTCATAGTTTCTAGCAGTAAATGGAGAAACAACAATAAAATTAATACATTTTACAAACTAGATACGCTCAGATGACTCCGAGATAGACAACAAATATAGCTACAAACCAGAAACACACACACAGCTAAAACATCCATACACAAACAAGCACAGGAACCAAGCCAACTAATACACTTTACCGAGGTATTAATTCAAATCAACGTAAGAATAAACAAATTAATAACAAGTGGGCACTGTTAAAATTGTGCAATATAAAGGTAGTCGCATCAAACTAAAGCCCAACATGCTTTAACAAGACAAATAATCCTATAGCTGTTATATAGAACAATAAGACAATGGAAGTTTAAAAAGAAGGTCCAGCAAAGTTATGAGCTTTTTACACACAAAGCTCGCCTATCAGCCTAAATACTGCTTATCTGGTTCAGTCACTCATCTTTCGGTGCGCCGTCTTTATTAAACTTCTTCATCTTCATCCTGCGGTTCTGGAACCAGATTTTAACCTGTCTCTCGGTGAGGTTTAGCAGCCTAGCCACCTCGTACCTACGGTCTCTGGTCAGGTAGGTGTTAAAGAGGAACTCTTTCTCCAGCTCCAGGATCTGGTGTTTGGTGTACGGACAGCGCTTTTTTCTTGTGGCACTCGCGTGGAGCCAGTTGGACACTGGGTTATCTGAAAAGAGTGGGTTGCGAGACTAGTGTGAGGTCCCGGTTCTGACTAACCAAATGCAAAAAAAAAAAAAAAAATGGCCATAAAACCAGCAACGACTTAAATGATATACGTTGACATCCAAATAAATTCCAGTTTGTTTTTCTCACGACCTCACGTTCACTTTAAAAGCTGCAGAAGGTTATCTAATACAACTATGTAAGCTGGGGGCCATTAACAACCCCCATAAGGAAAAGGCACGTCCAGAATGGCATCTGTTAAGACGCGCAGCACAATCCTCTCAGCTTAATGCGGTATAAATAGTATAAACATAAAGGACTCGGCAGCGACTTACTTGGATCCAGGCCCGGCTTCTCTTCGCCCTCACCACTCATGTCCCCCGTTTGAACGGTCAGTTCGTCCTTTTCCACCGGTGATGCTGTAGCTACGGTCCCGTTGGCATAATCGGAGAGCAGCAGCGCGGTGTGGGATCCTGGCAGCGCGCCGTCAGCTCGCGTTCCCAAACCCTCCGGCTTGATTCCGTAGTGATGGGTCGTCGGTAATCCGGTCATGGGCTCCAGAAGCCAAGACTGGTAGCGGCCATCTGTGTCTGCACCCACTTGGGGATGCCCGTAGTGGTGATGATACACAGAGGAAACCGTGCCTGGGAACTGAGCCGGGACGTGGCTCCATGACGGCCCAAATACCGGCGGTTTGGACGGGAAGGTGCAAGTCCCAAGCTCGCTGTGGTCGCTGATAGATGGGGGCTGTCTGGCGTGTTGAAGCCCAGGACCAGAGGGGTACCTCGGCACAGAGAGCTCCTCGCTCTCGGGCAAAATAAGCGAATCGACGTAGTAACTAGTCAGTGTTCCGGATGTCGACATGGCAGAAAAACTATACTTTCACATGCACGCAGTCATACAACAGATACATGCAAAAGTAAAAACGCACACACACACACACACCACACACATACACACGCAGTAAACCCAGCCTCACAAAATAACAATGTGGAGAAATCAAGTAGCAACTTGGCCCCACAGAGAACTACAGTGGGAAAGTAATGGGGAGACAGGCTGCCATGTCATTGGGTAGCAGGCACACGTGATCATAAGGCTGAACAATAAAGGATAAATCAATCCCTGTGGTCATTAAATACTCACCCGCACTGCTATAACAACCTCCAGTTTTAAGAATTATCAAGATATAGACAAGATCTGCTATCTATGAGGAGCAAATATGAATGTGTACAACACTCCTGCTGCTCTACAGTCACTGGCTGCTGTTAAATCCCTCCTCAGTTTTCCAAAACGATACAGTATGAATTTGCAAGCCTTATTTTACGAGTTACTTTATAGGACACGTAAGCACCCTACCATTGCTGCTCACCAAACTACATTTTAAACACGACCGTGGTACAGAAACTAGCAGACCCAGGATTTAAGCAAGGACTGGAATATAAATTAACTATTCAAACTATTTTGTCATTTTTTTCAGCTGCAGTGCAGCTTCCAGTGTCAAAGTATTTTCACTTTAATCGGCTTTAAATGTTACAGACAAAACTAACAAACACACAAGCCGCATATAGAACATGAAAATGTAGGTTATATATGCGGCTAATGCACATTTTAGTTTAAGGCTTAACTAAAAAGACGCATGCGTATTTTGACTTAAAACCAATACCTATTCAAAAACACACACACACATCCTTAAAATACTACGTCACTGCACATTTCAAGGCTATTTTTGAATATTTGCTAATCACTATTACAAGGAATGCGCCGCTTTAACGGAAATAATACAGTCCATGTTTTTTTCATTTAAAAATATACATTTTCAATAAAGAAATGATAAACTTCAGAATATTTTTGAAGAAGTAAAAACTTTTTATTTTGAAATTTGCAACAAATTAACAAAAGAGAAAATGAAGGAATCTTATTTTTGAGATGCAGCTGCAGACTATTAATTGAAATTAGAGAATCATTATGATTCAAACCCGGATTAGATATGAAATAAAAATAATAGTGTGGTGTATATTATAGCATATATATTAAATTAAATAAAAATATGTGTTAACAAAAATATAAAACCTAAAAAATAAATTAATGAAATGTCTTTTAGGTGTGTAGCTGACCTAATGACGTAAACCACGGTTACAGAATAATTAATAAATGACTGCGTAAATAGTGTGATAGCCGTAATAACTGTTCCTGGTTTGTCAGAGCTTAACTTTAATTAACCGTTTATTATTTACACCGTCGTTATCACTTGTAAAGGCCTATATGTTGCTATCATCACTGCTATTAACAAATTAAGTGTAATGCCAGCAAGCGTCGGTGTAATGTTACACTTAAATAGACCTAAAAATAAGCGTAATGTGGTGTTTGTGGTTTCCTCCTTTTAAATTTAATGGTGCGGAGAGTGGCGAACACCAGGACACACCGGCACGTTAAATGTACTAGATTTAGAGGATGATGATAGGTAGAAATATTGTGATGTATAATAAATGCTGAATAAGATAGAAACAGAAAACCAGCATGGTGCAACAAGAAAACGGGCACAAATACAAACGTATTGGCTTACATTCAAAGTTACAAATGTAAAAGACAATTAGCCGAAAATATAGTTGCACTAACTATTACAATAAATGTAATTAAATATTTACATTGTAATAAGAAAGGAGGGGGGGAAACATGATAACGTAAACTTTAGAAAAAGGAGTGGCCGTGTGCCTAAAAACGCCCATTACCCTCAACCTAAGCTCACCAGGTTTCAAAGCAGCAACCTTGAGTTTTCAATATTATGTTGTGTGTTTTATTTATTACCAGCAAATAAACCGAGAGCTTTGCCCACACCCCCACAAGGCCACAGCCAATTCAACACGCAGGAATTCTCCTGCAGTCTCCTGCAGTTAAAAGAGAAGCACCAAAACGACACAAAGTGTCCATAAACGTGCCTTCTACTTGCAGGCTATCACCTCGTTGGCACATTATTTGGCTAACAGACATCAAACAAGCCAAGGGGGGAAAGGAGCGGCTGTGCGCTTATTTGTGCACTAAAAGTTAGAATAGACAAACACCTTCAGAGCAGGAAAAGACGCCACTATGCCAATGGCTTCTCAGGCTGTAAACCTAAATCAGGGTGTTTTTTTCCACCCAGTTTACCGCAGGGGCTATTCACTTCTTTTGCCTCCGCAGATAACAGCCTGTCTGGCGGATCTAAATATCGCCATAAAGCCCTTCCCCTCCTTTTGTCTGAGGTACTATTGCGCAGCGGAAGCATCCGGTCTCATTGCCCACGGAGGTCGCTGTTGCCCAATTCACCTTCCCCTTCCCCTCCACTGCAGTGGTCGTAACCGAGGCCTTGTCTGGCGTGTCTGCGTCACTACTACTCACGGAAAACACTCACGGCTTTACTCTTAATCCCCAAGTCCACGACGTATACTGCAGCTCGGCTTTGATCGTGTTGATATTCAGCACACACTCCGCTTTGTGCTTATTGTACCATCAAAAAAAAAACAAGTGGAGGAATCTAAACAAAAACACTAAAGGAGACAGATTAGGGATATACACAGCAACCAGGCAGTCAGCCACCCCTCCCCGATTTATGAAGGCTGTGTGGTTTGCAACGTGCTTTCAAAACAACCTCTCCAACAAATCTCATCTTTATGTCCCAGATTTTCTTTCCTTTTTAGTTTCGATGTATGTAACTGGGGCAATTAAGACAGTTTCATGTTGCAGAGTTAGAAATGGACCCCAACAACATGAAACTACCTAAACCACACGACAGTCGATCCGGGCCTCAAGTGAAACACAATCAGCCAATACATAATGCACCGTGGTCGTCGCTTCCGTCATCATGTGTCCAAAAATCGTCTGTATTGAGAAAGTACAACTGTACATTTGTCCACAATGTAGTAAAGCCGCGGCAACAAGGCGCAAAAAGGACAAATTACAATGATGAATGGACTTACCGGATCCTTTACACGTTAATCCCAGTATTTCCAGATTAAAGCAGAAAGTATTGTTTTATCCACAGTGCTCTGTACAGTTCAGATTTCTAGCTGAGAGCCAGGCCTCCTCTCAGTCCGAAAGGCTCTCTCACGACTGAAGCTGCTCTTAGAGGAGAGGGAGAAACCTCATATACCAGCCAGTCATAAAACTCTACAATAGCCGGCTGGGCATGCAGCTAGACGGCTTATAGCCTAATATCCTAATTATTTCCGATGGTCAGTACATTACCCCTTACAAACATTTCTTTCTCAGCTGCTACACACAGATCACATTAGAATCTCCAGAGCAGCACCACATATTATTTTGAACTTTGAATTTCAGATTTGTTGCCTCCATTTCCCTCCATCTGTGTACACTTTGACTAAAATCCATCAACCTACAGTACAAAAATACAAGCAGCTTCTCCTCAGTGCGAGCTGATAATTTATTAAGCATTACACAAAACACAATGTCATATGTACACAGAAATATACAATAAAAACATTCCTCCTTCACTTTGCTTTCGTGCGAACGTCCTCAACGTGAATAAAGAGTCAATTTATACATTTAGCTAATACACAGATTAGACCTATATCATGGTAGACAATATCTAATGGTCATAGGGTGAATTATTATTGCTCTTGGTTGGCATTAAATTTTAAGTGTGTTTATATTTGCTAACCATAAAGGGAAATGTTATAACATGCAATCCCAATTAAAATAAAAATAAATTCAAATTTTGTTTCCTAAATTCAGATATTTGCCAAAATTAGACTTAATTTAGACTCAATTTAAGCCACCTTCCAGGGAACAATTAATTCCATTTTTTAAACTCCACTGACGACACTATCCATTACGACAGAGGTGACAGGAACGGATCAACAATACAAAACACAATATCAGAAAACAATCAAATAGAACCAATAACATTGGATTGTTTTCCTTTACTTTTCTCAGTAGCTCACAGAGGACGATGCATTGACATTACGCGTGTTTGGAAATTCAAGAAAGTTGCACCCCACAGTGAAATGAGTCATTATGTGGACAAAGTGGTGAGAGGTTGAGGGGAGGTGGGAGGAGGGTGGATGGGTGTCATTGATTTCGCCTATTTTCTTCTGTTTCAATGTGATCACCTCGTTTATCATGAAAATCCGTAGTTGGAGGTGAGCTCACGGATCCTGTTTTCCCGCGTCATTTTCTTCAGTTTCATCCTGCGGTTCTGGAACCAGATTTTAACCTGTCTGTCCGTCAGGTGGACGCTTTTACTGATCTCTAGGCGGCGCTCTCGCGTCAGGTACATGTTGAAGAGGAACTCCTTCTCCAGCTCCAGTGTCTGGTGCTTGGTATATGGACAGCGTTTCTTTCGGCCGCTTTTAGCTGTCAACCAGTTGGCCGTGTTTTCTCCTTTTCCGTCTCCTATAGAAATAGACAATGGGACAGTTTTACGCATTGCAAAATGAGGAACTGTGTATGTAAGTGAGCATATAGTGTTTCAAATTTACGCACATATTAACTATTTACCAAGTTGCATTTATGCATTTATGAAATGGTACCCTAAAATATAGTTTTAAGCCCATGCAACTGTCTCTCTAAGTCTCAGTGCTTTAGTGTATTGGAAAACACGGATGTAAGAATACAAACATGCCTGCACTGGAGAAGCTGGTAGGAATTAATAAACATCCAGATAGTTTCATAACGTGGCCGTAAGCTATAAACAATATATTCATGTTTGTGTTCTGCTTATAAATGGTAAGTAGGAGCCTTACACTTGGCGCTTGTGTGTGTGTGTGTGTATCTCCTGTGTAAAGTCTGGTTTCTTTGTTACACTCATGAGACTTGTAGTTTGTATTATAACACTGCATATAACAGTTTGCTGAAACATTATTTCAGTATCATATTGAAGTGGTATTATGTAAACAGTATGGCACAGAAAAGTGGTTCTACAGTTGTAGGCCCATACGCATTCATATTTACGCAGCGGTCAAAATCTACACTAGCTAGGACTACATGTACTAAAATTACTGTATTTAAAATTTTGTCTAATGGAACATTGTAGGCTATAGCAATTACATTAACTCTTACAATAACTAACACATATTAACTCATTCAATTTTACGCATTGTTATTCTGGACATATAGGTGCACAAATACAAGGCTATTTTAGTGTTTTCATACAATGCACGTTTGTAGTTAGTTACAGAAGTTATAATTAAATCTGTGTTTCCAGGCATGTGTTCTGACTTGTCACTGCACCCTAACCTGTAAAATGAAACTTGACAGGTGCCATCAAAAAGCGTCACTCTACCTGCATGGTAACAAAACAAAAGTGCAGGACCACACCTAATGTTAAACTGTGTTTACCTTTATTGGTCTTTGTGGGTTTTTCTTTGTCATTCTCTTCTGCTTCGTCAGCAGAGGAGGCTTCTCCATCCGAAGAGTCGCGTGCCTCCTCGGTCCCAGATGCAGCCTGAGACTGCAGGTCTGCGTTTCCCGAGGACGCGGTCTCCTCGGTGTTTCTCCCTTCCTGTGCCGTGGCTGGAGCAGAAGTCGAGGTTGGTGGCGTGTGGAAGCGAGCAGGAGCAGTGGGGTGTAGGCCAAAATGAGAATGGGAAGGGTTCGACTGGGGGCCGTTGGTGTTGTAAAGTTTATGAGAATGTGCGTGCGTCTGCGACAAGCGGAAGTAACCCGGCACAGGCACTGAGCCCCCGCCGCCGCCATCGGTAACTGTACAAGAACTCGACCCGAGGCCGGCAGTTAACCTTGAATATGTAAGATCTTCGGCGGTGGAGGCTTTTGGGCACTTCGGCTGCTCGTACAGGCAGTAGGTGCTCTCTTCCTTAATGTTCTGCGGGAACGAGCAGGGTGCGACCTGGGGACCCACTGGGTGCTCTTGGTCCATTCGACATGACCTCTGCGTGTCCATCCACATTTCCATGCTGGACATGTAAGCGCCTGAGGCGGGGACCATGTTTTGGGGACCCACCTCGCTCCGCTTACCCATACCTGGGAAGTATCCATAGCTGTGTAGTCCGTAAGGCACTTCTGTAGCGGTGCTATGGGGAACACACACCGTGCTCCCAGTGTAGTGACCTCCACCACTCTCGGTGCGGCCACTGATCAGAGAATCCACTAAAAACGCATTTCCTGACGGGCTGTCCGAACATGACATTATTGTGGTGTATTTTGGCGAAGGGAGAAGATAGCCCTTTCTGGCTGACATTTCTTGTGCAAAACATGCTGGATATGATTAGAGGCACCCCCCTCTCCGCCGAGCGGACTGTAAAACCAATGGAAATGCTGGAAGATGGGCAGTCCCTCCCACTCCGAGGCTACGTAGCAGTCGGAATGATATCCATCATGGAGCTGAGGCAGAGAAAGAAGACAGCAAGGCAATCAGTGTGTTCCCTCACACTGCCTTAATGCACCACCCTGTACAAAAGGGGCGAGGTCCAAGGCGATTCAAAGTTTTCACATACATATTTAGAGGTTTAAAGGGTGCAAATCACCTTTACATTATTTAAAGGAGCTTCAAAAACATTTTCTCAAACAACAGAATCGCGAAATGATTTCTGAAGCACCGATTGCTTCTTTTTATTCAAATGAAGTGCTATCACAAAATTGAAAAATATGGTGCAACACAGAAAAAAGCACTACCTTTCTAACATCTAAAATACCATATATGATATGACAGCGATGCAAATAGAAAACAAAATCCCTGTATGCCGTTATAAATGCACTAATATACACTAAGAAGAAATGGCTTTAAAGTAAAACATCAAGTGTAAAAGTATAAGGCTGCTGCAACACACCAACAAAGACATAAAATAACAAAGCCAGGGAGTAACTAGTAATAAAGCCTTTTAACTGTAGGTAGAATCTGCCTGTGGCAAAATGACTGTGCAAAAGCCATTTATAGTTTACTATAGTGCATCCTTTAGCCTGAAGGAAGACTGAGCTCTTTACCATAAAAAGCAAAGGTGTTGGGAATAATGTTGCCGTTAGTAATATTAAACATGTGTTTGTTTTTCTTTCATGTAGCTATGTATTTTTCTTCCTCACAGAAATACATTCTATCGACTTTAGGCTGGATCTGTGTGGTTCTAAATGGCTGTATCACATCAGACGTAACCTTTCTGAGCTCATGGCTTTGGACAAATATTCAGCTGTACAAAATCCCCTTGGATTAGCAAAACAAAGCCGAGTGTAAATAACAGCAACGGAATTCCAAGACACAAGGCTAAGGAAATTATAGCACAGAAAAGGTCATGTAAAAAATATTTCACGAATAAGTTTATTTGCAATTTTATTTCCTAAAATCCAATTTTTTTAATGAGACGCGAGGAGACACCAACCTTAAAGTCTCTTACATATTCTGGTTATTTTATAAGCGTATGCTATTTTACACTTCACGTTAAGACGTTAACAGAAAGTCCATATATCTATTATAATAGTAATAGTTGCGTTTCTGTGTTTTTGACTTACAGAGGATGTGGGAAGGAGTCCAACTCTATCCGAATAGTCCTTACGCACAATCCATAAAACCCTGCATGCATTTTCTTTCAAAGACTATAGAAATAAAACATTATGAATCATTTTACCGCAGTAATTATCTAACATTCTTTAACAATTAAAAAAGCCCCAACTGAGTCCCATATATAAATTTACATTTGTTAATCTGCTACAATATTGATCACGGCAACTTGAGGAACAGAGTCGTAGTGCCAGAGTAAAGCAGACATAAAGCTTCCACATACAAGTCCTCCTGTCGGTCCAATTTGGGGCAATAAGGGCCACAATAAAACTCTCCTTCCATCTCGGCGTGTCCTTGGCCATGTGCACTCTATTGCTGTCTCCAGGTTGAAGTTAATCCTGGCCAGCTTTGCCATTACCAGGCCCAGGTGGCCGGCTAGCCCCCCGGGTTTGTTTGCAGCCTGTTACACTGAAATGGGGAAATTTGGGAGAAATTCATAAATTGAGCCCATTTAAGTTTTCAAACTCTGTCATTGACAGCTCATTTATGTACACTGGCTTAGAGTTTTACCGCGCCGACGGTGGACATTTGTCAATCGTTGCTGCTCACAGCGCACATATTTCAGATGACTTAAATGACTGAAGTTGCTAGTGAGGTTATTTATGTCTGTATGTATTTAATACAATAACCTATTTAAAAAGAAAATTATAAATAGTGTATATTAATACAAAGTATTTTCTGCACAGCCGGAAATTTCAAGACAAAGATTAATGCGCAGATCATGTGCGCTGTTTGGAAACCTCCAACATAATACATTAAATGATTCACAAAATTATTATCCCACTAAATCCAGATGAACTACCAGCAATAGGTCCAAAGCTTATGCACATTTCCCCGCTGTGGCCTTCTCCTTATGGGACACATGAGCCAGTAAGGAAACTAAATACATCAATTAATTACTGTGCGCCCAGTATTAAATTGTTTTGGTCTGCACACTCCATGATGTGTAATGGCACGGGAGCCTATCGATATCTGTGTGTTACAGTTATTAATTGAAGCTATTAAATCTTCATTTTCACAGCTGCCCGGCTATTATATCCTGAAAACAGTTTACCCTGACCACTGGCTTTGATCAGGCCCATATAATCGTGGCCGAAGAGGCCGTTTCAGTGGTATCATGTTCGTCCCGAGTGCAGTTATGAACAATAATGCGGTGTTTTATTACATCCAGCGGAAGCATTTATTTTTCACGAGAGACAAAGAAGAATAAGACTAGGTCCACACATGCATTAGGGTCCAGAATAGCCACTCGCCACTTGGTGTGAATAGTACAGCTCTGTGTCTATGGCAGGAAGGAAAAGGAGACGCGACTGCTGCTTTAACACAGTCTAATCGACCTTTCTAATAACAGCCTTTATACATTTGGCACGCACAGGGAATAATGCGTTTTGGAAGGATGACAAGTGTTTTTTAAAAGATACTTTGAAGAGGAAGACGACTAAGAAGAACAAGCATACATGGCAGCTGCTGTGATTTAAGATACATTAGCATGAGAACCATCTGAGAAATGAAATCTGTTGTTTGCGTCCAGCACACATGGCTTACAGTGATATCGTTCAGACAGCGTACAAAGAGTGTCCCCTTTTTTAAATAACTAAGACCAAATACAAAACATTTGTGGTTACACTGGAAGGGGCTGCAGATCTCTTCAGGTACACGCAGGCTATGTTGTACTCGACCCATTAAAAGGCTCTGGCTCAGTAAAATGAATAGCACATGCAGCATGAAGTCTTGGCACAGATGTGTTGCCTTATTAGGGCCCCCAGGAAGACTTTCTCTACCGCACGGCCCAGTGGGCACCAGAGAGAGAAATGTGGAAGCTAAACCCAAATCTGCTCTTATCTCAGTCTAGCAGGCTTTACATACAGGAGAAGAGTCTGTGACAGAAAACTCCTGTTTAGCTGCAGAGAAAATGATTCAAGTTCCTGGCCTTTGTTGACAACTATTACCTGCATGCATTTGAGGTGAGTCTGGACCCCAGAAGATCCAAGGCCATGACATTGGTCCCAATGGCGCCGCCCGGTGGTAGAAGAGTCAAGTCCTGAATGCTGCCGTTGCCACTAAACTGATTCGAGGTGGGTAAAAACCACACGAGGGGGAAAAGCTCCACAAATGAAGACGATGCAGCCAGCGAGCAGAGGCTTTTCCTGTCCGTCCTCTCCCTGTCGTTGCTGTCGCCTCCTTGGTAACACAGTTAATAACCTTGGGTCTCAGACGGTTTATTGCACTGCACTCCAATTGTACAAATGCTCCAGACTCTCAGACAGCTTTTATGACCGCGTTGCTGCAGCAACGGGGAGGATGTCCCGTAATTAGGGACGAAATTCCAGCGCGCAGTAAAGGATGCGCAAGGCAAGGCCGGACTATGGCAGAGAGAAGCAACCATAAACTTCAGCCTCTCTCCCCGCGTTTATGGCCCTTTTGACTGTCATATATGAACGCCAATGCGCTGCGGCTAGCTCCCATAAACATGGTGATAACAACAGCAAATATGGCGACCCTCGCCAAAGGAGACTGCTGTTGGAAAAGTGTTTCCAAGCCAATCAGTAAGATGAGTTTGCGCACAGAGATAGAAATACTCAGGGGGAAAAAACTATTAGCAAACGAAAGGCACATTCTGCAATGCTGTTTGTTTAGCTATGTTACTGTGATAAAGATGGGCCTGTGTGCTTTTAACTGTGGTTCAATAATAAAGATTTCCTTCAGATGGAATGCAGCAGTTGTAAAATATCTTGTTCAGCTCGAATGCAGCAAAGACAATGTGGCTCAAAATATAATTAGAAAACAACAAACAGGACAACAATGAAACGTATATTTTAGTTTGTATCTACTTATATTTTACCCAAGATGCAAACTTTTACAAACATTGAGTAAAAAATGGCAGCTCACATCAGTTTACTTAAGAAAGCTATGTTACATTTGCACAAGCGAGGAGTGTGTGTCTGTGTGTGTCTTTGTACTTGGACGGGAACCTTTAAATGTGTAGCACGTCAGTGTGTTAACTGTCTGCTACAAAACGAGGCACCTAATCGTGACAAAGTTGCTACAATCGTGAGTTTAATCTGTTAATCCTGCGTGCGTAAAAATCTCTCATGCGCGTATTTTTCCATCCAACAATATTTGGCAACAGGTCTGCATTATTTTTTAAATGAAAATCGCGTGAGGGGAAAAAAACAATACAATGACAACGCAACAGCTATTTCTCAGTATTCATTTCATTAGATTTTTATTTGGAAATATAGTATAATACACAATAGTTTGGGCATACCAAGCAATTGATTCAATCCGATGACCCTGACCAGCCTTGTCATGGCAGCACACTTGAAATGTAGCCGTTTTAATCTTTTTTTAGGCTGTAAGTAATCAAGATCACGAATCATAAAAAAAAAGAAAAAAAATGTTATCAGACAAAAGGGGTCTGCTGCATGTCTAGGCTACCTGTGTGAATATGTTGGGCGTGTACCTCAGTGCAACTCCACACGCATCCAGTGGACAAGCTTATCTGTCTGGTTTGGCCTGCATTATCAATACTTGACTGATACGTCTCCGAAAATCAACATGGATTTTGGGCATCGAAAGATATGTAAAATATAAATAGTCAGCCTTCATTCTGCAGGCAACAAGAAAAGACGAGAAAAGCTCGTTTTGAGGTCAGCTCAGACTCAACATGGAATCCAAATAGCCTGCTTGTAATAATGGCCTTTGACTTGGATAGTCGTGGCATTAAATGGGATAGTAAACGAGTGGCTACAAAATAAATAAGCACACAAAACAGACACATTATTTTCATCAGTCCAGACTCATTGTTTGGTCACACCAATACCGATTCGATTCGCCTATATACGTCACATGTTCGCCATGTCTGATTTCAAAAACAGAAAACACTCAAATAAATCGTTTGATTACAAAAGACACTAGTCAATTAGTGACTGCTATTTTTCTTCTGCCCGCATGTAAAAAAAAGGAAATAAACAAGGCGTTTGTGAGTCACAATATTAACATGGGCCTCCGCAAGCACAGTCTTGGCGAGGACAAAAAAAACAATCCGTTTCTGCATTTTTCTAAATTAGAGACTGAAGAGCGAAATCAAAGTCAGACTCTCGGTTCAAGCTCACTCTTCATGTATTTCATATCACGGGATAGTGATGTCCTCGAACTTGAAATTAACCATTGAAACAGTGTTGTTGCTGCTCCGCGGCCATTGTAGTACAGAGTGTACACTGGGAGAGTCATAGACGGAGCGTCAGTCAGTCTGTAAACGTAGCCAGACCCACAGCAGAGGACTGCTGGTGCTGTGACGGTGTGTGTATGTGTTGTTGTTGTTGTGACCCCTAAAGCAGAGGATTAGATGTATAATATTGTAATCTGTCTCTGTTCAGTTTCTTCTCCTTCATGCGACGATTCTGAAACCAAATTTTTACTTGTCGGTCGGTTAGGTTGAGCATCCGAGACAGTTGCAGGCGTTTCTCCTTATTTATGTACACACTGAAAAAGAATTCTCTTTCAAGTTCTCGGATCTGATATTTGGAATATGGACACCTTTTCTTGCGGGTCCTCTGTCCACCTGGAAGGCACAGAAAGTACAAGTACATCGGTCAGAGAAAATACAAACGTTTCAAATTAGCCATGACTATGTTAAAATAAGATTTATACGCCTTGGATGTTGCCCAGATTACGCATGAGCGGATTTCCTCAACATAAAGCATTAATAACATATTTCCCATTTCAACATTTCAAGTGTCATATACCGATATTATATTACACAAGAAAGATTACCAAAGCTTTCACAGTTTGCTTGCTAGACAATACACTTGGGCTTTGACCTTTTCTAGCAAATGAAAACAACAGGTTCACTCTAAAATATAGCAACAAACAGCTACAGGTAATAGACTCTACTGTATTATATACTTCATCTGAAAATATAATATAAAGAGTGAAAATACAAGTGGGAACACAAACTGACGACAGTTATAACACAAGAGCTCGTGTGCTAAATCTTAAACCAGAGGCACCACCCTCATTACATGCAAGAGCTCTTTTAACTCTAAGAAACCGTGAAACAAGCACGTTCATGATAAATGGAATTAACGCATGTCTGTATAGGAATTCACAATGATAACTGGGTGCTTTTTGGATACGTCTGGGAGTGTTACGGGAGAAAAAAAAAATCATCGGCCTGATGTCTTTCACGGCCAATTTCAATTCCAAACACGTGATCCTGCAGTTTATAACAAAGTTTTGTTGGGGGTGGGGGGGTCTACAGGCCCTCTATAAACCTTATATGCTTATAAAACAGCATATAAAATTTTTAACAGCAGCGCGCAAGATTGCAAACTTTCTCTCATAACCAAGGCGCTGACTTTAATACGTACTGCTGCTGCTGGATTTCTCCTCATTGTTGCCGGAAGATAACTCCGGGCTGCTTGTTTCATCCCGCTGCTCCTTTGCTTCACTGTCCCGGCACGACGGTGCGTCCTCCGGAGCAGAGCTGGGCGGCTTAGTCGCCGTTTTGTCCCCTGAGTAGCCATTTGTGGAGGAGCTCTCCGACGAGTTCCCGTACGCTGTGTCGTAAAACTGGTCGAAAGCTTGTGGCAGCACGCCATTTCTGCCCACATTCCCGTAGAAATTTGTGGCAGCGGAACCAGAGCCTGTATGGTGGTGGTGGTGGTGGTGGTGGTACGCGGCAGCGGCGGCTGCGGGACTGTTTTTACCAAACATATCCCCTACGACGGCGGTTTGCGCCGACAGACAGTCCCGGTGCACCATGTCCTCCGCGCTGGGGTAGCACTGGGACAAGTTCCCCCGGTGCGCCCATTTACCAGAGGCATCAATGGCTGCATAGTCCCTGAACGTCACCTCTCTGACGGGTTGGACCTGCGGCAGGTTAGAGGAGTAGGAATATGTCATGGGGCGGGTGGACGGGGTCTGGGACAAAAACGAGGGAAGACCGGAGAAATCAGCCCCCGCCGACACGTAATAAGTACAACTGGGCAAATACATGTTCGATCCGACGGGGACCCTTTCGTCAAAATCCATCATCGTAGTTCACCCTCTTCTATAACTCTATGTTGGGGTTTGAATCCTCTATAACCGCCCTGAACATGGCTCTGAAGCGCCGTGCCTCTTGCCTCTTTGAAGCAGGTTC
Source organism: Parambassis ranga (assembly GCF_900634625.1). NCBI lineage: Eukaryota > Metazoa > Chordata > Actinopteri > Ambassidae > Parambassis > Parambassis ranga. The sequence goes on from NC_041023.1 coordinate 12,138,360, forward strand.
GCTAAGCAGAAATTTGGAGACGTAAGCTGACGTGGAGAGCCATCTCCATCCACTCCACGGAGGAGGAGGTCACGTGACCACGCGGCAGAAATTGACAGATTTTCAAGCTTGTGTGTGTGTGTGTGTGTAAGTGTGAGTGTGTGTGCCTGTGTGCCTGCCTGCCTGCCTGTGGGTGTATAGGAGTGTAAGAGACATGACTGCTGTGTGTCCTAAAGCTTGACATTGGTGGTTTATGGCCACATCGGTATAAAAATGAATTTCTTAACATGCAACGAAGACAAAAGAAAGAAATTATAATGTGATGACGGGTATTAAAAAGGAAAGAGCTTAATTTTTTTGCTGAAATAATATTAATTTCTCGCGTGCCATGTGCGCTTTCACATACTTTTGAGTCTTCTCTGGAGAAACATGTCTGTGTGTGTCCTCATTTTACTTGCGTTTAAAATATATAAACAGCACATGACAAATAGAATGACTGTGTGTGCTAAGTTTCCAATGCCTCCTGACAAAATTAACTAAACCATCAGTGACTGTGCACACAAAACACAGACCAGAAGTGGAGGAAGGAGACATCCAGCTTATCTTTAAAGTCTGCTTTTAGCAATGTCTTAGTCATCATCATTTGGTGGTTTTACAACACAGCATTTGGCTCAGTGGGCATTTGGTTATCAGGGTCATGTTCAAAGTAGCGGCTAATGTTTCAACTGGCTATAGCCTTGTGTTAGTGCCAGTACAAGACCAAACAAAAATGTTGACAGCATGCACAGAGATATGGAACTCTTAATCTAATGAATAGACTTTTAAGGTGTAGATAAGCTTATGGGAAAAAAGACTGCATTATTATAGATGTAAATTGCATATAGTATTCTTTACATTAAATGAGACGCTTAAAGACTTAATATCCCTTGTCTGGTTTATTTTCAGGGAAGGGAAAACGCACAAGCTTAAATCCAGTCGCCTACAAATTTTGAAGTGTCTGCATCAGTCATCACATTTTACAAGCTTGTTGTTGAAAAACACTATTCTTATTTTTTTAATTCATTCATCCCGCTGCTCTATTTGGACTCAAATGAACATTCGATTAATCCATTGGCAGCTTTAAAAGACTCGATATTCCAGCACGCTGCACTTTTACGCACGGCTATTTTACCGCGTTTTGGTGCAAATGTGTTTGGAAATGTGCGTTATTCACCAAGGAAATAGCTCCCAGAAATTTACACTCATAATCTAGTGACTAATAGGTCCCATGATAAACATATACATATTTGCGTAAATCCAATCAACGTATAAACAAAATCTAAATTTTAAACACACACGGACATATTTACAGTTAAAACGTAAAAAAATATATTTGCAAAAACTCTTTCAATAACCATTTTTTAAGCCGAATATCAGGGCGCTCTAAATATCACACAGAAAATCAACATATAGATTTGGATCAAAGGTTAACAAGAATAGCAAAAATCTTCTAAAATGAATTTCTGCTGTTTGATTTGATGAACATGCCACATTGCACATTCCCCTCTCTCTGCTCTGCGGCCACCATGAAGCTTGTTTTAGAGAGGCTGCAACCTGACTCTAATGTGCTGTGGATAAGAGACCTGAGCTTGGATTAAGACCGCCACGGCTGGTCTGGCCCCACAGCCGAGTGTGCATATGAGGATTCAAAGGGGTTCTTGATGACAAAAGTGAAATACAACCTTAAAATAACACATGTACTAATACAGTACAAGTACCAACTAACATCTTGTGTATGTATCAAAACAGGAAAGAAGCATGCACTGTGTGAGATGAAGCGTCATGCTTACAGGCCATTTTATTTGGATAAATTGCAGGGACACAAACAACTCGAGTGTCTTTGCGACCACACGCTCCGCCTCTCAGTCAATCCAGACAAATTCTACGAGTTGTGCTCTAGCTTTTAAGCTGTAATTGAGGACAGGATGCCCAGGAAAACCAAAGCCAGCTCTGCACAGACCTGCGTTTTATAGCTGCTATAGTATTCTACTGCGCCTTTTTTTTACCCCAAGCCAGACAGACACCACAAAACTGGCCAAGCGTGATAGCAAGTCGCCACCTACACGGACTCAAAGTCAGCAGCTGGGGAGCTTCAACCATATACAAACATATGTCTGTACACCGCCAAGGTAAGATGACTTCTTACAATAAATAATCTAACTTCTAAGCAATTGTCTAGAAAGCATCTAAAACTCTGTTGATTAAAAATACAGATCTTAAAAATGGAGGCAAGCAAAGATCCTATTTTATGTCAAATGTGTGTGTGTGTGTTGTTTTTTATTTTTATTAAAGGCAGCTGTCCGGATCCTCTTCTTATTGTGGTTGCTTTTGGTCAACAAAACAGCAGTGTGGTGGTGCGTAAAAGCTCTCAAAGCCAAAGCTTTGTCTGTACGGTCGACTTCAAGTTCGGGGGAGGGAAAGGCTTCTCCACTGAGCAAAGGGCCCATGTGCCCCGGATGGAGTTCCTTTAATTGCCTTAGCATCTAGGCAGGCTTTAGGTTACAAGATTAGACGATAAAGACTAGACAAAAACTGTGAGCAACGTCAAATACAAACTTGTATTTCTTCCTATGGGTGTAAATCGCATGTAGGGCTTTCATATATTATGTGTATAATGTGTATTTGCTTAAAATCTAAACAGTTAAAAGAATGCTGTGGCAACGCAAAAATGTCACTTGAGGCCTGTTCTCATCAGGCCACCAAAGTTTAAGAAAAATGAACGTTCCGTCTGCAAAGAGTGCGTGCAGCTAACAAAGTTATGTTTCTGTAAACAATCAATGGAATTAGCACAAAAACCTTCTATTTATTTAACAGTCTAGTTAAGTTTTGATAGTAAATAAACGCACATGTCTAATCAGTATCTGACACAGATACAAATGCAAATCAGTGTATTTAGAGGCTCAGATTTGTCAGCATTCAAAACCTCTTATTTTGTTGACATAACTTAAAGCACATATATAAACAAAGTGATTTAATGATTTTTTAAACATAGACGAATTTGCGGATGTTATCGTGACACTTTAAAAAGTAAGCCTTCGTTTGCACTGATCGAAACGCAATAGTTTTGTCAGGAAGGGAAGGCGACGAGTAGATGGCCCAATCCTTGTGCCATAAAACCTTGTCAGACAACAAGTAAACAATCAAGTGTGGGGAGGATCTGAAAGTACAGTTTAACACCACGCCAGGTAGCCCCATGGGCTGTAAAGGGGGCTAAATAGAAGCATTCAGTGTCTTCCAAAGAAACCTCCTGTAGTTTCAGTCTTTAGGTGAAATAAAAAAGCCCCAAAGCTTCACTACAGGATGTTTTTGTTTTCATTTTATGGTTGAAAAAAGGGCCACCACACCTCAGCTCAAAGAATCCAATCACTATATTTTCAAACTCAAAATGGAAACGCTATCTTCAGTATACAGAACCGAGCAGGGCGCAGACATAAATACACAGGTGGTCTGATGATGGTACAAGACGGCGGTGTTAAATGTGACCTTAGCATATAAGTATATGTTCATTAAAAGATCACAACTTTACTTAAACAGTTATGTAATCCGCACGACAGATATAATCAAAACATAAACGACCAATTTAAACTTATGTATTGAACCAAAATTTAAATAACACTATGGATATTAGTATTTATGTGTGTATGTGCGTTAAAATATCAAATGTATAAATATATAAAGTGTTTTTGAACTTGAATTGTTCATGGTCTTGGCTCTGCCGTTATCAAGTTGCGGGGGTGGGGGGGATTATAAAACCATCAGACTGGAACTTGAAACAATAAGCCAGCAGAGTTGCGTACGAATGAACAAGCAGAAATGCATTAGTAGATGTGAGACTGATTCAGTGCACAACTGTTGATTTATCCACAGGTGACAGAAATGTAGGCAGACAGCGATGGCGACGACAGAGGGGCCAGTCGGACCACACAGGGGCCGTGCAGGGAAACCAACCAACTCCACGGTCAACGGGAGCACCTCTGGCAAAGCAGGAGAATCACAATGCTGGATTAGACTGAATGAGAGCATTCAGGGTAACATGGGAACAGAGAAGGAGGCTTGGACGAAAGGACATAAACTGGACTTCCATGGGAGGAAATTTAAGACGAATCGAAAGAAGAAATAAACAAAGAGAAGATAATCAACTGACAATTTTTTAGTGTAGTCATAGGATTTCAACTTCATTTTTAAAAAGGAGATCACTGTCTACTAATATTGCATGAGGAATTCCCCGTGTCTGACCATCTGGTATTTACTGCGCAAGAAATTGTGGAACAAAAACACACATTGCCCAGCGAATGGCCACTAGAATGTCAGTCCTGTGACATTTTTAAAAACTGCCAGGTTGGAGTTGGACTAACAATTTTCCTATGAATACATCGGTTAATAAAATAAATTAAATGCTGCAGGTATTTAGTTGCCTTGGGAATTATGATTTCACCACACGAAAAAAGCATTATTGAGCCTAATAATTCGAAGATATTCAAAGTGAAAATAGTCTAACACCTGCAGACAATAATATTTTGAAAAGTCCAAAATGTGACCAAATCTAAAGGCCGTGAGCACAGTGTATGCGTTTAGGTCCAAACTAAAATTACTGCAAATTTATTCGAACTAACTACCAATGAAAACCTAGTTTTTTGCCGTTATTTTTTATTTTCACATCGCATAAACGATGCATTGATTCATATTTTGATCCAAATAGCAATGAGAGATTGTCATAGATCGGATGGCGCGCATTCACAGAAACTGATGGTGTCTATAGTCACAGAGTTTCTACCCCCTTAAAATAAACTGTATACTATTTAGGCCTACATGGATAAAAGAACAAAATTATATTGGGATTTGATTGTAAACATAAGCCCTGTCAAATCAGGCCGTCATCCACAATACAAATATATTGTAACTGCAACAATCTTTACAATACGTACAAAAACACACCTTTGCGTAAACATCATTTGTAAACGTCTGTAGGGAATCAACCAAAGGACACATCTGCGTTGCATCTTCTCCAAGTCTGTTCTTTAACTGAATTTAAACATTTGTACATTTTGTCTTATGTACGCAAACAGATACACTCCACGGCGCATGCATACTTGCTGTGCATCTTACTTTTGAAGACATACATGTCCGGCCTACATGCCCTTCATGGGTGAACACAGTAAATTATTTGGCATTTATATTTCAAGCAAATTAAGATAGATCTGATGCCAAGGCTGGAAAATCCCTCAGTCTGTGGAAGAATAAGGCGCCGGGTGGGACACGAAGGGGGCTTTCACATAATCTCGGTCAAGTGCTTCTATTTGACCGCTGTCACGGTCTTGGATAAGCTTATGTCTGCTGAGATCTGTGTGGTGTATTACGAGATTATCTTTCAAATTCATGCATTCAAGCTTGACCAGAAGTATACTGCTGAGTGACTGAAGGTTGCAGGCCTCGCCTCCATTACGCGCAGAGACAGCGAAGGTCAATGTAAAGAGCAGCGTTGGCCCTGTCTGTGTTCAGCCATGTCTGACGGGAAACATACAGAGCTTCTCACAGGATGTGTGAATATTTATCCCAGGCGTTGATCGGTTTATTGCGTAAAAGGCCAACAGAAATACTGCCCTATATTATGTCTGTATGAAAAAACAATTGTGATCTTTAAGACTCCATCATTTCTATTTAGCAACAGTAGAGACAAATGTGGCAGGTAAAATGGGTTGAAGGCGCATCTAAACAACCATTTCTCTTTTTTAACTCACTCGTCCGCAATTCAAGTGAAGGTGACATATCCATGACCATTCAAAAGCAGCTCTCTGCATTAAAATGTGATGTACTAAATTGAACTGTAATTCTCTTTTTTGCCTTAGAGTGGCAGCAGAATTCAATTTTTGCAGTCTAGCCTGCAGCGTTCTCCTGTCTGTGGGCTGTCTAAATAAAGATGGCTCATGTGAGGAGAGGGAAATGGGCGGAGCTCCTGCGTGCTGTGAGCTTTGGACCGTCACGTTATGCCTCGGGCCGTAGGCGGGACTTCCAGGCTTGTTTTGGTTCTCACTTAGCCAATAAAGACGCAGATGCGTTCTTTCGCAGCCAATGAGCTGCCATTTGGGTAACGTCACTGTAGTAAACTTCCGCTCGACAACTTCCGCCCTGCTGTGTGTGTGTGTGTGTGTATATGTTTGGTGTTAAGGATGCACTGTGCAGAAAAACAACACACACTTTCTGAACCCGTCTCTAAGCCCGACGTTTAAACACGTGCGCGCTCCGCTGTATCCACGTCAGAAAACGTGGGAATATTGCAACTCCGCATTTTGTGCTCACGAACATATGTCACATTTCTTATCCTGAATCAACCGGTTGAGCGTGTGTGTGTCATAAGAACTACTCACTATTTAAAATTACCTCACACGTCAGCTTTTAGTTCACTCATGTTTACCTATTGCGAGAAAAAACAAATCAGTTTAGGCAACAAAAGAGGGCTCTAATTTCAAAACTATTGATTGGACTATAGAAAATCTGCTATAAATATATCTAATATCTGCTATGATAAAATAAAAATATATATAGTCAAAATAGCTCAAATAGACCAACTGTATATGCCAACAACTGACAAGAAAAACCTTAATTTTCATCTGATTTATTTGACTACACTGATAATAAAATGTACAAACACAAACTAAAAAAAAATACTTAATCCGCTAACCTATCTCTCAGTGCGCAATACCATCAATATTAGTTATACCTATAATATTGTCATATCAGCATACAAAGTAACTATGTGACACTAAACATGCATAGTCATATGTTATAGTTCGCTTATAGCGTCTGCATATACTCGAACAGTGACGTCTCCAAGTAAATCCGCCTTGCAGGTGGAAGCTGGACCTCTAAATGTAGACGGATTTGTTTTCGTCTCTGACATTTAAACAGACCAAATAGCCTGCATCAAGTGAAAGGCAGTGAAATCAAGCATACAGGACGGAAACAAGTCACTCAAAAAAGAAAATATTTCGAGACAAAATGTAAATATGCGCAACTCGCTGTCAGGTTATGACGGCCGATATGAGTGACAGATATCGCCTATTTGAGTATATTCGTTTTTTGTAACGCATCGCTTCAAGCGTGGCCAAAAAAATATTTTGCAATTTTTCTTGAAAATTAAATTCAACAATAAAATAAGGCGTTTTAAAAAAAAAATCACATAGCTCCATGCAAAATGTTCTTATATATCTTATATTCATATATCCACCAAAACAAAAATTCACCAAATGATCCTTGAACAACATTCAGTGTCATAGACGCCGCCACTAACCTCAGCTTTGTTAGTCTAACACGTCTACAGCAATTACACTTTCAAAAACAATCCATCATAGTGGGATTTGGAAATTTATCAGCTTTAGGCGCTCCATTTAAAACACACAGGGAAAAAAGCGATGCTTGATACATAATCCTATACAAAATATACTGCGTCAGCAACGTTTTACGCAAACGATGTGTGTCAGAGGAAAATAATATTAATTATTTATAGAAGGCTACATTGCTTATATATTTTTCTATGCTTTCTTTTATTTTATATACATTTATATATTATCAGCGAACTTCAAGATAACACGTCCTTATAATAATTTCAGTTGTTAGACAGTGGTTTACAGGGTGCAGTCACACAGCGGGAATATTTTGTTATGTTTAACTTTTGTTTATGATAAATAAAAAGAGTTTTTCTGCCTATTTCAGTCGCGTGTGTTTATAACAACTGTCGTCCAATTGTAGGCTACGACAAAACATTGATCACTGTACCATCATTAGTATTATTAATAATAGTATTATTATTATTTGTTGTTGTTGTGAGCTTTGAATGGGATGCTTCTTCAGCAAAAATTAAAAGTCATTTCATTCACCATTAGGCTACTGGACTACAGTGTTACAAAGTCGCCGCTAGATGGCGATGTCAGTCCATATTTCAGCACAGACAAACCTCAAGTTTCCCCCCTCTCCCTCTGGGCCAGAAATGGGCCTTCCACTACATAGTTCAAATATTAGATATTTGCTAAATATAATTCGCATATACAGCCTAGCACTTCTCAATAAAGTCGCCAATAAAGCCACTATAAGACAGTTTCAATGAAACCTAAAGTATCGCATGCAGCGACAGGCAAGTAGGCATAAACAATATTTTAAATTCATTTGTAGCAAAAATAGAAGAGTACTTTCATCTAAAATATACAATAGATGAATGTATAAACTGAGCTATAATTACAAGTAGAAAGAGTCCATTTTCAGCACAACTTGGATAAAATTCAACCAAGTCCACATTTTATTGGGACGGACTTTAACACCGACATATTGGACTCACACACAACCTGGATAACATGCCGGAGTTTACTTTTATACTTATATACAACCACATGAATACGCACACATTATAAAAGCTATGATTGATATGGACACATATCCCGGACGATTATCTAAGCATTATAATAAGAATTGCACCATGGACTGGATATGAATGAAAGCACGGATTCATAATGATAAGACTAAACTTCAATACAAGCTAAGCATGTGAGAAGGTTTTAAAAGAAAGCAAGGAGAGATTAATATTTAACATTCCCAAGGTCCAGATCCATATCCTTGTCACTTCCTGTGAATCTTCCATTTATCACTCTCGTTAAAGTTGGAGATAAAGGTGTATCTCGGTGGCGCACACCTCTCTGAACTGCAGGTCAGTTCCCCTGCTTTGAGAGTGAGTATGCCAGAAGAAGAGGACAAAAGAAGTCACACATACTGCAGCTATACGTTATTTTTTGTCCCACTTGCGTCCCTAAATAATATTTTAACAACAAGTGGCAGGAAATGGTGAGGATCCTGCTTTCACAGGCTCCGGAAAATTTGTTCCAGAAGCTCCGGGAAATCATTTGCCTAGACACATATGAATAATGTTCAGTCAGGAAGAAGTTTGTTGTCCCAATCCATGTGTCCAAACGCGCGCGCAAATGTGTGTCATACGTATGTGTGTGTGTGTGTGTGTGTGTGTGTTATCTCCCACTGATTTTGTCCGTAATAATAATAATTATAATAAAAAACTAGCTGATGGTTTTCAATTTGTTGACAATTTTCTTCTCCTTTACGCGTCTGTTCTGAAACCATATCGTGACCTGTCTCTCCGACAGGTTGGTCTGAGCAGATATCCTCCTCCTTTTGTCCTTCGTGATAAATTTATTGGCGGCGTACTCGCGCTCGAGTTCCTTCAGTTGCACCTTGGTGTATGGCACGCGCTTCTTTCTTCCACGTCGGTAAGAACCGGTGTCACCCCCAGGATGAGACACTGCGTCTGAGAAGGGTAAAAACACACATAAGAAGCTGTCATAAGGTGATTCTCGACATGTAATACTGCGCCAAAATAAATGAAACACCTCAACATGCTGTGAAGGACGATGAAAACAAATAAGTATTTCAAGATTTGGAAAATAAAGCGTTAAATCCCTAAAACAAGGGGAGCCTGACTCCTAAGTGATAACGATAGGTGATAAATAAAATTATTGACGTTTTTATTTTCCATGAGGAAACCAGATTAGCTCAGTCTCAGATTTTATGTTTTCCGCTTATGTCTTTGTAAAGAAAATATAAAATCTAGTGTTTGTTCTGTATGTTAATTGATATTTCTTACACCATATTTATCCCTGGATGTAAACCCAGCACACAAACATGTCAAACAGCTCTGTAAAGTAGGGTGCACGAAGATTTACCTGGTATGGAGGACTTCCACATGTGTCCAGGCTGAGGCTGCTCCTTGGCGCAGTAAACCTGACTGTTCCAGCCGTTGGGGGCGAGGGTCCACGGTTGATAGGTCTCCATAGGCAGCAGGGACTCGTGTCTTGCCTCTGACGGCGCACTGATAGTTGGCACAACAGGAACGTCCAGGTAACTGGGGACAGGTTGGTATGGGCCAGAGGGATAAGTTGGATAAAAAGCAAATTCCTTTGCCCGAGAGGTGAAATCTTCGCCCGAAGCGGATGTGTCCATGTATTTTTCTCCATATGCGGAGGGGGGCTGCGCTCCGCACGACTTTATGCTGCTGTGATGCGACATTCTGCACGGATATCCGAAGTACCCATATGGCAGGGACGCGCTGGATGAATTCTGAGCTGCAGAGCATGGACTGCACTGTTTCACTGGCTCGCCCATGCCGGAGGTGGGCACGTCGCTGGACGAGTAAGCCGTACTGGGTGCCAGGGACGCGGGGTGCGCCATCAGATTCCTGCACTGGTTCGCAGCAAAGTTGCCACCAGCAAAACCCTCCATGTTCTTGCTCACTTCATCGGAACCGCCGCCGTTGTCGTAGAGGAACATCACCGACGGGTCGACCCAGCGAGGACGGAGGAGCAGTGACGTTGTCATAGCACGGCATCCAACATTGAAGCTTCTGGCTCTTTTTTAAAAACCCCACAGACTGAAAAAAGGAGATACTGGTTCCCAGAGAGTAAAGCCACTCTGACGCGCACAAGAGCGCAGAGGTTGTGCTGTTATTGGTCCAGATGTTGTCACGTGACCAGGGTATGCAAAGAGGACGGTAAACATCACCAGATAATTAAATGGAGAAAAATGCGGCGAAGTAAGGTGACCGTACCTATCAAGGATTTAGCTTTTGTAATTTCTGCTTAAACTGAGATGACTGCTGTTGATTTCTCTTTTAAATGTCCTATATCTTAGACTATATTGCTTTTTTTGTATTATCATTATATTAAACTCCTATAAATACTAGAATGTGGTGATATTATGGTCTATTTTTATATTTTAGGAACAAATAAAAGTCGATTTGAATAATGTTCAGCTTTTTCTAATAAACATGTGTGGCTGAGCCTTCTCCTTATGACTAATACGCATTGCACATGGCCTTTACGCACACATACTGACCAGTCTTTGTCCGCGACGCATCAGATCCAGGGTACCTTTACACGGCCATTTACAATAGGAGATCATATTAATGAAAACAGTGTTGTTTTTTTATTTATTATTGGTTATTTAAGAATTACACCGCATTTAATTGTGATGTACTTCTGTCGCCCGGATGTACATAAATAGGCTGTGTATTGTGTTAATTTTGTTGGACAGTATTTCCTCACACTATTTTAGGGAACGCTTAAGTATGAGAGTGCACTTACTTCTGATAATTTAAATAATTCATAAATGCTTCTGCGAAGCAGACAGGGCCTCACTCTGATGTCAAAATACAATTTAGGGTAACAGTGGCGTTTAGATATATTGTAATGTTTTAGGGAAAGATCCCGAACAGTGGATTTTCCACATGTTTACAATATGCAAAGACAGAAAACAGCCCTGGACTTGGCAGTGCGTGTGTGTTTTACATAGGAGGTAGACGCGGCTGGAGGCCAAGGTCAAGTTGAAAGTTGCTGTCTAGCCGTCCAGCCTGTCGGACCATTCAGGCTTTGAAGAAACCGTCTGAGCTCTTGAAAAGAGCGGAAGAGGGGTGAGAATTCCTGTCCCAATGAAAGCTATTGGAGGACATTAAGTTTTACTACTATCATTTTGTTTTCTCCACCGTTCACTCTCACGAACTAGTCTGTACCCGCTGCTGTGGGCTGGTGCGTGCCTTTGTATATCCCAGAGTTTGAAAAATATAAAAAAGAATGCGGTGGTTTTATTATTTGTGGGTCTTTCTGAGGTGTTTTTGGCAGATACGTGTGAAAATGATCTTGATCTCTGAAAAGAGGGGACTGGACAGACGTGTGTGTGTGTGTGTGTGTGTGTCTGGTCTTCTGGATGTGTGTTTACGACCAGTGGCTCTCCGTCTATTCTGTGCTGGGGGGGAATGGAGCTTTTACTGGAATTGTTAGCAGAGCCTCAAAATCCAGAATGAATTCTGGCACAGTTGTTCCAATTTGTGTCGTCATCTGCTATTATGAGATTAAAAAAACACACTGTCACTCAGCTGTATGTCACTCATATATGCAGACATCTGGTCTATATAAAGACATATGAAGACATCTGTTATATCAAATATTAACATCAGTAAATCGCACAAAATTAACCCAAATAACACATCAAACACATTCGGACCTAAAGATTAGGGGTAGTGGGGAAATGCGCAGCAGACAGTGATGGAATCAACGTGATTTACCAAAAGCAGTGTGTTTTTTGAAAACAACAACAACCAAAAATAAGTGTACCTCATGGGAGGTGCTGCACTGAATTGAATACAAAGGTGTAGTTCTGGAGAGGATTTTTGTAATATAAAGTCAGTTGCTGGAAGCTGACCAACGTCATGTCAGAGAAAAAAATACATTTCATCACATGTGTATTTGAAATAAATAGGATTTAGAGAATAGCCAATTTAATAGCAATCCAGTGAAATCAGTCATTTAACATATCATTTTTACTTATAACAGGTGAAAATAGTTCTTTGTGGGCTTCCTTTAGCGCATTTGAATTGCAAAGTTTGTACTTTGTACTTTCATTCACGCATTTGTCAACATACAAATTGTCAAATCAAGCGTGATTGTAGCAGATTTGAATATTTGTAAACTCAGGTAATCCATTACAAACTATCCGCAGTAGTTCAGAGTTCTCTTGAAGTTTTCATACAAGAAAGCCAAGTATTGAAATCATTCAGCAGCAACATGCAGCAATAACTATGAGTCACAGTACAAGGCCCGGCCTGTTGCGTGCGTTGCCCTGTGGTGTTTTTGTCAATGTAGGCAAATCCAGTGTCTAAATAAACACAGTTGCGATAATGATTAACTGATCCATAGGGTTTAGTCGTGTAATAAGTCAAGTTTAACTGAATATCTATCCATATTGTGTCCATTATGTCAAACGGTTTATCAAAATGCCACAGAAATGCGTTTTTTTAAATAAAGAGACATGTGGTTAATCCACATTTTGTACTTTCAATCTTTGTGTCACAGTCCTGCAGTAACAACAGCCCCGCTTCCTCACCAAGGTGGCCGTCGGCGCGCACATGTGGTCAGTCCAGACATGAGGCATCCCCAAGTACAATGGACAGTCCACAGGAGGGGCGCACGCCCGCCAATTTGACTCACAATTCACCATGAGCTTTCATTTAACAATGACTACCAGGAAACCTCGTTGGAAACGCTTATTTATAGTCGGCGTGCCATTATGAATCCGTTGTATACAGCAAACGCGTGGTGGATAGCAATGATAGCAGTAAATATGATTTATATATGTATTTGTATTTTCAAATTCTATATGTCACAATTAAATAACACTTAAAGCTAAATGTCTTAACATGGTGTGGGCCGTGATCTATATATATTTGAAGGATCCTGGAAAGTTCTACTTTGGATTTGGCAGCATAGCCTGCAGGCTTTTTTCTGAGGTCATTATCAAGGCTCAACCCCTTGTTTGTACTGGCATCCAAATTACGCAGCCAGAGAAAGAAAGAGCACATTTATTCCACGGCCTAAGCGCCCCAAGCCTGGGTGAAGCTATATAAAGTTATGCTCGGCTATAAATTCATATCCTTAATAACATAAATTACAATATAAAACTGGCTGCTAAGAACATGCAGTCGAATTTCAGTCTCGTTGATGACACATGTTTAAAGTAAAAGGCTGTCAAAGAGCTGTCAAAACATAACAGCCAATATGTTTTTGTGGTCAAAGCAGGGAACCACAGGGCGGTCACACACTTGACTTTTCTATATTTTCTGGCCCGTAGCCTGCGGTGTGATCATGAAGGAGTGCATAAAAATAACAAGAAAAGCTTATCCACTTCATTTTCGGACACATGCGGGAAGCCACCTAAAGGTCTACGGTTAACTGCAGAGTTTTCCTCCCAAGGTGTTCCTGATGTGCGCTTTTGACTGACACGTTTCGCTGGAGATTTCGGTCTGTTTCAATTTCTCCAGCAGAAGTCTTAAATGTTGCGTTAACAGGCTGCTAAAGCTACAGCCCGTAAGCTGCATGTGAAATCATTTATTGGCATACAGGAACCTCAGTAAATATAAAGGGCTGCACTTTGTTTCACTCAGTGTTCAGGCCCACATTCAGTTCCACATCTGCTGGATTTTTGATGGTAGAGGCCACCGCCTACCAACTGAAGCAAGGTGCAAGAATGGGACCATTTTTTTAACTTTATCATTCTATTAGTAAGATAATGTGTCCGTCCGCATATATCCATCTGTACATCGACGTTTCTACATGATGAACACTAACACAAAAGGTTATTATTATTACTACTTTTATAACTTCAACATTCTGACATTTTTGGCCTTTAATTGCGCTAATATTTCAAATATTAGGCCAAAAAATATAAAATACTAATAATTCCAGCAACTCTTTGCACCAAAAACTACTGCAATCTGCTTTATTTGACAAGTTCTTTAATGCATACACATTTCAGAGGTTTTGTTGTTTACTTATTTGTCAAGAATTAATCATTCATAATTGTGTATTGGTGTTTAATTTAAATTTGTGTGTTGGAGTTTAATTTAAATTGCATTTTTTTTAAAAAAAAGAACACGTGATTTATTTCAAAACAAATGCCTTTATATTAAGGTTTTTATTGAATTCTGTAAGATAATGTATTTATTTGCAAAATATAAACAGAAATTTAGCTCGTTTTTTTCTAAAAATTTCGTGTTTGTTGTGTGTGTTTTGTTTTCATAATGATGATTTAAAAAGGCTAATTGAAAAAGATGGCCTGTAATCATTCATTGTTAATAGATCTGATTAAAAAGGGCCCTATAGTCTTGCTGTCACAGATCTGTAACTTAATCATTAAAACATAACGCACAAATTCCCCGGACGAACGAAATAATTTTAAATTAATACATTGCATAAATAAAACGCAGCGTATTAATTTAAAAGAAGTTTAAAACGCCTATTTTCCGGTCCTTACTGCCATTTTCCTTATTGTTTTGGTTGCTTAAGGTGAGGCGAATGCCTCAAGCTCAACCAGTAGCTTTATACTGAAGATTGTAAAGCTAAGATCCGTTGACGTATGTGGATGAAATCTGTAAAACACCTCCAATTACATGCAAATCCGCTGGAAGCATGTTTGAATGTCGCACCGCACCCACATATCGGCCTCAACTGTAGCCATCGCAAATCCTTTGAAAGAAACGATTAAGAATAGCCTGTCGGTCTGCCGACTATACTGCTGACTATTATATAGCTAAAAAGGTTCAGACAACAAAGACAAAACAGCGGATTTGCAGAGGAACTGATGACAGCGACACCCTAAAAATAAAAAAGCCATTTGCAACCAGACAGACTTGTAAATATCACCTTCCTCGGGGATGCCAGGGACGCACAGAGCAGCCTAAAGAATCGCATACACTCTTGTCAGGGCTTTGCACCTGGTGTGTTGCCTTGCTACTGCTGAACTGGTGGTAAGCCATACCCCATGATGTTTTCTCCATTAATTGGGTAATACAGGCCTGATCTCAGTGGCTCCTAAGCCCTTCGTGTAATAGCGTAAGGTTTGCAGGATGGAGGTGGGAAGAGCGATAAAAGAGGGTCTTACAGCGCAGAGATTTCCAGCTGTATAGTCATCAGGACTCGTTTTGCTCCAAGGTCAACGAGTTAACTCTCTGGTAGCTGCGTCATCCCGTTTCAAGGCCAAGTTGAAGCAACGGAGACGGGAGGGGCCACCATAATGAAGGAGAGGCTATATTGTTATTTTCTTCAGGTTCCTTGTGTGAAAGGCGGTGCAACAGTGCGACAGACTGAACATGCAGCACTCCCAATCAAGCGCAATTCTATCACACACTGAAACACTTTTTCAGCTAAAAGCAAACACTCTGGTAAATCTGCACTGCCAGGGCCATGGATTGGATTACGTGCTTACTGCGCAGGCTCCATGGTCAAGTTCAAGTTGGGCTGGCTAGTAAAACTGGGGGGCGCATTCTGCAGTGTCTGCCGCGGGGGGCGCTCCCCCTCTTTGATCTTCCCTTGCAAAACTAGACACTGGAGCACGGCTGCAAACTGCAGTCCAGTTTTCTGCACTTCAGCCACAAGAATGTGCAGCCTTTGGAACAAATTGGTTTTTTTAAAGATAAGATTAAATAAGGTAATGTCTGCAAGGAAATACACATACACATGTTCCACAATCAGCAGTCTATCCAAACTCATCCGGTGTCCTTCACTATCTAAAACACACATAGTATAAGTGACACTACTGTAAACGACAAGGTCATTTATCTGTTGCGCAAAACTATTCCCAAGCCTTATCTCCAAATGATCACAAGATCTCATCTGCCCCGGGCACGACCCATTGCATAAGCCCTGTAGCAAAACAACTGGATCTTTGCCATCTTAGTCGGGAGCTTCACCAGCACTGTGTGACAATCCATGTTTTTTACGTTTGAAAGCAAAGTAATCAAATACAAGGAAAATCATCAGTCATCAGATGTCTGAAACACTCAAATGCCTCTCTTGTGCACATTTTATTGTCTACGTCGTTTCTATTGATAGATAGACACATAGATGGATAGATGTAAGAAAAAGCGAAAAGAGACAGGACAGAGATTTTTCCCTTTGCAGACCAGATGAAAGAGTCGGGGGAGAAAGCCAAAGGAATTTCCCTCACTTCTCAGCCGCTGGGCTGGGGGAGGGGGTGGCTGCTGCTCGGGGCCTTTTCCCCTTTTCGGACAGGCGAGGGCGCACAAGGACAGCATAGACTGCTGGAAGGCCAGTCTGCTATCACTGCGACCACATGATAGCGCCTCTCTAAACGACACCATCGACGTAAGTAAGTAAGCCCCACGCACCCTGCAGCAATTCAAATCCCTTTATAAACGATAAGACAGGATGCAAACAGAGGCATCAATTGACGTCAGGAGTTCTTTGATATTCCCTAACAATCAGCAACCCAGACTGAATAAGCAAAAAAATGTCAGAGTGCAAAGAGGAGCAACGTGTTTAACATAATTTGAAACACAAAATTAGGCAGTTTTCATGATATGATGGTCATAGAGTCATTATTGAAATCCCCTTTGAATGGTTCCTTTTCTTCCATATGCAAAACAAAGCACCACTGGAAAAAAACAGAGGCTGAACACTGCACTGCCAGTTTAGACATAGGGAACTTAATCAGAAAAGGACCAGAGAAAACATCCAGTGGTCATTCAGTGCACTGCATCCTTCACAGTTAAAGCTGGTGATGAATTTGATGAATTTGCTGCAACTGCGTTGACTCCACACTGGGCCAAAGAGAGTATATATATAACAAGGGAAGATAAATTGTGCTGATGCTTAATCTTCAGGATGACAGTTTTCTCTAAGGTCAATTTTGATTGAAAACCTGTGTTATATCAAACAGGCATTAAATGATTATGTATTGTAACATTTACATTTTAATACATTTGTCATTATGTATCATAAAATACTCTGTTACTTGTTTGGGTGAAAAATTATGAATTGGGAATTCCACCTCCTTGGTTTGATCAAGCTCTGTGGATTTTGAAGACTTCATGTCAAATGGCCTTTTATCTATACTCTGACCGCAAGACTTGACCTTTGAGGACTTTACTTGACTCCACTTAAGCTGAGGATGAAAGAGTCACAAGAGAAAAATGAACAGAACAGGAGGAGGGTGGAAGTAAAAATAAAATAAGATGGATTATTGTTGCTCTCGGTACTATACAAGCACACAATTAAACCTTACGTTTGAAATAAAGTGACGTGACTTATAATTAGCAATACATTATCTCATAATTTGATTATTTATGATTTGTTAATTTCACTAAAATCCCCTTTAATGCTAACCTTTACAGGGGGAAAACTATCAATTTAAACCAATTTCAGCACCAGACAGATAGACTGTCTTGTTTCATATGCTGCTTGTAGTGCCCTCTGACAACCCCGACCTCCATCTACTGCTATTGCTCCTTCTGGTTACCCATATATCCAATCAATGCGTGTCGTCATCGGGGGGGACCATCATGACGACTAGCCTATTAAGAATGACAGCTCTGGAGAAAGAGAGAGAGGGAGAGGGTAAATGGTGATCCCTCCCAGAGCTCCCTCTCCACACTCTGGAGCGGTCTTCTCTCAGGGTCAGACCGGATTGCATCCCTTCTGTTTTTTCCAGAAGCCTCTCCTACTCCTTAGGACACAATCTCCCACCCACCTCCACCGCCACCGCCATCACACACAAACACACACACACCCTCCAACCTGAGAATCATCGTCTTGGTTTTGACGGCTTGCGCTCTCCCGCGAAGTCGAGTTTTTTTTTTTAGGTCGTGCTTGTGATGGAAAGCAGAGAGGAGATGGTGATGTTGGCGGAGGGAGGTCAGCGTGGCAAGAACGGCTCTAATTTGTCGGAAACCATCGGGAGCCCAGTGCGAGAATCGCAAGGAAAGCCGGGCCACAGGAGCTGCCTGAGCCCCAGCGCTGCGCCTTACTCCCGGGACAGGTCTGAGCTGCTGTTAGAGGAAAGCGCACGAAGGAGTATGTGCACCGACGTGAGGCCGGTTAGTACGTCTTCCTCCGGAGACAGGCACCGGGCTGGTCACCCCCACAAAGACGGCAGCAGCTCAGACACCGAATCGGACTTCTATGAGGAAATTGATGTGAGCTGCACGCCTGAAAGCATGGACTACCCGACAGCGAAAGGTAGGCTGTGCGTTGGAGTGCTGCATGCCCGCAGGTTTCCTATGATTGCATGCTTGTGTTGATGAAGTTGGTTGAATGACATATGCTAAATTGTGCACCACAAAACATCATATGCAGGTAATACTGCATACTGTGGAATCGAATATTACAATATGTACTTTATAAAATACAATTTCACCTCGATAGCTGTTAACTGCAGTCAGTGCTGCACAGCTGTTCTGTCAAGTGCCCACTGTGGCTGGAAACGGTTGAGGTGACACCCACAATCTAACAAGACATTTTCATCACTGACTGTGACAGTGAGTAGACTACATGTACAGTGTGTTTACTTCAAAGTATAGGATTTAAGAAACCTAAACCAAACACAAGAAAGATGTGTTTTTCTGGCAAAGACTCAGATCTCAGCTTAATATAACTGTGACATCCTATGAGGAAATTACAAAAACATAAATATATGAAAAATGTTTTGCATGACAAAAAGACAAGATAATACAACATAGTTGTTCGTATTTTGAATGATGTAATATTAATTGTGATATATACATACATATATACTGTAAAATTACATGAGGGAACAGCAACAGCACGATGAAAATAAGACCCGAGTTATCTGAACTATATATCTAAATGAAAGGCCTACAGGAGACAGATACAGTAGTTATAATAAATAAAGTTAATATACTATCTTTCAAACGCAAACTCTTTGTAAAATAGCAAATTAAATATGAAACGAATGAATAAATAAAACGATCCAAAATGTTTTTCTATTTCAATTATGCTGTCAATGCATTTTTCACCAAATGCTAATGAACTATGATTAATTATTATTCTGCTTACAGGTCGGAATGGGGATTCTCCCGGTCATCCAAATGACACTAGTCCTGACACGGGTAAGACTGTCCCAGGACAGGGCTCTCTTCCGTACGCAGCAGACCAGATTCGCCGGTACCGAACTGCGTTTACCCGGGAGCAGATCGCACGTCTGGAGAAGGAATTTTACCGGGAGAACTATGTATCCAGGCCGCGGAGATGCGAACTTGCGGCCGCCTTAAATCTACCTGAAACCACCATCAAAGTAAGATTTTTGTCTGAAAAAAGCAAGACTGAATCAGGCCTCTGACGCACAAAATCTCATCTGAACACATCCAAACTTTGTGTGACTGTATTAATACTTTAAATATGTATGTGTATGTACAAACAAGACCAAAAAATGGGCCAAAACGAAAGGTTAAACAACACATTAGGATACAGATGGATCATTTTGTATGAGGCCACATTTGACCTACTTGTTTTTTTTATTATTAATTATTAGCATATTTTTTTCCTAAACTTGGCACAAGAGCTTAGACAAATATTAACTGGCTTATACAAAATTATAAATTTGGTCGTGCGTAAAAGCGGAACTACTGTATGATGTTATTGCAGATTGGGGAGGTTGTGGTTAATGTTTGACCCAGTGTGTCTGTGTCCCAGGTGTGGTTTCAGAACCGTAGGATGAAAGATAAACGCCAGCGTCTGGCCATGACTTGGCCTCACCCCGCCGACCCGGCCTTCTACACCTACATGATGAGCCACGCAGCGGCCACGGGGAACCTGCCCTACCCCTTCCCATCCCACCTGCCGTTACCTTACTACTCCCACCTGGGTGTCGGGGCTGGCTCAGCTCCCACCACCACCCCCTTCTCAAACCCCCTTCGCTCTCTCGACAGTTTCCGGATGCTGTCTCATCCCTACCAGAGGCCGGAGCTCCTGTGCGCCTTCAGACATCCCTCTTTGTATTCGGGTCCGACTCATGGCCTCGGTCCAGGAGGAAGTCCCTGCTCTTGTCTGGCCTGCCACTCTAGTCAGTCCAACGGCATCTCAACCAGGCCGTCTGGCTCGGACTTCACTTGCTCCCCAACAAGCAGAACTGACGCTTTTGTCACATTTACGCCTTCAGTGCTCAGCAAATCCTCATCTGTGACATTAGACCAGAGGGAAGAAGTGCCTCTGACCAGATAAAACCAAAACAAACCAAGTCTTGCTCTATGAAAGCCTTTACCATAAGCTTTTAACATAACATATTATATGCCGAGACCTGAAAAAGCATGACGAATAGGTAGTCAGTAAGCAGCGAAAGCCAGTTTAAACCTTGAGGAAGATAATTAACCAGACGCACAGCAGCTCTTCCTTTACTGTTAATCCCTCTTGCAGAGTCAGGACAGTGGGCTGAAATATGACCGCATGGACACAAAACCAGATTTGATTTTTAGAAGATTCATTTGATATGTGGGAGAGGGGGGACCCAGAGAAACGTTTAAATCCCCGTGATGGATGACGTTAAGGTTTTTTGTCGTCTCTTTACGCGTCCAAATCGGCCTACATGTATTGTTAGTTACATGAGAATGATGCTTTCCATCTCTCTTTTTAACAAGGGGATTTGTTAACACACTACGGCCGTCTCATTATAACCAACTCTCCACACTGGGGCCCTGGCGGCGGCCTGGGCCGAAATGTGCAGATGCTAGTAAAATTAGTAAGTGATGTATATGTAAGACCCGGTGAATTTTGAGTGTTGAATTAATGATAATACCAGGAAGGGATCGTTGCTGCCAAAAGGTAACAAGGCGCCAAGGGAACGGATTACTACAGCCCTCACGCTTTGACGAGGGGAGGGGAGAGGTGGAAGGACCCAGAAGAGGATGGAGAGAGGACAATCAAAACGAAAAAAATAAAGTCGGAGCATTTTTAAGGCCATCAAACACTACTCTCTGTTTTCTCTCATAATAAAAAAAGAGACCGTGCTTAAATCTGATAACAATGTGATTAAATTATGCATATTTTTTCCTCGCTTTGCACTTGCTGGTGGCACCAATGTAGTGGCATTACATGGAGAATGGGGACTAAAAAGTGACTGGTTTTATTTTTATTTTTATTAGATTTTTTTTTGTAATTTTTGGTTGTTTTTGGCTGGGTTGTCCTTACAGCTAATTTGCAATAAATACGGTCAAATAATCAATAGAACTATGGAGTGAATATCTTTTTAACACTTAGTATTTATTTAAAAAGCTAAGATTCAGACTACTTAAATGTCATTTTCATTCATTTTCATTTTCATTGAATAAATACATAATTTTTAAAAAGTGTATTCCTTGAAGACTATTTTAATTTATCCGATTTCGTTCCTATGAGATGGGCTTTTAGGGAGCTATTATACTCGCCCTTACTTCGATAATAACACTAATTTTGTTCTCAAGTGGTCGCTGTCAAAACACCAGAGAGTGCCCCCATATTTCCTGATGGGATCGCTAGATTGACCGTGACAGTTAAGTGGTCCCCGGGCTCCGTTAACGCCACTCATATTTTCACTGCGACCACTTAATAGACACGACAGAATTAGTTGTCTGCAGATATTGGAAATGCAAAGAAATCGATCATTCAGCGAGGACCCCTAACAATCACCGGGATCCTAATTGGCCGGGGCTGCAGGCGCAAATTAAAAGACGTTTCTGTGCGTAATAGGATTGGCGAAGTGCTGCGGCCTGCAGACAGACACACAGATCACATTTAAAGAGGAGTTAAAATATTATTCAGTTGCTTAATTGTGGTTAGAATCTCACAAACGTTTATCAAATATCTTTCAAATTGTATCCTCTAGTTTTTATGTGATTCTCCATAGATAATACTGAAACGTTAGATCCTCCGTAAACAAAGTGGATAGAGCTTAAAAAGTCCGTTATATCACCTATGATGCTTTCAAAGGTTCATCCTAATCAGGCAGCACTGCAGCCACTAAACGCAGCACCGACGAGCCCCTTCCCCACCCCAAACCCCCACCACCCCCTCCCGCACACGCGCTTGATTGATGGCCTTATTAACTGGAGTTCTTGTAAGTGTGACCGAGCTGATTAAAATGCATATGTTTAGAATAATACACCGTTTAAGCCTCTCGGGTCGGGGCGAAAGCACAAGGCAGATTTATGTAAACTATCAGCCGGTGTCTTTAAGTCTGATAGGGACACAGGTCATGCAGGAAAATGGCTCTGGGTTGTGCATAATAAAATCATGCCATAAAGTAAAGATGAACAGATCGGGCTGAGTGAACATTCAAAAGGTGCGGGTTCTAAAGAATTATTTTTAACAGGCTGGAAAACTTGGGGCTGATTTTCAGGTGGTTACACGGGAGCAGCAGCACTGCACAATCAGCTTCTCAATGCGCGTCACACTGTGCCAGAATGACACATTAAAGCGACCAAATTACAACCACATTTGCCCAGCCACGCATATGGATCTCCATCTCACTTTACTGCGTAGACTATACAACTGAATCCTCAGTGGCCTAATCCAGCATCAACATGCCATTTAATCGCTGGAAGATTGCGTATGACTGCGCTTCAAGATATGATGGGCTCATAGACTGCACACATAACGGCAATTACATCAGCCTTATAAGATCCTATTAGGCAGAATTGGCTCAGGTCCCCCCAGCTCCCACAACCAGCACAAAACGTTTTGATAGGGGCGGTGCTGTGCAGCTGTCCACAGACGGCAAATTCAGGAAAAAAATGGATCTGTGGCTGCTGCTACTGCTGTTTAAATTGGATTACATCCTAATTTACAGACCCTTGTCGTAACGAAAGAGGCTGGCGGAGGCGTGGACGGACCAATCACACAGTAATGATGATGAATGGGAGATTAATGCGCATACAAGCAAGACAATTTAAGCCTTCATCTGTTTAAATGGGCTTCCAATATCATTTGGAAACGGAGGTCACGTTAAATCAATCGGGGGACGCGTGAAAGTCGTTTTCGTCGGCGTCTTTATCAACATTATTTACGGTGCACCGGAGACAGCTATATGCAGCAAGAAAATGGGCCGGCTGCTGCGTGCTTATGTGACATACAAGAGGAAGAAAAACAGAGCAGGATGAATTCAGACTATCAAAAGATCCTCTTAAATCCCCATTGTTAGTTGTTCAAATCAAGTGGAGCTGAAGATATTTCTCAGGGTGTCTGTGCACGTTCATGATAAAATGTCCCTCGTGTAATGCAAATAAACTCAAACCTTATTTGTATCATGACGCTGAATGCGGACATGATGTAAAAATAAAGATTTAAAGACACAAAAATGAACAACAAGCAGCCATTAACTTTATTTGTAAGTTGGATTTATTTCATATTCCTTTGTGGAGATTCTAACAGGAAAAAAACCTACAAAACACAAAGCACTGTATGGAGGATTTCTGCACTGGCAACTGAATGGAACAGAGATAATTTGGGAATAAATATTTATAATACCTGCAAGTTTACAATCAAAACAGACAGTGAAGCCCCGATACACACAACACTCAATGTACTCCAACATCAATAACCACAAAAAGGTTACTTAAACTGTAAATATTTAATTTTTTTAAATCAAGATATCCTTTGGATACAATTATGCATTTGTTTGCACAGAACAGGCTTAAAATACATAGAATAAAACCTGTCATAAAGAAACAAACACAATGGAATCATGGTTCACATCAGATTTAATGGTTTATTCTTTTTTATTTGTTTAAATTTGAATGATTGCTGATTTGTATTAAACACATGTGCATACAAAAAGGATGATGTGGCATAAATTATAATCTGACAAGACAAGGGGGGAATCCTTACACAAATCCTGCCCTTTATATAAGGACTTTGACCCAGGCAGCTGTTAAAGATGGTCATAATAAATGTGTATCCATTACTATGGCTAATTCGGGTTCAGGTAGATGGATGGTTTCTTGGAATGACACCTACTGAACGTGCGCACACACATAAACACTTCTTGCAGCACAACACTGCAATAAGACTGTAAGGCACTGAACAGGTTTTATCATGAAATTGTGATGCAAGATTATTTAACAGGGTATTAATACAAGTTACAGGTGACATCAGGACAAACACTGTCAGAAAAAGACATTTATGGTCCTTGGCATCACATTATACAGAGCTATTCAGACGATAGGTGATGATCCAGAAATGTTAACTACAGAGAACCTTATTTGGTTCAGTTTATTTCTTTTTTGCCATCTTTAGAGTTCAAGCAATTTTCTGCAGGGGTAGAGGGCACAAGAAAGCTTTGATAATGTATTTTGAAAAATAAAGTTAATCTTTAAACTGATAAAAATGATTTCATTTTAGCCTACTGGCAGTGAGGGAGAGCACCACTGTGTGTTAATATGTGCATTGAGGGTATGGAAGAGTCAAAATTCTTATGGTTGTGCTCTTGGGTTATCTTATATAAAAGCCCTTGCATGCCCCTGCACATTTATACATTTTATAATATCCATAATGCAGGAGCACACACCACAGACTGATGTAGAAATACAGACATGGCTGTACTCCACCGCCCCTCTGATGTACAATTGTCACTTAAAGTCCAAGTAATAGCCACATAATGGTCAAGTGTCACTTTATAGATGCTGCTTGTGGTAGCTCAGCCGCCAAGGTCTCCCAGAAGTCTTACTCAGCGGTGCGATGATGATCAACTTATTAACTTTCATTTGATTGTTCAGCTGCTTTCCCCATGAGATCTTTTTGTTTTGTAGAGCTGCTCACAGAGTGTACCACATTGTGCGATATTGTTTAAAATGATTTAATAACCACTTTATTTTACGACAGTGTTATTATTTTATGACCCTCTCGACAGCCAATAGCTTTGCAGATCAGTCCAATTCTCTCCACACCTCACTTTATTTTACTGCACGCTGGCTGCTTTACTGCTCAGCTATGGCGGTGGCTGAAAGCGACAGGAAAAGTTGTTCCCCCTCTTTCCCAGAGAATCAAACAGACCCCAGTATTAGGAAAAATCTTTTCCCACAGTAATACTGGGCTTACATCATTCAAAATGCTTAATTTTGTCCTTTACAGTGGTGACTTGCTACAGCTGAGACTCATTTGACATTGTTTAATAAGTGACTGAAACAAGGTGTTCATGTTGGTTGTTGGTTGAACACAGAAGGCATGAGACTGCCTGTTGGTTTGTGTGCCTGTGATAGAGTACCACATTGCAGCAGTGATGTATCCTCATTATGTGCCCATCCCATGACCGTCACACCCAGCATACCGGCCCTTTCCTGGGGGGACTGGGAAGCCTGGGCCTCCCCTTCTGTGTACTCCTCCACCTCCCCATCCCCTGCCCTTCTGACACCAACATCCCCCAAGCTGCTCTCAGTGTAAAGTGCTGAGTCGTGCTTACCTCTCACTGATGCTGACCAATAGTGGTTTGGAATATAAGGGTATCTGAACTTTAAAAGGTTACACACACATGCAGCAATGACGTCATAATAAAGCATGGATACATAAATTGTAACATGCACTGTATAAGCTGCATATTTGAATATTTTTATTATTAAAGTCTTTTTAGTGTTGTGAGCATGTCCACACCTGCTTCTACACTAAAGATGGTGGTCAGATTTGATTGAGGATGTCATGCAGCAATTTCGATCTCTAGTAATTGTTCAGATGCTGTCTACAATGTATTAAGTCTTCTGCACCATACAGGACAGTACAACTTGCTATCCAAAAGTAGCACAGTGTCAACAAAGTGGCAATATTCTATAACACAAACTCACCAAGAAAATAGTATGGCAAACTGTCAAGCATTTGTAGTCACATTACATAAAAGAACATGACTGATTTACCAAGACAAAGGGGAAAATATTGGAACACTAGTTCAAATAAAAAGGGAAAAAAAAATCTACAAGTTACATCAAAAGTACAAGGACAATATGAGGCATTTATCTGGTTCACTAATCAAAGCGGTGATGAGGAAATTGAGAAGAGAGAAAGTAAACAAAAACAGAGCCAAACTGCTGACCTAGCTTTAATGTTCTTTGATAAAATGAAAGAGCTCTCAATTTGGTAAAAAAAAAAAAAAAAACATTTAGACAAATATGTTTGATTTTTACTTGATGTCTATGATGCAAGTGCATCATGGTAAGTATGTACAGGCTGAGGCAAGGTAAGTATGGGAGGTAAGGTTACACCATGGGAAAGGGAGCAAAGGAGATGGTACCAGATAGCGAGTGTATCAGAGGGAAGAGCTAAGAGCCTGTGCTTAGTGCCTTAATGGATGATTTCAAAGAACACTCACACTGTTTGGCTGGGAGCAGACCTCCCAAAAACTATAAAACTCTGGTGACTGACAATGTAGAGGTGGAGTAAGCAGTGTATAGTCTGTATTTAGTCTGTATCCTAAACATATCCACAGACAATAGATGGTGTTTAACTGAGGAGTATGGATGAAGACTGAAAAATACAACTGTTATACTTCAAGTATTATAGCAGGATTAGGGTTGAATTTGATGACAGAACTGGAACTGATTGATTACAGCTTGTATGACTAGTTTACATCCATTGCTCCTTAAATTCACAGACAGCTCTAATACCCAGAAATGATGACTCAGTCACAGTTAGATCTCCCACAGTGAACAGATAATAAAATAATAACTCCATATTTATAAATACACACATATCCCTGCAATTAAAAGCAGGATTTATTTTACAGCAACCCATCCACAGAACAATAGAGTTCAGATTACTACTAAATATGGCAAGGCGGCTTTCAATTATACAATTTTAAATTGCCATTAAAGTTAACAAATCAGGCACATTTGTCCCTAGTGCATACAAATGACTAAGTGGCAAACTGGTTTAATAAGACAGACAGACTGACGCTGACAGATAGACCTGTGGCGTCTTCAGGTTGTGACTCACAGACTAGGAACCCAGATTAAACAAGGACATAACAAGAGAGCCTAGTCTTGGTCAGTGAGTAGTAAGGAAGCTGCCTTACAGATCTGCATGTCCAAGCTTAAGAAAAAACAAATTATTTAATATTAAATAAAGGACAAATACTGTGAGATGGAAAAACAGTAGAAGGAGAAAAAAACTGGATACAGACAGTCTCCAGTAGAGATCAAGAGAAAGATGGAGGAAAGGAAGGAGGAGAAGGTTTATGGTGATGCTCTGTTTGTGATGGCTGTCTGCTGGATAAAAACAGGGCCCCTTTAACTCCTCACGGGTTAATGGAACTTTTATGAGTTTGTTCTGCAATCATGTAACCCCTGGCGTCTCCTTTCCTCCGTTTCTCTCTCCGAGTCCTTGTCTCTCATTCTATTTTTTTTAACCCTCCATTGCAGGGCAGATCAGAGGTGAGCCGCTCCTGTGTTTCTATAAACACAGCTCTCTGCACTAGGTTTATGAGGACAAGACCGGTTTGGAGGAGGTATCCAATGAATGACTCAGTCCTCTGGCTTCGTTTACATTATAGGTAAAGACATATTTAGGCAGTGGTTAATGTAGTTAGAGTATGGACAGCAGCAGTTTAATGGCTATGAAGTTAAGGATCAGTCCAAAGGTGTTTTTTGTCCTACTATTACTTTTGTAGTGTGGGAAATAATTGGCCCCACTTTCCTACAATGGGTGTTTAATTGTACATAAAAAGCAGTAGCTCGTTTGTTTTATAGCAGCAACCACATTTGCAACTCCAGACACCAATCTTTCTATGACACCACTCGCCTAAAACCCCATGGCTCAAAACTCTGCAACCACCAGAATAAAAGCGGCTGGATGTCTGACAGTACAAGGTGCATTAAGTATGGAGGAGGCGGTGGTGTCTGTAGGTGTGGCGGATTGATGGAGATTGGCACAGAAAGGCGATGGGAACCCGATCAGGTCTCCCATCATAAAGCATGCCTGAGGAATGGACGGCTACGGGCCAGACGCAACTTTTAATGCTCGGCCATGACTCACGATGACTGTCAGTAATGAGTTTTATTCATTTCCATCATTTGAGTGTCGATTGTGATCATGGGGCTATCTGAGAGGAATGATTGACGGGATGGAGTCAAAGATGTGGGGAGGGAGTGTAGGATAAAAGGAGCTGGACACTGATCCGGATGTGTATGTGTTTAGAGCAATGCAGAAATATAAAACACAAGCAGTGACTCAAATCGCCCAAATATTCTTCCATTCCCTCTCCCCTGCTTTATTTTTATTGCACCTTTAACAAAACTCCAATTTGAAAATCCCAAAGCAAAAGTCATCACTGGCTTTTACTGTCTCCTTATCCCTCCGCAACCTCTTTGGTGTGCAGCAGCAAGCACATCATCAAAAACAGGCAGTTTAAGGATGATAATCAATATTGATCCCAGTTATAGAGTGAGTGTGAGGCGATGAAAAGGAAGGAGGACGGCTTACACTGTCTGGATGTTGATTGGATCAATGAGCTTTGGAGGATCGAGAATGGATGGTTCCTCATGTGGAGGCTCCATTAGGAGTGACACAGCCAGAAATATTACACAATCTAGGGACCACATCTCTCTCATCATCTTCCTAATTCTACCACCTTTTATTCTATATGCCAATACATTTTAAAAGGAACATACAACAAACAACATGCATGCATTTCTGCATGTTTGCAGGGTAGCTGCAGACTTGAAATGAAACACCAGCTGCATTTATCACTCTTGAGGGTATTGATTTGGAGGCAACGTGGTAATCTACTTGGCAGTTACATTAGAGAGACATGACACACGCACTCCTTTTCATTTTTTATAAATAATTGTAATAAAACTGCACCTCCTTTTTGTAAGAAAATCACTAAAATATAACCTTCAAGTACATACAGTGTTTTAGAATAGCTCAGGATGCCTGTTGAGCAGGATGCAAAGGTAAAGATCCCAGTTGGTCATCCTCATCCCTGACAGTAAGAGCCTTTTCTATTCTAATAAAACCCGTCCT
This sequence comes from Parambassis ranga, assembly GCF_900634625.1. Taxonomy (NCBI): domain Eukaryota; kingdom Metazoa; phylum Chordata; class Actinopteri; family Ambassidae; genus Parambassis; species Parambassis ranga. The sequence goes on from NC_041023.1 coordinate 12,167,711, forward strand.
CGCTATATTTACCTGCTTAGCACAGTCCAGTGCTCTGGGGCCAGTGTGACCTGCCTGCCCGAGTGTGTTGGATGGGAGACATAATGGTGACTTAGCACCTGGACACGTCAACGATATGTAGATTCAGCGATGTTGATGGAGCATCAGAATTGGCAGTGAATGCAAATTTATTTGTGGCCTACAAATGTGCGGAGATAGAAAGAGAGAGAGTGTGTAAAACATAAGAGGGCAAGAGAAGCAGATGAAGATTCAGCTGTGTGGGTGAAAGTGTTGGATTAGACATGACAGCCAAGACTGAGGAATCCCATCATTCCACGTCCAGGGAGCACTCCATTCAGTCAGTGACAGGGCCCTCTGGGGTGGGACAATAGGAGGGTGCCGGTTACACTCTGTCATGGGGTCTTATGACCTGATGGATGCGGTGCTACGGGACATAGAGAACACCCTGAATATTGCCTTTCTCTCACTCACTCATACGACTTGTACAGCCATCTAGTTTTCTTTTTGCTTTACACCAATTTTAGTGTTTTATTTCATGTTTCAGTACACAGACAGATCCGCACAAATACACAGATGAGCAAACACATACTCCTCAGATTCCCACATGGCGGCACAAAAGAGTTCTATCATTGAACTGAAAAGCCCCAAAGTTGCATCTTCTTTTATTAGAATGACATAATAACTATCCATCAACTCAGCCAGCCAACCGTATCTCTCCCCCCTGACACAACAACCAATCAGCTACCTTTATATTTGAGAGCTAATTTGTCACAGTCAGCAGCATCCCTCCCATTTCTTACTCTCCCTGAAGTAAGTGTTATTGTCATTCCAAGTCTCTAAGGATGGTTTTATCATTCCTGCTTAGTACAGCACTGGGAGTTATGAGATACAGACAAACATTCACACATCTTTCCACCCACACCAACCACACTGCAAGCTTGTGATATTTTTTTTATGAACATTTAATTTTGCTCCTTTTTCCTCTGTATTCCTCACACACACTGCGGCAATGATGGCTGTGTTTGTGAGTGTGCTGCTTCCCTCTGCTCTAAATGAACCAATTATGGGTGTTTATGTAGCTTTAATGCGTGTAAGTGTCAGGAGAGAAACATTGCACCGCTCACCACCTAATCAATGAGGCCTTGCATGCTACACCACTACTCGCTTTTCTCCCCTCTCACATCACTTCTTCCTCCTCGGTTCCCCTCATTTTATCTTACTCTGCCTCTCTTTTCTGTTCAATTAGCAAGCGATGAGAATGAGGGATCAGGCCAATTGGCCATGAAGAAAGCTTTAAACAGGATGAGATCAGCCCATCACAAAGTTGCTATATGCATAGACATCTACTGAATGTCTCTGGTGCTGGATTTTGCCATATTTAGAATTAAATTCAACCATTTTATAGCCAGTGTGATGTTGGATCTGTGACTACCTCAGCCTTGGTGAAAATCTTCTAGGTGTCTAAGCTTCACTGGCACATCTTTTACCTGAGAAAACAACTGAAATCAATGTGTTAACATTCCATTCACATTCTCAATGTGGATTTGACCCTGCCATGGTCCAGGGTTTGTTTTAGTATATATTATCTGCAGACATTCCAGACTTCATTGTTCTTTGGAAATGACTACACATACAGTTTTCTGGAGGGGTTTCTGAAATGGAATGTGATATTCCCTCCTGATTGCCAAGCCTGCTTAAGACTACCTTTATTCTGCTCTCGCCCACCCCTAACCCATTACAGGTTTGAAGCAGCACCAGCCACTTCTGGATCAGGTGTTAGAGCTACCTATTCCGCCAGTTGGTGGCAGAGATGAATGTGGCTCAGTGGGAGCTGTACCCCCCTTGGGTATTTAGGGCCCACCATGGTGGGTCCGACGGGAACGGCAGGACCAGAGTCCTGTTACCGACACCAGTGATTATTTACTGGGCCTGGGCCTCTGTGGGAACCGAAGTGATGGATTCTGATGAGACTGATGATCATTCTTCCAATGAGAGTAATTAATATAATGAAGAGCTACTGAGCATGTGCAGTAGTGTGTGATGAATAGTATGTGCATGTTGTCGTTACTCACAGGTGACAGTGAGTGTGTGGGGGGTAACATGAAAAAGCAAGTATAAGAGGAGCAAGGGAGGAAGAAGAAACCCAGAACAGGACAGGTATATGATAGGATCAATAAAATGCTGGAGGAAGACTGAGAAGTAAAAAATTTTAAAAAACACAAAACAAGAAATAGTGATAATCTTAACTTAATCTTAGGGCAAGACAGGAAGAGAGAGGCAGAAAACAGGCTAGCAGAAATGATGTTTATGAAACCCAATTTCACTTGATTACGCATGTTGTTGAGATGCAACCTTTTAACCAGGTGGTGGGTTCACATTTCATAACAACTCAACACACCCCCATAGATATTCTAATGAGGACTTCATAGTTATAATTAGCTGCCGTTATGCGCCTCGCTGTCGACATGACGTGTTATGTGCTGACCCGCTGTCTGAAATGGAATTATCTTCACTAATGAACCTAAGCGGAGTCAGTGACTCAGGATGGGGGAATGATGTCTACAAAACAGGAAGACGTGTGGGTGTTGTGCTGATGTGCAGACACAGTGGGTGTGGATAGGAGTTAGGGCTAAATGGCCTGAATATTATTGGTGGGTTCGTGTAAAAGATATCAAGGCCACATTTCTACACAGCGAGACAGTGGCTCGTTACACACCACTGAACGAGCTATAATACCTGCAAGATTCCAGCCACTAATTTAGCCATAAGCCACTTAACATGCGTTTGATATGAATCACAGGGTACTTAGAGCTCCCCTCCCCTCCTTCCCTCCCCCGTGACCCCACCACTCTTACTTCCTTAAAGTGCAAGTCGTTAAACAGCCGAGAGGATCCACCAGCAGTTATAATGGGGAAATAATGAACGCTGTTGCCTTAGGTATTTATCACAGCAGCAACTCTTAGAGCCATTTTAATCTCTAAATGGCAAAGAGGAGGGTTAACCAGGTGGGAAACTAAGTACAAAGTTTCAGAAGTAGAGACTAGTATGATAGTAAGTTAATAATATTTGTATAACATGCATACATTTAATTTCAAGACTAGCTAGGATGCTTTCAGGTTTCCTTGTGCAAATCAATACACAGGTTTGACGGCATTTGACAGAGATGCCATGGACCAAGATCAAACACAAGTCAAGCATCAAACTTTGAACTCTTGCTGACACACTAGTGTTTTATCCTGGTGTTGACAGAGTCAATGTGGTGTGTCTGGTGTCCCACCACTGGCCGCCTGGCTGAGAGGGTGAGGCCCTCCGGCTCAGACCGGCTGGCTCGGGACTTGGTCGGTCCCTCAGTCGCTCTCGTCCCCTTCAGACGTCAGCGCGGGCCGGTCTCACCACGGCTCCTTTACAGCCTGCTTTCATGTGTCCTTTAATGAGGAAACCGCCGGCTCAGCAGCCTGCTATAAAACACAGGCAAATTAAAACACCCAAATATGATTCAGCTACGGTGCCTAATTCAGCAGGCCGAGCCTGAGATGTAGCTCTGCTTTAGAGACACTCAGGAAGATAAGAATCTATTGAGTGCAAAAACCAAAATGCCAAATCCTGCCTGAAAGTGGCTGAGGAGTAATTCTAACTGAAAAGAGATGTTTGATAATACTCCTTCACTCTTCAATCAGATGAACCTAATCTTCAAAGCACACAGCCGAGGCAAGTGCATAACTTCCCAAAGAACAATAACACAGTGAGTCACATGCCCACAACACAACTCCTGCCACCAATGGCTCGCCACAGTCTGCTACAACTGCGGCTGCCACTTAGACGACAGCAGCTCCATAAAACGACGAAGAAACACCAGTCCTCAGAAAAAAAAGAGCGAGAATAAAACAAAACCACATTTGTTTTTTTCCTCTCATTTCATTGTAATGATGGAAATAAGGGCATCATTCTGAGATTAGTGCTGCTATTTCTCCCCGAATGACATTAAGCGTTATAAGAGTGCCTGCTGAAGCGTTTTAAAGGAACAATGGAACAACAACCCACTGAGAAGATGGATTGAAGCAGAATCATGTGCTATTTTGCAAACTTTAAAGAGGGATAAGTTTGGTGCAACAGCATCTGAAATATGGAATCAAAATGCAATGGCACACTGTTAAAGTATCTAAAATGAAAATATATATATATAAAAAACTGAAATAAAAGTTTCACATAAGTACTATTGTAGATTTACAGGATAAAAGGTCTGCCTGAAAGAAAAAAAAACTATAAAAGATAAAGATACTACACAAAAGGCTACAAAGCTATGATCCCTCACCCAGAAGGTCGAAGTCTGGGTTAGATTCCTAAAATGAGGTCTGTCATTAACACAAGCTCAATAAGAACACACAAAATTCCTCTCATGATTGTTAATCTTATAATAACCAAAAATATGATTGCCACAAAGTTTAACTCTTTCAAGCAGCAGAGGCAAAACACAAATACCAACAAGACAAACACAAGGAAAGCTGATGTTCTGAATAGTGCAGCATATTTCCAATGCTACCACTAAAAAGACATAAAGTGCATATGCAGCAACACAGTGTAGGCCTTATGGGGCTGTGCCCAATGCAAATCTAGCCAATCATGATGCAGACATCTACAGCTGCAATGCAATACTTTGTAATACTTTTTTCTTTTTTGGAAAGCCATGTCATGGAATAAACAGATCATGCAAACTCAAAATGTAAACTCAGATCTTAACTTAATAGAAGAAAGCATAACCAAAAAACATGTATTAAGTAAAATGTAAAAAAAAAAAAAAAAAAAAAAAATCACAAGCAGGAAAATAAGAATGTATTTGAAACAACCTTTGTGCAGAAGTGTCCACAATCAGAGGATGAGTCCTGAAGATATATGTGCTGACATTAACGTTTTCTCCGGCTTAGTGCCCACTGCAACACACCTGATACACGCACACGCACAGTTGGGTGTGTGAGTAGTGAGTAGTTGTGGCCTACTCCGCCATATTGGCCGCATTTTCACACTTAATGCGCACCAAACGCCAAAATACATTTGAAAAAGAAAAAGAAGCTGAGGCTACACAGAAGCAGGTTAACATGGCTGCCTACATAAACACACCAGCTGTGGATGCAACACTGAACAGAGATAGATGCAAGAATGGCACACATTAAGTTCATAAAACCAACCAGAAGAAGAATCAAAATCATGCCCTTACTTTGAGATGTCTTCATAATCGGTCTGCTGTGGCTGGGTGGGAAGGCATCCATGAGTTGATGCAATCCAGGGCCCTTGTTGAGGGTCAACATTGTAGGTTGCTCGTTTGTAGATTTTCTTCAAAAAGGAAGACATTTGTGCTCGGTCCTTTTAAATCCACAGCCACGCTCATTTCTAGCCTACCTGGACTGACTCTCCAAACAGCGACATTTAGGCAACAGAGACACTATCCTCCACTATGCGCCAATTTAACTCCAAAAAACGCGCGCTTCTGAACAGGAAGAGGAAAAAGGGGCCAAGGTTCAAAGGTTGAAGGTGCGCTGTGCTCATTGGCCTAATTTGTGTATAATTAATTAAACGTTTATCAACTTTTTTCTTTCGTTTTCTTTAAATTATTTAACTACTCTGCTAAATTATGCTATTCACACATTATCTAATATTATCTATGAAAAAAATTATATATATAAACCCACCACAGTCGGTGGCTCCTCCTCACCCGGAAACACCTGCGTGTTTATCCCGTCAACGCAGGTAACATTACCATATATGGACTGATACAAAATGTGTATAATTCATAGTTCACAAACAGTAAATATTTGTTGTGGTGATCTGCTGACATTTCCTCATGCAAGGTAAAGATGTTTCCACCACTCCAAATGACCAAATATGATAAAATACCCAAAGTATTTCCAGTATCCACAGCTATAGCTATTTTGTGCTAATTAGCATACATTACAATACTATGATGCCATTGGTAACCATGGCCTAGTTACAAGCAGCTGTTAGTCTCTTGTGTATTTGATTATATAATTCCAAAAAAAGAATTGTTATCTCTATTTCCATATAGTGTGTTCATCATACTTTATTCTTTGAACAGTAACAAGATATTCTTGAAGAATAAGGCCACAGTTTAAAAAAGAAACAGGCCAACACCAAATACAGCGAACATCTTTTATTTGGGGCTACAGTGTGACTGAGGATCTCTTTCACAGAGCAACCACAAACTGTAGACACTATTCATGAGTTTTACTAAAAAAAAAGTGACAGTCCATATATTTCCTCTTCAATACTACACAATAATATGAAATATACATTATGTACATTTTCTCAGAAGAGGGAGGAACTTTCCTCACTGAAGCTTTACACAGATGTTGCAGATGCAGAGAGGAAGAGACAGCAAGGAGAAATATGAGGATAAAATGGACAACGGAAGGTGCTCATTTTGAATAGTATAAATTTTAAACAGTAATGGTCAAAAAAAATAATAATACTCCGGTGGCTCAACGCGCAGATGTAGGCAGTAGAGAAAAGAGGTAACTTCAAATAGGTTCTTGAACTGTATCAAAATGGCCCAGCACATCGCACTGCGATGCACATGGTGCAAAAATAACCAGATATTTATTTCACAGTATAATAGAGCAGGTCAGTCCGGTGAGTAAGGACATATATGTGGTACCAAAGAACCCAGTCTACTGTGGCAGTAGTGTTCTCACAAGGTAAAAATTGACTAAATTAATTACTGAATAATGTAACAAATAAAAGTATGTGCAAAGTCAGGAAGAGACAGAGCGATGCCTTCCTGCCAAAACCAGACAACTGGACCAAGATAAGTAAACTTTGAGCCTGAGAGGCAGCAGCTTTTACTAACCTTACATGTAGTGCTGTGAATGTGGGAATTGGCAAATATAATGCAACCTCTTCACTCTCTTGCTCTCTCACTCTCCCTTTGATGAAATTACCATCATGATATGAATTCTTCTGTCCTTTTATAAGTTAACAGGGACAGGCTTAGGTAATTCAGGTAATAGGCAAATAGCACAAATCTGACAACAACATACTTAAGCTTTAACATTCATGCAATGCAATTACTCTTTTAATTATCCTGAAAAACCACATATTACTTTCATTGATGCACATAAACCAGTAGCAGCTTATCCTACCTCTCATTTTCCCCACCCTGGCCTCTAAGTACAGACTGGAGTTGCATTGTCATTACTGATCTAATGTCAGTCTTAGCCTTTCCTCCGTGAAGATGGAGGACTATGAATTGAAAATATGATTCAGCTAATGTAAAAACGGGACGTGTCGGCATACAGTATGTTAATTGGACTGCAGATCTGTGCCTGAGGGCAAGGCTTTAGTCTCTCCTGAGCATAGTGGGATAAGGGGCACTGGGGTGTGTGGTTCTAGGCTGTGTGTATTATAACAGTATAAGCAGCTCTACTCCCTCTTCTCTCACTGTCCTTCCTCCTCACGCAGGAACTGGAAGACGGATGAGAAATCCTTGTTAGCGTAGCCACGAGAACACATGACTCTGTAGATCTGGTGGGCGAGGGAACCCAGAGGGATGGGTGTCTTTGTGTTGGTGGCACTATTTTGGACCAAACCAAGATCCTTTGAAGAGATACAAAAAGAGAGTACTATTATAATAATGTGGCATTAAACACAGGAAGTGGAGAGGTATGGAAATGCTGCGGTGAATCTCCCAAATTCTTCAATTTATACAACAATTATTTCAGTACGTAGAAACTAATAATAAAAAAGTATGTTATGTATTCTTTTTTTAATCACTGGTGTTTTTTTCATTTAGTCGATCAGAAGAAATTGAAATGGAAATTGCAATGAACACTGAGAACAGGTCGCGTACCTTGGCCATTAGTGTAGTTCCAAAGCCGCCCTGGTAGTTGTTGGCAGAAGGGACTCCCTCCATTACTCCAGGGACAGGGTTATATGTATCGCTGGACCAGCAGCGCCCTGAGGACATGTTGAGGATCTTAGCCAGCAGTTTAGGGTCCAAACCCAGTCTGGTACACAAAGGAGATAAGACAAAGAAACTCAGTTGTAACTCTGATTTTTCTCAGAGACAAAAAAGAAAGAGAAATCAGAAAAACAGTATTTTAGTAGCTTAATATGACATTTTAAGAAAAACTCAGTCTGTTATGGGTATATGTACAGAGGAAATAGGCCAGAAAGGATTGGATAAGGAGAATTATAGTGTATGGAGAGTAAAGAAGAAATGTGGAGAAACATTTCATGGGTGTGGGGGGGCGCTTGGTGACTGTAGTGACCCCCATTGAACCTTATACCCGGCTGTGACCATTTCTCAGTGTTAATGGCTGAAGGCTTTGTAATACTGGCTAATGCAGTATTGATGTTTACCACCACATCTATCCTTCATCATCCCTCTTTCAAGAAAGTGGAGGAGGAGGAGGAGGAGGAGAAGTGGTTAAGCAGCATAGGGGAGCCATAAACCTCACTGTCACATACAGAGGCACACTCTCGGTTCTGCTGCCCCATTTTTCAGCAACCTACTTTCATATGCAAGAGGACAAATCTCCAGGCTATGATAAGAAGACACTAAAAGCAAATGAGACAAAAAGGCAGAGCAGAGACAGACAGAAGCCAGCAGTGAAACCAAGTGCCAACCATTACAGTAGGGAGGGTGTAACTATTGCGTCTGTGTCGACCATTCAACATGCCTATCTAGTGTAGCTTTTGTATATTAATGGTTTTTAAGGCCAGTGTAAAGCTGACCACATCAAGTCCTGGCTGCCTCAGTTTACTGTTACTTACAGGCCTGTAACTCTATTCTACTCTCAATATGACTATTAAACCATCATAGGTCCTTAAAGCCAGCAGCCTCCCTCCCTCCCTCTCTCCACCTGGCTCTCATTCTGCCATTACTGCCACAGTTTTATTAGCTGTCTACTAACTAATTAAGAATAGGAATTGCATCCATGTCTCTCCCTCCCCCCTTTCTTTTCCCTTCATCTTCACAAACTCTGGCATAACTGACTCTGCATTTGTGTGTTAATGGCAGTCTCATTCATGATGTTTTTTTCAGTTTATGTCTGTAAGCATCCCTCACTATTCTCCTTCTCCTCTTCTCTTCCTCCCCCTCGTGCTCCATGCTGACACCTCCCTGTCTGAGGGCTCTTGGGGACATATGTTTGACATCGCACACAAACCCCCTCCTAAACTCTCCATGCACACACAAGCAGGCAGCCCCTCCCTGCGTTCTGGGTCAGCAGCTGAAAAGGTTACTGGCTGAGCTACAATAAAGCGCGTCCAAGCCCGCAGATCGTTTGTTATAGCGACCAGAGACGCTGACGGGGAGCTGTTGTCCTCTGTTAACGATAAATCAATGAAGTTCCCCTCTTGCTCCCATCACACATACACACATAAACACTCACACGGACACTCAACGGTGGTTATTAGCTGACGCAGTGGTGTTGTTCCTCGCCCGTGATAATTTGCGTGGCGAAGAGGACATGTCACGCTTTAACAAGATTGACATGGATAAACAGACTCGAGCGGGGAAACAAACGTGTTGCTGTGCAATAGTGTGGCAGATTAAAGAAATGTAAGAGACAGAGCTGCAGATGGAAATAAGAAGGGCGGGTGTTTACGTGCTGGCGGCTGTAGCAGGTGGAGTTCATTTGCAGCACTGATATTAACTGTCTGTTTCATTATGATTTGCTTCTCGTCCTCATCTGATGCCACAAGAGAGGAAGCCCAACCCGTTCCCCATTTATTATTTCATTAAAAAGCTAACGAGCACATATACACACACAAGCATTTATTATCCCATTTATAGAGGCAACAAGCACGTTTATCACCCAAGTTTAATCTTCATCAAAACATATGCTCACAAGTCATCTAAAGAGAGGAGGGGAGATGTGTGTTTGTACTAATGTTTGTTGTGGTGAATCTATTTCTGTCTCTCAGCATAAAGGGGTTGTGTCTCATTATATGCTTTGATTTGCTTTTTGTCCTCCCCATAAAAACAAAGGAACAAATATATGTGTTCCAGTGACTGCTTGTTTTTACACATAAACGGGCGTAGGTACATGGGTGTGCAAGGTAAGCTGTAAAAGTGTCATATCTCTTCCTCGGCCAGTCGCCTTTCTACCCTCTTCTTCCTCTCCTTTCATCTTCGTCTTTAAAATCACTGGTGCTCCTCATCACTACTCGAATCTGTGTAGCTTTAAAACTCACTCTTGCACTGACTCCTTAGCTGCATGCAGACATTACTGCAAATCTGGATGAAGTAGAGAAGCCGACAGAGAAGGAAAGAATGGACTACAGAAAGAGACCCTGTACATGTTGGTCTTTGAGACTGTGTGTATGTGTGTGTGCCCATAATTGTCATGCGTGGCCATTCCTTGCACTAAGAGAACGTCACGCTCTGTTGGAGACGGCCCAAGCTTCCATCTGAGATCAACAAATTAGCTCCATGAACAGAACTGTGCGTGTGTATGTTTGTGTGTCTGCTCCCAGGTAGCACACACACATATTTGAAGAAAGGGCAGTTATATCAGGCCCAAGTCCAGCATGATAAAATGTTATTGCCACGTCGCTGTAAATTGGCTGTGAGTGCACTGCTCAGTCTCTTTTGTGTTGGACCGTGGTGTGCGCATCTGTACACATGCGCCTAAGACAGTGTCCTCTCTGCATAAGAGGCTGGGCCGCAATGCAGCATGGGAGATTTACGGGTGTGGGCTCTCTCTAAACGATGACAGTCTTTGTCAAGCCCTCTAATAAAGCCCCAGAGAGTGGCTAGTAAGAAAGGGGGGAAACACGGGAACACACACCCTGCATGTATACTCATACAATCAGGACTGAATATGGGTCATTCTTGAAAAGATTTAACAATAATTTATATGGTAAAAGGATGCAGTAGTTATTATTATTTTTCATAAAAATACATTATAATGTATCCATGACAAGTTGTACAAAACTGCTGTTTTCAGTGTGTAAGGATGTAAATCTGTGTGTGCGCGACGTAGACAGCGTGGCAATGTGTAAATCTGTGTTGCTCCCTTAACGCCTCCATATTTCAGAAGCCTAGTGAAGGGATTTATGTGCAACTGCTCATGCCAATTTTCCTCCTCTGTCTCAGCACAGATAAATCAGTCGCACTAACACAGCTGCACTGTGTGAAGAGCAATTCGCGTACACTCATGTACACACACACATACACGCACAAAACTGGTTGCTCATCCCATTTTACATTGTAAAACCCATAAAAACACATAATAACAAGACAGTGAATAGAGGAAACAGTCTATTATTGACAAGAGATATGTATAAAGGGTGTAGAAAATAAATTCACACATCATTCAGGGATAACTGGTCTGAGGGATAACTGATATATGGGCTTAATGTATGCAAACTGCATTCAAAGTGCTTTTTCTCCATGCCTACTTTCAATGCAGTGAGGTTGTTTCGGGAAGGTAGATCCAATGTAATCAGAGGCTTGTTTACACCTGTGCTGCATTGTAAAATTTGTAAAGCCATGATGTCTTGTTGTTTACAATTTAATTCTTAAGACTTCATATCCCATCATTCTCAAAGTCTCTTCGGCAAGTAGGCTGAGATATGATAAATGATGGCATTTCTTGGTGGTGTCCAGTGGCAGGGGTGTGGCAGGATACTGGTGAGAGCTCAATCAGCAGATGTAAATCAGAGTCTGTGGCTCCACCCCCTCATCCATCTCACTCCAGCAGAGCCAGCCCTGACTTGGGGCAGGTCTGACCCCTTTCCATTACACCATAAACTACACACACTGGGACTCACACAGTAACATTTCCAAATCTGCACTGAAGTAGTAGTAAATTATAGAGTAACCCTGGTATAGTAAATGGGTTTATAGTGACGGTTATATTTAAAAGTCATTTCATACTGAATTAATGCATACAAGGTAGCAGTGTTAAAATGTACCACCTTTAAGTTTATGGGCCCATCAACAGCACTGATTGCAAATTTGTTTTTTGCCATTAGAAGCATACAGTATAGGTGGCAGGTTCGCAGTGTTTGCTTACCTGATGCCAAGGTTCATGGTCTCTGCCGTCCCAATCATCCCAATGGCCAGCAGCATGTTGTTACAAATCTTAGCTGCCTGTAAAAGTGAAAAAAATGGTGAAAAATACTTCTTATATGCATGAAGTGGCTGCAAGATGGCTCATTATGCACAATGGAAATACAGGTATGTTAGACATAAATAGGAGATGATCTGACTTCCGAACAGAAGATACCCTAGTCAAGGGGTTGACTAAGTAGGGCATTTTTCTAACTACCATTGTCCTTCATATGATTCAATTACTGGATTTTTTTCATGAATATGTAAGGCTACAATATTTATAATGATTTTTACAATTCTTGTAATTATGATATTTCATGTGTCAACCTTTACCTGTCCAGTGCCAACCTGTCCACAGTAGACAACATTGGCTCCCATGCAGGTGAGCAACTCCTGTGCTGCGTGGTATTCCTCCTCCACTCCACCTACCATGAAGGTTAGTTTGGCCATGCTGGCAGCCCCGACACCTGAACACAAAACAATTTTCAAACTTGAAGTTAAGTGGGGACCACCAACTTGACACATTTGATGTATTATATCCAAAACATCCAACAATAGATGCAACATAAAGTGTGTGACACAAAATTGCATTCTATTCAACAACTTGTAAATAAATGTATCAAACTAAAATAAAAGGATGTGCCACTACAAAGACAATATATCAACCACTTGACTGTTTGAAATCTACCAACTGTTTAAAAAAGGTCAGCTGTGTATGTGAATGGGACAGACGTGTTAAGTAGTGATGCACCAGAGGGACAGAGGTATCTTTAAAAGCCGATTGTTGCCATCATCCACTGCACAACCCTCATGGGTACCTTTGCCTTTTGTCCTGTCACCCCTACTCTTTCAGATACACACACACACCAACAGCTGTGCCTGAGGCCAGCCTCCCTCATGGGGATATCAGTGACAGGCGTGAGGGGTAATTAACTTTACACTTTATCATGTTCAATTAGGCGTCCCTCCCCATGCCTGATGGCTTAAGGAGCGTGCCATGTTGTAGGAGGCAACCTCAAACCCCACCACCCTCTCCACAGGGCCCTTAATGCAGAAATAACCCCTTTCAGAGTAGGGCTGAACCTAGCCAGGCTTAGTCTCTTATGCAATGGCACTGTCACTTAAATGCTTCAATAATTACCCTTGAAACGGTGACACGCAATGAATGGTGGAATAACCTTTTACAGTATATGAATACACACATAAACACAGGAAGAAGTAAAACAAATTAAATCCTAAAACAACAGTCCAAGAAGTAGTATTGCAAAAGTGTGTATGCTGAAGAAAGTGAGGCTTGGTGAACATGAAAGTGAGAGGCTGTTCCTCTAAGAAAGAAAGAAAAAATGGTGGGGAGCAGAGATGGAGTTTAGAGCTCTCTTAAGGGTGCCATTCAGCTCTAATGAAAGGCCTCTTAATAGTGAAAGCCTAATAATGTGAGTGTTAATAATTAAAAGGGGCTTACTAGGGAGAGAACTGCGGAAATCCCATTATTGAGGAGAGGAGAGGAGAGGAGAGGAGAGGAGAGGAGAGGAGAGGAGAGGAGAGGAGAGGAGAGGAGAGGAGAGGAGAGGAGAGGAGAGGAGAGGAGAGGAGAGGAGAGGAGAGGAGAGGAGAGGAGAGGAGAGGAGAGGAGAGGAGAGGAGAGGAGAGGAGAGGAGAGGAGAGGAGAGGAGAGGTTTTCTATATATTTCTATGGCCCATAAACATAAATATACATCTTTCCCCCTCCCCCTTCTTTAATTGGCTATGGTGTCAAAGATATGATGATGCGACTACACTGTAAGTGTGTGTCGGCGATGAGTTGTCAGCAGGTCATTAGGGCCACATAATGAAGCTCAAAGCCCACGCTGTGGCAGCTGCCTATAGACCACAGCTAACATGCGCTCAACATACGGCTGCCACACACACCAATCATACACACATATGGTCCACAGACATAACAGATTTATTTGCTTTCATGTTACTTTATGTCATGTACTCAATTCAAAGTTTATTCAGTCTAGATGAGTTTAGTGCTAACTTCAATGTCAGAAAAGGTCAGGTTGTTGAGAAAGTGCTGGTAGATTGTCTAAATAATTTTAGTTGTCATCAAAGACACACTGCAGTATGATCTGCAGTGTAGTGTAACAGTCACACAATTTCCCTTTATAACACTATCATTATATTTTTGTAAATACAAATCTAGTACTACATGTAGTTAGAAAGTTTTTTTCCACATTTCTATATTGCATGTTGAACAACACACACACACACACACACAGAAAGAGCAATGTGACAAAGATGCCGGTTCATTAGTGGAGATCACTGTTTGCAGATGACTAAAGAGGAGATTATTGATAACAGAGTCGACGTGCTGATCAATATATCTCACTAAGGAGAGAAAGGAGAGGAAAAGAAGAGAGAGAAGGAGAAATAAAGAGAAAGAGAGGGGGAGAGGAGATGTAGAGATGACAGCAAAGAAGGCAAACCATCCTTCTCTTTCTACCTCCCAGCATCCCTCCCTCAAATTAACTAATCACCCATAATAAGCTCTTATGATCTGTAGTGGATTTCTATAAGGAGTGACACTAGGATGATGGAAGATCCTTGTTGGCGGAAGAATAACACATCATTAGCATAACAGTGTGTCTGCGGGTATGTATCTTGAGATGAGTCTATTCTTTGTACACAGGCTGAATTACATTTGTGTTTGCGTGTGTTATGTGTGACTCTAAAGTAGTGTCTGTGTGGTGTGTACACAATACTGTGTATTTTTGTGTGTCTGTGTGTAGGGCCGTCCCGTTCTAGGGCCAGTCCTGTCAGAGACGGATTAAAGAGGAATCCTAATGAGGCTTCCTGAGCGCCAACAACGCCGGCTCATCCATCCCAGCGGGAGTGACAGTCCTGGATCGTTAGCACTGCACAACTACACAACGCCCCCTAGGGGGAGGAGACAAGGTGTGTGTATGTGCATGGGGTAGGGGGGCACCTATGATAAAAGACACAGTGTAGATGCATAGAGAGTAGAGCGGGGATAAAGATGCTAAGAAGACCACAAGAGCTATGTATTACATGATATAATAAATTTATATATATATATATATATATACATATATATCCTAGATGATATATATATTACATATAAATTACATGATGTAATAATTTTTTATATATATAAATGTATTATATAATGTAATATATATATATATATATATATATATATATATATATATATATATATATAGCACTGGCACTGGAGGTGGTGGTTTGATCGGTTTTTCATATCAGTTTGTATTGTTTTTAGCACTGGCATAATAATATTTTTCATCCTAGATGATATATCCTAGATGATATGATACGATATGATATATATATATATATATATATATATATATATATATATATATATATATATATATATATATCTCATCTAGGATATATAGCAAGTTATTAATGATCCCCACAAAATATTATTATGCCAGTGCTAAAAACAATACAAACTGAGATGAAAAACCAATCAAACAACTTTCTTAGGGAATAAATTCATAAGAAAGTTAATTTTCTTCAATTACAGCCATGACACATATAGACAGCTTCTTCATCTAACCTCCTCCATTAACAAAAGTCAAGCTTATAAGCAGGCAGTCAACCACAGTTAAGACAGATGCTTAACAGCAGGCTTTGAGGACACCATGAACATAAGAGTTTGAAGCTGCTTTTGTGAAAGCAAGGAAAGATCAGAGAAACAACTTTGGTTTGGCCTGTTTGTAGTGAGCACTAACTTCATTAGCACTTCTTTAATTATGCACAAAAGAATCAACCAAAGCAATTCATGACAGCCGTATAACCTTTTAAAACTGAGCTCCTTTTGAAGTGGTGCATGTATGTACAAAACAAGTGAGAATATGTGTGTACATACAGAATCTGTGTGTGTTTGTATACCAGAGACAGGTGCAGATCCTAGAGCTGGCCGCCAGTAAGACGTCAGTTGGAGCTTCTAAGGCCGTGTCTCAGAGTTACGAGCTGCATGTAAACCAGTAGCCACTTTTTATTGGTGGTGGGTTTAAATGAAACTACATTTGTGAATATGAGGCTACACAAACAACACACACAGTCACAGACACACATACACACACAAGAGGGGATGTTCCCAGTGTTTGGTAATGAATGACGCATTTGAGTCTGTTCCACAACCCTTTTTTCCCCCCTCAGAGATTACATGGAAAAACACTAGGAGCAAAACAACACCTATAATATCATTAGAGTTCCACCAAACACCTCATTTCCTCAAATGATAATGCAACTGTTCTAAACTGCAAGAATGCCAGGAGAGAATTAGGGGTACGTCAGATTTCATGTCACACCTTTAATTCTAAGCATAGGTGGTGTAAACAAACTTTGGCACTGGCATTATACTACACTGCTTGCTATTAAGTTTTTAACTATATGCACATACAAGGTTGTTTTGGCTAAGTGGCAGTAATCTATTATTCAGGCTGAAATGTGCCTTCACACTTAGTGTAACAGAACAATAGTGTAACAGCTTTGAATCAATGGTAGCTGACTGCTTGGGGTGTAAGGCAATGGGGGTAGGATGTTTACAGGCCAACAACGCAGCCTCATGTGGTCCACCATTATAATTACACTCAAGGGCAAACTTTTTTCTCAAACAATTTAAAACCCTCAACAGGCACCATAAAAAGCACAACGGATATCAAGTAAATAAGTGCAACGGGACGAGGGGGTGCATTAACCAAAATCACTCACACACATCGGCATCAAAAATCAGCACTTTCAACAGTTTTTCTGCCAACTTTACTAATGCTCCACCGTTATGTTAAAAACAGACTCTTTATCGGCTTCACTTAATGAGCACAGAGCCATGAGAACTGATGTCTGTACACAAATGCTCCATGAGAACCTTAAGACTGTTGGGTTTAGGGGGAAAAAAGCAGGAAGAGGGTTACTTCAGTACACAGCAATGACACAGTTTCTTGTTTATAAATGTAACTACAACCTGAAGAGGTTTAGTTTGCAATGTCTATTGACCACCAAGTTAGCCCTCATCATCATCATAATCATTATTATCATCATCATCAGTAACTGCCCTACTCCATAGGGGAGCGACTGGTCAATGGTAAGTGACAGGGAATGGAAGGAGCAGGAGAGAACCACAATCAATCCTTTCTCTACCCCAACGAGACTCATCTAGGATAGAGCAAGTTAATAATGATCCCCAATTAGGCTGTTAGCCGGCAGGGACAGACATACACACACACATACACACTTTTATCTAGACACAGTCCTAATTCGCCTTTAGGTGAGTGATGTTTGATGGACAGAGACTTTTTGTATGACTCATACACCAGCTGACTATTTGTCTACACACACACACACAGCAGATGACATAGGGGCAGAGCTGTGAGAACCAGTCCCCCAGCTGCTGTGGATCTACCTCCATCTGGAGCATAAGGGGCACCCCTCCCAATCACCAACCCTCCATCATCACTGCCCTGGTCACTTTACCGCCCTACACCCTCCCTCCTACAGCCCGCCTCAATCCCCCACTATGTCACCAGAACCCGTCAGTGAGAGCCTTGTTATGCTAATCTAGTCTTTGGACAACTGCTGCTCTGTAGTACTGGTGGGCCATGACAGACTGCAACAGCACCACCCCCTGCCTGTCCAACCTGATTCCTTAACTCTGTGTCAGAGAGTCATCACTAGCCTTCACTAAACAGCCTTCAGACTCATCTTCTTAAATTATTCTGGTTGGAAAATGGATTATATTGGCCAAAATGCAGGTTTCACAAAACTATTGGTCTAAGGAGGGAGGCAAGTCTTAAGCTCTATCCACACTCAATTACACCTTGCACACATTTTTAAATCATTCTTAATTCTTGAATATTTCCATTATATAATAGAAAAAAAGTTTTGTCCAAAACTTTAAAAAGCCCACAGTGTAACACTTAACTTCGACATACGTCGAAGACGGTACGGTAGTTCATAAAACATAATGATGATGATTCATGACACTGTATTTTATTTGCTGCTTACTTAAAACTAAACTGTGAGACAGAGTGCTACTGTGATCGAGTAAGAAAAACTGTGTTTTATGGAGTATTCCTTTAATTGTCTAATCATGGTGCAGTAAATAAGGCAAAAGGAAAAAGAATTAAGACACAACTATGACTACAAAACATCACATGGTTTGTGCTTTGTAATGTGATTTCGGTGCTTCCAACTGTCTCACACAGCCTTGATCAGGAAATTAGGAGTTTGTACTTGTGAAGACCTGGCTCTGTGGACAAGCATGCTTGGTGTCTGTTTTAATAAAAATTGTGACACCTTTTGTCTGTGTTGGCTTAAAATATAAGCGGTTTATATTCATGCTGACATGCTGCCCAGAAATTGGTGTCTTAAACTAGGAATGGTTGTGAAACTTTAATTAAACTATGCTGTTGTCAGAACTACAGTTTAATCCATAGATTTCAATAGAAGACCCAGGTCCCTGGGTTTATCAGACAGCAGTGCACTGGATTGGCAATGTTGACTGATGAACCAGTGGCTGCCAGCCTTGGTTTGAACAAGCTCCTACAGGCTGCAGAATGACGTTCAAACTGTCAGCAAATGACACATTGCAAAACTTAGGTTAGGTTGATGTGGTATGGATATGATTAGAGTGGTGTTGGGACTCAGCCTAAATAGGTAGTTAGATGAAAATTATAAGACCTCACAAACAAGCAACATTAGCCTGAATGCCTATAGTCCCACAACAGCTTGGCTCCTTCTTGCTTTCATTTGCACCAACAGCTAACTTTCCCAGCACTGGGAAAAACACAATGAAAGGTTTTTTAGGGCCTTTTTAAAGCCACCGTCCGTTAGCAATGTGGCAGCCCACCATGGGCACACAGACACAAACACAGGCATTCTGGGTAATTACTGCTAACGACCATGCTGCTTGTTAGCCAGACCTCCTATTTTTGCCATCGTTGTGCCAACACCCTGGGTCTGTGACATCAGAGCTTGTTTTGTTGTGGGTCAACTTTGCATGCGGACGCTTTTAATGACACCAGACAGTGGTAGAAGTGTGCGTATGCACAAGCAAACATTAGCATGCCTGAAGAAACAGTGTCAAAGTTAATATAACTCTGTTTATGCATGGAAGTGTTCAGAGAGTGGGGGTAGGATGTTCATTTCTGTACGGATGCGTGTTTCAGCCACCAACACATAGCTGGTTCATGCAGGGCTAAAGCCAAGACACTGGTCAATGTGCAAGAATGGAAGGCTGTAGGATGCCCATGAGAAGAAAGTTAAAGGTTTTTGATTGCTTTTTCTTAAAAAAGGTTATGACTCTGCAGTTCAGGTCCCACGGTTGCCTGCCAAACCTCTAGTGACGCACATAACATGCAAATACACATTACTGTGTTAAAGACACCACCTCACACGACACTCAAAGGGATTTATTTTATATCAAAAGAAATTCAACATTAAAACTAAAAACAAATAACAAAACCACAAAAAGAACAGACTGTCTGCAAATGTTTAGGAGTATGGCAGATCACAGCCAGTCTGTGTGCAGTCTATTGTGATTCTCAGAGCACTTAAAACAGTTCTGATTGAACAACACCTGCTGTTTTTTTTTAATCAAACAGATCTAGAATAGTTAGATTAGGTTATTCAATTTGGTCACTGACTATAATATAAATCTATAATATGCATACTGTATTAAGTGATTTTAAAATGTGCTTCTATGAAAATGACAGATTTATTATTGAATTCTACTTTTACTTCATAGTTTGCCATAAGGCTAATGATAATTAGCAAACCTGTGTGCTACCTATCACACATACACAGTACCTCAACAGTATAACAGTGCCCTGTTTGGGTAGAGTGCCATCTCCTGGTTGGAACACAGCATGTAACCTAAGGATAGTGTAGAGATGAGGGGGATAGAGTACTGAAATTTTCCATTGAGCCATCACATCTTGGAATACTCCTTCAAAGCTATCGTCTCACATTTGGCTTGGCCTGTAATGGCTACCCCAGCACAATGTATTAAAGAGAATGAATCAGACCAAAACTTTCCCTTTGTCTTGGAAATTACTCACATTGATTGACTGATTTGCCAAAATTTCAAAATTTGCTTTTGATTACATTGCCTACTGAAAACTAAACTAGTGAAAGGTGCTTATAGATGTGACTTATGTATGTCTTGAAGTGACAATGGGAGGGTGCGTAAGTGCAGCATGTATGCGTGTGAAAAAAAGAGTGTCTGCAAAGTTGGCTGTAGAGACCAGAGGTAGCAGGTAAATCATTGGTCATCTCAGGCTAGTAAAAGAGGCTTAGTTAAAAGACAAGGGAGGAAGAACCTTCACAGAGGACTGCACACACAAACATGCACTGTCTATAGTATGTAAACAGTGTATGTGTTACTGGAGAGTAACAGGCTTAAGGCTCTGATCTTGCTGACTGCAGTTGCTCTGTTCTGCAGACGCCAGCTGGTAAACATGCCCAAATGGGCAAGGTCTGTGTTTGTATGTGAGAGGGTGGGAGGTACAGTGTCTATTGTGCATGAATTAAAGGTTGTGCAGTAAAGAGGAAAATAGGCTATGATCAGAGTTAGTAGTCTAACATGTAGGAGGGACAGCATGTAGAAAAACCTTAACTGCATACTTGTATCAAAAGAAATGTGTGGGAGTGTGTGTGTGTGTGAAAAAGAGAAAGACAGAGAGTGAGAGAGATGGACAGTTTTACTGCGATGTATCTCCTTCATGTCTTATCTCCCTCCTCTACTCTCCTGCTCTCCATGTGAGGGCAGTTTCTCTCTTCTTTATGACTCTTTATCTGACATGAAAGGCACTAACATGGGATACCCGCCATTACGGCTCCATCAACATGAAAAGCCCTGACATGGGATTCTCCACTGCAGCTCAGCCCATTAAGGACGATTGGTGATCCTGTGCTCTGTCAAGAAGCCGTCACAAGCAGACAGCACCAACATAATGAGGACTTAAAACCTTAACCTTGCCTTTAAGACCCTGGTCAAAAGCAGCAATAAAAACCTCAAGAGGGCACCTACTGGCTGGCCTGATCAGTAATTACAACCCATGTCTGAGCACTAACCCAAAAGGTCCAATAGTTTAGATATACAAAAGAGTGTCAGAAAGTTCAGAACCAAGGGTGACGAGTCCACGGCCTAACACTGTGGCTGCTATCAAATGAACAAACTAGCTAAATAATTCTGATTTTGATACTTGATTTTCAATTTCTTATTTCCATATGTTTGAAGAGCAACAATGCTCACAAAGTGAGAAATAAAGCTTGCCGTTCACTAAACTATTCTATCTTACTCAACACTATCTTCCGTGAAATGAAATACTAAGACAGTTATAACAAACTAACTAGAGCATATCCAAATATTTTAGTTACAAAAACTCACAAAGGGGCTACAGGGTTTTAGCAGATGATGTCAGATTGATAAATTGATAACATTTCCATCACAAACAAAGAAGCTGACAGCATAGTGCAGTTAAAATGGTCACATCTCCAAAAACACCAAACACACTAAAAGCTGCAACTGTGCAAAAAACATAAACGTTTTAATCAAGCTATTTGTGACACATTACCTCCTGACACTGGAGCATCCATGAACACAGCTCCCATCTTTTCTGCAGCAACAGCCATTTCTCTGGAGACAGCAGGATCAATTGTAGAGGAGTCAATCAACAAGGTCCCCTTCTTCACCTTCCTGAGTAAAGCAACATAGAAAGCATTAACATATGATGCACAGTGCACTTCTGTTTAGACTTTTGACAATTTTTAGTTGTGCTGTGAAAAGTTTACTTACTTGAGGATACCATTTGGGCCAGTGTAGACTTCTTTAACATTGGGACTGGACGGTAGCATTGTAATAATACGGTCTGCTTTCTCCGCCACCTCTGCTGGAGAGTCCACTACCTACATATCAAAGTCATCATTATGCAGTCACATTAAAATAAAATAATTCATTGCTAAAAAGTGTGCTAAACTTATGGCTGTTATTTGTGACAACTTATTAACTTTAAAGTTTGTTTTACAGTTTGTTAATCAAGAAACTTTTCAAACAACTCAAAAAAGTTGTAAAGAATGAGTGACTGTGGAAAATAAGGGTTTACATGGGGTCGGAGTTGACAGTGTGTTACCTGGGCACCT
The DNA here is from genome assembly GCF_900634625.1 of Parambassis ranga. Lineage (NCBI taxonomy): Eukaryota > Metazoa > Chordata > Actinopteri > Ambassidae > Parambassis > Parambassis ranga. The sequence continues at coordinate 12,189,957 of NC_041023.1, forward strand.
ATATCCTGCAGCTCCTTGCAAGACTCAGGGAAGACATCAGTAGCAATGACAGGATAACCATTTCTTAGCAGATTTTTGGCCATGGGACTACCCATGTTTCCCAGACCAATAAAACCCACTGGTGTCTTTGAGGCCATTGATCGTGTTGACACTGACAGAGACAAGGAGTTAAAACATGAGAAAACAGATTTTTAGTTTTGTTTAGTTAAATTCAAGATCAATACATCCCATTTAAACTCACTCCCTTGAGAGAGTAGTGTGTTGAAAACAAACTTTCACTCCCTTTGACTAATAAATATTTAAACTGCACTGTAAAGCTACTGTAACATTCAATCTTTCCTGATATTTTCCAAAAGGAAATGCACTAATTACAATACAATAGAGAAAATCTATGTTGTAACTTGCAACAACTACCACTTGGGAAGTCTGGCCAGGGTATTAAACGCTTCTGGCTCAGCCAAGGTCCAGTCAGGTTAAGAGACACTAAACAGAGTGGAAACTCTGGCAGTGAATCAAGCAGACTACAACAATAGGATTTGGCATCAACAGGGCAGCAACAAACAGAAAGCCTGAGATTATATTCAGACAACTTTTTAATGGTTTCTTAATCTTAAAAAAAAAATAAAAAAAATAAAAAAAATAAAAAAATGCAATTTCCCCATCGTGGGACTAATAAAGGTTTCTTAATCTTAATCATAGTCATTAGTTACCACTATACCTTCACTTCAGTTCTTTCAATGCCTTAATGTAGAAAAAAATATCTCTCTTAAGTTTTACTAAAACAAAATCATGTTAAGTCCTTTGTGGCATAAAATGCACATAAATTAAACTACCCATTGTTTTAATCCACAGTCTAAAACATAACATAATTTGGTATAACAAACTTAAGTTGTAAAAGTCGCTGCATAATTGACTCAGCAACATTTGCATGTAATAAATAACGTTTTCCGCATGTTTAGTCTACTAAAAGAAATACACAACATGAATAT